>NC_071536.1:11521536-12947786 GCF_026979565.1 Vidua chalybeata | reverse complement strand
GGGCTGTCTTCCTTGCCCCAAACTGACTCCAACTCCAGTTTCAGGCTGCGAATTCCCAGCCAGCTGCCTAAGCACTGTTTTAGTGACACCATGTGGCTTCTGAGGATACTGATACAGCAAGTGTTTCAAGAGAGCAGCAATTCCCAGACTGGATCCGAAACCAAGCAAGGAACTTCGCTGAAAACATGCAAGAGATGTGCCAGGGAGGAAGCACAAACCTTAATGATAAATATGTCATTTCCACATTACAGTCAGCACAGCGTTTCTGGACCGCCGACCAGGAAGTATGATGGGAGCAAAAGTGACAAAAACTTCCAAGATATGCATGGGCCAAAGCAGCTGCTGCTTTGTTCTGCAAAACCGTTTGCAGTTGCCAGTGCCAAATACATGCACATGCTTATAGTCTGAACCTGACCTGAGGCTTTTTGAGTTTAAGTTTATAGCAAAAAAAAGTTCCACATCCACACACAAAAAAAAAAGAGAGTAAAGAAATTCCTGTGTTTAGAGGTGTAGCTGTCTTCTGCTAGCCCATTGTTTTCATCAGGTTCATTCTTCCACCACTAGAAAGAGAAGGAAGTCTGCTGCTGGTGTGAGCTGGACTCCAAGATCTTGTGAGATAAACACACAGATGTGTTTTACAAGCTCAAGGTAGGAAATCTATTACTTAAGAGTAGTGTCTTAACTACCAGTGTGCACTGAAAGCACACTGAAACCTAGACGCTGCCCCAGGGGCCCAAGTAATGCAAGAGTAAGTACTTCCCCTGCAAAGACTTTACAGAGCACCCTCCTGTCCTAAATAACAGCTCTCAGAGATAGAGGGAGCACAAACAAAGGCACAAAGTAGAACATTATCTAGTGGTACTTTGAGAGTCAAGGGCTGATTTGGTATTTTAAGAACAGCTTGAGTTTCCTTGTTGCACTTTCCCAGCAGCACATGTGCATGTGTATCTCCTCCAAGGAGCCTTGATCTGTGTGAGGCAGGCTTGTTAGGGACAACTCAGAAACCACAACCGCTTCAGTACTGCAGATGTAGCCCACTCACTTGCAAATCAGGTAAAAATAACAGTGATTTCTAAGCTGGCTTACTTGGCAATCCCTGTTCCCAGTGCCCCTCCAGATTTTGTTCTTCGTTTCACTGTGCCTCCTCAACACAGCAGTGACAGCAACAGAACAACTTCATAGCATCTGCCTTTGGTTCTTTTTGCCTTTTAAGTGGTTTCTTTTACCACAGCTTCTAAGATGCAGAAGTCCTGAGGAGTTAAATCATTTACAGCTGGAGCATTAGTTTTTATTTCATCCACTCTCCTACTTTTCTAGAGTTAAGGAAGCGATAAAGGGAAAAACCAAGTTTCCCCTGAAGCTAAATATGGTTTGATTTCAGACAACAGACCTTTTCATAGAACAGTTTTGATGCTGGAGATTTCTGCAACTTGAATCAGTTTCAAAAATTACATTTGATAAAAAGACAGTGAAACACCCTATATGACTCTATTCAGATATGAAGCAGAGGTTCAATATGCAGAACAGAAGTACAATCCTTGCTCTATCAGACCCAGTGATCAGACAAGACCATCAGAACAAGAAGCCAGTGAAATAACACAACTGCAACTTCATGCTTAGGAACAACTGTATTGAGTAGAAACAAAGGGGAGAATTGAAAAGCATCAGTGGCTTATTAACAAAGCAGAGAGTCAAAAGTCATCCTTATGACTACCCCTCTGTGCTTTGTAGATATGAACATCCTTACTGGAATCATAGTGCACCTCAGACACAGAGAAACGCTCTCTCAGCATCTTCAAGAACTTGAGGTCCCGCTCATAGCGGATACGGCAGGAAAGGAGAATCACCGTTCGCTCTGAGCACAGGTGCTCCAGCGTCTGAAGCAGTTCTGCAAATGTTTCTTCCAGATAAACGATGTCTGCACCCAGGATTAAGTCAAATGCTCCTGGAGAGAAGTTATCCAGGTCTTTTCCCCACGTCAGCTCCTTCACCACTGCTCTGGGACGTAGTTCAGGGGGTAAGTTCGCCTGCACATTTGACTCCAGGAACTCCAGCGCTGCCGCCCTGTCTGTGATGGTAACACGGGCACCTAAGGGGGACAGGGGGACATGGCTCACACTCACAATCCACATCCCTCAATACAGCATGTGGAATACAATGCTCTAACTCTAGCAGGCTTCTTAGTTCCTGTTAAACATTAACAGCTCCCCTGAGCTGCATGATTAAAAACAAAGAAGAAAACAAGCAAAACCCCCCTGTCTACAGACATCCTATCCTTCATGAGTCACTTAAGAATATAAAGTGTACTCTACGTGAAGATTAAGTTGGGTAGGGAAAAAAAACATGTTTTCTGGTGCTTTTTCTTAATGCATGAAAGCCACGGAGTTACTTCTTGCCTTTCCATATGCAACAAAAGAATAAATTACAGGGGACGTTACAGTTCAACATTCTCCAATTCCGTATTTTTCTGTAGGAGAGAGGCAGCTAGAGAGCCTCTGTCACACGTCAGACAAAAGTTATGCCTGTGTGATTTTTCATGGCATGACTGTATTTTGTCAAACTGTTTTGTTTCTATTATTTCAATAGGCACCTTTCACAGCCACCAGAGCTTTGAATCAACAAAGTTAACCTGGGAAAGACTGCACAAATTTAACATAGTACCCAGTTCCTGCTCCAGCCACAGACAGATCAGCAGCAAAACACTTCATTTCTCCATGCCCTGTCTGCAAGACAGGCTCATAAAAGGCTTATGCAAGCTCAGAGAGTGGTTTCTGTCTGTAGCTTTATCTGCATCAGAGGACAAGTGGAAGACGGGAAGCACAGCTCTTGCTCCCTGGAGGGGAATAGCTGCAGAGCTGAATGCTGCTGAGCTGCCTGCCATGGCAACAGGCGTCAGCCTCAACAGGGTCCCGCCATAAAGTAAACCGCAGTGGCAGCAGCACTACAACAAATACCGCAGCAGGCTCTACCGAGGAAGGTGACTCGGAGAAGAACCATCACAGTTCACACATGCAGCTTTGGTGCTCACTTCTACACCAGGCATGTACATGTAAAAGAGCTAGTTTTACTACAGTTGTGATTTGCTTTAAAAGAGATAACAAAAAAGCCCTTACCTAGTAATGTGACCACTATTCCCAGCAATCCAGTTCCAGCTCCCAGCTCAATCACAGACCGATCCCTGAGATCAATGCCTTCCATCTCCAGATAAGCACACAGAACAACAGCCTAAGCCAAGAGACAAGGGCGATTAAGCACAGGGTTTCAGTCATACTGAACACAGGGTTTCTGGTTTAACCTGATAGAGAAGGTTATGGGAAGGGTCAGGTGCTTCAGGTCTGCAGCAAACTTTGTTCAGCACATCTCCGCCTCCTGTGTGCACCAGTAGTCTTTTTATGCTTTATGGAAGTTTTTTATAGAGTTTACAGAAGACTCCTACTGGCAAAAGGAAAAAAGAACCACAGAGGTTACAACTGGGATGTGGTAACTGCTCCATGAATCCCCAAACATAACAGGAGGTAGAAAGAGTTGTATTTGGAAAGGAAAAGTTGTATTGGAAAGGAAATACAATAGTTGTATCTGGAAAATTTTTCCTCAAAGGAAATTTGAGGGGTTGTCAAACACTAGTGAATGAACACAGTATTGCAAAAGTCCAGAATAAGGTTTCATAGTATCTTGTATGCTATTCCAAAAGGTTTCTGCACAACACTGGTATGCCCTCGGAAAGGACACAGGGAAAGTAAACTAATGACACTTCTAGCTGGTTGTATGTAGCATGTTATACGTTATATAGATCTTGATAAGGACCTCTCCCACAGCAAGTTCTGTCAAAGCTGATGTCCAGAAAGATCAGAAACCCTGTACACCAACTCATTCGAGAAGTTTGCTAAAAATGCTATACTTCTTCTTTTAAACTAGAGGTAAAAGTGCAATTTGTGTGTGGATTGAAATCCAACCCGACGGGAAGCCCTTGGCCTACTGTGATGCTGTGAGCGACTGCCCTGTGGGCTTGGACCCACCACAAACCCCTCTGTTTTGGACGGTTCTTATTCCTAAGATAAAGTCTATCAGCAGTCCTGCTTGAGGCTACAAGCAGTGGGATCTGTGCTGTGCTCTGAAGGGTGCCAAGCGAACATCACCAGCCACTGTAAAGAAAGGTGAGACTTATCCAGAATATTTCCTGTATTGGGCACTGGCTGTGCAGGGCTTAGGTGCAAGGTGCATCTTCCTTGCATTCCTGCAGGATCTCTTATGGGGGAAGAGGGAAAAGTAAAGCACAGTTTAATGTATTCTTTCCTAACATTAAAAAAAAAAAAAAAAAAAAAAAAGAGCCTTCCCTTTACAATTCTACGGTAAATAATTTTCTACGGTGAATCTGAAAGCTCGGCAAGAGCCACAGGAAGCCACCGACGGCGGAAAAGCTACGCTTGCCATGAACACCTACCGCGTCCCAGACCACGGCCGCCACCCCCAGCCGCCGCCAGTCCTGCTGGAGGCGGATGGTGCGGCTGGCGAAGTGGAAGGTGGCCGAAGGGCTGTGCAGCTGCCGCGCCGTCCAGCCGCCTCCCTCCTCGTAGGGCACCAAGGCCATCCCGCCGGCGGCGACCGCAGCCCCAGGCCCCGGCTCAGCGCGGCCCCGGCCGCCGGCTAGGCCCTGCCCGAGCCGCTCGCTGCCCCGCGCCGCGGGCAGGGAAAGGCCGGGGGCCGCCGCGGGCACAGGCCCGGCCCCTCGCGCGGGCCCGGCCCGGCCGCTCCGCCCGCGCCGCAGCCCCGGGGCCGCCGCGCAGCGCCCGGCCCGGCCCCCGGCGCCGCAGCCAGGGGCGGGCGCGGCCTCTGCGCAGCGCCCGAACGGGAGCGGCTGCGCTCAGCCGCCGAGCCGGGGCAGTCACTTTCCGGGTACGCAGGGCCGGGCTGGGCTGGAAGGTCCCCGGAGCGGTGCTGCCCCGCGGCCGCGGCGGAAGCGGGGGCCGAGGCGGCGGGGAGGCTGTGTCGGGGCCGGCGGCGCTGGCAGGGCTCCGGGGCGGCCCGAGGGGAGAAGCGCCGCGCTGCCTCCTGCGGGAGGCCGGGGCCCGGAGGGCTCCTCGCCCGCTCACAGCCACTGCCATGCGGAAAGGTACGGTGGGAAAGGTCCCACGCCTGTGGGACATTATCAACTGTCCCCGCAGCCTCCCTGTCGTTCCAGCCTTGGGCTTTTACTTGGGGGGTTGGAAGTCGGTGCCCGAGAAAGGCATTTGTGCAGCGCAGCAAGCCCCGTCCTCCATTGCTGGCACGGAGAGCAGAATCTCTGCAAGTGCTCATCACAGGCTGGAAGCGCTCCCTCAGTCGCTGGGTAAGCAGCGCAGACACAGCAGTTCTGCATCTCAGTCGAGCACTGACCAAGGCAGCACAGCCAAGGCTGCTCTCGGCTGGCCGTGTGGCGGAAACGCTCCCCGGCGCTGTTTGTGTAGCGTGTTTCTTCACCTTTGGCTTCATTTAATCTCTTGTTTGGCAAAACAACGCAGTGTTCTTCTCCTGTGTTACCTGAACTAGCTCCAAAGACTGCTAAAGGCCATGGGAGAGCCGGGGAAGTGTCCTGGCAGCACTCATGCTCTGGCTGCCTGGAGGCACTGCTGCAGGTTCCCCACAGAAAGGCGCAGTGCCTGCAGCCACGCTCCTCAGCCCCTAAGAGGAGCATGGGGCAGCAGGGGCAGGGGACTCATCTTCTCCGTCCCATCTCTAATGGCTCTGTGCCTTGAGAGCTCCTGGTGACACCACCGATGGAGCAAGCCGGTCCCTCGAAGGTGGGGACCGTAACCAGCTCCAGAAAACATCCCCTCTCTTTCCCACAGCGACCAGCAAATCTGTCTGGCAGTCAGAGGCAAAAAGTGGTTACATCTAAAAGCTGTCAGTTTCAAGAGAGTGGCTCAAGATTCATGAAAACTCTGTGGAGGATCATTACAGGTTGCACAGGGGTAACAAACAGTAAAGCTGGTTTTTAGGGTTCTGCTACTGTAGGAGAATGGAAACTGAAATTTGCCCCAAACCAGCCTGTACTTGTCTTACAGCAACTCAGACTTCTCCCTATAAACATGCCAGAACAGGTGTGATGATTCAGTTTTCTGTGGTTTTATGTCCTAAAGTGCTGGTCCCTTGCCACTATTCCTGCTTTTGAGAGTTTGAAATTGCTTGTGCTATTACCTCGATTATTTTTTTTATTATTTATGTAGGCAGTGTGGGGAAAAAAGCCATGAGAGTGATTACATTTGAAACGAGAACTCTGTTCGAATGACTTTTTGTGTCACCTACACTCTGCCTAAACTACATCAGCAGGCAAATAGAGGGAAACTCCCAAATGGCACAAAGCTTCTACCTCCTGCACCATATGCCAGCCCTGGGATCTCCAACGAGAATATGGAGGAGTGTGGCAAGGGTCCAGTGCTCCCAACTGCCTCCTTTCTATCCCCAGATGAGTTTTCTTCCCTTGCAGTATTTCATAAGCCCAAGTGTCTGGCTGAATAGCAACTGGAGTAAAAAAAGGCTGCATGTGAACATATATTGTTCCTTGAAGAAGGAACAATCCTTCATCCTTGAAGATGATAATGCAGTGAGTGCTTTTATCCCAGTAATGTGATTTTGTTAGTCAGATATCCCTGAATATCTCAGGAGCGCAGCAGGTTCTCTACCAATCCTGCCCCGCTTCCCAGAAGTATTTCCCCTTCTTACCTGATAAAGTTGCTTTGATACTGACTTCCATGAGCCTTAGGCAGAAGATCAGAAATTACTTTCCAGATCATAACTGGGCAGTGAAGCTATTAAGAGAGAAGAAAGTCCACTAGAAGTTTAGTAAGGGCCCTGATTCCCCAAATTCATTCAGAGCCTATATGTACCTTCTCTTCACCTTTTCACATCCATTTTGTAAGAAAATGAAGTACCTGGGTATTATAGTGGCAGAGAAACATGCTTGGTTTCTTCTACCTTTCCTGACAGTAAAAGGATAAGGAAAACACAACAACACAGAATTGTGGCTAAAATAGATGTTCAGAGCTGGAATGCCTTTCTTCCAGCAGGGCTAAAGCTCAGCACAACAGTGAAGTGGTGAGAATGTAGCCTGGTTTGGCTTTTGAGCACTGCAGAGGGCTGTAAGGACACCTAAGCTGCAGGTAATCTTGCAAAGTAGGAAACAGCTGATTTTAAGGTAAGCAAGAATGATTTAAAGTATGAAGAAACAGTGATTCAAGTCCATTCTACCTCATTCAACCACTTGGTAAAGCAGGCATAATGTAGCCAATTATGAGTAAATCCCACCACCTCGGATTTGGCTAAGCTGCTCGGGGTGATTAAGAAAAAATGTTTAAGCTCAATGGTCCTTGAAATACTTAAAAGATCAAAGAAAGTAGGTAAGATAGAAATGAGTACAAATTATTTTGAATCTACACTAATATAAGTCTCTTACTGCAATCTTCTCTTTGCTGCTTAATATGTAAAATCCTCTCTTAGAAATGAATGTGACAATTCTTGTGGTAGCTCTGCGGACACTGGATGCACTGCATGTCTGCGCATGGATTTTGGAGACATCCATGATGGGAAAATACTGCATCCCTCACACAGTCTCTGGTTACCAAGGCAAAGGCAGGTATAAATAGAAACAATCTGATTTTTTTAAAATTCTATCTTGAAACCTGTGTTGTTGATAACCCTCTGACAGCAATGCCTTATTCCAAATGGTTCTGTTCTACATTTGTGTGGAAACTTCTGGCTTAATCCTTTCCTCCCAAAATAAACAGGAGCTACTTCTGGTTGTCATTCCACTGAAATATGAAAATTGTCTTGGAAGTAAAGTTTGGACAAATATCTGTTTTGCTAAGAGCTTTCATCAACCAAATGAACAAGAGCTAACACATGCTTGGAGGAAAACTCAGAAAAGAAAGCAGTCTTTCTCCCTATGTATCACTGTAAGTAGCCATTCAAATGGCTACTTACAGTGATACATACAAATAGCACTAAAATGATTTAACAAGTTTTACATTTTCATCTTCACCAGTAGAAGAATCTTCCAGATTCTCCACACCCGTAAAATAGATGGGGTGGTGAATCATTTGCTGTTAATACAAAGGGAATAAAGCAGAGATTAATTTGGTTGATGACAGCTTGCAGTTGCAGAATCAAGACAGCCTCAGCTTGAAGTGATTTGAAACTGATGGGGTGAATTAAAAATAAAAACTTTTTGTTTCTGCAGAAACTGGTGGGTTATCAGTAGACCTTAGAACTTGCTGTTTCTGCAGGATCCTTGCAGACAAAAGTGAAATCTTGAAATAAATGTATAATCTAGCATTTCATTTCCTTTACACACAGAGTTACATTAAACAGTAGAAGTAATGATCAAAAATATGAAGATGTATAATTTCATAAGTGCTTGAGTTGAAACACAGGAAGTTTCTGGAACACATGAAGAGGGAATTGTTCCCATCAGTAATACTACATTTATGCCTTCAACCTTGCATCTTGATAAACTGCCATATATAATCACCACATTTATTAAAATGTCTTGTTACAGAAAGATCACTTAGCTTTTTAGTAGAATTACATGAGTGAGCTCTCAAAGGCCTTGCAGGTCTGAAAGCTGACACTGTTCTGAAGTTTTAGTTAAGGAACAAAAAGCAAATGGAGTAAGCTCTTCTTCACAACTAACCACTGGATTTCCAGCTGCACTTCATTTGCTGGAAACCTCCCCCACTTTCAGATGTTCACAGACCTACAGCCTTACCTACATCACCAGCTGCTGAACTTCCAGGCCACGAGATACCAGTGTTGGGTCTTGGGAGAGTCCATAACCCACAGAGCAAGACTGACACGTGAGCAGACATGGGAAAGGCTGCTCCAGCAGCACTCCCAGTGCTCCAGGGCTCCCAGGGCTGTGATGGGGAAGTGGAACAGACATGGGGCAGGGGAAATGCTACAAAAACCTTCCTTTTGTGGAGTCTTGAGTATAGATCTAGAGGCTTAACATTAGGTGGAGAAATTTATTATATGCTCTATAGGTGCAGTATTTTGCAATTTGTGAGGAAATTACAGTGAAAGCAATGTACTGTATTAATTTAAAACTAGTTAACTAATTTAAAACCATTTAAAAACAATTATATGGACAGGTAGACAACAGCTATAGCATTCATGCAGATGCAAAGGCATTCCCCTCAGTGCAGCTGTTACCCTTTTAAAAGAAGGAAGAATCCAAGCATATGAAACGTGGGGGATTTGGTGTTATTTCTAATGGTATTGTCAGTGTTCCTCTTCTTGAAATAAAATCCATCAGACGATAGAGCAGATGGAAGAGTTGAGTCTAAGCAATTTCAGGTACCTTAAAACGAACAGGGAGGGCCCCTTATCACCACTGTCCAGGCTTTGGTGGCCCAGAGTTGGAATTAGAACTGCAGAAGGTTACCTGAAATAAGCTTGCTGCAGGACTTACACGTGCACAGTAAGACTTTTCTGAGAACAAACTATTAATATTAAAGTTTGTGTTAAAATACTGAAAAGCATTTTCCTTTTCCACATAAGATATCTGTATCCCTGACCTGCAGAAACAGCTATTTCTAATACTAGATAAATCAAAGTGGTGGTTCTGCCAGCCCAAAGTACAGCTTTGCAGGCCTCCGTCTTTGCTCCAGCACATCTTGAATTTTCTTCTCAGGTACTAAGCCTCCATTAACATGAACTTAAGTCTTTGGTAACTGTGAAGCTGGTTTCATTTTACCTGAAGACAAAACAAAGGTAGGAGCAGAAGAGAGAAGCTAAGATAAAGAAAGGTTTACTGCCACATGCCTGTGCTGTTGGTATCCCTGCAGCGATCCAGATGCTCGCATGCCAGCCAAGCAGCTTCTGCATTGCCTGTAATGACATCTTAGATTGCAGCAAAGGCAAAAGGAGGGATTTAATCAATGACAGCAGCACTGCAGTCTGTCCTTATGCTATCAAACACAGCTCCTCAGCCCTGGTTTGCTTGTATCCACTGCTAGCCAAGGTAGTACAGGAGATTTAATAGTGTGTGAAACATTAGGGCTACTAAAAATCCACCTTGGGTATTCTGAATAACCTCCGTGGTTACTTTTCTCCCCCGAACATTGGAATATTCTATTTCCCTAACTACTGTTTTGCTCAGGGATTTTTCCCTTAAATGGCTGTAGTCCTAGGTTATTTGTCAGCTTCAAAAGACATCACACGTGCAACATTTTTGTCCTGTCAGCTGGTAGTGGTTTTCAAAACAGGATGCCAATTTTTCCCCCGATTATTTCCAAGTGAGACACAGAAGTCTGAGCTTTTGTTTTCAGTTGGTTATACAGGTTCAACCTGGTGATTCATTCTTCCTGCAACTACATTTCCAGGAAAAGACAAAGCCCTGGCTCTTCTCCAAGTTATCCAAGTAAGATCAGAAAGCATTCCTCCCCCAGCTGTGACACTTTCTAAGAAGGGAGAAATTGAACAGAACACATCCCAGAGTTGGTGTCATCACCCTGCAGACAGGCAAGGAGGTGCATGGCCTTGGAAAGGCATGTGCAGTACCAAGTCAGGGTGAAGATAACAGCAGAGTTTACTGGATTTAAGATTCTCGGCCCTGTGAAGCACAACCAAGTGTGTGCAACAAGCCATTCTCCATTTCTGGGACTGATGGTAACTGTGAAGCTGGATGGTTTACGGGAAATTCTGCAATTTCATTTCAAGCCCTTTAGAAGACTTTAATCTTCTTGTTGCAGTTGGTGGACAAGAACATATGCTTGGAGTTGGGAATTTTTCAAGAGTTATTACTCATAAAGAAGCTGGTAACTTTGGCTTCAGACATCTCTTAGGGATACTGCTGCTTGCAGATGAAGGGAAGCCTGGTTTTGCATAATGAGGCAAAGGACGACAGGGTTGTGTGGTTGTGAATGCAAGTGCTGAGATTTCAGAGAGGGAGTTAAATAAAAACCTGCACAACTCTGCCTACGAGGAACCATCGCAGGGAAACGTAAAGACTTGTCTGAGAAGTGCAAGCAGACAGCAGCTCACATGTACTCAGAAAACAGGCCAAGTAAAGACAAAGAATTACCTCCCCCTGTAAGCCCACAAGCCAAAACACAGCTGGTAGCACTAATATTAGTCGTGTCAAGCCTGGTAGTCTTCATTTATTATGCATCCTGCAAATAATTATACATATAGTTGAGTTTATAGCTCAGAAGCTGCATTTAGTGGTTGGTAGGGTGTGCTCCTCACTTGGAGCAGTTGGCAGGGTATTGTTCCTCTGACCTCATTAGACTAACATGAGGAGCAAGTCTGGTCCTTGGATATTCAGAATAAACCACAGGTCTTTCTAACCTGCATATTATGAGCAGAGGTCACTACTCCTTTGGCTGTCATCACAATCTGATTTAGGCTTTGTTTAAAGATGCTGTCTAGCCTTCCTTAAAGGCTGTGTGGAGTCCTCCTGAAATTTGCAGCAACTTCCCAAGAGGGCTTAAAGTAGGATTCATTCCCCACATTTTTGAAAGTTACTTTGCTTTCCCTTTTGTGAAAATTAAAGCACAGGAGGGTTGCTGCCCACTGGGTGCCCTGCTCAAAGACAAGGGGTGGTAATTGAGAGTCCCATGGCACACACCTCTCTTTCTGGAGCAGGAGGAAAAGAGGTTGAATCCCAACAGTCCGTAGTAAGCTATTTTCAGCTCAGCCATTCATTATTGTCATGATCCACCATCCAAAATGCCTGCTTATGCAAAATGTGGATCTAGGTACGTGCTGCCCATTGTACATCAAAGTAACAGATTTTTTTAATAATGGAAACTGTCTGATGATTCACTGGGGTAAATCAAGCAGAACAGTAGAAAGATGAGACAGAAAATAGGAAGAGAACCAGGACCAGTAATAAATCATGATAGAGGGTATTCAGTGTATTGCTACAGCAGTAAGTCAAGAGAATGTTAAGTTGCATAAATAAAAGATAATGTGTTTCATTTCTGCAGGGTGTTGCTCAGACTACATCTATTAACAGGATCGCCTGGTTCTGCAGAAAATACACACAGCAACAGGTTTTGTCATATTATCCTGGTAAGTCAGACCTGAATTAAGACTTTAAGAGTTACTTTGCCAAAATGGAGCAGGAAATGAATATTCCTCGTCACTGTGGCTAAATGAAAGCATGCACAGATATGGAAAATTACTCTTTACTGGCGTTCTGAGGTATGTGGAAGCGGAAGCTTAACTTCTGGAATGACAAGGAGGTGGGACAGTTTGCTGTTTCTGTGACTTCCAGGGATTAAATTCAGCTTCCTCTTGCTTAAGACCTACATGAATAAGTCCTCACAGGGAAACAGACTACTGATTTCTTTCCTCCCTCTGCATGTTTGTATAAATCCTGATACTCTACAACAGCACTAGCGCAGGGGAAGGCAGCCTTCATCTCTCCCCCTTTGCAGAATTATACACTGAGAACAAGTATGAAACCCATAGGAAACTTCAACCTCTGGTGTGCAGGCAAAACCTTCACACGCAAACAGCAGTGAGGCACATCACATACTCCAGCCACTCCAAGTTCCCAGCATTTTTCACCTATCGGTACAAGTACGTGGGGTTTTACCTGTTGGCCCCAGTGACTGGGTCCTGGTGCTCAGCTGCCCAGTGAGCCACTCCTGCTCACTTCCTCACCCTTGAACAAGGATTTTTCACTGCCCAAAACCACAGCTTTGGCAAAGGATTTCCTTGAGGCTGCTCCAAAGCAGAGAGTTAGGAGAGGTCCCAGCTTGCTGCTGGGATCCCCGAGGCACTTGCTGCAGCTGCACCTCCCTTTGCCAAAGCCAGGCAGCCCCACAGCCCACGGCTGCAAGGAACAGACGGACCTGGCTTTAGGCAGGGACACTCAGCATGGCTGCTGTCCGGCTGAGGGGTGCAGATTTGCCTTGGCTCCTACCGCTGCTCTGGATGGAGCAGCTCACCTCCATCGGCGTGGAGCCCCTGGAAGGGACCCAGCCGAGCAGCAGGAGTGCAGCTTGCTCAGCCTCTCCAGCTTCTGAAAATAGTCAGCCAGGTGCAAAGAGTGAGGGAAAGCATTGCTCTTCTCGTGTAAGAGTAAATTTTGCCAGTTTTCATATTAAATAGTGCAGATGCAAGCCAACTCTTACTCTTGCTTGAGAATTAATTACTTCAGTAAGTCACGCTAATCCTCTAGCTTCTTCTCTTTTCCCACGATCCTCACAAAACATCAGTGGGTGCAATGCCAGAGGGAAGAAAACACCAGTCTCTCAATGATTATTTTTCATGAAGCCCGTTTTTCTCCCCGTGGTTTAGGTCAGTCTCCTGTTCCACCCAATGGTTAACCCCTGGCCTTTCCTAGAACTGGGAGCAGGACTGGCTGGCCTATAGCTTTCTAAGAGTGCAGAGGCTGCAGAGGGACTTCAGCTGGCCTGAAGTGGTTCAAGAAGTGCCAAAAGCAAATCTTCCCCAAGCCCTCGTGTAATCCACAGCAAGGTCAGATTCCTCTGGAGTAACAAGGCTTAGCAAACTGTCAGTAGCATGTAGACAGGCTTAGCTAACACAGTTTAGAAAAATTGCTGGTAAGTGAAAAGGTATCATTCATCAGTCTGAGGGAATAATCCCCATATAAGACTATAAATCATTTGGTTTGTCACTTTATTGTGCCTGGGATTAAGTTGTACAAATTCTGGAAACACAGCATCTCTGACTTCCTCTCTTCAAAGAAACTACACATGGTTTGCCCAAAAACTCCATGTTTGTCATCACACGGGAGAGCCAACATGAGGATTTTTCCTACAAAATTGAGTAAAACCCCAAGACTGCTTATCTTTGGAATAACTGCCAGCATGATAGCAGAGTTTTGTAATACTTTTGTGTGTTCCTAGGTTTTCTGCAGAGCCATTCTTCTTATCAGGGGCCAGAGTTAAATTTTTGTAGCGATAGTGGGTTGTTTCATTGCGGAACAACGCATGTTTGTGTTTATCAGGGCCTCTGACTGCTGTGGGTATCTCGCCCTCTAATCCATCTTCCCTGGAGTGTATTTGAACATTCCAGTCCTCTGACGAGCTCTCAGGTAGCTGAAACTCAGCAAGCAAACGCGCAGCTGCTGGGGACTTTCAGTGGCCCCTGGGGATGCCGGCGGCCCCGTGCAGGGCCGCTTTCCCGGCCTGCAGGCAGGTACGGCGCACAGCCGCGAACTGAGCGCCCAGCGAGCGGCGGGACGCGGCACTGCTGAGGCTCTGCCGCCCCCGGGACGGGCGCCCTTCAGCCCTGGAAGGGAGGGGACAAGCCGGACACGAGCTGCTCCAACTCGCAGGAGCCGCGGCGGGGCAGCGCTGGCGTTGTGGCTCGTGTTCCTGCGCGGTGCGGTGGCCGCTGTCCCCCGGCTGTCCCCCGGCTGTCCCCCGGCTGTCCCGCATTCCCGCACGGCCGCGCCCGCAGCACGTGCACGCCCGGCCAGCGCGAGCCCCCCGAGGGCGGGGCCGAGCGCGCGGCGCCGAGTGGGCGTGGCCATGGGGGCGCGTCTGAGGCCTCGCGGCAGGCGGTGCGTGCGCGCGTGCGCGTGGGGAAAGACGAGGGGAGGGGAGGGCGGAGACACGGGCCAGGGGAGGGCGCGGCGGCGGCCGCGTGATGAGCCCCGCGCCCATTGGCGGAGCGGCCGTCACGCGGCGCCGCGGCGGGAGGCGATTGGGCGGTGGCGGGGCGGGGCCCCGGCTCCCCCGGCGGCCGCTCGCGCGAGGCCTGTGCTCGCCGCGTGCAGAAGGCGGCGGGGCGGTCGCGCGGCCGCGGGGGCGGGCGGGGCCGCGCGCGGCCGGGGCGGGGGCGGAGGCGCTGAGCCCGCCCCGCGCTCCGACCCGCCCTGCGCCCGCCTCCCCTCCCCCGGCCCAGCCCGGAGCCGCGCAGCCGGGGCCCGGCGGGGGAGCGCCGAGCTCCATGGGCAACACCGTCACCTGCTGCGTATCCCCGGACGCCAGCCCCAAGCTCAGCCGGGCTCGCGGCGGCGGCGGCGGCGGGGCAGCGCCGGGGCCCGATCGCTGGGCGGACGCGTACCGGGCGGCGGCAGCGGGCGGCGGCGGCGGTGGCGGCTCGGGGTCGGCGGAGGCCGAGTCGGGGGACTCGGATCCCGGCAGCGGCGGCCCCCACCTCCAGCACATCAGCGACCGGGAGTTCCCGGATGGTGAGCAGCGGGCGGGCGGGGAGCGCCGGGCACCGCATCCCTGTGCCCTCGGTGCCCCCGCTCCGCCCGGGTGGGCGCCCGGGAGGCACTGGCGGCCCGAGGCGCGGCCCCTTTGTCCGGCGGCGGGGGCAGCAGCGCGGTCCCGCCGGCCCCGCAGGGCTCGGGCCCCGCCGCGCCCCAGGCAAAGTTCCCCGCGGCTGTCACGGCGCCGGGTTCGGGCCGGGACCTCCGCCCGCGGGACAAGACTGGGGCCGCTCGGCGAGTCCCCGCCCGGGCCAGGAGCGCCTCCCCTGCCGGGCAGCGCCCGGCCCTGCCCGGATCCCGGAGAGGGGATCGGGGAACAAGAAGAGAACGTAGCACAGCCCCCGGGTGCTCCTGGCTGAGGTGGAGAAGTCTGGCTGCTCCTTTCTCCTTAACTACGGAGTCGTGACTCGGTCGTAGTGTTCGGGCAGATCGCAAAAGCTGCTGCATTTCCAGTCTCTGTTGAACAGGAGGAAGGAAGAGGGTGTGTGGGGAGTAAGGGAATTAAGAATTACAAAGATTGTGTGCATATGACATCACCTTGGCTGGACGTGAGTAATTTATACTCTGGCTGTGCAGGGTTGTAACTGTGGACTCATGAAACCGGCGTTCCTTGTCGCGTAGCTCTCGGTGTTCCTAATTTGCTTTCCTTGGACTCATGGGAAAGTACGTGTGTGCTGCTCAGATTCCTCGCAGTTACACCCGGAGCACCGGTACCTCACAGACCCGCTCTGTAAGGCATCTCCTCCTGAGCCGGGAGAGCTGCAGGGCTGTGCTGCGGCAATTCCCGGGACATGTAAGAGGTTCGGGGTGCTCCTGTCTGGCCGGGCGCTCACGTGGTGCTGCTGCAGCCGCACGGCGCAGTCTAGCACCTCATGATATTTAAAACTTAGTTTAATTAAGAAACATCTTGCTGTTCCCATTCGCAAATATAACCACACCTATGCGAAATATATTCGCTTGGAAAAGAGAGCCTGTGTGACATCTTTAATGTACGGTGCATACAGTAACAATAATCGCTGTAATCCATACTCTTCTTGAACTTAAGAAAAATTTTTTTGCTAACAGACTCGCTGCAGAAGAGTGTGAGAAGACCTTCCGAAATGGAATTATTCAACTTGCAGAGTTCTGCACAGCACCATATGGTGCAGCTGTTCCAGAAATGAGATGGAACAGTCAGCCCCTTGGAGCTCCTCTGAGACAGCTGTGCAGTAGTAGAAATTATGTTTGCTGCCTAGGAGAAATAAACCTTTATTTTTGCAGGAAGATTATTACAGAATTCTCTCAACTCAGTAGGGGAGGAGGAGCTAAACTCTCTAAAGATTCTAATAAGCCAAGTAAAAATGCCTAAGCTGAACAAATCTCCTCAGGAATAAGGGTTGTATTTGTTTGAATCTTTAGTATGTGATCATGTCAGCTGTGCTAAGTAACAGATTTAATTGTGAATTCATCCTTGTTTCAAGACTGACCTTGAAGTAGAGAAGTACTAATTTTTTTTGAATTTGCAATCCTGAATAAAAGTGTATAGTCCAAGAATAAGATACTAGCTTGTCTATCACAAATTTTACTTCTGTGACTATAGAAACTTGAGTCTTGAGGCAGGAGATAATCCTGAAATTAGAGCTGCATAAGTGGTATATGTTTAAGATAATTTTAAAGATCTGTTTTACAGTGATATGTGGTTCACCATTGCCCTCCAAAGTTGATCTGCTGCAAGTGATAGATTATATTTGAAGTTTTCTGATTGATACAACTCTTTAGGGGTGCAGAAAGTATCAAAGTTTGATACCTGTATTAAAATAAAATTCTGGATAGTCAATCTTAGAAGTAAAACTCCTTGTGTTGATTTTTGTATGTTACAAAGCACTCCCTGGATAGAATTGAAGCAGTTAACTTCAAAATGTAAAGCACTGTTTATGAAGTCTGAAATCAAGTGTTAAGATACAGGCTTTATTTAGAAGTTAGAAGTGAGACAGCTATCTGTTTAGTTTAACACCACCTATGAAAGACTAAATCTGTAATAGACCAGATATGCTGGTCTATTTAAGAGAAATATGCTTATTCCTCTTAAACTCCAGGATATAAAAGCTGTTGGCATACCCAAACCATGCAAAGAGCCTGCATGTTTCTGTGCTCTTGACTGTTAGAAGGTCATTTCATTTTGGGGATAAAACATATTTCTGTAACTGATTATTGTATAATATCATAGGCTAGCTAAGATGCAAACTTAGTATATAATGGGAGGGAGGCTGAGAACCTACTGACTGCCCTTTTCTTGAATCCTTTGGCAGGGAGAAAGGAGAAAGCTGCAAGGAAAAAAGTCAAGATCATTTTGGCTATTTTTATTCCACACTGCTCAGTTCTAGGAGTTTCTAAGAAAACAGCTAAATATATCAGAAAGCTAGCATCCAAGTGGGATGGAGATGCTTCATTCCTTACATTTCTACCTCTGTGTTGTTTGTTGTTCTAAAGTGTGTCTTACGTACTTTTGCACTTGTTTTGCTAAAATTGAATGTTTTGGTTGTACCAGGAATGCAGAAGGTACCAACTGAGCTTTGGATTTTTTGTCTTGTGTTGTTTCATAGCTTTGTGCTGCTCTTCCATAGCAAGTGGAATGTGTTCCTCGCATGTCTGTGCCCTTAAGTGAGGATTATTCTGTAGCTTCTCCAGCACTCTCCTTAACAGGCACTACTTTCCAGTCAGCACTGCTTAGATTGTCTGTATTAGATCAGAAGGAAACAAGAAAATTCTCACTTTCTTAAAATGGACAAATTACTATGTGGTATTTATGTATGACAAAAAAGTCAGTGGTAGGTGGAATGGAGGTAAAACACACAGCAGAACTGAAAGTCTGATGTTTCAACAGAGGTTAATTCAAACAGGAAAGGTTTGTCAGATCCTCTACTAAGAGAATGAAAGCATGACCTTGTGTTTTATGGCTTCCAAGATCCTGAGCCATAACCTGTTTGGTGCACACTTTCTCTAAACAAGAAATAAGCCTGTATTTGTGATTTGATATGCTAAGGCAAGTTGGATTAAGTAAACAAGGAATAAACATAACTTTGAAAGTAGAAGTTTCTTCTAAACAGGTTGATGCCTTCTGCTAATATTAAATATCAAAGTCTGGCATGAATATAAAGCAGCTAGTTGACTTTTCAGCTGAGCATTAAGTGTTCCTTAAATCAGCAGTTCAACACAGTTTGCATTGACCAAAAAGGTTTTCCTATCTAGTTTTAGTAATTGTAGCTCTTTGATCTTAGTGTGCCATTTGGGCTGTGGTGATTGGATTGGTGTTTGTTTGGGTTTGTTTGGTTGTTTGGGTTTCCCTCCCCCCCCCCTCCCCCCCCAATGAGTGTCTACTAATCTTTATTTTGGGCTTTCTTTCTATTTCCCTGAGATTTTTTTTCTGGATATCTGGGGGAAGAACTTCTTACGGCTGGCACTTTCTTGCTAGATCCCTATGTTTAAACGTAGATCTACTTCTTGAAAAATTCTTTGATCCTTGGATAAAACTAGAACGAGACCTTGCTTAGCAGATGGTTCTCACTTTCACTTGAAATCATCTCTCCCTGCACTGCTGCTGTTCACTGAGTTTGAGCAGAGGTTTGCCTGATTGCCTTGAACCAGGGGAAGAGTGTTGCCCTACTGGAGTGGTGGGACAAAGTCACCTGGTACCCTCACCTGAATAACTGGGGGATGGAGAATGACAGGGGAAAAGACAGTCAGGGCTAAGAGGGAACAGCAAATGGGATCAGGAGAGAAGCTGATCGGGATGCGATCATCACACACTGGTTAGATGGGAAAGCAAATGGAAGAGAACTTTGAAGAGGAGAGTTAATAGGGATTTAGTAAGTGAGGTTTCCTGGCTAGTGCCTAGAGTAACTCTTGAAAGCTTCAGGGTGTCTGCATGCTGCAGTTATTAAACAGTGTTGAAGATGAACAGATATTTGGATATATTGATTGTCTGTGATCTGGTTGTCTATAACACCTTGTCTATGAACCTCCATGCAGAAGGTCTAAATAGTGTTCATTTGTTTCTCTTACATAATTTCATTTTATTTCAGGCATGTGGGTGGAGGTTTTTTCCTGGTTTGTTTTTTTTTTCTTTTTAGTTTGAGATTTGTTTGTTGGATTCTTTTTTAAATCCCAGTTTAAATGTTAGTTAAGTTAAAACAGTTTGGTGCAAAGAATCAGCTTTTTGATGCCAACTTCCCAGTTTCATCACAGGGAAGGTTTAAGCATCTTGTGTTGGTTTTTGTGCCTCTCTATTTGAAGATCTGTAGCTGCATAGGTTGACAAATACTGTTGTCTGTTTGGGCAAACATGGAGCCAGAGCTAAAAACCAAATGATGCTCTGGTGCCTTTTCTTAGTATTCCCTCTACTTTCTTCTTTGTTGTTACTGAGTTTTTCCCCTTAGACTCAGTCTTAGTTCCCCATAACTGTCAATATCCCTTTCCAAAAACTGACTAGACATTCATTACAAAGGTATTTGTAGCAGTTGCAGATAGTCTGTGATCTTGACAAATATGAAGTATTGGACTCTCTGTAAGCCTGAAACACCTTCCATGTTGTTACTTTAAGAAGCTTGATGCCATGGCCTCTAGAAACAATCTGTGAAGTACTTGTAGTGGAAATGACTGAATCACAATGTCATCCAGGAACAGCATTGAAATTTACCTACAGAATTGGGAATTTGAAATAAAATAATTCATCACTGCAGTATAGTATTTGTATTTCTGTTTTTATGCTTGGATGCTGCTGGCAACTAAAGAACCCTTTATCCTTTTTTTCTCTTCAGTAAGTCTTGGAGACTTTTGCAGCAAGCAAGTAAACCTTAGGTTTTTAAGAGTAGTTGGTATAGAACCAACTGTTGGTATATGTACATGAAGCTCGTGGAGGGAGACTGATTTGTTTCTGGTGTGTTTCTTCAGGCTTTCAGCATTACAGGTATTGAAAGGAAATACATAGTCAGAGGGGTTTGATGAGACTTACAGAACTAAGGAAACTGAATTGATTTTAATCTTTTTTGTTGTTTTTTTTTAACTGATTCTGTGTGACTTACCTCTAGCATCCTTATCCTCTGCTGGCTTTCTTCAGGAGATTTGCTGTTTTCCCTCCTACCTGCAGGGTAGATGTTGTAGAACAACAGAAGTTCTGTGGCTAGAAGTATGTGTTCTCTCAAGTGTGATCATTGTGGTGAGGTCATACCAAAAAGCTGAGTAACAGGGGAATGAACTCTTGCACAGCCAACAAAACACAAAACCCTACTCCTCCCAGATTCATATTGCACATTAAATTAACATTTCTAGCCATGTTTCTTCCACATATAGGGAAAAGGAAGAAGTTACTGTGGGAGGCAGGAGGGAAATTCTACCAAACATTAACAACCCAGACCTTGCATCTGTAGATTCTTGCCAGCAAGTTTATGTTGAGATTTTTAAACCTGTTTTTTTACATCTAGAGTTGAAATGTGCACTTCTATTTCACTCATTGGAAAAATAATGTTTTCAGAAGAAAACTCTGAATGTTTTGATTTCAAGAGATAAGTGAGGATGGTAATGACGTAAAAAAAAACCTGGTGCTATTTATTTAAATGTGTAGTAAAGCCAGATGAATAAAATGGAAGATCTTCCTTGCAGGTGATGTGAATATCAGGATTACCTTAACAGCTTACACAAAAATCCCCCTGTCAGCCAGGTAGCATTCTGCAGTGTTTAAAGAGATGTGTGTGTGTAGCACAGCTTTGCCTGTTTGGAGTTCTGAAAGGGTCTCAAATTATTGCAGTAATCAAGCATTGTTGATTTTTTTTCCAGTGTGAAAACTAACACTGGCTTGTTACGAAATGTATCCCTCAGGCTCAGATAATAAACTACTGAATGCCAGTATATTTCAAAGACTAAAACAAGTTTTTCTGTAAAGCTCTTAGACGTGTTTTGTTACGTGGATAGTTATTTTTCTTTCACAGAACAAACTGCAGGTAAGGTCCAGGCTTCATTTGAAGTTTGCAAATGTGAACAATTGGAAGAGGTGAAAAATGTACCACGTCCATGCCAGTCCATCAGGTGGCATGTGACACCAGCAAACACTGCAGTGTGTCTTGCTTTGGTTACCTGCAGGCACAGCCTCAGACTGGAATTTCTGGTACTCATCTGTTCTGCTTTCTGAACCATGGCTTGGAAGTGAGGCAGAGAACACGTGAGGAGTGTTATGGGAAGGCTTTCCTTACGCTTGCTGTTGTCAGCATGGATCTAAGATTCTAAAATTTGGTTACTCTTTAATGTATACCAACTTTTTTTTTTTTTTTTTTTTTTTTTTTTTTTTTTTTTGCGCTTGGTATGCTTTGGTGGTTTTGTTTTTTGGGGGGGGGGGGGTTGGGGGGATTTTTTGGGGTTTCTTTGTGGATTTTGTTTCAGTTTTGTTTTCTGTTTGGTTTTGTTTTGGCTTATTAGTTCGAAAATTAGAGCTGTGGACTTTAACCTCTGGTAATAGTGAGTTGTGTTATGTGTGACGGTCAGTGTGGGGAATAAAAAGTGACAGCATAGAACTAATTCTTTCTCCTTGTCCTTTAAATGGTCCTAAATTAAATGCAGTACAGGAACACATCCCTAACAAAATGTTAGTTACTTCTATGATCTACCTTGTGAGCTACTGTTTTCCTTCTAGTTCAAAGATAAAATCTTAGGGGCATCTTGTTTACCACTGTTTTAACTTGTCCTGCTTTTGCCGTGGAATTTGAGGCACTCCTGATACCCTGCCTTGGCTAAAATCTGTAGAAGTGGTTATAACCCTGGCAGGTACATCAGGAAACGTGTGGAAGCCTCCTGGGCTCCGTTTGATCCCAGAAGGGGAGGGTGGCTCTTGTGTTGTGTGGAGTGGAACAGATCTCTCGGCCCTGATTCCCCAGCAGGGGCTGTGAACAGGGTGCAATAGGATCATGCTGGGATGTCCTGTGGAGGCTGTGCAGAGTGGTGTGAAGGCTCCTGCACTTTGAGAAATGAAAGAACATCTATTAATATGGTACTGATTTTTTTTTTAATCCACAGAAATTAACAAATTACTTAAACCCTAGGTACTTCTCCAGTATTTAATATATATCTGTACTTTTGCCTTCTAAAGCCTTCTGATTTTAATAGCAAATTTGAAATGTTTACTGTGTCAGTTTCTCCAGCCCAACTCTGCAGTGTCGTGTAAAAGAGCAAATAATTTCTTTCTAATTAAGAGAGCTTGTTGTATATTGAAATAATTTCTGCATCCTTCGGAAACATCAGTGTGTACTTAGATATGTGCTGGGTATTGGTAATGATATTACTGTTTCTGTAGTAGTGCCATAAAAATTAACTGACAGCTATTAAATAGCTTTAGAATATCCCTCTGTGTCTATTGTGTAAATTCACAATATTTATTTATAATCTTTTAACAATCTTTCAACAAGAAGAGTTGCAAATAGAAATCAACCTATGTGTGCTGGGCTCTCTGGTGCATTTGGAGTGGCTGGGACAAAATAAAACAAAGCAGGTTAAGTGTAGAAACCAGAGCTGTAACTTTCCTAAAAGGTTCTGAGAAAAGAATTAGAGTAACATAATTTGAAAGAGAAATAATTTTATATGAAATTATTGTTAGGAATAACAGACTTTCTGAAATGAATTGGCAGATTTGCTCATCTAATTTGTTATAATTTTTACATTTTTATTGGGAGTGTTAAGTGGCTTGCATCTTGACAGCATAAGGTAATGAAATATAAAGGAAACTCAAGCATTAGTCACAGCTAGTAAGTCATTGAGCAAATGACAACATGCAATGTACAGCAAAGAGATTATTGTATTATTTATTGCTTTAAAGTTGTGCTGTATCAAAATGTTATTGCTGTCTAGCAAAGCAAAGAATGGGGCTAAAACTGTTAAAGGAAATGCAATAGTTTATTGTTCTGAAGTAGTGAAATTGTCAAAGGGCTGCTACTTAGTGTCATCTTTGACTGTCAGCTTTATTCACAGGATAATACATGTAGCACAATGCAATGTGTAAAATGTGTTTGTAATAATTAGAAGTCACCCGTGGAGGTGTGTAAACCGTAGATAAGTAGCTAGCATTATAGATTCCTAAAACCTACACACATTCTTACATGGCATGGATAAAAGTAAAGTCTTCATGTGGATTTGGTGTTGTGGAAAGGATACGAGATCTTGAGCTAGGGCAGAGAATTGCCTTTAAAGTTGATGTGATCTGCCCTGTGGAGGACTGTGTGTGCACAGCAGCAGACGTGGCTGAGATTGTCTGAGTGCAAGCAAGCTGCAAGGGATTCCTCAAAGGGGGAACGGTGGCAGAGGGGGAAGCAAGTTCAGGCTTCTCTCTGCTCCACCTGGAGGCAGGGTTGATCTGACAGGCTTGGTAGTACACATGGCTCTGAGAGATGCAGAGAAATAAGGGGAAGGTTGTTTTTAACACACTGTTCTCAGACAGGTGAAGGGCCCTTGTGTAGCACCATTATTGTCCTGCTCTCACAGACTGAATTTCTGGTGGGAATCTTCCCTTCTCATCTCTTTATCTCTAAGTGTGAGGGTCTGATAGAAAGTGTGTTGATTTCTATTGAGTTAAAAATGTTCTGGAGCTGTTTTCTTGCTTTTTAGATCATCCTGTATTCCTTTCATTTATCTCATTCTTGTTTCTGCATGTTTTAATTCCTATTACTCCTGTTTATCCTGTGTCATACATGCTTTTTTTTCCTATTAGCTTAGTGTGAAGCTTGAGTTTTCTGTCATACAACTTCTAATGCAGCTCCTACTCAAGACTTACCCTTACCTTCAGGGCTAGTCTAGTGTCTTGGCTTTGGACTCATAAGTGCCTTTATCTGCCTCTTGCCTTATGTTTCCTTCAGCTGTATTGCTGTTGCTTTTTGATATTTCATGAGCAACACTGGCAGTTTAGGACGAGCAAATCACATGACTGCTTTTTCCATTGCTTAGAAAAAACCATTGTCCAGGGAAAATGGCACAGGCAGGATGGAAAAATTCTCTGGCAGCTTGTAAGGGGAAAGCTACAGAGAGGTGGTCTGTTAAATGCATCTTTCTTTGCAGTCTCTTGCCAGACCAAGGCAGGTACACCATGTCTGCTTGTGTCATGTTATCCTGGAATAACAAACCCAGCTACAGTTGGTTTTCATCATTTCTGGTGGGATTTTGTACTGAGAGGATGTGTCTTGGACTATTAGTACCTTAACTCTGGCTGTATAATCTGCGTTGTGGGTTTAATGTGCTGTGGGTGCCGATACACCTGGCTTCATCCAGCAGAAAGCTCCTGGTGTCTGGCAGAGCCATTATGGAACTGGAGCCAGTGAAGTGTATGATCCTTTCAGTTCTGTTCCTCTCCTTAAATGTGTGGGTCTCCTTGGTTCAGGGGGTTGACTCA
Organism: Vidua chalybeata; assembly: GCF_026979565.1. Taxonomy (NCBI): domain Eukaryota; kingdom Metazoa; phylum Chordata; class Aves; order Passeriformes; family Viduidae; genus Vidua; species Vidua chalybeata. The sequence goes on along the minus strand of NC_071536.1, from coordinate 12,923,214 downwards.
TGTGGCCTTGTCAATTTTGTGTCATCAGTGCATGCTGCAGTGCTGTGGATCTTCTTGCCTGGAATGACAAAAAATTGCAGACTCCTCTTGTTTGGGATGAAAGTTGGTTATGTCCATTCTTGTGCTTTTAGTCCTAGACCTGATTTCTAACATATATAGGGACTGGCAGAGCACAAGAAGAGGCAGAAACAATGTAAGAAGTGTGCATTAACAAGTCACATGGTTTCAAAGTAAATCAAAATAGGGAAGTCAAGATAGTAGTGTATTTTTTTAATGAGGTGAGGGAGGATGGGTGTTATCCTGTACTGTCTCTTCCCTGGGAAAAAAAAGCATCTGTCCTGTTTAATATTTATCAGTGACCTGGAGGAGGTGATGGAAGATGCCCAAATTGCAGATGACAGCCAACAGTCAATGTGCTGGAGGCTGCTTATTCAGAGGGACCTGGACAGCACTGGGCTAACACCAACCCTATGAAATGCAGCAAGGAGAAACATGGAGTCCTGTGTTAGGAGTTACTGACTTCAGTTGCCTTTTCATTCAGTTTTCCTGTGCTTTTTCCTCCCCAGTTTTCCTTGCTGCCTTTCCCTAAATATGGCCCAAGACTTGCACAGTCCTACAAGCTCTTCCATAGTGAGTCTCATAGCTCTGTAGGCATTAGTCCCCCAAATGGGAAAGGTGGTCTAGGGTCTATGGACCCTCATTGGAAATTTTCAAGGCTCAGCTCAGTAAAGCCTTGAGCAGCCTCATGTTCTACCAAAAGCTGATTCTGTTTTCAGCAAGAGGTTGAACTGGAGACCTCTGAGATCCGTTCTAACCTGACTTCCCCAGTTTTTCTAAAAATTAATGCTGATCTGTAAATAAGTAAGTTCTGAGTTGTTTGCTCTGTTTGCATCACAACTTGCTGATAATAATCTGTATTTTAAGTCTGCATATTGCAGTCTTGTTTGGCCTGTTGATAATACTTCAGTTACTTTTATGCTGGCAAAATACTTGCACTTCTGAATTGCTGTTTGTGTTGGGTTTGTTTGTTAATGCAGTGCTAGCATTAGAAGCTGTATACTGTCTCTTAAATGTGATTTTGTTAAATCAGTGTTAGAAACTTGTCAGACTTGTGGACAAGTTTTAAACAAGTTATACTATTTTGTTAAGATGCTTCAAGTGGTACTTAAAAGTGGCAGTATGGCATGCTGTTGTATGCTGGGGTTTTTATTTTTTCAGAGAACCAGCTGTGTATCAGAAGTACTTGAGGTATGAGCTGCGAGGCAAATTCCACTCTAGGGCATCTAAGCCAGCACTTCTTACGTTTTACTGCATGAATAAATTCAGGTATCTGTTCACTGTGTGCTGAGAATGAGCACAGTAAGGCGACAATAGAAATACTGGTTTTGTAATTTAGCTTTTTAAAACTTCACAAGATGGTCTGCTTTCATGGCTGACTCTGGTCTTTTTGAGAGGAGGGGAGAATTCTTTTTTGAACAGTCTTGGTGTTCCTAAACAGATGTTGGCTACTTTACTTAAACAGTAGAGATTCAGAATTACAATTGTCCACATCCTGGACCAGTGCCAGAGCAAGAGGGCTGGACTAAGATCAGCAGTGTTGTAAAGCCCAGTACTTGGAAAACATGGAGGTCTGGACAGCAGTGTTGTGCACCAGTGGGAATCTGGAATGAGGAGTTTTGGGGACTCGTGTACTTTTGCAGATATGTTCCCTTGCTGGTGCATGGGGGCTGTGGCTGGGTTGTGGGGAGGTGCAGTAGCACATTCACACAGTTAAAACTTCACCACCCAGGCAGTTTGTGGTTTGGCAGAGTTCTGTTGGATGGGTGCATAAAAGATTGTGTTTTTTTTCATTAAAAGTTGATGGCAATTCTTAGATGGCTTTTCTTTTTAGGGGTGTAGCAGCTGTGTTGGTGTCCCAAATTGAACACTTAAAAGTGCAAGTGCTCATGCACATGTGTGTGCTTGTATGGCTGGCATGGCATAAGAGTGACAACTGTAAATGGATGCAAAATTGCTCTTTCCAGGACTTAGAGGATCACAGTCCTAGATTATTCTGTTCTTGTGTTCACATAAATCACTGTGTCTGTAGCATGACTTCTTTGGAACAGCTGTTTCTTCTGTCAAAGCTAAGGCAGCTCCAAATTTCATCTTGATGGTCACAATTTCATCAACAAACATTTGTGATCACTTTCATCTTAATCTAAGGGAGTAATATATCCTCTTCTAATGCCATCACTGCTCTGTTGTGGCAAAGGATTAAAGCAGTCATTTGGTTCTTCAATAACTCTATTTTAGCTTTACATGGTCTTATTTGAAATTCTAAAAGAAATGAATAAGTAAGCTCCATGTTTTGATATTTCTGTAAATGTTACTTATTAGGTTCTTTTGTAAGACCACAGAGATTGTTTCCTGCTGTATTTGGTACATAAAGCATAGAGGGAAAGACCACAGAGGGAAAGATACGAAAAATTATCTCAGTGATAATTTTTTGTTGTTTTGGTATGGGGGGTTTTTTATTATTCTCTTGATAAGGTTCTAACTTTCTGCTCACTACTGACCACATGCCCCACACCCAGCTATCCTACCATGCAGGGGCACAGATTGACTTTTGAAGATAAATGGGGTTTTTGATATCTCCCTGACCATTTTTTTTTTCCTCAGAGGGAAAAATGTAAAATTTGTATTCATCTTGGCAAAAGTACAGTTCTGTTTCAGAGAGACAGCCCATTCCACACGGGTTTGATGTTGTTTCCATCACTATGCTTGAGCAATTTGAGGCTGAGTGGGAATTGTTGCAGTTATCATCTTTTATTAAAGGTATCTCCTTTTTTTTGTCCTTCTTATTTCAGATTTAGCCTTGGAATCTAATCCATCTGATCATCCCAGAGCAAGCACAATTTTCCTGAGCAAGTCACAAACAGATGGTAAGATAAGGTTTTTTTCCAATTTAACAAAAAAAGCAGGAAAAAATTGGAAAAGTAACCAAAAGTAACCGCTCAAGAACAGTGCTTCAGTTCTTTCAAAGCATAGGGACTAGTAATTTATGTATTTACACAGAAACGTGTTTGTAGACCATTTTACTTAACACTTAAAATCACTTGATCTTTAAAAGCTGAAGTATCAGATTTCAGAGTGCAGATCCTAGTAGTCTGAAGGAGCTAGGCTCTCTTCATGAGTGTAATTCAAGTTTCAAGCAATGGTGGGTTTTTTAATGACCAAGGACTGTTTCAAAAATTGTTTTAAAGTAAAGAAATTGTAGTTGAAAAAACCCTTAGTTTTCTGTAATAAATAATAAGCCTAAGCCATTAATCTATACCAGTTGCTTTTGAATATGTTGTTTGAAAGTGTTTGAATAGTTTCAGAGGATAAATATTCTCTGATCCCAATTTTAATTATATAGATGTATTGGGATTCTCAATTTCTTTGCAGATCCTGTGTTTACATAATAACTCAGTTTTGAAACAGTTGCTATAGCTTGTGCATTCCAAAAGGCTGTTAGAAAGTGAAGGCATTTCTATATTGCACATATAAAAATTCTGTTGTCAAATTCTGATAATAGGACATTTTGAAGTTGCAACTAAAAAAAAAGGTTAAGGTAATATTTTTAAATGCTTCTGATTCTTTTATAGTTAGTTCTTGTTTGAAGCACTGTTTTGCTAAGAAATTGATCCACTTGAGCTTGGATGTGTTGATAGAAAGCTGCAGTGTGTCTTTTAACTTGGCACAGCTTTGCCACAGAAAAGAATTATTTTGACAGGTCTGTCAGTTGCTGTCCTGCTATTCAGTCTTGTGGCAAGTGGTAGAATTGTCAGTTGTATCAACATTGCAGTGCTCAGATAATCTGTGAGCAGTGGGAACAAGCACTAGCTGGTTCTCCAGAAGAGATGATACCAAGGAAATGTAAAGACCTCTTTTTTTTTGGGCCTCTAAGGTCAGTCTTCAAACAGCCAGAGGGTGTGACCTGCTCATTTCAGACACCTCTGAGATGAGCAGTGCTGAAGGTGCAGCTCACACACTGACAGAGTTCATGAACGCTGTCACTGTGCAGCCTTCCAGCCTTGCTGCAGAAAATACTCAAACTAGGGGAACAGCCTTGTTGGGGGTAGTATTGCTTTTAAACATCATTTGGATTTCTTCAAATGAAATGTATTGAATTGTGTAGACTTGTGTTCATGTAGAAAAAGGCTCCTCTAGGTGAGGTAGTAACTATTAAACTATTATCTGAAGTCTGTATTAAATTAATTCATTTTTATGGAAAAGTCGGGCAGAATAATTTATTTTCTATTTTTCCTCGTTCTTCTTTAGTTGACCTTCCATAGAATTAGTAAAATTAATATCCATAAGTTCTCTCTCAGTGAGATGTTATCAGGATTATGAGTTTTGATTTATGAAGAAAGACTAAAAAAATGTAGATACTCTTTTCCAGTTGTCAGTTTTTCTAAATATGTAAAAGAATGTGTCCTGCTAAAGAGTGGTAATGATCCGAGGTTAGAACTTTGGAAAGGTGTCTGTCCATGCTGGTCACATTTGTGTACTGTGTGCAGCTCTCAGCACTCCCTAACATGCTGTTGTATTGCTGCTGTCACAGCTGGAAGTTTAACCTTGCAGTCTCTTTTGAAAGACTAACACAGTTTAAAATGATCAGATGACATGGTTTCAGTTATATGATAAATAGGAGCACAGCTTGTGCCAGCATCTCCTGTATATGAAATACCCTTTTACTTTCTGCAATAGGAGGAGAGAGAACACCTAAATAATGCTGGGCACCTTACTTCCTCCTTGTGTGCCTTTGGCAGGCTCAGGGTGTGCTGCTTTTGCTTCTGTTTGCTGTTGGATGTTGGACATTGTCTGTTTGAGCTATCTGAAATCATGCTGTTTTTCATGATACACAACATCTTTTCAAAGCTGAGACCTTTTCCCCTTAGTGTGATGGGAAGTAGTTGTTCCTAAATGTACATGTGGGTAGACAGAAGGAGTATGTAGCTTACTAGCTTGATAAAACAGGTAATTTTTTCCTCAAACTACTTTTCCAGACACCTAAAGTAAAATTTGAAACTTTTAATACTCCCATACTTTAGAAAACTAGGTTAATAGAATACTTTATTGAATGTAAATTGGGAAACCTTTCAGTTCACATTCTTTTTCCTTCTTTCTAGTGCGAGAGAAGAGGAAGAGTAACCATATAAATCATGTAAGTAAACCAGATTCTGTGTAAATAATATTAGGATATTGGGCCAAAGACAAATTCAAGGAAAAAATGGTCATTGTTCTAGGTATATAGTCTTACACATGTTCCAAATCCTCCTTAGAAAGGTAAAACTGAATTATCTTTGCCTGTCTCTAAGCAATAAACAGGCACAATATCACAAAGCATAGAATGGCTGATGTCAAAAGAATAAAGATTAATTTTTTTGTTGTCAGTTTTAAGTATTTCAGAACAGTAAGAAAGAAAATATAAGCCAACCTAGCTGCATTTTTTAAAACAGAAATAAAACTGCATTAATTTCTCAGCCAAGATGACAAGTCTTGAAGGACTTGCTGATTGAGTATTGCTACAGGACTTATTTTAAGAAGTGTATCCGGTGTGAAAAGAGAACAATGAACAAATATCATCAGTATGATAAATAAGTGATACTCCATTAGTTTTAAAATCTGAAAATATGCTCTGAACTTCTTCCACAAATATTAGTTGGTTTGGACATTTCACTTACAAAAAAAATCAGCCAAAACAAAAAAGATGCAATGTCATTAATGAGTGGATAAAAAGTTATTGACTAGTAAAGGTAAGGATGGAAGTTAGTAACATAAAAATATCAAAAGTGTCTACTGATAAGGTTCTGGTAAGATAATGTTATTTCAAGTCTCTTATTTTGCATGATTGTGCAAGGAGTAAGGGTGATTCTTTTCCCTCTCTCTCTCTCTCTTTTTTTTTTTTTTTTTGGTTACAATTCCAGCTTTGGTCTGCCAGTACTGAGGTGAAGTGTGATTGGAGTGTTTTTGCTGGCAAACTTCAGCTGGAATGAGAGATATTCCCAGGCAGCTGTTGAGTTTTGAAGAGTGTCAACATTTTCATATTTAAGGCTTTCAAGGTTTACACAAGGCATTTTAAAAAATTCTGGTGAAAACAAATGAATCTTGAATTGTTTGATTAAAATTCCTCCCTCAATTATGATGTCCTATCTCTAGTGCAAAGCATTCTCTGAAAATGCTCAGGGAAGCCTGGGTAGGGTTATATTGGAAGACTTCTTACAGTACAGAATGGACAAGATTAGGATGGATGATGGAACATACTGCTGGCTCTAAATAGTAATAGTAAAAGTAAGGGTAATAGCAGTACTCTGTTTCCAGATTCCAGATGCTGAACAGGACATGTGTGAAGGGAGCTATGTCAGGAAAAGGTTTCAGGAAAAAGTATTCAGTGTGCTAAACAAAAGCTTACAGAATCCCTCTTCTTGAATGTACTTCAGTTGTTTTCTTATTTTTTTTTTCTTTTTTTTTTCCCCAAGGTTTCTCCTGGGCAGCTTACGAAAAAATACAGTTCATGCTCAACAATATTTATAGATGACAGCACCGTCAGTCAGCCTAACCTTAGAAGCACAATAAAGTGGTAAGGACCCTTGCCATCAACAAGGACTTGAGTGGCATTGTAAGGGTTATTTGGGATTTGCTGGGGGTCTTGTCTGTTCCAAAGCCAACTGCACCCTTGAATGGGAGAAGCACAGCACTGCTTCTGCAGATTGGTGATGGAAGGGGTGTAGAGGTCTGGCTAATTGACTGCTGGAGGGAGCTCTTGTTTCAGTCACAGAGCTCATGGACGACTGTTTCAAGGTCGTTCTCATCCTGCACTTGAGGCAGTGCAGAAGTGTGTCAGCACAGTGGCTTTGAAAGTATGTGTTGAGATGGGGAGTTTAGGTCACACTGAAAGCCAAAATCAAGAAATTCCTGACCTGGGAAAACTTGATTTTGTGTGGAGTTGCAGGAAAAGTTGCAGGACTGTGTTTAGTACTTTCGAGTGATATTAGTCTGCCCTCTAGTTGTTGAAAACCAGCATGTTGCTGACTTAGGGTTTAGTTCTGGCTTTTCTACCTTTTCTTCACGTACTTGTTATTTTAGCAAGGTGATAATTATGTTCTCCAATGTAAATGGCTGCTGGAGCTATTTTTCTGGGTACCAGAAAGTCAATTATTGGCACTTAGATGATACCAGCTGAGAATTGAGAAGAGAGTTTTATCATGCCTGAGGGGAAAGGAAAGCTGAGTAGATTGAGGCCCAGAAGGCTATACTGATTTAATAGTGTAGTAGAGTTTGGAAATGTCTAAGTTGATTTGTTACTTTAAATTTTTGTTTCAGACAAAGGTATGCAGCATGTCACTTCTTTTCTAGAGAAAAACAAAACAAAAACTTAAAAAATTATGCTTGTGCCATTTTGAAGTGTTGTACACTTGACAGCAGATGAGAACTTTTCATGACAAGGTCCTGTGATGGAAGTGTTCCTGTTACCACCATGAGTAAAGAATCTGAAATTTAGCCACAGGAGATGAGGTTAATATATGAAACCTATTGCCTCACTTAGCAGAGACTGAAATCTGTTCTTGTCCACTTCTTGGATTATGCTGGTATAATACCATCTTTATTACTATCTTTTTTAGACAGTTCCTAAATTAGACAACTCGACAGGGTCAAAACATCTGCAGAATCTCTGCAATGGTATATGTAACACCAAGGAGAACTTCTATTTTAGTTGGGAATAGTCTACATTTTCACTAAATATCATCTAATCAGGAAATTAAGGTATATGTTGAAAATGTCACTTAACGCTTACTTTGTTGCACAAATATCTGATATCAAATATCTTTCACAATGAATGTAAAAGTAATTTGGCAGGCAGATTTTATTTGGCCAATTTCTGTCCAGACAGTTAAAACATCAGAAATGAGATGTGTAATACTTGGGGATGGGAGAGGACGTCAATGCAAAATGGATTTGTAACATTCCACTGAATGACAGCTTTTGCAGTAGAATAGTGTGCATGGAAAATGCTTTGTTAAATCTTTTTGTCTTTTCTTTTTTTTTTTTAGTGTAACATTAGCAATATTCTACCATATAAAGAACAGGTGAGTGAACTCTTCCTTTGCTGAAATATAATTACTTTCTTTTGGAACCAGGGATATAAAATCAGAAAGATTTTTAAAAAGATTATAAAGATTTTTATAAGATCAGAAAACAGAATCACTAAGACTAGGAAAAAACTCTCAGGATCATAGAGTCAAATACAGTCTTGGTTGCTTCAGTGACAGCTGGTGAAACTTAAAGGAGGTGAAAACTCTGGCCTTGTATGCTGTATCTGTTTTCTCTTTGTACCCCCTCTTGAGCAGCTATGGAAGGGTCAGTAAAGCACCCGTCCAATGACACATAAGAGTCCGAAACAGGGAGGGAGGAGAACACACTTAACTCACCACAAATCAGCCTTCAGACTTTGTTCAGCTTTTCCTCAGTACAGAGGTACGGATTAGTTTTGATGGATGAAGGAAATCTGCCATGTACAAATCACTCTTGCCATTACAGCTAGTTCCAGCATATGCTTCTGAATTACTGCTGACTTTTTGAAGTAATGCTATTAATGAGTTTCACATTTTGGGGAGAACTTTAGTAAGCATAACACAAGAACATGGAAAGCTATTCATTGTTTAGCATCTTAAATATTTAATTGTAAGGGCTCATCATTAAATGTTTTACAAAAATAAAAAGTAGCTCCATACCATATTCTAGGAAAAGCTGAACTATAAAATATGTTCCTTGATCCTTTTTAATGAACAATGATTTTTAGTAGAGTATAGCATTACCAATTAAGTCTTATTGCTAAACCAGAGACTTTTGTTTTGTAGAGATTCTGACAGATCATTGGATATTTTTGATGAAAAATCTCACCCTCTCACAGTAAGTAATTTTTTGGTCCTCTGAGTGTATATCAGTAACATTTTAATTTATATGGTATAAGTCATAAAAATGTATTAGCACCAGGCCACAATCAAATTGATCTTAAATTGTGTCTTTATATATAATACAAAGTGCAAACAGTGTCTTTTGAGATCAGCTAGATCATGGATAGAGCCCAGTCTAAATGTTACAAACTAGGTTTGATTTTTAGGCTTTGACTATATATAGAAACAATCATGTGCCCAATTCTTTTGTATTGCGTGTCTGAAGTTTCTTGCCTGTCTCTTTTCTCCCCCTCTTTAATAACGGCTCTATTAGAAGTGTTTTCTATTTCTTTAGGAAGACATGGTTAGTAGGTATGTGCCTAACCTTTCAAATGACAGCAGACAGGAGAATATAATACATGAAGCACCACACAAAGTAGGCAACAGTGAGTTTGGCCTTTAAAAAACAGGAAAGGCAACAGAGTATTCAGGATGTGACTTTAATGTGACTGGTCCTGGTACACCTTTTTAGACACTCTTAAAGACACAAAACCTCATGGTACAAGGAAGCTCAAGAGTGGAGCATATGCTTTTCACATCCAGTTTGAGCACCCCTATCTTAATGCCTGTCCTACAGAGCCACTTACTTTTTCATGTGAAATTAATTTAGGAAAGATACAGCAGCTTTAAAACTTGAATTTGCTCTGGGACTTACCTGAGTGAATGCAGTATGGCCTATTTCATGGATCTCGCTTGTTAATAAAGAGGTTTTAATAAACAAGTTAATATTTTAAGTTTGTTAAAGTTTCAGCCTTAAATATGACCAACTGTGCTAGGAGTTGTACAGTGCAATATAAATAAATACAACTCTTTATTCAATTAAAAAAAAAACAAAAGGAACTTCAGGACAAGAGCTGCATTCAAGATTTCTTGTATGGATTGTAGCACTTCAGAGCAAAAAGGGCGGACCAAAACTATTTTATGTCATGGTTCAGACAGTCACAATACAAAGCAACACTCCATTTTCAGATGGCTTCAAATCCTTTTTTATTCTAGTATGCATGCTTTTTATACATTCTTAAAAAGCTCCTAAATTTACCCTTTACTCATTGGTCAGAAGAGACAAACACAGTGCTTATTGGAATAGAGAGTTGCAGGTTTCTCTTATTTATCCTTTTCTCTTTCTTGGTTTCTGTGTCAACGACCTTGGTAGGAAATTCTTTCAGGGGTAAACATGGATCCTCTTATCAAACTTCTCTCTAGCTCAGAGAAGTTGCTGTAAAACCTCTTCCACAATTTAAAATGCCTGAACCTATTGTTTCACATTCAAAATTATTTATGTAAGATGAACTCCATCAGACAATTTTTTTTATTTAACAAGCTGACATCCTTTGATCCTTTTATATACCCTCCCTCCTGTTTAATGAGAAGAAAATCATTGTGTCCTCTGGAGAACACTTAAAGGTCTCTTCTATCTTACTGCAGCATACAGACAGAGTCAGAGCTGATTGTCACACTCCTGAGGGAAAGGCACACATGGCTTGTTAGTTTCTATAGCAATGGTGTTTTGCCTGGGTACCTACTGTTCCTTCAGAAAGGTTAATTAGCAGGAAGAAATCTCTGAACACCTTGTCTTCTAAAGATGCAGTCACAAGGAGTCCAAACCCAGCTCTGTTGACCCTAGTGGGACCCAGTTACCGGTATCATGGATTTAGTCACAAATACCAGTCTTGGTGCTTCCTTTCTCACTTCCAGTATCTTGGTTTAAGACAATTTAAAAGGAAAACACTCTGGAATAAGTTGCCTCCCTGTATAGGTTCAACTAGTCCCTTTCCACCAATAAGGAATGAACACAAGTAGATGTAAGGGAAAAAATAACAATTTACTAACAAACAAAACAGCAACAGGCAAAATCTAACAGTAAATAACGGCTAAATACCAAACGGCTGAATCTCACACCCTGTGGGAACAAGGAGAGACTCAAAATGCCAGAAATACCCTTCCCAAGATGAGAAAGCCACTAACTGCAGTCTCTCTGAGACCAGGAAAAAAAAAAAAAACACCAAAAAGAGAACCCAGAATGGGCAAATCCTGTGCTCAAGGCAAGACCAAGCAGCTGTCAAAGCTAAGACCACACAGCAGCAGGGCCCAGCTGCCTTCCAGAGCCAAGTTTAAAAGCACCTGGGATAGCACCCAGCCACCCCCAGCTTCCTGCAGCAGGGTCCTAAAGAGACAGTGACAGTTTTTGGGCACAGATAAATGAGGAATACAATACCATTTTGGGTTACCTCAGGACATCCAGTCAGCAAAAATGTATTTCCAGATGTGCTTTTGTACCATGTGTAGCACAGGAATGAGCAGTGTTCCTGCTCATGCTGTTCCTAATGTTGCATGTTCCCCTTGCAGAGATAACCTCTGTTGGTTAGTGGTGTATTAGAAGGCTCTGTGGGCAGTACTAAGTTAACTTACCTCTGCATTTCACTTGACAATGCTCCCTGGCTATTTTAAACTACAAAACCACAGGAAAACACTGCTTTGTTTACCTTACGGCCACTAGCTTAGTGTCAAGCAGGTGTGCTGTTCTCAGCTGTTGTCCTGACCATACTGTAGGTCTAACTTGAACTGTAGACAGAGATCTATTCAGTATCAGTCTTGCAGAACCAGTGTGCAGAGTTGGAGCTCTTGAAGTTTCATCCCTCCAGAAAAAGTGCTAAATATCAGAATATCTCAAACACTTAGTTTAGGATTGCTTTTATAGACTGTTTATTTCGGAGCTTTTCTTCTCCCCTGTGTTTAGAAACAGCTTAGCACTGTGTCAGAGTTAAATCTAGTCATTCATTAGCTTTGTTGTCGCTCTGGAATCTCTCAAGAATGGGTCCTATGAAGACAGTGTAAATTACCTCTTAGTTCTACCTGTCACAGAATTATTGCCATGTGTTCTTCAGTGCTTCCTGAGCTGGAAGAGGAATCTTATGAAGTCTGTTAATTTTGCCTTTTGAAGAGCCATTGTTTCCCTGGTGTGTATATACCTGTGATTTTTCTTGATGGGAGAAGCATTTTTTTATTACATCTCTTTCAGTCTGAAGAATGTTCCATGGACAATAGTTAGCACCTAGCAGTGATGATGGTAGTTCATGCTCTTTCCTGTTGGCCCTACAGATAAAACAAGTGTTCAGAAGAGAGATACCAGCTAAAGCTACTGTCTTTTGTTTGGAATGTCTGCAATATTGCAAGGCTGCTTCTTTCAGGGTATAATTCTGTTCTGCCTCTGAGACGGGAAATGGGTGTATACACCTCGGTGAGAAGAAACAACCTGTTCTTTAGACTCAGTGTTAAGTAGACAGCTTTTCAGTAATTCCAAGACCTTTCTTTCAGCGGGAAGAAGTCCCAGACGACTACTACAAGCATGACCCTGACCACAAGCACATCTACCGGTTTGTCCGGACGCTCTTCAGCGCGGCACAGCTGACAGCGGAATGTGCAATAGTGACACTGGTAAGAGTAGTGCTGCAGCTCCAGCCTTTGGAGGCCTCTCCCCTCTCCTCGTTAAGGGATCCGGGCTGAACTGGCATTTAAATAGTTAAAGAGTATCTCATGCAACCCTGTTAATGATGGCACAGTACAAGTGAGGTCATTACAGATTGCTAAGTAGTCACAGAAGTGATTAAATAAAAGGGCAATTCCCCTTTCTGTATATAAATATGTAATGCTTAGTTACTTGCCCAGCAAAAACCTGTTTGTCTCATAATACATAACTCGCTGAAGGAGCTTGAAAAGAGCAGAACAGTGGGGTGCTGTAAACAGTGGGGTGTGAGTAGATCATACACAAAGACATTTTTTTTTTTAGCTGTGTGGAGGGGAAGGTGTTAGTTTTGAGTTCATATTAACAACAACTGCCTCAAGGGATAAAGAGTCAATCCTGTAGGAACTCTAGGAGAGGATCTTTCTCATTATTATGTCCTTCAATCATTGCCATCTTTCTACCAAACTTTTTTTTAAATTAAGCCAAAGAGGCTATAACTTCTTTCCCCAGGTGACATGGAGGTACTTAGAATTTAAGAACAATATTAAGATAATAATCTCATTACAATTAATTGTTTGATTTCAGAAAGCATGATGGATTTAAAAATTTATCAATGATAATGATTTTTAAAATTTATATATATATATATATAATTGTGTGTGTGTGCATATATGTATATGAAAGGAAATTTAAATACCACAACATATATAATTGCTACTTTAGACTGTCTCTCAAACTGCACTCTGTTGCACACTAAACTTCAGTCTTCATTGTGGCTTCTTTCTGAAAAACAGTGTGAAAGGAGAACAGAACTGTCACCAAAAGACAGTATAGCAATTAAGCAAAGGTAGCTTGAAGGACTCTCTTTAATAAGGAAATGAGTAATTAAAAAGGCTGAATATTTATGAGCTATTGAAACTCTGAAAGTACTTGGAGGTTTTTGCTTTTTCAAAGACAGGAAAGCAATTTTGACATAACAAGATGACAGCTAACCTTGGGCAAACTATGTGAAGTGTTTACAAAAAATGGAGTTAGTTTTTAAAGTGAATTTTACCACTAGATGGCCCTGTTATTATAGGAACACCTTTAGGCTTTTTGAAGGCTACAAGCCAAGAATGGAAAGAAAGCATGGAGAGAACTCAGTGGCAAAGATTAATCCTTCCCTTAGACCTTAATAGGTGGAGCTTCCCTTATCCACTAATTTATCTGAAGCTACATTAGAAACTCGGATTTAGATGGGGGAATAGAAAATTAAAAACAACTTATATTCAAATTTGAAAGTGCATATTTCTTAGTATATGGATCATTATAGGATTGTGAATAGTAGAGAACTTTCAAGGAAGAGAGAGATTCAACATCCTAGAGCTGGTTTGAGATCTCATGGGAGGAAAAGACCAAGGCACATCTTTGGACTTGGGCATGTCTCACTGCCTAAGCAGTTGGTGATGGAGATGAAGGGATTGAAGTCTGTTCTACAGGGTAAGACAGAAATAGCACTAAAGGCCTTTCATTGTGGAAAGACAGTGATTAACACATCTTTGTCCCATCACTAGAGACCAAATGCAGGTTTTAGCACTTCCTGTTAAGCTACAAGTGCTGAACCTTAACCAGGATGAAAGGCTAATGTGATGTTGAGTGATCTGCTATCCAGACAGGCCCTAATGAGAACCTGCCAGTGATGTGTGACTGGGTGACAGAGCTGTAGCAGTGTCTCCCTGAAGGAGCAGTGCTCACCTCACTAGCTATTGTGTACCCTGGTGGTCCAGCTTTTGGGGGAAAATAAAAAAATGGAACCTGTAACTCCTGAAAATTTGGATTCTTAAGTGTAAGTAGTAATCGCTGATACTTATGTTGACACACTTAATAGTAATAAATAGTCCTGTTGGACTGGCATGTTTGCTGCTCAGCTCTGCTCCAGGTCTTAATTACACACATACAATTGTGGGGTTTTGTTGTTTGGTTTTTTTTTTCTTTCTTCTTTGTATAGGTTTATTTGGAAAGGCTTTTAACCTATGCAGAGATTGACATATGCCCCAGTAACTGGAAGAGGATAGTCCTAGGAGCTATTCTGCTGGCTTCTAAAGTCTGGGACGATCAAGCTGTGTGGAATGTGGATTATTGCCAAATACTGAAGGACATTACTGTTGAAGACATGTAAGTTGCAAGGTTTGGGTAGTCTACAATGGCGGGGGTTTTGGGGTTTTTTTGTGTGTGGGGTTTTTTTTTGTTTGCTTATGGATTTTTAAATAGCACGTGATCATGCTGAAAAAAATCTATTTCTGTTGCTATTATATATATATATATATATATATATATAAGGTGTATATTTAGTGTCTGGCCTCATTCTCTTTTTTACCTCAAGAAACTTTGGATAATTACCCTACTTGGAGATAAGTATCTATTAATAATTTTAATGACTTGCATGAGTGACTTCGAAGTTAGTTTTCTTTACCTTCTTTATCTCAGTGATGAGCCATGGAATTAAACTGCCCAATTTATAGTTTTATCAAGAGGTTTTTTTAGAAGGGAAAAAAAGAGTGAACTAAATTTGTCCCCTGCCTTTTCTGTTTTGCAATTTGAAGAATTGCAAGGTAAACCATAACTTGGGACTTTCATGTGTGCTTGTGTATCCAGTTAAGGCCTAAACATCTCAAGGTCTGAACTCTGGTGCTGCTGCTGGTGGGTTGTTTGTGTTGTTTGTGTGGGTAGTTATGGTTGCCTGTGTTACACACAGCCACTGCTACAGCTCATCCTTTCTGGGTAGGTTCTTAAATGTGCTTACAGTGCTGAAAATGGAGTCCTCAGTCTTATTACTTCTTGTAAGAGAAGGCTGTTCCTTAGATGTATTTTTATCTTAGATGTTCATTTCAGTTTTTCAGAAATTTTGAATCTGCTATATTTTCTTGCTGCACTCAGCTTTAAGCCAAATTCTGCAGTATGGGAAGATATTAATCCTCATGGCTCCAGGCTCATACTTTGGGCTGGAGGTGTGTTTACGTGGACTGTAGTTGGCCCATTAGGTTTTCTGTTAAATTCCTTCTCACAAAGTTCTATCTCAGAGCTTTGGAACATCAACGGTTTTGTTTTAATTCTATTTGCTAGCTTGTTCTCCTGTTTCTCTTATTATCACAGGTAGAAATGATACAAGTCCAGCTTAAAACACCAGGCTTTCTGGCCTTGCTTTCATGACATGCTTTGTGTGTGTTTGAGTTTAATCACAGTGCTGTGCCCTGAGCATGTGTCCAGGCCTGTGCAGTGACAGCCAGTTCTAGCACAGGAGCAGACTGAGCTGGCAGAGCTCTGCACACAGCTGGGAGGCTGCCTGTGTCATGGGACAGTGTTCTTGCCCCAAGCTCTCTTCCCTGGATTCAGCCCAAACTAATGTTTCAAATACAGTAAGTAATCATTCATTTGGGACTTTTTCGGAGGACAAATATCTAGTTTTCTTCCTTTTAAGTGGGGGAGTGTATTTCTAAAAATGAGGGAGTTTTCTGCACCAAAACAATTTTTATTATTCAAATTATTTCACATCTCAAACATCAACCACTGTTACTTGTTTTATACATACCCCTTACCTGGGAGTTCTTTGTCTCAAAATACAGGACATTGCCAGCCCTGCTTTCAGGAAAGCATAATTAGTGATTTTATAGAATGTACATCTCCACTTTGCCTGGCCCCAAGTACTCATCTATCTGAGGAACATACTTTAAGCATTGCTGCAAATACCTCTGAGATGGCTGAAGTGGGGTCAGCAAAGCCAGAAGTGCTGGAGTGTACATCTTGCCCTTTTTGATGTCTCTTGATTTGCCCCACATAGGGCTAGAAGAAATTGACAGCACAGAAAATATCTGAACAAGTAGGATATTCATGCTCTATTGCCAGTGCTGGGTCTCTTGAAATTGTCAGTACTTGCATTTTCTAAACAGTGATGGTGCTAAGGAAAATATATGGAATTTAGGTGCTTTCTTCCCCCTCCAATTTGAGGATGGGATTTTTGTAATACCATCTCATTTGAGATTATTTAGACCTTTGAATTTAGGTATGGGCAGACATTGTACTACCCCCTTCCTGACAGTGGCACAGGGTATTCATCCCAGGCTCTGCAGCTGGACAGACTTCACCACTCCTTGGCTGGATAACATCACCATTATAGGCATCTTGGAAAAGTGTTTCAAATACTTGGCAAAGTTGTTTTAAGTTTACAAGCCTACTTTAAATTCATGGTTGGTACATAGTTATTGTCAGCTTTAGTAGTTGCAGTATTTTTTAAACCAGTCATTTGATAATGAGTATTCCAAATACAAGAGTTAGTGAGAGAAAATAATTGGCAAAGGATTTCAGTCACAGTTGCATTCTAATGTTGGAGATGGCTGGTGATGCTGCCAAAAAATCCACCCAAAATCCCAGCAGCTCTGCAGCAGAAGACTGCTTGGCAGGATTCTACCAGGTGTCGCTCCCTGGGTGGGCCATTCCTGTGCAGGAACAGCCTGTCTACAGGAACTGGTGGCAAGTTCTGTTTGTGAGCTCCTCTGAACTCTCCTCGTGGCTCTCTCTATCTAGAATGATCTCACTAACCTGTGAGATGCTCTTGTTGAACCACTGCAAGCCAAGCACAGGGGCTGCACCACTCTGGAACTGGCAGAAGGTTATCTGTCTGATTTACTTCACCCAGTTTGCAAATCTGTGTGTGTGTGTGCTTGTAAGCCAGGCACCCCTTGTGAAGGCAGCACAGGTGCACCTCCTCCCCACCAAACTGTCCCCCCAGTGCTCGGAGTTGTGCTGGCAGTGCCCCCAACAGCTTTGTTGGGGCAGGAGCTGGGGCTCTCAGGTTCTGCAGGGATACGAGATCCAGGCCTGGCAACTGCCACATGTGGTCATTTGCCTTTGCCTCATCCTACTCAACATAGCTGAAGTGTTTATCTTAATTTTTCTATCACAAGCCCTTTTCTATTTTCCCAAGGCAAAGGTGAGGGTTTTTAATAAAAGATGTTTTTCTTTTGGGTTTCAGGAGATAGTTTTTTGTTTTGTTTAACTTATTTCTAATGGGGGAAAAAAATCAAAGTAAATTCAGCTGACATTTGGAAGTCATGCTTTGTCAGAACTTGCTAGCTTTGATGAGACTGAATCCATAATTGCTGAAAAATTAACAGTACAGCTGCTAATCTTGCCATGATTGTTTGTAAGGGGACACATGCTGTTCGTTCTTTAGGCTACATATATTTGTAAATAAGGCACAGAAAAAACATGGGCATTATCCTTTCCCAGGTTTTAAACCACTGTTAATAGACTTGTTAATCCAATGAAGAATTGTATTTATACAGAATTAAAATGTATTAGCCTAGTGAGTACAAAAGGGGCAGTGAAGAGCATTTACTCACAGGGTAAATCAAGCTCTGATCAGCTGATCATCAAAACATTATCTGATTTACATTTCTATAGGCTTATGACCATATGAACAGGAAATTAATTTTGGCACTAGGTTCAATGATACTCGAGTCTGCTATGCTAGAAAGAAACACAAAGCTGCTATTCATATTGAGACCCACCACCCAATACAGGACAACACAGATGATTCCTTGATTTCTTTGCCCTCGCACTGATAGGTAAAGCATCCATTTTAAAAGCTCCCAAAAAAGCAGTAACAACCTTGACACTGACTTGGTGCAACTCATCTTGTGGTGTATTCACAGTTGGCCTATACAGCTGCTAAATTTTGTCGGGACAGATTTGCTACCTGTAAGGGCTGTTGTTGAGTTGTTAAACTGAATTGCTGGTCTTGTGTACCACCAGTTTCTTTTTAGGTTAATTTGTAAAATACTGTTTTTCCTCTGTAGAACATCTCTGCTTTAGCTGACTACATTACAGTAGCTGAAGCAATTTTTTTTCATGTCATGGCACTAGCCACACTTTCTTCCAAGTATTTTGCCCAGTGAAAACAGACTATGAGAGTAAAAACTGGACAGTGCCCTTTGACATAGTACTTTGTTATCCTGCCTAATGCTATTGAGGAGAAAATTCCTTCTCCCACCTAATGCTGCTTATTTATTTTTTTATTTATTTATTGAAGATGAATCCATGTTGCTTCAAGAGGCTTTTTTCTGTGAGATAATAGCAGCAGCTCTTCATAGATCCATTTGTTGCCGTGGTGATCTGCCTACTCCTTTTGTTAGTCCGCCTCTGCTTCAATAAACCCCCTTCCTGTTATCAGCCTGCTGAAAATGTCTGCAAGTTCTTCAGAGCTAATAAACAGCATACATCATTCCTTTCATCTGATCACTATAGTGTGGGGCCGTATGAGAGTGAGAATGGCGCATGAATTGTACAGCTGCACTAATGGAACTCCGAAGAATGAACCTCCCCGCTCAGCCCAGCGAGTGCACGACAGGGCACTGCCTTCCGAGCCGAGCCGGAGGTGCCAGGACTCAAAAGCTGCACCTTGTTTTGAGCACCAGGGAATGACCTGTCTCTCGAAACTAATAATGCAGAGCTCTCAGTGACCTGTTTCAAAGTTGCTGGGTTTAAAACAAGCTTGAGGTCTCTTCAGTTTTTTCAGCCAGCTAAAACAATCTTTTTTTTCCTTTGTCTCTTGTCCCTTACGCCTCCTAGGAACGAGATGGAAAGACACTTCTTGGAGCTGCTGCAGTTTAATATCAATGTTCCTGCCAGTGTTTACGCCAAATACTACTTTGATCTTCGCTCCCTAGCAGATGACAATAACCTGAGCTTTCTGCTGGAGCCTCTCAGTAAAGAGAGAGCACAGAAGCTGGAGGTAAATGGTCTGAGAGTGGCTGAGCAGGGGACTCCTCTGTCTTGTATGAGTAGTAGGAGCATCTGTTGCTAATCATGTTAAGTGGCAGTTAGAAAAACTAAAAAGCTTTCAGATTAGTGTATTACAGGGTAATTTAACCCCTTTATAAATACAGTTAGCACTTCTAAAACCATGCATAGGCTAAGATAGAACTCTGAGGAAAGGAAAGGTTTTGGAAGAGATTACAAAAGTCTAGCAGATAGCAAAATAAAATTGATGTTATTTTGGGAACTGTAGTTCAGCTAGGCTACTTAAGATTGAAAGGATTAGTGTCATATGTAATGGATTGTCTGTCCTTCCCTGGTCACAGTCTGTATGCCAAGCACCTAGAGACAGTCACATTCAGACCCTTCTAAATACTACCAGATGAAGGTTTCCCACTGTATCCCACTGCACAGCTGCTTTCAGATGTAGAGGGAGCACTCTTACTGCTCTCATGGTTTAATAAACAATTAAACCATGCCCCCATGTCTGGGGGCAGCTGCAGAAATAAATTGTGGCTTCCCACCTTTCCAGAGCAATGTTGCTTTAAGATAAGCTTTTGGACTAGCCCCTTCTTGGGAATCCTTCAGAATGCCCAGAGGAGAGTAAATGCAGAATACTGTCCCTTTCTGCTCCGTGGAAAGGCTGCCCTTGTGGGGAGGCCCCGCAGCCTTCTTGGCACGAAGGCTCATTTTAAAAAGCTTTAACTTCTGCAGAGTCAGTCTTCCTAGTTGCTGGAGATATGTAAGACATTTTGAAAATGTACAAATTACCTGGGTTCCCAGGGAAATTTCTTGTTGGATCAATGCAACCTTTCATCTGTCCAGGTTTAATTGATGACTCTGCATGTTGTTTTGTTGACCTTTCAACAAAAGCATTACCACAGGCCCTGTACACACTGATACCACAGTCCCTTTCAGAGAGGGGTGTGCTGCGGATTCTTGGCTTATATTGTTCCATTGTCCACCCCCAATATTCTGCCAAGGGCTAGGGATTTTATTTTGTCCCATAAGTGCCTGAACTTCAGGAGTAAGTGGGATCCCTCCTGGTCCTTTGGAATGATAAGTATGATATGCCTATGAATTCCTCTATTTAAAGTTAAGCAGTGCAGCTCTTCTGCTTTGTCTCACCCTTGTTACTTGCACTTTAAGCTAACACTGTCACTAATTGTAAATGTGGTTGTAGGGCAGTTCATAGTCCACAGGAAATTGTTTACTGAACTGCTCAGTGCCAGGGCATAAGTGGATGATTTACAGATTGTGAGCCTGTTTTGTTTCTTCTTTCTTAGTATTTGGGGGCTTGGTATTTAAAACCAGAGTAATTTCCAGACCGGTATGTAATTTGCTATCATGCACTTACTAATGCATTTATATTGAACATTTTGGAGGCTAATTCTAAAATGTAATAAATATTTAGACTATTTGCTAAAATTTTTAATTCTACCTTTCGGTTACAAGCACATAAGCAGCTGATAGGAGCCTGTATAAAGCAGTGAACTAGTGAATTCCAGAAACTGAAAACTGATTTACACCATATGGGCAACTGGGGCTAAATATGTCAACACAGGTTGCTGTGTGATTGATGTGCTAGCATTAAAGCAGGATGGAGAGTCTGTCTGGTCTTGCACCAGGAGCTCATGCCGCCAGTGTCTCAAAGAATGCCACTCTTGAGCCAAATGCATGCCTCCAGAAGGTCGGCAGAAATAAATGTAAATAATTATTTTAAAATACACTTAGAACTTTATTCATGCTCAGAGTGCTTTTCACCTTTTGAACTTGCAGAACACTGGGCTGTGCTGAATGGGTGCTGCCTTAAAGGGAAGGTGTAGGCTTGTAGCTGATCACAGGACTCTGAAAGTTCATCTGGTGATAGGTGGTAAATTATTAATAGAAGTAAAGGTTCAGGGCTGAAATTCAGTTTGACTTTTTTATTACATGTATCCTTATTAATTTGCATTGATAATGCCTGAAGGCTCCAATCAGAAATAGGCCTTGCAGGGAGGAGAGACAGTATTTTTTTTGACAATTGTGTTATTAGGATTTAAATAATTCAGCTTGTTACTAGAATAGCTAAATAAGCAGGGCAGAGACAAGCCAATAAATGGATGGAAAAGCAGTTCAACACTAGATTGTCTACATGTGCTAATATTTAATTGCTATAATAAAGTACCATGGCTGCCCTCCCATCTCAGATCACGGGGGTGATCCTGTTAAGAAAGAATAAAGAATATGTTGGGAGTGAGGATGTAGAGAAGGTAAAGGCAAAACAGACACCCTAGTAGAAATTCATTTCCTTGGCTTGCTCATCCTGAGTGGCCAAGGGTAAGATGCCCAAGGGAGCACAGAAACCTTTTCAGTTTGAACCTTTTCTCTCAGAGAAATGCCTGTGTGCATTACTGCACTGTTAAAATAACATTTTTGTGCTGCTGCATGCACCAGACCCAGCTACTAGGGGTGATTTCCAACATAACTTCCACAAACTTAAGTCTGAAATGGATCCAAGTTTTTCATTAGATAGTGAGACTGGTAAAATAAAGAAGATACTTGTATGTGGAAACCACTCACCTTCTTTAGGTCTGCCTTTCTGATGGCTGGGGTTCATGTTTATCTGGGGACAGACCCCATTACTATTTTCCCTGCAGAGTAGTCCTTATTTATTGTCATTCTGGATAAAAGCCAGAAGTGTCACTGCTGCAGAGCACCTGTGATGTTAGTATTGCACTTGTAAAACCTCCCTTGGAACATTCAAACTTTCCTAATGTGGACTTTTCATTTTGTGTCTGTCTGTGGTGTCCAGGCAATCTCCCGGCTGTGTGAAGACAAATACAAAGACTTGTCAAAAGCTGCTATGAGACGATCTTTCAGTGCTGATAACTTAGTAGGTATCCGCCGTTCTAATGCCATCCTCTCCTGAGGAGAGAGCAGGGTGCAGCACCAGGAACCAGCATCCACAGGAACCGGAGGAATCCACCACTCCACGCACGCAAGCCAGCGGTGATGGTGTCTTCCAGCAAGGGGAAGTGAGAGAGTCAATCAGCCAAGGGAGCCCAGAGCTTGAGGAACATACTTGGTGCAAAAGACAAGACCTTTGTCAAATCAACTCTCTCCTCCTTTTAATGTATCCAGAGGTGCAAAAACAAACTTCTCTCCTTGTCTCCCCCACAGATGTTTGCTTACTATGTAGGCCTATAGCTGTGAACTCTTGAGGTTTTTAATAATAAGTAGTTTTAAATTTTAGAATTTAAACACTAACCACATGACTATAGTTACAATGTTCTTCCCTCCTCTCCCCTGTCATCCAGCGTCTTCACTGCATTTGTATTTCAGGTCAATGCAGTGTTAACAAAAACAACACATGGGACTCCTAAAGTATAAAGCCACTCTGGAGCTGAAAACAGTAGCATAGACACGTACGTGTTGATGGCTTTTCCCTGGTTTGGCTACTAAAAGCTGCTATTATTGGTGATGTGTTCATACCAAGAAGCTGCCCAGCAGGAAGGAATTCCATCTCTGCACCCACAACTTCACTCCAGTAAAGATTGTCAAAAGACTTTGAATGTTTTGACTGGGGGCAGAGATATGGTTTTATGTATTGTTAAAATGTATAGGGTCCATGCTGCATTTCTTGTGAATTATGGTGCTTCTCTCATTTTCTAATACTTATAGTGCTCTGGAAGAGATGTAATCTGTGTATTTTTCTGAGGCATTGAATGAAAAAGTTGGTCTGGAAACACCATCACCATCCCAAACAGTGTAGCAATCCAGTGGTGAATGGCGTGTGTGCAGCACTGCTTCTCTGAGTTCTACTGCAGATCTCTTGTGCTATATACAGTGAGTTCCTAAAGCTGATATTGTGCATCCATCTGGCTCTCCTTGGGTTTCAGATTCCTGGGAGGAAGTTACATTCATAATGAGACAATAATGAGTTTGAGAATCCTGGACTACCTATCAAGGTAGATGGAAAAATATTGTGTTCAACTGAGAATTATCAAAAAGCTTTCTATAAACCTTTTTTTTTTCTCCCAAAGTGAATTTTATCTTGTGCAACTGCTCTAGAGGCTTGGGGTTTGCTCTTTCTGAGACTTTAGAACAGAGCTTACTTTCAAGCTCTGAAACTGAACTCTAAACAGGATAAGTATTATTATAGACTCTTCCTGTTACAAGTCTTTGTAGTATCTTCCCTTCTTGGATCCAGATAGGTTCTGGGCAGTGTCCTAGGAGCAGATCTCCCTCTGAATGAGACGGGTTTTGTGCACTTCCTCTTACAGGCAAGGCCCAGAAACTTACAGTGAACAACAAGTCCATCTGCCTTTGGGAGTGGGGCTGTGTGAGTGCCATCATCAGTGTGGCTGCACTCAGCTGTTCAAATGCTGCATACAGCCTTTTGCAGTATGCAAATGTGCCAGCCCCTGGCTCCCAAACCCACGGGACTTGGCACTTCAGGTATTGATCACAATTCAATACTGAAAATAACACTACATCTTCAGGTGGTTTTCCTTTCTCATGTTTGTATTAAAAGAAAAGCTAATAAACTCTATTTTAATTAAAGATAAAGGTGAAGGGTGTGTTCTGTACAGCTGTTAGATTCCACTGCCCTTCAAAAAAAGGGAAAAGGAGAAAAAAAAAAAAAAAAGAAACCCCAGGGCTGTGTGTTAAGGCCTCTCCATTCCCTGTCACCATTCAGCCTATCCCCTTCATTTAGTGCCCATGGGCTGGCAATGTCTGGGAGCAGGCAGCAGACTCCTGGGCAGGGTGCATCCCTGCATGGCTGCCCAGATCTTCCCACATGGTCTTTGGATTTAGAACTTGACTTGGGCTGCTCAAATAAACCACTGACTGACAGTTTCCTTGCACTTCAATGGGCTTTAAGTAGGGCTATTCTCTCTGGAGGCAATTTGATGGTTTTTAAGTCCTCCCTTGAGGAGCACTAAATTGGAAGCTACAAGTGACCAGCTCCTGGATTGACTTGTGACCTAATTGCTAACGAGCTTTGCTTCCATCAGCAGGGCCAGTGCCTTCAGCTGTGTGGGATCAGTCTGGTGCACTCTGCTGTGGGGCTGCTCCAGAAGCAGCCACTCACTGTGAGCTGCTCAGCAGAGACTGGGGCCACTTGGTTCTCTTTTTTGCCAGATGAGATGGTGACTCTTCCTGCTGATCTGGGTGGCAGGTGAATGATGTCTCAAGCTGATGGCTGCTTCTGCAGTACATCCTACAGGAGACAGCTGCTATGAACCTAATTTTTGAATATTGCCTGGCTTTAGTTTTACTGTAGCCCAAAGCACATTATCAATGGGATTTTGATCTGCTCAGCAGATACTAAGCAGGCCTGAACACCAAGTGAGCTTCTTAAGAGGAAAAAATAGCAATTCTGTTTACCATGGTACCCCTAAAAGAGTTAGATTCTGGAAAACACAGCTAGTGTATTTCTTAGCTAAACAATAAAAAGTAAGCCATACAGCTCCCTTTTGAAGTGCTGGGCAGTAAGAGTGTTTCAGAAAGAATTGCAATAGAGGTGGTTCTGCTGGACAATTAACTGTGAAGGGGTAATACCCTTCGATTAGTACTACTCTATATGCTGGCAACACTTTTCTCGAAGAGGCAAAAGAAAAATTACAATCATGGTCAGAATACTGAAATTGCAGAGACTGTTAGCAATCTCTGCTCCCAGGGAAGAGCAACTGGCTATGGGATCAATGTACCTTGTTTTTCTTAATCCAATATCTGAATAATATTTAATCTATGTTGAAGTGACCTGTGCCTGCTTTCAGTTCCAGGGTAGCACTCCCCATCTGGCAGTAAATGCTGTTTGCAGAGACAATAGCTGTGTTATGGCCTAGCAAGAGTGATTTGAGTACCAGCCAGACTAGCAGGGGCAGCGTGTGTTAGCAGTCAGCAGGGGCAGGAGGCTGTTTGTGGAGGCCATGGAGATGTTTGTGGGCTACAAGATGCCCTTGGGCTCCATCAGCCCTTCCCTTTGTATACAAGGACTGTGTATTTTGTTTCCAAGGGAATTTTATGAGAACTACTTCAGTTTGGGTTTGGCAGTTAAGAGGACAGGCACTTGAGGGATGGAATAAATGTCAAGACCACTGCTCCTGGATAAGAGTATAGGTGTCAAGCATACCCTGAGCAAGCAGAATTGGACAGAAGAGCCATTGAGGCAAGAGCTTGCACAGGAGTTTGGCAGGAATGCTCAGGGCAGGGTGACCTGCTCTGTTCACAGCTCAGCACTGGGCAGGCTACAGCCTCCATCCTATCCTGGGATTTCCCACAGCACCGTAGTGCAGGGCAATGACACAGAACTGGTATTCCATATCATTACCTGGGAAAACTATCCTTGCACCAAATAAGCTGTTTGCCAATATAGTGTGAATTACAGGGTGCTGCCAAGTGACTGTAGTGCCCTTTCTAACATCCACCCGCCCAATGGACTGGCAAAAGAGCACTTAAATGGCAGAGCATGGGCCTGTTTGTTGTAGCACTACCTAAAAGTCTCAGGCTGCCTTCACAGACATGGCATTTTCTAGGTGAAATAACCGGTCCCCATGCCGTCAGACACTGTCATTCCCCATGCCACCCAGCCTGAACTTGTGCTGTATTTGCACCCTTCAGCCCCAGGGAAGCCGGTGACTGCCTCGAGGGTGGCTGTGCTCACGGGGACACAGTCCTGCAGGTGATTCACACTCTGCCTGCAGGAAAGGCCCTTTCCTTGCTTGGAAACAGTGGCTTGAGGTAGGTGGTGGATGGCAGTGCTGCCAAACTCCTGTTTACCAAGGCGCTCAGGACACAACAGCTTCCTGGCAGGCAAGAATGACAACAAGGCTGCCAGCAAGGTGCTGGAGTTACTTCTGCAAGCAAGCAGTGAGTGTCCACAGCTCCTTGAGAAGAACCTGATGCTGAAATGGTTCATGTTCACCCCAAAACTGCTGCCCTTCAAGCAATAGGATCAGCCCCAATGGTGTGTTTTGCCTGTACTTGAGAATGGGGGGGCAGATCCCTGCAGAATCAGGTGAGTCAGGCTGTGGGACTGTCAGGTTTATCACTGGGTGCTGGAATGCTGCTTCCAGGTAAGAGATCCTATCTGGTGGGACCTGGTGTGTGTGCCTACACACCTAACTAGATAGTAGAGTCCTGCACCATTAGTCACCAGGGAGCCAGCCTTAACCCCTTGCTGTCCCTCCCCAAGTGCTCCTCGCAGATGGAAGCACAGCCACCCAAATGGGCCAGCATGCAGCATCCTGCTTGGCTAGGAGCTGTCATCTGCTTAGCCTTAGGAGTATCAAAGGGCACCTCTTCAGGGCCTGATCTCAGCACAGGGCAAGGGACACGTACTGTGCAAACTGCAGAATGCAAATAAAAGTTGATAGTTAACCCTCTTTTAGCAGTGAGGAGTGACCTTGGCCCGTCAGGGAACGCGCTGTCAGCGTGGTCACGGGCACAGCCAGCACGGCCGCCCCCGAGCACAGAACCTGGCGCAGGGCAGAGCCTGGCACTGAGGGCATGGATGTGTGACATCCTCCGTGCCAAAGGCAGCGCTGCGTGGGGTTCGTGCACATGGAACATGCTATTCCTGTGCCACGCAAGTGCAGTTGCCTCACCAGTTCCCCACGATCCCCAGTGATAAGAGCCCTACTTGGCCCTCCAGCACACGCCTCCCCCTCACCCAACAGGTACGCTTTTAAGGTAATAAACACTCTAACAAAAGCAGAAGTAAAGAAAACAACACACGCTATTTTTTATCCTCATAAATAACTAATCTTGATACTTCTCTTTGAATAAAATTTCTTCAGCTTTTCACATAATATAGTACAGTTATTTAAGCAACATTGAACAGCATCGGTAACGGAAGAGGCAAACCCCAACATGTAAATTGGCTACAGCAGACAGGGCACAGGCAACGGCTCCTTCCCCCCTCCTGCCACTTGTTGCTGAGAAGCCAGGCTCAAACACGAGTTGATTGTATTACCCTACCATTACATCAAAGCTGAAAATGCTCTTGCATTTTTCAATAGGCAACGGTTTGTAGCTAATCCTGGATTTCTTTACACAGTCAGTTGCACTTTGGAAAAAACAAAAACAGCAAAATACCACCTTTGACATGGTTTTGTTCATTGTATTGCATGATGTGTGTTTAGCTGTATCTACAAAAGGCACTAAAGAGACAGAGGAGTCCAGCAAGGTGCGGACTGGAGGAGATTGGAATCATTTAATGCCCTGGATTACAGCACGAGACTACCCACAGTGTCTCTGCGCCTGACCTGCCTCATTGCTGAGAACACACCTGTCCCTAACCTGTATCAAAGGTCACTAC
The DNA here is from genome assembly GCF_026979565.1 of Vidua chalybeata. Lineage (NCBI taxonomy): Eukaryota > Metazoa > Chordata > Aves > Passeriformes > Viduidae > Vidua > Vidua chalybeata. The sequence goes on along the minus strand of NC_071536.1, from coordinate 12,895,670 downwards.
AGCTCCTTTATGTACAAATTAGGCTATAATACAACTATTCACAGTGTGTAACACAATATGGTGCAATTCTGTCCACAATAAAGTACTCCAACCTGCTAGAGGGGGTGAGCCCTATTGCAAGAGTGTGGATGGGTGCAGCTGAACAATCCCTGGTGAGCCCTCCATCCTTGCACCTCTATCTCCTCTATCCAGGACTCCCCAGAGACACTCATGCAGTACCTTTATCCGGAGATGTGCCACTTGAGAGTTCCCTCACTTCCCAGGTTTTGGTTTTAAAATGAGGCGGAAACCTTTTTGACTGAAGTGGTCCAAAGGTGTTAAGATCAACCTCAGATCCTTGCAGTCCTGCAGGAGCAAAGCCAGCAGTTGCTCTCCAGTGCTTGAACAGCTGGGTCACAGTGCCATGCTTGATGAAGGGCAAAAAGGACTCCAGTAATGGCTGGGAGTTACATACATCACCACTGCTTAGGACAGGTGGAAAAAAAAATTAATACTCAGGTGCTTTCACAAGTGGCCAGAGGCAGCCAGCCTCATCCTGCACCACAGCTGGAGCCCCTTGCCCTGGCTGCATTTAGTGACTTTGACAACAGGGCCCCCCCAACATTATTCTACTTACTGAAACCCAGCTGTCACCACTGCTTAATGCCAGGCAATGGTTTTGTCAGTGCTCAGCTGCTGTCTGATCCAGGGAAGTGAAAAAGGCTTGGGAAGTTGGAGGAAAAGAGGTGTGAGTGCTCAGCTAAGTTTTCCTAAATTAACTGCTCCATCTCAAACCTGGTACTCTCTCAGCAGAGGCACAGCTTTGAAAAAAGCAGCAACAAGTATTGAAGCCGACTGACTGGAAAACCCAGCTGCTGCTCTGGAGAGACAGCCTGCCACCTGGCTGGGACACCCCCGTGCAGTCACGGCTCACTGCAGGGGCGCAAGCACCCTTTTAGGGTTGGTTGTGCCGCACTCAGCTGCTGTGCCACATGCCACAGCTGGCGGGCAGGACACAGGGCCTGCCTCCCTCACCCCAGGTAACCCACACGGGACAAGGGGGGCCGAGGAACTCACCCCACTGCAGAGGCGAGAGGCGTGAGCAGCGCCGACCCTTCCCAGGGCAAAGGGCAGCTCAGGAGAGCCCGCTCTCGGTGCCAGAGCCAGCGGGGCCAGGACTCCTTGCAAACCCCGTGCTGGGCCGGCAGCCTCACCACCCACACGGCCCCTTGTGCAGCCCCCCGGGCCGAGTGGCTCCATGGGCAGTGCAGCTGGCTGCCCATCGCAGAGCAGGGGGACGGTGCCACCCAGCTGTGCCCACCGGAGCCAGCTCCTGCCCGGTCCTGAGCCCCTGACTGAAGGGAGCCAGATGTGCTTGCCCAGGGCAGAAGGGACCGCAGGGGATCACCTGGTCCCTGTCTGCACTGCAGACAGCTGGGAGCCTGTCCCTGTGGCAGAGCCTCTCCACGGCCCCTTCCTCCTGCACTGCCACCACCCGTGAAGCCCCCGGCCCGCACAGCTCCTCCCCTCCTGCTCAGCGTGCAGCTGCCTGAGCAGGGCCAGCGGCTGCCTCGCACCAGGGCCCCCAGGCTTCTCCTCCTCAACATGCAGCTGTGCCTGGGGGCTCTGGGGGCACTGAGGGCAGTCTCCTGCTCTGCCCAGGGCACCCAGGGAAGCAGCATCCCCCTGCCAGCTCTCCCTGACCAGTCTCTGGGCTTTAGTGAGGGGCTCAGTGGCAGTGCCAGCCCCCACCTGGGGTTGGAGGCCACCATCTGCTGCCCTGCCTGCTACAGCTCTGCCTTTCACCCCAGCACCAGCAGACCTGCCCAGAGGCTCGCTGTGGGACGCAAATCAGTGCTTGAGGGCCTACTTCCACCCAACTGGCCTACAGGCAGCAGCATGCCAGGACTCCAACCAGGATGTGGGACCCCAAATGGGGTATACATGGCAGTGCCAGGCTCCAGACCTCCCCATCCCTCTGCCCCTACATAGCTGGCAGCACCTCCTCCTGCCCTGCCTGGGGCTGCAGCTGCTCTGTGCCCGTGGTCCCAGGCAGCACCACCACAGTGGGGCTGAAGATGCCAGGGGTGGCCCAGCTGTCACCCCCTCTTCTGTGGCCCAGGGTCTTCGCAACCCTCTCCTCCCTGTGGCTGGGGTCACCGAAGCTCCGTCTGGTCACACATGGGACAGTGGGACCTGCTTGTGGTAGGAGGCCATACTGGGCAGTACCGTCCTGCCCACCAGTGCCGGGCTGGCCTCGCCGTACACAGAGGCGCCCGCAGGCTTCCTGGCCCGGCAGCAGCGAGTGGTGAAGTGCCTCCAGGACTCGAGTGTCTTGCCAGACCAGATCCAAACGCCGGAGGTGATCCCCACCACAAGGCACATGAAGTACTTAAGCATGAAGACAGCATAGTCAGGCTTGGGGCGGTGAGGGTCCCCCGGGCAGGAGCAGTTCTGTGCCTGCTCCCAGGCCTCCCGGTTGTGCTGCTCATAGATGTAGCAGGCAATGACGATGGTGGCAGGCACGGTGTAAAGCACGGTGAAGATGCCGATGCGGATCATCAGCTTCTCCAGCTTGTCAGTTTTGGTGCCGCCCTGCTTGATCACACTGCGGATGCGAAAGAGCGAGACGAAGCCAGCCAGCAGGAAGAGGCTGCCGGTGAAGAGATAAACCACAAGTGGTGCCAGCACAAAGCCTCGCAGATTCTCCAGGCTCTGGTTGCCCACATAGCAAACCCCGGCCACCGGGTCACCGTCCACAGAGCTCAGTGCCAGTACAGCAATGGATTTGGCACTGGGGATGAGCCAGGCAGCCAGGTGGAAGTACTGCGAATAGCTGGCAATGGCCTCATTGCCCCACTTCATGCCAGCTGCCAGGAACCAGGTGAGGGACAGGATGACCCACCAGATGGAGCTGGCCATGCCGAAGAAGTAGAGGAGAAGGAAAACCACGGTGCAGAGAGCAGGGCCTGTGGTCTCGTAATGGATGTGGTGGTGCTCCGGGTTGCAAGCCACATTGGCATGCCCTGCCACCAGCCGCACGATGTAGCCCATGGAGACGAAGAGGTAGCAGGCAGAGAGGAAGATGATGGGGCGCTCAGGGTACTTAAAGCGTTCCATGTCAATGAGGAAGGTGGCCACGGTGGTTGAAGTGGAGAGGAAGCAGAGGATGGACCAGAGGCCGATCCAGAAGGTAGCGAAGGTCTTCTCATCCTGGGTGAAGTAGGGCTGGTAGCAGGGGATGGCACAGTTGAGTACCTTCCCAGTCCTGATGCGGTTGTACAGGGGATGGGACTCCTTGGAGATGGGGATCAGGGGCGCTCTGCACTTACAAGTCTGACCACAGTCCAGGCCTGAGAGGCGCTGCCCATCGAGTGGCGTCAGGTTTTTGGCCATGTCCTTGGCAGGGCGCGTGGGCTTCCCAAAGAAAGGCGGCAGGGTGGTGGCTTCCGTGTGGTTGTATCCCATGCAAAGCACCTCGGTGTCCCCCAGCACCGGCAAGCTGTCACAGCTCATCCTCTCGGGCCAGGCAAAGCCGTATTGCTGCATGATGGGCGAGCAGCCGGCCTTGGCCCGCTCGCAGACGGAGCGGCAGGGGGGCAGCGGCTTCGTATAGTCGGACAGGCAGATGGGGGTGTACATGCTGCAGAGGAAAAAGCGCAGGTCCGGGGAGCACTGGATCTCCACCAGCGGCCAAAACTGGTGCACTTCCAGCCCAGCCTCGTCCTGCGTGTCGTGGTTGAACTGGTTGGGCATGTAGGTGAGGTTGTAGCCGATGCCCTTGCACATCGGCACCGTGATCTCCTGGCACACCAGCGCCTTGGAGGCGGCGCGCCCCGCCGCCGGCAGCCCCAGCAGCAGCGGCAGCCCCAGCAGCAGCGGCACCGGCAGCCCCCGGCCGCCCATCGCCGCCGCGCGTCCTACCGCCCCCGCATGTCCTGGGCACCTGCCGCCTCCGCGCCGGGAGCGGGGCCCGGCCGGGAGCGAGAGCGGGATCCGGACCGCCGCCGCCGCCGCCGCCACCTGCGCTCTGGGGCGGGCGGGCGCCCCCGCTCCGCGCCGGTCCGCGCCCCGCCCTGCGCCCCGCCCGGGGACCGCCCTCGGCCCCGCCCCGCCGCTGGCCCCGCCCCGCCGGGGCTCCCCGCGGCCGCCCCCGCGCCGGGCACCGAGTCCCGCGGCTGCCCCGGCCCCCGCTGCTGGAGGCGTCCCGCTGGGTCCCCGTCCGCCGGCGCTCCGAGTCCCGCGGCGGCCCGGGGGCAGGCGGCGAAGTGAGAAGATGACGGTGCTGCCAAACCACTGACTGCTCCGCATCTGTGCGTCGCCTTCCCCTCTTGCCCGCCGGGCCCCTCCCGAGACCCGGGACCATCCGTCCCCCCAGCGCCGCCACGGCACGGCCCGGCCCCCCCGGCTCGGCGCGAAGAGCCAAGCGCCTAGAGGAGGAGGGCAGGCGGTGCCCCCGGCGCTGCTGCCGCTTCTCCCCTTCCTCCTCAAGCCCTTCAGCCCCTCTTCGCGGGATTGGGGCGAAGGGGGGAAACCCTGGGTAGGGGAAGGGAAGACGTGAAGGGGTCCTGGTCGGCTTTGCCTTGCTCCGGCCGTGGCACATCAGCCCGGGTACAAGGGGCACTGTAGCATCTACCGGCGCTGCCTCCCGCTGCTGCCCGGCGGGGCAGCGCTCCCGACTCCCGGAACGCTGAGCCTCGGCGGGAAGGAAAACCGCCCCTGCCCGGGTGCAGGCAGCTGCGCTACCACAGTCCTGCCCCGGATTCCGGTCGCCATCCGCTTCGGCCAGGCCTTTTTTTCCCTCCCAGGCGGGTGGCAGGCACTGCAGCGCAGCGCGAACCAACGACGAGACCGTGCTGGGGCAGAGGGCTCTGCCCAGCACCCTGGGACCGCGGGCTCCTGCCAGAACCACCGAGGTGGTCGCGCTCAGCTGCCAGGAATTCCAATCCTCCAGTCCATGCATTCATAAACACCGAAATTGCCAGCCCGATTTTCAAGCGCTTCCCTGAAAGCCCTGAAGCCCACGGCATGTTCAGGGCACACAGGGGAGCAGACCTGCTTCAGAAGCCAGATTTAGGGGTCCAGACTGCAGCTGCTATGGCACAGCCTTATTCTGACCAAGGCAGAAGGCTGCTCCCAAGCCCTTGCACAGGAGCTACTCACTCCACCTCAGTGGATGTGGATAGAAGGACAATTTAGACCAAAGTTCTTGCATCCAGCCCTGGATATACTAGTCAAGACATACCCACAGCACATCATAGATACAAATAGCTTGCATTCAAGGCCTGGGGCTGTGGAACACCAGCACCCAAAATACCCCTAACTGCACCCAGAGCCCACAAAGCAAATACTCAAATCATTACTTAGTTCTTGCCTTCCTCCCAGAAGTAAAACCTGGCTTGCTTACTGCTCTGAGGCCAGCAGCTGATGTAACCAGGGGCAGAGCACTGACTGCTGATAACCAAGGTCATCAGTCATTTTAAGGCGAGAGACCTCACGACCACCCCTGAAATCCACATCCACCCAGCCTAGGCATGCATATTACTTGGCACTGTCAACTTTGATGCTTAACAACGTTTTTTTTAAAAAGGAAAAAAAAAATCTCACATCCTTATACCTCTTTGCTTTACACTGTAAGTTTTCCCTGTAATAGAGCTATATAGAAGAAAATTATAAGTCACATGTTCCTTTGGAAGACATATCCTTGTAGAAGGAGTCATAACTTTTAATTCTCCTCAACAATGAGTTTCTGTGAACTAGCAGCCCAGCAGAAAGCAATCACAGACAGTTTCATTATAGCTGTCAGTTGATTATCCAAATTATAGCTGAGAGAAGAGGGCAGACTTTTTATTATCATCATTGCTGTACAATTAGAAAATGCTGATGAAGCTCCATAAGAGCAGAAATTGTCTTTTTTGTTGGCATTTTTCATTTTTATGAGCATTCTCTTGGGCAACGTCTTAGTTTGATTTGACACACAATGGGGAATGGGTACATAAGTGGGAAGAGAGAAGATAAGAAGAGGAAAATGGGGCAGCTCCTCATTTCAGTTAATCTATCAACTCTTGTAGCCTGGTTCAGGTTTTGCCACTCCTCCAGCTGTATCTAATTCTTAGAGCCTGGCTGTAAATAATGCTGTATTTGCTACACTGGGGACACATCAAATCCAATTAAGAGCCAGGTAGACATCTGTTGGCTTGCTCTGTGCTTCTGTTTCCTTTTTTTTTTTTTTTTTATGAATATGTAGCAGAACAACCAGAGCAGGATTAAATATGGGGTAAGTGCAAGTGCAGTTGATAGGTTCGTTACTCATCTCTTCAGTACAGTATGAGAGTACAGCGCTTTATGTGCATCCATCACTATTAGTAACAGAAGATGTGTCTGCACAAAATTTACTGTCAAATTTACTGTCAAACCCTGCAGACAAAAAAGGAAGTGTATCCTGGCCCTAAGAAAATGCTTTTGTAGTTAAAAAAACTCTTAAATTATTAAAAATCACTTTACCTTTTATCCATGTGCAGAAGTGTCCATGAAGCTCCACCATACTAGACAGGTCTTCTTGGGAACTCATCTAACCCCTGCTCCTGGCTCCAGCCCAGAGGATTCAGGCATGGACTGACAATACGTGTCCTTACAGACATACCTTCCACCCACTGAGGCGTTTTCAGCTGGGATGCAGTGGTTCCTGGTAGAAGCAGAAAGTAAAAAGGTGATAATATTTCTGTGTTTAGTTCTTTCACTGCTGACTGTCAGTGTACACTGTTTACCTGGACAAATTGCTTTTGTGAAAGATACCATGACTTTTAAAAGACTTTAGAAAAGGACTAAGTGAGTTTCCTTTGTAAAGACTGGCTATTGCCCTTGCCCTTGTTAGAGGACTCAGCAGACTTTTGCAAAGAGCTTTTCAGCCCAGGCTTTGGGCAGGGACAAAGCCAGAAAACACTGATCTCGCTCTTGGCTTTGCCGGCACCAAAGCAGGGCAGGAACCTCCTGCCCCTCTTGTCATAGGATCAGCACACCACCCCTTGGCCCTCGACCCTTCTTGCTTGAAGCAGCAAATCCTGGTTTTGTCCTCACTGCTGACAAGTCTCCAGCTCCCAGGAAGGGAGCAGTGGGGGCCTAGCACAGGTGATTCCGGTCTCCCAGTGCTGGTGGGCAGCCTGCCAGTCACCCCAGCTGGAGGCTGTGCTGGCTCAGGCATTGCTCAAATTAGCAGTGACCCCTGATAACAAATTGCTTGAGTGAGGAGGTGCTGGGGACCATAAGGTGGTTTGCAGCACTACAAGACTGTGCCTTACTGCCTGTCACGAGTGCAGGAACAGACATCCCTTTTGGCATCATGGTGCAGCCCCCAGGTAGCACCAGCACAGCAGACCACTGTGTACTGGTACAAAAGGATATCAGTGTTTGCACCACACTGAGGACACAGCTGCATGCTGCACAAAGGCAGGTGTGCTTCTGCTTCCACCCGTGGCAAGTGTTTGCCTTCCCACCCGAGAGCTGCAGCTCCAGGCTGCCTGTGCTGCAAACCCCAGCACCAAGACTGACCTCATGTAACAGCACCTGGAGCGGGGGGCTCCTAAATAAGATTAAGGTACTTGCTGCACTGTAGGCAGGAGGGACCTGACAGGCAGGAAGACACAGGGACTCTTTGGCCCTTTGCAAGCAGGCAGAGCAGAGTGAGAATCACTGCCTGCATTTGCAGAGGGACCTTGCACACAAATCCTACTGAAGTGCAACAGCAGCAGGGATGAACATTTCTCCTGTGCCCAAATGAATTAAAGGCTGCGGCCTGGGGACAGGAATTCAGATTTAAATCACTTGAATGCTTTTCACCATGCCTTACTGAAATGCCCTTAAAAATCCTAGCTTACATCAATACAATTTGTTTTTATATACACCTGTGCAATTACACACCTTAACATATTGCAGGAAAACGAAGCCATGCCAAACTGTAGCCATATCCAAAAAGTTACATGGAACTTGAAAACTTCTGAGTGAAATCCAAAACTTGATTTCTAACAGTGACACAGACTTTAGCAACACCTAATTAACACAAGTGCTGCAGTTTGTAAAATGCCACCAGAAGTTCAGGTAAATAAGACGAAAGTAAAATCAGGCAGAGTGGCTGCACATAAAACTAATCTTGCCAAACTCATAACTTATTAGTTAACTATACTTGTACATATAAGTGCACACAAAATGTATGTAATAAGCTTTCTTTGGACCCCAGGAACTGGGAACCTTCCCAAGAGCCACAGTTGGAATACTGAAGGGATGTTCCTGTCCTGAGGTGCCACTACCCACAGCATGCAGTGGCAGGATCAGGGCCCTGGCCCAGAGCTGCAGGAGGGTTGGTGGTGATGAGGATGGGCCTCTGCCATGCCACAGCTATGGCTAGTCTTCAAATCTCCTTGCTGTGACTCACAACACTGAGCTAAAGAGGAAGCAGTGAAGTTCCTTACATCTAATTTTCTTGGGGGGTATAGTGCAGCCTGAAACATCTGAAACTTTTCAGATATGTAGTTTTTGAAACACAGCACATTATGCTTTTTATTTTCTTTTCTTTTTCTCTCAAAAGAAAACAGTCTCCATAGTTAAGTTGACATGATAAATTAGTATGGCCCTGGCAAAGCCCTCACTCTTCATTTGGCAAATACTTATTTATGGACTTTCAATTTGTGGCTTATGTAACAACAGGGTGAGTGACTTTCAAAAAAGCTCCGCCATGTATTGACCTGATACAGCCTAATGGGTCCTTCAGAGCAATTAGGATTTATTGTGTTAGTGCCTATTGTGTATAGAGACCATTTTAAAAACATGTGTTATTTACCCAGAAAGCAGTAATGACTGTTTAAATACAGTGAGATTGTTTCTTAAATTCTTGCTGCACTATACATTGCAAAGAAGATACTCCAAATATTTTTCAGAGTTAAATACTTTGCTCCAGTGGGATTTCCAAGCTGGATTATTGTATGGCACGTATATTTGTATGCCTATAGCTGTAAGCGAACCAAGCTCTCAGGAAAGCTGCAAAATGATCAGCCTTGAAGCATGAAATCTGATATTTTTTTCTCAACCAAGGCGCCAGTGCTTGCCACTCTAGTGGTCTGAACAGCTCAGGCCTTTTCCTAATTTAGAGACCAGAGCATTTCCCATGAACCACACGAGTTTTGCCCTGTCTGATCTGAAAGTCCAGCAAAAGTGACCCTAAGAGCCACAGAACTGTGGTTTGCATCATAGCACATCTAACCCTCTACAAGCACATGAGGTGGGGCCATCACCACTTCCCTGTAACCTTCTGGGGGCCAGCATGCAAGAACACAAGTGTTGGTTTCTGAAGACCAGTGCAGTGAGAAGCCAAATCCCTGGCTAGGCTCCTCAGCAGGCCTGAAGGAGCCCAGCTTTGCAGCCCAGCAAAGATCAGCACTGACTTACACCAGTTCTGACCGACCACAGAGTAAAACCAACCCCCAGCTCATACATGGGAGCCATCAAGTGCCTTTATGAAACAATAACAATATGGACTAATTACTGCTTGACTTGTCCTCAGACCAACACTGTTTTGATCAGCACTATCTCAAAAATAGTTCTTTACTTTTCTGCCTTTTTCCTGCCCTCTCCTTTGCTGTGTGAAACCTTCAGGGTGAAACTGCTCAAAGCAGTTCTTCTTTGGCAAAATGCTTTGCCTGCCCTGCTTCAGATCACAGCCTTTGGAGACTTGTTTCTATCTGCTTGATAGATTGATAAAATTGACATATTATCTGTTACAGCTGCAGAGACAGAAGTACTAAGTAGTTTTTTTAGTGCAGAAAAAAAGAGGGACAGGTTTTTGTCTGAAAAATTTGTGGCAAGTATTTCAGAGTTAGGATGCAAGTTCGTAATGGCTAATCCTCTGGAGAACAGTCAGGCAGCCTAGACTGAAGCTGGCTATAACTTATGATTTCTGCTTTGTGGAAAATTCCAACATTAAAAAACAATGTAAAACACACCAGTTTGTTCCAAACGGGGCAAGCTGCCCATACTTCTGAGCAATCCTGCAGCATCAGGAAAAGCTAGAAGGTTTCCTCTCAAAACATGGAGAATTCCTAGAAGCCCCCTGCCCAGGAAAGCCTTAGGAGCAAAGGATGGGGGAGGACCTGAAAGTGGGGGACATGGAAATCCTGGAGTGATGGATCTTGCTGGCAAACTGGGCAGACTTCAGGCAGGAATTTGCCTGGTGAGCATTTGTCTCTTAGGTCCTGCCTGATTTTCAGAGAAAGTTGGTCAGTCAAAACAGAAACATTTCCAAGAGATTTTCTGCCTCTGCCAAATGGACACTTTACAAAGAAACCGCTCTCAGTATGAACATCTGCAGTTATGGGTGGCCTCTCCTGGCCCTAAAATTCTATGAATTGGTGCAAAACATATGATAACAACTGTTGCTGTTAAAAGCAACTTCAGTCTGTGTTCAGAATAGTTCGAGTTCAGTCTGTCTTCTCCTTAAAACACAGAGTTTATTTAAAATAGATTTCAAACATGTAAGTCAGTTTGGCTGCATTTCTTCACTAATATCTCAAGATGCTGCGATCAAGACCTTCCAGATGCAGTGATTCTGGATTCTCTTGAGGCAACCTTAAGGGATTGTTATTTCCAGAAACTGGACTCTTTTACAACATGCCATATTGCTCACTTAAGATCAGAAGCAATCAAAAATTATGCATTTGAAAGCTTTATCCTGTATGTGTACTTATGTACATTACCCTAGAAGGAGAACATTCACACACATTTTGTGTTTCTATGAACCAGAAAGTATCAAAGCCAGAGACCTCCTGAAACAATGTCTTTTACCTGACCTTTTAGGCATTCTTGCTAAGAACAGGCACTTCAGATTTTCCTTGTCTGCTTTTGACATCCTTGAAGTGCTTGACACAGAGCTAGAGGAATATTAGAACTAAGATTTAGTGAGTCATGTCATTCACATCACATGGATAAAACTAAGTTGAAATACAGATTTAAATCCCTGCATAATCAACATTTATTGGACACAATAAGAAGAGCCAGAAACAAATGAAAAGGCAGTTAGCACTAACTAGAACTATACACATTTTGATTACTTCCTTCTGCAAGTCATTCATGGCATAATATAATACACAGGTCAAAGTGATTTTGGCAGGGACGTTGCTAGCAACCTTCCCATTCAGACATTAGTCAGATGTGAAAGATTAACACGTGCAAGTGACCTTTAGGTGCTGTAATGGAATGGAAACAGGGAGCAGAGTCTGCAGCAGGAGCCAGAATGGTCTTTTTCCAGCTCAAGGCTGAGTGGTTGATTTCCCAGCTCTCTGTGGCCATAAAGGCAGGGACTAATGTTAACAGAATTGGAGCAAACCAGGAAATTTGCTGGGCAAAAAAAGGAATCCATTCTCTAAATCCTGTACCTCACTGCCATGTACAGCAACACTGAGCATGCAATTATGTTATCTGGCTTGGGATATAACCTGGTGATGCAAGAAAGTGCTCCAAAATATTCCACAAGTGCTATCATAGAATTGCGAAAAATATTGATGACAAGGTTGTGTACTTCTCTTACAGGCTTTTTTTTTTACCAAACTGATACAATCAAACTGATCTTGTAAAAGCAACACGCTGACACAAAAGGCAGCACAATTGCTGCAAAGATGGGGCTCACGTAGGTCAGCATCTTCCTTATGGCATGAAAACTGAAGTAGCTGAAGTAGCTTGGTTCAGCTTTTAGCTCAGAAAAGTCTGTCCAACTGCAGGAGAATTCATGCTGGAATGTACTTCCCTTATGCTGGTGAATTAACTGTCCCACTATTTGTGACAAAGGAGAAGCTGAGCCCTTCTCCATGTCTCCTTCAGACTGGCAGTGCCAGACCCCCAATCACGAGGCAGACAGGATTCTAGTGGGTTCACTCACAGAAATTCCTGTGCAAGCTTCCACCTGTGCCAGGTGCTGAATGTACCTGCAGTTCAAACTCCTCTTGGACAGGGAATACAAAAAACAGGAGAAAGGAAAGGTAATTCTCCTTGGTTTTGCAGATACAAAAGGTTTGTGGTTTGTCTCTATGGCCAGAGAGAGCTGTGAAATCAATCCCACAGTGCTAAGCTGGAAAAATACCATTCTGGCTCCTGCTGCAGATGCTGTTCCCTGTCTCTGTTCCACTAGAGCACAAGAGACTGACAACCTCTGCTCTCTGCTGCAGGGAGGCAAGGCAGCACCTCCCTTCAGTCAGGGACAGACTTACTTTTGTCCTGAAGACAAAATCCATCTTCTGGTAGATGAGCGGTCTGGAGGGAAACAAGGCAGATTCCTTACCTGGGCCAGCCAGGCTGCATCCTGACAGGACCAAACATTCCTCTTTCGGGGAGGAAGGGATAGAGCAAGGTGAGAAGACAGGGTAATCCTTTCAGCTCAGACTTTGCCAAGGACGTTGCTAATTAGCAGAGGGAGGATGTACTGTGGCTGGTGAGAGACAGACACGTTCTGTGTTGTGAGACAGTGCCTTCAACCAGCTCTATCTGTGAGACAGTGAGCTCCCTGATTGTGTTTGTACTGCAGGAGCCATCCCAGCAACACAGCTGAGCCCTTGATGCCCGCTGTGCTGCCCACAGCCTCATATGAAACCCTTGATGGGATTCCAGACAGACAAAAAGTCTTGGTTGTAAATCTTATTTTCACTGTTCTAAAACAACCAAACCTATTTTGTATAGACACACAGAGTGGCTGTGGCTTCCAGGTCATGGAAAAAGACTGGTACTGGAGCAGCATCTGTATTTCCTAGGCTCGCTTGGATATCCAGGAGAAAGGAGAGTGTTGTACTCATAGCTACCAGAGGAAACAGGAAGGCATTTTCAATCTCTACCAGCAGTGAGATGGTGGTCCAGAGCTCTGTGTGTGTATCTCACACGCTGCAGTTTGGAAACATTTCCAGCTGAGACTACTAAATTTGGTCAGCTGGTGTCTAGTCTAACCACACTGAGCTTAATCTGCAAGAGCCCAGTTTAAACTTGTGGGACTGTGTGGTTGTGCTTCAGATGAGCACCTGTTCAGCAGCCCTGTCTTCAAGGATAGCTGAAACATACATCCATTAGCTAAGAAGAGCCAACAAACTAACCATCACACCCCACAGATTTCTTCCATAGATTATATTTAGATTCCCTGACAACATAAAAGGAATGATTCTTAATTTTGTGCCTCTGTGTACTTTCCATGGGGGCTAAGATGTCCTTAATTTCTCCTCAATACTTAACCACATTTATGTAGGGTCAAACCTGCCTTATGGCTCTTTTAATCTGGTGTATTATCAAGACACAGCGGTGTGGGACACATAGGCTCCTGACTAAACCTAGTACAAGAAGTTCAGAGATGAGCTGAGACTGATACCAGCAGCAACCTGATCTCTACAGAAGTAGGGATTAAACACATTCACCTGCACCCTAATGCAGCTGCCAAAGACAATCCCAAGGTGTGCTGGGCCAAAATGTTCTTTAAGAATTTCTATATGTACTGATGAAGGCCTTAGTGTGACGGAGAACTGGCACAGATATGAGAGATCTGAGGGGAGAGAGGTGGAGGCAAGTGTTGTTTGCACTGTGCAGACTTTTAAAAGGATGGGCAAGGTTTGGTCTTCAGCCTGAGCAGATTCCTCACCTTTACTAAGCTAGGTGAGGTGTTATCAGGCCTTTCCCTAAATAGATCATAAAAACTCGTGCAGGTGATTGTTTTATGAACAAAGGGGGGAAACAACAGAAGCAAAACAACAGCAGTGGCCTCCAAGTCTCTGCTGGGGAAAGAGGGACAGGCCATAGGCAAACAGCCGAGCCCCAAGGTGTGTCGTGGCAGGCTGCAGGAAGGGACAGGGTTGCTTAAAGGTCCTTGACACGGGCACGGTGCTGACTCTGAAACCATCCCCCTGCCCTGGCTGCAAAGTACCTCCTGTAACTGGCTCTGAGCTTTAGAGAATGAAATCCAATTTACCTGCCACAAAGAAGGGCTTGGTGAGGCCTCCCCGGAGCCGGTGGGTAAAGGAGGGCTGCCAGTTCCCACCCCCGAGCTGCCCCCCTCCCAGGCAGACCGGAGGGAAGGGGGAAGGGGCAGCTATGGCAGTAAGTGCAGGAACAATTCACTGGAGAGCCACGGTGCGCTTTGCAGTTTGCCCACTAATTACTATTAAGCCCCGGTTCCTTTTTGTGTTCCAAGGGGCGTCTTCAATGTGGCACTGCTTCTTGGGCCTTTCATGCGGCTGGGCTAACCCCTGAATAGCGGGCTCCCCCCGCCCCTCCTCGCTACCTCTCCCTTTTTCTTTCCCCCTTTTGCTTTTCTGATAGTATTTTCTGTCCATGTTGTGTAAGGCCCTAAATGAATCTTGACTGCCCCTACAGCCGACTGGAGACGCACAAAAGCGGCCCATTCCAGTGGCCACAGCGCCATTGTGTGCCCTAACAATGCACTAATTGGCGGCGACAATTGTGCGGCTGGGGAAGAAGAGGGGCCGCGCGGGGGGGTGGGGTGGAACACGGGACATGGGTCCTTTCCAATCACTGAGGCGGGTCAATAAAAAAGAAAAGTGTGAGGAGCGAGAAACGCGCTCTGCTCCGCGTCTCTCCCGCGGGCACGTCCGTGCCCGTCCCCGGCAGCTTGCTCCCGCATTCCTACATGGAAGTGTAAAGCGAAAAATTGTAACGCGTGGCTGTGCAGAGCAAGAGATGTGCAATCTAAGAGGGTCATCACAATCTCCCAGGCTGTCTCACCATACCAGAGGCTGAAGAACTCATGTGATGAGGACACCACTGAGATATTAATGGGAAAAGGTCACACACACAGCCAAGAAGATGCTGGTGCTGAGGCACTCTGCCCTGGTAGAGTACATGGGAGAGAGAGAGCATATGGGAGACTGCTCACCTGTTTCTAAACTGAGTTTAACATATCTGTATTTTGTACCAGGACAGTGGGATGCAAGGACAGGGTGTCCTACAGCACTCTGCTGGGGTAGGTACTGGTCCTGTGGACTAGAAGCCTGTGGTGCTGTTGGGAGCAGGGGAATGAATCTGGGCCACATCTCCAGCACCAGCAAAGCTGAGGGATAGAGGTATGAAAGGGACAAGTGGCATGGGTCTGAAGCTGCTTATGTCCACTGTTACACCACCCAGGACTCAGGAGTGGTATTTCAGTCTCACACTAAAATACGGCAGGAATGAGCCCATGGACTTGGAAAGCTGTCCCAGTATGAAGCTAGGCCTGGAGTTTGAAAGCTGATGTAGCTGACAAGTGAGGGACAGATTTCAGCTCTATTCATTAGCTTTTAAGATAAAATATGGGACAAGAAATGTCATGGACAATGCTTTTGAGAAAGAAGTATGGAAGGGTCATCCAGTTGCGTTGGCTCAAAATTAATTCAGACAGTTGAGAGACATTGGGTCAGATGCTGAAGTGCTCAACACCTACCCATCTGTTTTCCATACAGCTCCTATCAGCTCCCTCAGAGAACAGTGAAGACCAGCAGGTGTGGAGCACTGTGGTTCCTGACAGAGAAAGCAAGGCTGGCAGCAATATTCAAATTTATGAGGGGCTTTGAAAAATCTTCTGGGCAAAGATGTTTCTCTTATTTGAAGCTGACTAACCTTTGAGAAGCATTGTCCAGAGCAGGGTCAGGAAGCAGGTAATTCTCCTACCCCCTCTCAGGACAGCTGTGGGACTGCTGTGGTAGGGGGGACTTCTACTAGATGTTTTGATAAAGAAGAATTACTTCCTGCATCTGGAAAGAAGCAAGAAAACACCATCCCATATAATGGCATCTAAACAGGGAACAACTCCATAGGAACCATCTCTAGTGGAAGAGCAATACTTTTCTAGTAAGTCCCATGTATCAGCATGGCGTGGAGAATCAATCTTGCCATAACCTCATGAAGGGCAGACACAAGAAGCAGGGAGGACAAACTGGAGCTACAGACCCATGGACAGGCAGGCACTGTGCCTGGATCTAAACTCCCTGGTGCTCTGACTGATTAGGACTGGCGTTTCAGTTTGGTCCACTACAAACACTAAACTCAGATGAGAAGTCTGGTCCTGCAGCCAAAATGCTGAGGGGAAGCCTACTGTGAGCCCAGTGTGAGTAGCAGAGTTGCAACAGCCTAGAGCTGGAAGTGTGCAGAGTCAGGGTACACTGTGTAGAAACTCTGGGACACTGGACTCTTGCCCTTTTCACCCCATGGCCACACAGAGCACAGTAGTTCTCTTATTGTAATCTCTCAGGTTTTATGGTTCAGCATTTCTGTGAAACACCAAAGGACATCCCTGCTGCCAGGAGGAACCCTAATCTCTCCACTTATTGCAAGGTGGACTTATCAGCTGCGTTAGCTCCTAGAATGTGGTGGTGGCAATATCCTCCCTGAGACAAAATCATTCTTTACCTGCTCTAAACATAGTAAACGTGCTTCTGCTTGCCCTCCCATAACAGGCCTCCACACAACTGCTGCTGACAACTATGGAAACATTCCCATGGATTGCCACAGATGCAGGAGGAGGGCTTTATATAGTGAGACTTCTCTGCCTCCCCTTTGCCCTAAGCCCTTCACAGAAGTACTTTATTGTTTTATGACAGTGCAGTTAACACTTGACATAAATCTCTAAGCACAGCTAACAATGTTGATACTGTGTAAATACCTACAGTAGAGACCTGTATTTTATTATGCTTTTGCCCTCTTTTACCTGTTATCACCCAGGGTTAACTCTATGCTAGATGCACTTGTATTTCACAAGGAACCTGCCAATTTTATACACTGCTACAGCTCCCATCTTTAAATACTAAGAGCCCAGCTCTGGTTCTTTGACAAACTGCAGTTTTCATTAGAGCCAGCAGATCTTGCATCTGCTTAAAGGATCAAACATGCTGTCTGTCAAATCTGAAGCAAGTATCCTTCAGAAGTGCACAGTCCAAGGCAGAACAGGACATTTTGCAATACGTACACAAGAAAGCATCCACCAATGTCACAAGCCATTGTGTGACAGTGTCTGATGACAGGATGGTGCTGGCATTTGTTTTCCACCCTAGCCTTGCTTTCCTGGGCATTTGTACCACTGCTTTCAGAAATCACTGCAGAGGAAGGTACAAACTGAGGGAGAGACACAGAATCACAGAATAAGCTGAGTTGGAAGGGACCCACAAGAACTAGGGAGTTGAACTCCTGGCCCTGCACAGCATCATCCCCAAGAGTCATTCAGCCCTGTGCCTGAGAGCATTGTCCAAATGCTTCCTGAACTTTGCCAGGCTTGGAGCTGGGACCATTTCCCTGGGGAGCCCGTTCCAGTGCCCAACCACCCCTTTCCCTAACATCCAACCTAAATCCCCCCTGACACAATTTCAGGCCATTTCCTTTGGTCCTGTTGCTGGTCACCACAGAGATCAGTGCCTGCCCCTCCTCTTCCCCTCACAAGGAAGTTGTAACTGCAGTGAGGTCTTCCCTCAGTGTCCTCTCCTCCAGACTGAACAGACCAAACGACCTCAGCTGCTCCTCATATGGTTTCCCCTCAAGGCCCTTCACCATCTTTGCTGCCCTCCTCTTGGATGCTCTCTAGTACCCTAACATCTTACTTGTACTGTGGTGCCCAAAACTGCACACTCCTTGTGTTTCATTACTTTGTTGCTGCACTTCAGATATTTGCCTGCAGTGTCAGTCAGAAATAAGATTAATTTATAATCTTAAATGCTAGAAAAGCACTTTGGACTGAACTGCTTCATGCACGCTGATTACATCTATTACTTTCTTACACTGATTCAGTAATTTGCACTTTCTTATTTTTAAACAGTACCTAACTTTAATTATAATTCCTTCTTACTTACCTCTAAATGCATCATGATAAACATGATCTTCAACTAAATGAAAGTTCAGTCCTTTAACACAAGCTCTTATCTGACTTGTCTTGCTTTCTAGATGACCCTCACAACTTCATTTTTAATATCTATATGAACGCTAATGCCTTGAAACTAAATTATAGAAAATTGAAAGTCACTTACTATAAGCAATGGACTGACTTTTTAAAAGCATGTTTGCAGCTTCAATGCCAAGTTTTATATTTGTCTATGCTTAAAATGGATGGAATTTAGTCCTGCTTGCCTTGAAGACTTTGTCTGGTTTTAATTGTAACACTTGATTATCTGAGATGCTTTTCACCACCTTCTCATAGTGGTAATACTCAGGCCTTTAAATGGGATTACTATTTTGGAGAGTATTTAGTTAAACAAGAACTCTTTTAACAAGACAGTCCAGAGCTATGTACACACACTCCCAGAATATTTTCATTTGCCCTCAGCATGCTCTTAGTGAAAAGGTATGGTAAGCCTCACACCCAGAAGGTCCCCCTCAGTCCCTAAGGAAAGGAGGAGGTTGCTAGCTCTATTCTTTCAGAAAACCAGTCAACTTCATATATTAACCCAAATATTCTTAATTTTGGTCTGAGAGCTAGAAGGGTAGCTCTTTTAAAATTAATTATCCTGACATTAAAAGAAGAGCTAGAGCTTGGATTGGCATGCTCTTCCCAGGGTTCACAGACCCCATGGTCTCTGCTCTGTGTGGTTGCTTTTTCACACCATCTCTTACAGGCTGAAGTGAGGAGGGGAGGTGGCAGTGAAAGGGCAAGGAGATGTCATAACAGAACTTGCTCACCTTGTAAAGCAAATAAGGAGGAAGAGACGGTCTTGCACATGGTTTCCCTGTGCAGCTTGTGTGGTCCCGGTCAAACATTAACTCATTGCTTGTAGCTGATTTCATCACAGGCATGAAGTCCAAAGGTTCCTGCAGGAGAGAGGAGTGACATTCCTGATGGACTTCTGGTCTTTCTGAGGAGGGGCAGGAAGATAGTGAAGGAGGGGATATATCCTCTTTGAAATATGCTGCCAGAGCATAGGGCTGGGTGTGGAATGCTCTGGGGAGTCTCAGGCAGGGGTTTTAGACCCATGAGCTCCACCACAGCTCTGTGCTGCAATCTTTAGCCATCAAATCCAGATTCAAGGAGCTGCAGAAGCTCCTTAGCTGGTGAACTGGAAGAAACAACCAAGAAGAACAAGAATCTTGCCTGCTCCTACATCCATAGGTGTGAGAACCCTCATAACAGGCAAAATCCTTCCCTTCCAGACCCTCAGTGGTCCCCTCAGTCCACCTGGGAGATGCCTCCTTTACTTAAGAGTTCAAGGCCCTGACCTTGGGCCCTTCTGGCAGAGGACATGTGGCAGCTACACAGTAAGCAGCTGCCTCCTGCAAGCCTCCCAGGAGCTGTTTCCAGGGGTGCCTCAAAGCCACAGTAAGCTCCCCTGGGAGCTTGTGGCAGGGGTCAGCACCATTAAAAATCTAGGAATTTGTGGTTTTCCAAAAACACAAGATTTAACTGGGAATCCAAACCCCCAGAGCCTGATGCAGACATCAACAGTAGTTCCAGAGGCCCTCCTGGCTGAGATCTGGGAACAGTAAGTATCATATTTTCTTAGTTTCAAAAGACTTTAACCAGCAGAGAAGCATTTTTAAGAAAACTAGCACTCTTTCAGAGCTTGTCCTACCCATGGTACAGTACCCACCAGAAGGCAAATTAAAAAAGACGCGTAACTTTTTTTTAGTGTTTATTGAGTTGCCTTTATACAGGAGGGACTAGTGCTCTGATGCAGTCACAAGTGAACCCAAATAAACCCTGCTCAAGTGTCAACAAGCAATTCAACTCAATGGATTTAAATTATAACATCATTACACATCAATAATAAATTAAGACTATTGCCCAGGAGTTGCAGATAATTTAAAAAATATCCTTGTCAAAAGTAAAAAAACCAAACAACGCAAACAATGAAACACATGTAACAGTGTTGCAAATAAGTTAACACAGCAGAACACACACATAAGGGTATTCCAAAAACTCAGGGTGCACTGCCAGCAATGCTAAAATTCACTGTAAGTGGTGCAGGTGAGCTGGTGCTCTGGCAGGAAGGAAAGCACAGGCTGCCAGGGACCACATCAGCCACTGTGCTCTGCTGCTCACACCTGGCTTTCCCTGGCTTTTAACTGCCTTGACTGAACTAAAGTTGATTTGGAAGCTGCCTTTATCACTTAATACCTATGAAACATACATTTTTTTTTGCTCATTAATTTACTTTTGCTTACATCAAGTATAGCAGGGATTCATATAAGGTAACCTGGTATCACAGGTATTAATTAAAATTCAAAACTGAAAGCACAGTTTAGTTTAAGGAAAATTAACTTAGTAGACAAGTGCATAAGCAAAACTGAAACAAATCCTTTTTCCACCAAAACAATAGTGTGTATTCAAGGATTTATAATGGTTTAACATGTGGATTAGACAGGAATAAATAAATAATTGAGCCACTGACACTTGTGCACAAAGTCTAATACACTTTGGTCCTAGACAGCTGATAGCTCTCCAGACCTAGATATCTCTAATGCTGACCAGAAGCGGCATGTTTGCAATTTGTATTAACAGCCACCCTAATGAATTTGGGTGAAATTGGCATTTTAAGATATGACTCAAGCCATCACAGCCACACCAGGGTTTTCAAGTAAAGAAGGACTTTGCACATCGTTATCCAGACTGTTTCCTCACTGTACTGCTAAAATGCAGTAACAGCACTGCGGCTGTTAAAGGGGATTCCTGCTACTGGTGTTAAATGTGGACTTACAAATTCACAGTTAGTATGGACCCAGGCTGACACATGCCACATACTTCAGCAAATAATGCTAAAATTTCAACGGGTTAACCCTCTCTCTAAGGTGAGGCTGACCAAACCCTCACTGGGTCAGCCTTCAGGGAGCCAAAGCTCAATTAAAATTGAGCTTTGAGGAAACACCTTCACTCCCACAGCACTGGACCCAGCTGTGCAAGCGAGCAGGGGGCTCTGTATGGGAGTCCCTGGCCACATTGTGTGGACTGGCCAGGGGTTCCAGGAGAAGCAAAACTACCTGTGACCTGACCCTGTTTTAATTCTCTGCACTTGACATTATTATATATGCACAGCTTCTGAAGGTCTTGCACAACTGCATCTCAGGCTAAGCAGCCCAGCAAGTCTCAAAAATACACATAAGAACCAATACCATCTCCACACTATCCTCTCTCATAATGCCCTCACAAAGCATAGACAGTAAACAAATGTTATGGTTACCATTCCTAGCATGATGGAAACTGTCACAAACAAGGGTTTTAAGCTCCAATGCCAAACACATTGCATCATGGCAGAGCATTTCTAAAAAAAATCATTCACTTCTCAAAATTTAAGGCACCAAAATGAGCAAAAGTGAGGAGTTCCCACACAGCTTGGTGTCTTCAGAGCTGGTATATGAAGCCTGTAGAGCTAACTTCATGAAGGCAGAACAAGCAAACTGATTTACTCAGCTGCTCCTGCAAAAGAGCAGGCCCAGCCACAAGAGTGTTTCAGTTTAAGTCTACAAGTTAATAAAACAGCAGATGCAATCAGGAAATCCAAAACAGGAAGAGAGACACTAATATACTGTACTGTAAGGCACTCCTACTGGGAAGGGAAAATTGGAAGGTAAATTACAAAGGAGAGAATGACTGGACTCAACTGGTTCAAAAGCAACACAATGACTTATGAAGCTCCAAGCCTGGCTATAGGCTCAGTACTGTGAGTAAGGACAGGGACAGATACAGTGGAGAGAGAGGGGAGACTGGCTTGCAACTCAGTGGCAGAAAAAAAATTTAGACCTTTATGATGATTATTCAATTAGTTTTTTATACAGATCAACAGTCCGCTGCAATCCAGGCAGTGACCTTTGGGAAGCTTAGGAAACTCGGTGGCTGCTGTTGCTACAGGGAAAAAGCAAAATTCCACTGGACAGCTTCCCCATTTCATTGTAAAGAGACATCCTCTGCTTTTTTAAAAAATCTTTCAAGGCATTATCATCAATCTATTGTGATACACACACTATCCTAATAATAAGAGAAGCCTTGACAAGAGGGGCTCTAGAGATACCCTGATGATTCACTCCTAACAGGGCCATCAGAGCCTGTGCAGTACTGCAAAAAACTTAAGTTCCTCTCAGAAAAGTACCTTCCCTCATACATACCAACTCCTACAATCCCAGCAGTGAGCTCATATTGGCATGTGCCAGCCAGGATATTTTGTCACATCACAAACCCATCATTTTCCACCACGTTAGACAGACAAAAAACAAGAAAAGCAATAGGAGGATTCCTACACAAGAAATACAAATTTCTCTTTTTATAGATTGATAATACAAAAAGAGCTGCAGTTTGCATCCCCTAAGTAGGCCCAACTTCCCATTAAAGGAAAGGTAGATGGTTAGGGTAAAGAGGAAAAGAGACTTGAGTAAGGATCTCAATAGTGTCCTAGATTAAAATAATATCAGACTAACAACTGTAAGTACCTGTAGAGAGTGAAGCTATGGTCCACTGCAGTTAAACATCCTATTTTTACACTGATAACAAGTTCTGTACAAAGCAAAAGCAGTAACCGAATTACAGATCAATTCCTTCTCAGTCAGTTATGAAAGCATCTTCTCTTTGAAGAAGACAAACAGTATATTTTATTCTTGATTCACAATGAAATGGCATTGCTCAAATCGTGCATGGGTAGGACAAGGCTGAAGTACTAATGCATAATTTCACCTGGGGTGGGCGGAGGGTGCGGGCAGAGTCGTGCAATCTGCAAAGCCCCCAGGAACTTTACCAGCTGATGCTCATCCAGAAGTCTGCAGCGCAGAGCCACATGCAGGCTGTGGGCTGCAGAATGGGCAGACAGTAGCAGTGGGAGCATGGAGCACTGGTAGTACAGCAGAGACAGCCATGCAAGGGTACAATGCTGTCTGAAACCCAAACCACCTGCAGAACCCCAGGCTGAGGCTCCTGCTTGCAGATGGCTCCTGAAAATCAACTGAGGGCAGGATTAAGCCTTTCATTATGCTTGCAAAAATTGGTGACAGAATACTTTATCTTACCCATTCATAAGGAATAACTGGTTTTGGATAGGAGCTAGGCATCCCTGAGAGGACATCATCTTCCACATTACAGCCTGCTCATAGAGCTACAGTGAAGCTGTATCACTTTTCCAAAGTAGAAATTAATATCTATTCATTTTAGGAACTAGCTGCTTTACAACAACACTGGATTTTAAAGCAAGTAGCATGATCTCTATTGCACAGTATCCTTTTACATAAAGCTCTGGGCACTGACAGAATATCATAACATGCTCTTGCTCTATGTCATTTGTAATGGCAGTGGTTTCAGACCCATGATGAATTTCAGCAGTTTTGCCAACACCTTTTTTTATCCTTTAAAACTCTGTTAGCAAAGAAACTGTTCTGTAGTACCTGTACAAACCCAGAGCAACTCCAATGCTGTCTATGTTGTTATTCCAGAGTTCAATTCCAATATCTAACATCTATGATGGAATCTATTGGAATTAGATATTCCAATATCTAATATCTATGCACCCACATGACTGGTACTTTGGAGGTAAGACATCTGTCAAAGTAACTAATATTTTGCAATGTCTGAACCTTGATTCCTTGACTCCGTATGGTTTTTGACAATACACTCAAGCAGCCTTCTCCAAAGTGAGCTGGACATGAACCAGCACTGTGAAGTATCATAAATACCAGAGCATGATGATATGAAAAACACCACCACTTTTTCTTTAATGACCTAACATTATGTCTACAGGTAATTCAAAATAGTACCTGCCAGATGCTGACAGTTTCAGAGCTACTGGCTTTGCCACAGCAGTAATTGTAGTGACACAAGCTGAAAAACATGGGAGCGTTCTGTTTATTCAGCCAGTACCAGTGCAGTTCCTGTTTGCCTGACTAATTCCACAATACTTCCCCAGTGTTTGCATTTCTGAACACACAGGGAATTCTTTGCATGGGAATGGATTTGCAAGGAACATTATACCTTTAAGGGTGATAGCCAAAAGCAACTCATTTCACATGAGGAACAGTGAGCTGAGACAGAGACACCATTGTGTATGGGAAGTATTAATTTTAGTGACAAAGGTGCATGATTCACCAGGTTTATTAAGTATGGGAATCCCTACAGCACTTTGCCAAGAACATGGAAGAACCCTCACTTCCTTCTAAAGAATCCCAATGAAAGAAGGATTTCTGGAAAAGAAAGGCACTGGTCATCTAATGTACAGAGATATAAACATGCTTCTGTATATATATATATATATATATATATATATATATATATATATATATATACTATATATATATATATATAGTATTTGCACTCAAATTTCAGAAAGCTACTTTTTTCTTTGACTGGAGGCTGAAAAAGGTAACCACTTATTTTCCAGTACAAGGCAACTCATTGTAGCATTTTACCTTTTAATGTAAGCATGATGTACCCTGTTCTTTTATTTAAAATACTTCAGCAATTAGTGAGATGCTTCAACAATCAAAACTGCTTTCTGCGCCTTGAATGCAACAGTCTGTAGATTATATAGGAAGCAAAAATCAGTATTCCGTATTTTCAAAAACCTATGTGAGAGGAGAGGAAAAATACACATGCAACTGGCATTATTCTCCTGAAACGATATTTACTTTCTATATACAGATGTGTGTGTGTGTGTGTATATATATATATATATATATATATATATGAATGCTCTCATAGGTATGTAATACACATATCACTGCAGGGTGTGGAAAAGAGTCAGGAATGTGAAATGAGGGGAAGATAATCTAACTGCTCATTGGAAGTGAACTCACCATGAATTAAACATACTGCCAGTAACAACACACACCTCCCCAGTTAAATCCATCATCTACTTCCCTTTACAAAATAATTCAGTGTTTTATACTTCCCTGCGTTCCAGGTGTGTGAAGCAGAACCATACCTCAAGGAACTTCACTGTCCACCATGGAAGTCATTACAGAACTATAAGTGCCTTGGAGCTCAAAGAGAATGCAGGATACAAGCTGCATATGAAAACAAGCAAAGTAGTGTTTCACAATTTTGGAGGTATTTGCTAACTAAAATGGGCAAGACCACTTTCCTGACTATCAATTTAACAGGTCCAGATTAGAAAAACATTTGAAGTAAACTTTAGGAAATAAAAAGAAAACCAATGTGAATACTTAAAATGCCCTAAAGTTTCAGACTGGAAGGAGGAAAACCAACATCATGTTACTACAGACAAGGACATAGCCTCCCATAAATCAAGAGTAACCAGCACAAATCTCAAAGGACTTCAGTGACAGAGCTTAACTGATATTCCCAGCCTGAACAAAGGAGTAGCAAGTCCCATGCTTATCTGAATATGGAGTAGTTCACTGAGGTGATTATAAATATATAAACATAACTGAAGGAATTATTCTGTGTCTTATGTTTGTAAGCACCCCGAATAATGTTTAATGGGAGATCCTTTAAAATGTAAATGTACTGATCCTTTAAGATAGTTCTCTGAAAACATGAGGAAATGGAACCAAATGTCCATATCAGAAGGAGACTGTGGATTTAAAATAATTACTGCTCTATTGGATTCTGTGAAACACCTCACCAGAACCCCTGCCAAGGCTACTAATAAATAAATAATACATATAAATAAGTAGATGATTCATCAATTCTAAATGAATAACATAAAAATTAATGCAGTCATGGCAGCAAATATTTTCTGCCTTGAGATAAAGTGTTCTCCAAAGGTGAAGAAGAAAGATGGTACTTAATTAGCTAGACCTAAAGCATTTCTCATAAACCACATTTTGTATGAGAGCTAACGGCTGGACTTGAATGCAGTTTAGCCATTGGCATTTCAAAGCCAACAAGGCTTTATGGCCACTTTGGCAGCTCTTATTCACAGGTGAAGAAGGTCAGGTAATACTTTTCAAAAAAATTTCTGCCTGTCTAAGCAGAGAATTTGCTTGAGCTGGCAGCTGGGAGAGGGATTCTCTTCAGGCTGGCCACTGCCTTAAGGAACTCATGTGTTCTGATATGACAATTCAAACATGTTGCAAGACTCTTCAAAGTTCTCGTCCATATTCAGTTGCCTCCAGAAGGATTTCTGCTTCTTCTGCAATTCTTTACGCACACACCTGGGACATGGTACAGCCTTCACTTTGCACTCAGAATGGAAGACAGCACCACAGCTTTCACACCTGCAAACACAAATTAGTGTCAAAATTGAATCACATAATAGGACCAGAGCATGCAATGGGCTTCACGTGGACTGTGGGCAGTAGGTATTCCTTGACACCATTCTGGGAGCTCAAAAGCATTATGCTTCATTAGAGTGGCATTGTAAAAGACACTGGCATGGCCACACCTCTGCTGGTGTAAAGCTATTCAGGAGCACTAAAATAAATTGACTTACATTCATTTTGCAGTTGCTGAGAATCTGTCCCAGCACTTGTACTTCACAGACAAGTTTTTAGAAGGATTAATACTTATCTTCTTAGTAACTAGCATTCAGGTATATCACTGAAAAGACATCAACTTTGTTTTATGAAAGAAAAGTCTTGCTTTGAATGTAAATAAGGAGTGACTATATTATTTTACAATAAGGTATATTTCAGCATTTGCAGAAACAGATTCTGTGATTTGCAACAACCATGATATGACTTATTTCTCATTGAAGCTTCAGTGGTCAGCTGTTCTGGAAAGAGTAAAGAACAGTCCACTTCAACAGCAGGAGAAGCTGTCATTTCAAAAGTAAAAATTAAACAGAGGTAAGTGATGTTGTCTGCCCTGTGTCCTATGGAAGACTAGACTAGATGAACACAACTGATCTATGTTGATCAACTGATCAATACACTGAGCTATGCTTCTGGCATTCAAAGCTGTGTTACTCTGTTCTCAAATGTGACATTAAGACTTCAAACAAATCAACTGCTCAAACAAGATGACTGGTTTACTTTTGGGGCATCATGAGACAATGAACTTAATGTCACAGCAGATCAAGCCCCAGCTGCAGATGTTGTTGAGCAATGAAACATCTGGCGATCATGAGTGGGCTACAACTCAACAGTTGGACATTCTCAGCCTTTCAATGCAAATATCTATCTGTAGTGATGAGTTGTCACTACAGCTTTGTAACCAAAGGAAAAAGTAAAAGGAGGACTGTCAGAGGTAAAAAGTCTTAGGTTTCAGCTGGATAATCAAATAATAAAAGCAACAAAACATGAAACTTTAGAGTAATCCTGAAATACAAACAATGGATGTTGGTCACCCTTCGTGATTCTGTAGGACATCTTGAAATGCCTTGCACTTCTTTTTCCTTTCTTGTAGCTATTGTAGTCAAATGACTACATAAGAATCCAAGTGCCCAAAGAATCCATTATAACTTTAGTGGGTTTTTTTTGTTGGTTTGCTTTGAACCTGTTTTTCATGGAAATAAGGTTCTTGTCTTCAAGACTGTGAAGAAAAATTGAAAACGTGAAGAAAGAAACCCCCAAAAAGTGAGAAGCCATAAGGCATGTGGTCTGACAATACTGAGAGAAGTCCATAAGCTAACACAATCTGTTAGCTGTGTCAGCTGTATCTCACCTGCAACTTTTAAAAAACCTGGTCTGGCTGCACTTGATGTTTTATGCATGGGTCCAAACATGGCCTAAATTTTAATAACTGCAGAGCTTTGAGAAGGCTATGCAGAGATTTAAGGAGGCACATTTCTAACGAGGATGAACTGATAAAACTTAAATATGAGTAAGAAAAGGCAGGTGAACAAGGCTATGTATAAAGCAGTATATCTACTGGCTTCCATGCTCTCTTGCAGTAAAACTTGACTGTTGGATTTCCCAGCCCAGTCTCATTCTTAGTCTCAGTCTAAATCTGGTTTTGAATCAAGAAACCAGCTCATGCAGAGATGTTTACAATTTCTGTGCTCAGAGAATGTGTTATTGCCTTTATCCACTGAAGCACATACACACATGCTTAGGACTCATACCCCACTGATTTCTTTGGGATTACTGATCTGCCTTGCATTAAGTGTGCTTACGTGCTTTGCTGGGTTGGGATCTCCACAAACAGACACACTAATGGGCAAGGAAGAGACAGAAGACAGCAGTGTCTTTAAAACTTTACACCACTCTGAACTGACACTAATGGTGATTTTATCAAGCTAATTCTCCCTTGTTAGTCAGCAGTTTACAGTGCCCTGGAAGTTGCTAGAGGGTAATGATTGATGAGGAGTGTAATTTTGTGCTCTCACATCACCACCCCCTATGCTAGCCCAATATTTCTCTACAGCACACATGGAAATGACAAAACCTATCAGAAATTACTGCTGAAATGGATTGAGCAGGATGAGAAAAGAGCCAGCACACCTGCTCTCTCAAGTCAAAGGCCATCAGCAGAGCAAACAAAGACTGATGGTGTTCAAATTTATACAAATTCATTTTTCAGAAATAAGGTCAGTAGTAGAAAAGATTAAAAAACTTTTTTCCTATCACTCAGAGTCAAAACAGAGAGAAAAACTGTCTGAACTGTTATTCATTAGAACTGGTGCAGCAGCTGAAGCTGTGCCCAGGACCCCACCCTGTCAGGCACTAAGCAGAGGCAAACAGCCAGCCCTGATCTCACAGTCCCTGCACTGGCACCCACTGCTGTCATCGTGGGTCCATTCTGGTGCCCCCTGACTGCTGCTCTGAAGACCTATTTTCTGCCTTCTCTTGAGAAGGTTGAGCCCAACCAAGGGGTCCAGATGACAGCAAAGCAGCAGCCTGGAGGAAGGGTGCTCTGATTTGGAGAACAAAGCTGCCTCTAGCTCTGCACAGGAACAAGTACAGAGGACACTCATTTCAGCCTTCACTGCATGCTTGTGTCCCCCTCACTGACAAAGTCACCAGGGCAGGGGGACAAGGCAGATCTTGATCTGCCTTCTGCAACTGGAAGTCACTCCTTTTAAAGTGGTGGAGCTATACTACCCCAAGCTACCTACACAGCTTTGATTTTCCTCATGTCAAATACAGTCAATCTTAACGGGCCCTGGAATGCCAACTGGTTGCTGTTTCTAACCTCACTGCGAGAGATTCTCCAGCGATGCCAAATACTCCACCAACATTATATTCCTTTTTAGACTTTTACAAACAGATTGCTTCCTAGTTAATTCTGAGATCTAATTTTATCTCCACATGTGAGTTTCATAGGGTCTTTTGTTGTTTTCAAGCCTCAGTATATTAAAATGATTTTATTGCTCTGGAGAAATAAAATATATTTTGTAGCCTATAAAAGGCCCGCTTAATAGTTCACTACACTTACTTATCTTTCTCTTAACCCTTGTTGTTGTCATTGCTAATACACAGTTCAGGTGCTATTTCTGAATCCTGACTTATTCTTTGTCTAGAGGCCAAAAAGTCCCTACATCCTTTGTAAGAATGCTATTCACCACTGATAATAAGCTGATGAGCCCATAGCCATTCAGGCCTTTCATGTTTCCTTCTTTAATGAATGATATTGTGACACTGCACATTAATAGCATCTTGCTATTTTTCAAACAGTATTTGAAGACTTAGTGAACACTGCATGTTGTTTTCACACAGACTTGCAGTCTTCTAAGAAGGCAGTTGAAATAGCTTCCTCTCTATTTTGGTGGTTTTGTTTTGTTTTGGGGTTTTTTTCCCTCTTTCCTGACCTAACTCAATTTCTGTTGAGACTTTAGGGGGTGTTCTATGTTTTAAGGATGCTTTACTTGTATGGAGTAAAAAAAAATGCAGAGAATAATTCAATCCTCTAAATAATTTCTATTGCACTGGAGAGTGTAAGAGAAAGGGCAAAGCTCTCCACAGCCAGACAGGCATTATAATGCTCTTATTATTATCATCACTAGTTACAAAAGAAAAGCCTTTCTACATTAAAAGCATATAATCATTCCTTGTATGCTGAGGAAATGCTGATGTTAGTACCTCCCAATAAGTCTGGGCATTTGAAACATATAAATATTTAGCAAATTGTAAATTCTGGCATGTTCTTTTCATGCTTCCCATCTATTTTTCCCAGGATTATAGCTCAAGTAATTCTAGATGCTGCACAACCAATTGATTATGCTCAGATTTCTCCTCTGTACTGCACCACCATTAAGTGCCCCTGAGCAGAATCAGGTGCCTGAAGTGGGGGGTACAACACAAAGACCTTTCACCTTAAACAGACAAAATTAAGGAGGGATAATCAACAGGTGGCCCAGGATGTCATCCGAAAGCCAGGTTTTTGTCTTGTGGGAACCTTACTGGTTGACAGACTTACCAATGTGACTGGTATAAAGGTGGGATGAAGCTGCTGGAACCAACAAGGTTTATGAGGATACCTTCAGTCTCATGCACAGGGGCTGGCTGTACCAGATACAGCACCATTCCCACCTCCCAACAGAAAGTGAGAGGTGAACTGGCTTGCTCAAGGTCAACCAGGGGCTCCTAGCAGAGCTGAGAAGGGCAAAGAGCTCCCCTGTCCCACTGTAGTGCCATATTCACCCACCACCCTTTCTTTTGTAATTTTATATATTAGCTTTCATTTTTCATTTTAAAATCTCCCTTTGTGCCAGACCTTGCATACCTTTGGTCAAGTGAGTAATCCCTTGAAACAAATTTCAGCAAGGATTTGATTTAGGGCTGAACCTTTCACTGACTAAACTCTTCAGTTTCTTCTTTCCTACCATGCAGAGTAAAAGCAGGATTAAATGGGGTTATTCATTATGTTTTCCTTAGATGATGCCAAACATTCACCAAGCACCCAAAACACTAAACCACCTGTAACCTGGCTTTTAAAAAACCCCAAAGAGCAAACCACACTGGCTGAAGTAAGCCTTGCCTGGGGATTCCAGCATGATCACCATCCCACACTATGCACATGTGCCTGTCTGCAAGCATTTCTGAATTGCTCAGCTGTGAATATCATACACAGGCCCTTCAAACTCTGAGCCATTAGCAAAACACAAAGAAAAGGAAAAAGGACTAGCCTGTGTTCACTTACAATACAAAAAAAGCCCGAAAGGCAATCAATGCCGGACACACACGTGCAGCAATATTATTCCAGTTGCCTAGGAACCAATGCAAGTAGCCTGCCTAGGGAGGGATGCCCACATGGTAAATGAATGGAAGGAAGTTGGCATTAATATGACATTGATTGAACATTCTAGTTAAAAACCACTGAGACATAAGGCAAGTAAAACCAACCTCTAAATCAAACTCAGTTGCAAAAGACAATACTTGATGAAAAAGCTGGTATACTTTATTGTCTTCTGTTTACATATTCCAGATAACATTACTGTGCTACCCTGCACAAACAAAAAATGAGATAATCTGGGCCAGATGATTTTGATCAGTTTTGACAGATTCAGGTGAAATTAAATTACCAAGAGAACTTAACATCTACTTAGGTGCCTACATTTCCTCAAAGAAGTGCTGAGCAGATCACTTCAGAGTGCTTTGAACTAGCTATCAGCATCTGATAAACTAAGCTCTTTCAAAAATTAGGTACTAAACTACTGGCACAACTCAGGTGAGCCGGGCCTGGGGAAAGGCTTTCTAGCAAAAGACAAACAAATCAAAGCAAGAGAGAAAATTATGTACTTTGAGTGATGCCTTTGACCTGTGCCAAGGTATTTCCTGCAAATACTGTGTACTGCATATTTCTCCACCTAACATCTATCTTTAATATTCTCCCAAATGCTCAAAGTTGCATTTGTCCCGTGACACAGCATCCATAACACAGTAAGCTGTAACTTTGCAAAGATTTCAGCATGCACAGCCCCAGAGGCTTTAGTAAGACTTGTCACTATGTGCAAAGTGCATTCACAGGTCTTATCAGGATGGTGGCCAAAGATTATGGAGGCATCCAAGCTGGTTGATATAGTCAAGTCTGTTCTGTGGCACATCTATTTTAAACTTGGGTCTTCTGGTTTGTATCTTAAAAGGCCTACATGTCTTAACTGATCAGCAGAACAAATTAACAAAGTGAAAACAGTTTAGCCTTGATAAATGAATATGAGCACAAAAGAGCAACTCTCCATGGTTCACATACATCTACAGTCAGCACATAAAAGGAAAGTAATGGATTAAATTGTTAACAAGCAAGTAACTTTACCAGCAAAACACAACAAATTTAATTGCCTGTGAAAGTAATCATTAGGATGATGACAGGCAAGACCAAAACTTTATTAAATGGGTAACATAATCTTAATCATAACCATGATTGCTTAATTATCTGATGGGACAGAAAACATGTTTTAATAAATTCTATTCTCATTCCAAATGTAATTTTCTCAGTATTCCTTAAGATTAAAAAATTGATTTAAATTGTTCGAAGTTATAAAACAAATACAGCCACTACTATAGACAACAGTGCCACTACCCAGACTTCACTTCTGTTGTTGGGTTGTTGGGTCTTTTTTTAATTTTAGGAGAAAGAAACAAAACCTTTTCCCCACATTAGTGAAGAACAAGCAAAATCAGAGCAACTTGAGGGGAAGTGCCTGTTTGCTAATGGGCAAGGATAGCTCTAACAAGCCAATTTACAGCCAAGGATATTTAAAGTCATTGCACAACAACTGTAAATATAAAATAAGTGATATAATATGATAATATTATATGTTTACTCACCGAATTTAAGCCTGAGGCAAATTTAGCCCAAGAAATAAAATAGGAGGTAGATGCTCAGTTTAAGTTGCTGGAAGTCCAGCAAAAGCAGAGCTCTGAGAGTTTACATTAGCTGAAAATTTGGTCCATGAAATGTGCAATTAATTCAAGAGGCTTTAAATAGTTCTCATGATTTAAAGGCCTTCAAAAACAAGGTGAAATTATGAAATTTTGAAAGAACCCTGATTAAGTATTATATAAATATGGGTAAGATAGAAAAGAGGGAAATAAGGGACAGAAGAATCAAACTGACTGGAAGAGGCATCAAAAGGATGGGACAATTTTTATGAAATTGTTTAACTACTGAATCACAGCTTTCATTAAGATCTGTGCAGAATGGCCACCTCCCAAGAACAGCCAGAGAAAGGATGTATCATTAGAAAGCTTATGACTTTGTGAGCCCACCCTTACATCCAAGGCAGCAAACTGTTGTGCTGCATTGTTGAGCAGGATGTAAAGAGCCTGCCAAGCACAGCCCACAGACCCGCTAATTAAGTGAACTGATTGTGTTTGTTTTGGAACCGTTTGCCAACAAAGGAATGTGTCACACTGATTAGTGAGAGAAGGGTATGTAATATATGTGTATTCAAACCCTGAGGAGTGCATAACCCAGGTATTCACTCTGTTTGCCCAAGGACTGACAAAAATGACTCTCAAGCAAATAACCAGACCAAAGAGAAACACCAGCCCTCAAGAAGGGGCCCTCTTTTTCTCGCAGCTGTATCTATCTAAAGAATACCCATCCTTCATAAATTCCTACTGAACACTGTGCCAGAAACTGCTGAGAGTATTTCGGAGAGGAACAATCTCTTCACCTCAAAGCTGACCTAAGAGACCATGAGGATGGAAAGTTAACAGCCAACTGAGAACCACCTTGGAATTGTAATGGCTACTCTGACAGCTATCACTCTTCTCTCCAAAGAGCAAGAAAGGTCAGGGAGGTAGCCAAAAATCCAAATGCCAGCTCAATACAGACATACATATATACATACACACAGGCACAAAAGCAGGTTTCGCTTTTCAAACATGCAGCAAAGAGCTTAAGTTTGCAAAAGATGTCATGCACCCACTTTTGAATATTTCTAACCTAAAAGCCCAGTTTGCTGGTAAAGTTAATAGCTCAAAAGTGAACAAACATTCAAATGAAAAAAGAAAAATATGGTCTTTAGAGTTCAGCAGCTCTTTCCTCCTCAACTCACCAGCTTCAGCCGGGGTACCTGGCAGTCCACTACTGTGAACAAAATATGAATACTATGCTGTAGGAAGCAATTCCAGAAAACCAGGATGGAGAAAAGGGAGTTGTAGGCAATTATCTCTGTACACTGTGGACTCAGAACAGTACAACTAAATCACAAATCTGAGCTGTTTTACTCAGAGCTCTGTATGACAACTGACAAGGAAATTCTGAACACATGATCAGAATTTTCAGGTATAATTCCAAGTCTTCACATGGATCTTTTAGGACTTGCCATTCCATTTGCCACAGGTTACTCTGCACATTTCTCTATTTCTAACTAGCCTCCTAACCTTACCTTGTCTTGTAGTGGTCAGTACACCTACTTCAGAAACCTCTCTCATCTTCAAGAGATGGAAACAAACACAAATTGTATCCATCAATCTGGCCTTCTCCCTCACTGCTTTGGAGCTGATGAAGCTGCACAGTAAAGCATACAAGCTCCTCCATTGGCATAATTTGCCTCCAGAGCAAAAATTTGGAACTGAAATAATCTGGTTAGTTCCACATAGGTGCATGTGTAGTAATGAGATGGGAAAACTAACTAGGAGGGGAAACAGAAAATGCTGGGGATAAAAACAAGGTTTAGTTATAAGGAATACAAAAGGAGTTAGCAGAATGATGAAATAAGAAAGAGAAATATTGGAGAACCTTTCATGCTGATTGTGTTTTAATTGAAACTATTAACAAAGACTGCTGTCTTTGGCATGACATCAACCATAACTTCACATTTGTGACACATGAACACAAGTCCTTTCTCGCTTCTAACTCACATAAACACAGGAGCTAGAGCAGCTTCTGTTGGCTTGAATTGCCGACAAATTCTGTTTGATTCCAGAGGGTTTTGAACTCTGTAATTGCAAGGCATGTCTGATCTCAGCTGAAGGGCAGGGAAACAATATAGACCCAATAATGGTTTTGTGACCAAAAATCCCCCAGACAAATCAAATTTTAATGTAAACTTGTATTCCCAAATGTTCCTTCAGATTCTCATTAATCTTTTGGGAATATCTTCAATTGCCTACTATGCAGTCTCCACAGACATCTTGTGTTTTATGCTCTCTTAGTCTGCCTTTTAACTCAGCCTATCTCACCATGCACCCTAGATACATTCTTTCTTAAAAACTGTTTATAAACTCAGCCACATACCTTGTTTAGCTTTTATCCACTGCTTTGTCAATACATTTTTTTAGAATAAGACTCTGGAAAAACAATGTGCAAACAACCTTTGAAACTCAGATCAGACTGAAAATCCCTTAAGAGTAGTCCTTGGTTACTTGTAATTTAACATCTTTGTGCATGCAAGGGAACCAGATTCTTAACAAACCCTTTTAATAGACTGGTCCTGATTGTTTCCAAAGGTGGGTCCTTGATTTTTGCCCCTTTCAAATGAACACTTTGGAGAACAAATTACAATGACTGTATTTGAAACAGCCAAAAAATACTTATCTATGGATGAACGCTGTGCTGTCAGATATACTGTCTTTCTGTTAAGGGTGGAAGAAAGTATATCTCCTTTATTCAAAATCCAAGACACTGCTGAAAAACAGTAGTAACACTGCTGTATTGTCAAGTCTGCTTTGGTTTCCTGCATTTTGCTTCTAGGTTTCCCATGTGACTCCTGTCCCTGACCTGGCATCCAGTACTCTATATGATCTGAAATAAAGTTTTTTTTTGTTTAGTTTAGGACTTGCACTTACACTTAACTTTGTTGCCACCTGAGAATAGCAATATCATTAAAAAAAAAAAAATCTTGCATACACAGGCACAGAGGAATAAGCAGACAGAGCAGAGATCTAGCCATAACATTTCACGAGGAAAACACTTCAGAATGGATGGTTATTGTTTCATAATGGATGATTCCTGTACATTATGGCCCAGTGATACCAGAGAACAGAAAGATGTCTGTGATCACTCTAGAAAAGTCATTTGGCTTTTCAGGACACTTTGCAAACTCAAAAGAGCTTTGTAAAAATCACACTGTGTGATGATACTGGGGGCTCTTCCCTTTTTGAACGGCTTTTCTGAGACTTACAGGACCTTGGGAAGTAGCACTTCTCATTTGTTTCCAAGTTTGCTCATGGTGGCCTCCCTGGAGCAGTGATCTACTGTAGCTCCACAGAAATGTACATTAGGGGAATCTAGTCCCTAATTATTTAAATAGAAGGTCATGAGGCTGAGAATCCTCAAGGCTTTTTTAACACTCAAATCAAATGTGTGACTGACATTACCACATTGGAGTACCTGCTTGTAGAAATGTCCTCAAAGGGGTAAAGGATTTCTCCATTGTTGCAAATCTCACAGATGAAACCCTTTTGGCTACAAAGGCTGCAGCTGTACACATGAGAGGTGGCAAACTTGATCACCTTCCCCAAGAAAGGAGCCAGCTTTCCTTCAATAACCTGGAACGAGAAGACAATATTGAATGAACCCCCAGAAACAACCAGAATGACCTGAAGGACTGAGACAATACTTCTTACTACAGAAATGAAGGTACATGCTGTTGGTTAAAACAATAGCAAAGTTACTTCCCAACAATTATAGTTCCACAAAAACACAAGTGATAATAGTAATCATTGAAGCAGCAATGATCTGAACACGAAAACTAACTTACTATCTCTTTGTAAATCTCTACATGACAATAACAAAATATTAATAGTAATTTTAAGTACAAAAATGCATTCATACAATAAGGCACAAAGAAGTAAATAGGAAATGAGTTTAAGGCTTCCACATTATCTCTGACAGCTATGAATACTGCCTTACATTTTTCATTTCTTCTTACTTTTTATGCACATATCACAATTTTAGTTGTTTCTTTTCCTTCAAAGTACAAATTTTTTTGCATGTATTTTGTGAACAGAGTCCTGGCTTTAGTCCTTTAGTAGGTCTGTGTTTCCCACTGAAAACCATTCAAATGTAATATCCTGCTCCTTGCCAAAATGAGTAACTTCTTATGTAAAGTCCTGAAGAGGAATTTGGGGTTTTTTTCCCCTTTAGTGCCCACTTCTCAAATCAAGAAGTCCCAGAGAATCCTGCTAGACCATTAGAAGTTATTAGCACTCCTTGTGTTGGTGTGGAAAAAATGACCAAACCCTAAACTGCTAACCACAATACTCATCTAAATTTGTGACTTGGAGACAATGCCTCAATAAGGGGTGCTATTCAGGCAAAATACTTTCCATTCAGATCAAACTTCTAGAGACTTTAAGGAATTCTGCTGCTGTAGGGAAGAATGAAGATGGAATAAGGCCCTAAGTGGATATTCTTCTCTTCTGGGCTTCCTGTGGTCTGAATGGCAGCTTGCCAGATTAGTGATAGAAATGTGTCATGGGATTTGATAGCAACCTCCTGTAAAAAGGAAAAAAGAATGCAGTAATTGCTGACTGAAGAGTTGCACAGGGTTGTGCCCTGGAACCCAAGAGTGGGGAGTTTTACACTTAAATTAGTGTCACACTCAGTTCAGGTACCCCTTCCCTAAATATGGTAACACCACTTGTAATTTGGGTTTAGTATAAACAAATCTAAAGAAAGCAGAGGTATCAACGCTAGGAAGAACAACAGAGTCTGGAAACAAAGGCCAGGTAGTAAGGAAATAAATTTGTGTTCCAGGGCAACTTCTGCCCACTAGCCAAGAAAGCCACTACTAACAAGTACAACTGGAAATGGAGGTGTATGGGGAGTGCTGGTGCTGATGGCAGGGAATGGCACGGGCTGAAATGTGCCCCTTCTTTGCCTTCAGCTCCAGCCTGCTAACAGCACCTGCAACAACAGGAAGCAGCAATGTTATTGCTACTGCAGATAGGACATCTGCTCATGTCAGAGGAAAAATGACGTTCCTATTGCATCCTGGTATAGGAAGATCCCCTTCAACCACAATATAAACAATGCAGAGAAGCTGCTGCATTAAATACAAAAATGAAGCCATAGTTCAAGGTAGTGATACTGCTAACCTTCTACCAGATGGTCAGAATCTAATTTAGCTCCCCTAAGTTAGGGTTTGTTTTTCATTTTGAAGGAAGAAATATTTTGCTTGCAGACTCCACAGTTACAGAGGGGAGACAAAGAAGTTGACAATATTCAATAAACAGAAAGAAAGAAACAGTGAAGCCACCCAAGCAAGTGACAAGGCTACAGTCACCCCCCAAAAACCCACCTAGGCACCAAAAGATGAAATACACATACAAAGAAAATAAATAAACCACAATGCATACACATTTTTCCAGAGAATTTTCATGCTATAGCAGTGACCTCAGGTCACAACTGCTCAGTTTAAAATGCCAGGCTTAAGACACAGTGCAAACAAACTCTCTAAATCTGAACGAATGTCACTGTCAGCAACAATTTAAAAGTTAAATATCTGAATTGAAGTAACATTTTATATAATGTAATAAACACAATTATCATAATCTATTCCCTTCCTAAGCACTGGGGGTGAATTTAAAGCTACAAGGAACAAAAACTTTCCTGTGCTGAAGAGTTCACAACCAAAGCAAGACACATCGAGTGGGCAGCTGCCCTGAGGAGATGGTGTTATTTGCCCCCCTTATTTATTT
The DNA here is from genome assembly GCF_026979565.1 of Vidua chalybeata. NCBI lineage: Eukaryota > Metazoa > Chordata > Aves > Passeriformes > Viduidae > Vidua > Vidua chalybeata. Next base: position 12,857,300 of record NC_071536.1, on the reverse strand, counting down.
ATTTGTATGGCTTGTTGTGGCACTGTAGTGGGTGGGCTTGTTATTCTGGCCACTGCAGACATACGAGGAAAATGATACCTTCAAAGAGCCATGCATGCCAATTTTGCAATGTGAATTACAGGCTATTTTACTGTATTATAGGAGGAAGACAAAATGCAGCATCAATGTTATCACTGGTTTTAGCATCTGTAAATTTTGTGTTATTTTGTTTCATCAGAGACCTCAAGGCTGTGCACAGGATGATTTTTTCCTTGCAGCCTTCTCTCATTTCTGTTTGTAGCTAATAAGAATAAAATCTTCATCTCCATTTATGCTAGGCAAGCAGAAAGACAGATTTCTATTTGCTGTCCCAGGTTTACTTGCTGTCTACTCTCTGTTTAGTGGTAAGTTTCACAGTGAGTGCTTTATGGCTTGGCTTGGGAAAAGGAGCACAGAACATGTCATCAAATGTTTTAAAACTTCTCCTGTGACTGCCTCTCCAGAGGTGCAGAGTTGGTCAGTTTAGACATCCCAGAACCATGATGGAAGAGTCCCAGCATCTTCTCCTAGCTGTTACTAGAATCTGATTTTGAATTTCAAGGGAACATAAGTGATTGAAGAATAGAAGTGTGATAGTCAAATGTAATGCATTACCCAGATATCATGGAAATTATGGGAGGAAAAGAAAGACCTCAAGAGGCGGTCTTGGCAGAGCCACTAATATTTACATCAACTCTTTACAGCTGTATCTGCTCCTAAAGCCTTTCAGGGATGAAGACTTCATAGCCCCCATGCGGTCTAATCCAGCACCCATCCATTCTCACTGCTGGATTCACTCCTAAGCTTTGACCTGAACCTTTCCTAAGAACATTTCAGTTTACAAGTCAGTTTACGAAACAGAAACTGTGAAATCACATGCTACAAAGCTGCAGAAAAATACATCACATTTCAGAGGTGTGGCAGTTTACCATAAACTAAGTTAAGAGTATGCCAAAGGAACAGAAACCAAATTTTCACCTTTGACTTATCTCTTTAACGTAGGGGATGTCTCAGCAGACACCTGGCAAAGGATTAAAAATATATGCCTGTCTCTTAAAAAGAAAACAGCATCAAGCTTAAATTAAAATTTTGCTGAGTTCTTCTACTTACAGCACACATAACGAGCAAGGTCTGTTTCTAATCCAAACTCTTTGTACAGCAAGCAATTGTTTAATTGGTCAAAACTATGGGTGAGTAGTGGTTAATGATGACATCCCAGTCAGCAAATGACAGAGAGTACAATGCAGCTTTTTCTTCCTTAACTGGTCAAGGAATCCATCCCAACATCACTGTAGACACAGGGCCATGCTTATCACTGCTGTACCCAGAATACATTGGGGTACACTACTTGGTGACAACAGAAGGAAAACAGTTGTGTCCAGAGGTCCAAAGCAATTTGTGTCTCTGAATAGCCCCAGTGTTCAGATCAGAATCACTGTTCACCTCTCTGGATCAGGAAAAACATTTCTCTAAGCTGCCACAAGACAGAAAGCTATGGCTTTACACACAGCAGCTCCTGCGTGTGTCACATTAGGAATTGTATAAAAATACACACCCAACATGTACATACAAAAAAGCCAGGCCCTGCCCTCAAAGCACTTACAATTTAAACCAGCAAAGCAAACACTGCTTTTTACAATAACAGCCACATTATCTTCCACCTAAAATGGGACAAGCTGTGTTTCAGTGAAGCCTCCCTGCCCACACTGCCCACACTGCAGACCATCCCTCTGGCCAGAGTTTGGCTGCAGGTGCCAGGGCTGCCAGGAAGAAAGGAGAAACCAGGAAATCCAGCAAGAGCAGCTACCTGCCCCACTGCCCAGCCTCCTGAACCTAGCCTGGGAAAGCTCAAGCTGTACTGAAGAGCAAGAGGGGAAGGCAGAAACTTGTCTGCAGCAATGGGAGAAATAAAAGGGGTACAAGTATCTGAAGAACACGTGCTGAAAGGGTGGTGGCACAATTATTTTAGATTATTTCTGAAACAGAGGCTTCTTATACAAGTTAATGTTGTGAATAAAGGTAAATCAAACTTTATTCTTGGAATATCTTTGTGTTCAGTTGAGGAGCAGCATAATTCTGAAGAAACAATTGCACAGAGTAAGTGAGGTGAGGGGAAAATGCAGGGACTGCCAAACACCGGCAGACAAGCCAGCGTTGGCAAAGGCTGCGAGAGTCTTTGTGCAGTGAGAAGGCAGGACACGTGCTCTGGTTTATGTGTTTCCTGATTCACCAGGAAGACAGAAGATAAAAGGCAGCAGTGGCTGTGGTACCAGTTGAAGTCCCTTTGGATGCATCACATTAATATGATTATGAGGGCAATGTGTGATCAGTCAAAGTTTATCTATTTGTCAGGAGGGCTGCTTGCCCCCAGAGGTTTCCTGATCCTTCTATTCAAAGACTGGAAGTTACTCATAGTTCCCTTGCTCTATCAAGGTGATGTTTTCACAAACAAATGGACAGCCAGCTGTCCCCAGAGAACAAGACCTGCAAATGCCATAGACCAGAGCATCCACCAAGCCAGCGTGGCCCACTATGTGCAGAACAGGGCTCTTGTTCACAGACAGCTTTCAGAAGCAGCAGGTGCTGCCCAGGGGCCTGTGACCAGTGTCCCTGTGTCTGACCTTCACAACGCATTTCTGAGCCCACGGCACTGCCCTGCACTGCAGGAGAGGCAGTCCCCTCATCTCTGGCACACGCCGAGTTCCAGCTCAGTCCTGACTCCATCCCTCATCCTGGCTCCCTGGGCTGAGCAGGACTCCACCTCTGAAGGCCCCAGTGCCCAGACCCAGCTGTGCCTCTATGCAGCACAAACCCCCAGCCCCCATTACACACAGCAGGGAAGTCAAGTCACTTTGTCTTCCCTGTTCAATCAACAAAAACTCCTTGTATGAGAACCTACTTACCAGCATGAAGGAGGGTTGCACAAACCAGTCCCATGGGAGAGCAATACAGTGAACGTGATGTTGCAATATATGTTTTCATATTAAAAACCAAACTAGAAAAGTGGCCAAGGGAACGGTGGCAGGACTTTTCAAGTCTGTTGAGAGTTTTAATCCAGAGATGGTAGCCTAAACTCATGACTTGTAATAGCTTTCTGTTTGGGAAACAGAGCAAGACCAAAAACTAGGCATGAAAAAACCCTATTACAGAATTAGAGTTTGTTCCTGAGAGTTGTTCAAATTACAAAAGACATTAATAGAAGCCTCTGGCTGGGACCAACTGAAAAGCAATCAAATATTGATTAGACAATACAAATACTGATTAGATAAAGCATGCAAGACCCCTCCTAACTCAGACTGTGTCATTTCCACAGATGAACTATCCCAACAACTTTAGCAGGAACTAGGGGAGAGATGTGTAGAAACAGAAGGACAAATGAGTTAGCTGTAATCCACTAGCACTTCACAATAGCCTTCCACCCACCTAGTAGATCAGGGCCACAGAAGTACCCAAACTTTACATCATGGCCACATAAATCAGTACTGAAGTCTATCAGATATGATGAACGTTCTGGACAGGAAAGAAAAACCAGCACAGTTTTCAGATATTTCTGAGGTCAGTGAGTGTTTGTTTTGAGGGCAGGGCTCCTGTCAGCATTGCTAGATAAGAAGCAAAAGGTACTGAGTAAGACCTCCATCCCTGCAGGAGTCCATGTTGTGAATTTGAGTGAGAGACATCAAAACTCCTACCCTGTCTGTGCATTTTTACCAAGTTCTAAAAGTGCAGTAGATGTTTACATAGAATGGAGATCATAAATCCCTTTGATCACCTACATTAGGACTGTCAGAACAGACAGTAAAGGGAATACAGCTTGCTGAGCTTTCAGATACACTGTTCTGCTCACTGTGAGAAACTGCCAAGGTTAAGAAATCTAGATTCTCAACAGTGTCACGGTGTATTAGAGCCACATAAAGTGTTTCTGGATTAAAATACTTTTCAAATTAAATCTGCCACTCTGAGTAATTCCTACCATATGATAATAAAAGAAAAATCTGATACAATCTAAACAAAAAAATTCCTTATTAAGATCCAACATAAGAGAACCAACAGATGAAGGATATTTTAACAGAAGCTATCCAGAATCTAAGAGTAGGAAGATAAATCTACACACATCTTTGGGTAGATATTCTGCCAGCTCTGGCACAAGGGGCAATCAACCAGAGGCATCATGTAACAGTGTGCCTGTAAAGACTGTCAGTTCACTGTGGCTAAGTGATCAGGTAATAAACACTGAGATAGAAACTTGTGAAACATCCCCAGTGCTCCTGAATCCTCAGACTGAGACCTGCAATTTTCTCAGGTATCAGAAGCACTGGAGGAAACTCTAGTTATTATCCTCATAAAGGAGATCCTGCTGCTACTGCTCTGCCTAAAAGCCTGGCCACCAGGGTTAAGTATTCTAGGTAAAGTGGTAAAAATACTATAAAACTCAGGTTCTGTATTCCTGCCACTGTGAGACAAGCTAAATTTGCCAAATGGCTTTGTGACCCCGCCCTTGTAAATCAGCTTGTTAATCATTATCGTCATAGAGGCGATAAAGTTGTTTTATGAGCCAACACTGAAGCAGTAACATTAACTACTTATGCAGGGACTGGTGTATTTCTCTGCAGATAACATTTATTAGAAGGCACTCTCTTTAAAGACACAGGTCTGCTTCATAACCTTCTTTTGGAGCACTGAGCAATCTGTTCCTCTTATTCCTCCAGTCTGATCTACATGTCAGACACAAGTGATGCCTGGAGGGTATGGGTTAAGTGATATGAAATCCCTAAAACACCTTGAACTACAGGTTGAAATCTAAACTGGATTGTCCTGGCCTCTCCTCCTGACAGAACAAAATTTATGATTATTTCTCAAGGCCAGACACACACTTGGCTCTGAGAGACAGACACAGACAGAATTTGCCAGGAGGCACTGACGCAATGCAGAAGAGACATGAAAGGCCGAGAGACACTGAGAAAATGGAAGGGGTGGTGGACATGAAACTCATTCATGATCCCCAATTACATAAATTGAAGAGAAAGTACTTTAATTCACAGGAATAATGTCACAAGCACGTCTGGCAGAAGGAAGCTACCCGAAGGAGCAGTCTAACAATCGTCCACAGTTTTCCACCATCCTCTACAGAAAAGGTTTCTGCCCCCATTGGTTGTTTTCTTTCTATCTCTCCAGAAACAGCTAGTCTGAATCATGCCTTTTCCTAACAAATTCAGAGGTAAGCTCCAGCTTTGCCTGGACTTTGAAGCACCACAGAGAATATGCTTCCTGGACTGAATGAAAGGGCAGATAAAATATCCTGAAGAGACTGTCTTCAATTCACCACTTGGATGCTCACTACCCTCCAAATTCCATCAGTGGAAGCTTTGTGGAGGCGGACTAAACATACAATAACCTTTCTTCATCTCCAGGACAGATGAGAAATATGCTTTTAAAGGAACTACCAATGATACAAGAAAACAGGTCTAGAAAAAACACCTTTAGAAACATCTAGTTTGTTCCTCACCCTCCAGCATAACCAAAATGACTGTCTGACTTGCTTAAAAACTTCTCACCAGAGAGATACCACAACAGTCCAGTACTCAGAACAACTGGAAAGTTGCTCCTAATGCCTGCCTCAGATCTTTTGCTGCAGTCAGGAACTTTACTTTACACTCTACCTCCTATTCATACATTGCAACATCTATTTCAGAAACCATTTTCTGACAATTCTCTTGTCTGTCACAGGTAATCTTTGTCACAAGCCAGGACAAGCAAAAGTGGACTGGGACTGCAGGAAAAATACAATGATTGCCTTTACCTATTTGTTTACTGGATAACAAGCAGGTATTTTCTGCATTCATTAAACATGCAAGTTGAGCATTAAAGCTGAAATGGCAAATGCAATCTCTGCCTCACCAAGATTTCAACGGGGTCAGGACTCTGTGATAAAAACACAGACTTGGAAACAAGCGTGCTACAATATACTTAGCTAGGGACAATGCAAGTTGCAGAGAAAATAAAGGGAAAACATTCCCTGGCTGGGAAGTTCCCAGTCATTTATATCTAGGGAACAGACAATGCTTATGGACTGCTAATTTCCTTGAGGATTTTTTCTCTTCCGTTGGCCAGATTCTTAACACCACAAATTCTTGTTATGATTTCAATGCACAATTAATCTTTAGTTCAGAGGAAAAGGAAATGGAAGGAGGAAGGATGATCATGAGGTAAAAGTCGCAGAGAAGCAGATATCAGATCTTTTGTGCAATATACTAATCAGCTGGCTTTCCTTGCTCCATTTTGACTCCCAGTCACCTCTTTCAGACTGCCTGTCTTGTTTATTTAAATTACAGGTGATTTAAGGGAAAAATTATCTCTTACTATTTGTGTGCATGCACACTACAATCAGTCACTGTGCACTGCTATACAACAAATTAAAAAAGAATACAGCAGTAACTTCAGTTGCAACAGGCATGCTACAGGCCACAATCTCAGCTCCCAACAGCAAGAGTGATACCACCTCACCCTCTCCCTCCTCTTCCCTTTACACCCTCCACAGGTCCCCCGCTGTCCCAAAAGCCTGCTCAGCCTGTGGTACAGGTGACAGCAGGGTGGGCAGGAGCAGGCGAGGCCAGGGACTCTGTTCACCCACTGCTGACACCAGCACACATTGTGCCGCACTAACTCATCACCCACACAGGGCAGAGAGCAGCCCGAAAGGAAACGTGCAATAAACACTGCAAAGAACAAAAAGAACCCCACAAAACCAAGTGCCAAATAAATCAAACTACAGCAGAGCAAACTAGATGAATGAGATTTGAATAAACAGAAATCAGAAGCCCCCTTTGACTTGTTTGCATCAGGCAGTCTGCACTGATGGCAGAGTCATTTGCTGTTCACAGTCCCTCTGGAATAAACCCCTGAATATGTTTCACTTTAATTTGCTATTAGAGAGTTACTCCACAAATTAGCCCCTAACTAAAATAGGCACTGGGAAGAGGAAGAAATACAAGGTCAAAAGCAAACACTGCTAATCTCTGACAAGCACACATAGGCAGGGGGTGAGGTGAAGATGGAATTTTACATTGGCTGGGGGAGAGGAAAAACAAACTGGTGACAGTTCAAGTCAATTTATAGCAGGAGACAGAGAGGATGACAAAGTTCCTCCAAGCCCTCCCCCACTCTTCTCACTGAAAGGAAGAAATGCCAGAAATTTCAGCAGGTCTCTGGATGCAAGCTGACACAAGTGAAGAGGAGATGGAATTGTCTCCGTATAAAAACAGCATGCCTGGAAATCACCTGTGCCAGCTCCCCCGCCAGCTCTGCAACAGGACTCACACTCACTGTGTTTCAATCGTCTCTCCTCCTTTCTCCTTCCCTCAAGGTTTCCAGGCAGCTACATGTCAATTTTGTCACACCCCAAGTTCTCCTGATCTTGTTGCAGGGATGAATTACAGGTTGTTTTAAGAAAAACGTATTCAAGCAAAGGTTAAAGGCTGTTTTAATCAAACAAGGTTGAAAGAGTACCAGGAATTTGGCCAGTAGAAAACAGAAAGCACATTACTTAGCTTAAAAACATACGTGACTCTAAATACAGAAGCAAATATGCATTCAGGCAGAGAGTATATATACACTTTTTTTTTTTAAGATTAAGCAAGCAATTGCATGCAGAGATATTAACTGACTCTACATGCCCACTGAGCAAGATGTTATTTCGTGAGTGATAGCATAAAATTAGAAACTTTCCTGCCTTGCATAAGGCTGGATCCGGGCACTTTAAGGAGAAGTCCTCTGAAGGATTTTAGAACAAGAAAGCAACATACCAAGAAAGTGGCTAGGGCTACTCTGAAAAAAACCTCTGCGAGTACAAAGTATATTTAAAAGAAAAATCTTTTAAAAATATTCTTCTCTCATCCAAGCAGGTAGCCCTGAGAGAGTATTTTATTTCTTGAGGAATCTGTTTTTTCAGGATGTTAGTCCTGAAGGAACACCCAGCTGGCTCTCCCAAATCATCATTTTATGTGAAGTACAGCAATGAGTTTAGAGCTCAGTCTTTCACACTGCTAACCTGCATCTCCAGTACTGGGCTTTTCATTCTGCACAGCAGAAAATAACAGAAGAAACCTGTTTAGCACAAGGCAGCAGAAAAAGGGTAACTTACATGACTGCTGCTGCTTCTATGGGCTGAAAAAAATTAAAATATCTCTGGAAATCTCAACTCAAAAGCTCCTGTGAATCCCTGGCACCACTACGGGGTCATTTTAAACAGAGTTTCATTTTAAAAAGCCACATTTATCCCAAGTGGCCTAGATTATATATTCACAAGGAAAAGGACTACAAGTATTTCAAAAGGACTACAAGTATTTAATAAAACCTGTTAAAAATTCTGGTTTCATGCAGTGCTGGAACCAGTCCTACTATTAAAAATATCTACTAATGATCTTGCTATATCTCTAGACTTTGCCTGCAATACCTAATTCAGACGAACTTGTATTCCTGACAGCCACCTGCCAAAATGCTCCTAACCACGTCTTCATCCCCCAGCCTGGCTGGCTCTCCCATGCTCTCTGCCTGAGAGCCACTCTGAATGACAGCAACTCCCTTCCCCAGCAGAGCTGAGGTAAAAAGGAAATGCCAGTAAGATCACTGCCATTACCACTAATTGTAACCAGAGCTGTCAGCACTTTGGGGGATTACACACACACCGGGAATATCAGCTAACCTGAAGCTTCCTGTTCTGCTGAAAGGCTGCTCAGTGCTGGCAAACTCCAGAGTGTGACAAAAATAAATAATGTGCCAGGTGCTTTAAGATGACCCTGCTTGAGCAGGGAGGTTGGACCAGATGACACACTGTGGTGCTTCCAACATCACCTATTCTGTGATTCAGTGATAAAGGAGCCACAGGAAAGTAGACAAGCTGTTTAACTGCTGCTTTGCTATCAGATCTTTTAATATTTATGAAGAGAGATATTGTGTGTTTTTGCCATCCTAGGACTATTTTTGTTAAAAATAGGTTAGAAACTCTTGTAAAATAGCTGATAGCTGTTAAGCATGCACTGTTAGCTTGGTTACAGTAAAAGGGGTTTAAAGGGGTAGTTGTCAGAAATACGGTACTCTACGTACCGTATTACACCTAAGTAAAGCGCACCACCCCCAAGCGAAACGAGCCAGCCTGGACAGAACTGTAATGGGCCAATCAAGTGCCTTAAACCCTCATGCAAATGAAGGATCCAAAAAGAAACCGATCCAAACGGACACAAAACAGGATAAAAAGGGGGCTTCTGACCCACTGAACCCGTGCCGCTCCACGTGGAACATCGGGGACATCGCTGCTCAGAAGACCCAGAGCCGACGCTGCAGCATCCTCGACAGGAACGCTCCTGCTTGCCCGCGGGCCCCCTTGCTTTAGGCCTTTCTTTTTTTATTACGATAAATGTTGAAATAACTTTTAGTACCGGGAGCGTGTTCCCATTTTTAACCATTTTCATATTCCTCTGCTAATATACTTACCTTAGAACTATAGTTACTTTAGAACACTGTCAATCAGGCACAGCTCATAAAGGATGTCATAAAGACAGATATTAACATTATGTCATTGTGGTCTAAGATGCATCTTTACATAGTTCATGTAGAGAACTGTCTGGTATTATTACACTGCAGTAACACACTGCAGGACTTACACCTCTGTCACACATGCTGTGTCAACCCTTGCTTGGGAGGCTGGGGATGTGAATCAGTGTTTTCCCAACAGTGCTGAACTCTGAACTGTGGCAGCTATGGCACAGATGATGTGCCTGGCATTTTGCTGCCCTTGTTGAGCACAGTCAGTTTGCACAGAGAACTGTAACAGACAAATCTTCAGTCATCTCAGCACAGCCAGGCCTGCCCAAAACCTAATTCTCCTTCTCATTTTCCACCTCCTGCCCCTCGAGCAGAAAAAGGGCTTGCCTAAAATGAAAAGAATTTGCTGGTACAGCTACATGGATAAACCTCTTTGGTAAATAGAAGTTTAAGATGATGCAGCTTATATTGAATCACTGAATGACACAAATGACAGCAACAGACTTTTTCATGGATATAACTGGGTTTGCACTCATGATTTCACAGGCTCAGCTACGTACACTAAGAGCAGGAGGGCATTTGTCATGTACCCAATTCAGTAACACTTCTGAAACTACAGCAAGCCCAAAGTATGTTAGCCAAATCCCATTTTTATCAATCAATGCAGCCACATGCACAGACTCTGTGTGGGTTAGATGCTACATCCCATTCTTCTACTGTATCAATAAAAAGGAACTGCTGGGCAGGGGCACCACCACTGATGGGCTTGGAATTCATCAGGCTGTATGTTACAAATCTATACTAAGCATCTATCAGCAATGGTATGAGGACTGAGTTATCAGAAAAGAAGTTTTACTTATGAAAAAAACAGCAAGTAAAAGGCAAAAGAAGTCCACATCTTGCATTCCTTGCTTTTGTTGGGACTGATGAAACAACTTGTCTAAATCAACCTAAAGCTTTGCATACATAAAAAAAGAGCATCTCTGATCTACTCCTTCACCTGTGTCTAGGAGGTGCAATGAAAGTACAGTGTGGGTTAAAAGCCTGGAGGAGTGAAGGAGACCGCATGATTTCTTTGCTCTTCTAAGACTTTCTAATCCTTATCTAACAATATATTAGGCTCAAATTAGGTAGAACTTTTGTTTCATTGAAGCTCATTTTTATTCCCCGCACTCTTGTTAGGAAGCCTTATATGCATAAAAACTTGACCAGAAACATTAAGATTTCCCAGGGAGGAATGCTTCTGTGAGACCAACAGTCCAGCAAGCCCAAAATGCTCCCAGGAGCTGTAATCAGTGCTGTGTGTAATCAGTGTTCCAAACGTCAGAGGAAGATGAAATCATTGATCTGTCTGTCACTAGGGGAGACATCTTCCTAATCCCTTCAGTATAGTACATCTAGTCTGTAATCTTATAATCCTTTTATTTTATGTACTGTAACTGTGGATATTCTCATTATGGATACTTAATCCTCTCAAAGATGATACATTTCTGGCCTCAGTGACACTATTGTGGCATTAAACTCCTCATACCCATTGTGTTTTGCAAAGAAGCATTTCCATTAAGGATTTTTATGCGTCCCTCATACTCACTATATGATCTGAGCCATATTATTGTGAGAACAGGGCTCTCCTGTTCATTCTTTCTTTGCACTGTTCTTCACATTATTTGTAGGTTCATTTATAGGTAGTCATGAAAGTTGATCCGAAGTCAATAATGTTTTAACTAAATTTCAACAGATTAGTTTATCTACAATGTTAAAATGAATAAATTATACTACATTAAATCCCTCTATGGACATACACATTCAGAATGAAAACGGCCTTAATGCAATTTATGTCACTTTGCTTCCAAAGTAAATGGAGATAAACCAAATGAAAGCCACTTATATTTTCAATAACAGTATTTACACAGTGATTCAAAGTAATTCAACTCATCTTTTTAAATTCCCATATTTTGTCACTTCATTATTTTTCCCTGGGTGTTCCTGTATAAACAAGTCTTCAAATTATCATCTTTTTAAATCTCCCATCTTGCTCACAATTTCCATCCTTGACATGCAGTAATTTTTGTCCTTATGTGGAACCTTTTCATTTTACTGTATCTTTTAGAGTTGGTATAACCAGGATGAAATAATTGCCATGATTAAGAGAGTTTTACAGTAAAGACCATCACAGAATCACACAATGTGTAAGGCTGAAAGGGCCCACAGTGGGCCATCAGGACCAACCTCCTTGCTGAAGCAGGGTTATCCCAGAACATGTGGCACAGAACTGTGTCCAGGCAGTTCCTGAATATCTCCAGAGAGGGAAAACTCCACAACCTCTGGGCAACAGGTTCCCATGCATGGTCACTGCACAGTAAAGTTCTTCCTCATGTTCAGGTGGAACTTCCTGTGCATCGCTGCAATAATTTTTGCACACTTGTGTATCTTGTTATTTAACATAAAAAAGAGGCAAGATATTAGTTAATTCTCTATGGATGAACCGTTTGATTTTGGAAATCACCACAATAGCCCACTCTAGTCTTTTCAAAAGCTCCCATCAACGTGCTATATGTAGTGTAAGGAGCAAGAATTACTTTTCAGAAGAAATACAAGACTCTTGTCTGAGTCAACTGAGGTCCAAACCAATATCTAACAGTATAAAAATTGTCAGTTTCAATAAAAGCAGCCCCATAATCACGTCTGTAAAATCTAAATGGACAGTTTTTAACTCCTGTTGCATGAACTCTGTTCATACCTGCACAAAAGTATCAGTAATGTCAGCAGAGAAGAGAGTTCACACCTCCAGCAGGTTTAGGATGAAACTATGCTGGACTGTTAGCACATCATGGTCTATAAGACTAATTCTTTTTTCCAGTATACTATGTCTGCTAACACCAGCATCAGGAGTGAATTCTTGCTTCCTAGCAAGAGGAGATCTCCTTCTTGAAAGCTTTAATTGACTGGAACAACCCTGGATAAACTGCCTGAGATGCAGAGGGTTATGGGTGATGCAGGGCAGACGATATGAGGTTGCAAAGACAAACAAGTGTAGCCCATGAGGCAGAACAGGCAAGCTGTGGTGTTTGTGCCTGTTAAATCACACTTGATGTTTCTGCCTATTCAATGTGAACACACCTAATCAGTTATCTCATCTGCTGACACCAGGATTCTAAGAACATCTACCCCACAGGAATGCCCACAGATAGACCTCTGTAAACTTAAATGTAATCCCTGAGGCCTTGGTCTGCAGCAAAACCTTCCATAGCCCATGGATGCATTTCTGTGTACATACAAATAAAGACTGTCACTTGCTGCCTCTTTGGTTACTCAATCTGCACTACAAGCCTTTGCTAACAACACAACTACCAGCAAGAACCACTGCCTCACCAGGATTTGGGAAATTTCCAAAATTAAGGAGAGCTTGTTCCATTTTTTTTTACTCTGATTTTAACCTTACAATAAAGTCTTCCCCACTAGAGCCCTATCCAAATGGATCCAAGTGACACCAGACAGCCCAAGTATATACTCTGCTAGGTTCATAATATCTAGGCCTTGTTAAGCTTGGAAAGATATTTATATTGGATTTTATTTTAGAATAGTATTACAAGCTGCTTCATCTACTGCCAAACAGGCATTTCAACCTTTTTGCAACTAAGAACAGACCCTCAAACCCCATTTTTGAAACTCAGCTGCTTGGTAGGAAACAACCATATTTTCTAGGATCTTTAAAGGGAACCTGGCCAGGAAACAAATCAGAATTGAGCTGGGACTAACCAGAGTAAAGATTGCTTATATCTGCAGATTACCCCTCTCTGCTTTTCTAATTCACTCACCATGCCTTATCTTTCCATTAATCTTTAATAAACCTTTTAGTTAATTCCCCAAATACATGCAATCTACATGACAGCAGGAAACAGTGCAAAAGCAGTCCATGGATATGAGGAAATAGGCAGCAAAGGAATCAAAAGGAGGAAAAACTTTCAGGATTAAAACAACCTAAACTGCAGGTCAGTGGAAAATGATGAGCAACTGGGAGAAAGCAGCAGTAAGGGGCAAAGCAGACAGGAGGGAGGGGCTGTTAAGGCTATTAGTATTTATCTGACCATTGGATTCATTCTCTCAATGGGGCCCTCCTTTCTTTCCACTCTGCATCCACTTCGACAAAAACAGTCAACCCGATTTCAAACTTGGAGCCTCTGAAATGTGGAAAACCCTCTCCATGCTGACAAGAAGGATATAGCTAGATTAAAAGGTAAATGTAATTTAACCCACCCCAGCAGAAATGGTAATCAAATTATATTGCCTCTAAATACGATAAGTTTGGGACTGGGCCCCTCCGGGGAAGAGAAGGTGTCTTGCAAACACAAACACAAAGAAACATGTTATAGGAAAGTGCTAAATCAATGCATGAATTATGACTTCTACCCTCCTTCTCTCCCCCAGGGTGCTTGATAAGCTGCTGCTTGCTTCTAAAATATCTACTACCAATGTTAGGAACTGATTAAGCAGCTTACAAAGCACTGGGGGCTAATAGACAGGCCCACCAGGGAGACAGCAGCTCTGGAGTTAAGTAGCTCACTTTTTCATGGCTTGATTATTAAAGATGAGATAGCAGAACATGCTGAAAAGATGTGGAAACCTCAGGCAACTGGCCTTTGTATTTTATATATGGAATCATTTATATCCTGTGATTTTACCAGCCAACAAAAGCCATGCTTCCTGTTGTTCTGTAGTCTCCAGCTCTGAGGGGCATCTGAACAACCTCAACTTAATGTGTCAACTGAATATCCAGAACTGACTATGCTAAAAAGGCACCACTAGAGAAGGGAAACATAGGTGAAAGAAGCTTAAAATACTGTTTTACACGCCACTGGCAACAGCATTAGTGTGAACACAGAAGTGCCCAGGTCAGCCAGCACACTTCACCTCATTGCTTCTTTCACTGTGCATCTGAGCATTGCAGCACATTCACCTTAGATTCCCTATTCTCCCTTTTTCAGCTCTTTTTTTTCCAATTTTGTCTTGTTTAATCTGTTACAGAATAAAATTCTGCTGTTCAGGTAAATGTACTTCAAGGTTCTTGCTTAGTTGAATCAATAACAATGCAAAGACAAATTCTGCTGGCACATTACCTCTTCCATGGTCACATCTGTCATGGTAACACTGCAAGGCCCAGCTTTGTGTAGTGGGCTGACTGAGGTTTGGGGGGAAGGGGGGATGGGAGTTAGGTTCCCCCCACCCCCTTCCTCATGGCAATGCTCAGCAGACTTTGTAAATAATCATGCTGCATTAGGAACTTTACAAACTTCAAAATTCCCAAGCAACTACTCTTTCAAGTAAAAAAATAAATACTACTTGTCACCTGTGGGCTGAGACTTTGATGAGAATTTATTGAGCAGATGAAAAATTTCTCATAGCAAAGTTCTCTTCACGAACTACAGGTTTTTTTCAGTCTCTTTCCATCCTTATTTGAACACATGCTCTAGGCTTTCATCCCTAATTGATGCCACTGTTAACCCATTTTTATACTAAACTACAAACCACAGACTCAACTTGGAAGTGCAGGTATTTATGCTATGAATAGCTAGAAGAGAAATGCACAATTAGCTCTGAAGGCAAGAACAGGCTCCATGTGTAACAGGTAGAATAAAGCAAAGACACTCACCTGCTGAAGGTCTGCCAGAGAATAAAGATGGATTTGTTGAAGAAGATACTCTCTGGGGAAGATCCTGAAAAGAGAAAAATGGGTATGTGTCACACCCTTTTGACTGGGAAACTCATAAGTTTCCTCTCCCCACCAAATAACAGCAGGACAGTCATACTAGAGAGAAAGAAACTGGAATTGTATCACCCTCTAAGCACAAGCTATTTTTACAGTTTTCTGCATGGGCACAGCAGTCCCACAATAAGAATAATTTCTGTGCCAGTGTCATTCTCATATTGTCAGGTCATATACTGAGACATTAATAGCCACTGAAAGCTCTTTCTGATCACAGATGATGATTCTTTAAACAATTAATGCAGTAATAAAAACAAATAATGCAAATAACACATCAGAAGTATTTCTTATGGTCTCAGATAAGATTCCTGGTCTGCTACAAAGCTGTAACACTTAGTTTCACATGTGATTTATGGTTTTGTAACTGAAATAACTATATTGGGAAAAAGGCCACATAGGTACTGTTCTTCCAAGATCAAGTTGACTGATATCAATTCCCCTTTCCTTACAGAAATATATGTATTGGTATAGACTCTATAATGACTTACTTAAGAAAGCAGTATTTACCTTATGTAAGCCAAGTTTCAGGCAAGACCATTGCTTATATACTGACAGACCTGATAAGTAAAGCAAAATTACAGGAAACTGAACAGAGAAGAGATGCCCTAATTAGACTGATCAGCAATAACATGAAAAACTAGGTTAATATAACACCACAGAGAAAAAAAAAAGGACATTGGAACGTTAAGTAGATATTAACTAAAAACGTTTATGAAAATGTATCTGCTATAAAGATGTCAAGAACAGAAAAAGAACATCTATCTTTGTGTCCATGCAGAGAGAAACAACAATCTGACCAGCTTTACTTTCCATCTACACAGAACAAATACATCACCACACTCATTTCTCCTGGGGAGGGGAGATTACTCTTGCAAGAAAAGCAACAGAGTATCTTAAGAAGTGAAACCATTTCCCACTACATGTTCTCTTTCAGAGAAGAAATTGTAAATCCAGTTCCTAAATCTCCATCACATTGTTTTAAGGCAATACAGAAATCAAACTCTTCATATTATTAAATGCATGAACAAAGCTCTGGCAAAAACTGGTTTGTAATGGTAGAGCTGAATGGCAGTGAACAGAGAGACCACTGCACATGTTCAAAAACCCCAAAGATAGTGAAAGGCTGATATGAACTTACATGTTATCTTGATATGAGACTATTGAGAAAGCACATAGTAGCTCAAAGAAGAGATTTTAGAAGCTACAACAACATAATCAGCTAAACCACTGATGAAGAGAATAAGACTACCAAATGCAATCTCTCCACAGCACACGGATTCTAAGAAACAATGAAAGTAACTCTGTTTCTGGTATTCCATTAGTTGTCTTAAACAGCCTTATACTGATAGTTTTCAAAGCTGGATGTACTGAAGGGACTAGAATCTTTCAGTGCTGCTAAGGTGTACAGTACAAATAATTCATAATTCCTTATGTACTTTTGAAAATAAATTTATTGGGGTAGGAGGAGAGAGTTTTGCAAGCAAGGCATTGACAACTGCAGACCACCCAGCTCTTCTGGAGCTGGACCGTGCCACTGCTCCTTCTCCTCATCAAGTCTATCCACTCTACCCACCCAATTCTCAGCTGCAATCTCACTAGGGCATTGCCATTTTCCCCTTTCAGCTCTGTAGGTTGTACTTTGCTCCTTTTTCAGGGGACTGTGTTGCAGTGGCTCTGCTGCAGCACACCTTCAGAATACATTTGGCACAATGTCAAAGACCACTGGAAAACAGTCAAAATCCAGACATCAGACAACATATGAGACTGGAATTGCTCATTTGCACATAGTAGACTTACTAAAAGATAAGGAGTCAACTCTGAACAGCATTTTAAAGCATTATCTGAGCATTTCAGCTCAGACAGTACTTCTTTCACTAAAATTTATCATCATTCTCCCTGATCAATCAGGTAGGCACTAAACAGCTTTGCAGAAACTGTATTATCTGCTGATGTCCTTACAGCACTGCTAAGGAAAACAATTAGCTAATGAAACATTTCTTGTTCAGGAAATAGCCTGAATAGCCCATAATGCAAAACCTGTAAATGACTAGTATTGATGACTAACCTCACACTCCCCTACCTTCAAGGATGGCATTTTATTTCCTCATTTCCTGCAAGTTCTAACTCCTAGTAAAAAGTGTGCAGGTGAAAAGCAAACTCATGATCAACCAAATTCCTTTGTCAGGCGAGTCTCAGCCAGCACAGGCCCTGGTGACAAATCTTATCTCTATACCTGTCCCGTTCCTTAAAACATGCTAATTTGCAGCAATAGCTCTGCAGAGCTGGTATCCAATGCACCTCCTCCCTTCCAAATCTACTTCCAGGAAAAAAAAAAAGTAGGCACTGCCCTCCCAGTTTTATGCAAAACATATATATACATGTGTACATATAAAAAAAAATATATACACACACACACACATATATATATATATATATACTCAGCACTCAAGTGAGAGGAGTGATTATTTCCATTGCTACAGAAACTGAGACATAAAAAACCCCTCAGTAAGTAAGGCTGGTCCAGCTTCTGATTTGCAGCCCTTCTTATTGACTTGAAAAATTAAAACTGGTTCTCTGTGGTAGGCCTCAGAGAAATATCCGGGCACTCAAAGCTCCCAAATGCAACAGCATTTACAGAAGTAAACGCTGTAAATGAAGTAACTGGGCCAGTCCCTGCATGATTCCCAATAAATGCAGAGGTGCAAAACACTCCTTCAACATATGCTCACACCACCAAAGGTGGAAACCATATAGAACCATGGCTGTGAAACCCTGAAATTGCCTAGAACAAGGCAGCACAGCCCCCACTCATATAAATGAAGTGCTTTCACCACACCTGTGGCATGCTGAGCAACTGCTTCAAAAACAGGTCTTGCTGTGCTGCATGTCTGCAATTAAGTTCTTCTCCAGAAAATTTCTATTAGTCTGGTTTGGAAAGAAAAATCCAAAGCTCAACAGCTACCTGAATGTAACTGGTGAAGCCACCTCCCAAAAATGCATCTGTTCATTACCAGTTTTTGTCAGCCTCTAGTAGGTGGGGAACAAGCATATAACAGGCACCAAAATACCAAACCCAAACACATTTTCAAAAAAACTCATGAAATGCAAGCAAATCAGTTGGGGCAGGAAATCCATACAGATCAGGTACTCCAGTGAGCAAGAAAATGACTGATGCCTGGTTTCCAACCATTTGCTTGCCTGCACAGGTTCTCTGAGCCTAATGAGGTCACGGCTGACATAAAGTCCTTTTCAGTAGGAGGCACACGGGACTAATTCAGAGCCTCTGGCTTCCCAACACAGAGGCCTCCTCCCATGTAGCCAGTAGGAAAGTAGTGTCTATGCTCTCTCTGTCACTCTGTCATCTACAACTGAAACTGTTCAAAGGAAGCCAAAGTCAGTAGAGAACAGCAGGCAAGATGGGGCTCACACAAACACCACACCACAGCATTTGCATCCAGACGAAGTACTACAAGGCATCCAAATCAATCTAAAATTACACTCTTGTCCAAAAATCTCACAGAGACCTAGACTAGGCTAAGATAATGACACTTAGGAACACTTCACTAGAAAACATGTATTTTGTTTCTGCACAAGGTTGCATCAGGAGCTTTGAGCATGCTTAGATTAATACAAGGCCTTGATACAAAAAGACCAAAACATGTCTGAATTTTACTTTTCCCTTAATATAAAGGTCCTTTATAAACACCAAATGGGAAATCTCTGATTAGTCATTTGAAAGTAAAATAAAATGTCAGTTTTGTAAATCTTTTGATTGATGTGCTACAAATAACTAGATTTTTTTTTAATTGGTCAATTAAGGGCATTCAATAAACAGTGGCCTTTCAGTCAAATCTTAAGACAGTAAAGAAACTGGAGTGAACTAGACAGAGGTCAAATGCAAGATGTTAAGTCTCATCACAATAAAAACTCAAACCTCTGCAGCTTCAGAATGTGACCTATGACCCTTCAGAGGCAAATGGTATCGAGTGCACGTCCCACTAAAAGCACCTCCTAAGCTTTCCCAGTTTGGAAACTCCCAGACGAGTTTCACCATTGATGAGTCACAGGACTGCTGTGCTGTAAACCCTGGCTACCAGTCAGGGTTTAACCTGCAATGAACAAACCAAGTTCAATGCTAACCAGCCTCTAGCTTTGCCAGTTATTGTGAACAATGAAATCCAAAGTCCTATTGGTTAAAGGTCTCTAAATTGCTTTATTGTTATGTCCTAGATATAAACACAATCAGTACAAGCAGAAAAGAAATACACTATCCAAGACTTTTGATCCAACTAAAAGAAAGAAGTGAGCATTCTCAGTTTCTGATTATTATTCTTTTTTGCTTGATACTTTGTAATCTGAAGTATAACCTTCAGGCAAGACAGAAATTTCATCTGTTCCTTCTTGGGTGATCTTATCAGGTAAGTATTTGCACAAACGAAGGTTATCTTTTAGTGTCCTCCTGCAAACAGAACCACTGATAAGAGTTTACTTTTTGCATTTGGATAAAGTGTGTAGTCATGGTGCTTTGTTAGCACTAAGTAATTGCTCTGCATTTAAAGCCTGTTTATCACCAGCCTAGGTAATTTTTCTTCAATGGGTTAAATACCCTGACAGCTCTGCTAAAGCTACAACCAATTAATCTGCCTATGCCTGACACTATAACCAAAGTACAAACGTGATAAGCAAGGGGAACTCTTCTTTTTATAGTGCAATCAAAAGTAATCAAGTTAGGTGGCAGGTGGGCACAACCAAGTCTCCTTCATAGCAAAAAGCCTCTTAAAACCTAGGATGTGAGGGGGAAGGGAGGGGAAGGTGGCACCAGGGTTTCATGTGCCAGCCAGGAGTGTCTGGTTAGACCAGGTTGAGAAGTGTATGACTGAGCTGTGACTCACAGGGGACACAGATGACCCGGTCCAGCACAGCACTGCATTCAGCCTCCTCTCCACCCCTCTGCAGGAAGCTGCTACACCCACAGCTGGCACAGCACCAGGGTACCAAGTCCTCTTCCTCATCCAGCACAGCTCATACCCTGGCACTGCAACTTACACCTTTGGAGCTACTGCACTACACTGAAAAGTAAAGCAGCTGAAGGCCAGCACATGCTGATTATTGCCATTCCCGTGGCTTTTTGGCCCTGAACAATGGGCAAGAGCCCACTTTGGTCCTGTCCCTGCAGCCATGCACCAGCACCAGCTGCAGCCACATGTGGAGCAGACAGGCAGGACCTGTGTGCAGTCTCATCTCACTGAGACTAGCTCAAATTTTTCAGTTACTATTTGGTTCTAGAAGTACAGAGGGGTATCAGTGAGTTGCTAGTTATCCCAAATATACAAGGCAAGGTAAATAACATTTGCTGGGTTTTTTCTTGCAATTCATTTGATATGGACATTGTCAATTTAAGGTAGAGAGAGAACAGCATCAGAGGTGAGGGGAAAAGGCAGGATTTTTTCCAGTGTTGCTAATTCTTATAGTTTTCTTCAGGCTTTTGATTTTGTGATTCCTTGGAAATCTTAGCTCCTGGAAGTTTGCTGGGAAAGAAGAACCCAAACTTTCCAGCCAACAAAAGTTACTCAGAAAAGCAGGGCTTTGGGAACTTAGTGACTTTAAAATCAAAAAGTAAAAATAAATTAATGAATTTAAACCAAACCAAAATACTACTTATTCATTTAGTTCTTGTGGCATTATACCAGATTCTTTTTTTTTTTTTTTTTTCTCCTAATTCTATGAGCTTATGCAGAAAAGCATGTGTGAATCATTTCACATTCATGAGGTATGGACACTTCTGGTTATGTTCTGGGAACAGTCACTCCCACATATCTTCAGCCCACACTAAGTGCTAGATTTATTAGCAAGCATGTCCAGGTAAGGTATTATTTTATGTTGTTATGAAATTCCCCAAGAGCACCCTATGTTAAAACAGTTACTCTTATCATCCATCAGCGATCCTGAACCAGTTTATAAACTTCCTACTGAAATGCAGTACACCAACTCCCTCTCCTTTGTGGCTCCTTGAGCAAGGTTACAGGAACATTGTGAAAGACAAGAATTACTACAGATTTAACTCATGAATCAAGTACCACTGTTACTAAAAGCAGAGCAGAGAATTAGACACACAGTTTCATTTTGAAATCAAATTAGTTTAGATCCCCCAATTTACTTGAAATTAAGAATAAGAAAATGGTCTTTGCTTTTGTCAGGCACTCTTGAACCTTTGCACTTTGCTGCTGTAAGTTCTGATATAAAAACACAGGGACAAAAATGGCACAAGTCATATTTAACATGGTGTCCACATCTACCAGGATCTTGTTTTTAAAGAATTGTTTTTTTGAAAGCAACTTGGTCTCAAAGGGTGAATGGAAAAGAGATGAAAGAGATGTAATATCACTCATCTCTTTGACAAGGAGATGCAGGTGTGCCCCTAGACCGTAAAACGCTAACGTGAACTGAAAGACCCACCTGTCTTCTGGAAGACTTACCATGGAAAGCTTTGGCAGGTTCCTCAGCTGGATGCTTACCATGGTAGAGCATTAACCTGTGCTTTTGACCTTCCCTTGACATGAACAGACAGCAGCACTGCCTCCACCCTGGCTGCTCTGGCACACATCTCAATGCTTCAGCTGTTTGCTACCTCTAGTTGAAATGAAAGCTCAAATTCCACCTTAACACCATCCCCTCAGTTTTAGCCATGCACTTTTTAAGAGGCTAATTTGCAAGATCCTACATGCAGTTACCTCTTCCAAAAGAGAGAAGAGTTGAAGCGAAGACCTGAAGGTAGTCTGTTTGTATGAGCTCCACCAACAGGCAATTTTATTTCAGCTACTGCAATGACTACACGCATACAGGATCTAAATAAAACAACAAATGGCTTGTGCATACTTCTCTGCATTTATTTTCTCACCTTTCCTCACCTTGGGTTGTTGTTTTGTCTTAACACTGGTTCCTCTCAGGATATGTAAATATCCTCTGTGAATGAGTTTCTCTCTCAGCCTCTTTCCAACCACCCATGCAACAAATTTTCTTCTTCTGTTGGTCTTGCCATTATCTCAGAGCCCCGAAACCTGTTTCTTCTGTTTCTTCCCTGATCAAACTTTCTTTTTGCAGTTTACTGCTTTCAGAACCTGTATCTTTGTTCTCCTGCTTTGGAATTTTCCACTCCCCATATGGCATAAATATTGCAAAGAAAATGGAGAGTCTCCTTCAACAGTCTGGAGATGACTTAATGACCTTCTGTTGTCCTTGGCCTGAAAGATGACATAGCTCCAGCTTCACATACATGAGGTATTTGGAGGTATAGTGATTGCATTAGATAATCAGTATTCCTGTGATGTGTTTAGACAGGTTCCCCAATTGCCACACAAATATTTTGAAAGTAATCTATTCCTGTGTCAGAAGTGTTCTGTCTAAGGCCTCACTGTTGGAAGTGACAGGACTCTATTGTTCAGCATAACTGAATTTGGACTTGTTTCACCTTGTACTGACAGACCAGCCAGCTCAGCCATGACCACGTCTGCAGCACTGGAGGTGCACATTTAACCTCCTGTTATACAGGAAGACCAAACCAGAGCCTGCTAAGTGATGTATCTAGCACTGGAGTTTTGCTGGGGTAAAACTGATGTATTGCTGTTCTGAACTGCAAATTTAGATGTACAGCTGAGAGAGCAGAGAGCCCAGAGGGCTTACCAGATGGAGCTTGAAGGTTGGACTAGGTTACCCTACCCTACAGTAGATAGGCAGGCACCTGAACAGTACCCCAAAAATCATTCTGACAGTTCCTTCACTTGAAGAATCTTCAATCATGACAAGAACAAAGCAAACCCAGAACAGAACTTGCATCATTCAGCACAGTTTCATAGAATACCCTAATTATTTAATGGACTCAGATTCTGTTTCCTTCCCAGCCATCCATTTTATTGACTCCATCTTGGTTTGTCTGGGCCATTCATTCACCATCTGCAGGCAGTGGTGGAATCTCTACAGCTCCACTTGCACTAATTCTGTGTTGGCTCTAGGTTTCAGTCCTGTATGCCTCTCCATGAACAGCATCCACACAAGCAAGGCAATAAAAACAAGTGAGAACTTGCTCCCTAAAGACATTTGAGGCAAATGATGTGTTGCAATACTGAGGTGGCAGTTACAGTTAACTAGGCATAACAACATCCCTTGTAAAACAGGGAGCTCAGCAACAGGCTGGGAATCTCATCTGGCTAACATCAGAGGAACACTGCTGATACGTGCTGGTGGAGGGCCTTATTTCACCTCCCTGCCAAGTCCATGTTCCTCATTTTTTCCCCCTGCACATATAAAAGCGCAGAATCCAGTGGAGCAATAGGTGAGAATAAATCATTATAACTGACAAAGGCCATTTTTACTGTGAGCCTTCTAACTACTTTAAGGATTTCTTCTGTCTTTTCCTTCCTTCCTCCCTTTTTTTCTTCCCTTCTTTCTACTTTGTCACTTGCATCTTCAAGGTTCACAACGTGGTTTCAGTCCTGAGCTCCTTGCTAGATGCCAAGTTTCAAAGTTCTCAAAGTACCTATCTCGGCACACCAAACATTATAAATAACATTTCCACATTTAAGCTAACTGGATCCTGAGCTAACCTGGTTTATAGCCATCTGGAATTCTTCAGAAAAAGTGACTGTAAGCATTGTAAACAGTTTTGTCTTCACAGAGGACACCAAGAGTTTCCAACTTCATTGCCATCTTCATTTTGTGATCTGGGTTGAAGAGCAAGGCATAGATTTAAAGTAGATGATAATGCAAATAGTATTAATAAAAGAAACCTCTGAGTGATCTGCTTTTCCCTAATAAGGCAGGCTCTATCAGTGTCCCAGAGGCAGCAAGGTGCCAATACAATTAATCAGTCTGTTTTTAGTTCTCTGTAGACAGCAATATTAACAGTTTGTTTCAGTCTGTTTATATGGGTCTGACAGGTCTTCAAGATGCTGTGTTCACTCTCTTGTGATTAATAGTTATTCACATACTAAGGCGAAGACCAAGCAGAAAAAGAATGTTTTTAGAGGAGGACAGATAACTGTATTCTCTCTCACCACCTTTCACTTTTAATTAGGAAACAGTACTAAATTTAGGAATGCTGTCTCACCATATTGTTTAAACTCCTCCTTTTCTTGCAACTTGCCCCTGGGATGAGCCAAAGGAAAATTTAAAATCACATCTTTTCTTTGTTTACTTTTCAGCTGTGCTCTATAAAGTCATCACATTGGTAGTGAACATCTGCACACTGGGATACTAGATAAAGGTAGGAAAGCCATTGGGAGCATTTTGTGCAAGGAATAAATTCCTATGGGAAAAGAACTTCCTTCTTTTCATCTCTGCAAACCTCTTAGGGAACATCTGAGGAAACAAATGAGCACCAAAGTCACCTCAATGGAAATTTCAAAAAAAGAAGGAGCTGGACTCCAAGGTGTGTATTGAACATTCCTTCAGGAGCTTTTACACTTTCAGCAAGTCCTATAATACAAAACCAAATCCTTCTTGGGCTGGTGTCCTTCTCTCCACCACACAGCTTTAATTGGAGATGGCATGAAAAATAAGAAAAATGAACATTAGGAGTATTGTTTCCCAGTTTCTCCTACCCATTTCATTTTGACACAGGGATGTCTTCTCTCTCCTCTCTGCTCCAAGAAAAGAGCAGACTCACATTTCTGTGATACATTTTGTCCATTCTCTCTTCTACTTCCTCAGCAATTGTCATCTCTCCATTTTGGAGATTTTGGGTTGTTCCTCTTTTGTCCTGGTTTCTTCATTAACTCAATTTCCTGAGATTTCTTCCTTATTTGAAACTCCTTCTGATGGCTTTCCCTCATCCCTTTTTTTACCTCTAGTCAATTCATTGCTATGCTAGGCCTCCTTTGAACTCTCTTTTACTGTCTTACCCAAGTCCATTGAGTTCCTTGCCTCCTTCTGTCTATTTTAATATGAGAATTACTTTTTTCAATACTAATCAGAAAGCATAATTTTCTTTCTTCTACTTTTTCTGAGTAACCTTCAAAAATCTTACTTTACCTTTAGTTTTATTGAAGAGGATGGCATAGAAAACCAGTTCTGCAAGAAAATACCATCCTCTGGAATAAAAGAAAACCATCTTAATTTTTAAAATGCTGTAAGCTGCCCTAGCAAATAATAGGAATTGAGTAATAACACACAAAAACATATTAACCCACAGTGCATCTGACACAAGAACTCAGGAATGCTCTCCATAAACCTGTTGCTGTATCCTTCTCCTACTTGTTCTAGGCAGTTCATCAAAGCAATGACATAGGTTATGTACCCAACAGCAGACCAGCTCTCCTAACCTGGGATAAAGACACTGGTGCAGCCTCCTCTCCTTTCCAAAGAATTCAGGTCCCTAGAACACCGTGTTCAAAAAACAGTCACTGATGGCACCTGCTTCCTTGTCCTTTGGCAGCTCACAATTTCAAAGCAGTGGCTTTCCTGCTTGAAATCTTGTCTTAAAAACTGGGGTATATAATGCTTACAGATCCATCAGGTCACCTGCATGTGCCCAGAGCCCCTCACTTCACAGTATGGCATGGGCAGAAACATCTTTCCATCTCTTTTGGAGATCCACAGCAAAAACTACTTGGCCTTTTTAAGATCACAACAGTGGCTTGACAGTTTTAAGAAAATTGCTCATTTTTAACTTGTTAGAAAAATGCAGCAGCAGCTGAATGGACTAAGATACAGCACTTCTAAAATGAAGTTTACCTTTTATAAAACTCCTGTTTCCACCACAGCAAACTGAATATGAAACCCCTTTTGCTGTGCTGTGACTATGTATTTGCCAATAAACAAAACATTCAGTGCAGCCATCTCATGGATACCAGCTGAGCAAGAGACCAACATAAATCATATGCTGGGTCACGTGCCAGGGGACTACATCTGAACTCTGGCTGAGGCCATACCACAGAGGAGAACAGAAGTGCTGGAAAGGTGGTTGACTCTGCCCCCCCTCATGCTTTGCCACACTGTGAGGTGTTTCAAAGGTCCCAGCAGTGGCTACCTCACTGTGATGCCATGACAGGGGGCATGAGGTAGCAGATCTGACTGAAAATACTCACACACAGCCAGAAAGCCTGAGGTGGAGTGAAAGATGCTCACCACAATGTGTGATGCCCCAGGGCTAATAGCTGTCAAGAACAATCTCAGATATTCAGACCCTAAAAAATAATTTTCTTCAGCAGAGGATAACCCAGCTTCCCAGGGAAGTCAGATACACGCACAATATCTTTCTCAATGGGTAATGCCTACAGAACCAGAGTGTGAGAGAAAACAAAACAGGCAGCAGGAGAGGCAACATGCCAAAGAAGCTCCATCCTTGTGCTGCAGGCTGGCTGTGGCTCTTACCTTCTACGCAGATCTTCAGCCACTGCTGCCCTGCAGCTGAACAAGTAGGCTCGCAGGGATTTTAGCTGCTGTCTCAGGCGGACCACAGTTGCCAGAGGTTCAACATGACTGTACAACATGGGATTTTCCTGCTGGATATCAATTAATGGCTCCTCATAAACATATTCCAGGAACTCTTTGGCTTGCTTTGATACCTAAAAAATAAGGCAGTTTAGTTAGGCTTTTCTCCAAACTCTTTTTAAGCAGATCTCCCACTCTGTCATCTGTCAGCTATTCTATGCATCTGAAAACTTAGTCTGTTAACAATTACAAATGGAGACAGAGATGAGAGAGATCCAACTCTCTCTGCTTATAGCCAAGTCAAACTTCATCAGGCCCTTCAAAATTGCATGTATGAGATAGCTACTTACCCAAAGTACAGTGATATCTACAATCACATATACTTTTGCTGCACAGTAACATAGCTTACTGTATTTTTTTGAAGTCTAATATCTGAATAACCAGTTTCTTCCCTGCTAATATTTTTCTGTTTGTTCACTACTTTCTTTTTGGCAAAAGGCAAATTGTTGTGCTTTGTAAAATACAGATAAATAAAACTGAATCTTATTAGTATTACTCCCGAAGTTCCATCTGCAAGAAGTTTTTTGTGCATTTTTCATGATAGTGCCCTGTTTTATCTACACCTGCAAAAAGCTACTGTAATCTCGATAAATGAATGAGACTCTTGATCCTTAAGTAAAAAGGCCAAATTCCCTCTCATTTCTGATTTCTGCATTTTATCACAGCTGGAAAAGAGAAGATGGGCTTACATTAAATGAGCTGCAAATCACCTGAAACTCTGCTACAGAAATATTACTGGTTCCACAATTCAATTAGTCCTCCTGGACCTCTAAGTCAATGTTTACTCTAAGACAAGGGAGGGATGAGTTAGGCTAACAAAAATAAAAAGGGCACACATGCCACAGCCTCTTGAGATTTAGGAAGTTATTTCCCTTCTGGTGCTGTAGGTAAGAACAATACACATCCTTATAAATAGTACCAGTTCCAAAACCATCACAAGTAACTGGCTACTGACAGGGGAAGCTAGCCCCAGATGTAAGCTTTTCACAACATTTAATACAAATCTAAGAAACATGCCAAGACCAGCCTTCCCACAAATAACTACACAGATAACAAGATGTGCAATTTTAAATATAGCAGACCATAACTACACAGGTTTCCCAGGCCCTGAAGCTGTATTAAATATCCCACCTATTTACATTAAACACCCCACTAATTTTCTTTTTTTATTTTTAAATATCCTGCATGTACAAAGAAATGTGCCATCTGAGTGGAATCAGAGCAAACACTGCAACACAAGCAACTCAGATTTTGTATTTATCAAATTTAATCAAATTTTTCAAATTTATCAAATTTTTAACACTATTTATCAAATTTATCAAATTTTTAAACACTAGCAAATTTATCAAATTTATCAAATTTTTTAACACTAGCAACATTGATATTTTATTATGCTTATTGCAGTGCATTTATAAGCTGCAGTTAAACAACCTGCTTTTACAATCATTAACCATCTGACTGCAGTATCTCAGCAATCCCTTGACAACTTCTGCATCTATAGTAATTATTAGACCTCTTCCACCAATGAGCAAATCAAAGCATGTATTCCATGATTCCTGAGGAGGTGTGTGAATGCTTGGCATATGAGTGACTAGCTCCCCCCATCAGGAGGACCAGTGCTCAGTTCTGTCTTTGTCTATCTCCTTGCTTTAAGCCTCTGTTGAGGTGATGACTCCTCATCCACCTGCCCTGCTGTCTTGGGAACTGGAGGGTGGTTCCTGTCCGAATACTGCACCCACACCTGTACCCCACATTGGGCATCTCTCCTGAGGCATTAGGAGCACAGAAACAAAGAGATGCCAAATTGAGATCCCCTGAGTGACTCTGCCATATGCATACACTATGGTGACCAAGTACTACTGTGCACCACTGGTGCTGCATGGTCTGAATGCAGCCTCTAAGGAGAGAAGAGCAAAGCAAACCTTTCCCTCTCCTTGCCAATACAATGCACCCATGGAGTGCTGATTACAGGAAAAGTAGTTTTGCTCAGCATCACTGGCTGACAGATAGGTGTCAGTCCACTCTGCATGGCTGACACAGGCACACATGTCTTGTAAAACATTAACTCACATTGCCAAACACAGCAGTGTTACAAGAGGCTGAACACAGTCTTGAAACAGGAAGGGTTGGGCGGTCACAGTAATTCATTATTTTAGTACACATCCTAGCATACTCACAGTCCCCCAGCTTTACTGGGCAGTAAAACAATCCTATTAAATCAGCCAGAAGGAGTGAGAAGACGCAAAGTGCAACAGGGTTTCAGCTTTAAATGTCATAAAAGGATGGATGCTAACATTTCCAGACTTTTCCTTTTTAAAGCCCGCAAACTTACAGTTCAAAATTCAATTTACCATCAGTCAGCTTGAAACCTTCTGGCACAGGGAGTTCATTCCCTACTGTGTTTGTCTGGCATTTTGTGCAGGCTGAAAGCCACCTGAAACAACCTGCCATATTTAGAGGCATGCAAACAGAGAAAACACTTGGCCTAAGCAAAAGGAAGAAAGAGTATTCACAAAACTGCCTCTTTTCTTTTGCCTTCACACAAACACATGAAAAATACAAATATAAAAACAGTAGGAGACATGGGGGAAAAAGTGAACCTGGGGACTGAGCTGCAGCTTTGTTTTGACAGAAGAAACATGTCTAACTGCTAAGTCCTTTCAAAGAGCTTCTGTTGCAGCCAAGATTTCTCTTTTCCTACCCATGTGCTACCAGATGTTAAGTGCATTGTTGTTTTTCAGGATCCTGGATATGGGAAAAGACAGCTCTAGAGAGGTTTATTGTTTCTGATTTTCATGACCTCTTGCCAAAAGCAGACAAGAACCTCTCAATTTCCAAACTTAACTGATGCCACAGCTTATTTTACAGCTGCTCCTCAGATGCTGAGCTCATGTAACATAAAAAGAGAAACATGCCCAGTTACACTGTAGAAGCTTGTGTCCTACAGTACTTTTTGGTCCTTGCTTTACCAGAAACAGGACAGACTCCAGAAACCCCTGAGGAGGTGGGAAATAGGTGGCAGTGGAAAAAAATGCAGGTTTGCAAACTCTTCATTCAATTTTGGTTCCAATTTGGTGGACTGACAGACACATTTCAGACTGTGTAAAAACAAAGAAGCTTTTGAATCCTGGAGCCCTCTCTCAGTCCTGACCATCAAATGTGATATGTGCTTATTTCCTGCAGGACCTCTTTGGAGTGTGTGGCCAGAAGTACAGCCAGGAACATGTCCCCTCTGCAGAAGCTCCACTTTCAGGCAGTGCTGTGCTACGTACAAGGGGCAGGGCAGTGTGCTTATCTTCACCTTCCCTACCTGCCTTAGTTCTTGCTCTGATAGTTGGGGATGATGTTGTTTTTTCCTACCTGAGGGGTTGTGTTCCTTTGTTAAATTCACCTCTCTGAGCACTTTCACACAAAGACAGGTAAAGCAGCTGCACAGAATTTGCTTGTGTTTCCAAGGCACCTCATACCTGTTCTGTCTACAAAAAGTGCAAAACAAAATTTCTCACTATTACAGTGAGATGACAATAGATTCGGCTTTCAATTAATGCTTAAGCTTTAAAGTCCTACTTCTTTTTGTGCCTCAGCTGCCTATACCACAGGAAATAGACTAGAGCATGGTTTTTACACTGCAGGTTTAAAAAAAACCCAGTTAATTTTCTTGGCAATATTACTTGATATGAGGTCTTTGCCTCACTATCCACCAGCCCCATATCAGGTCTGCTATACTACCATGAGGTAACAAGTTTAGTCCTTGGTAAAAGCATTCAAAAAAAATAACTTTTAAATATTCCTAACTTCTAGGCATGGGAGGGCTTTTAGTCTCCACACCTTGGAGCTTTGCAACTTTGAAGAATCTTGCATTTCACAGAGCAAGACTATAATTTTCCTGATAGCAGGCTCTACCTTTTAATAATCTCCCCATCTGACAAATTTTCTTCAAGAGACCTGCTTTTCCTCTAATAGAGCATTTACTGGTTATTTTTTTCTTTTTCAAATAGCACATAATAATAATATTTGCAGACACAAAACATCAAACAGCCTCTCCTAACAGTGGCTGCTAGGTCTGAAGCTCTAGCATGGTCTGGATTCCTTATGAGTTTGTTATTCTTTCAGCATATACTGCCTGAGATGGCAAAACAACACTGTTACTGGGTTTGCTGGTATAATGCTTTGAGGCATGTAATCAGTGCCTCTATCTAGCAACCAGACACCGAGGCAGCAGAAAATAGCAGATTATAAAAGTTTTAGAAAAGCTCTTGTGTGGCAAGTGAACAACTGTAAAATTTTCTTGTTATGTTACTTTCATCTGTTTGGTTCAATTAAGTGCTACAGCAACGTCCTTCTAGTGTCCTCAAAATGCTCATGCCAAGAGACAGGACATACTGGGCCTTACAAACACTGCATTTGGCAAGCCACTTTCCTATAGGCATTTCCACAATTTAGCATCCATCAGTAAACTGTGCCAATCCTTAGTCCCTGGTGGTCATGAAACAGGTACTCCTCAAAGCTCCAATAACTGCAAGAATTAGAGCAGTTGTTGTGTGCTACCTCTCCCTGTCCCTTGAACAGCCAGATAAGCAATGATGAAAAAGATGCCACCAAGAAGGAGGAGCATCGCTGCTCCTGTGGAGGAACACCTTAGATCTGGCCAAGGAAACTGTGATGAAAACAAGTCTTGTTAAGAGATCATGGCTCATTTTATCAAGAGGGACAATGGAAACAGTACTAGAAGACAATGCCTGCAAGCTTCAGGCTGTTGTGTTTCTATCAGCAATTCAGCTCACTTGCTAGCACTCCAACCTGCAGGGAGATTACCTTGTATTTGGAAGTGTCCCAGTTATGAACCAGCCGTGCAGGGATAAGGAAGCTATCATCCACATGGCAGGTGCTGCAGTAATACCATCCACTGTAGCTGCACACCTTGGCTTTCCCATTGGACAAACCTATGGAGCGCTGGCAGCCTAGAGAAAAGAGAGGAACAAAAGTCTGGGTCTGTACACCAAGATAGAGGTACACATTCAGGATGGAGTCAGAAAAGTTTGAGATCTTTTTAATATTTTATTTATTTTACCCAAGAGACATTTCTCATTCCATAAAAAAATAGAGAAATAAATATCACTATTCTTGGACTAGCACTGAAAAAGCACACACTAACTTGGGCATCTGTGACAAAGAGTTCAAACAGCAGTCAAAAGATACTTAGCACTTCTCAAGAAACAAAGGCAAAAGACTTACTTGTGAGACACTGGTCATTTAAAAGCCATGGCCATCCAAAAACCATGGCCTGAAGCGTAGACAGACCACATTCTACTGTATGCTTGTTCCAGAGAGCTCCCATTTGCCTCACAAGAGAATGGGCCAGCATCGCCTGCCTGCAGGAGTGCAAGCCAGCTCCCGCTGGCAGCCAGAAGGGATGCTGACTTGGCAGGTAAGACTCAGCCACAGAATTAGCACAGCCAAGGCAAACCACCGTCAGATCATGAATAATAACTGAGCAGCAGTCACACTGAGAATGAGTAGTTCTTGACTAGCAGTAGTGCCACAGCTCAGTTTCCAGCAGGGTTTTTATTTTCCTTACAATTGCATTACTCTGTGTCTTACAAGGTCTGAGGTCTGCCTGACACTTTTTTCACAGCTAGATCCCTTGCCTCTTCCCATGTTCTCTTGTGTGGAGTCCCTGGGGAAAAACAATGTATTCAAAAGCTGCTGCTTTAGTTGGAAAGAACTAATGCAGAGATCTCCTTCACCTGACCACCTGTTTTCACAAAAAACATAAAAATTCAACGTACTTGACACTTCTGTCTTTCAATAGTGACTAAAATGAGCCAGAAGGTTCATATGATGTTAGGGTAGATGGCTGAAGACAGACAGCACAGTCACATTAAACAACCTGCTCAGGAAGTGAGGTTAAAAATGTTTGGGTAAGATACATCATGTGGTTGTTAATAACACCACTAGACACAGCACACATGACAGAATTTCTGTTTTTCCTTCAAATGCCGGTGTCCCCATATGACATTTATCGTTTCAGCCAGAGCACCAGAGCTCCACTCTGGCATGTGCTGTATGCTCAGACGGTCTCTCCTGCAGCTGATTAGAAATACTGAGTAGCAGAATCCTTGTACATCACTTTTACTGCAAAAGCATTGATTAAACAGAGTTTTTCAGACAGAGTTCAGATAGAAGACCGATTGCTTTTGTCAATATAATTAATTTCATTTAGTGTAATTATGTGACTTCTCCAGCTGAAAGCATCTTTTCTCCCAGTTACACTGACTTGAGGAAAGATTGCAGGTCAGCTATTCTAGGCACAAACTGAGCTCCTCCTTTCCTACATCAAATGATGTCACCATGTCCCCCTCTGCTCTAATAAAAATCATATAACCTACCAACACAATTAGCATTTCCACCTCTTTCACACTCCAGAGCCATCTGGCCACTGATTCTCTGCACTACCAAGTGAATCAGGGAACATGTCCTGTTTCCATCCCCTTCTTCCCCTGCCCTATTTTTTTTTTTTTTTTTTTTTTTTTTAAAGAAAGGACATGTAGTTTCTTGGAAAAAGTAAACATGTAAACTGGTCAGTTGATAAAAGAGATAATTATGTTCCTATCTTCTCCTTTCCCCTTCATAAGACCAGAGCATAAGTATTGATGAAGTTCTAGTGATAAAGCTATGTCTGAATGCAAGCAGTCTCCCAATTCAATGTCACTGAAACCTTATAAACATTCCCCACTACCCAACACTTACTTGTCTGGGGATGAGGATGGGACAGGACATACTGATTTCACCTAACTAGCACCATGCATTCCACTGGCTGCTACCTTGTCTTAATGCCCTAAATCCTGACTGTTAGACTGAAGGCAAGAATAAGAAAAGGTCCAATTTGAACTGCCAAAAGTCTAGATTAAAACATTTGCAGATGAGAAGTAACCACTTTAAGGCCTAATTACTTGCAGCCTCCTAGAGCCAGAAACTCATTCCAGTCCACAGAGACAGTTTTCTCAGAAGAGTGATAAAGCACAGAAATGCTATGGGGCTTCTCTCCTCCTCCCTATATCCAGCCCATAAGAACTGAGGTCTCCTCTCAGGGTGAGGAGAGTCTCAGCAAGCAATTTTGGATGCCCTTCATCTTCAGAAAGGGTGGTTTTATGAAGAGAAGGAAGTGGAAGAAATTTGTACCCAAGCAGCATGCATTGCTTTCTTGCTTGTTACAGCCCTTTCCTGAGCCCACATTTATTCCCTTGTTCCTCTTTACACCTAGTATTTTTCATTCCTCATCATATCCTCAAGAAAATATGTTCTGCAAAGCTACATAACAGTTGTGTAGCTGGGGTTTGTTAGATGATAATATGGCACTGGCATCCACTTTACATCTTCCCCTACTTTCCAAGCTTTGCTGTTTGAAAATCATCATCTTTTCCATTCCTCTCTGTTGTGATTCATAATGATGGCTATTTCTACAACCCTTTCAAATCAAGTTATCAAAGCACTGATTTTCTTTGATGTTATGCAGTTCAAAGTGGTGTAGTGTGACAAACATATTTCTGTGGCATAAACCACTTATGCTACTTTGTTTTTTTAAGATGGAAAAAAAAGATAGATCAAGAATGAGAGAAAAAGAAGAGGAAGAAGGAATAGCCATTGGTTTAATGACCTTGGAAATCCTGCACCTGGGCATTCAGGTACATTGACTTGCCATGATGTTTACCAGAAGCAAAGCTAGTACTGACTCCTGGCTTAAAACTCTTGAGCAGGACAATCCTCTCCCAGCAGGGCAATCAGATGTAGCTGACCATCTCCAAGATGGATAACACAAGTCAACAGATAGTTTAGGGTTTGGGAAAGGGACCATGTTTGCAGAGAAAACACTTAATTTCCTACATAACTAGAGAAAGCACCATGCACAGGATGGGAGAAAAAAGCAGCAGAACTTTCACCAAACCTCTCTCACCTATTCCTAATGCTCACACAGAATATTATCTATATAACATCTGTACAAAGGTCTGGCAAACCCGGATCCTAATGCAAAGAGATCATCCCACCCTAAAGAACGTTACAGAGCAAGCTACAGAGGGAAGAAGTGGAGCTGTAAGGTATACTTAGCAAAGAGAGGGAAGGAATCATCCCAAACCTTTCATCATGGAAAATACAACAAAACAGCCTTGGAATCAAGGAAAGAAAATAGGGGTTAGAAAAAATAGCAGCAAGAAAGTGCTGTTGAGCACAGATGAATCTCTCTCAACAACACGTCTGTGAGCAGAGCAGGAGTATCAACATCAAGAGGCTCATGTCCAAGTGTGAAGCCTTCAGGAAGAAAATAGTACAGAAGGTGAGGTTAAAAAGTTGTAACAAAACTCTCTCCTTGACTTAAGGTGGTAGACAAGTATGGAGGAGGAATCCAAGACATCTGAACACAATTCCTCTTCTCTGAAGCACAGAAAACACCACTTTCAGGTTGCTGCATACTCTTGTGGTCAAGGAAGACACACACAACTATCCTTTTTATCCAGATACCTTTCTCTTTAATCTTTTAGCAAGAAAAGACTGGAGCAGCTCCACATTGAAACAGAGAAAATGAAAAACCAAATTAGAATCAAGTACACAACTGTTTTCCTTATTCAATAAAGTTCCTTGCTCAGTAACAGGAAAAAGCAAGTCCCTTGTGATTGTGTGCCATAATTAAATCTGTGACAGATTAGCATAGAAGCTAATTCATTTAGAAACAACATACAATACAAAGAAAAGAAAATGATCCACAGACTTCAAAAGGCTTTCAGCTTGATAAAGGCATAAAGCAGACTAAGCAGAAGGAACACAGCAACAAATTTTCAGTGTTAGATCAGACATACAACATTGCTCTATCAGCTCAGCACCAACAGAAATAAGGTGAGAATTACTTCAGTTGCTTATCTTTATTCCTGTGCATCTATCCCAATTCAGTCCACCATGGGAAAACTCAAATTCACAAGGAAGATATACTAACAATCCAACTCAGTTCTCTCTTATGTCTACACAGGTTTGCATTATGCTTTGTCCTTTTCCCACCATTACTTTCCAGAGCAATTTTATTTCAACTAAGTAGTTAAAAACTTATAAACCTCCAAGCAAAGTCTGACACTACTCACCTTGCCTACATTTTCTGTGAGCTTCTTATGAACTTTAAAAAAAGACAACAAAACTTTAACAGATTAAAGTAAAAAAAAAACAACCAAAAAAAACCCCAAACAAACTGTGTTGAAACCATGTAGGTTTGACCCTACCAAGTTATAATTACCTCAGCAACATATAAAACTCCTATCATGTCAGCAATGTACACATCTCAATTATAAACTAGACTAGCTTCTCCAGAAATAAGGAAGGCTTCACGCATCCAAAGGATGGCCAAACTGTTCCAAGTCAATGGAAACCTTGACTATCACCTATAGCTCAGGACTAAGTGCTAAAATAACAGACTTTCCATCTTAGCACCATTTGAAGGTACAATGCTTGTCTTTCCTGTCTTACACATTCCAGTTCAGCTGACTTAGCCTACCAGTGCAGGCTTGGTGGCTGTGGGCTGAGGAGACTGGACACTCCAGACAGTGATCCATCCCACTCTATGGGAGATGTCTCACAGGCACCCAGCTTCAGAGCAGCATTCCAAGGAACATGAGAGGAATTATTCCCTAGGCACCCAGTCTTTCTTCAAGCAGCAAAGATTGGATTGGTGTAGACATCCAATATTTAGATGGCTGGGGGTAGATAAAGTGAACAAAACCCTTCATATCAGTCATACTGAACACACAGCGCTGTGACTTCCTTTGCAAAGATGAACAATCAAGAAAAAAAACCCATGTTGGAAACAAGTCAGGTGATAGCACATGTGGGTGCATACACAACATTCTGCATGCCTGTATTGTACATGCCCTTTGTAGAAGACAGCATACAGGCGTGCTGCAGCTTACACAGCTAAATTCTGCCTTCCCAGTAAAACTAATAGTAGTTAAGCCTGCAAATATAACACCAAAACTCAAAAGTCAAAGTGTAAGCTTGCATTTCACATATGTAAGTCAAGAGTAACATTTCATCACTAAATGAGAACTAAAATCCTAGCTGTGTCAAATGACAAGCAACAAAACTATACATTTGGAGACTAATTTTTCATGTGCTTGGATTTCCCCTCTTGAGTTTTACCAGAAGATAGATTCTTTTACCTTTTGTGTCAAATTCTAAGAGGTGGCAAAGTTACGTTCTTCCCAGAAAATATGCTGTGAGGAAATTACAAACAGATTTGAAGACATACTTTACACATAAGCTGTTGTTTGTGACCCTTTTAACACATGGCCAGTTTGCATTCTCCTACTGCACATTTTCAAATCCTTTCCCTGTGTTCTCAGGACAACAGTGCTGAGGAATAACACCACACACCTCAAACTAATCTGGTACTCTTTTCCCCATGCCCTTATAGGATTAAGGGTGCTTTGCTGAGACTCTGAAGTGCTCCCTGATAGAAGGAAATGGGATCTACCATGGAATGACTTATTGGTAGGATTCAGTAATTCACCAGCTCTTGGGTCAGGAATGGGAACTCAACACTGGGCCAGCTCTTGAAGCCTGCCTGCCAGCTAGAAGTAAGGAGATAATGTAAGCATAATTAATAATGGCATTCCCACTTATACAAACATTCATGTTTGGTTCTATACACTGAGAAGGCAGACCAGAGAACAGAGCAAAGAGCAGGCCAGCCATTTGTGTGATCAGAACAAACACTGGTGCCAGCACCCTTAGCCAGGTCATTTAGCAAAATGAGTCTCTACTTAACCCAGTTTTCAATTCTGATCTGTAGTTAGTTTGAAGACCACTTACCCCTGCACTGCTCACTCCCTGACTTACACTGAAGGTACATGTCAGCACAGGTACATGTCAGAGACTACAGACATTGCAAAAGGCCAGACTGAGAACCTAAACCCTTCCTAGCAGCTGGCCTCTGGTTTGTTCTGTAATTTCTTTTACGTTGCCCCTGATTTGATCTACACGCAATAGTTTTGTAATAATACACTGCTTTGGCATGTGACAGAAGAGGGAGAGCCTTGCCAATACACACACAGATGCCTTAGTTTTGCAGCAGTGGACCCTAAAGCAGCCGTTTTCCTTCAGTGTTTGTCCCTCAAGGCTGCACATCTGCAAGGACATTCTTATGCTAAACAAATGCACAGGGCACTTCACAGGACTTTTTTTCCAGAACAGCATTAGGAGGGGTTCCCTGTGATGCTGGCTTCCCTGACATCTCTGAGATGCACACATCTTTACTACCTCTTCTCCTCTGTCAAATTTTATTAGAACAGTCAGGTGGATCCAAATTTCATGGGGCAAGAGTAAAACTGAGCAAACAGCATTGCGACATAAGCCTTGCTTTCTTAGGAAACTAAATTAACAGCCATGGCCCAAACTAACTCAGGAACCTGGTATGAACTGCAACTGCAGAGAAAGTGTTGTGCAGATCCCGTGCCTTTCTGGGAAGGTAAGGTCTTTAGCAGCATTGGCTTGACTGATTTAAAAGATGCTAGCCCAACAAATAAAGCTCTCTGTTGCATACAATTCTCTAAGAACCTCTGGGTTCTCCAGAGAAGAACTGTGGGGGTGTGGGGGTGGTGTATAAGTGTTGGAGTTTTCACATCTGAAAAATACTTCCTTTTGTCCAGAAGTAGCTTTTTTCCATCTCAACAAAGGTGAGACTTGGACATTTAGGCTGCCTGATTTGGGCATTCTTTTCTTTGAACTCTAAGCCAAAAGATCCCTCAAGACTAGTTTCATACAACAAATGGACCAAAAAGGTCCCCAGACAACCAAGAGTTCTTTGGGGGTAGAGGAACTCATACCTAGCACCCACAAGCCAGGAAGAAAGGCGGCATAGCCAAAAACAGCCCATGCTTACAATAGAGACACGTTCACACCCAGCAGAACTGAACTCACAATAGTACAATAAATTAGCACGCTGCAGACTTGTTGACAGGGGCAGATTAGAGCAATGGGGTCACCTATCCCCACACAGGCAGAAAAGGCACCCTTCAAGGGTGCCAGGGGGAATATGTACATTCATCAGCCAAGACAGTTGTATCAGCAGTTCCTCTTGCAGGGCTGAGACAAAGAAGTCACTTAAACACCAGTTGATTGCAAAGTGCACATCAGGGCACAGAACAGGCACTGAACTGATCAAGTACTTATCTAAACTGCACTTCCAGGCAGCAGCAGGCCAACCCCAAACCAAATCCCATGAAGGTGAAAATCTCACTCTGTGAAGGTGCCAGCCAAATGCCAGGAGGGTGAAGGACCCAACTTCTACCAGACAAAGCCGATAGTTTTTACTGTCACTTCCTCTAGTCATGCCATCCTAGAACTGCACTGAAGAACTCATCAATGAAGATTAAATATCCTCTGTGATCATAACTGATCACTGATAAACAGTTTTAATCAACCCAAGTATGTGGTATCTTCTGACCTTTGTCCAAAATGAGCTGTCATATGGCAAAGCACTGTGGCCCAGCACACTCGTGTTTTGAAACATGTAGGTCCACGGCAAATAAAGTGCTCCCTGCTACACAAATTCCAGTCACCCTTGTTTGGAAACACTCCCCCCACTCCTCCCAACAAGTCAGTGACCTTGTTTAAACGTGGTGTATTTTCCAAATACTAACTTAGACCATGTATTTTTCTGCTCAGCTGGTTTAGAAATCCCACTGCTAGCAGTGGAAGTTTTACTTTTAAATGCATAGAAATAGGGCTTGAAAGTCACATACAAGACTAAAAGACTAAAGCCTAAAGTGAAGATACCTAAACAATAAAACCTCTACAGTGCAAAACATTCCTAGGGCATTTTACAGAGTCTCAAATACAGGGAAGGTAAAAAGCTGCTGAAGCCTTGGAAGAAAGAGAACAATTGAAATGAAACCAAGCACAAAACAAATACAGTACTTAGAAAAAGTACAAGCCTAAAAGCCCTGGACAGGTGAGAACAATGGTTATTCAGAACTAAAATGTGACAAGAGTGCTAAAAACCTTCCAAAGAACCTTATGGTATTTTATTATTGTGCTGCATTTCTAGGTTTATCCTCTAGCATTTTTATTTCAGTGACATGCTACAAAATAAGTGTTGGGTGTAACAACGGTTCACTAAGGATTTGCTAAATTCAAGGATGCTTCTCAACTATCTGTATTTGAGAAGTTTCAACTGTAAGGCTTTTTGAGAAGTTGAACAAAGTTGACATCGCACATGACTATTTTGTTTTGTTTTTAAAATACACTTGCTGCCTTGCAAC
Source organism: Vidua chalybeata (assembly GCF_026979565.1). Lineage (NCBI taxonomy): Eukaryota > Metazoa > Chordata > Aves > Passeriformes > Viduidae > Vidua > Vidua chalybeata. The sequence goes on along the minus strand of NC_071536.1, from coordinate 12,817,196 downwards.
CTATTAGGAAATATTTTCTTTTCATTAAGGGAGAAAAAAAGGAATTTTATTTTTACTGCAGTAGGGACTGATTCCAGACCAAGGGGCTGAGATAAGAGCAGAGGTTGCATGACCCGTGCATGTTGCACTGGGCTGTCCCCCAGCTACACACAGGATCACAGCACTAGGTGCAGAATGATTCCTTGAAAGACAACAGCTCTCCATCTGCGGCTTCATTTGACAGGGCTGCAAGCTCAGGAAATAGCACATTTACTAACCCTGGCTTCTCTGCACCTAGTGTTCAGCTCAACCAGCCAAGTCATTCAAGCCTTAATAGCAGTATTTATCGTTTTGGCAAGTGAGAAGACATGGAGAAAGCAGGGAGGAAAAGACAGAAGGCACCCTAGAAGAGGAGCAAGGAAAGCCAGACAGAGAAATGAAAGGGTGCAGAGCACATTTTCCAGAAGGCAGAAATTCCCACATCCATTAGGACTTACTGTCTAAGTAACAGAGTTCCTGGCAGACACAACTGACTTCGCTGGAAAAAATGTCTGTTTTAATAAAGGACAGGGGGAAAGAAAACAAAAGGTGAAACAGAAAAGAGCCATCAAAAGAACAGGAGCTATGCAAAAACAGGAGGCAAGGGCAAAGGCCATTTGTCTTCCCCATCTATAGAAAAGTGATGTCCCGTGACAAAGAAATAACGACAGTGAAGAGCACCTGGGGATATTTGCTCCTTACAGACCTCCAGGAGAACTCCTCCAGGAAAAAGCTTTCCCTAGAAGCTTTTCTCTAAGCCAAAAATATAAATAATGGCCACAAAATTAAAAGGGCTTATAAACTCCCTGCCTCTCCACTGCTGATCAGTGGCCCGTTCATCATTTTTTTCAAATTACAACAAGTAATGCCCTGCCCTCTGCAGTAAAATGGAGTTAGAAATGTGGAGAAAAGCTTTTGTATCTGCTGATCAAGCAAAAGACAACTTTTTTCCAACTGCCCTTCTGACTCCAGGGTATCAACACTTTGTCCTCCCTGCCCCATGACTACATCTGACACCACTGCCCTGGCTTCTATCACGAGTTGAAAAGTGCCAGCCAGACTCCAAGATAAACCTGTCAATAGCGAGGCACAGACATTTACACTCTTCTCTACCTGCTTGTGAATATCAGCTGTTTGTCGGGGACCAGTTCCTTAAAAAGCTTTTACTGAGGGAGAAAAGGAAAGGGGGATGCCGAGAGCATTTCAAACAGGAAAAACGGGGAGGGGAACCCCACAAAGACTGCAAAGAGAAAATAAATTTTAAAAAGCCTGTCCCCATCAGGTCCTCCCAGCAACCTTCTTTATCAGAGGTTCATTGTCAATCAATTAGCCAAGGCAGCAGGGGTCTGGAGGAAGGGGGGTAGCTCGAGAGACAATGGTCTGCCCTGTTGTATTACTATTTAATCGCTTTTCCTAAATAAATAAAGCAGCCCTGAGGTGCTGTCATGTCAAGAGAATTTATAACAAAAAAACCCTTCATTTTTCATTGGTCATTACTTTTCCTTCCCTCCCACCCCTGCAGGACTAGAGAGGGTTATTACTGTAGCCGTAAGTTCCATCTTTGTGTTGCTTGCCTTTGATTCCCACTCGGACCTTGCCACTTTCTGGCACTAATTTGTCAGGCTGAACAAAGGAGGGATTTGTACCTCCTGTAAGGTCTCAATTAGGAAAGGCTTCTGCTGTATTATGTGCCATTGGGACAGGACACAAAGACGGTAATTACAGGAATTTGCACTAAATGGCTGAAGAATTCACAGCAAAACTTTTCTTCCCCCCCCCCCCCCCCCCATCTTTCTCCAAGCTTACCCCTCCCAGCAGCCCTGGGGAAAACCGTTCTCAATGCCTGCAAGCTGTAATTACCAACAGCAGGCCCCTCAGGTTAAACAGCAGCCCAAGCCCGGAACGGCACAACTGCCTGCAGGGAGCAAGGAAAAGGAGAGAGGCTCAGTTCGCCTATATCCCTCCTCAGCACAAACTTTTCTGAGCCAAACAAGTTCCCCCAGTTTCAACTAAAATTATTTATTTCTCTGCACCATGGTAACAGCTCCAAATTCCAGCCAGCCCTAAGGGTCTCAGGAATGGCAAAGGACTCGCTCCTACAGAAAGTGCTGTGAATCCCCATCCTCGGGGACAGAGAATCCCAGTGACCAGCTTCCCACAGACCCTCCAAACTCAAGATTTTCTCTGCACAAGAACATTTGTTCAGTTTGGCAGACTAAAAGGAGACCACAGGAGTATTGGAAATGTCTCAGGTGTATCAGGAAAAGACATCATGCAACCCTAGTCAGAGCACCTTATTTCTGTGGGGAATACATGAGTGAGAGGATACTAATCATCCCATGTTCAGGAGAGGGAATCCATCCTTTCCCAGAGAAAAGTCTGCTCCCATACTACATAAAGCAAGACTAAAATCTGTTTCACATTGTAGACATGTATTTTGTTGCTATCCCAGGGCCCTCCTATTTTAGAAGAGGTAATTGAAAATATTCGCTTGAAACTCTCCTGAACCTTAGTCAGAAGATTAAGCAAAATATAAAACAAATTACATCATACAAATGTGGCCAAGAACAGAGCTGGATTCAGGCAGAAGCCCAAATACTGTGACCAAATCATTAAGTGCAATGATGCCAACCTTCTTGATGTTCCAGCTGCTAGGTGGGTGCCATGCACTGTGGAAAGATGAGCAGGAACATGACCTGCAGGTGACTACCAGAGAAGGACAAACCCAACTGCACCCACAGACAATTTTGAGGGCAGTCCAGTACATCTAGGGCCCAGGTATCCCTTGGAAGGGATTCAGGCCAGCCAGCAGGTCCTGGGCCCAAACAGATACTCCCCAGAGTCAGGTGTGGCTCCAGAGCAACAGAAGAACCACACCCCAAAGCAGCATGGAGAGGAGGCAGGACCATCACAACTCCCGTAATACAAGAGAAAAAGTCTCCAAAAGAGCCGTTTCTGCTTGAGCTGACAATTTCTAAGTGAATGTAACTAAAGCAAGTCAGAGACTATAGTTTAGGCATAAGGTGCCCAAATTTGCTCCACACAAGTGCCCTTGCTAAAGTAAAATGACAATGAACTGCATTCAGACATGTTCTCTCTATTTTCACTTCCTTCCCAAACTGGATAAAAACGTGATCTTGCCTATAGGACTAGAGTCAGACAACAAATTCAAACGCCTTTGATTCTGCACCACCTTTACAATGTCCTGAATCAAGAAAACAGCTCAGCCACCCTGCAAGGCAGCCCTGGCCCATGTAGTGCTGTATGTGCAGGATCTAATGTTTCAGCCCTGCTCATCAAAAGCAGATGAACCTCTAAATACCCCATAGCTTTTTCTCCACATTTGACAGAGAGAAAGGCTAAATACAGCCACAGTGAGAGGCAGGGAACAGCTGTGCTGCTAAAACACACACATGCTCTTTCAAGTGATTTTCTTTTCCTGTAGAGGGGGTGTAGGTGCAGATGCTGCAATCTGGCTGCTCACCTGCACACTTGAAGCTCTGAACTGTGAGCCCTCTCTCTAGAGACAGTGTGGTCAGGATGCTCAGGAAGCTGGTGGTCACAGACTGGCGCTTGGTCTTTCTAAGATCATTTCCAAAGGGCCGATCTCCAGGTTTGCTCCTAAGTGTCACCTGTGGGTTTTGGGTTAAACTTCGAGTAGCATTGGCTGCTGCTTTCAGTGCCTCCATCCACTCCTGGGCCCTCTGACGGGTCTCTGCACGCAGGCGCAGCACATCTTGGGGAAAAATGACCTGAAAGCAAGAGTCACAGCCATCCTGAGTATCTGTCTGGACCGACAGGCACACATCCACATTGTAGCTCAGCAGGGGATCTTCATCAAGCCTACCAGGCTGGAATGCCATGAGATAAGACCTGTCCAAGACAAAAGTAAATGCCTTCCAGTTATTCTGGACAGTTAACCTGTAAAGAGTCCCTGATTTCAAAATATTTTGGTACTCTTTAGTGTTTTCAGTCAAATTCATGGATAGGAAGAGCTCCATAGGCTTCTCTAATAATCCATTTGTTTGAGAAAGGTCACTGTTATTTTCAAGCTTTGGCACATTCTCCAGTTTGTCCTGCTGTTTTGTAAAAGCAGGCCCAGAAGAATGCACCGCTTCCCAAAGTTTCTGCCCCCAGTCCAAAGTCTCCCAGGAGGACTCTGCCTTCAGCTGTAGCTGTGAGCCGTCTGACAGGACAGTGTCCACCACCTTGGTTTCACTGCCACCAGTAACAGCGACCCTTTGAAAACGCATGAGTGGATACACGGTGGGAAGAGTCTGGTTGCCACTGCTGTCCAAGCAATACAGGTACAGTTTGTACTGAGAGAGTTCAGCATAGCAGGTTTGCCAGTAGCTGTCATTGTCTCTTCTAACTTCCAAATATCCCTTCTTCAGAAGATTTGAGAACACTGTCTTGTGTTCTGGAGGAAAAAAAATTAGAATATTATGATTATTTTTTTAAATTGTCTCAAATTTCTACATCATTCTGGCTTCTACATCTCTCCTACCCATACATGGCATACCTGAAGATAGGATCACAGAGACAATCCTCATGTCATAGGTTATAATTATCAAACACAAGCACTAAAACTCTACTTTTGAGCACCCATAATACAGCACTTTTTACCCAGAGGTATCAAAACACCTTACAAAAAGGGAACAAAGAAACAGCAGACAGAGAAACAAAGCAGTTTTCCTAAGATATCCAGGACGACAATGGCAGAGCAACAAAACACTTCAGGTCTCCAAGAACCTAGTCCAGAAGTGGACAATACTATCAAGTAATCTACTGCCAGCTAAAACAGTATTTTGACAGTGAAAAACACATAAAGAAGAAAACACCTTACCCTCTCTTTCCTCCTCCTTCCCAGGCTCAACTTCATGTTTTCACACACACCACCTCTGTGTCCCCCATCTTAAGCAGCTCAGAGGGAAAGGGCATAGTGGTATCTGGTCAGCTCCTCTCTGCTCTCCTTCCTTCTCACACCTTTCCCCTGCTCCAGCATGGTCCTCTCCAGGGGCTGCAGTCCTTCAGGTTAAACACACCCCTACATGAGCGCCCTGTGGCCACAGTTCCTTCGAGAACTCCAGCATGGGGTCCCACATGGGCCTGCAGGGAGATCCTGCTCCACCACGTTCTTCCCAGGGGCTGGAGCACATTCTCATCCTCTGACCCTCAGCTGCTCTTGACACAGCTGCCAATGCTGTGCCCTTCCTGAGATGTGTTCTGCCAAAGAGGCCTCACCTGTGGCTGATGGGCACAGCTGTGTCCTGTGGAGGGGCTGCTGGAACAGCCCTGCTGCCTGCACTGCGGACAGCACCTGGCACCTGCACTGACCCGGCAAATGCAGAACTGTGCCCAACACAGCAGTTTCCTACCACATTTCAGCACAACCTGGGACCAGAACATTTTGTACAGCTCTGTTTACTCCAGACTTTTGCTGGTTTATGAGAATCAGGCTCAGGAGTAGCAGACATGACCAAAAATGAAAAGAGGCTGCCCAGAAGGATTCAAACACATACACCTGAGTGTCTCAGCACTTCAGGTGCTTTGGAGCAGACCATTCCACAAAACCAAGCCTAAGGCAAAGTCAAGGGGAATCTTCTTCATCCACAGAAAACCAGCCATACACAAGTCACTCCAAGCACTAAAGTGATACAAATTTAAAAGGAATTATCTAAAGCATTTCTGAGATTTAAAAAAAGGGTTTCCATATAAAATTTGTTCCAATCTGATTTGCACCACTTCAGCCACCACAGGCAAGATTCATATTTTCACCTTGGGCTAGGCAGGTGGCTCTAGGCAATTTTTGTTGGTCCCTGTATAAATTCAGAGGCATTCATAGTTACACTGTAATACCAACTGTAACACTTGGCACCCCAAAACAACGCAGGCCTGAGGAACAAACTCTTACTCCCGTTTGAGTTCTACTTCACCCTTCCAGTAAGGGTACCTGTGCTGAGTCTTGGCTTACAAACAGTGACAGAATTAGCAGACACAAGTAAAGGTTTCTGCCTCTAATTGTGTATCTCCCTTAGAGTCTGCTATTCCTGGCACAAGAACAAGGTAGCCACCTGGAAACAGCTCCTCATCCATTGCCCAGCGAATTAGGTCACAACAAAATCAGCATCAATTGACTTTAACACACAGTATTACAGACCACAGCAATACAAGAGCTGGTCTACTCAAGATTTCCATCCTGAGGCTGACAGCCTTTGAAATAGGCATAGCTGGGGCATAAGACATTTTCAGCATCTCAGCTTAAACAGTTACACTCATGTTAACAGGCCACACTCTAACAACCTTTAGACATCACCTCTGAGTATACTGAGGATGCCTGCAACACAGAGCTAAGAGAACAGAAACATCTAGACTGGATGAAGCTTGGAAACAAAAACAGACCTGTACAGAAACTACATCCCCCATCTGTACTGGGCTTCCCAGCTAATAGGTTGCCAAGCTTGCTGGCCAAACTGCTCTCACCACTGCTGGCTAAGGGGTGAGTCTGTCTGTCCTCCCTAAGCACAAGGAGAGTCAGGGACTCACGAGTATTTGAGGAACTTAGTTGCTGTCCAGGGGCTTCCAATACCAACTGGGGCAACCTTGGGCTGTAACCTTCATTCTAAGAAGATGCTCCTGCCTTTGGCTGCAAGTACTCCTGTAGCTGATTCTCAGTTTCTTCTATGGGCAGGAGAAAGAATCAGAACAGCAGCAGTGTAAAAGCTTTTGCCAGCTCTTCAGCAAAGACCAACTTTTAAGGATTTATAAGGATTAAGCAGATAAGCTCCAGTTAAACTTAATGAACATACATGAAAATTAATTGTTTGATATACTTAATGTTGGTATGGAAATCTCATGGGGGTTAAAAATGGGGGAAGGATACCACCTTGCACTCACCCTAACAGAAAGGAGGCACTGAGGTTTTGCCTTGACAGCTCAGCCTCAGCTTCCCCATTTACCCACATGCTCAGAATGGAGCCTGCTTTTAACACCATGCTCAAAGGACTCCATCTAGAGAGATTTCCTGCAGATATAGCAAAAACCATAAAAACAATTTTAAAACATGCTATTTTGGCACTAGGTCTAAAAAGGTCAGTATAACTATACCTTGCATATCAATAAATTACTCGAGGGTATTTCAGCTAAATATGAAAACTGAAAGCCTAATCTATAACCCAAAATGTTAGAGAAAAAGCACACTTTGATAGCCCAAATGGATAGATGTGCACACACATGGACACACTGAAAGAGAACCAATTTTGTTCACCATACATCTCTGGCCCAGACATTCATTAGTATTTCTGCACTAACTCAAAAGCCATTAATTTCTCTGAAACCCACACTAATCCCTTTGTAGTGCAGATAATGGACAGCCATTCTAGAGTCATCTTCCCTTTCTATTAATCCAATCAGGGAGGCAGTGCTTCTGCAGCTCCAACTGCAATCTCTCTCGCTTCCATCAAGTACAGATGACTGTTCAAGCTTCTCCATAATAAGACAACTCATAACCTTCCCCCAGCCACCCCTCCTTCATCCACACACAGGTTTGCTTGTCTTTTGTTGAATTAGAGAAAGGCTATCTCTCCCTGTCTTTCACAGAGGCACCCCTCTCTCCCTCCTTCACCCCACTCCTTCCCTTCAAGCTCTGTGAAATTGGCTCCAATGGCTCTCTCGCTGAAACTGGGACAGAACCAGCAGCCACCCTGATTAACATTCAAATGCCTCGTATTGTTTAGGTCAGGGCAATAGATGCTGGCACAGACAGGTTGAATTCGTATGCTGCACATACACACACTTTACAGCTCTTCTCCTTTATCTCTTCCACATGCACTGTGACAGATAATACCTTTTTACTCACAGAGCAAATGGTACCATCTCTCTATCCACCTTCCAAACACAAACTGCATCTCTTTCCCTCCTTATGGAGACAGGCAGAGTAAATTGAAGAAGAGTAAAAAAACCCGAAATAATCACAGTAAATAGCTCACATATGAGCCATTTGGAGTTATAATTTCAAGGAAAGAGGTGGAAGAAGGCAGAGGAAAACAAAGAGAGACTCAGCAGCTGGAGACAGAGTAATATCTTCCTCAGCATCTCTCCTCTCCATTGGGAACTGCCCCCTTGTCCCAGCTAGGAACCCTGTACATAGCACCAAAACCAGGCCAGCCTAGCACCCACCTACCACTCACCACACTTGGGGCAGCTGGTGCAACCAGCACCCCTAGAGAGAGAGACCAAATGTTGTATCAGCATGTCCAGAAGATACTCACTCCAGAACAACTGACTGTATTTGTATCTCAGCTGGCATGACAGGAAAGCTTACTCTGTTTTCCACCTCTGAAGCATTTCTGACAACAGTCATTCCAAGTAACTTGGAGAAGAGCAAAAGCAGAGATGCCTAGTTTGTGAGGAGTTTGCATCTTGAGGGGACACTCCTCTCCAAATTCTCTAATGCTTAGGAAGTGATGAGTGTAAGTTCAGATTTTTTGTCAGTAGTTTTCCTCTCGGTTTTTTACAAAACTAAACATTTTTACAAAACACTTTTGGGACCTAAAAATGCTCTCAAATTGGGTTGGACTAGTCACCTTCTTGGTAGGATTTGCTCAATCAGGGACAAACTGTGCCTCAGATCCACAATGTCCACTATCTTCCTACTTAAAAACACAGTCTTTTCTTCCCACCTGTTTTCCCACCTGGGTCTGCAGATATGTATCCTTCAGTTTGTCAGTGTGCAGGTGCTCAACACAGTGACAGCTCTAGAGTTCCCCAAGCTCATAGGCACAGCAGGCAAACAAAACAGCTACCTGGAAAAAGTACTGTAGCACCCACACTGTCAGGAGTGGTGGTGTTTGAATGATCTGCTGTGTTTAAAATACTGTGTTTTAAAAATCCAAGCCAAGCTTCACTGCATATTACAGAAGCAGTATTCTCTCTTTGTTTGCCAGGCCACATGCCCAGAAATACAAGAGCCTGCCTTGAATTTGCTTACATCTTCTGTCTTTGCTAGCTCTGCTTCCTGCTTGTGCCCCATAGCACAAACAGGGTTTATTTCTAGCACATGAGTTCTTTCACGAGCTGGCCAAAGATACTGCCCCAAAAAGCACAGCTTCTTTTCAGGTCCTTTTCTTTCTCGGCACATGGAAAGGATTCAGTGCCATTTTATTTGTATTACGGTTTAGTAGTAGAATAGGCAGTGCTGGGTTAACAGCTGGAGTAGATAAAGGCTTTTTCCAACCTAAATTATTCTATGATTCTATAAAAGAGTAAGCAGCAGGAACAGAGAAGCCCACAGTAATGGGTATACTATGATGGTAAGGAAACAAAAAAACAGCGAAGAGTTAATGTATGCAGTAAGTGGGACAGCTTTGGAGGACTGGGAGACCTCTGCAGGCTCCAGAGGGAAGTCCTTTACAGCAGTGAGGACTGACAGGAGTTGCTGAAGGCCCTCTCAGTATTTCACAGCATTCATTTAATTTGGATTAAAACCCTGAAAAGGGATGTCTTCTAAGGATGCAACCACTACGACTCCTTCAACAACCCCTTTTATCCATCCTCCAAATACATTCTTCAATCTTTTCTGGAGAATAATTACTAGCCACAGATACGTGTCTGCAAAACATACTTTCTTGCTTTTGTACTTCTCTTTTCAGATCAGCTCACAGTAGCAGCAAACTCTTTGTGAAGCTCTCTTGCAAACACAGAGGGAAGAAATAGCACAGCTACCTTGTAAAAACTGCACAGCTGCTGAACAGAACAGGCAAAGGAAACAGGTTAAAAATGTATATTTTCAGAGCACAGAAGCTCTCCTTCCTCAAAGAAGGTACCTCTGCCTTCCAGCATTCCATACAGAAAGCTCTTGGAGGGCACACAGCAAGCACTGACTACCTTGAGAAGTGGGTCCACAGGAATTTCATATCACAGAATCACAGATTAAGCTTAAAACACTATCAGGGACATGTACAGACCTTCAATGGCTATATTTTAATGAAGTTTCTGTGGGCAGATGAAGTTGTCACACATCAAACCCAGGAGATGCCCACAACACAGCTGACAAAAACTAAGAGCTCTGTCTCCAGACTTCTGAGTGCATTTCTGTTCTGTATCCTTTCCACAGAAAGATATAGAACAGAGACTCCACTCTACAAGAAGCAATATATCTCCCTAGACAAAAGTAACAGCAGGTGTACTTGCCTTTGTCAACCAAGAACACCCTTCTTTGGGCTACAGCAACTATGTCACAATAACCTACACGTTTGTACCAATATATACACTTATACATACTTACACATTATATATATTTATACCACACACACATCTCCCCAAACACAAACACTTAGGCACCTGCTTTCCATGTTCCAATATAGCTGACTTACCTGGAAAACCCAACACAAAAAGTTTGTTTTAACCCTAAACAGGCCACCTATTCATAACTGGAGTCAAGCCACTATATGCATACATGCACCCCTTCACAATCCCTTGATCTTTAGTTAAGCCCTGCCTTTATTTAGATTATAAAAGTCTTTGTGGCTCTAGCTGCTGTTCCTCTCCGCAAGTGCTCGGTTCATTTCCGGCATCTACAAAATAAATCATGGAGATGGAGACACTGGATCAGTGCTTCCAAAGTCCTGAGCAGAACCTCTTCAGTGCAGTGCTTGGGAAAGGAAAAGGAAGAAGTATCACTTGCTGAAACACAGCTTCATACAACCAACTGGAGATGCCTGCCTCAGTCTGATAACAACACTTCCTGTGCCCCACACAATGCTGGCAGCAATGCCTTAATATTGACAAATTGAGTGATTTAGTTTCTGTTACTTGCTTATGGATTGAAAATTCAACATTATTTAAAGAAAGAGAGCAGAGATCTTGGGCCTTACAGTAAAGCTCTGTATGCTCTCTTTTTAATGGCTGCTCTTTACTTTATGAAAACTGCTTTTGTTTGGATTTGCCATTCTCCCAATAGCTTTAGCATTGAAAGCCTTTCTTAAGTTTGGTAAAAGCATTCAAGGAAATTATCAGAAATACACAACAAATAAATAATTTTTTCCTGAGTCAAACTGAGTAATAAGACAGAAGCAAAAAGTAAAACAAGCTTAGATATTTAAACTATAAAAAGAACAGAAATCAAGGTAAGTTTAAAAAATGTTCCTTAGGCAGGCAAACACACAAAGCCACATCAAAGACAGAAGAGCCATACTGATTTCTCTTCTTTTAAGAGTTACCTCAGAGTCGGATTTTGAGTGGGTTTTTTGTGTTTTTTAACATCCAGCTCCTCTTTCAAGACAAATATTAAAATCAGATAGGAAATTCCTCATATAAACATAAACAAAGCACCAGCACAAACCTGTGTTTCCTTGGATATCTTCTCCCTTGGTTAATGCCAGGTAGGAAAGCAGAGCACAGTTATTGTCCTGACCAGGTGCAGGGGGCTGCTGCAGGGAGGTGCCTGTGAAGACCACTCTCCAGTTTACATGGCTGATATCAGAGCGTGACCTGTTGTGACCTGGTTTGAACATGGAGGCTTCCTCATTCTGCACCAGGATGTCATTCACTGAGCGAGGCCTATCTCTCCGCCGCTGGCAGATCTTGAAGATATTAAAAGCTGTGGTCTCCCCTTCCCCTGCCCAAGCAAGGTTGTCAGCAGCTGTTCCCCTCTGCACCATGCATTGGTCTTTGGCAGGGAACACTCTCTGAGCTTTGGTTTCCAAGAGACCATTTTTGCAGTGATCCCAGATGAGGTTACTTTTAGCTAAGGAGGTGACGTTCCTCAGGTTCCTGCTCTCTGTTATTTGATCGAATACCTCATGCCCAACCAGTTCCGGGACCTCCTGCACGCCATACACCTCAGAGGGCTGCACAATCTTTTCAAGCTTAGTATCAAAACTATTGAAAAAGTCTTCAGTCACTTCCAAGGCAGGGCTAATGTCATCCACTTCAAGAGCCTCCATATCCTGTGCTGCTGTGGGCTCAAGGTGTTGTGATGTGTTAAGATACCACATCAATATGGACTTAAAGACCTGCTTCACATCTATCCTTGGCACACCATTAACTTGGACGTGGCGGGCAAACACAGTAGCCAACTCCAACCCATAGTGGCAGGAAGTAACCAACTCAATTTGTCTTCAGATTGAAGATCTAACACCCACTGACCAAGTGGGCTATGGTCCCTGTATGAAATCAGCTCATAGAGATGAAGAGTAGCTGTAAAGAAAAGCAAAACATCTCATCAGCAAGAGTCTATTCCCAGGAAAATATGTTTAATCACATCACTCCTTTCACAGTCATAATCCCCTTCATTTAACTTTTTCCTTCAGTTGGCACCAAAATTATTGTGTATGAAGAAACCCTTGGTGGTTTCTGTTGTTCACTCTGTATGAACTCTGTGTATAACCACTTTTTGAACTGAAAGCTGCAGAGAGCTTGATGGGACACCAGATGACAGGAAACCGAAGTGATACCATTTGTTAACCAAGCTTTAGAAAGCTGCATTGAGAGGCAGCCACCTAAGGAATGCTTCATAGAGTTTTCCTTAGGGTTCTAAGAAAAAGTTGATAAATGACAGGGTCATGACATAGGCCAACCAGCCTCAAATAGTTTGCCTTTTTGTCCAAGATCACTTGAACTCGCAATTTTATGGAGACCAACATGGTTTTACAGTGGCTACCTTGTCTACCCATCTGCATGAACAGAACTGTGACATTTGCCAAATAAATCAATGCTATGAGGCTACTGCAGAGCACTGCACATAGTTTCTTTCTAGAATATCACTGTGAACCATGTAGCAACCTAAGCTCCAGAGACAATGCAACCTACCAGCAAAACAAAATATACCATGTCATGCACTGTCACGAATCCCCAGATTTTTATTTCCAAACCACTGACTGACTGGGCAAAACATAAGACCAGCAAGGAGCTTTAAGGATAGAACTATTGAGAGCTGTATTGACCACCTGAGCTTATACCTGTGAGGAGGAAGGGAGTTTCTATTCCCTATGGTGCAGTAAGGGGGTGTCCCATTGCTCCTGCCACACCAAGTCTGCTGCTGTCTAACTTCTCAATCTTGAAGCTCAATCCACAGTGCTGCCATGCTGAAGGGAAATGCACAGTAGGTATGTTTAAATTGGGGTAACCTGTCAAATGTCTCTGAGTTCTTGGGACCTGGAGACTGGGCAGGAGAACAGCCCTCAAGTCTCCTAAGACAAATCACAGTACCCAGAGCCTGTACATGCAGAACAGCTTAAAGTCAGAGTTTTGAACATATCAGCTCAAGTCCTAGAAGCAGAAAGCTGCATTAGCTCAGAGCTCTACCTAGATTAATACACTCCTAACAAAACTAATTAGCTGGGCTGGGCCAACAATTAGCAGCCCATTAGCTTGTAAACGCTGCTGAAGTGCTACCAGGACGCATGAAGATTTAAACTAAGCAGGAAAAAAACATCTATTAAACAGCATCAAAACCAGATAATACTATTTAAGGTGGGGTTTTTTAAATCCATAACAGTCTTTTAGCCTAACTTCTGTTAGGAAAACTGCTTATATAGGCACCCTTTTCTATAGCAAGCCAGAGGAAGAGAGGAAGGTGGCTAGCAACCCCAAAAGAAGGGGGCACAGAATTCTGTAGCACAAACCAATCTCCTCCATAATCCCCCAGTGGCTTCCTCCCACCCCTGCTTCAGTTGTAGCCAGCTATGACACACTTGTGCTCAAAAGCAGCAGCTCATCCTCCCTCCTAGTAGATCTGCAGTTCAGACTATGATGTCCACAAAGACACTCCAACTAAATAACTTTCAAAAGCAATAACTAATCACATACACAACTCTGGAACATCAAGCCCTCACACAGAGATCTTTCTCCTCTTAAATCTTTGTAAGGATTCACTTTGCTAGTCTCATAGTGAACCAGGGTAGGATCAGCTTCAATTATGTGAATACAGAGTAAGACACTGAAAATAGAGACAAAACCACAACCAGAGGGCTGAAACAAAACAGACCTGGAGTCATTTCAAATCAGAACAGTATGGGAGCAGACTCTGCAAAGCTGTGCAATTGTGCCAGTTGACAGCAGTGGGAAATTAAGTCATCCTGGGCATATCTGCATTGTCAGCTTAATGCAGCATGGAGTTTACTCTTGAAGCTCAGTCCTGCCAGCAGCCCCAGAACAGTGTTCTGCTCCCTGGTACCACAGAGCCTGGGAGTTCAAGGAACAGCCTAAGGGACATCATGTGGTACAACCTGTCCACTTATTCTATACCCTTCTGTAGCTATTTTTATAGCAAGAATGGTATTTTGAAGTTGCAAACTGCAAGAAGCATTCACTAGAACAAAACTAGCACCAACATAACCATAGGCCTGCAGTGAAGGCTACAGCCTGGTCCATTCAAGATGCTGCCTCGTGAGGATTGGCAGAGGATGCAGCCTTGCACTCCCTCACTCAACTGGAGTGGCAATCACTCCAGAAGGACATGTGACATGCCACTGCAGCATTCCAGTGACAGCAGATACAATGTTGGTCTGTTCTTTAAGTCACTAGGAAAGGTGGAAAGCAAGGGATAAAAATTGACACTTACATTTAACAAGCTCATTTTTAAACACCGGAGGCTTCAAGCAGCTGAACGTTTCTCTGGATCCTGTGAGACAGGAGCTACCAGCCAGCCAAGTGTGGTGATGCCAAACTACAAACTGACCTCATAGCCAGTAGGATGCTGAATCACATGGTCATGAGAAGATGACAGGCCCCTGTATCACACAGTTCATAAACTGCAGCATTCATACCTTCCCAACTAGTCTGTTTGCCCTGCTCAATAAAGACGTGAAAGATGATAGCAGTGGTGGCAGGCTCATCCTTCCCTACACCACCAAAAGAGTTGTACCAGTAATTCTCACTAGCACTAGGATCCTGCAATTACATATCATCCATAAATGCAATTAGGCACTTTCTGACAGTGGCACTCAACAAAGATTTAATTCAAATGTCTGCATGGATTTGGTGTCAACTGAAAGCAACTCTGACATGGCAGTAAACAGTTTTATCAAAATCTCCTCCAGGAGGGAAAGCAGTGAAAATCACTTCCTTCATGGGAAGGGTAAAAAAAGACAAACAATAGGATAAGTTAAACTCCTTTTAAGTTACTATAAAATGTGTTGCTTTATGTATTTTCTTGAAATACCTTAAATTTTCAAAGACATTCAGTCTGAGTCAGTGAATATGAGAGGAATGAAGAAGCATCAGCCCAAACTATTATAGACTGATGAAGGTATGGACAACTATAAGCTTGGATTTGTCCTCATCCAGGCCCCTGGAAACTAGTCATAGTGAAAAAAGGATGAAGGAACATGCTGCATTGCACTCAGCAAAAACTGCTGGCCACAGGGATTGCAGCAGCTGAAAAACAGTTTTCTGTATACCTACCTGCCCAGCATGAACATGCAGCAGTCAGATAATTAAAGTGCACTTACAACATGAGTAGTCATTACAATCACAAGTTTATAGTGGCCTCATCACATACATGGCTGAGGTAAACAGCAAGGATTACTGGTCATAGCACATTAGACACTGAAGTTCAGTTTAGTAAAGATTACCTCCCTTGGAGAAGCCACATGGGTTTAACTTGGGTGACAGCACAGTCTGACAGCAGAGAAAAATCATGAATGACCAACACCAAGGAACATACACTGGAAGAGACAATTTCAGTCCCTGATACATTTTCTGGATCCTTATGGGTTATGGAAAATATCCAAGCATTGCATGGCAAAATTTAAAAAGCACAGAAAACGCTGTGAAGCAGAGGGGAAAAGCAGAAAGGAAGAACAGAAGTCTTCACACAACTTGATAAGCAATCTTGTTGGTTTTGGTGCTCAGAGGACTTCCCACCTCTCTTCCAGATAGTAGAGATGCTTAACACAACAAGTGAAACACAACAGATAAATAGAGACTTCCCCTTTCCTTTGGTATTTGGAGAGAGAATCAGAAAGGAACTATCAATGATGTTCATGAGGAAATGCATAAATTACAGGAGCTCTCAGTCAGTAAAAGGTAGCCAAAGACAGGTAATATTAAAAGCCCCTCAAGTCTCATTGATTCTTAATGACTCTTGAGCTCAAATTCCTGGTGAAGATTAGGGTTTCTGAGAATCTTATCTCAAGAGCACAAAAGGAGTTTTACAAGCTATGTGTATGCAAATAGAGACCAGGGGTGCCTCAGGCACTGGGGATCTTGCCCTATCCCCTTTCCAACACACCGGAACCTTCTGTGGGAACCAGCTCTGCTTATCTCACACTGCATTACAACTGTGGGCTGAAACTCCAAGGCCAAGAAGGGAAACAGAGAGAGAGATTCTTTCAGCTGGGTAACAATTGGGTAGCAGAGCAAATTCAAGCAGCCTAGGGACTTTTATTTCTGTTATGCTGTAGGCCTGGACCACTACAGTCCAGTTCATGGGCTATGTGTTGTTCAGACAAACCTAATCTGAACAAATCTGAAGAAGAGGCTGATGCACTGTCTCTCTGAATGCAATCCACTGGGGCTGGCACAGCTAAGTACCTAATGAGCTTTTCTACCTATCAGTCTGAGCAACCTCAGACTGCAACCTGAATGCCTTCCAGTGGTACTTCAAACAATCACAACCTACAGGTTTTGCTGCTTCAAGGATTTCTGACCTGCTCTGCAGCTCACATCAGACAAGTATTGCCTTGAATCTAAACAGGACACACTTAGGTCAATGACAGTCTTTGAAAACCAGGCTCTTCTGTGCAGAATCCCTGAAAAAAGGTATGAAGCTGATGACTTAGGTGCTACCTAATAGTTTAAAAGTTGAGCTGTATTTGTCAGGTGGGCACACCCAAATGGACAGAAGAGAGAACAAGGATGCACAGATGACTGTCACATACACAGCTTTTACCATTGCCTATGCACAGAGTGCTTGCACAAGGAGCTGAAGAGTCCTGCAAGAGTCCTGGTTCAAGACACTTCCACTCCGAGTGGTTATGAGCCCCAGAAAATGCAGTGGCCAGCTCTCTGAGCAGCAATCGAAGGCTGCACTCCTGCCTGCCTGTCACACCCATCTTGTAGAGGCACCTGATAGGGAGGAATTTCACAAGGGACAACTGTAGAGAGCGAGCATCAGCTGGGACACTGTCCCTGTGCAAACTATCACATTCTCTTGGATCCTGGCTGTATTTTGTTCCCATGGCACAAGGCAAGCCTTTTCCCAAGTTATTCCAAACCCCCAGATGGCCTACTGCTGTGTACATCAAGTGAGACAGAGCACACAAGCTTGTTAGATTCACCATTTCAATGGCTGGAGGAAATTTACAGTGCTTCATAAAGAAGAGAAAACTACAAGAAACTTTTCATATACAGGGAACCACAATTTCAAAAGGTTGCCATATGACAGTAAATGGTTAGTTCAACGTCACCTGGGTAATTGTCTTTAGATCACATTTTTAAAGCCCTTCTCCAAAGGCCTCTTTCCCCAACAGACAAACTGAGAAATGCATTGCTTAAATTTTTCAGACTATCCCAACTTTAAATGTCTCACAAAAATCTCTTTTGACTGATATTCCTGCACAAAGCAACTTGCAATACTCAGGAAAAACTCACAAAAACTGGAGAAAGAGACTCCCTGGTCAGGAATGCTTGGCTATAGTGTCAACAGAGGGTAGCTGAATGCAAACATAACCATTTCCAAGTTGCAAGCCCACCTGTTTGCCAGCCTCATTATCCTTAAGGATGAAATTAACTGCCAACATTTATCAATGAAGAAGAGCTCCCACATCCTGTCTGCTAGACCCAGGGAGAGGCAAACAGCAGGAACAGCCACAATTAACTTGGGGCCTAATTACAGTCAAGCTAAAAGACAGCGGTGATCTCTTCCACTCTACAGAAAACAAAACAAAACAAAACAACTGCAAAAAGATGAACTGAAGAAAGAAGTGAAATCAGGTAGGAAGAAGAATGCCACGTTCCATGAAGGGAAACAGATCCTTAGCAAGGACACATGAGTCTGGCTCTGTGAAGCGCAGATTTTCCCCAGCTGCTGACCTCACCCAGTGCCTTTAACAAGGAAACTCCCCAGGCATCCTCCCCGTGTGGAGAACTAACACATCACAGCTCCAGAACAGCTCACCCAGTGATGAGCACAGAGCAATGCACAATAAACAGTGCTTGCAGTATACATTAATTTTAACTGTCATTTGGAAACACTGATTAAAACACCAGAAATACTAAGCTGCAAAGAGCACAACAGCCTGCACTAGAACAAAGTGGGGCCAGAGGCTGAGGAGCACCCAGGAGTGGAGGAAGACAGACCACCAGAAAGATTTCTTTTCCAGAAACTGCCTGCTGGACAGCTCTCCCAAGATCTTTATCACTCACTGGTTTGCCTTGCAGCCGCCTGACACACATCCCTCCTGGCTGGGGAGCAGGAGGGATGTGTAATGAAGGGCTGTAATGAAGGGCTGTGTCACTTCCTGGGGATGAATAACCATTTAAAATCTCAGCAGCTGGACTGGGATGAAGGATAAAGGACTTTAACAAGGAAGGGAACAAAAAGCCAAGCAGACTGACCACAGGGGAGCAGCTGGAGGTGACACACAGCCCAGGCTGCAGCCAGCCAAACCCATCAGCACGTGGGCACTTTCTTAGGTCACATCAGACTGAGACCCAGACCACCTCCTCTGCATGCTGCTTGGTGGCTGCCTGACCTTGCAAAATCCACAGGGACAAAAAGAACACAGCAGTGCAGTCATTTGGCCCAAGACAAGGCTCTGAGGTCCTAAACACACCTGTAGCCTCAAATAATAACCCAAGGGAGTGAATGATTTCTGTGCTGATATTCCAGTTTTGTCTAAAGTGGTGTAACTTGGATTTTACATGCTGTCCTTGTCTACAAGAAGGCACACAGACACCACCAAACAGCCTGTCACCTCCTGAATTCAGCACAGAGCACAGAAATTGTCAGGGAACAGGGTATCCAAGAGGGGTGATAGAAGCTCCTCCAGTACAAGAGGAAACATGATTGAACTAGACAAGCAGGAAACAACAAACATGACTCAGTCTAATATTTCTAATTGTATCTGCCGCTACAGAGTGCTTGGCTCCTGCTAGGATGTAGAGCAACTTTGTATATGTCAGGTGAAATAAAACTTCTCTATAAAAACCCCCCAAACATTTCTTAATGCAAGCTGAATTTTTGTAGCTATCTATTCACTCTACATTTTCTAGGACTAGGCTGAAGAGGAAAGACAGTCAGTTCTTAAATGTTTGATATATATGTATTTTTTTTTTTTTTTTTTAAAGTTCGGAAATTAGGACATTTTCAATTTGCCCTTGTTGAGCTGTGAACAGAAGTAAAAAACATAGCTGGGAATAACAGCTTGCATTGCCCCAGAGGCCCAAAAGAAGGTAAGAAACACACCATCACCCACAAGGACACAGAAGACCATTTCTTCCTTGAGATGCCAGCACAGCTGTAGAAAACACACTTGACATCCAAATCTGTACGGTACAGCTTTCTGAGTAGCCCTGATGTGCAGCTGGAGCTAACTCCTCTCTTCAGCTGTGGTACCCGAAGAATCAGCTGGGACAGTACAAGCCATTCTACACTGAGACCTGGATTTCCTGTAACTGTTAGCAGTTGCATGCTGACATTGAAGGGAATACAGTGCTTAACCACAGCCTCTTTTTCAGACCTCAAACTAAGCTCTTACCTCGTTTTTCAAACAGCCAGGACCACAGTGCTTTGTCACATATATTGGCAGGAGAAGGAGAAGAAGCACTGATCCAAATAACGCTGAAGTTCGGCAACCTACCATAGCAACCCAAATGCTCAGGTCCTGGCAGCCCTGCCAAAACAGCCAACCCTGTGGGATGGCTGTAACCACCAGCACCGCTACAGAGTTGTGTGACTACCCAGCATAAGTGCTTGCTCTTTCCCAAACTGAACTACATCTTCATTACAGAAAATTTTAGCAGAAGCCCTGTAGAAACCTCAATGCATCTGATGATACTGAAATGCTAACAATAACCTGCTTCAGGTCCTGCAGGAACAATGTATCTAGCTACAACAGATTGATAAAAACTTTCACTCCACTGTACAGTGCTCTGTTTCACATTAGATTTCTGATTTAAGTCCCCAAATCAATTCATTAATTTTGAATAAATAAGAAAAAGAAGGGGCAAGATGAAAATTACTGTTGCTTAAAGCGTATGGGCATTGGACCAACTAAGATTCAGATGCTTTCTTATTCTTACTGCAACTTTTTGTAGTCAGTTAGTGGGGTATGCAGTGCTGAAAGTGAGATTCGTCTGTAAAGCTTTGCAGGATGAGGTCAGTTGTGCATATCTGCAGAACAGATCAGGAGCAAGTCATGATGCCCTATACTAACGTACACCCAAGGTTCTTCCCTCACCTCACCCTGCCAGGGACCCCAGGATTTCTGCTGATACTCCAGCTAGCACACATTCATTCCCATATAACACAGACTCTCTTGTCAGGCCTAATTGATTCCAGAAGCTATAACTCCACTGGCTGTGCCTGGGTGCCTGCTCCTTAAAAGAAGCAATTTTACTGCAAGGTAAGAAGAGCACGGTATTATGTCACACTGTGGGCTATTAAAATAGAGAGGGATGTCAGCACCCTGTGCCTACACATACTGGAGTCTGACTCGAGGAGCACCCAAATTCCTGATGAGACCGTGAGCCGGGTGGGGAAAACGAAAGCACGGGGCCTTTTTATGCAGAGAGGAACACGTCCTTCCAGACGAGCACATGACTACAGGCGTGTTTGTGCTATAAATGCAAACGCGGCCGCGCCCGGGCCCTCGCACACAGCCCCGTACGCTCGGGCGGACAGGCAGCGCGGCGAAAGCTGCGGGAAGCCCGGCCCGGCCGCCCGCCCAAGAGGGGCCGGGGAGCCTCGCAGCCCCCTCCGGCCCCGCCCCGCCCGCGGACCACCGGAGGATTTATTTACCTGCGCCCGGGCCGCGCTGTGCCCGTGCTCCGGGAGGGGCCCGCGCTGGCCCTGCCCGGCGCCGAGCGGCCCCTCCTGCCGCCGCGTCCTGCCGCAAAGCCGTCCCGGCCGCCGCGGGAAACGGCTCCGCCGCACCAAGGTTCCTGCCGCCGCCAGCGCCGCGCCCGCGGAGCGCCGGCCTTGCGCCAGCCCTCGGAGCGCGGATCGGCGGCCGCCGCCCGTCCCGGCCACCCGCCAGTCTCACTTCCCTTAAAATACAGCACTAGAAAACCCACAGATTCTCCTGTATAAACACCAAGGGTAAAGTTGCACCTTTCCAAGTTTAAAGCAGCCGAGATTCTCAGGGAGCTGGCACTTGGCTTCAGGAGAGATGGGAAACGCAAAATTCTAACCAGATTTTAACAGTCCCAAGTGCGAGCTCGCTTACCTAGGCGCGAAGGCTGCAGGGAGCAGCGTGGTGCATGAATCCAGATCGCCACAGGGCAGCAAAAGGAGCTCTAGCAGAACCTGTTACCCAAGGAAAACAAAGACTTACACGACAATTACAAATGGCTTGTTTCAGGTAGCATGGCAACCCACCCAGCAATAGTGGTCTCGTAAAAATAACCCCACGGCAAGAAATAGCCATGTCTGGATTAGGGATGCACCTGAATTTTGACGTCCCGTGTACGCAGACCACCTCACCAGCACCGTGCACGGGTCTAAGCTCACGGGCGCGGTGGTGTCTCACTGGCTGTGCCACAGGGGAGTCGGTGGTGCCGTGCTGAGCAGCAGAGACAGGGTTAGTGCTGAAGTGGAGCCACAAGATGTGGTGCTGAATTGAATCCATAAAGCGGATTCACAATCCACAGCAAAAGGCAGGTCAGCTTCCACCAGTAGTTTTTCTTCTCCTCACACATCAACCATTTAGTGTATACTGCAAAATGCAACTGGCACAATTAACAAAGTAGTATTTGAATGGGTTATCTCACTTCAGTGACAGCAAAGATAAATGGCACACAAAATACCAGTTAATCTGGCTGAAAATTAAGTAATCTTTGCCTCCAAAAATAACGTATTACTAGACCACCATACATTCCAAGTCCTGCTCCCAAAGATGAATGGCTTCTTCACTGGGTAACAGTCAATGATTGATCTTTTTTATTCCAATTCAGTTGTATTCACCTAGATCCTATAAAGGACAAGGCAGTATCATTACCTGCCATGTTATTTATCACCATCCAGCATTTTGTCAAATGGTACTTAAACATTTATGTCTTAGGCTCTTCAGAAGGAAAGAGACCCTCTAGAACTCCTGTGTATGACAATGTTTCAGAACTTTGCCTCTCTTCCAGTTACAAACTAAAAGTTTCCTTTCAGACCCAACCAGATCATGCACAGGGCATGCTGGTCCATTACCTGGGGGGATACAGCTGTCAGGGGAGAAAAGCAGGCCATATGTGCTGTAAAATAACATCTATCTCTTCCTTGCTTCTGATTCCTCTAGTCGAGATTTTTGTTCCTGCAGTCTGTGCGCCAGTGGAAAGAGGAAAAAAAACTCCAAATATCAAAACTATCTTTTAAAGCTGCAGAAAAACACTCTCAGTTCTGAAGAAATAAGAACCTTCGGAAGTTTTTTTATTGTTATTACTATATATATTTTAGAATGCAAGCTTCAGATTTTGCAGTTTTCATTTTTAAGCATATCATTGTCCCCCAACATGAAATCACAAGCTGTTTCCAGTAAGATATACTGGTTAAAGACATAGCAGTGGCTATCTATCAGAACCTTCCACACAGCTTGACTTCCAGCTTTGTTCTTATTGCTCACCAACCATCAGCACATGGCCCAACACTGAACTGTGCATGAAGCCACATGGTTGTTACCTGTATGAGTAAAAAAATTGTACATTATTTTTCCATATGACAAAGACATAAAGGAACTCATCTTCCTGCTATTTGGAATGTATCAAATGTCATTTTTTCCCTTAGTTTCAACACTGTGCTGAAAGATGGAAAAAATGTCTCTCTTTAGCAATACCGGAAACAACTTAGCTGCTTTCCTTGTGGGATAGTTTGCAGGACCAAGTGCTCCTTCAGTCTGAACATCTTCCATGAGTACTCCAGAATCATCTTTCAAAGACCAGATCATTGCACCATGTATTCCTAAGTTTGGCTCCTGTTGACAAGAATCCAAACCTCCTTCTCAAATTGGGAAACTCTCAACAACCCTCTGGACACATCCTTTGCTGGCATAATGTGGAAGGAGCAGTGCCCATTTATTGTGGCCATTGACCGACTTGACAGCTCATACCAGCTGAGCATTAGACCCACCAGTCTTCCACTGCCTCTGAAAAAGTGGCCTTTTTTCACACGTTTTAATTACTCCCTACATAGAAGCTATTTCCTCACAGAAAAGCCATTAACCGGAGCGTTCAGCACAAGATGAAGCCTTTCTGATAATTGTTGCTTGAGTTCGTGTTTGTGAAAATAAATATCATCAGATGATTAAATTAAACACCACAGCCAGCTCGGCTATACACTATTTTCACTTATCATGCAAGAACGGGAGATCAAAGAGAAAGGCTCAGGTAGAATTATCCTAACTCTTCCAAGTTTGGCTGATAGCTACCCATTGAACACACTAATTAGCTTCCTGCTTGGGGTGTGCAGCACAAAATTAACCCTCCCAAAATTAGGTGGCATAGCCATTTTCATGCTCTGTAATCAACTGCATGCAGAAGGATGTGTCTCATCTCCTCTGTATAGTAAAGCAGCAGCTCTGCCCGATTCTGATTTTGGGAGCTCTTGGGTCTCCGTCCCTTTAGGAATTTTGTGTGGGCGCGAGGAGAGCTGTGCCGGGGGAACATGAGGAGAGGCTGGAGGCACCCCAGTCCTGCGGAGTTTCTGCCTTCCCTTCCCTCCTGGTGAGCAGCCATGCCCGTCTCTGCGCTCCTGCAGTGAGTAGCAGCACGGCTCTCACAAGCCCCCTGGCACGGGGGCTGCTTAAATAAGGAGATGGTTTCCGAGATGGAGTTTCGCCCAGCACTCGCCTGCTTTGCTTTCTTGGGCCCTGGAGGGCAGGAGAGAAGAGCGAAGCAGCGGGCAGCGTAGTCTGTTCCCACTGCGAGCCCGCTGTCTTCCCGTGAGCACACACACCCACACAACCAGAAAGCTCTGCTATTCTTCTGCTAATGGGATTGGCACCGCTTAAAGCAGTCTGCGAGGGTATTGTCTGCAACCACAGCAAGAGAAACATTATTCAAAGGCTATTCAGGCCCCAAAAGAAGCGGCAGAGCAGAGTAATTATCGAAGACTCTCCATTAACGAGGGCATCTTTGCTCTTTGTCTGTGTTGGTTTAATAAGGGCCACTAATGGGGCCGGGGGAGGGGTGCACTAATGCTTCTAAACAAACCTCCTTCCCTTCCCCACCCCCGCACTGTGAGGAGAGCTGCCTTTATGGGCACTGACAGCCGGGCTGGGAGTTACCATATTGCAGAGTGACCTTCGGGAAAACTTAGTGTGAACCCAACCGCATTCAGCCCCATCCCCACCGAGCTGCTTGAAGCATCGTTTGGGTAGCTGTTCTCTTTTTAGCCTTTCCGTATTTCCCGATGCTTGCCAGACCCTTTTGTACACCCCCTGCCCGACCTCTCTCATGTCATCTTGTGACCCTTCATGGCTGGACACGACGGCACTGAGTGGCAGTAATGAGGGACGACAGTGCAGATTAAGTTCTCGCAGCAAAACCTGGGGCTGCTGTCCATTATTCAGCAGCTGTGACTGGGAGATGCTGCTGGGAAGGCACGACTGGAGTAGCCTCCCCTTCCCACACTGCTGGAGAAGGCAGGCTGGGATTTAGCATGGGCCAATGTCTCCTACCTTCTGGCTGCGAGCAGTTCTCTGGTGATGAAGAGATGGACTGAGGTAAAAGCAAGCATGAACCTCTATCCCGACATTCTTCAGAGCTACTTTCAGGACCATGCAGCTAAAATTCTTCTGAGGGCTCCTAAACTGCTCCCATCTTCAACCACCAGCTGTAAGGGACCAGCCAGTTTTTGAGGCAATTGGCAATATTGCAGGGTCAGATGGATGCTGGTCACTAAAACAGTGCAATAGGCCCAAGAGGTCTCAGGAGGTGTCTGCAAAGGACAACACTGAAAGAGAGAACTGTAATGGTACACACAGATATGAGTATTAAACAATACAGCCTTTTCCAAGGTGGTGTGGATACAAAGTTGAGAACTGTTAGAGTCATTTTTAGCCAATGAGGAATCTCAAGAACAATAGAAGGAAATTATTTCTCCAGCAGTTGGGAAGGTCTTTTACTGAAGCCAAGCTAGGGATACTGTGCTACTCTAGCTCACCTTCAAGTAGATGGTTGTACTGTACAACCAGAACATGGACTGCAGAGACAAAGCAGTGCCTTTGTGCCTGTACATGTGCAGGGCAGCAGTCTTGGGAACCTCACTGCTGAGCCTCTTTTGTTATGATAAATTATTTCATTCAGCTGAGGTATGGAATAACAAAATTCTCTGCACAGGCACCCACCCCGTCCTCTCCACTTAGGCAAATATCCTGGTGCTAAAGGTTTATCACAAACAGAGGAAGAAAGATATGTAGAGACAGACTCCTCACTTAAACCACCTGACTGGTTTGAAGAAACAGCCTCCACAAAGGAGTTTACCCTTGTTCCCTCAGGGCTTGGTAGTTTTGAAATTTTCATTATTTTTGCCTTTTCAACATTTCACCAGTAACTGCATCTCTTCTAACAAAATAAACTTCTCCAAGGTGCTCCTCTGAACACAATCTCTATAGGATAAAAACATCTCTGAACAATCTTGCAAGTCAAAGAAAAAACAATCACCCTTTACACACAGAGAGCTAAGCCTCAGTGAAATTAAATAATATGTGAGGTCATTCTTGTCATGGTAGAGCTAGGAAGTCGATACAGTTCTTTCTCCAGAGTCTTATTGCATCGTATCAAGATCACTGGTATTCCTTCACCCTCTTGAACTGCACTTCAGGATCATACTCCCGATACAGAAAATCCATCCTGTTTTCAGCATTTCCTTCTTCATGTTAATCAGTTTCTGTTTATATTCTTTTTTTTTTTCTTCTTAAAAGAATAATTATTAAACATGCATAAAGTAATGATTACTAGTAGCACAGGACCTGGTCTCTGGCATGGGCTTTGCTTTATAAGTGTCTTTAAAAGTCCTCCTTCTTTGCCACTAGCAGATAACACTGCCAGCTTTGTTGCAAATGAAGACAATATTTGAACAAAAACAAAGCAGTGACTCAGAAGGAAGAAATGAAATCTCATTGATATCCAAAGCAAGGGGAAATTAACAGAAAGGTGAAAAAAAAAGTTGGTTTATGGCTTAGAAGATATGGATACCATAAAACAAGGAATTGCAGCATGTAAAGGAGGGATGGTCAAGGCAGAAATTTGTCATGAAAAGGGGGAGTCTTGAGACTCCACATGATGGAAAGCTCAGTGAGCAGCTTGTGCATGGCAGGCTGAAATGAGATGATCCTTTAGAAAAGAGGAGAGCTCACAGTATTGTATCTCCCAGTGACAGAGATAGGATGGGCAATGAGAGACTGGTGAATCTATTTCTTGGAACTTCAGCCATACTAGGACAGCTGAAGGTGAGGCATCAGGTACAAAAGAGATAGAAACTCAGCAATAAGATCTTGGAAGCAAAGCTTCGGTCTAAGAGCTACCATCTTGTCTGCAAGTCTTTGTCCAATTTATTCCCCTCCAGGTCTAGATATTGCAGTGAGCAGGGAATGACTACATCAGATATCATCAACCCAGTTCTATTTAGACTCACTCATTAACACCTATAGTTTGGTACAGAGATATTCTCTCACCACCCTCCCCCTCTATTTATCTATTTTTATTATTATTATTCATTCTGCGAGCACTTGAAGCTAATAGACAATGAGCGTAAGTGGATTTCTCCAGGTTGTTCTACTTCACTCTACTGCTGTTATCCTGTTACACTTTAAATAAACTATCTAACTGGGATCTGATCTGAATCCTACTAAAACAATGAATAGGCCTTCATTGGCTGTGCAGTTCTGGATTGTGCCTCAAACTGTGTTTGATTTTATTTAATGTAACTTGAGACATTTATTCAATTGCACCTTTGTCTTGAAACCCAGGGGAAACTAGATTGGAGTAAGGAGGAGTAAATTATGCATTTCCAGAAAATCTTTTGTCTATGTTTGCAGGGAGAAGACATATTATATGGGACAGGAAGCAGCTATTAATCTCTGCAAGTGGCATCCTGGTTTAGTTCAATGCAACTTCCCTGCTTTGTCTTTGTATCCTTAGAGCTCTTCTTTCTCTACTAAATAGGTCTTGTTCTGCCAGTTTAGCAAAAACCTGTCCCTCTAATGCCCTCAGCTGGTGCTTCCTGCACCTCCTTTTCATTCCTGCAGGCCATTCTCCTGGATAACAGGAGTGGCACAGAGAGGCACTCACTCACTCAGCAGCCTAGAAGATCAAGGGTTCACTAGAATAGGGGGGACAGTAGCGACCGTGTGACATTTTTCCCTGTCCATGCAGCCCCATTTAGAAAGGTTTACAGGCAGGAATGCCAGATTAGGGTGGTGACTTTCTTCCATTACTCTTCTGGTATGCCATGGGCTTCCTGTGTGAGTTAAGCAAGCTGCTTTAGTCTCCACATCTCCACTTCCCTGTCAAGAAAGGGGAATGCTGCTGCAAGGGTACATTTAAGAACACTTAAACTCTATAGGACTGATAGGGACTGAGAAATGAAGTTTTCATTAACTCCTGTCCTGACCAGGAGTGGCTTCTGTATCCCTGCACCGTGTTTAGCCTCCCCATCTTATGGAGGTATAGGCAGCCTTAAGGGATGCAGCTGAATGTTCAGTACTCTCGTTTCCTGACATGTTTTCTGCTCTGCTCTACCTGCCTATGAACTCTCCCTGCTTACCTTTGCTCCAAGCCCATCTCTCTCCTTGTCCTGGCCCCACCCAGTGTCTTGATCCTTTGTGGCCTGTTTTGGTGCAGTCCATGGTTTCTCCAGCTTCCCC
Source organism: Vidua chalybeata (assembly GCF_026979565.1). Classification (NCBI taxonomy): domain Eukaryota; kingdom Metazoa; phylum Chordata; class Aves; order Passeriformes; family Viduidae; genus Vidua; species Vidua chalybeata. The sequence continues at coordinate 12,789,162 of NC_071536.1, read as the reverse complement.
GTCATAGGCACTGACCTTATTCTGGTGTCAGGACATTGCTCACTTGCCCTGTGAGGTCTCTAACACAGCAGAAGAGAGGAATATCTGTACCATGGGAGGCAGCTCAGGGCAGAGTTTCCCCTATCCAGCACCAATCCTGCCAGCTTTGGGACGGGGAGGAACACTAACACCTCAGTGCTGTGCAACACTTCACTCACCTGCCGTGGGGCCCTGTGAGCAGCCATCCTGCACCCAGAGCCTGGGCCAGTTCCCCTGCATAGCAACTCAACCCTGGGGATCCTTCAGCCAATTCAGGAATGTCTCACAAGACACTTCTCGCATTCAGCGTGGATACAGCCTATGTGAGCTCCTTGCTGGGATGCAAATGCTGTGGGAAGGAAATATTGAAGCTGGAGTGAGATGAGTGAAGAGATGTTTTACAGCAATAACTTCCACTCCAATCCCCCTGGAAAGGTTTGGATAGAGAGCCCTGACCCAGATCCCATCTAGAAGAAGTCTGAAATGCCAAAGCTTTCACAAACATAATCTATTGACTCTACCTTAAAAGAAAGTCTACAACAACTGACCACTTGTAATTGCTGCCGCTAGCAAGTTGCTTTTATTTTCTCCTATGAAGTTACAGCCAGACCTTCAATGTCTGCCTCTGTACTTCTCTACAGTGACTCTTCATCTTAATGCTAATTTAATTAGCAAGTAGCAGAGCAGGGAACTCTGGTTGATGTTTTAGCCTTTTAGGTGCAGCTGCAGTTCCATGGAAGTTAGAGCAGCCTCAGGGCTCTTTTTCTTTCTGGCATAAGGACCAGAGCTCTCAAGACCATAAATGTGGCCCACAGGTATAATTTTCCCATAGCCACAACTGCTATACAAATACTATCCTGAGACCTAAAATCATCTTTACTCCATCTATCCATCATGGTACTCATGTTCAAAGTACATCCAAGAATGTGATCAGTCTCAATAGTGTGTGTTATAATAGTCTCAGCCTTTATAATTTTAACTTTTAAATCTAGGGAACAAATAAAAAGAAGGGGAAAAGGCTGATAGAATTAACAGGGAATCCAAGTAAATAAAAAGGATGCATTGGTGTGCATGCAGATGAACCTCTTAGGTGATAAAGGAACATAGGTTTGCCTTGGGCAGAGGAGTCTCTAGAGTGTCACCTATAAGAGAGTAACAGCTTTAAGTACTTACTGCATCCTGTAAGTGTAAAGCCCAAGCAATTAAGCTTTAGACAACTGTGTCACAAGATGCCAAGGAGAAAAGCTTAGGCACCCTGTATCTGAGTATACCCTGAAGAGGGCTGAAATATCTTCTATTCCACAAATCAGACTGAGCTGCAAATCAAAACTATAGTACTTATGCATAGGTATCTATGAAGTCAATGTCATTGTAATGCCTTCCCATCTTCAGCCCTTTGCAAGATCCCCCTTTGTCTGGCTTCCTTAACAGGATCTATAGCCACTGAATTACCGTGACTTGCATTTGAGTGATTATTTTGTGTCATATCTAACATCCATCTGTCGATATGGACCTTCCTACGCGATATATTACATTTTGCCCACCATGGCTCCTCTGCCGGAGCACGTGGCCAGGCATCACTGCCCTCTCCCGGACACAGCTGCCCCGGCACGAACGCCAAGCCCGGCTTGCAAAGCTCTGCCCTGCAAGCAAGCTTGTTTTGCCTCAGGCACTGGAGCAGCATGATTGTCCATTTGCTGTTGCCCTGACACTTAAAGTAACCCCACTGAGCATTACAGTGACAGCTGATCTTCTTAGAAGGAGTAAGGATTAGTTGAAATATAACTAAACAGATTAGAGGTGGTGCTCACTAGGATTGGAAGTCCACATGTGAAGAATTCTGAATGAGGAAATGGATGTATTGTAAATTAAAATTTGTTCTGATTATGGAAAAATATCTTAGCTAATAAATTTAAGCTAGGCCAGATCAAGTGTGGTTGCATTTCAGCTTCCAAAGACCCTAAATTCTGGTTGCTAATGTGCTGTCAACTGCATTGTTACAGTGACAGAGCCCTAGTGAAGAACAACGAGAAGATGGTGAAAGAGTCAGTCAATATGTTTCACGATGTTACCTTGTGTTTTCAAGTCTCCTCCTTGGGTGCTTTGGAGAATTTTGCTTGGACTACTACTTTGTGTATATATGTACACACACATAGTAACACAAGTGCTCCCGGTGTTACAGGTCCTGTGTATTCATAGGAATACGAGAGACAACTTATTTCCTCAGAGGAAGTTGGGAAGATAAATCCAGTCACAACAGGAAGGTGCTCAGATATAGAAGAAATTGCAGCTACAGCATTTCAACATCTGAGTGTCTCTGAAAACCATGTGTAATTTCCTAAGCAGATACGTTCAGTCCTTCTAATTTTGCCAGTGATGGAAAAAGGTGCATTATAGTAATCAACAGCACTTTACTTTCCATCTGTGTTTCCTCAAGAATTGTGCAAGGTATCATGATTCATTCTGACTGCTCAAGCCATGAGCTCCCTCTAGCATCAAAAAGGCTTAATGCAGTTGGTACCTTTGTCATCCTAAAGGAACAGAGAGCAAATATAAGGAAATATCAGTAAGATGAAGGAAGTCTGACCTTTTTCTTCTTCTTTTGACAAAAAACCATCAAAACCAACCAACAAAACAAAAACAACAAAAAAACCCAACAAACCAAAATCATGTGCACATAACTAAACACTGTCACCCTAAGAATGATGAGGCAAACACACTCACAGGACAGGAAAGGGCAGGATCTTAGTTTACATCCTAATCCATAAAATACAGGTACAGATTGTACAAGTCCACTCTGGTTATCAGCTTTCACAGGAGACCAATATAAACTGGCAATATGATGATTCTGGCCTTGAAGATCTGCTCATTGTTTAGACGAGCATTGTCACCAGGAAAGAAATAAAAAGAAAACAGAATGAACTTGGATAATAAGCAGGTGAAATGATCTTTTACAGTACCTCAGACCACAATATTCCAGTCGGGCATTTAGAGATTCTTTCCTTCCATTTTATAGCATTTAGGAGCAAAACAGGATTGTTTCAGTGGCTTTAGAGGTCCCATTCCCCAGGAGTACCTAAATGGTGTTATTTGAGTAAATCATGTGAGTGAGAAAGGCATCTTTGGGCTACGGTTTAAATCTTCCAGAGTGTGTTGGCAAGTTTCCTTTCCCAGACCCAAGGAAAGAAGAAGTAATGTAGCCAACATCTTTTTTGGTGGCATTTGGGAGTGGTTGTAGAGGTGACAAGCACAAACATGCTAAAGCCTGTATGTCTCTGCTTCACTGACTACAGTATTTCTGTTGTGCCTGGGGCCCAGGAAGCCCCTCTCCATGGCACAGCAATTCTCCCAAAACACACAGAGAGCAAAGAATGTCAGAGTGAGGCAAAACTCCTGACAAGATAGGAAAGGTCAAATGGATTTGCTGCTACACACAGTTGCTGGTGAAAACTGCAAGCCAAACTAGTACATAAAAGTAACACCAACCTTTACACCAGTGCTTAGTAGTTTAGAGAGCTCCTTCTCCCATGTTCAGAAAAAAACCACAACTCTGTAGTCCAGGCAGACAGAGTAGATTTCAGTTGTTTGTAACAATCCCAATGACTCTGCACTAGTGTCTGCTGTCCTGTCTTTGACATCCAAGTCTTGTCCTTCATACACATCACATGTCCATCAGTGCTTCCAATATTCCAGAAAGATCAAGCACCTAATTAAACTCCCTATGAGGCTTCAGTTTTGAAGAGGCTGTTAATGCAAGAAGGATCTTTCTCTGTGATATATCCAAACTGGTCCAGATTTGCTGGGATGATCATAGACTTCATTCAAGGTTGCAAGTTGCAGAATAAGTAGCACTGAAAGTCCAGGAACCTCTCCTTCTCCCTTCCTACAGACTGAGATGCTTTAACTTCATGCACTCATGTTGTGGCCAGAGAGTCCCAGTGACCCACACACAAAACACATGTTGTGGCTTTCCTCAGGAAAAGAACAGCATTGTGCTAAGCAGGGACACTGCAGCCTCTGCCATGCCCCCCTACTGCCAGGGCAGAGGGAAAAGACTCAAAGGGTGAAGTGCAGGGCAATCAGCTGATGCGGAAAGCCAGGTCAGGCCAGGCTGAGATAACCACATATCTGTCAGTGCTGATACTCCAGAAGTGGTGCCTAATGATGTTGGTAATTGCTTAGTACTCATCTACGTTTAGAACTCTGGCACTGCCTCTCCCTTCAGTGCTACCTTTTCTGATATCTTACATGCACCACCTCATAGACCTCCTGTCTATGATTGCATGGGCCACCCCACTGCAACCCCTCTCTCTCCACCTGTCTGCAGAACAAAGCAATGCCTGGACACTGGCTGACAGAATCTGAAAATGAATTTTTGATGTTAGCTGAAGAAAGCAGAGTCACTAATGATTCACAAACCATCCAGACCCTTCCCAAGAGTTTGACTTTACAATTCACTGAAGACTGTCATTTATAACAGCTGCTAGTGATTTTATTACATTTCTTAAATTTCAATATCTAATTAGAATAAACCCTCTAATTTTTCTATAATGTCAGCTTGAAAACAGCTTGGAGACTGTATTCTCTAATCAAAGGTAAAAAAAATCAAATTTCTGAGTATGTAATTATAATGAAGACTTCAGTGACTGCTCAACACAGAAGCAGCAATACATGGTAATAGCCATGCTAAATGCTTAAAATTCTTTTAACACACAAGCAAATCACCTAACACTTCAGAAAATAAGAATTTTTTAATCACTGTCTTTGTCAAACTGCTGTACATTCTATAAACAGTTTCTGAAGTTCTTGCCTTACTGAGCTGTCACATGGAAACAAGCTCTTTGCTTTTCATAGGATGACTGAAAGGGGCTTTCTGCCAAGTTGTTTTTAGCAGTTACTGTTCAGCTATTGCATAGTTTAGTTACATGTGTATGCGCACTGCATGAGGCCGCACATACACACACACATCTCAGGGGTTTTGCAGCCTCCAGAAGTACAGTTACTTCCTAAATTTGCCATCTCCTGATGTGTACAGAGCAACCTGCTGCAGAAAGAACTGGCAACATTTACAAGAACTGCTACTAATGTTTGTTGTCTGAGCAGGGTGCACTTAGCCAACATCCATCTCTTACAAACCTGTTGGGCTAACTGGCATCATCCCTCCCAAAGTCAAGAACTAGGGAGAGGACAGCCTGGGAGAGAACATACTCCTTCTAAACAGTCTGAAGGAGGACTGGGAAAGTATCCTCTCACTTCCAATGCTGCAGAAGTAGCTGCATGACTTAGTGGAGTTCAACCAAATGCCATCACCAAGCTCCTACCTCTGCCTTCTATTGCAGTGCTGCTCATTAATTCCCCTAGAAATCATTTGATTTAACATGGTAACATCAGAAGAAAACCAGGGCTCATATCCATCTTCTATTTCATTGCTTGTTCTCTCATCTGCTGGATATAGATGGTGGCTGTGTCCCCTGCCCACACTTAATAACTCTGCAGCCCTTGTTTTCCAAACAGCAGAACCCTCAGCCTATCTCTTCTGCTTGATCCTGTAGATGACAAAAAATTTACAGCAGGGCACAGACTTTCCAAGGAAGGAGTAAGCTCTAAATTATAATTGTCAGCTGTCTACTGCCACTTAAAACAAACAAAAATCTGATAAAAGTTAGCAGTAGTTTTGGATGCCCCATTCTGTGCTCATTCTCTATTGTCTGACATTGCTTGTCCCTGTATAAGTGATAATGTTATAAATGTGGATTAGAACATCAAGATGTGCATTAGCAATGAGAACCAACCATCACAAAATCAAAGCCTGCTCTACTCATACAATATATGAAAACATCAGTTAATGTAAATAGAAAATTTAAAATAGAAAATTAAAAAATAAAACTAATAAAAATTCCGAAAGAATGGTATTTTTTGTCCCAGTGCTTTAAGACATTATGAGCACTCCTTTCTGGCACAAATTAATCAGACTATTACCTATTACACTATGTAGCAATAGTCAGGTAAATATAATTTCCCCTCTGTCTCCCTTCTAATGGAAAACAGGAATTACAGATTTGAACACGAATTCATTTTTTTCATCTTCTACTTATAAAAAATGAAGCTTAAATTTCTGACTGCATCATTGTTTTTAGACTGCTTTCTGAAGCAACTCATTTAAACTGGGATGTAGTAAAATGACACTAAAAATTAACTTTAATTTAGTATGTGGCCTAAGTAGAGACTTCTTTTCTGGATTGGGGTGGACAGGAACAAATTTGTGTGTGTGTTGCTGAGAGGGTTTTGTAGGTTTGTGATAGCTTGTGCTCAGGTCCACAATGCCAGCTTGGCTCATGCTCCAGGATTTCAGAACATACTCTATGGGCTTCTCAAAACCAAGAGTTAGTTTCGGTGCACATTTTCTTTGTGGTACAGACTTTCCTACATCTTTCTCCAGTATTCACTGCTTCTCTTTCAGAAATTTCTGACACAGCTCATGGTCACCTAGAAGAGAGCTACAGTACTTGGTTGTGAAACTGCACTTCTCAGGTAGCCAAAAGTTAACCATACATTCTAAAACAGCAAGAAGGAATCAGAGTCGTTGCTGGTCAAGTAGTCAATAACCTAGTTTGGTTCTTACTCTGTGGGCAAGGATGGTAAACTCTGGCTGACCTGTGCAAAAGAAGTTCTGCTTCAGGTATCAGCCTTGGTGAATGCTATGCTTCAACAATGGTAACATCAAAAAATTGTACTCCTGATTCCTCAAAATCTCAGTACTCACCATATTCTGCCAGTTTTGCCTTCTCAGCAGCCTTAAATAATTCCATCTCCAGAAGACTATGTTTTATCTAGACAGCCAACTGTACTAACCTTCCTGTAAATCACCTCAGTAATGGGAAATAAATTTTTTTCTAAGTTAGTAAACAATACTACTTCAACATACTGGAGACAGTACAGACATAGTAGAACGTACAGACAAAAATACCTTGGAGAAATTAAGGGACAGCAACTGGAAATCGGAAAAAAAGCACCCAAATAGCATTATTACCAATCTGTAATAGTATTAGCACTACCTGATACTAGATCCTAGGAAACTCTCCAAATAAGATTAACATATTATCTTTTCTTATCAGACAATGCTACACAGAGAGAGGAAAAAAAAACCCAAAACCCCAGCAATCTTTCACTCCTCTAATATCTCAAGACACTCACCTATGTAAAAACTTTAAATATGCTAGCTGTTGCCCCTGTTTCTGGGTTTAAACAAAATATTTATCATGGACTCTTTTTATCATCTCACTGGTATATCAGCAGCAAGACACTGAATAATGAACACAAAGTATTCCAGGCATCTCAGAGCAGGCAGCATCACTGCCTCACACCATGCTCTCCTTGGCTATGATGCCAGTCAAACTTCGCTGGAAACCTTGTTAATCTTTGTAACAGTATGCCCAAAAAGTAGTGTTTATCTGAGTGCAGAGGTGACTCCAGGGCATCTTCTTTTTGGAAATTCCAGGCATTCAAAATTAAATACAAACCTGGTTTCCCTACCTGAAACCATTTTAACTGCAGTCAGGAACCTACAGTGCATTTCAAAATAGTAAAATTTCATTGCTAAAACCTCCTGACAACTCTCAAAGAAATGCGAACTCATCAATTCTGAAACATGGACAAAAAGAGCGAATACAGCTTATGAAGTCTCTCTCAAATGTCTTCTGATAATTATCAAGAATATTATATTTGTTAGATAATATATGAAATATCATATCTTGCCATGAAGTACTTGTGTCTTATGCTCTAAGTATTAACTATTAACTTATTTTAACTCTTCATAAGAGATCAAATAAAACAGACCTGACAATGGATACACAAAGGAATGAACACCAAGTAAAAGTTTGACAAAGACAACAGAAACCAAAACCACCACAGACTGGCATTTTATAAAGTGCTTTATTTCCCAGTTCTTTCTTATTTTTGTTTGCAAGATCAGAATAAACATCAGTGTACCACCGAAAGTACTAGCCTGTAGTTAAGCTCTGAAAGATCTTACCTTACTAATGTTAATTATGCTGGCTGACTTTATGGTACATTTTGCTAGCACCTGTCCCCAGTGAAACTTTTCCATTTTTGCAGTTATTAGCTAATCTCACTAGCGATCTCTCATTTTGCAAAGGAGTTCAGAAGTCTGAAATAAGAGGAATGGAGACACTTTTGTTCATAGATTAAACTAGATTAATAAAAACATTTCACTATGAAAACATCAATCTTTTTACAACTGCAATTGATGAACCCTAGGTCACAGCTCCTGAAGATGCTAAATTTGGTTCCAGTGTAGTCTGCCTTTTTTTCTTAAAGGTGTCAAATTCACATTGCCTGATCCAAGGAAAAAATTACAAGTTTATGGAATACTTCAGCACAAAAGATTTTTTGGTAGCTAAGGAACACAGATAATCATGGACTCTTCCAGAGCAGCTGGTGGCTAAATGCAAAATTAGAATTCCTTTCCCTTTTATAAAACTTCAAAAGAAAAGAGAATTGCCACATGTATTACTTCTATGTCCCTGACATGGCCAGAAAAGCTTAAAAAATAAATTATACAGCAAATAAACAGACAATAATCAATAGTCAGTGATACAACTGGAAGAAAATACTTGAAGTTACAATGACAGTACAATTCTTTCTGAAGCTCATCTAATTCATTATCAAAGAAGTCCTTTTCATCCCACTGTTCATAAACAGTTTTATGGACAACTAACAATTTACCATGTTCCCTTTAACAGAGACTCTTCCCTTTATAGTGAAACGTAAAGAGAGAGGATGAAAAAAAAAAAATTAATTTAGCTAATGTTAGGAAGCTATCCATAAATTTTATATTCCAGTGCCCCCATTATAAACCAGTAAGTGTGTCATGTCACCTAGTACCCTGCCTAGATACCCTTGGTGTCCAGTGCCGGGTATTTTCCAAGGGTGGTGTAAGAACGCACATATAAAACTTACCCTCTAAAGGAAGTTCCCTTCTTATTCAGGAAAAAAAATCTCTGAAAAGCACAAGAATATAAATCTCATTCCCAAACTCAGCTTATTTCTTTTCCCAAACGTAACAGCACTTTCATCAAAGATAGCCACTCACCACAAACTTTGCCCCATTCTGAAGCACTGCTAGATATAACACTGGGAAGATGCCCGATGCTTAGCACCTGGTAAGAACCGCTTTACCGAAGTATATAGAGTCTACTGCTGCAGCATCCTCTCCTCAGAATGACTCTCCCATGCTCAAATCTGTAAAAATATGGCTGGTATTGTTTTCCAGCTGAAATGTAATGGATTAGACATGTTCCTGAGTTAATTCTCCACCTGAGATCTACTCTAGCGAAGAGGTGAGTATGCTGAACTTGAAAGACCTAACCGGAATACATCCAGAAATGCAATTCCTGATTCAGACAAGGTACACTACTTCCTTCACACAAAATGAATTCTTAAAAATTAAAATTTGATTGCTTAAAAAATTAAAGGCAATAGTGACTTGCAGTGATCAAAGAGACATCAGGATTTTCTACCATGACTTGCATCCAGATGTAAATTTCAATATTTGAATCAATATGAGGAAAGTTAATTTAATTTATTGTCAATTAAAATGGATTAAAACACTGAGAAACAAAATAAAATTAAAACAGCACATTCCCTTCCTGTTGCCCTCTTTCCTCGGGGCTCAACTTCACACTTTGAACCCCCAACCTCTCTGTCTCCCCTTGTCCAAGGCAGCACAAGGCAAAGAGGAATATGGGCATTGCAGTCAGTCTGTAACAGCTTCTTTCTGTCGCTCCATCATGGGTCCTCTCCATAGGCTGCAGTCCTTCAGCAGAAACCTGTTCTGGCATGGCTCCTCTCCATGGACTGCAGTTCCTTCAGAAAAATATGCACCTACTCTGGCATGTGATCCTCTGTGGTCTGCAGGGAAAACACCTGCTCCAGCACCTGCAGCAATTCCTCCCTCTCCTTCTCTGACTGTGGTGCTGAGAGGACTGTTTTCACCTTCTGCCTCACCCCTCTCCACCATGCAGCATTTTGTCCTTGAAGACACCTCCACAGAGGTGCTCTAGCTTCACCAATATGCTCAGCTGTGTCCTGTGGCAAGTCCATTGAGAGCTGCCTGGAACCAGCTCTGTCCTGCACAGGGCCACCAACATCAGGGCACCTGAACTCAATACACAAGCACAAACTCAAAAGTTGAACATTAAGAACTTCCTGGCCATCTCCTGTGCTCTCTTTCAAGTTGTTCCCAAAGAGTCATTTGTGGGGATACAGTGGGGCAAACCCACAGACTGATCTGGATTCACAGCAGTAACTTGGTACTGATAACATGCTGGTATACAAAGTGCAAGACACTGCTGGCATCAGCACAGCTTTGCATTTCTGCTGGCCTGGGTGGAAATGCAGGTGCAGGAGCAGAACCTGTGGCAGGTGCTTCCTCTGAGGACTTCTGGAGTGAAGGGGGCAGTGGAGCTCACCCCGGTATTTCCCACTCCTTAAGCAAAATGCAATGATATCTTACATTTCAATCATTTAACAAACTCCAGCACAATAAAGCAAAGAGGAAACCCCAAAACATGGGAAACTGAGGATAGAAAAATTTTTTTAAATGAGAAATTTGTTTCTGTGCTCTCTGGGTATGAGAAAGAGGCAACAGGAGAAAGACAGAAAAGTGGAAAATCAGAACATGTTAAAACGATTTCCCCACTCCCAAAAAGCAATGACTACAGTGGTAGGAGACGACACCGTTGTCTAGGCTGGCTCTGTTGCACTGTTGTCTCACTGGCTAGGCCAGTGAGAGGTAATTTTATGTCTTGTATTATGTGCAAAGTTAGAGATGCACTAGCACCTGACATGAAAAACCTGTACACCCACCAACTTATTGTGAGGATATTGATTTTTAACTGGTAAAGCCCTCTTTCCACAGATCATCTGTTCTCAGTAGAAGTCATGTCAAGAAGGTTCCCACTTCCTCCATCTCCTTCCACGTACAGAACACCTCAGATGTGATAACAGCTTTGTCAACAGCCAAAACCATGGAGTTATCAGACCAGTTTGCATTCAGAAGATAACCAGCGCACTGAATATAAAAGCAAAATACGCAATTACCATTCTAGCTTTTATTAGATGTGAGCTCAGAGCATAAATAGAAACAAAATCAACAATTAAAAAGCAGTATATTAAAAAAAAAAAAAACATTTACCATATAAAGTGAGCCATTTCAGCCATAAGAAATTGCAATCTTCAGCTGTAACTTTGAGAGCTTTCTATCTCCCGCAAGCAGTTCTTTTGCAAACTTGTCTTCCTCTTCTGTTCTCTGCTCTGGTCTCTTGACAGTAATCTGGAGTACTCTCAGAGGTAAGTGATCTTGAGAAAACAGCAAATGAACTAAGAGATAAAAGTGGAAGACAAGGGGGAAACACCTGCACACTTCCGACAACTGAAGTGTCCTCTGTTAGAAACAAAATTTCCAATTCTCTTTCACACTTAATTTTAGCTTTAAAAGAAACAGCTATGCAAAAAAGTTAAATTTATGTAACTTAACAGTGACCTGCAAAGCAAAACTGAACTTAGATCTAGGATAGGTTTTTTGGCCCAACTTGTGATTAATTTGCACTGTTAAACTGTGGCAGTGGGGAGAAATTGAGATTTGTTTTCTTCTCACTGCTGACCATTGTTTGTCAAGGAACATATTTAAGAACATTATTGTGTAAGGGCAATGCTATGTAAAGAGCAAGAATGCCTACTTTCATCATGATATTCTTCAGTTGCTTATTCCTTCTATCAGCTCCTATTCCTAAATTCAGTACACTTGAGGGCGACTGTTCTAGGCGCTCCCAACTCTCTGTACATTTTCCACCAAGTTTTCATACACAGAGACTTTATCTTCCCTTAAGCAAGAAAGCAGAATTCCATGAGCCATTTTTCAAGAGATTAATAGGAGCAGCTTTGCATCAGGCAGAAAAACAAATGCAGCTGTCCTTGGGAGTTGGAAGATTTTTCTTCTGCTCAACAAGCACTGCAGAACACAAGGGCATAGCCTCAGAATTTGTCCCTAGCTCAGACAGAGCTCAGATCAAGATCAAATCCACAAGAGAAGGCTCTCAGTTCATGAGACTTGACTATTTTTGACACCACTGGTATCACTAAACCAATGCAAAGTCCATGCACAAAGAAAATCTGCCACATCTAGAACTGTGCGACTGATGTTAATCAACAAAAGGTAGTTTGCAGATATTGTTACTGACATGCTGTCAAGTGACCAGGTAGATTATGCAAATGAAAAAGTACCTTCATGTAATGGGATAGGTATTAACTGTGGATTCTGTTTTAGATGCAAGACACTGAACACAGCACAGATGGAAGACGACCTACAGAGGAAGAAAAGTGCCAAACCTTTCAGGCTCTGAGCATGGTGGTTTTGAGGGATAGTTTGGAATGCTTCATGTTCTGGATATAAAGAAAAAAAGTGAAAAGGATTTGGTTATTTTAGGTTATTAAAGGGTTATTTAGGTTATTTTAGCTTATTAATCCATTATTAAGTTAAAGCTTACTCTAAAAAGTATATATCTGAAAGGACTCTGGATAAAAGCTCTTTGCTGTTTCTTTGTAAAACAAGCTTTCATTTACTTTAATAAAATGCACAGAGACAATAAAAAGATGAAGGAGGTGCCACTGGCCTACAGTTTCAGTATGACATGGAAAGATGGCAATGTATGAATGAGTATTCATTAACATTTTGGGACACACTCATAAAAACATTGAGATCTGTCCAAACACTAGGCATCTTATTGAGCAAACCAGAGAGAGTGAGCAATAATACTAATAATTCTGAAAAGGAAGATTTACTTTTATTCTCTATTGGAAAATCTTCTTCCTCCCACCAAAGAAAGTGCATTACATAGAAGTCATGCCATCAAACTTGAATCTCCTCTGTTTCATTCCTGCAGGTCCTCTCATAAGATCTTACACACCTTCATGCTCTCCATGTTCCTTGAAGGCTTGTAGAACTTCTTGAGTGGGCAAGCAAAAAGAACAGCTATGTCAGCACAAAGACAATCACTGTTTGTCAAGGATGCTTTCAGCACTAGCACAGAGAATGTTAGTCTGGCACAAGGACACTGGGACTGAACTTCCCCCTCTCTCACTGATCTGCCAACACACACCTCTCTGTTTCTGGCTCTCCTACTGCCATTTGATTGCCACACCCAATTATGTTTTAAATAATAACTACTGACAGAAACTGTTTTCCAAAGAGCAGAAACATTCTATCATCTTCCCTGGAGCCACTGAACTGTCAACGCTTAACCAAGGGATAGAGTTGAAATTTTTACAGTCTTTTAGTGACAGTTTATGCTGTATTGACACTGTCCTGCTATAGAAATTCAAGTACATTACACAAATGTCCAAATGGCAGATCCAATACCATGTAAGCTTTTGCTCCCTAGTTCCTTCCTAGTGAGGACCCAGAAATCGACTCTTATGAAAGCACTATACTACAAACAGATTTTCATGATGAGCCATATCAATCCCTGTTAGAAAAAAGATCAGGAAGAGTGAGAAATTTAATTTGCTTAGAATAGCATGCTCTTGTTTAAACAGGCAGAATGTCATTAACAGAAGCCAGTACATGCAAAATGACCAACTTAGCCGTGCTGCTGAGAGCGAAGGATGGTTGTAGTAAAAACATGAATTCCAATTATCCACATTAAAAGATCTGATTGTGCCCTAAAATATCTGCATGATTTAACCACAGTAAGTGTAATTAAAATGGTATTAAAGAACTATGTGAAAACAACTACAGTCGTGTCTCCATTTTATTTTGAGGTACATACATCTATATATGTATGCATATGTATTTTAAAACTACTACGTATCCAAAGGTAAATTTTCTAAGGGGCTATCATACACATGCTTTTTGCAAGGTTTCTTCTAACTATTAGAGGCTAACCAACTACTGATGAGAATTACTCCCACAGCTCCTATTTTCCTGTCCAGGGAAGACTCCTTAGGACAAGGACACTCAGTACTTGTCCTCGTAAAGCTTTCCATGCTTTTAAAACCCCTTCTGCACAAGAACAGGATGGGGTCCTAGTTGACAAATATGCACTAGCAGTTTATATGACAGAGCAGTATTATTTATGACCACTCCTTTGAAGACTCTCCAAAAACCAGTTCAAATCCCTTCAGAAAAGAAACATGTAATTTGTCATGTGCATCAGAAATGGAATGGCATACTAAGATGTAAGAGCTTATATTGGAAAAAAAAAATGCATGCACATACACTCCTGTTTTTTGGTCTTCCCTCCTCTCCCCCCCAAATCATACCTTACTGTTGGATAGGCCAGCTGGATGGATAGCTTCTGACCTAAAACATTATCACCACTTGTTTTACCCAAGGCTTGTTTCATTCATTAATGAGGTGCATGGTTGTTGGGAGAAGATAATTGTTACTGATGGGATAGGCTCTGAAGTCTATTCCTAGGAGAGCTTTGTTCAGAAAGGGAAGGCAGATCAAAGATGATTTTCTCACCAGAGACCCATAAAGAGCAGTAACTTTTCACAGCACCATCCTCAGCTGTATCTCAGCTGTATCACTTTCTACCCCTAATGGAACAGATTCTTCCTACCTAAACATCTGAGACCCTATCTGCTTGAATAGGCTTAAGGGAGAAAATTGCACTTTTGCCAACAGACAGACAACAGGCATCTACTGTCCACAGCTAGAATCAGGAATTCAAGTGGTATGAAAGAGGCCAGCCCTAACAGCTGGCAGAAGCCATCCTTTCCTCCTTGTTTTATCAAATCTTTTCAGTTGCTGTGAATGTAAATGGTCTGTGAAATGGGACTCCTTCATACTCATCCCAGTAATGATGATAAACCGCTATGCAAGCAAGTAAAGAACCTTAATGCAATTTAAAGGAACATATGTACTTATGATTGTGGGGAAGGAGGAAGAAAAACTGATGGGGCAAAGCTCACCAGTGTTTACCTGTGCAGTGAACTCAGCAGCTCCTTCAACAGTCCAACAGTGAAACACTGAGAATTGGAGGGCCTGAGGGCTTGGGATTTCTGTGGAAGCCTTAAGTGTGAAGGAAGAGACATTTGGGCAGATACTGAGCTGCAGTCAGTGGGATGAGAAAAGCAGCAGGTTAATTCAGTTAGAAAGAAAAGATTTGTTTTCCTTGGTAACAGGTAAAGAAAAAGAGTCTACAGCCCTAGGCTGAAGCTCCAAGAGGAGTTTCTTCTTCATATTAGAAATTAAGAATGGGCAACTCAGACTATCGGGAGTCATTTATCTGGCTCTGATGCTCACCAAAACTCAAGCAGCTTTTCTGTTTTTAAGGGCAGGGCAGGCTTCCCTTTTCTTCGTACCTTTAAAATCCTACCATGAACTCCCACTATCCACTGCTGGCATAGAGAGGACTATGGGTAGACTCAGGAACTGCATTGAGCCTTTGGGCTCTCAACCCCAAAGCCCCCCAGGCACAGCCTCCATTAGCCCTCCCAGCAGGATCCATGCTTTTCAGGAACTTCTTCCACCTGCTCTCCCTGGAGCTGTCCTATTTGTTCTCCATCATCCCTAAAATCCACTGTCCTGAAAGAGCTCTTGCATTTCTCCCCATGAGCCCCCATAGCCACAAAATAGACCAATATTTTAAAAGAATAAGTAGTTTACATTTGAATAGGAATATTATACATTAAGATACTATAGAAAAAAAAATATACACATACATACACAGACATTTGTGCCTCTAAATTTTGTGGAAACTGCAATAATTTTGTACCACAAAAAGCACTCATTACCAGCACTGATTTCCATCCAACAGGCCTCCAAGCCTTGAACGAGAGCTATAGATGTGTACCTTTTTACACTTCTACATTTTACCAAAAGGTTAATTTTGCTTGCACATACAGAAGCACATCTCTTCTTGTAAAGCAACCAATCACTCTTACAGACAACCAACAACAAGGATAACAGGAGAATCAGTTGTTCATTTACAGTATTGTTGAAGGTCAGGAATTCCAGGTTTGCAAAATAAGTGCTTGCACACAACAACCACAACAAAACAAAGTAAACATCAGAAAAATGTCTGCAATGCCAACACAAAGTAATAACCAAGTACTTTGCACCAAGCTACATAGATTACTCTGAAAAATCAGCCCTGAGTACTCTATTTAAACAACTTTAACCATTGAACGTGGCAGCATTTACTTCTGATTTTTTTTTCAGATACATAACAGTCTTCTCTGTAAAATGTAGATGGACAAAGGCATTAAATCAAATCTAGAGACTGGACATGGGGGATGAGTTCATGTTCCTCCTTTAGCAACATGCACAAAACAAATGTAAAACACACTTTGAAAAAGAATGATTACATTGAATTAAAATAAACAACATAACAATAAACTGAAATATATATCTGGAAGACAAAGAACTGAAATTCTGTGAAAATGAAGAAAACTGAAGACAAAAATGTATTGACTCAAGAATAATTTGAAATAAATTTTCCAATAAACAGAATAATAACAGAATTGCAAGTCTAATCCCCAGATTTTAAAAACAACTAATTCTTTATTGCTTCTTTAAAACTTCCAACTTTTTCTTCTATTGTTTTCAGAGTACCATGCAAATCAGGATAGAATACAAAATTAATTTCAGAACCTGCAATTCAAGATGGACTAAAAGAGTGTTTTCTCCAGCTGTGAGCACTAGGTCAAAACCAGAAATACCATCAGAAATACTGTGCAGCACAGGATGAGACTGTAGCTCACGGTGGAAAGAACTGTGCTAAAACCAGAACTGTTGATGAGGAAACTAAGCAAGAACTGATGGAAATATACCTTGACTTTCCTTAAGCTTTTCCTCCAATCTCAAATGTATTGTCTGCTTTGAAGAGAACTAAAACAGAAATAACCTCTTGCTGGTAATCTTTAGCTGTAATTTATTCTTTTGAAAAGAAGGATTCTCAACAATGAGGAAAAATTCTCAAAAAAAGAGCAATATAGGGAAAGAGAATATAGGTTGGAATGCAATAGTTTAAACTTAAAGAAAAACTGGCCATGATGGATTTATTGAATACAGTAGCATGGAAGGAGGTATGCAGTTTTTGAGCTGGTATGCAGGTATGCAGTTTTTGAGGAGGTATGCAGTTTTTGAGCTGGAAAACAGAAGGGGACTGCTGACTGAGTGTTCCAGAACTAACACTGCAGCAGACAACGTCCATCTGGGAGATATTTTTACAATTAGCAAAACAACCTACCAAAAAACACAACCAACAAACAAATAAAGCAAGATTAAAAACCCCAACCAAATAAATAAATGCCACAGGTGAATCTTGTGGGATTTTTCCTACCTAGGAATGAGTAAAGCATATAAAAAAACAAGTCAGTGTAGATGCTAAATATTGGAGGCTCCAAAAAATGGAGTTTTTTTTATGCACTTTCATGATAAAATACTGGCTCTTATTTAATAAGAGCATAATCCTGTTGGAAAATTCTAATGGGAGCTAACCCAGAAACATTAGCTTTAAACACATAATGTTTACAATGTTAGTTAACCTCAGAGAAGTTAATATATGTTAAGACTAAGATATAGCACCTAACAGATTTTGCACATAAAGGCATTTGGAACGCAAGTTCAATGTAAGGCTTTCAAAAGTTTTAGGTTTAAAGACTCAAAAGAAAATGAAAAAAAAAAAAATTAAATGGCCACTGTTTAGAAGATGTTTGTGAATGCTTGAATGTAAGGTAAAGTAACAATTTTAAAATGTTAATATTTTGGTTCATATAATATTCACAACACTTTCTTCTCTACATAAATGAACTAATAATTTTGTTGGGGTTCTTTGTTTGTTTTAAGTCTGAAAAAGAGAGAAGTCCTCACACTGAATTCCTCCACAGCATGCAGGAAAAAAAACCTGTTTTATGATCAAGCTCTCAACTACTTAGCAGGAACTAATAACAAAAATGCTCCTATTGCTGTATAGAAACTACTCTGAATGTTGCTCTAGGAATTCAACATCTGAAGCAAACAGTGAAATTGCTTAACTTGATATCTATGTTGTTATCAGTTTCACTTCATTTACAGCTTTAAATTGATTCCAAGTTATTTGTAGGTGCGATTTTTTTTCTAAAGGAAACGTCTGTCACATTACACAGCTCAGTTACTTACTATGGCTTTAACTCAAATATTACTAAACCTTAATTTTTATCACATTCCATTTTCTAAAGATTACTGGTAATTATTTTAATTGTATGGACCACGGAAGTCTGAGAATATGTCACTTTTGAAAGAGATTAGTTTTTTTTCAGAATGTCATGGTGACAGCATACTGTCAGTAATCAAAAACATGTTGCTTTGATAACTTCCTTTGTTTTCTTGGGCTTCTCTTTCTTAGGAATGTATCCACAAGCCCTACATACCAAACAACAGCAGGTTAAATCACATCTGTCTGAGCTGATAGCTTTAAGTGCACAAAGCAAGAGGTAGATAAGCTGAAATGGCAGCATCAATCATTTTCCATGAGAAGACTCCTACATTTAGTTGTTATGACCAACTGCAATTACAGCATTGCTGCAGAGGAAGGCTGCATGCATCAATGAACCTCATTATAAAGCCAGAACTTAAGTTCAAAGATGTCAAGTCAAAAACATTCACTGTTACAATTCACACACTTGTCTTTATCATACAACCTTATGTTCACCTGGAAACCTCACCTTTCTCCTCTCCTTGATCTTCACACCATTAACATTATGATCAGGTCAAAGCTGCATTTTCTTAAGCATCCATGTCCTTTATCACTTTGAAGTTTAGCATTCTGGACCTTTCTTTTGTCACAAAACCATTGCCATACTGATCCACTTTGCTGTTGGATTCTGTGATCTTGGAGCTGACAGATTCTATGGTCTCTGTAGTACAATAAGAGTCAAGGGTCTCAAGCAGAAAATGTGAACCCAGCATTGTGATTCACATTCTAAAGCCAAGGAATTAAATTGTGGAAGACCTTCAGAAACAATGAACAAAATGGGCCATTTGGATAGAATCCAAATTACTCAAAACTTGAAACAGAAGAGAGAGGTGGTGTTCCATGGGGCAACTGAATGACCTGGAGTTGGCAGTGAGCCACATCAGTCAAACAAAAACAGCTTTCTGTCAGCAGCACCCTAAAATATGCTTAGTCTGAATGTCATAACAATTAAAAAAGAATGGCAGTACTTTGAGAGCACCTGCCTTTCCTTCCAAGACATTTAGAGTTCTCCAATTTGAAAAATCCTTCCAGGCTTCACAGGTGAAGGTGAAGAACTATGGTGAGGAACTGTGGCAGTCTCTGATTTTATCTGTTTCCATAGACAACGCTTTTTCTTTTGGTTCTTGTTTAACTTGGCTCACACAAGTAACAACACTCTCTGTATTTTCTTCAGCTTAAAAACAAAACAAAAATCAAATGTTGAAGTTCAAACTCCATTGACAATGCTTCAGCCCCCAATAACTGTGCATTTAAAAGAAAAATATTTCAGGAACTCAAGCTAATAGTTAAGGCACATATGAAGTTTACTGCTTTTTAGCCTGACAGCCAGTTATGTCACCTACTATGCTCTAAAACACTGCAAGTTGACATGAACTTACTGCAGTAAGGCTCCCCTCGAGTAACAATATTTAAACCAAATTTTAAAAAAACGTGTTTGGAGATATAAAATCATGTTCACAAAAAACGTCTTTCCTCTTTCCCATGGAAAAATAAAAAAAAAAACTGTTTAGAGTTGTCTGTCTTGGAAAGAAGTCTGTCTTGGAGTACCCCACTATCAACACATTTGTCTCCTTTCTTCAAGACACACAGAACAAAATCCACCGTATTTTTTCTATTCTAATATTGACATATTATTGAGAAAACTGCAACTTACTAAGTGCTGGCTGGTTGTCCACAATCCGTACTGGAATAGTATGCACATCTCCCAAGAGAATTTGATGCATTCCTCCTTCCAGGCCTCTGGAGTCATCCACCCCTTCAGCTGGTACCAGCTGGCCCATGGCAACCAGACTCTGATCAGAGCCAGGCAGAGCCCCAAAAGCAGGTGCAGCAGCACTGTCCTGTGTTAGGCCAGCACCTGCTTGCAGACTCTGCCCCTGACTCAGTGCTAGAGAATGGCTGCCTATTGCACCCCCCAGGGAATCCAGGAGACCTGCAGGGCTGGGAGGGGAATGGTTATTTACAGCTAGCAGGGCTGTTGATCCATTTGTTGAGGTAAATGCTGACTGCAACTGTAATCCCTGTGAAAGAGAAGGCAGAAGTACCAACATAGCAACATTCACAGTAGAAGGAGTTTGCATTTAATAGCATATATTGTCTAGGTTGCTTTTGACTTCCTACTCATTAACTCTTCTGAACACTCAATCCCAGCAACTCTAGGTTCAAAATGTACTTGAAAACAATTAGGACAATGGAATCCAGCAGCATTTAGAAGATTGCTTATGACCATAAAGTTCTAATTTTGGATTGATATTCAGTTTCAGATCATTCCCCAGTACTGCCCATTCCCACAAGAGGTGGGTACTACAAGCTAAGTACACTGCTTTAAATAAAATTTTGTGAGATGGAGTCAGGCTGCCCTCAGAAAGAGAAGAAACAGCAAGTAGAACAGAATCTTACTACAGATCATATTTCTAGGGAAAAGATCATGCATTTTGTTTGGGTTCAGGAAATATGAAGGCAGATTTTCAAAGTAGTTAAGGAAGAGGGACAAGAGAGCCAGCTTCAAAGGGAGATGAGCTTTAGAAGAAGCTCTTTTAGCATGACATTCTTATCCCTCCCTCTTCAGCCTTTCAACCTGCAAGTTTACAGCTATGAGCTAGGAGCAGTTTCAGGATTTTAAGGTATTTTCTTAAGAGGCCGGAGAAAGATTTAAAAGGAATAAACAAGACTGTCTTATCTCCCTGCAGTTTTGCAGCATTTTCATTATGAAATGACCATTTGGCAAATGAACAGGTACTTGGTTTGAGGTAGAAACCCACTACTTTTATCCTCTTGGTTTTGCCTTCACAAGAGACCTTAACTTCAAAGTGTCAAAAGATGGTAGTGGGATCCTCTGAACCACAACTAAATGTGACATGCAAGAGCAACCAGAGTAAGAGCTGACAGCTACTTCAAAGTCCCAGTGTTACACAGCTATGTTAGGGATCAGTTGAGAGGGAACTTGCTGTTCTCAGCTTGCCTTCAGCACTTCCAGCACAGCATGTTTGATGTTCTGTAAATGACTTGACTGTACCTGAAGTTGTGCAAATATCTTGGGCTGAAGTGAAGAGAGTGAAGACAAGAGCTGAGCTGTTTCTGGTATCAAGGACTCCCCACTCTGGCTGGATTCTGCTTTGGTGATGACTGACTCCACTCCCGAGCTCCCTATGGTGCCAAAGTGAGGAAGCAGACAGTTATGACAAATCTCTTCTTCCTGTTTAATAAAAGCCTCCCCAGTGAACCAAACAAACTCCCTTCAATCTCAATACAGATATACAGAAGACACATATATACATACATATGTGCTGTTCTCTTTGCAGAACTTGGATGCTAAAGAAAGAAAACTAGGTATGACAAAAAGACAAAACTGCAGGAAGTTTGTATGTATCTGTACAGAGCAAAAACCAGAGGCACCAATAAATCTGTTCTTGAGAGCAAAGTAATTGCACCCTACACTATGCTTTGAATTTGTAATTATAACATAAAAGCTGAAACGTTTCTAGCAAAGCTGCAAATAATTTGACAATATTTATACCTGAGTAAGGGCTTAAAAACACACAGGTATCAAAAGAAAGGGTTGTCTTTCAAAATAAAAATTTACACAGGAAATTTTCTGTGTCTCACCACTCCCTTCCCATCTTTGTGAAATTAGTGTAACTTCTATGCAATATCATCCAAAGTCCATTTTTTCTGGAGGTCTTTCAGCCTATAGATTATATAATATCCTCAAAATTCTTATTTAATGCAAGATTGTTGAACTTCATTTCCTGAAGTTTGGCAAAAATTGAGATTTGCTTATAACAATTTCTGCAAGAAAACTTCTCATGAGATCATTCCATTTCCTGTTTGAGCCACCCAGAACATTTTGGTTAAACTTTATGCAGACACAGGCAGACAGTGCTCAGCTTCTTATTTCTCAGTTCCACTGTTATGGAGGTAATAGAAGAACATGCCCTGTGAATGCAGATTAGTCTGGTGAATGCAAAAATATTGAGAATGATCAATTGCAAAACATCTATCAGATAAAATGTTCTTTCCAGACAACGACCCCATTAAAATTTTTGTTTGCTTAAAGATGCTAAATAAAAGCCAAATTGATAAGTTTAATACTTCTGCCAACAACATCATGACTATGCATATTTTTTTCCACACATGCAGTCAAACACAAAAAAAACCAAAACAAAACAATAAGACACTTATAGCAAAATAATCATTCTTAAGTTCACCTGAGTGACAGGACATGACAGCAACCTCCCAGGAAGAAAAATGAACTTCTGTGACATAGCTAATAAAACACATTTGGAGACACAGGTTATTCATGCAGTCCTACCATCTGAAGGTGGTGAGGCAAATGCAACAGTCACTGTTTCTGTGAGGACATTCCCACTGTCTGTGGTCCATTGCAGCTGAAAGGAAAAAGGACTCAGTTCTCAGAAAGAGTGCAAGCTTGTCTACAGGAACACAGGCTCGATACAGGACTGATAAGAAAACAGTGTCTAAAACTACATTTTCTTACGTTTTTTATAATTATGCATTTTAGGACCTCTTGATTCACAAAAATAAAAAGTACTGTAAAAGATTTTTAAACATGCACTGTGTATCAGGAAGATACCTGGACTACACCAGTGTTGGGAGAGGGAAAAGACTGATGACATAGCATGACTAAACAGTACTGTTTGTCAAAGCTGATTTTAAATCAGCCATTTCCTAGCAGTTAGTCTCATAACTGGGAAAATTAGGATCACTGCGTACCCTTTATTACTCAACACACGGGAGAAAATTAAGGAACAAGATTTAAGAGTTACTGAGCATTTAGAAGATTCAACTCCAACCTCACTGCACTTACTATAAAGTGCATTTATTACTATTTACACATTCAAAATATTTACAAAGTCCTAATTTAGACAGCACCTGAGACACACTTCGTCCCCATTTTTTCAGCTACTGAAAAGTAGTAGTAACTTCAAAATATAGACAGTGACAAAGCCATGAAAAAAATTTTATGCCACATGTCAGTTTTTCTACACCAATGGCTTCCACTTCACACAGTCATCAAGAAGTGCTAATATGATGATCTGTCAACCAACTAACAGCAATCTAATGCTGATGACATAAATACTGAATAAGGTCAGAAGGTTTTATTCACATTCAATCCAGTCTTACTCAGCTACAGATTCCACTGAAAATATTGCTGCTGCAAATATAAAGTCACATAAAATTTTGGATGAAATACAGCTAAGTGATAAAAATTAAGATTTCCAGTATTTAACTCCAAAAATCAAAAAGATACACAAAGGCCAACATACTGTTGCTGGGATACTTTCTGAATTATACACCATCTCTCCATTCCTTAGGGACTTCTGCACTTCATGAATGTGGTTCTTGATGTCATTCACAGTGGGGAAGAAGGACAGGTTATGTCTTTCTGGCACTTCATCAGGTGTGAACAATTCTCTTTCCACATACTTTCTGTCGTATGTTAAAGGACATTTATTACCATACTTAAATATATTCCACTATTTCCTGCTGTTAAGAGACACTGCTACCTTCTCCCTCCCCTTGTTGCAATGACAAGACAAAAGTAAGCTAGATGATCTACTGAGCCAGTTCTTTGTGCATCAGCTACAGAATATGGAATATAAAACCCCCATTTATTCAAGTAACTTTAAAGAGTACAGCAGCTCTTAGTGGCTATCTACAATGATATGAAAAGATAGCAAAAGCTGGGGAAAAAAAAAACTTACGACATCTGGGAATTAGATTTAGTAATGCACCAGCACTACCCTTTAGCTGCAAACCAAATTAATCAAATACAAAAGTAGATATAGCACTTTAGACTGAGAGCACTGCAGACAGTTCTGTACCTTAGTTGCTTCCTCACTGCATAGACCTGCTCTACTCCCTGAGACACCAGTTCTCGGATCTTGTCTGCCACTTGAGGATGAAGTCGAGAAGGCAGAGTACTGTTCTCATCTCTAATGACTTCCTCCTCCTCCTCAGGAGAAGACGTAGAAAGATGGGATGGTGAAGGAGGGAGGCAGGAAGTTTCCATTTCATGATATTGGTGGGCTTGCTGAGTAGGCAACTGTACATACCACCTAGCAAGATGGAGAGAGTTTATACACACAATTCTCAAACAAAGGCAATAAGTAAGTGTCCGGGGGAAACAGTCTGAGAACTACCAACAACTAGTCAGTGTGACAAGTTTTTATAGCCCCTGAGCAAGAACATATCTTTCAGAACTCGGGGCCTTCTCACACCTTCAATGCAAAATGAACTAGATCAACCCCAAAACAATACAACTATTTCTAGCAATACCCTGCATGGAAACACCTGCTGAAGTTCCATAGCGTAGTGCTTAACACATTTACCAAATTAATACTTCAGTGCTACAGAAGTCTTACTGACATTGTGGATTTTTTTTACTATTAATAAGTGACTAAGTAAAAAACAAAACAAACAACAAAAAAAGACCAAGTAAAATACTGCTCTTTTCCATTTCATTTGTGAAAATAAAGAAAAAAGTGGAAGTTTCACCTGAGGACACCACCAGCATCTATCAAGTTCTTCTTCAGCATGTTGAATGCTTTCTCCTG
Source organism: Vidua chalybeata (assembly GCF_026979565.1). Classification (NCBI taxonomy): domain Eukaryota; kingdom Metazoa; phylum Chordata; class Aves; order Passeriformes; family Viduidae; genus Vidua; species Vidua chalybeata. The sequence continues at coordinate 12,764,303 of NC_071536.1, read as the reverse complement.
TTCCATTCTTATTATTTTCTTGTCAATTTTAGGATCAGTAGGAACCCTGTATTCTGGAAACTTTTGAACCTTTTTAATATAGATCCTTCCAAGGAGGAATAAAAAAAGTTCTCCATCAGTATACTTTGTCCTTGGGAAGGGAAAGGCAAAAATCCCACTTACTTCATATCAGGCATTAATAAAGAAAAAGTTCAAGCAGAGTGATGTCAGGTCTGAGGAGTCTCTAAAAGAACTGTAAAATTCCTAAGGATACATTAATAGCTATGGATGCAGACAGACACACTTCTGTTCTGGTCTGCAAGCCACTCAGCCAGAGTGATTTTACTCCTCAGCAAAAGCCCTCATCCCTCAGTATAGTAAAACCCCAACACCAATTGTGAACAGGCTGCTGTTCACCCAGCTGTGCAGAATTGAGCACATACAGACCTAGCTGCAATTATCATCAAACACACTCTCAGCTCAGTAAAAACTGAACAAGCACCCAGGAGAATGCTCAAGGGTGAGGAAAAAAACCATTGGTGTTGAAGGAGAAAATCCCCAGTGAACAGGAAGAACTGTAACTCCTTCAGCACACAGAACATGTGCTAAACTAGGATGATTGACTGATATCAGTGCAATTAAAAGCCTGAAGAAGAAACAATAAATAAGAAGATGACAAAGTTTTAGAAGCAGAAATAGTCACTAAAGGACACCACGATAACTTGTGAATGCTCAGGTAGATAATGAATCCCACTTGTATTTCATAGTGTGATGTACTGCTACTTTGCATTCAGGGAATCTATCAAATTTCAGCCTTATTCAATCAGACATGACAGCATTTCCTCCTTACCTCTAAATGAGTATCAACCTCAAGGTATCAAGGAGATAAAGCAAAAGAGCTACTGTGAGTATCAGCTACCATCTCAAACCAGTGCTCGGTCATGGCTCACAGCAAGAATTCTTTCTTAGGATGCTCAGTCACTCTTATAGCTTTATATATAATTCTTACCTTGCTGGACAAGTGGCTTTGTACAGCTGGCTAGAGGTGCATTCCTGCTCACCAGCTTTTTTGGGCTGAAATCCTTTCCTCCTTGGCCCATATTGGCACTCCATTACAATGGCTCTGCTTCCTGGAAACAGAAAGTAATGCACTCTGTGCAAGCAATCACTTAATTCATTACACTAAAATACTAACTACAGAAGAGATGAGAGTTCTTTCTGTTTTCCATCAGACTCTTCAGAAGGCAGAACCCTCAGATATAGCAAGCAAATACAATGCAAATGCTTCTCTCCCAGCATGTAAAAACACAGAGCACTTTAAATAATTTCTCAAACTTATTACAACTCACAGCTCTCCTCAACATATGTGAGGGCAAAACACTGGACTTTGCCCTGGTGAGCACCAGTACTTTACAAGATGAGAAGTCTTGTAAGCCACCAAAGGAGCACAATATTGGTAATAAACATAAAACACAGAACCCCCAAAACAACAGAGAAAATCCCCAACTGAAATCAAAGGTGTGATGGTTTTGGATGGGATAGAGTTAACTTTCTTCACAGTAGCCAGCGTGAAGCTGTGTTTTGGATTTGTGCTGGAAACAGTGCTGATAACACATGGATGTTTAGTCACTGCAAAGCAGGGCTTACACAGAGTCAAGGTCTTTTCTGCCTCTCACTCCACCCCACCAATGAGGAGACTGAGGGAGACAAGGAATTGGGACAGGACACAGCTGGGACAGCTAACCCAAAATGACCAAAGTCATATTCCATGTCATATGGCAGCATGTGCAGCATATAGAGCCGAGGGAAATAGGAGGAAGGGGGGCACGTACAAAGTTAGAACGTTTGTCTTCCCAAGTAACTGCTATAAATGATGGTGTCCTGCTGTCCTGGGGATAGGAAGTTGTGAATGAATTTCTTACTTCACTTTGCTTGTGTGTGTGGACTTTCATTTACCTTTTAAACAGTTCCTATCTCAGCCCATGAGTTTTCTCACTTCTACCTTTCTGATTCTCTCCCCATCCCACTGGGGGAATGAGTGAGCGGCTCTGTGGTGATTTCCAGCTGGGGTCAAACCATGAGATAAGGTCAGCAGACATTTCCAGCCTCTTGGCTTAAATCAACACTTCAGACCATGCTGTTCCATAAAAGCTCAGCCTTGCAGTTAAGAAATCTTAACTGCTAAGTAACAGTTTCAGCACAGCACACCCACACAAAACCAGACAGGCTCAAACAAATATTGCTTTTCTCTAAATTTGAAGTAAGTGACTTCTTCCAGTCAGACCTCTAACAAAAGGGATTGACAAGCAAAGCATTGAAGTGATCAAGAAAGAAACATCTTCCAAATTTCTTCCACATCATGCTTAGTTATCTTTTATTTATAGTTTGTGTACTCAAGTATGCAGGCAAGGAGCTGCCTATGCTACAAGTGATATACCCAGAAACTTTTGAAGTATTGTAACAGCAACATAATGTGTTTCCATGAGATACCAAATGATTTGGATGAAACATGCATATGTCTCATATGCATGTTGGGGAAAAAAAAAGGGGTAAGTTGCTTTGATTTTATTCTTAGTTTTCTTTTATCTCACCATTTATGGCTGAAGCTTTAAAACTGGTGCTAACATTTCCCTTTTTCACTAACTCTCAGGGAAAAAAAGAATTAAAAACCCCAAATATAACCTACATTCCTCTCACTCATTTTCTTTATGTAGCAAGTAAAGCCCGTTCATTTTATATCCAAATTAAACTCTTGGTAATTTCATATGCATGAGCTAAATATGTAATTACCAACCTGTGAAGTCTGCATGAACATTTCAAAAAGAACCCCAAACGCCAAAAGTCTCTGCTGAGGTCTGTTGATGTTTATCTTGCTTGCTTGTTTGGCATTTTGAATTTATTTATTTATTACTTTAATGTTTGCAACTTAAATAGTTTATTGACTCCTGTGGAATAAACTCTTCTAAAGATCTTCAAGTTAGGCAAGAATAATTGAACAAGGTCTTACCCTTATGAGAACTTTCAGGTCCTAATAGAGCAGATGGGACCTCCCCTTAAAGACCTCATCACAAGAACCCCCATCAAATGGTACTTAGCTAATCTCTAAAGGACAAAAGGAAATAATCACGGCAAAACATAAAAAAGAAACAAGCTCCTTCAGACTCTCACAGCAGTGTGCAAGCTGCTCCTTTTTTTATGTTTGTGTCTTGGCCTTATCAGAACTAAGGAACAACATAAAGATTCTTCTTTGTGGTCAGCTGGGAGCTGATGTTGAAATGTTGAAAGTAGTTATTAAAATAAAAGTTAGTTACCTGCATTGACAAAGGGGATCCCATCATATGGGACATACTGAGATTTCCACATCAACCGTGTGGCGGGTTTGGCTGGGCTTGGAGACTGGCGCGTCCCCCACACACTCTGTGTTTGCTGCTTGTGTAGCATGAGAACGCTCTCTAACTCTGCCTCGCTCACACAATAGCCGCGGTACGAATCCCCAATTCTCTGCGTGGAAAGGATGGGAGATAATAGGATTATTCACCCATCTGACTGCTGAACACTACACAAGAAAACGAAAGCAGTCAGGGACTCTGGCAGGTGAGAATATAGGCCCAGATTTTTGGCATTCCATGTTTTTTATTCTCATAAAGAGATAGGATCTAACAGAAGAGCAATCCCCACTGAGGTCAGGAGTTGTCAGCCATCCAAAACCCTAAGAACACCAAGAATCCCTGAAAAGGTTACAGTCACTGTCAACTCTGATTTCCAGAGGACAACTTCACTCTTGTGGTTTACCCCAAACACACGTCAGTTGCGATCACTCTCTAGACAAATTAACACTACATGAAGTTTTTCACTTGACTGCCATAGAGGATCTCTGCATTTACTGCAACACACACGGCACTGAGCTGGAGCAGAATGCAACTGCCCATACCACCAGTAACTGTCTCAGCTACTTAGTGCACTAACTTTGAACTGAATGTCTCACACAACATCCCTCTCAACCTTCAAGGCACTCTTGATTCTCAGCATTACACAGAAACATACTATACCAGATTTGCTATGTGCAAACTGATGATGGTTTCAATGAACTCTGCTAATGTCTGGGCAACGCCACAAAAACTGCATCTAACTTGACTCAAAGAAGTTATCCACCTACTCAGTAGTTGCTACTCCAGCTACTCAGTTCCATCACAATTGGTTCGGTGCTGGTCTGCAAAGGCCCAGCCAGCAAACAACAAAATTACTGGATCAGAGAACTTTTCATCCAAACTGAGAAGGCAACACTTCCTTCTGTTCATATGCAGCTGAGGGTCAGGCTGGCCAAGTAGCTGTAACAGCCAGAGTAGTTTGCCAGCTCAGTCTTAAAGTTTATCTGTGGGACAAACACATGGTGAATGAGTACTAAGGTCTGATATATTTGTTTTGCCACCTTCAGTGACAGAATAGCCAGATGTTTAATACTGTCAGCAAAAGAGTCTCTCCAAGATTATCACACACATACCTTAGCAACAACTGCTTAAAACCTGCCTCACACTCATCTAAGAAAAACAGAATGTGCTGCCACATGTCTGTGGCTAGCAAGACCTAAAGTCAGCAGTGAACCAGTGAAGATCTTGTGAATGAACTGGGCCAGCACAGTGCTGCTGCTAGTGCAAGGCCAGACATGGAGGGTGGTGTGTGTACGGGGTGTGAGTCATTGAGACACGAGCTGTTCACACCTCAGAGCTCACTGCTCTGCAGGCACTGCTGCAGCAGCTAACCAAGTCTGCACAGGCTGCACTCACATGGCTCTGGGAGCAAGAAACATCGGCAATTGTTTAGCTAGAAGCTATAAATAATACTTCTGAAGAAAACTTGATCTGAAAAATTCAGGAGAAGGAAAGTAGCCTGAGGAGTACTAGAACTTCTTTCTTTCCAGAAGTCTGGGATGTTGCCTTTCAGAAGAGGGATTACAGCACCGCTGCACATAATAAATACTGCAAAATCAGCTGGGTTTTTTTTCCATACCTTATACCTGGTCACTAAAAATAGGTAATTGACCTTATTCTAGAGAGATGAGAAGACTGACAAAACCATTGTGCCAGAAAAGTAGCAAAAACAGTTAAGGAACTTTCTCCTATTCTGACTTTACTTTTGCACTAGTTAGATCATTTTCCCTAAACTGGTGGAAGGGGAGAAGGAGGACAAGAAGAAAACCATACAGCATGTAAGATCCCTGCTTTCTACAGGCTTCACAAGTAGGAAAGAAATGGACAAACAAGACTACCTTCTTCAGACAAATAACTTAATTGTGTATAGTTAATTAATGCAGTTTTAAATTACATTTTATTTCAGTAGACTGATACATGCAGGAAATGCATTCTGATCAGACCACTGAAAACTAAATATAAGTTATTGAAAGGAACTGTTTAAATTAACTCTGTAACAATGATTACCTTGAAGTAATCACATACTCTTCAGCCCTTTAACTCCAAGGTTCAAGCCAAAAAATAGAGTGATTCCTTCTTTCTCCCCTGGTCTTGCCTCAGCAAAGTACATAAAAGCTTACCCTAAAGTAAACACACCAAGACTGCAGTTTTCCTTGAGGAAACTCACAACAGCAGGCTACCAGAGGCATTTTGCAGTCCAGACACAGTAAGTGTAAGCTGAACATTTCAAGGCAGCCAGCTTTTACTGCTCTGTGTTTGCCCACAGTACCAACTGCCAAAGGAGTCACTGGCCTTTGGAGTGCAGTGGCTTCACCTGCTGACATCTTGTGCAAGCCACAGAGACCGCAACACTGGCTTAAGCTTGCTTCAGTTCTGAAAGACAACTGAAAGAGTGGAGTTGTGACCTGACATATTTACCAGTACCTCTCCAAACTGGATCTCCAAATTTCAGTAGGATCCTTCAATTCTGTTACTAGTAACAAAACATTTTGACACCTGAAAGATAATTGACACCTCAAAATCCCAGTGTCTCTAGTCTGTACCCAAAAAAGGCACAATACATCCCAGCACTCTCTGGTGGATCAGAGAGGATTAATGCATACAGGAAACAGTTCAGCTGAACAGCAGAGGGAGATGTTTGTGTCCTCAGAACATATTAAAATAGACATTATTTCTATTTCCTTTTCTTTAAAAATAAGAACTTTCCTATAAATGTCATTGTGAATTTTAAACACAGCAGGTGAAATTTCTTATAATAGAGAGACAAAGCAGATCCTAAGTCCTCTGATAATATGATACCAATAATAAATGATTCAGATAAGCCACATGGATGTTAAGACAGGAAAGAATGTACCACATAGTGTTAAAAACACAGTGAACTTCATGAAACTGCAACTTCTAGATATCAGTTTCCAAGCCAATAGAAAAAAAAATGGTAGAGATATCTAAAGAGATTAAGCAGCTACAGACCATGAGCTTTACTTTTAAGAAGTATTAAGAGAAAGTAAAAGAAACATCTGTCAGGAAGAGTCTGGCAGCAGGAGGAAGGGGTAGCTGATCTCTCAAGAAACTTCCTATCTCTCACCCCTTCCTGTTAAGGGACTTATGATGGATTCTAGCTGCTGATAGCATGCCAGTCATCAGGATAGTTCTGCAAACATTTAACAATATGCAACAAAGGAAGAGTTCTGTTTAAGTCAAAAGCCATCACAGAACATAAAGACAGAGCATTTTTTAACAAAAGAGGAAACAAGCACAAGTAACCTAACTTGCTGGGACAAAAAATAAAAATCAGCAATAATATCTAAAATAGGAATCCTTAGTGAAATATTGATATTAGGGTGCATTAAGTCTCAGAATTTACACTGGCCAATCACATGGATTTTGATTTCTATGTGATAACACAAACCACATGAACAGTTGCAGAAGTCAGTGAAATTTGCATTGTTGTTCAACAGCAAACCCTAACATGGCACACAATGGCTCTTCCCAGCTCTACAGCTTCCCAGCAGGCTCTATCAACCTGCTGCTATCAGGTTTTCAGCAGCACTTCTTTTAATTCAGGAGCAGTTGATGGTCAGTTACCCTAAAATTCTCAAAATAGAGAGGGATTTCACAGCATTTTATGTGTTTAACTGTGCTAGCAGTACCAGTGCTATATACCAAGAAGCTTGAACACTTCTACAGCTATGAATTATTCCTTTCAAGGAATAGGAACACTATCTCAGAGCTAGATGATAAAACATTAAGTCAGAATTCTTTGTGGCCCACCTCACAGTTCCTGAGACAGCGCGCCCATGCAGGCGTATCTAGTGGCAATGGCTGAAGAGGGATGGGAAAAGAATCTTCCACTACCCTGAAAAAAAATAGAAGTTTATACAGACATTCAGAAAAGCAACAACTTAGCCTAAACTACAGGTAAGATCAAATCAGTGTATTATGTACAACCCTAGAGCATATGATCAAATTATGGATATTGTCTCAACGTGCCTCAAAAACCTGTGGTTTTCATTTTCATATTCTATTTCATTGTTAAAATAATTTACAGTGAATAAAAGTATTAAAAACCCCACTGGTTTTCTACATTCAAGTCCTCCAAACATTCAGTGCACTGTGGGTTCATAACCTCTTTTCCATGGTAATTTTGTGATAACTATTACGAAAACAAACTGCAAGAAAAAATGGCAGTGCTAACAGTGGATCAAAGTGATTGTCCATCCTTTTAATCCCTGACCTACCTGGTGGCTGTTTTTTTTGAAACGGTGAGAGATGTCTGTGGATGTAGAATGTAACTGCTTGCATTGTCTGCTATAGAAGCCACCACCACAGTCTGCAGGTTCCCATCACCACACTTCTCTTCTGAAATATCTTTACAAAAAAAAAGCAGCTTCCTGGTTAATAACTGAATGAAGACTGGGGAAAAACAAGCTATCATTAAACTTTGTGTGTTGTTAAAGCAAGATTTTTGACATAGGAAAGAAGTTTTATAGATGATAAAGTAATCTAACAGTTGTAAATCAGTGCTCAAACTCCTGGCACACATGAAGATACACTTGGAAGGCTGTTATATTTAAGGACTTTGGTAATTGTGCTACTGCTTATGAATCATTCCACAACAAGGTAAATAATCAGAACAACTTGCAAATTACTCTGCTTCCAGGAATCCATACAGGATTGCAGGAGTATTTTGTTCAGCTGCAAGTCACATACTGGTTGCTTTTAAAACAAGAAAAAATGAGGTAATGATACTGCTTTGTACTTAGAAAAGAACACTTAATCAAGAAAAACAGGCCTCTTGTAATTGAATCTGACATACTGTTAGAACAAATGTTTTAGCCTTTCTTGGTAATAGGGAGCAATCCACAAGCCAAAAATTGCTCTTAGACTGAAGCCTGTGTATACAGTTAAACAAAAACATAATGGAAAACTGTGAAAGCAGATGTTCAATATTTTGGTCTAAATGTAAACACACAAGGTCTCTTTAGATGAGGGATTTTTGCCCTTCAGTTATGAAAGCTTCTTTCCCTCATCCAGAGAGAGTGGTAAGCTATTGACACAGTACAGAAATGGATGCACACAAAGCTCCATAAGAAGATTCCTAAGTGTGTATTCAGATTAACATCACTCTGGCTCAAAGCACTGGTTCCTCCTACAGAGTTGTGCCCTTAAGACACTGCAGGCTACTTGGAAGTCCACCATGTGCAGACAAGTGAAACTCAGGAGCTGACAGGCCACTCTCCTTTCTCTTTCACCTCCACGGTAAATTGCTGACAAGTCTCCCCAGCTATCTAAAAAAGACCAAGTCACTACAAAGTCTTTTACACAGTCAGTCTCTAGAAAAAAACAAAACAAACAAAAAACCCCCCACAAATTACACCTGTATCACTGTTGTAGAACATGTATTCAAATACTATGATACCGAGCCTCATGTTGAATGAAAAATGGAAATGCAAAACTACTATTTAGTATTTCAACTTAGTGCTTACAAAGAGTAGCAGCAATTATTTTGTAACTAAAGGCTCCAGTCAGCTTTAAAGTAATGTAAGACTCTGCTGTAACCAAACCTTGTTTTACCCCTGCAAGAGCTGGAGAGGGAAGGAAGGTTGAGCATTAGGGTAGGAACAAGTTTTTCAATGCAAGGTCAGGAAAACATATTGCAACCCTAAGTGAAAAGAGCTAGATCACTACTTGCATCCCAAATCTTTCTTCTATCCACCCAGCACCAGGACTCTATTCTTATTCTGAGCTATCATTCCACATGAACACTTAACCAGTGCTCAAATCTTGAAAACTTTCTAGAGAGAATGAAAAAACAGTTTAAAGAACATTTGAGAGTTTAACAAAATGTGACCACCTTGTTCTCAATCTCGGTCTGTGAATGCAACCTAGGACATAGCACTTTGCCATCCAGCAAGGATTGCAGATAAATAATCAATGCTTTCAGATTTCAGTATGTCCATTTTCTAGAGAAAACCTTAAAATTTGCACTTCTAGTTGTGTATCTCAGCATATGCTTAAAATGTGACAATTGACACATTCCAATTAATGGAAAGCTACATTTTATTTTCCTTGACTGGGGACTGAATTTCTACCTAAATGATTCATTCCTGGCTTCACAGAAGATCTCTATCTCATCTTCATCATATCTATCTCATCTTCACCAGATCTCTATCTGGCCTGTCTGCACTACAGGAATTAACTACTTCATTCACAATGAAGTAAACAAATACTGAAAGTTTGAAAGCTGATAGTACAGCTGACGGTACAAATATCCTTATTAAAAGCAAATAAGGCAAGAAACAACTCTGTCCTTGATATGTCAATCTACCCATCACATACCCTTCAGAAAGGGGGCATAAGAGCTCTCATAAGCTTTCATTATGCTTTTGCCCAACAGAAAATGTGGTGTGTGAGGCATCAGATTCATAATCAGAAAGCAGATTCAGGGCATATTTTGTCTTAAAACTAAGGAAAAGAAACAAGTTGCTTAAAAAAGACCATGGAGGATAAGCTTAGTCACAGGAACACAAACCCTCAGGTCCCACAGGTTAAACTCACCCTGCGTGCTGGTCACATCCAGAAGCTGACCTGGAGGAATAATCACTTGGGTCACTCCTGGCTGGGCAGAAGGAATGACATGCAGCACCTGTCCATTTTCTGACTGGCTGGCAACAATCATCTGTAAGGCAGTCACATAGAAGCATGAATGGCTCTAGTTTGTATGGTGATCAAGCAGCATGACTGGGTTTGATTATTACCAGAACAGGAAATATTTTGCTTAGAGTTAAGGCCTGAATATGTACTTGAATATACATTATAAGAAAGCTGTCTCTTTATTGTCAATTTCTTAAAATTACTTTCCCCTTTTAAAATAGGCCTTTAATTAAAGAAAGAAAAAAAACCCCAGTACTTTACCTGATTCTACAATGAATGACACATTTATTTGAAACTGACAACTCTATTATTAAAGTTATCAAACACCTGAAAGCCATTCATAGTTGGATTTGCTGTAACTCCATTCACAGATTAGCAGAACTAATAGTAACATAAAAAATGTGACCTTTACTTCTAAGAAACTGACCTCTATGGGCAGCATTTCATGCAAAAGCAAAGCGAAGAAAAGCTCCAGGGCTTAAAAAAACAACACAAATTAAATCACCTCGGATTCTGAAAAATTTGAACATCTCCTTATGTTATATTTATATAGGACATAATTACAAAGGACTCTGGGTGAGAGAGTTCCCCTTTTTACAAATAGATGTTACAAATGATGAAGCAACATTTTAAGAAAATGAATTGAGGGCCGGGGGAAAGGTAAGACATAATGACTTAGCTTACTGCTAAATGTTCTGATTCCCTCCAAAAAACACAGATTTATCCAGGGAATATAGAGAAAACAGTAGCAGTAGAAATACAAGATCTTATCACACTGCAGCATCCAGACTCCATACTGACAAAAGACATCAGTTAAAAACTAGTAATGGCTGCAGACAGGATTTGCCTACCTGAAGAATGGCAACTGGAGCATGAACTGTACCACTGAAAAGTTCCACCTTGTTGCTAGAGATAAAGTCTGAATCAGCTGTTGCTACAACAAACCACCACGTAAGAGAGTTCTTCAAAGAGCTCCCTCATCTGTGAGCACAGCCCCAGCCCTGTCTGCAGACACACTCACCATGGGTGCACTGGGGCCTCCCAGGGGCTGCAGCTCACACAGCGGCTGCCTGGGCTGCTCTGCCAGGTGGAATTCCTCGGCAGAGTGGGACCGTGGCTGGGGCAGCCGCGCCGGCACAACCGATGCAGGAGGACTGCCCGAGAGGGGGACTGTGATGGGCAGGGCTGGGGGAGAGTCGCTCTGGCCAAACAATAGATCCCTGGAATCCATGTACGTTAGTTGCTTTCACAGAGGAAAAACAGTAAAATGTACTTTGAGTAGCAACTTCTACGAAGGAAAAAAAAAAAAAACAAACAAAAACAAGAAAGAGAAGAGAACATTTAAAACCAGTGTGCTATACTGTATACTCGGAGCAGCTCTTGTCCTTCTGGATCAAGAGGCTAACACTAGCAGTTCTACTTTTGTTTTCCATTTCTATGCTGAAAATTAATCATATTCCTGCTTCTTAGACTGAAGTCTCTCTACTAAGACAAAAGAAAATCCCTTTTGCTCAAAATCTACTCCCCAAAACCATGTATCACTTTAAAACACCTCAAGTCTGCCCAGAAACTGAGAAGAATTATACTTAAACCAAAACTGTAAAATATTCACCAACTTGATTTGACTTCAGAAGAAATCCTAGACATTATTCCACTTGGCCTTTCCATACATGCATTTAGCTATGAAGAAAAAAAATCTCTACACATTTTTAGAATTCTTTACCACAGAAGAAACACAAGCAACACAACCTCCGATTCAAGGCCAAGAATCAGAGTTTCAAAATCTTAAAGAAATAAAGTGTATCTTCATCAAGTTTGCAGAACAGAAGTCCTAGAGTACATGCCATTTTCATTAAATTTAAGAGCATAGGCATAAATACTTGACTTGTTGAAACTCTGACAACACAAACATTAAGCATGTAAAAATAATGGAAAAATAGGCAGTCCTTGTGTACAACAACATGTCAAGGTGTCATTTGGCCAATGCAAGAAGGGCTGCAATTTGTTGCATCTCTTGCAGCAACTGCACAAACAACTCTGACGTTTTTGTGACAAAAATTAATACACTACAAATCAAAGAATGAGGAAAAATGTTTCTAAATTTTATATAAAAGTCAGATTTGATTTAAATAACTTCATCAAAAATTCTGCAGGTATAAATCTTCTGTGCTGAAACTGTCTACAGTGAACAACAGCAGAAAAGCAGCAACAAACAAATGGCACCTGTTGTATTAGACACTGTGCAGAGACCATAAGCACACAAGTAAATCACTACCTGAATGATATTTTATGTTAGAAAAACATTCTGCAGAAGAGCATTCATGCCCAGAAATCTCCCCAAATAAGAAGATCTGGCAGTATCTGATAAAAAAAACATGAAAGACTCCTCTCCCTCAATACATACACAGTGTCCTGTGTCCCTGGACTCTTTATTTGTCACATTTGGTCACTAAGCAATGCCACCTCATTTTCACTTGTCTTGAACCTCTCCTACTCCAGTGTATGCCATAAAGCATTCTTTTTTAAAGGGTCAACAAAATAAAACATGCATTTCTTCAGCACCATAGCAGGACATAATTACTGAAGGTTGTCATTACATGTAACATCTGGATAATCATCAGTTCAAAACTGAATGGCACAGGAATCCAAGGGAAGGATGCACTTTCTCAAAAGATACTATGTATTACTCTAAAGGCAAGAAAAAAAAAAATCCTGCATTGATGAAATAGCATATTTGAAACTCATCAGAGTGGATGCAAAGGAAGCATCTACAAGGACAAAGCATTCATACCTTACCTGAAAAATCTGATCATTTGTTTCTGATTCTCCTGTACCATTACAGCTGCCTATGAGCAAATCGTTAGATCCTTCCATAGCAATATCATGGTCAGCTCCACTGTCTTCCATTACAAGGTGACCTGAAAAAGTTATAAAAGTTCATTTTAGCCTTCTGCCAGGAGATTGCCACAGGTGTTGTTTTCAGGTCTTACAAATTTAGCATTACAAGTTCTAATGCTGCTGCAAGATAACAGCAAAGTTCTCAAGAAACCCTTCCCTCCTTATCACATTATTACTCACTGCAGAAAAATTCCAGTGTGATGCTCCAGGAGTACAGCTTAGCCTTTTATATGAGACAATTTGCTTGATTTGTCATTGCATACAGAGATACAAAACACACATGCACCCTCCCACGATTTTCATCTGAATATGTCCAAAAGCACTGAACTAACAACCACACACATCTAGAGAACACTTGATATTTAAGCATATGCCAGCAGTGCTTTATAAATACATTAGTCACCTTCTTCCATAATCACCAGACAGAATTTGCATTATGCAACTCTGTCATGCAGACATCTTGAAGCAAATCAATTTGTTTTAAGGCTTAAAAGACAGCATATAAAAGAAATAAAATTACTACTTGTAGTCTACAGTGGTATGCTTTGGGCAGAAAAAACCATCAGAGATGTAAAACAAAATTTGGCATTAATCACATGGTGAAAGACAAAAAGACAGAGAACCCAGCACTCCAGAGATCTACCTCCTATCCCAAAGAAAGCTTCAAGATACTCAGCTGCCCACTACAAACCTCCAAACAGACAGATAATATTGGACAGTGAATTGCCACATCCACTGGATAATGCTTGTCATGCACACAACACACCCTTTAAAGCAGCGACCAATCCCAAACATTCACAAGCAGCAGGACAAAATTACAATTAAATTGGCCCCTACCTAACAAGAGTTTACATACATAAGACTACACACATAACATACCCAACTGAACAGAAGAAAACTTAATTCCTGTAGTTTGGGGTGAAGGAGGGGGAAGGGTGGTCACGATTTTCCCCTTCACTATTTTATTTTAAAGACAGGCTGCATTATATTAGCACATGACTCCTACCAGCTGTATCTTCACCACACCACGCAAGTAAATTCCTCAAGATGGACCTTCTTGGCTGTGGTATTTCAACTGTTTACAGCTTTTGTAAGGAGACTGTAACAGGCTAGAGAGCAACTTCAAAAGAACTGTACAACTCTTAAAGCACAGATTTATTCTGCTTTGCAAAGGTATAAAGGACACAAAGGCAAAGTAAATCCACATCTCCTTGGCTTTTGAAGCTGAATAAAGCATCCTGCTGATACAAACAACATTGAGAAGTTAAGCAGCTCATATGCTCAATATATTAATACTTTAATCTAAAGCAGATTTATTTTTCCATTCAATTTTCAAGTGATGACACTCCAGACCAAGTTCCAAATGAAGTTACATCATGTTTGCTAAATATTTTTGAGCTTTGGATTTCAGAACAATTATAAGATGTTTCAGTTAAAATGTCTGAAGTATCTTAGCAGCAAATGGGGAAAAAAAAAAAACAACTCAGAAAACTAGATTTCATCATCACTCAACCATTTCCTCTAAGTTCAAAGATGTAAAGAAGAGACAGCACTTTTGCAAAAGCAGCACATTTAGTTCTTTGAGATAAACTGAGTTTGTTCCAGGCATACTGATAACATGTACTCTGAGCATGCTGGAACCCAACAACAGAACACAAGGACAGCTTTTTGGGGACAGACCAATGACCCCAGCAGCCCAACATCCTGTATCTAACAATAGTTAATAACAAAGCTCAGGGAGAAAAATCCAGCAGTAAGGTAAATACACAGTGATATTTATCCAGCTTCCTTTCATAAGCAGCCTATAAATACCTGAAGTTTTATATTTGTGTTTAAAATAATCCCTGTGATACAATTTTGCCCCATGATTTTGTCTAATCACTGTTGTAAGCCAGGCAAACCACTGGCACACACACCACTTGGAAAATCAACTTCATGGTTTAACCATCAGGCTTCATTAACCTAAGTGCTTGTGTGCAACAACACACAAGATTATTTTTTTTTTCCTTAAAGAAATATGCTTCTACAGAGGTGTACAAGTACCTACACAGTTAATAAATCTTATAGTCATATAAATATTGCTGACCAATTCCCCTAACAGGAGAGTTAAATCCTATATATTCAGGTATACACAAATACATATGTATACGGATACTGTGTCGTGAACGTGTAAATAACATGTAAGTATCTCTTCATAAACATTAAGTGAACACCACAAAAATTCCCGCTGCAACACCAGTGTATCACACATTTAACAGTCGGCTGAAGGAGAAATGTGGAAGCTCAATGTGAGCATACAGTGGGAACAAGAGCTGCATCCTCAAAGCACACAGGCAGTTCTCTATGCCTCAGCTTTAGCCTTAACTTCACTCCTACCACTTTATAGGCTGCTTCCCGAGTCCAGCATTCCAGGGCCATTTCCAACACATGGGTTAGTGTATTTTAATGCCACAGGTCTATTTCCTTCACCCTGCTCCCATTTGGGAAGCACTTTTCTCAAATACAGGGAAATCTAGGGCCATTGTTGTCCCAGGTTCACCTCTACAAAGACAGCAAGCAGCCACAGAAACTGCTACCACAGGCAAACATGATAACCATCATGAGCACTGTATGCAGGGTGTTGGTTATACTTAACAGAAAATACATACAGTTGAATGCTTCACCATCAATCTCCTTTGGGTTTTCTGCAAGATGTTGCAGAGGTTTTATAAGAAGACTTTGGATATCTTACAGCAATCAAAACACACTGTCTGATAAACCTCCCTCTGAGGGCATTCTCTACAACCATTCACAGTGGCACAAATTCACAAAGGCATGAATTACAGTAAAACATATGAGGGAGGAAATTAGGGCATACTCCCCAGTAAAGGAGTTACAACTAGCTTTGTCAGCTTGTACCAGGTTTGAGATTTAGCATTATCTCTATCACGGAAGCAGAGGCAGATGCTGTTAAGAATACAGAGAAGATCTGGGGACTCACACTTAAAAGGTTTCTCAAGTCATTTTTTTGTAGACAACGCCAATAACTGGAAAATGCAGCTGTGTCAATTTCGCTGACAAACAACGTTAGGTCTGTGAAGTATGTTTAAGAAATAGATGAGATTGCAGAGTCTCACGAAACAGCAAACACTCAACACCCGCCCGCTCCAACAAGCGGAGTCACCAAAACCGAGTCACCACTCAGGGAAACCCCAGCTGTTCCCCCGAGGGCACGAAGGACTGTCAAAAAGGTAGTGGAAAAAAATTTACCAACAGCGCAATTTATCAACAGCACGTCCTCACACCAGCAGCTTTCTCCCAAAACACCAAACTCACTTACAGCTTCTTTCTTAAGTCCACCGCGCGTTGGGTTTATTACTTCTAGCAGGCAGTTTATTGAGGGTGTGTCGCTTGACATGCAGAGAAACACAACCCGAGTGACTCCAGGCAGAGACCAGCACTCCAGCGACCCCGGCCGCCACTCGGGGCACTGCCCCGCCCGGGCACAGCCCGGCAGCGCGGGCGGCCGCGCTCAGGAGCGGCCACAGGAGCCGCTCCCGCACCTGCGAGGGACCCCGGAACGCGCCCCGCGCCCCAGCCCTGAAGAGCGCGGAGGGTGCCTCAGCCCCCGCACGTCGCACCCCTCGGCACCACAGCCCCGCGGCGGGGGCGGCGGAAAACACCGGCCGGGGCCCCGTCGCGGCGGCCCGGGGGGAGATGCCGGAGCCGCGTTACTCCACCTGGGCTGGGCTCCCGCAGCCCCGCCGCCATGCGCGCCTCCGCTCCGCGCACGCGCGCCCGCCCTCAGCGCGGAGCGGGGCGGGGGCGCGCGGGGGGCGCCGGGAAGGCGGCGGCGCGCGGCCTCTCGGGAGCGCGGCGGGCGCGCGGCACGCGGGCGGTGCGCGGTCCCGCGGGGGGCTCGGCCGGGGCGCGCCGCGACACGTGGTCGGGGCCGGTATCGGCGACGGCAGCGGCGATGGCGCAGCTCACGGCGCGGTTCCGCACCGAGAACCGCAGGTGAGCGGCCTCCCCTCCCGGGCCGGGGGTGGGTTCGGGAGCGGGTGACGCAGAGGCGGTAACGGAGCGCTGTGCCCGCAGGTTCGCCGTGGAGGATGTGCCCTTCTCGGTGCCCGCGACCTCCGAGACCACCGACCTCAGCCAGCTCATCAACAAGCTGCTGGCGGCAGCGCACGGTAGGTCCCGCGGCGGGGGCGGCCCCTCGGAGCCCGGCGTCCCCCGTGTCCCCGGGCCGGGCCCGGCCCCGCGCGGGCTGTCACAGCCGGGGTCTCGGCGGGGACGGCGACAGCCCGAGCCGGTCCTGCCCCGCTGCTTTGGCCTGGCTGCCTACGGTGAGGCGCCCCTGGAACTTGATCTGAAACGCTGCGGGTACCGGCGCTGCTGGGCATTCCCAGGAGAAATGGACCAGAGGCTGGAATACTGTGTGTGCCCGGCGCCACAGGCCAGGCTGCCACAGCAGATGGGAATGGAAATGTTGCCCAAAACCTGGCACAAGAACTAATGAAACCAGAGGTTTCGGTTTTATAACAGCCTTTAAGAAAACCTCAGCTATTCTGTCGGTGCTGAAATGGGCCGACTGACTCGAAAGCTGATCTGGGGAAAGACACTTGTCAGATGTTGTTGGAAAATCCCAAATTCTATAAGAAACTGGGTCAGTGGTATTATACTCTTGCTTTTGCAAGTTGCTGTCCACCCATGACATTGCAAACAATCTTGAACAGAAAACTGGTGCACAGTGGAGTGCTTCTGCCAAAACGCAGGGCCTTTGTCATTTATGCCATTACAAAGGGAGAAATATGAACCAAAAGTTCTTAGGATTTTCCTATTGCTGCCACAAATACAGGGGTCTAGCTGGTGGTAACAAGTGGCAAGATACCTACAGAACAATCAGGAAGCACCGCTGGGGTTTGATTACACAGAGCTACAGAGAAAGTACAATAAGAGGCAAATAACTCTCTGAACCCCAACAGCAAATTTTCTTTCCTCTTAACTTAAATAATCCTGTGGAAGTGATAGACTGCCCACTTAAAACTGGGAGAAGACACTAATTGGTTGGGGTTTTTGTTCTTGTTGTCATTTATTTTGGGGTTTATGGGGGTTGTTTATGTTTGGGTCTTTTTTAAACTCTTCCTGGCTCCATTTTTCTGAACCAGTCACAAAATTATGGCATTCTTGATGGTATCAAATAAATAGTGACTCCTGAACATTGATTTTTCCCAATTTGTTTCAGCGGATCACAAGTATGTGGAATTTGACTTCCTTATCAATGGCCAGTTCTTGCGATTGCCACTGGTCACACACATGGAAATGGAAAATATTTCCACAGTAAGTCATACTCAGTGTCTCCCCTTCTTGGACAGTAGAACAGACTTAGCCAGTGTACTTCAATCTGCTTTAGATATTACACTGTCGGCTAGGTAGATTTCCTTGCTCAGTTTCATTTCTTTTCTTACTTTACCAGGAGAATTCCCTATATTTTTAAATCCATTATGAACTGCAGTGATTAGAGACTGCAGACAGAGCAGTGCAAGGATTGTTATCCAGTCTCTTGTCTGTGTACAGTTCAGAGGAGAAATTCTTCTCTTACTCAGTTCATCATTAATACATTTTTGTCTCTTATGGTGGGGGATAATGGGAATGTTTAATATTCCCTCTAGAAAATGTTGCAGTGTTTTAGACACCAGTTTTGTATTAGTAAATATAGAAGGAGAAGAAGAAGAACGTAAGGAGACTGAAATCACTTTTTTTTTGCTACCAGCTTGCTATTAATAGTAATTTGATAAAAATATGGAAAGAAATGTAATTCACACTTTTTTTCTAAATACTTCTGTTGTACTGATGTGGTGAAGGACTTGGATACCAAGACCTTTGCTGAATAAACTTGTATATTTGTGCCACACTACAGTTAAATTTTACTGTTAGTGATTAAATAAACCAAAACCACACAACATCACTAAATAAATATTTTGTCTGTGAGCTCAGGAAGAAGTGGTGGAAATAGAGTATGTGGAGAAATACATGGCCCCTCAGCCAGAAGAATGCATCTTCCATGATGACTGGATCAGTTCTGTTCAAGCCACTGAAGAATGGTACTACACTAAGCCAGTCATAAGTTTTGTCTTGCTTATTCATGTTCCCCCATGGTATCAAATAGAGCAGTATTTTTTTCTTTAATAATCCCTTGGGTGGGTTTTTCCCCCCTCTTTTCTTTATTTTTTTTTAACCTGTCAAAGTCAGTCAGCTACTTGGTTTTGTAAGCAGTTCACTGGTTACACTGTCATGACAGTGATAGATAGAAAACAGCTAGAGACACTGAACTTGAGATGCTGCTTATACAAATGAACAAAACAAATGCTGTTTAGTATCCTTTTTCTTAAAGGAAAACAAGTTTTCCTCATTACTCTTTTTTGCTTAAACTCTTGACTTCCAACGTGACGCCCATTAGCAACAAATAGAATAGCATACCTTTCTGCAGAGATTTTCCTGAAAAAAAGCCAAAGAGGCATAATTGCCTTTTTCTACTGTATTTTCACATTCATTTCCCAATCAGCTAGGTAAAGTTCATATATTAACTAGAGATTTGAAAATGCTTTGAGAACCTCTGGCAACATACTAAAACTAACGAATTAATTTTTGAATTATGTAAGTTATAAAAGGGATCTTAAGTCCCACCAGCCAGAACACGCAGTACTCTCACTCCTTGTCTTTCCAGCCTGTACACTTGGCCTCCCAGTTACAAGGCTTTAATGAAGCTTTGCTCTGTAGCAAAAAATTATTTTTTTCCTCTTTCAAGCTGTTTCTTTTAAACCAGTTACTGTGCTAATGGTTTTCCAAGTTTCTGGTTGGGCTTAATTTCATAAAAACATTTGTTGGTCTTAAAGACAAAGATGTTTCCAATGCTGTACCCTGTAGGATATTAACTGGCTGCTACGATCAGACTGCTCGGATCTGGTCTGTGGAAGGAAAATCCATCATGACAATAGCTGGGCACACAGAAGTAGTGAAGGATGTGGCGTGGGTGAAGCAAGGTCAGTATATATAGCAGGGGAATAGTAGCAGTTTGATCTACTGGGGGAGAAATGTTAGCATTCCTTAACTATGAATATTAAATTATCTAAATGTAATTATTTCAATCTCTGCCAGTGGTGTAAGAAATTAAATCATGGTGTGCATAAAATAGTCCTTTGACAATAATGAATATAGTTACTTTAAGATGATTGTTGTCTATCCACCTTGCAGTCTCCATTAGCAAGTACTGGTGTATATGTAGTTATATTACTTGTACTTGCAGAGTAACATGATGTAAACTGAAATACGTATGAGCTTCTGTCTATCTGCTGTTTCTTCTAGGATTAGAATAATTATTTATAAAGACATTGGAAAGCTGAGTTGGGTGTGAGTGTAACTTTTTTCTTCCTCAGATAGTTTATCGTGCCTGTTACTCAGTGCTTCCATGGACCAAACTGTCCTGCTCTGGGAGTGGAACGTGGAGAAAAACAAAGTGAAAGCCCTTCACTGCTGCAGGGGACACGCTGGCAGTGTCGAGTCTGTGGCTGTTGATTGTACAAGAACTAAAGTAAGTGACTTCTGGAAAGAAACCTTTGTGTTTTTGGGATTTAGCAGTCTGTACCTCAAAAATCCTGGTTTTGCCCTTGCCATGGGTATTAATCATCGTGATTTTATGCAACAGTGATAATTTTCCAGTCTTGTTATAAGTGGTGGTTATTGAGAATTAGGAGTGTCACATCAATGCTAAACCACAGAATCACAAAATCATTTCGTTTAGAAGTTAAAATTTAAAGTATATTTTACTTTAAATGAATTAGAATTGTATGCTATAATGAACTATTTTCAAATTTGACCTAAATTTTTTTGATGACTTTGGTGGGAAAAAATTTCCAGAGTTCTTGGAAAAAGCAGGTGGTAAAGAGGTTATTTCCCTTCACCCAAAAATTCAGCAGTTATGAGCACTCCCAGCAAAAGTAGAGTTATTGCTCCCAGCTTGACTCAATATCAGACAGTTTAAAGTCAAACTTTTTGGTGCTGAAGGAAATAGGTATTTTGTAGATATTTTTCCTACAAAGGAAGTAAAAAATAATTCGATGCATTTTGAGGGGGATTTTAGGAGCCCAGCACTGTTACTTCTGTGCTATAACCCGTTTTTCAAGCAGGTCTCTCTTCCAAGGTCTATATGGATCAACATTTAACAAAATGTTTCTGTTCATGCAGTTCTGCAGTGGATCCTGGGATAAGATGTTAAAGATCTGGTCTGCAGGTAAGATGTTTGTAAGGTTATACATCACTGTGCTGAGTTACTGGTTTGGTTAATTACACAATTTCAGATCTTGTTATCACCTGCATGATGGCGCCATAAATATGGGGATTTCCTTATTTACTTACATGGAGATGGAATTCAAAAATCTGTAGCTCAAGTCTGCTTGTCTTCTGTCCCAGTACCTACAGATGAAGAGGACGAAATGGAAGAAGCAGCTAACAGACCACGGAAAAAGCAGAAAACTGAACAGCTTGGACTAACAAGGGTAAGATGAGGTCTGGGTTTGTCCAGGATTTTTCTTTATAAGTGTAGCCACAACAAATAATTTCTCTTTGCTAAAGGTGACTTTAAAACTTCTGCTGGTATGTCTCAGGATAATCAGACTCTTTTATTTGTTGAAATAATAGATTTTTTTGATAACTTACTCAAATCTGTCCCCATTAAATTCTAGACTCCCCTGGCAACCCTCTCTGGCCACACAGAAGCCATCTCCTCTGTGTTGTGGTCAGATGCTGAAGAAATTTGCAGTGCATCATGGGACCACACCATTAAACTCTGGGATGCTGAGACTGGAGATCTCAAATCTACTTTGGTGAGATCATCATACTCTGGCTGTAGGTCCAGCTGAAGTCCAGTTCAGAGAAAAAGAAAAAGCTGTGCAAAATAGTAGCTCCTGTCTTAAGAGTTATTATTTTCTTTACTGACAGACAGGAAACAAAGTGTTTAATTCTGTCTCCTACTCACCCCTGTGTCGACGTCTTGCATCAGGGAGCACTGACAGACATATCAGACTATGGGATCCTCGCAGCAAAGGTGAGCTTAAACATGCATGGTCTCAAAGATTTTCTTCAAAATCAGAACTTTGTCCTGTCAAGAGACGTCTCACAAACTTTTCTGGTCCCTCTGCTTGAAACCAGCCATTTGGGGGCTTTTATTAAATACAAAGCTTACATCTATTTTCTGTATTCTGGTGCAAGACTTGTTTTAATGTCTTACTTAATCATTTAGAAGTTATTATCTTTTTTTTAAACTTACTAATGAACGTTCAATTGTGCAGTTGCAGAATGGAGTTTTTATTGTAAGGTTCAGATTGAGGCTGGTCTGATAATCATTCAAGTGAAACAGTAGTCACTTAGGCATGGTACCATATTTCATAAACAGATGGAATTACAGATATTATGACTGATCCTATCAGATTTATTTTCATAGACACATTTCATAGAATGGTCTGGGTTGGAAGGGACCTTAAAGATGATCCTACTCTGGGCAGGGACTCCTTCCATCACAGCAGATTGCTCAGAGCCCCACCCAGCCTGGCCTTGAACACATCTCTTTTTGTAGCCTCTGTTCAGCTACTGGAAGGCCACAAATAGTAAATAACATTTACTTGTTTAGCTTCTGTAAATCTAATCCAAAGTTGACTAGCATATTCCATGTTGTTAATAAAAGCAATTTTTTTTGTTTGCTTTAAAAAAAAAATCTTTGAAAAGGAAGTTTAGTGACAAGAAAATATATTTTGAGTGGTTTGAGGTTGGTTTCTTTTTTGTTTGGTTGGGATTGTTTCTTTGGGTTTTTGTCTTTCCCAAAACTTGTGTGGCTTACATTTTTGTTCATTTTATTTAGAGTTCATTTAACACTTAACTTGAACTGCAATTGCACTGGATTTTGTAAGCATCTTCAAAGTGCTGGTTTCAGCATCTGCTAATGTCTGTGCTTTTTCCTCTTTCTATTCAGATGGCTCTTTGGTTCTCCTGTCTCTGACTTCTCACACAGGCTGGGTGACATCTGTGAAGTGGTCACCTACCCATGAGCATCAGCTGATCTCTGGTTCTCTGGACAACATTGTGAAGCTTTGGGACACAAGGAGGTAAAATAAACCTGTGTTTGTTGCTGTTCAAAGGCGTGTAAGCTTACAGGGTGAGCCACTCCTCACAAAACACAAAAGCAGTCAGAGACATTCAGTGGAAACACCTGTGGTATTTGTGAAAACCCTCTAGGTTTTGGAAGTCAACCATATAATAAAAGGGAGAAAAATACTGGTAGTTTACCACAGGGGGGCTGGAAAACATAAGTTGGTGAGCAGCATCTACACATGGAAGAAGGAAGTTATAATAAATAATAAATTCTTCCTAACAGCTGATTGAATTTCAGTCTCAAAGTTGTTTGCAAGCAGATGAAAAATACTGCTGCTTTCCTCTTTGGGGATGTAGGAGAGGATAATACTGATGTGATTGGCTCTGGGGAAAGCAGAGGAAGCATCACAGATGGTCAATGTCTGTACTCTCTCAACGTGTTTATAACTGCTTGATCACATCTGTTTGATAGCATTGGGATAGCATTTCTCCCTGGGAACAGTTATTGTCTGTGATGGCTCACAGAACTTCAAACCTGTTTTTCACTAGCTGCAAAGCTCCTCTGTATGACTTGGCTGCTCATGAAGACAAGGTTTTGTGTGTGGACTGGACAGAAGCAGGGGTAAGAATCTGAAGAGCAAGTTACTTGATTTATATGCATGGTGTTTAAGAAGAGAGCTGAAAGCAGTCATGGGCTGTTAGCTCCTTATGCTTAAAGCTAGAAGAGGACAGGCAGTTGTAGTTGTGCTGTGTTTGATGTGTGGGTGGCGATGTCCCAGGCACTGCAGCATGAACCTACACTCTGCAAAGGGGAAGGGTGGGAGCAGTACATCTGTGGCTTTAACTGAGCATTATAGTGATACTCCAAACAAGGAGAGACAAGAACAGCCCTGCACCTTACCCACAAAACACATGTTCCAAGGTAGCCTTCTGCCATTGGGATTAAAGCATGAAGTAAAGCTGGGGCGTGGCAGTCAGTGCATGTAGAAGGGGAAACTGTATAATCCTCTATAGCAAGCTGTTCTGCTACTGCAGTGGTACACATGTATTTAAAATTACCAAAAAAACCCATTCTGTGAATGTTCAAGATTCTCAGTGTGGCTCCTATTCACCGTAAAAGTCAGGAAAAGCTTTAGCAGCTTTCCTACACAAGTTTCACTTCTAATTTTAAGAGGAGAGTAAGAGACAAAGTTGCTTCTGCACTTTGATTCTGGGTTTTAGTCACGCATTAACAGTTCATTATTCACTACTGCTTTTTATAAAGGAAAGAAAAATTGAGTCCTTAACTTCTTTGTACTTATTTTGCTTAGTTCTGTTTTTAATCATCGTTTCCTTCTCTCATCAGTTGTTACTGAGTGGAGGAGCAGACAACAAACTGTATTGCTACAGATACCCAGCTACAGCCTCTGATGTTGGGGCATGAAGGTCAACAGCCAGAAGATTTTTTTTAAAAACAAAGATTTTTGCAGCAGTTGCTTTCTATTAGCATCTCTACACAATCAACTTCCGAAGAAAGGACGAGTTTGTTGCTCAGAGAGCTGTTCCTGGTTTTGTATTGGTAACCTATATCCATATTTGTCACAGAAAAATAGCAAAGCCCAAATGAGATTCATGTGAAACAAAGCAAAGGTCCTCCCTTTTTGATGGCTTTGAATTAACATCTTTTAAATTAGTATTTGTATAGCCTTTTTAATAAGAAGTAAACTGTTTGCTGATACTTACAGAAAAACTATTCACTGACTAAATTATTTTTTGAGTTTACCTGCTTTATGTTGGGGAAAAAAATAAAGCTTTTATCAACAGTTCATTGGTTTAGTGAATCATTTCAGATAAAAAAAGACATTTCAGCTCTCCTCTCGGTCTGGCTGTTGGCAGTTCTTATGATCTGGTTCTTAAGTAAGAACCCAGGCTTCTTTCTAGGATGAATACTTGGTATGTGTGCAGTATAAATAGCATGATATACAGGAACTTGACAGATTTACTGGCAGATGAAATATTCCATATTTTAGTAGCTCATAAATTAGGGTTGTAGATTATAGGAATGCCAGCCTTGCACCACAGTACTTGTTGTGCTGTAGTACCACTAATGTGGTGTCTTGGACCTAAAGATGTGTAGAAACAATGGTGAATCACACAGAGAAGGCAGAAGTAGAAGGAATTTGTTCTTACAAAGAACAGATACAAAAAGTTGCAATAGCTTTTAGGTTGATAGAGGATAAGCACTATTCAAACATGCTCAATTTCTCTGCTGGTTGTTTTGCTTTGAGTTCAGCATTCAAATGAAAAAGCTTTGCTGCAGCTTGTTAGATTACATACATGTGATGTTCAGCCAGCACAGTTAAACTGTGTGGAGACCACACTTGAATATCCTCACCCATGTCTTGGCTTTCAATCAGTGTAACAGCTGTACAGCACTAACAAGTCAAATGCTTAAATTAATAATTTTTCTTTGAAGAGTGGGAACTCTGACCTCCAGGTTTATAATATAGACATACATATATATCATTATATATAGACTATATATACTACATATATAGTTCTGAGTAAGGAGTGTTAAGAAATATCAAAGAGCAAAACTGGTGAAAATGGCAAAGGACAGGGGAAGGATCTCTGATACCTTTGCTTGGCAAGTGAAGTACTGCATCTAACAACTTCCATGCCTATGTCTAAAGACTTACGAAAGCAAGGTAAGTAAGCTTAATAAGGTTTTCTTGCCTTGCCAGAAAGATTTACAAAACACTTCTAAAAAAAGATCATGTTACCTGAAGTGTCAGCTATCTTAGACTAATATTATTTAGACTCAAGCGAACCCAGTGGCATTAGTTGTTTTAGTTTCAGTGAATCCATCACATTTACTATCACCTGTAAAAAGTACACAGAATGTATCTAAAAAGGTAGGTTTTGATAGACCACAGTGAAAAGCAGGAGCATTTTTATACCCTCCTCTGGTCTGGAAAAGTACTGTGGCAAAGGAACAGACAAGGAACTAAGTAAACCATATTTACATGAAGTGATACCAGTGTAAGTACAATGTATTTTTTTAATATATCTGTATTACCAGTGTCCATAAATTATCCTGAAAACAATACACTTTACATTTGGCTGACGGTTCTTTGGATAACCTGTAATCTTAAATAAAATGTTTTAATAAGACTTTCCTTTTGAACATGCAGTCCTTCCATTTAAAATCATCATGTGACATTACAATGGTCAGTCAACACGAGCTGATTTTAAAATTGCAGAAGAAATGAGTCAAAAACATGGCAATCCAGAATCAAGGTGCTGATGGTGGCTCTACTCACAAAAAATACTTTTTCCTCCCCTAAAAAGCACTTTTGCATATTCCTAGTGCCCTAGTAGCATAATAAAAACAAAGAATTATTATGTACTAATTGCCAATTTTGCTTAAACATAAATGTGATTTTACAAGTGAGGGGAATAAAGACTATTAATAATCAGCTACTGCAAGATTGACCTACTTTTGTTTTTTTTATCGATGGGAGGTGGGGGTTGGTTTATTTTTGAGAGGCTGTGCAATACACATTGTTCTGTTTCTATCTTTTCATTCTGCACTGACACTTGGCATAAACTGTCCACCAGCACACATGTGCTGCCTCTAAACCCAGTTCAAACACCACCATGCACTGACAGACATTAAAAGCATTAGTTCAAGACAGGGTTTCACCTCCTTGGTCCCTGGCTTAGTGGCACATTTCTGTTCATGTGTTTCCTTTTACCCAGCTGGTTCTTTCAGCTTTCTTCTTGCTTTGAGAATTTCATCTTTGCTTCTGGATGGCTGCCATCCCTTCCCTACAGCCAGCCCTGGCAGAGCACTGGTTTTTCTCTATTGTTGGCATTTAGTTAATTTTTTAAATCTCAGTCTTCTCTCAACTGGGAAATTGAGTTAAAAACAAGGGAAGGGGGAAGGAAACATTAAGTAAAGTAAATATTCCAGTGACACACAACCTGAATGTGTGTGTGTGAATAATGTGGACATATGAGTTTGGGCCAACAATGCAGATCTCCTGCTAGCACTGCTCTGCCTGTCCCTTTCAACCTACAGTCCAGAGCCTGGGGTGAGGTTTGTCCTTAGTAAAGATAAACTTCCTGAAGTTTTGATTGGTTTTGTACAGGCTGATAAATTTCCAGGATAAACTCAACATACTCTAGATTTCAGCACGCATACCTTGGGAAACAGATCTAACTACATATTCTTAAAGTGACTTCTACAATTTAAACAAAAGTGTTTCACCAAGGTTGGAATGAAGCACAAAGATAAAGGAATACACTTCTCATGAAAACTCCTAAGATGTGAGGTTTTCTCCTGAATTTTCTGACATTTCTGCAACAGAAAACACAAGATAGGCACATGCACAAATTCCCAAAGGAAAAACACACTTTTGTTACACTCCTATGTTGATTTAAGTCTTATTAAATGTGGATCTAACTTGAAGAATTGCAGAATTTTTAAAGGTTTTCTCATTACTGAATTTATGGAGGGTACAAATTATCTCCAAAATTGTGTGATGATAAACATGATTCTTAAAAAAAGCAAACAACCCCTCCAAACAACAAACAAAAGTCCCAAATGAGCAGTAGATGTGATTTAGGCTGATCGGTTCCATGACCTCTCTGAAATTTCAGCATGTGCTCTTTTCCCTTGCTGTGGGCAAGGCAAAAGGTTTTATCAGAATAAAACTTAATGAGAACTAGGTCAACACACTTCAGATTTCTACTCTCTATCTGAATGGGGCTGCCAAGCTGGCCCTGACACACCCCAGTACAGGGGTAAATGCAGTTTATGGATTAACACCCTGCTTGAATTTGAGAAGCACAAGGCTACAGCAACCTGCACAGATACTTCATTGGCTAACAACAAATTGTAGTAGCTTACATTGCAATTTATATGCCAAAAAAGTCCCCCATCAAGTTTGAATCAACAATTTTGTTTGATGTAAGCTCATTGGCAGAGATCTCAAATTACAGGCAAAACTTGGGTTGAAATTAGTTGTCATGAAAACCAATTTAAATTGGCCTGTAAATTGCATGAAATAAGTGGCTTTTCAGCTGCCAGTGAGAAGTTGGCTAAGTCTGGTCTAGGAAAGACAGCTGCTCAGTCTGGATGAGTCTATCAAGCCATCCAAATCAAGACATGTGCTGTAGGGAATGCTAAAAACATAACTCAAACCACAAAAATGTAAATTTCTGTAGCAATTTCAATATTCATACTTGAAACTTCAAAATGTTGATTTTCCATGTCTTTGCAATCTATTCCATTGGAAAACTAGCAGCCTGTGACCAACAGGGGATCTCAGTAGAAAAACACTGTGGAACTAAATAAACATTGAAATAAATGCTCTGTGATTAGTACTTACACATTCAGCCTATAATGTATAATTTAAGCAAAGAAATTTCTTAAAAGTTAGAAATAACCTCTGAATGCAAACCAGAACTCACAAAAAGCTGTATGGAGAAACATGATAAGCTAGTTATAGCAAAACATCCCAGTAATCTATATTGCTTATCCAAAAGTCCCCCCATCACACTTCCTACTGTCTATGGTCTATAAATTTAGAATAGGGAAGTACTGACCTTCAATCAGACCACAGCTGTTCTAAACTGCATGTGAAAGACAGCTGAAATCCCTTGGAAGAGCCTTCAGGAAATGCTCAGTGAATTCATTCCTCTACTTTAACTCTCTCTCTATCCCAGTTCTTGAAAACTATTCAAGTCTGTTATACACACATGCACAATGCACAATTAGAAATCTCTCATGGATTTCTGCTCCCAAGACAGGTAAAAAAAAAAAAAAAAAAAAAAAAAGCTGACAAAGCACAGAAGAAATACTGGGAATTGATTCATTCACTAAAGAATGAACATGATTATGTGGTAACATCTAATGCAGAGCTGGATGACAAATTAGTGATCAACCTATGGACCATGAGGAGAGTCAGTATGAATTAATAGTTGGAATATCAATACATGAAAATGGCTCATTTTCCTAGCCAATAACAAGTACTAGTTACTTTCAACAGGGCACCCTCAGTTGCCTGTATCATTTGAAAAGCCCAAAAATGGTATCAAGTGTTAGAATGACATTGTTGTTTTCTGAAGCTGTTCAGCACCAGAGAGGAAGGTGCCACCATATCTGTGCACACATCCCTGCACACACTTAGGTTTGAGTTTGCTTCAGTAACCAAAGTGTTACCACAGGGTCTGGCAGCCAGACTGAGAATTCTTTGTTATGTGGACTTGTTTGGGGATCAGGAGGATTATAACACCAAATAAGCTACACTCTCCTTTTTTAAAATACTTGCAGCATCGAAGGCTACCAGCTGACATAAATTCCTTATTTGTGTCATTCCAAGCCTTAGGCACACTGCTGATTGAGCAGTGGATGTGGACACCCAGAGCCATCTGCTCAGAACATGGACTGAACCAAAGTCTGAAAGGTGTTGCATGGGTGTGCATTAGTGGGAAGTGTTGTTCATACTATGATGCTTGGGATTCACAACAAACTTGTTTTCTAATGTCCCCTGTTAAAAGCCACTAATTCGTTTTCTAATTTAAAGAGCACAAATTTCCATCTCTCTCCTATTCTCTTCCTCTCAGGCTTTGCATAAACTTTAGCCCAAGTGTGCAACTTTGCAATAACTTTTTGATCTTAAAAAAACAAAAAAAGTAAGTAAAAATTTGACAGAATTTCCCTGAGATCCACTGAGAGATCTTATCTCTCAGGTCTCATTGGTAGTTTGTTATTTTGGTGGATTCTGAGCATAGGATGAGGTGTTAGAATTCACTGGCAGTAGGTTTTTAATACTTAGAGTAGAAATCAAGAATACTTTTAATGTTACACAAAAGATCTTGTTTCCATCTTACATCAATATGTAAATGGTCTTCTTGATATAAGCCTAGGATATGAAAGAATAATGGATTTAACAATCATAATGTTTTGCCTTTAGGTTTAGGAGTATACAGAGACCGTCAGTGGATAATCTCTATTGCTTCTCAGAAAACAGTACTTATCTCCTGCAGCTGCAATGCTAAACAAAGTGTTTCCTAGATCTAAACAGCACAAATTTAAACTGATCCTGGTTTCAGCTAACCTGCTCTAATTCCAGAGCATGTCAGTTAATACAGTGAAGCCTACCCAAATCAATGGCATTAATACAGATTTAGAGAGAGGCTTACATGCAGCCTACCTGCATGCAATTTACAATAATTAGATCTTCTATCTTAGCATAGCTGAAAACTGAATCAGAACCAGCCTCTAAAAAATCAAATACTCCATATCAGTGCAGCCTTTTCTGACAGGAAACAAATAAGATTTGTCTTCATAGTAATTAAGCTTTGGACAGAATGGTGAGGGGGAGGAGATGATGGTTTTTCTCCCCTTCTAATCCAATCTATTTAAACAGAGGAAACAAAACAACAGCTGTTTAGTACGGTACTGTGCCACAGAATCCAGCACAAACTCACCGAAGACGAGAAGGTGAGGAGACTACAGTTTCCCTATTTCAGCTTTCCAGTCTCTAGGCTGCTGTGATTCAAAGGTGCAAGTCCAAATGGTCCTGTTAAAAAGCAGCCATGACTTTTGCCAGGAGAGTAGTTTCCAAGCTGTGCACCATCCCACCACACACCACTCTGAACCTCTGCAGTATCTGTAGGTATTGCTTGCTACATGCAAACAGAGGATTATGAGACAAATCTGACCAGATCATTGAGAATAATAACATTATCCTACATAGCAGAGAAGTCTGTCTTAATTAAAGAAATCTCCATTTCTAATATTTTCTCAGTCTGCTGCAGTACACTGAAAAATATTTTTGTGCAGCAACTGAAAAATATTTTCACTTTTGGGATGTCTGAATTGTAATCTCTTGTATCTTGGCTGACATATTTGAAGGTAATAATTTTGCTTAGCTAGCTCAAGTATAGCTTTTGCCATTTCCTACCATCCTTCTGTATTTATTTTTTATGATTTGTTATACAACAGTTTGTAGGGCTGCTATTTAAAAAAAGTTGGAGAGAAACAAACTTTTTTCATTTCCCTCTGCAGCAGTATCTTGCCATTTACTCTTATTTTGCTATCCACTCCCAGTTTTATAAGCAAAGTATATAGTTTCTTATTCCTCACAGGATCAAGAAGGTAAAATCTTCCTCTTTTTAAATAGACCTTTAGGCTAACACTCCAGTATAGCAGACACTCTGGGTACCCAATGCCATGTCACCATATTTCTCTTACACATCTCTAAGTCCCTTGTGACAGCAGGGCCACGGCAGCAGGCAGTATTTACCTTTGAAACACCTTTTTGTCAGTGACATTTACTCTGGATGCCTGCGCTGTTAGTTTCCCCCCACCCTGAGAGGAACTCCTGAGCACAGAAGAGCAGGGCTGGGTTACAAGGAAGCACAGCTGATGCTCTGATGCAGCCCTGGCTGCTGACCTCAGTCCTACACCACCAGCAGGGTCCTGGGAGGGACCACTGTCCGCAGTCAGACATCTGCACAGCTGTGGCTGAAGCCACCACCCATTCCCCAGGAGCTAATCCTCCCTCCTGTCTGTGCTCATAATTACTCTGGGTGAAAGGCACAAGGAGCTTGGATCATCACCCCTCTGTGACTTTTGTCTTGGTTGCACTTCATAAACTGTCTACAAGTAGCACTCAGCACTCGTCAGTAGCTAAGTTCCACTCTTGTTTCTGTTCTTCATGTTGCTGGGAAGCTTGACTGCTGTCAGATAAAAGAATGTTTCTATATTTTAAATTTTCTAGCTTTACATTCATACTACTCATTTACATGCTTACCTAATTAATAGTTGAACTGATTATGCCCACAAAATAATAAATAAACAATTTCTTTCTAAAAAGTGTTATTTTTTTTACGTTCTTCCATTCAAATGGCCTGTACAGATATCTACTACTGAGCAGTAGAATACTGATGGGGACTTTATGGTACAATATACATCAAAAAGCTTCTCCTACTTTCAGGTTTTTCTTTCTTTTCTCCTTTTTTAGTATTCTTGTTATTTAAATAAGTACTGAATGTGCAACATTAGAGATCTACAATATCTATATGTCTCTAGATATATATTTATATAGTATATAACATCAAGGCACATTAAAACATTTATGGTCTCCTGAGGGAGTCACTGCTTGGGATTCACCACAGAGATTAGGTTTGAGATTTCATTAAAAAATACATAAATGCTTCATTTTCACAACCAAAAGAATAAGAAGTTCTCTCTTAAACATTCAATCTAATTATACTTTGCAGGGCCTATTAGCAAAGCTTTGACTGTAATGAAGAAAGAATTTTATAATGCTTGCAAACTTCAATAGCACATTATACTGAAAAACAGTAATTAGGGACTAAAAAGATTTTGTGTCTTTCCAATTAAAAAATTAAATGCCAGGATAATAATATGTTACTGCTCATGTGCTAGTCTTTAGTAATCATACAGTTTAAAATGACAACGAACGTGGAAAGATTGTGGAAAAGAAATTCCCCCTCCACTGCACCTTTACCTCTTAATCCTTAAAAAAACCAATCACCACCAAAACCACCTTGGGACAGTAAAATCAACCTTTTAGAGATATTTTAAAAATATTAATGGGAAATGGGTTGGAAACTAATATTTAAAATTACATTACAATTCCATAGCCTTTTAAACTGCTGTTTTCAATGAGCATTTCAAAAATGTTAATCAAAATTATCTAAAATGCTTAATAATATACACATAAAATCATATAGTGGTTTCTAATTTATTTTTAACTTTTTGCATTCTGTGTTATTTTGGGAATTATTTAGATATGTACTACAATTTACATATACATCTATTTAGATATTACTATTTTTTAATAAGCTTACGTAAGTCACAAGAAAAAGAACAGAAAATTTACCTTATAAAATTCCTGGAAACATTACTGGGAACATCTTCTTAAGTCCCTGCATTCAGTTGGAGACATTTTAGTAGAAACATATTATGCTTAAAAATATGGTAAAATATTTACATTTATCTTCCTTTGTAGCATGCCTATATATCCCTTAAACACTTTTTCTCCCCAATGCCCATCGTGTCACCATCACTCCATATGAAATCTGACATGTACAGTAGTGACTTATTTTATTTCATTCTTTCCCCACCCTCAGGTACCCCACATCTAACTGCAAATGTTGTCAAAAATCTGCACCTTAGCAGTTTGGAACAATGTGCTGCCACCCTCAGAGTTCTCCTGATAAAAATTGTTAA
The DNA here is from genome assembly GCF_026979565.1 of Vidua chalybeata. Taxonomy (NCBI): domain Eukaryota; kingdom Metazoa; phylum Chordata; class Aves; order Passeriformes; family Viduidae; genus Vidua; species Vidua chalybeata. The sequence continues at coordinate 12,730,967 of NC_071536.1, read as the reverse complement.
TAAATTGGATTTGCCACACATTTTATTGTTCAATTACTTTTTTATAGCCATATCTGAGGAAGAAAATAAGGTAGAGCTCTTGTGAATGTCTCAGGCAGAATCTGGGAAAAAAGGACAGATGTCAAGGGCAAGGTTTTCAATTTTTTTTTTAAATAGTCCCCATTCATTCAGTTGAATACACTGCTCTTAATTCATATGAAGGTATCATTGCAAGTACAGGGTTCAGAGGTGTTTGGAGGGGCATGTGGCAAAAGCAGAAGCCATTTCATACATGAAGAGAAAACCACTTTGCTAAACTCCAATGTCTGTCAAGTACAAGGTGACGAAGATCTGGTGATACATGGGAGCCCTGCCCCTCTCTTCCCCAGCTCAGGCTGAGTGCCTGCTCTGTGTCCTTCCCACACATCCCTCTCCTGTTCAGGCTGGGCCACACAAGCACTGTTGCTAATATAAACCCACCAGAGATGCACCAAAGGCCAAACTCCAGCCCGACAGGCTGGCGCTCGGCAAAGCGCGGTGCAGTTCCGTGGGAAGGAGCTCACTGCTCCAGGGCCCAGGCAGCAACAGCAACAGCTGTGGTTCACACTCCAGCTGCTCTTGGACATTTTCATCAACAGATTAAAGGGAAGTTCAATGCAACTGCTGGGCAGATAGAGACACACCCTGCTATCAAAACCAGATCCTTCCCCCACTTGTCTACTGTGAGTTGGCAGAGGAGTCATCATTAGTGGATAATGTATTTATATTCAGAATGCTGGGAATTTCAATTTAAAGAATTGGTAAAGCTGGTTTTTGCAGTGTTTTGATGCACAGCTGTCCACAAGCAGGCAAACAGGTTCCTGTTATTGCTGTAAATTCTGATCTGCATTTATGGAAACTGCATCTCTGCTACTTTTATACTTTGGAGCATAGAATGGCAGAAAATCAACTTTATGTACCACCTTCTAGCTTTAGCATTTATTATTGTTCTTGCCACGTGGTAAAACAATCCACGTGGAGGGGCAGCCTGTGTGTGAAAGCTGAAAAACATGAAGACTAAAATCTTAATTTTTACTATTTTGTAGTTACAGTCAGTCCATTTCTCCCACATTTCCTCAAAATATTCTGCGTGCTTGTGCTCTTGCATATTTTTATATTTTTACTTCTTTTATATTGACATTGGCCTTTGTTTCACCTTTGGCAGGAGCTACCAACATTCTGCCATAAAACTACAATATTCGATGCCCTCTGGCACAGAATAGAGAGAAACAAAGCTGTGAATGAAAGATTAATCCTACAAGCTGTACTCCTGACAAGAGCTGGCAAAATGGAGAATTCTAAAACATAAACATTCACTCATCCATATAAGTACCATCTACACTGCAGGAAGTATTGGTTGCCAACAAGTTCACCATGATTTAAGTGGATGCAAAGACATGTCATCAGTAGCTAAAATACGTACTGAAGTATTTATTGTACCTCAAGAGTGAGCTCAGCAAACAAAATAGAACTAAAGAAATCCCCTTCACAGCTGGAGAACAACCCCCTGTTGTTCTCTATATTTGTTATTAAAACTGAAGAATGTGCTTATCACCATGAACAAGTCACCATAAAAGAAACCTTGCAACAACTGACTTTCTTACTCATTTAGACAATTGCCTTCCAAAAGCTTCTCCTCCATCTTCTGTCCCTCCAGCAGTTACTCTTTAAGTGCTTTTTCTGAGCAAACAAGAGGGTGAAGGAGAACTTCTCTTTTCTGCCTGAAACACTCTCCTCCAGGATGACAGTGTAATTACATGCAAAGTGCACAGTTAAGTGTGGAAGATGTAGCAGGGACTGAAAAGATTGTGTTACTATGAGAACAGGGGCAAAGGGGTCTGAGTGGAAAATTTTGTACAGAACTTAGAGAACTATAAATACTGTGATGAGTGTAAGAAACTGGCCTTGCTTGCATTGCATGGTCCGTGTCTCTCAATCCCCTCAGTCAAGATTCTGCAAAATAAAATGGATCTAAGTCAAAACTGCACATCTACTGCTAGGTTACTGTAAAAGACTACCTTCACTCCTCAGTTTTCACTTTTAGGAAGTGAAGAGGTTATAATTACTATCTACTGTTTATACATTTTTCTCCAATAGATGGTCAATGTCTGTGGAATAGCAATATAAGCACAAAAAACCTCATAACAATAAAAATCTGTAGGACTGGGACTCATTCTCAGTTGTTTTAAATTCACAGATTCTCTAATCAGGAACTGTTGCAGCTAGTGTAAGATTCAAAGACTGATCTTCTTTTGCCTTTGCATGTTCCACCTCCCACAGGTTTAGATGGAATGATGGGCTACCAAATCTGAGTTTGAGAAGCTGAAGGGGTGCAGGCTGGAAGGTGAACCTGCTTTAAGGCAGTCACTGTACCTGTTGTCACATTTCGTGTCAGTCTATCAGGTATCTGCTCTATCCAGACCCCTCCTGCTCAGCTGCCCCTGCCAATTCTCCATGATTTGAGTGTGCATCTTCCCATGGTAGGTATGGACCTGATGCCTCTGTCTGCCTGCCTGCGGGAATGACCTCTCCTGAACTGCAGTCTTGCACATTTTACTCATCTTTCTCAATGAAAGAGAGCAAATGTAACTTAAGTATTTATAATTTTTTTTTTCAACTAAAAAAATAAAATATGAAGAATTCTGCAGAGCCTTCTGGGAAGCAACACAGGGAAAAGCTAAGTCATAATTCCTTGTCTTCCTCCAAGCAAATAGTTTCTGTGCTCATTCACCCCTGAATATTCCAATTATCCTTCTACCCAAAAACTACCTGCACAAGTACCTCGACATGAGAGCTGCACGCTCAGTAGTGAGTTTTAGAATATGTGAAGCTTTATGAAGACGTGGCTATAAGATCTGACTGTATTTTTCAAGCTTGGGACGAAGCTTTTTTTTAAAGTTAATTGAACAGGAAGCCAACCGTTTGAGATCCACATACTGTAGAACCAGACAGCTAAACAAAATGCAAATAGCAGCCAGCTTTAAACTAGTACAATGAATTCTTCACCTGTAAGTCTGTAAACTAGCTCAGCTCACGTGCAAAGCCCTTGAACAGCCTGTGGACTCCCATCTGTATCATTCTGTTGCAAGGAGGCAAATTTCTTATGTACTAAGAGAGGCTTTCTTACAGATACAAAGTTTCAGAAAAGGAGACTGATGAATTCAGCACGCTCAAGGTCATTCCCCATGGTCATTTGCCAATGCATATAGAAAAGCAGAACATTTTTTCTCCTTCATCCTCACTTTTTCCTCTTTTAAATGTCGCTGGCCATATTGTTTATTAAAATTCCATGTATAAAAGTATTTTTATAGAATTAAGAAATCTGATGAAATTAGTACATGGCCGTACAGCATTGTAACTTAGAAAATGGAATCTTCCTAAGTGTGACCAAAATTTTGGCATACCATCATCTTTCTGAGGAAATACAAACAGTCCTAATGTTATGAATACAACCAGAATTTCTGTAACAGTTTCTAAACACTTTATTGAATCTATTTGTACAAGCAGAAGTTTGAGAGAACATCATCATTACACATCATGCATTGGAAGAATCAATAAATTGGAGAGATGTAACAAGAGGTCATTGTGTTCCTTCTTTCTCAAGAAAAATTTTTTCCTAGCCATTACAAAACTCTCCCTTAAGCAAACCCAGTGAAGAATGTGAGAGGAGAAAGATGACATTTCCAGAAATATCAGTAAGCAACAAGAACAAAAAATAAACTACACTCTAGAAGAATCATAAACATTCTGTACATGTTTCATTAGAAAGGAAATAACTGCTTCCCAGAATTCTTGAAAAAAAGCCCTCAACTAAAAAAAAAGACTAATTTCTAATCTTCCTCAACTTGCAGTCTTTCATGTTACTTCTTTTTCATGTTCTGAACACACTTTTTACAGTGTGTCTAATATTTTACCCAGCTAACTGAATTACCAGGAACAGGAAAGTTAACACTTAGATTATTAAACCCTTGAAACACCTAAGACAGTTTTCCTGCAGGTTAAATGTTAGAGTTTAAAGGTCCAGGACCATGGTAATGGGGTCGTGAATGATTGCTCTTTATCTTGGGCCACTCACCCACAGTGCCAAGCAGGTCCCTCTGTACACATCTCCAGCCCTTAGAACTTATTGTTTGTCCTCTGTAAGTGCAACCCCAACACTCAGTCTGTCCTTGAAGCATATCAGAGGTGAGCACCCCAGCGCTGGTGATGCAGCACTGGGGTAGAGTTGGCACACACAAGAAATTGGCTCCATTTCCACCTGATCCCCATTTGGGAGGAAGGCAAAGAAAACAGTTTTGTTTTTATTCAGATTTCAATAGCAGCTGTCGGAAAGCTGCTCAGCAGTTTGGAATTTCAGAAGTAGTCCCTTTGGAGCTGCATTAGAGGGAGATGGGGACAGCCAAGAGCACTGAGAAGATAGCTATGTAACCATGGAGTAAAACTTACTGCATATTCACAGACAGAAAGAACCCATTCTCTATCACATGCAGCTCACCCTCAAACCTTGCAAGCAAGGCCTAAACTAAACCTATTCCTTAGGCTTGTGTACTCTATTTTCATTAAATAGCTGTATAAGATGTATTGGGACAAGAACTCTAAAAATAAATCTGCCAGTCTTATTGGAAGGGAAGTTACAATGCCTGCAAGCCAACAAAAATAACAATTTTTCATTCTACTCACAGTTCAGGAAAAACATTCATGTTTGCCAAATTAAAAAAAAAAAAAAGACAAAACTGATGGGAACGGAAGATATTTTCATGCTGAAAGAGGATATTACAAACAATGGAGACTTAAAGTCAAATGTCTCTTTATCCTTTTTAAAGGAACTTTCTGAAATACAACACCCAATTTTTGCAAGAATGATGTAACCTTTAAAGAATACTACTCCAAATACTTTGTCATCTAACTTTCATATAACTATTTAACAAATTATGATGGAGCTGACCCACCCATGCCTACATATTTGAGAATTTCTTCTGGCCTCCTGGCTTTAATTTTCAGTCCTTTTGGCAGTAATGAAAAAACTGAAAAAGAGCTGAAAATCTCAGGCCTACTTTTATTTTAGAAGTTATTCCAGAAGTTCAGAATACAGAAGTTCAATGAAGAAACAATGTGCAGATAAGCAAGCTTGACGATTCTCAGATTTAAGCCCAGAAAATGGTTAAAAAAAACCCCAAAAAACCCAAGAAAAATTGCCTATAACACCTGTTCTCAAAACTACTTTTTGACATTTCTTAGTTTTACTCTTCAGAAGAGAGGGTAGGTGGAACAGCTTTTCCATGAGATCAGCCTAAATATATACCCTAGGGCTGACCTAGACAGCACCTGGAAGTACCTGCAGAAGCATCACTGGTTTGGGGTCACTTGGTCTGTTCAGCTGCAGAAGAGAAGTCTGAGGGGAGACCTCACTGCAGTCACAGCTTCCCTGTGAGGGGAAGAGGAGGGGCAGGCACTGATCTCTGCTCTGTAGTGACCAGTGACAGGACCCGAGGGAATGGCCTGAAGTTGAGTCAGGGAAGGTTTTAGATTGGATATTAGACAAAGGTTCTTCACCCAGAAAGTGGCTGGGCACTGGAACAGGCTCCCCAGGGAAGTGGCCCCAGCACCAAGCCTGACAGAGCTCAGGAAGCATTTGGACAATGCTCTGAGGCACAGGGTGTGACTCTTGGGGATGGTGCTGTGCAGGGCCAGGAGTGGGACTCAGTGATCCCTGTGGTCCCTTCCAACAAAGGAAAAGGAGGAGGGAGTGTTTCAGCCTGAAAGACCAGGAGTCACCCAGCCTAAGACAGCAGTGCACATTTTCAAATGCTTCCCAGTCAGAGGCACGTGCATGATAATCTCCTACAAAAGAGAGGAACAGCTGCCTGATTAATACACTAGCCACATGCAATGTTAGGATGAATTAATCCAGCTACAGCTTCAAAAGTCCCAACACATCTACAGAGAGGAAAAGCTTTTGCTCTGCCCTCTTATAGTGACCAACAAACTTCTATGCCATCTGCAGAATCAGTTATTCCAAAGCATGAAAAAATTTCTGCAGACCCTGGACTTTCAAATGAGAACATGCACTCATTTAAGAAATGCCAATTGAAATCTAGCAGTAACCAAATGAAAATTTCACTTATAGAAACCAATTTTTCTTCTTGAAAGTAGGTTATTACAGAGTTATCTGAATAAGTTTACACATAAAGACATTACATCCCACTGTCCTACTTTACACATTTCTAAGTTTTGCAGGAGAGAAGACAACTAGAAAACTAAAGGAAGTAAAATTCTGTTGTGTTTCGGCAACTTGAAAATTGCAAGAATACAATTAGTCAATTCTCAATATATCAGGTTAATATTCTGGGAATCTGGATCCCTTACTAAGTCCTGATTTGTTCAGCATTGAAGAGATCAGCCAGCAAAGTGAAAATACATTAAGTATTGGGTTTAGAAATTCATAGTTTGAATGCACACTCTTCAAACGTACATCTTAAAATACTCAGCCAAGTTGCTTTTGCTCAACAAAGAAAACAAGAATCAGAAATAGGCTTGGACTGAGTAGATTAAACTGAATTCTTGTAGACTTGCCAGTAAATCCCCTAACTTTTTTTTGTTTTAAAATTTAAGTGCAATTGTCTTGTATGCAATAAATACAGTTCTAGTGCTCCTGAAATCTGTATTAGTACTTCAGCCAAAAAAAAAAAAAAAAAAAAAAAAAAAAAAAAAAAAAAGAACCACCATCTCTAATTCTTACAATAATCATAGCTCTTGTAAAGCATGCTTTGTCATGTAAAATATGTAGTGTTCAGCACTACAGTAAAATCAGAAAGGGATAATAGCTGATGCAGTTAATAATATCTACTGGAGCATTATTTTCTTAAGCTGCTCAAAGGAAAGACAAAATTTAAACAACTGGAATAAATACTAATTTATAATAACCGAGTCACCACAGGGTAGCCTGTGCCTTGTACTGAATCTAATAGCTCCTATTTTATAGCATCTTAATCTTGTAGTTGACATCCAATTCACTACTTCCCAAAAAGTTTTTAGCAAAAGTGATAACATCTGAATTTGCAATAGAAAAATGAATCAACATATGACCTCTTGTCCTATGGATCTTTTAGGCTCCCACAAGCTCATTTTTCTCTCTTGGAGAGGTTAACCACATTTGGCACTTCCCAGTGCAAGCACTACACTACAATGTTAGCCAGCAGTACCACACTCTTGGCTCAGGGAGAGAATTTGTTCTTTACTTTGCATGCTCTAAGTCCACTACTGCCAGAAAATGTGCCAGTAAGAGCAGGGAAAAAAAGTAACATAAACACTCCTATCAAACAGCATTTGACACTGGCTGTACCCAGTCTCATGAAATGGAACTCAGGCTGAAGGATGGAGAAAAACTTTCAAGCAGATTGCCTTCTATTGGATTATGAAATACTTTTTGTAAGAAACACCAAGTTTGTACTTAATTAGGAACCCAATTCTAGATGATCTGAAACATTCTTTGAGTTGCATTCAGTGTGTGAAGTAGCTCAGTCTACCACTTCATTGCATGGACCAATCAATTCAAGTTAGGCCAGCACTTCTAGTTTGTTGAGACAAGAACATACTTCAGTTACTTTGTTTGTCTACAGCTATTATCCCGGGTCAATTTAAATATTTTATTATTTAAAAAGGTCTTATTGTATTTAACAACAAACATTATCTTATCTTTTTTTCCCTAGCTGTCTAGAATAGTATCATAACTGTATCAACATTGTTCAATATTTTTGCAGATCTGGATCTCCTTTCAAATCCAGATGCCACTGGATATTCAGTGAACTGCTTAATGTTTAGATACTTACCCTATGGGTAGATATTGACGGTATTTTATTACAGTGGTCTTTAAAACAGACTCATTTCATTTTATTATTACAAAAGGGTTTAACATCTTGCTACAGACACATATCATCGTCTGGTGTGATGGTGAACATTTAAATTCCAGGAAGGACAGCATTAAAAGGATCCTACTGTGAGTTTTAAGATAAAAACTGGTCTCGAACACCTTGGGTTTGGGACATTTTGGAGCTGTTTGAAAGCCTATTAAGCTGGTATGGTTCAATGCAGATAAGATTTGATTTGTGATGCATCACAGAGGATAAAAAGGTGGGGAACCAGATTTAGCTAATTATTTTTTATCTCATGGCCTTCTAAAAATAAAATCCCTGGGGTTATGAGGCAAATAGTAGTTCCAGGAAAATACTCCAGGGTATACAAAGGATTCTTTTTAATTGTTCTATCTTCAAGGAAATCACGTGCTTACGACTCACACCTGAGACAGCAAAACAGTATTTGGGACATAAAAGCGGATGTGACAATGGTATCATTTCCCAACCCTGAGAAAGCCATCAATTTAGATTTTTCATAGAATCATGTAACAGCTTTGGTTGGAAGGGACCTTAAAGATCATCTTGTTCCAACCCCCCCACAGTGGGCAAGGACACCTTTCATGAGACAAGGCTGCTCAAAGCCCTGTCCAATCAGACTTCTAGGGATGGGGCATCCACAGCTTCTCTGGGCACTTTGAAAGCTTTGGAATTGTTCTGCTGTCTGCAACGTCACAGAACCTTCTCTGGCAATAAAGGTGAGACTGAGCACAGATTCTGCATTTTTTCTCCTGCAGTTAGAATACAGATGCAGTATGTCAAAAACAAGGCATGGTTGAAATCTTGATGTTGCCAAAGAAACACATGAAACACCCATCCAGACTAGGCCAGGATGCAGCCCTTTTATGAATTTGTCTATGAAATGCCTCTGTCTTAACTTGCAATTAACTTCTTGCAGATCCAAAATCAGCATCAACCCTCTGTGGGTTCCAGTAAGGCCAAGACCATGGAGAATTACACTGCAGAACAGAGTTTGAAGATTTTTTTTTTAGTTTATGCAGACTCTAGCTGCTCTTGCATCTCTGATCCTGTCATTTCTGGCTGCACAGCGGTGGGTTTTAAAAGCTGCTTTGACTGGGGTTGTGGCTCTACAAAGAGATTTATGGAACCACTGGAAGTGCTGTGGAAGAAAAGAACAGATAGCTGTTCTTTTCTTCTGTGTAGGCAATACAGCTTTAAACAAGCAATGTAACTGAACACATATTTGTGAAACTGCTTCTTAGGTGGCTGCATTTGATGCTGTCCAGAGATCGCAGCGTAAGATCAGAATCAACCTCTGACTCCTGAGCTCCGGACCTGCTGCTTCCCATGGGTTTGCCTTACTGTGTGGATGGATATGGGATGTTGGTGATTTGGGATGGCACCTGCAGGAGAATGCTACATCCATCCTACTCTTGAAGCAAGGACAGCTCCCTGCAGTTCTATTGTAAGAAACGTTTGGAACTTAACAAACATCTCCCCAAAACCTGAAGATAACTTTATGGGCTGAAGACATTGCTTACAACTTGAATCAAAAGTCATCACAAAAAGATCATTTTCTGTGTGGGGAAAGGAAATTGTTCAATTGAAACTGCAGGAACATGCTATAAAATAACCTCTTAATGAGGAATTAAACATCTACAATTCACAAAAGGTTGAGAATGTCAAAAAAAAAAAACAAAAAACCCAGAACAACCCTAGACCAAACTGCTCTATTTAAACAGGAAATAGAAACAACAACTTCATCTCAAGAGAGAAGTAACTCATAATTATCTGACTGCTCAGCCTAGTTTGTGGCATCCCAGCTGATGTTAACTGTATTCACTACAGCAAATACAGGTAATTTTGCAAAACTGTAAATCATAAACCAAATTCTGCTGTAGCCCTTCATCTTTTCTACACAGCACCTGATGACATTTTGCAGCTGAGCAGGGTTTTTATGAATCCTGTATATAGAAAAATATTTTTCAGACATGACTAAAATCTTGCAAAAGCCACACAAAATATTTGGGCTAGGCCAGGATGTACCTTCTTTGTTAATTTGTCCAATACAAGATGTTGTAGGTCAAGTTCTGTCCTAACTTGTAATTAACTTCAGAGATTTGAAAAGATGAAGGGCAAAGAGAACACATTCTTACCTGCTGCCTGCCTGACACACAGAGCCAGGTTAATTCCAGCAGTGCTCACTGTTCAGCTACTTGCAGTGGACAGCTACTGGGAGAAAAGAGAGAAACCTCCCTAACAGCCATTTCCATCAACAGTGAAATTAGTGTTTACAGTGGTCAGCTACACATCTGTAGTTGGAATAGGCATCCACAACAAACTGTGTAAACAGTTTCTTAATCAACAGCTTAATCACAACAGTTACATCCCCATGCTCATAAGTGTAGGAATTAATGAACAGTGTTCTACTTTGCTTGCAGTAATGAGGTTTTAATCTACTACTGAATCATTTCTGTACTACAAGCAATGTCACCACAGTGTGAAATTGACCACAGTCATGCTCCTATGTCAATACAAGCATCAGTTAAAGGGCCATGGCCCAGGTTACGTGAAACAAGAGTTCTGTAAACAGCCAGTGCAGGAGAAGATGAATCAGGCTTGTTTGGCAGAGTTAGACTTGACAAAAAGTACATGCAGTGCTGATGAATCCAGCCTATTTCAAGTGTGGGAGAGCTTCACATAAATTATCTCCTCCATCCTATTCTAACTTATGTCTGCACTACACAGCACTTAACCAGAACGTGTCTGGCAATGAACAGTGCTTCTGTAAATGCTGTATACAGATGAAATAGTGTTAGACAGCAGCACTTCAAAAGTTTTGAAGTCTGTGCAGGATGACTATCTTGTACAATTTCCAAATGCTGAATGAAGAGCCAGGAAAAGGACAGCAAGCGAATATGATGAAAACAAGAAGCCTTGGCTTACAACTTCTATAGTAATTTGCTATGCAGTCAGATCTAACCCCAAGAAAAAACTGAGATACCTGAGAAATCCTCCTAGCAGTCTCCTGCCTGATTATCTCGTAAAATCTGAAGAAAAAAAAAGAGCAGCTCTTTAACTGAGAAACATAACTGCTTATAATGAAAACAGTGAATCAAGAATTGGAAGACGGTTATTGCTTACCACAGAGATGCTCTTTCCGTTCTCTTTGTCTTCACAGACGATCTTCATCAGCATCTTAATGTCTCTGGCAGTTTTCCTATATGTAATGCAAAGTGTGAAAGTATTTTGAACACCAGACATATTTACAGTAAAATCATCCTTACATGCACAAAAACAGAAATACTGAATTTGTCAGTGGTGAAGAAATAGTTTAATAAAGAATGAGGCCACAGCCTATTTAATAAAGAACCAGATCCTGTTCATCTGGATACAGGCAAACAGCCACAGACAACTGAACAGTTAAAAGAGACTAAAATCTGAGAAAGCATTAATTTCTCCAGACTTCACTGGCTGTAAATTATTCTTTTATATTTCAGCCAAGCAGTTTCCTATTTGGATGCAAATTGACCCATGATCTTTGGCTGTGAAATGCACAATATTGGGAACTTGATGTTGATGTCGTATTTATTGTTCCAAACTTTTCCACCACTGGAAAATCACAAGCTAGCCCTGCCTTGAGGGAGACACACTAGTAATCCTTCAATTCTTCAAGACACCAAGAAATCTGCCTCTCCATTCTGAAATTAAATATAGCCGACAATGATTTTTTAGAAGGGGAATTGCTCCAAGCTTTTTAGACAAATTAGACCAAAATTTAATATTAGAGCTAGCAAAAAACCCCAAACCCAATAATTTATCTAGTTTGCCACTTCTAGTTTAAAGAAGTTTTGGCTCCAAATTCTGCTCATGAAGAAAGATGCTCGTTTTGAGTAAACAGACAGATGTAGAACATGACACTATTTCAACAATCAGCCTAAGTAGCCTCCTCAGGTAGGTTTCAGCAGCTGCTTTCTACTGAACAGCAGAATTAACCTACCAGCAGGAATCCAGGCCTTTTCCTCAGTCCTGTTATCATAATTTCACTCCCAGGACAACATATGCTGAATCCTTCTGTTTCCAAAATCCAGGACTTTATGTACCTTCCCCTAATGGTGGAATTGTAGCGTCCTCAGGAACTGACCAAACTTACTGAAGATGAAGACAGGGAAAGGCAGAATTTTCAGGACTGTTCTCCAGGATGCACTGGAGGAATGAGGGTACGAATTAAACAAAGAATTCCATTCTGATGAATTTTTTCCAAAAGGGATTAAAAAGTGCTTATTTTATTTGTAGTAAATGCCCACTACCTTCAGGGCAAATGCTCAGGCAAATCTCCAGACTGTGCGAACACAAAAACCCCTTGCTACTAAAAATAAATCCAAGATTAGCCCATAGTTTCAAGTGACAACTTTTTATTTTAGGCAAAAACAAAAACAAAAAAAAGGCCAAAAACATTCCGCTATTGCAGTTTGTAAAACTTTCACTGTTTTCAGTAGAAACAGTTCACAAGTCAGAACGCAATATTCAAATAACATTGTGCAAAATTGTACTGGCATAACTACACATAGCAAAAAGACTAGTGTAAATCAAGAATTCCATTGAAATTAGTTGAGCTGCTCCAGTTTTACAACAGTGTACATCACCTTAGAATAGGCCCTTTTTTACAGAACATCCCTGGAATTCCTCTTGCTTAGAAAAATTGCTTTACATGCAACAAGTAACCTATCAGTACAACATAAGCAAGAACATCTCCACAAGTTATCACAGTGTAACAGAGGAAAACATGTCAGCCAATTTCATACAAAGGCAAATCTAATGGCAGTTTTGAACATCCCTTGACTGTTACCATCAAAAATTGCACATCTCAATATAAGAAATAATTTAGAATGAAGCCAAGCTATGTTCTTAACTATCAGTACATTGATAATTAGAATGGATGATGGGGTTTGTTTTCTTTCTTTAGCTTAGCAGATTTTCCAAAGAGAGTTGTTCCAAAAGTTTGTGTAATAAATGTTAATTTGCAGTGTTATCAGGCCAAGTCCTCTTCTGCTATAGACCTGTCAACACTACAGAAGTCTCTGTAGTCAAATACAAATCCCAATGAAGAACTATTAAACAAAGACCATACCTTAAGTATTTACTGATGACATGCAATGAAACCAAGCAAGCAGTAACAGGACTCCATTTCTGTTTGGAGCATTCAGAAAGGCTGTAGTTCAGCTGGGGTACAGCACTGGAATTTCACAGAACACTTGTCAGTAGTTAACATTCTCCCCCCACTTGACATGCAAAGTAACAGGTTCCAAATAATGCATCTAAGTCATTTTTTGCATAAACAGAATGCTAAGGGCAGAACTCATTTTCAGAGATGCTGAATGCTCACAAACACGCATCAAGAAAATACACAGGTACATCTCGCAGTGATTAGCAACTTTGATTTCCTGTATACCCATATTCAGAAAAACAATTCTAAAAGAACTCTTTGATCACAGTAAAACCAATTGTTTTCCCCAGTGCTTTCCACTTCCCTAGGTTATGAAGGGCTTACCTTCTATTGCCTTTCCTAAGAACGAACATTTTTGGTTTAACATATATCAGCCTGGCTCCGGTCTAAGTCAGCTGATGAAGGGTTCACACCTGAACTATGGAATTATATGGAGAAAGCACAGTCCTGATGTTCTTGAGTGTTTAGGCGCTTTTATTTCCTTTTTGCAGGTTATATTAATCTCATGAGGAAAAGTAAGAACAACACACAAGCTTTGCTCTGGAGATGCATGTAAGTGTGCATCAGTTCTGGAAGAGAACAGCTCTGCACATCTGTACATAGGAAAAACATGATAAAAGGTTCTCAAAATACCAGCTCTGCCTCCAACCACACAAATTAAAGCAGCAGACCTGTGTGCCTGCACACAGTAAGTCAAATGGAAATCAAGATACCCAAGAAGTCATCCTGCAGGAATGATCTCTGTAACTGCAAGTCTCTGGTGACTTCCTACACATCCTCCTTTGCCCTCTCAGCTTGATGGAGGAGCTGTCAAGTACTCAGCAAGGAAACATTTAGCAAGGAAATACGGACATCACTGGCACTGAGTTTCTGTGAAAACATCAGTCAGCATTTTAGAGATGGCAGGGAGAGATAATAATACAGCAAGGAATTACTGTGGTACCACTGTATTCTCTTAACAAACAAGAAGTATGGCCTGAGGCAGAGGAAAGGTTAATGGATAGGACTTTGTTTCCTTCTTCCCAAAAAGCTCAGCCTCAGTGTTTTTCAACAGTCTCAGACTCTGAATTCCAGGAAATTGTATTTTAGAACAAATCAAAAAATAGCCCTGAGACTAAACATACTTTAAAAGAGCTGCTATTGCTTTATGTAAATCAAACACAGCAATCATTTACTGCCACAGTAAGCAATATTTAATTTTCACTCCCTTTTTTGCTCACTTGGGATACATACCTGAAACCAAGAATTTCTTTCCAAGATATATGTACTTAAGCACTGTCTGTTACTTTTCCAAGTACTTAAATGCTACAGGATTATGGCACCAAGCAAGGAAAGAATAGCTGATGCAGGTCAAACTTTACCAAAGAAGCCCTCTTTCCCTGTGCCTTGAGTTTTTGAAAAAACAATTCTAATAATCACAACTGTGACCACGGTTACAATGAACTCCTTCCTTGTGATTTAAGTAGAATTTACAGCTGGAGTAACAGCATTTAGTATATCTCAAAATCAACTGCCAGCGTTATTGAACGCAACCACCAGCCTTTAAGTGTGGCTAGAAGTGTAGCACATCAAGAAAACAAGAATATCAAATGCATCAAGTTGTGCATAAAAATAGACCTTTACTTTTTCTTAAGCTACAAAGTAGGCAATCAGGGAACTGACTAGGTCTATGCATAGTTCGGATTTTAAGTAAGCCAAAAGCATTTGAACTCTTTCAGTAACTGTGCCTGTTTAATGCACAGGTCAGCTCCCTCCAAAAATGAACATCCCACTCTATACATAAAAGAATTTTCAAAAAGCTCCATGCACTCTCAAAGCTATTTCCAAATCGATTTAAATACTTAAGCTAACAGCCATGCTATGGCACAAGACAGCACATAAAAAATTTAAGGCTAATTTTTGTCTGCACACTTCAAAGCTGGTCTCAGAACAAGAGTTGTCATATTTTCTTAACTCTGAGTCTTTAGTGTGGATTCATAAACTTGAGCTGCCACAGCAATAGTAGAGTTGTCCTGCATATAAAAAAGACTGAATGTTGTCCTGAATGCAGTTCTTTTATAAAAAGTGAAAACTTCACACATTTACATTTGGTTTTTATCAGAGCAGCTCACTAATTTGTACAGTACATTGTCCAATAACATACAAGGTAAACTACCAGAGAAATACTCAAGTCCTACAACAACAGGTGCAAAAGAAAGTCCTACGGTAAGAAAGCTCACTGCTGTTTGGGAGAGTCACAAGGTGATGAAAACAAACATCAGAGTGCATTTTGGTGAAGTCAGTTAAGTGTCAAGGCTGTAATAAAGGCTATTTGTTAACTTTAGCCCTTTTTAATGGTTCTTAACCATTCAGTTAAGATCTCCTAATAAAGCACTAGGCAGTTTGGCAACAATGAAGTTCTCTACATGCTACTGTTACAGAAATAGAAAACAGACTTAAAAGCACTTCCTTCACCTGAATATGATTTGGATTCAGGTTTAAACAAACCTATCTAAAGCAGTAAATTTTAGACTTCAAATTGCACTGTAGTGTTTCAGAAGAAACAAATTAATATCCACAAAGCCTAGAAAAGAACTATCAGCTGGCAAAATTACACAAGTTTGATGCACAAAGCTGCTTATTTTTAAAGCTCTGCTCCTCAACAACTCCAGGTGACTGACAATGTCAGTGCAAATCAAAACTGTTACTTCAAAACAATCCTGTCCATTTTCATGGGAAGGTAGTAAGCCAAATTATGCCTGTCTGCTAATTTAACAGGTGAAATTATTTCATACCTCCTGGTACGGTTTTAATTTACTGATTTTTCTGCATAATGTTTTAAAAATACTATAAATAGAGAACTGGCACATTCTAGCATGATTTACACTTACTTGCTGAATGAAGTACACTCCAATCATACTTACTAATACAGGACTTAAAGGAACAGCAAATATGCATCAAAATTATGATTATTATCTGCACATATATGCTGGGTTTTTTTCCCTAAATCAAAAAGTTTGCAAACAAATTCATCATATTAAGCACTGAACAAGACTTATATTTGCAGTATGATCTTTAAATAGTTGCCATTATGAGGAGACCTGAGAATACAACTGATCCATGGAAATTATGTTGATGGAAGTTGTGTATATGCAAGCAGTGAGACCTGCTTGTGTGTAACAGACCAATATTCAGACCCAGAGACTGCCCACAATGACACTTTGAAATTACTGAATCTAACTCTGGTGAAGAGGTACAAGATGAACGTGTTTTATAAGCGACTATGACACCGGTATTCAGGTCATTGCAGTTTTCTGTGTAGCTACAATTGTATCAACTCAAACCCAAGTAATGCACTCCAGGAACACATCAGAAACCTCAGTGAAGTTCCTGAATAGTTTCTGTTTGCAGTTGCCTTTCCTCCCCCCCACCCCCAACCCCCATTGTTGCCTTTCATTGTAATTTTAAAGCAACCATTAACTGCCACATTATCAGGACAAACCAAGTATCAAAAAAATCCTCTGTTTTACATGCCAGCCTAAGCTGCTAGTCAAAAAGAGAGAACATATCTGCTGCTGTAAACTTCTGCATAACAGATATCATGCCTGACAAACCATCACCTTCAACGGACACACAAACACCACTATGACAAAAGGGAGGAAAGCATGCACAGATATTTCAGTATTATGTGGCCAGGGTCTATAATACAGTGATGAGTCATGTCAGAGCAAATTTGTACCAAGAGTGATTATTGATTCAGGCTGACTCAAAGATCTAAGCAAGCCTGTAAGAGCCAAGTATTTTCTGGAAGAAAGAATACTGAGTAAGAGGATAATATGTTTTTTCCCTACATCTGCACAAAAATTCTATGGACAAATAGAACAATAGCAGGGCAAGTGCTTTAAAATGCAATTTTCCAGCCAATAAACCAACACTAGAAGGAATTCTGTGAAGGAAGGAATTTTAAGAATGTGACTTACCAGAAGCACAAATTTTTGATATCAAAAAAATGTACACTATATACTAACACTGTTTTTGCATACTCTTCTGTTTTAAAAGTTTCAAACGTATTAACTTGTCTTGCTTTGTTTAGGTCTGAGGCTGTTCAGCAAGGTTACATAATTTGAGACTGCCACAATAGTTCAGCAATCCTTTGGTCCCATCAGCTGTAAGCCAGCCAAGTATAAAAGAATCTTCCCTACCAAAGGAAAAAAAAAAAAAAAAAGGGTAGGGGGATCACCACCAGGAAATACCATCTGCTACAAACCAGAAAGGCAAAATTTTGTTACAAAATACACATTTTCATACAAAAGACGTCTTGCAAAACCATCTGATTGCCCCTCCCTGTGCAGATCACAATAGTAAATGGGATCAGCTGGCTGGTCTTGAGACTTGTTTTAATGGGGGGAAAAAAGTCAGAGGACACACATCATCACAACAACTGGTCCTTTAAATGGGAAAGGATTATGATAGTCTTTGTTTTCACCAGTGTTTAAAAAAAAAGCAGAAGAGAAACAGAACCAGAGTCTTCAAAAGCAGAAAGTACAAAAGCATATCAGCTGCTGCAGCCTCCTGAACTTCTCAATGTGCTACTAACCAGTCAATTATACAAACAGTTTGATTTTGGCAGTGCCATAAATTGTTAAAACAATGCGTGTGTGTGATCAGAAAGGTCCGGTCAACTGGTTCAATTTTTTTCCCAGTAGTTGCCCAGAAAAACGTCAAGACAATTTAAATTATTCTTCAGCTTCCTCAATACATCCTGACTGCTGGAGCAGAGAGGTCTGTGGTATTACTGTACTTGTTCCACGAGAGATCCTGTCTTGATCTGTGTTTGTAGTCAAGGAGGCCATAGAAATGGGCTGTAACAAGCCAGGCGTCATGCTGGAGGAGACAGTCAGGCTGTGTGTAGTGCCCTTAAGTGTGAGATCCTGTGTGGGAAGAAGTGGCTTGAGGATGCTGACAAGACAGAAAGCAGAGCCACTTTTCGGAATGAAATTCACTTTGTTCTTGTCAGGGCAATAGAAGGCTGGAATTTCATGCAATGGCTTTGGCCTAGAAATAAAATACACACAATAGTTTTATGGAACAATCAAATTCTGCCAATGGCAGGGATGTATTGCTGAACACATCATCAGAAACAAGTCGAGGTTGAAGTATTTCAGCTACTCAATAATGCCTTAATGACACTCACAGCAAAAACAAGATGGTTTAAAAACCACTTGTTTAAACGTGCTGCAAGGCAACAGCATGTTCTTAGGGCAGGCTGTTTCCAAACCTAAGGAACTCAACCAACTTCATGCTTGATCACAAACCCTATCCATGAATTAGCACATTCATTATATGAGAAAATATTTTCAATCATGTTCTCCAGATACTTCCACAACCCAATCAGTTCTACTCCACATACAGACGCTATTTATACAGCAAGTCCTGCGAAAGAAAGCTGGCATAGCAATGATCCGAATACTGCATATCACAAAGGGGTTCATAATCATCTGGGGTTCCCCTTTTCTATACTTTTGCCTTTGAATGTTCACATGAGTGTGCCCTGACTGTCCACAGAAGATCTTACTAAAATCCTCAATGCAGAGAGTAAAATGTAGTTTTCCTGATCAAGTACCTATAATCTGGAAAGGAAGTGTGGACCACAAATTTAGATCCTGATTTGCAGTTTTGCCATCTCAGCACAGAACTCAGCCCAAGACATGCTTTAAGAAAAACAGAGCTGGAATGGAAATCATGGATACCTTAGGAATGCCTTCTCTGTTCTAACGCTGCAATGTAAATCTACTTACAGTAGCCAAAGTCTACTTCAAGACAGAACTATAGAAATCTGCTTTAAAGTCTCTCTTTACTGCTTGAAAATAGCCACCAGAAATTTTTATTCATCTTTTGTTGTTACCAGCATTGTCCTTTAGCCTATAACCTCTCCCTCCCTTGTGTTTGTAAAAGAACCATGTTCACTTCTGTCTTTGTTTAGAAAGCCAAGCAAGCCAATCTTCCAGTATATTTTTGTAGAGATACTTCATTCTGAAAAGTAATCCTGTTCATAAAATAGGGTACATTTCCATGCTAGCCAATTCTTCCCAATGTCCAGAAAATTCAACCCCACTTGTAAATTTTCTTCCCAAATGAAAATCCTGTACAGGATTTTCAAATAGAAATTATGTTAAACAAAGGTTGAGCTTTATATAGTTACACTCATGTATTCCACAGATAGATGGAATTCAAGTAACAGATGTGAAAAGATGTTTCTTTCATGACACTGCAGTGTCTGAGGACTGCTATAGCTAGGTAGAAACTTCTGTAGAAGCCTGTTTCGCTCTACAGCAGAACAGTCCTACAATTACAAAGAGAGGACTTCCTAAAAGAAATGCAAATACAAGACAAACTGCAATAGAGTATGTTCCTGTAGCAAGTGAATACTAACTAACTATCTGTCAGTGACGCTAAAATACAGACAGGTAACTTCAGTTACTGTAACCCTTCCCACATTGCTATGGGACAGGCTGTAGAAACGTCTCAAAATCTATTTGCACAGGTCAGCCAAGCTCATTTTCTTTTTAACTAACATTTATACTAGATGGCATTCTTGAGATAATATAAGAGAATTGTAACCAATCTATACTCCTTGTGTGACAAGATGGAATTTTTAACTGTAGGTTAAGATTCTAGCATACAAGTGTCATAAGGGGACAAAAACCCCTCTGAAATAAAACATAACCTCCCAGAATACTCTCAAGTGACAAAAACTGGCTTTTTCAGAATAATCAAAGCATCAAATACTCAGGGTCAAGTTCATTCTTCTGTCACTAGAAGTTTCACAACTACATTGATTTAGCTGAAAAGAATATGGTCTTCAGAGTCTAGATTACTGGATGTGTCTGTCAAGCTATGACATACATTAGCTGATGTTACTGCCTGTTATTACCTCTCCCCCCGTCTGATTGATTATCTGAGTTCTTCTCCCACTATCTGCCAGGTAAGAGACTCCTCTCAAATTATGCTGGCTTTTAAAAAACATCAGTCAAGATTTTAACACTAAATTCCAGCAGCAAAATATATACAGATATGCCAATATATAGTAACACTAAAAAGCAGAGATCAGGTTGTTAGCATGGCTTTAGCAACTAGACTAATAACTTCTGACATAAAATCAATAAAGCAATAATTAATCTGATTCTTAGATGTTATTTCTTATGTAGCAAAAATCAACTTACAAGTTTTCCTCAAAGACTTTCACCTTTTCACAGCCCTCAGGAGGTTCACGCTTGAACATGTAGCTGTTGTTGGGTTTTGGCGAGGTAGCGTATTTTGGCAAGGGAGAATTATTCCCATTTTCTGCAGGAACAGAGTTTCTCATTATGTAAATGTGACACGCTATAAAAAACCACAAGAACTACCTTTAAATGTCCCCTGAATTTAAAGCCACTTCATTACCAATGTTATGAAATTCAAAAACATTTTCATTTGCCTTCAAAACCTTCATTTGCAAATAAGCTTTCATATCTCAATTCCTTTCCTTCTTTCTGTTTTTCCCTGTAACATTTTCAGGCTCCTCTGCAATCTCTGATCACTTCTGGGCATTTTCAATTTTTAACTGCAAACCTAAATCTATGGTTCTGTACTGTTACCATCTACCCAAAAGAAATGGGCAGAATCCATATTCCTTAAAAAACTGAACAGGCTTATGTTGAATTATAAAATTCTCCTAGGATCTCTCAAAAGATTCCAGATAGAAAAAGAATAATTAAATAAACTCTAAACACTTAAACTTTTATGGGTATGTGTATAAAATGCTATAAGGTTGCAAATTTTGGCCAAGATCATAAAAAGTACCCAACACAAGCAACAGGACTACTCTGCTGTTTCACCTGATACTGTACATTCTTGCTTCTTCAACCTGCTTAAAATACTCAAATGATCTATTATTTAAAAGAAAAGCTTTTTGGGAAGCACATTCCTCAGTCACATCTATCCAGCTTTAATTAATATGTGTGCATACATATGGAGCATTTGGAGCAATTTGGAAAAAACTTGATCACATACAAAAAAAACATACAAAACCCACTACATTCTACCATTTCTCCATGGATGCAGGGAACAAACCCTCTCTTTTACCAATGTAGTTATGCATGTTGCATAAGTTCAGCATTGTTGAACTTTTAAAGTGACACAGTACCTTTATCTCTGGAATCACCAAGCAGATCATCTGCAGAACACGGACTTTCCTCACTGCCTTCATTACAGATGGTAAGAAATGAGGTTGGAGACACCGACTGGGAGCGGCTGCTGTTGTTACTGCCCTTGTCTGCTCCACCAGGTGTTTGGGTATCAATGCTGCGAGTGCTGCTGCTGCGCTGCACCAACGGAGGTGGGGCACGGTGCCCGTCTGGAATATCTTGAGGCTGTTAAAATTAAAGGCATCAAACAGCTGCTCTTGTCTGGATAGCAATTTCTTTAAAGTCTGAGGGTTTTTTTGGGTTTCATAAAACCATTTGAGCCAGAAAATTTAATTTGTTACATGCAACTCCAAAAGAAACTAAAATGTCATGTTCAGAAACTAAGGACAACAATTTCTAAGATTTCACATCATCACAGAATTCCTGAGGCTGGAAGGAACCTCTTGAGATTATCAAGTTTAACATATCTGCTCAAGAAGACTCAGGTAGAGCAGTGTATCCAGGACTCCATCCAGTCAAGTTTTTAATATCTCCACGGACAATAATTCCACAACTTCTCTGGGCAACTTGCTCTGGGTTTTACACACCCTCATACGTTAAAAAAAAAAAAAAAAAAAACAAACAACAAAAACCTGACATTTTAAAATTTATGCCTACTGCTCCTTTCCCCATCACTGGGCACTATTGAGAAGAGACCAGCTCCCTCCATTTCTGTACATGAGAAATTTATACACATTGCTAAGATCCCTGGAGCTGTCTCTCTTCAAGTCTGAACATTCCCATCTCTCTCAGCTTCTCTTCATATCATAGACATTCTGGCTCCTTAATCATCTTCATAGTCTGTATTTCTGATACCTTATTAGTAAATTCACCTCTAAAAACCATTAAAACAAAACAAACATTAAAATTGGGAAATTATGGTTCACCTAGGATGGAGATAGTTCAGCATGGGCAAAAAAGAGTTACTACAAAAACTCTCAAAACAGACATTTTGCTTTTCCCTGTTTTACTGAGATTTTTTCTTTAAAAAACGGTACAAAATAAAGTTTATTACTTGATCTCAAAGCAAAATGAAAATAAGTATATAGAGCAAACATGGTGGCAGATACATACAACAAGTTGTTCCTCTTTGTCTCCCGTCTCCTTAATTATTATCTCAATCTCTTGATTCAATCCTTCTACACTGTTTCGGAACCGTGACCCCGTTGATTTGGTAATAGGTATCACAGGAACGAGAGCACTCTTTGGGATGGGAGCCTAAAGAACCAGAGACAATAAGAAAACAACATTAATTTATTTACAAAACAAAGTTACTATTTCTACCCAAAAGTGACTCTTGAAACAGAACACATCTACACTTCAGTATCAAGGATTTACACGAAACCATAGCAATTGTGTTCAAATGGATGCTTGAACTGAAGGCAGACATCCTGAATTTTGTTTCAAATCCAATTTCTAGCAGGAAAAGCTATATAACCTAGTCTCAAAATCTCCCTTGATATGGTCTGCCTCTAGCTTGACATAGCTTTACAAGTAAAATGAAACAGTAAACATTTAAATGTAAGTAATTTTGAAGCCTTTAAAAGACATGCACATTCCTCCTAAAGTGAGCTATACCACAATGCCACATCACTCATTGTTGGATGGTAACCACATTAAAATGATATTTTAATATAAATTTGTGGCCTCTTGCAATAACGTGACACATGCTGAAGGAAAATTATTCCACAAATGCAAGACTGCACTATGTTAAAAATTAAGACCAATGTATTAACTGTATTAAGACAGAATAAAACATTAACGAAACAAGTTAGGGAGACTTCCACAGAAAGAATAAAATCCCAAACCCAAATGTTAATACTTAGTTGCTTCAGAAGGAAGAGTAACAGTTTAAAAATCCAGTGTTTCAAAATATGCACAAAAACTTCACTCTCAGAAAACATATTACTGAAATTTCCAAAGCTCCCTTTGGCACACCATAACTTCTTGAGATTTCCCAGGCTCTCCATTAGCATCTGCCCTCCTGTTAAAAAAGTCTCCCTACCAGAATATTAGAAGATTCTGTACTCATTAAGTAGTGGTGTACTACAGGTAATGTAATACTTTCTACAAACATTTAGTTCAACTCAAAGAACAGCACAACACACTTAAGTCACAGTAGAATTCCCATGTAAAATTCCTGGACTCTATGGCCTAGTGTGCCATGATTGAGAGTAACTCCTCTGATGACTGAAGGACCAGCATTATCTGGTCTTAAAAGCGTATTTTTGTGAGGGGGTTTTATTTTAATTTTTCCTTTAAGTAACAAGACTGCACAGACAGACACCAAAGCATTTTAATTTCCTGTGTACATTCTCAAAAACCACACAAAGCTTGTCTGGCAGAAAATCTACCTAGGAAAAATTAATGTAAACAAGATATTTAAGAACAGATCATAATGGAGACTTCTTGTCACAATCACAAATCTCTACAGGAGCAGAACTTATGAATTATATTGGTTCTGCTTTCCTGAAACATTAGGTTAGTCATAAAAAAAACAAAAAACAAACATCTTAAAAAAGATTTGCACAAGAACTACAAAAGCTTCTGTTCAGGAAATGCTCGTCACTCTGTTTCTGTCAACAAAAATGAAACATTCTCATAGTGGCCAAACTTATAAAGAGCTTCTAAAGTCTTGCCTGAAGATGAAAAAAACCAACTGGAGAAGAGCACAAAAAAGTCTGAGGAAGCAAACCTGCTAATTCTGTTCCAAGCAAGCCCTGGATCAACAATCCAGTAAACTAATACAGGTTGATATTCAGTCACAATACAGATATATCAGTACAAATTCAGGCACTAAAGGGTGTTTATGCCCCCAGTTATTCAATATACACATTCTTAGGACAAACTGAGCTCGTTTGAAAGTAGAACACAAGTATGCTTTAAGATTTCAGCAGCCATTAGCAAAATGTGGGAATTCTTCACCTTTAAATGTGATTGCATACCACAGAAATTTTTAAGTTCATGATACTATTTGAAGAGCCCAAAGTAGATTCAGTAGAGTTCAATATAGTTCAGTACAGCATGTTTCACTTCCAAGAAAAATAATATTCTGTACCTGACTGAGGATGATTTCTTAGCCCACGCTGCTATAGGGTGGAAAAGGAATCAGTATTGTGACATGGGTGGAACAATCAGCCTCAAAACAAGAAACTTTTTATTAAAAATACTGCCTTCACAGAGGTCTGCATGGACATGCAGGAATAGGCTACCAACTTTTGACTACTCATCTGAATACATGGGAATGCTCACAACAAGGCAAGGTGCCAACCACAGGATAATTATTGTGCTCACCCAGCAACGCATTGGCACGGAGTTTTCCGTTCTGAAACTTACAGGTACGGCATAAACTCACGAGGTAGGAAAAAGGGCTGATGACAAATCTAAATTGTTCACAGGCATTTCAGGAAAAGCACTCTAATCTCTTCCACTTTTTCACAGGTAACAAAACTTTAAACAGAATCCCAGGACCTGTGATACTTTTACATCAAGCCACCTCTAGGGTGAATGTATCATGGTAATTTTACTCTAAAAATGAAATGTTCCACCTAGTGAGGTGATAAGAGTGACACCAAAAAAACCCCAGCACTATGAACTGCATGCAGCTGATCTTAGTATCATCAATTGGTCAGACACTGGGGACACAGGGTTCCCAGGAAAATAAAAGGAGCAGGGGCCTTGATGGTTCAGAGTGCCAAATAAAAATGTAATATCAGCCAAGTGCACTGAGGAAAAAAACAATATGTTGGAAAAAATTAATCCATTTATTCTTCCATCTGGTTTCAGTTCTGGCCTCAATTCTAGTTTCTCCCTTATACCAACACTGAGAACACAGAAAGATCCCATTGTTTTGACTCCTGTTCACAGATTTAGTGCCACGCAATTAACTCAAAATGTTCTCAGATGCATCCTGAGATCACCTGAGTAGGCTATGACCTTTTTGCAAACTTCTCTTTCAGTTAAAAAGAGACAGAAAGGAACATTTCTGGCACAATGGAAAAACCACACAAACAAAAAACCAATAATTTGTTCTGAGGAAAACAAATTATAGTCAACAGCAAGGACTTGATCAAGGTCCTCCCCAACTACTTCCTGATTGTGAGCAGAGGGTCAGGAACAGCTAACAAGCTTATTCCATAGAGATGGTGTGGATTTCTTTCTTCACACAAAAATCATATTAGAAAGAAGCACAAATAAACAACCAATAAGAAGCTTAGCTGGAAAGAACCACTAAAAATTTTGCTATAATTCAAGAATTGTGGTAAAATTTAAGTAGGGAAGAAAAGAAGAAATGAGGGAAGACAAGAGGAAATAAATCCAGTAAAATTTCTTCTTTTAACTAGAAGAGTATTCCATTTTCCAAATGTTAAACAGAGTTTACCCGGTCTCTGTGAAGGAACTACTGACACAATTTCCTAACACTTTTTCTCACCTTGTCAGGAATCCAACTCTTTGAGCTCAGAAATCTTTACATGACCCTTTAGAGTCAACAAACACAAAAGCTTCCTTCAAGCTAGGAATGTGAAAGAAAATTTCTGAATATTCTAATTACTAAATTCTGGTTTCCACACAGTCCTTCCCACAAATCCTGAAGGAACAGAGCTGCTGCCAGAAATTCTAGTTTAGCAGTTCCCAAAAAAAGAATGAGAAAACACAGGAACTTTGCCCTTGATGACTACAGTTACAGATTTTCACTCTGAGTTAAAAAACAGCTGCTAAATGCCATTAATCTAAACTCTTCACTTACTCTTCGAATCCTTCTTTAACTTCTTCCCTTCGCAAGTAGCTTGACACAGCTGGCACAAAATTCACCAAGAAAAACAATGTTTTGTTTTGTAACACAGTACTGGAAAAGCTGCTTTGCTTCAATTTATATTTTATAGTTTGTTCCACAAGTCCAAAAAATAATTATCCATTGCACAATATTTTATTCACGTACTATAAAATTTGGCAGAATGTAAAGACAGCCATACCAGAAACAAAATAATAAAACTATTATGACTTTTAAAAAGTTATATACATAATTTGGGGAGGTATTTTTCAGAATAGCAGCATTGTGGCTCATTTTTGAAATTAAAACTCACTAAGATCATCTCTGCTAAAGTGGCAATAACTTAGCATTCAGAAACCCACAGGTTTGTAGAATGCTAAGCAAACCTGTTAAAATGCATGTAATTCTCCAGTGTACTAAAGGGCCTATATCAAAAGTTCCTTAGTACACTTTTTGGTTGAAATTGTCCTCAAGTTCTACAAATTCAGACAAAACACCTTAATTAAGTATGCTGACCTGGCTTTTGGTTCGGTTTTTTTAACCAAAGTTTGACACATTTTGTATGTTGATTTTCATGAACTTTCTCAACCCCCCCTAGAAAGGGATTGGGTCAGTTGTCTTTCGTCATTCATAAATTTGGACTGTTCTGACTTGAGCAGTCACTAAAATCAGCAGCACAGTACACTGCACCCACACTCCAGTAATTCCTAAATTGCTATGTCAAATGTAGTTCTAAAAAAAATTCCTAAATATTTCCAGTAGCAGAGAATTTAAACTACCGACAAACTGAATTCAAGAGGCACACAAATCCTGAAAAGTCATGACTCCTAACTAAATGTCCTACAGCAGGGATAAGAAGTTAGGGTCTGACACAAAAGGTGCTCATGACTTTTATACAAAGTAGGAGTTAAGAAGAACAGAGTAGAAAAAATTCAAAACACTCTCTTTTCTTATTTTCATTCTTGAAGTAGAACACAGTCACTCAAACACCTGACTTTGAAAGAAAGAGTGAAAGAACTTGGCCTAAATTATTTCCAGAAGGACGGAATGACAGAAATGAAAATCTTTATTAACTGTTATCAGATTATGATGTTTATTGGAACAATTAAAGGCATTTCAGGAGTAATTGGGAATATAATTAGATTTTCAGAGAAGCTTCACAGCTGAACTACTTTCTCAATTCACAACATTGACAGTTTCCTAGTTTCTTTCAACTATACTGCCTTGCCAAGGCTATTTGTGAGGAATTTATTCTTTTAGTAACTGTAAAAAAAATTGTGTGTAGCAAAAGTACATTAATGAGATAACAGTAGGGAGAGGAAAAAAGCTTTCCTTCTGAAAAAAATCACCAAACTTTTCTATTTGTTTTCTTAAAGTTACTAAAAAACACACTTGAAAAAGGATCTGTGTTTTTGAAAGCCTATAATTTTTTTACACCTGCTATCAATTGAGCTAAAAATATTACACCTGTGTCAACCTGACCTCATTAGAAGCCTTGAAATAAAACTGAAACTGCACAAAGGTGGTGGCCTAACCATCATCGTTTTTGTAGAAGGGATTTTTACTTTAAGTCTCGAGCCATGATAAATGGGGGTAAAAAAAAAAATCTTAAAAAGGCTGAATGAAGTTATGAAATGTGTAAACAAATAAATAAGCTCATGGAGCAGCCTTTTGTCAGATAAGTTCTCTAAATCTCATCACAGTATTATATAAGTGTTTGGCAAGACAACAAAATGTGCTCAGAAAAGCTATCTTTTATTTGAGTGTACAGTTTTACCAGCAGTTTGCTCCATGCCATGTGCAAAGTCATAATTGTCGCAGCAACATGTAATGAAGATGGTCTATAGTTTTAGATTAAACTTATCTGTCATCTTTTTGTGGAACCTGCAGAATGCACTTTAAAAACCTTGCTTTAAGGATGAATTTAACTACCTGAAATTATTTGAAAGTGGGAGTTCAAAGCCAGCTCACCCAAGTAACAAAAAGGTCTGGACCCTCATTCAATCAAGCCAAAAGAAAGAGCTCTATTTCATAGCATTCACCTATAGCTACAACATATTTAGCAGTCTGTGGTATTTCTAAGTTCCCTCTAAGACAAATCACAACCTTGAAAGGACCTAAAAGTATTAGCTACCCAATACAGCCAAAAAGCACACAGCCTTACCTGACTGTGGTTAATGGCAGCATGGTTGCCATGAAAAGGGGACTGTCTTTCCTTGTCCCGATGATGCCTGCTGCTGTGCTTGCTTCGCTGCAGCTGTTGACGCAATTTTGCAATCTAACAAAGGAAAAATTCACATCAGATTTCAACAGGTGTATCCAAGTACACAGGTAATTTCATTCATTTATTCCATCACTTAGTTAAACTTATTTACTACCATAACATTCATAATTACTGCCAGCACTAGATTATACTCAGGTGCTTGCAAACCTAGTATGCCAGCTACCAGTTCAGCTGATGTTCAGAAGATGTCTCTAGAGGTTTAATGAAAGAATTTGAAATACATAAAATTTGAAAGTAGTGAGGTCATTGCTGTTACTTCCCTCTTTGATAAAGAATGTCACTTGAACTTAACATTTTCTTTCCCACATATTCAGATTGAAAATATTAATTGACCTGCATTTTTATATTAAATCAATAGCAAATGAAAAGCAATTCCATATTTTTTACCAAGCCCAGAATCTGTATAATTAAACAAAGTAGTAAAATACTCCTGCCTTCCTGAAGCGTCATGGTATCAGTGCATACCAAAAAACATTTAATCCAAAATTCTCAAGTAATTTCTGACCTCCTTGAGTTGTTCATTGCTGCCCCATGATGATGAACGTTTGTGTGAGCTTCTCTTCTTTTCTAAGTATTCTTCAGCCCAGGCACTTTCTGTCTGTAGGAAGATGATTACAAGACTAATTAAAAAAGGTAATTGCTACTTTCTGGCAGAGTATTTTGAGACAAATTAGAAAAGAGAACATTTAAGATATGCTAGATTCAGAACTGAAAGTGAACAGTAATCAACTAAAAGCCTTTCTCACAGGTAAAGTATGAAAAAGCAGAGTGAAACTATATAAATAAAAAACCCCAAACCCACAACTTTCAGACCTAGTGTAATATAGGGATGTGATAGTTTCTCTTCCAAATGAGTGAGCATAAGGCAGTACTCACAGCCAGATGTACCAAAGGCTGCTACAGAGCTCTGAAGAAGCACTGTGAGGGTGCTGAACTGAGGGGAGCTGGTGTATTTCATTTCCTGCACAGATGCTGACCTTGTTATTTCTGAAGCACTAGCAAGCATGGCTTGGTGTAAGCACTGTGAAAGCCTGCACCAGCACAGCTTCAAAATCACATTCTTGCTCTCAAGAATGAGAAAAAGGAAAGCAAGGCATATAAGCACCACTAGAACTACTGCAAAGCAGGGAATAAATTTATTAATGCCTCAAAGGGTTCCAGGTTCACAGTTGTCCCAGGCCAAGCAGAAAGCAGCATATATAATACTAAGCTGGTTTCACAGAACCATCAGAGTCATTAGTGTTTAATAAAAAAAATTTCACAAACATATTGTGGTGAAGGAGTTTTGAGAAATGCAAAGTATCATTAAGACACACTGTATTTCACTCAAGAAAATGCACAGGCAAGCCTGTGACAATACTGCATGCTTTATGGGCAGCTTGTATTCCCACCTAGCCACCTCCAGGAATGTCTTCAAACACAGTGAACTGTAAAGGCTCTAAGAAGACAGATAACAGCATCTATTAGGAATCTCTGAGCAGTCACAGGAAGTAAGGGGAAGAATCTAATGAAGAAAGGGGAATAATTTCTTGGAAGCATTTTACAGACTGAAAGAGACAGCAAATTCCTTGAAATTCACTCTTGCCACCACCCAGTTCTTAGCACACAGTGGTGATCTAGCTAACCTCATTTTCTGGATATCTCACTTTTTCCTATACAGAAAACTTTGATTGCCTCAAAGTCTTTACATCTACAGTGTGCCATGGTTGCTCTTACACGTGAGACTAACAGCCTGCAGAAGCCACATGCTGATCTTTCTTACCCCTTTCTTACAAGCTGCACTTGTATCACAGAAACTCAAGTCTTTTGTGGTATTCATTCCTATTTTGCAGGGAATATGGAGGCTTAACTCCAAATATACAGGTTTCAACCCCATCAGTTTCAGTTGCAGACACAAGTTTCATATAAATGAAACCTTCATTGTTAGTACTTTTTAATCTTCATCATTCCAAATCAATAACTAACTAGAACAAATCTGAATAATAAAGTTAATAGGGTTGCTTTGTAGTTCCTATTTCATAGCAAAATCAGAATCCATTATAATCTGTTTTTCTAGAAAAGCACTCATTGATCTTTATCATAAAATAGAATAATTGATAATCCCCATTCCCAAGTACCAATCTTTGTCTAGTCAATACTCAAATGTCAATCAGGAGTATCATCCTATCCTCTAGCTCCTGGAACAGTACACTTTAACTACTAATTCTAGCTTCCCAACTCAGCACAACCATTACACTTGCCTACAGGAGAATAATTAACATTCTAATTAGTCTTTGCCTTTAATTTATATTCAAGACTTTGACTCAAGATTCAAGAACTATTTAATAAATTAGTATCTGATTCATTTTAAAGCATTAAAGGTGCTTTGATGCTCATCCTCAAAACAAATAGTTAGAAATCTTTTCCGATTCAACTACAGGAAACCTTTGCATCAAAACAGAAATGCAATACTATTTTAGCAAGTCTTCTTCTATTTATTCCCCAAATTTTGATTATAATATTTATAATCAAGAAATAGGCCAAATAACCAATAGGCAAAGTGGGATTTGTATTTCTCTGGTTTCTTAAAGTACTACTACTTGCTTATTAGTTGTTACCATGCACAACATCCTCCTCACTTTCTAGAATTACAAAGAAATTATTTAAGGCTGAATTTATTACAGACATTTGAATGCTTCAGGAAAAAAAGTCTTAAGAGGCAAAATCTTTCCAGTTAAAATGAATTATTTAAGAATTAAAAAAATACAAAGCAATTGTCTCATTTTAATTTGTAAGACAAACATGTTTCATTCAAAGCAAAGAAGATGAGATTATTAACACCTGTTTTATGAGCACTTAATAAGTGCAAGTATGAATTCTAGCCAAACCCTTGGATGCTCAATAATACACCTATTCATCATCCAACAAATACTCTTCACGTACATAATCCAGTCTAGTTTTATAGACAGGTTTCATCAAAATACTCAGTTGCAGGAGTCTGACAGAAAGACAGTCTCTGCATCACCTGGGGTCTCTTACACAGCTCTCAGCTATGACCCATGGGCATCTCTAAAAAGGCCTGCAAGCTGCAGTGTGCCACTAATTGCTGTCTCTTCCCAGTCTGGTTCCTGAATGGCTCCACTCCCTGTGCCATAACTCCACACAATCAAGATACCCTGCTTACTCAACTTGAAAACCTTTTCTAACTTTGCAAATTCAATTCTTGCTCTCTAAAGGCTTGGAATTAGAACACATACATTTCTTGTCAGACTTTGTGAAATCTGAAATTACACACATTGGAACTAGAGTATCTCACCAGTGAAACTTCATCCAAATATGACATTTTCAGAAAAGCTGAACAGCACAAATGGGCAACCTTTATTATCTTGGGAAACTAATCATTGTAAGTCACATTTCAAACTTGTCCCTAGCTCCAGTGGCTGCTCTCAGGCCCACTGGAAGATTAAAAGCAGTAATACCTCATCAGTGTCATATCAATATCAGCTTTGGACATACAGATGTATGTCTATGGCCCTAAATTTTCTACTGGCTTGATAAATTTTAAATTAGGAAGTGCAAACAGATCATTCTAGTTCTCTCAGAAATACACTACCATAAATCACCACTAAACGTACTCATTCTGCAGAAATATCTAGTGCCCTTTACAGTCTTCCCATTAACCTTTCAAATACATTTCCTCTACAAAAGTCCCACTACCATAGCAGTTAGATGTATCAGAATTGGAAGAAAAATCCAAAAGCAAAATGCAAGCCAAAAAGGATGATATCTGGCAAATACAGATTATAAAAGCCCAACCATGATTCAGATTATATCAAAACTAACCTGAATGAGAGCAACTGAACATAGCAAATACTTTGGCAGCAATTCAAAAATACAATTATTTTGTAAAAAGTATTATTCTGAGGAATCAAATATGAAAATAAATTGTTAGGACACCCATATGGGTTTAGTTCTGCCCTTTAATGATGCCTTTTAATAGTAGGTACAAACAGCCACTCATATCACATACCTTCCTTCATCTTTCTCCTTTTATTTCAATTTGCTTACTTTTTTTACCCTGTCTTCTAACCATTTTTCTAATTCGTTTTCCTGCACAGAAAACTTGCTCCTCAAGTCCTTTTTCCTTCACCAGCTCCTAATACCACCTTATCCACATGAGCATATTTCCCTACAAAACACCTTCCTTCTCTACTGATCTGCTCTTTGGATTGTGGTCCTCCCCACAAAAGGCTGTGGTTCTCAGAAAGGCCCCACAGTAACACTGCAGACCTCATCTGCTCAACACCCTACATGTTCTTACACACTGAAAACTATGTGGACACGTTTTTTCTACTGTTACCAAACCTAACAGAGGTTCAAACACAAGGATGTCCCATATGCTATGAGGTCCTCTTCCAACTGCATTCTGCTTATGTTGTTTGGAATTAGTGGAGACTTCTTGTTGAAACCATGTTCTAGGAATGGGGATTTCATTCAATTGTTTGTTGGTTCCATTTTTACAGGTGGCACGGGACTGAATCTTTAGAGCTTGTGACCTGCTTTGGTTAAGCAGGTGATGTTTATTAGCAAATCATGTATTTTTTTAATACTTTCCAGTTGAGCTAGATTTAAACACCATTCATGGTTCAACGAGGCAGTTCTTCAATGCATATAATTCTATACTTGGTGCACAAAAGCCAAGTGAACATTATGGGGCTTTTACAAACAGAGGATGAAGAGTTGGAGACAGACATACATATAAAGATACCTCACTAAGTTCTCTGCATAAATCTGAAGTAAACAGTACTTAATTCCAGTGCTACCTAGTGTACTGCATCCTGTAAGAACAATAAGAATACAGATGTACAATGCACTAGTGTTTTCCTGAGGCAAGAAGGAAGTAGAACACCTAAAAGATACTACAGTACTCAGCCTTTACTTAAAGAATGCAAATAATTCACACATGCAATAGCAAAGGTAAGATTCCTGCAATTTGAAAGTGAATAGGAACTTGTGAGCAAGAAAGTTGAAGTGAATGTTTTCAAGGGAAGAGCTTCTTACATTTAAATCCTGTCTTCACACTTAAATGCTCCAAAGACAAAAAAACTACCTGTGTGGCTTTGTCTCTCATAGAGGGAGCAGCTTGTCCGTGATTATCCCTAGGCCACTGTCCAGCAAGGTATGGAGCAGCGAGCGTATCCAGTGAAGAGGTGCGGCGAACAATACTGGAAGGGCTTGATGAAGGTGGTCTTGATTTGTCTGTTAGAGCAAGAACATGTGATTACAAAGAAATCATGGAAGAGAGCTTATCCATTTTAATCATCTACAAGAAATCATATCAAATTCGAACTATGTTATTAAGTACACAACAAGATACTTTTAATATGGAAATTAAGTTTGATTTCCCAGGTTCTATTCTGTTTGAATAAGCTTGAAATCTGTTTTTATGGTTTCCTTAAAAACAGTCTTACATCACAAATGTTGCATTAGTGTTTATGCACCACTATTTACTCCTTTAGAAGTCTAACAGTCTTTTGTATCTTAAATTATGAAGGTGTAGAAGAAATAAAAATTCACACATAAATAAACGTTAATGAAGAAAAACTTGAACTTTTTCAGTTTAATGCTGAGCTTACAGATCATCCCACTAATCCTTCACCTACTTTACTTCAAGGGACTCTTATAAACCTGCATGTTTTAATCACCCAGCACATAACATATGGCATAACCCTTAGATTCAGAAGTCAACTTTGATAAGGTAATGATTTACATTTTACAAGCTAATTGAGACATCTCCTCCCTTTACATGCTACTTGGTAACTACATTCATATTTGCCTGTTGCTGTATCTTCTGCAACACCTCATTTGTAGTATATATACTGGTATCCTATTTTAGAACAATTTAGATACTAAGAGGAATCCTTACTAAAAAAGGTTAGATATAACAACCACTGGAACTAATATGAGAAGGAAGAGTACTGTTACAAATAAATATTTTTATCTATCCCATCTGTCAATGATGTCTTAAGTAAAGTGGCAGTAGACTATACCACAAGCTATGAAGAATAAACACTGAAGAAAGTTTCCTCAAAACAGTAACTGCAGTTGGTAAATTTAAGAGATTGATAAGCAGTGAAGACCCAGGGTTTAGATCTACATATGTGCTCACACATTTTGAGAAAAATGCAAATCCTGAGATTACAATGATCTAACTTACTATTATCTCATCTACTCCCCACAAAAAGAATTTCAATTATATTTGAAAGAATTGTGCATTAATCTTACCTATAATTAATAGAAAGCCCTAAAATACACAGCTACAACACAGCAAGCATGATTCAGAAATCAGATGGAAGCTTTATAAAAGGACACTGGAAAAACTCAGTCATCTGTCCTCTCTCACTGTGCCTTAGGATTAATTCTGCACTAAAAGTATTTGTATTATACATAAACTCATTTACAGACAAAGAAAATTGTGCCTGATTAGTGTCTGAGTGCTAGTCAGAAAATAAAACCACTGACACCAAAGTCCAAAATTCAATTTCTAAGTTGTTGCAATCTACTAAAAATATGTATGATAAATACAAATAAAACCTGTTAGGTATAGATTTCAGTGGAGTTGACAGAACCTAAGTCTAGTGACCTTCTACACTAAATAGCCTCATGCAAATTTAATAGAGATGTGCACACCAAAAATGTGGGAAATATTTCAATTCAACTATAAGGAAACAATTATTGGCACTATAATCAGCCACACTCACACAATGCAGTCAGGAAACCTCATCTGCTTTATTACTACTACAAGTACCAGCAATGATACAACCTTACTACTGAGCTTATAGCAGTTGTGCTCTCATGGTGTAGCAGCAAACATGTTTTGGAGTTTGTATTTAAGACTTGTTTATCAAAGAAATTCTCTGACTACCATTACCATCACACAGCACACTAAAGGGTCTGTTTGTATCAGATGATTTCAAAACTATTCCCTTTGTGTGTACTATAGGACAATGTGGCATGCTAACACAACGTGCCATTCCTTAAAAATTACACTGGCTTCCAAAGTTAAATCAAACATCTTATTTGTCTTAGAAATAGCTGCCATATCCTCCCTGTTTTTCTTCTCAGTTATTATTCTTCCTCTTCAAGAAGCTTCTCTCTTCTTACCAAGGGGAAAGAGAAAGGATGTGAAAAAAAATATAAATCAGGAAGTGTACGTAGTCAGCCACATCATCTGCAAAAGCCACTGCAGCAGACAGCTTCAAAACTGAAGAAGCAGAATCTATTAGTTTCTCCTCTCTGCCACAAACAAAACAAAAAGCAACTGGAAGACTATTTTGCTGAATATAGAGAATGAGAACTGAAGAACCTGTTTACTATTTAAGTTCAAGGGAAGCTGCTCATTTCAAGGCACAAAGCCTGTAAATACTCTCTTTTCCTCTGATTAAAAAATCCATTTAATAAATTCTGTTTTCAAATTATTCCTATTTAGATAGGGGAACGATATTTGGATATGTTTTTACTTTTCCACCTTCACAACCTGTCTTTATACAAATTTGCAAAGTCTACTACACAATTCTTACTGTTTCAAAACATTTCAATGGGAACATATACAATGTTTTCATTGCACTTTCCCCTACAATACTTGAAGCAAGTGTTCAGCTGCTATTTTTCCTTGATGTGACCTACATAACAAGAGATCTGCCTCCACAGAGATAACAGTTACAACAGCTGTGGCTGATGAAAAACAATGGAGCTGTTTCATCAAATAGACGCTTCTTAAATATTAGATCTCTTTTAATTGGCCTGATTACCTCTCTAAACCAGTATTTGTGATAAATACCAACCCTCTATCCATCCACCACTAGTATAGATTTATTTAGAAATTAAAGTCTTTCTGCAATCCGGTCTCAAGCAAAGCAAATTAATAGAACAAAACCAAAGCAAACATACACAGCACAAATCAATGAAGTCCATAATGTGGGGAAATAACAAGCAAGTTGCCAGGTCTTCACCAGTCACTGCTGTACAGGTGACCAACAGAAGTTGCTGCAGGTGTGCTGGAATCACACACACCACCTCTTGCAGAGTAAAGGCACCTCCAAAGGCAGCATAAATTCGGGTACTGTACCAGTAGTACTGAAGAGCGAAATTGAACAAATATGGATGATTACCAATAGCTAACTGAAAGGTATGAAAGAAACCAAAGAAACATTGTCTAACACATAGTGTGAGAAAACAAGCAGCAGAAAAGCCCAGGCTGCCACCAAACTCACAAAATTTCCTGACAGTTCCACTTGAGGCTTTTTTTTTTTACAAGTGGGCTATCCAAAGTAGTGAGAAGGGGCGAGACCCAACTAGCTCCTCTGGCATCAAGGCATACAGCTGATCTTTTTGTTCTGTTTTGGTCAGGTTTTTCCCCAGAAAGTACATTCTCCATACACAGCTGGCACAGTCACCTTTTCCAAAACTGCACCTGATCTCTGGGGCTTCACCTACTTTTCATGTTTCATTAAAAGAACTTAACAGACTTAGTGCACTAAGAACAGACACACCATCCAACTGTGTGCACTCTCTTTGGAAGATAATCTTGCCTATCATCCTCCATAAATTTAAAGAGAACTATTCACTAGTGATTCAAAATTGTTCCACTGTAGAAGAATGACATAATTAGTGGTGTTTTACAAAACCAAACTTCAGAAAGCCCAAGATGTTCAAGCTACTTAACTCTAATACAGGAAAATATTTTTAATTCCAGTAAGTGCACTTCCCTAAAGTGCTTGCCACAAGAAATGTACAGTATGATGCTGCAAAAATGAATTCACTTTCTTTACACCCACCATTAGTCAAACAGCTTCGGTAAGCAAAGCAGGAATGTAATGGTACACAGTCTTCTCTCTCATCCTACAGTAATATCTTTCAAAACTACTACAAAACTTTGGTCATTAAGGTTGACAGGTCTGCAGCTATTATTGTGTCACTCACCAGATTATTAAAATAAATAAATTCTATTGTGAAATTTCAGAGTGCAATGGAATTCAATTTCTTCCTCCCTACCTCCAAGGAAAGGTTCACATCTGACTTAAGACTTCATATAATATATTCATAGAAGCGGGCTTTAATATTACCCTTCCATAGACAAAACAATTAAGTTTTCCTCCAAATAAAATGAACCATTTTTTCTCCTTAATTTTCAGAATGAGTTTAGATGTCCAATACAGTCAACTGGCATATACCAGAAAGTCCAGCACCCAGTAAAGAACTCTCTCACTACCTCAAGGCACCTGAAAGTAAACAACTGCTATGGCTCTGGTCTTGACCTTGTTTACTCAGCCTGGTGCACTGCAACATTCCTGCAGCTGAGCAGTTCAACTCCTCTAAGATGTATTTCATATAAGAACAAAAATAACAGGACCCCATTAGATCTTGACTCAGTGAATAAACCAAGGCAAAACCAATGAAGATAGAGAAATGTGAATGCTCTAGCTCATGTTACAACAGTGTACTAGTAGGTCAAAACAGTGGCCTCTAACAGGAGGTTTGCAGACACCTGAAGAGGCATACGGGAAAACTGAACCAAAACTGGAGATTGCAGGACAGACACTGCAGTGAAAATGCAGAGGAATGAGGCCTCACCAGTGATGGGAAGGCAGAACACATTAACAGGCAATTGGAAGCTGAATTCTGGGAAAGAAGTGCTAGAGACTGCAGAAAGGCAGAGTAAAAGATGAAAAACAGGTAGTAGCAAGATCTAGGTTTCTGGTCATATTTAGGAGGGAGGGAGAGAAGTGGCAAGAAAAGCATGGAAAATTAGAAGTTGTATGACAGAATATTCCATCTGGAATTATCCCATAGTCAACAGAAAATTCAGTTGAATATTTCCAACATTTAATTGCAATTCAGATCAGAAAACAAGGGCTAAAAAAAACGTCCAAAGACCACGCCCAAAACCCACAAAAGTCACATTTGTAAATTCACAAGTTAGGGTTCTCAAGTGTAAAGCAGGTTCATGAAAACTAAATTCAAAACTATTCAACTGTTTCCCAGGAAAGAAAATCTGAAAAATATGAAACTGAGTCTGAAGTATACAACTTATATTTAGATACAACTTAAACTTAGATACAACCAGTATCTACGCTCAGAAAAAGCTATCATTTGTCTAACCTCAAGGTTCATTTTTATCTCAAGAAAAACGCCTGCAGCTGTAGGAATGAACAAAAGCCATCCTTAACTGAAAGCAAGCAACAGAAAAACCCAGGTTATTCTGCAGCAGATTCTCACCAATACCCTCAAGCGTCCTGTGTGTCTGCACAACCATTGCCTCATTAGTAAAAAAAGTTCCACCTCCATGTTCTCAGCTAACACTGCTCACTCATTTAGATGAAGAAAAAAACTGAAGTTAACTCAGCCTCTGTCAAG
Organism: Vidua chalybeata; assembly: GCF_026979565.1. Taxonomy (NCBI): domain Eukaryota; kingdom Metazoa; phylum Chordata; class Aves; order Passeriformes; family Viduidae; genus Vidua; species Vidua chalybeata. The sequence continues at coordinate 12,692,197 of NC_071536.1, read as the reverse complement.
CACCAGACTACACGATACAAATGTTAAGCAATATTAAAGAGGTTTAGCTTGCATTTGGGGCCAGTACAAGTACTGCTCAGAAACTGGAACATGTGGAAGCAATTAAATGGACACCACACTCCTGTTTTCACACATCTTGTAAAAAGCTAGTGGAGTTATCTTAACACAGTAGAGTGATCAAATGACTTGTTTCCTTATATATGTTAATTCTTCAAAGCAGTAAAGAGGCCACCATGGTTTCAGCAGGCTTCTCCACAGTGACTAAAAGACAGTGCAATTCTTCCACCCTAAGTGGTCTGACACGTGCCTTTACAAACTGTTTTTGAAACTGGACCTCATGGCTAACCACACTCTTCCTCATTCTCCAGGCCAGTAGATTGCACCTTAGGCAAGAGTTTCATGAAGTTCACAGGAAGAAGACAGAATTTTATGATATGTAAAAAGTCTTTCAGATTACTGATTAACAGGATTCTCAAATGAAGAATACACACATTCCTCGATCCAAAGCCTTTAATATAATACAGCCTTAATAAAACCCTCATTACTCTTATCTGGAAAGTGGAAAATCTAACTCAGAACCTTATCAGTCCTCTCTTAACACTAGCAGACTAGGAGGCACAGTCATCTTGTACCAACTGGTTATGACTGTCTCACTCGGCAGTACCACTCCTCAAAAGCTAGGACATGAAAAAAGAAAAAACCCAAGGTGGTAGTGTGGTTACAATCGTTATTTTAGAGAGGGGGAGGAGTATTAGGAGAAGCAGAAGTGTTAAAGGGAGGGCTAGTCCTAGATTTCCGCATGTACGCTTCTGCATATTAGTCAGCTTTACTCTTTAGATTACCACAGGCAACTTCATGGAAATGAGTAGCTGCAAGCTTTGGTATCTTAAAAGTAACAGATTTGAGGACATGGACACAAAGCCACACTGATGCATTTCTAAGTAAACTTTTAACCCGAAAATAAAAAGGACTTACATATGTCAGCCTGATGCCATATATTACTTATACTCAAGCATTCCCAGTAAGATTTAATTATTCAAAAAGTTAAAATGTAGTTTGTTACAAAACGTATGCCATTGCCACGCTATTTTCTATCTTCACTGTAGTACAAGCTTTTCATCACTCAAGCACACACGTCCTTCTACAGGGTTCATGTTGAAAGCAACTACTAAGAGGTACTGAATACTTCTGTTCTGCACCTACGTGCCATACCTACAGCACCAGTTAGTTCTTTAATTACAAGCTTAGGGACACTGTTTGGATAACAATCACGTACATCATCTGGTACGAGGTGTGCAGAAAGGGTAAATGTGAAGGCTTCACAACAGCCACCAAACACCAAATTCACCTTAAGTTTGTGCCCAAGCACCTTAAGTACATCCACCCTCCTGAATCCGAGGCAGTACTTGCGGTACTACAGAAGCGGTCACAACCCCCACATGGCACGCTTGGCTCTCTATTCCTCTTCTGAAAGCCAGGGCGCAACAGAGCAGCAACAAAAGCAACGAGCCCTTCCACGCACACACACCCGGCAAGCCCTGCCGCCGGCCAGAGAAGGGGCAGGGCGAGCACCAGCCCGGGCACAGCCCTGTCCCTACCTCTGCCCCGGGGCACGGCACGCTCGAAAGCACCGCCGGCCCCAGCCCTGCACCCCGCGCCTGGCCCGGCCGCCCGGGACGTGCCCTTTGCCGCTGGCCCGGACCCCCCGTCGCTCACCTTTGCAGACGGGGGAGCTGGGACTCTTCCTCTCCGGGGAGCTCCTGCCCGGCTCCGGCGACTGCCGCCGGTGGTGGTGCCGGACCCTGCCCTCCGGCAGCGGAGGCACCGGCGAGGAGCATGGCGAGGGCCCGCTGCCCGGCGGCGGCGGGGGCGGCGGCGGCGGCAGGTGGTGGTGCCGCGGGGGGCTGCCCCGCGCCCCGCCGTGGCCACGCGTGGGGCTGCCCCGCGAAGAGGCGGCGCCGCCGCCGCTGCTCCCCGCTCCCCCCGGCGGGGCCGTGGCGGGGCCTCCACGCCCGCCGCTGCCGGGGGGCGCCGCGCGTGGGAGCGCCGCTCCCGGGCCGCCACCGTTCCTCGTGGGGCTGCCATGTTGCTGCTGCTGCTGCTGCTTAAGCTGAAAGGGCACCGTGGCCCGCATGGGCTGGAGGCGGCTGCTCGCTCCCGCTGCTCCGCCGCCCGCCGCCGCCGCGCCACCTCCTCCCGCCAGGGAGGTGGCGGGGGTCGGGGAGCCGCCGCGCCTCACGCGCTGGTGGGACATTGTCCGTCGGGAGCCGAGGCTCGCTGAAGGCGGCCTGAGGCGGGGAAGAGAGGGAAGGGTGCGAGGCGCGAGCCGCACCTCGTGGGGTCCGCCGCCTCAGGTGGCGGTGGTGGCCGCCACAGCTCCGTCCTGGTTCCCGTCCCGGTCCCGTCCCCTCCGCGCCGCTGCGCCCGCAGCCTCCGTGCGCCTCATCAACAATAGTGCCCCGGCCGCGCGCCCCGCCCACCGCGCCCTCCCATTGGGCGCGGCGCAGCTCGTCTCGCGCAGCTACGGCGCGCCCATTGGCTGCGGGGCGCGCGCCTGAGTGGCCGAGCCCGCGCGGGGGGTACGGGGGGGCGCGGGGCGGGGGCAGCGCTTAAAGAGCCGCACGCGGGCGGCGCGGGGCCGCGCGCTGCCCCCCGCACGTGCGGCGGGGCAGCCCCGGCGGGCACGGGGCGCGCTCCCGGCTCCCCCTCGCGCCTCTCCCTCGCGCCGGGCCGCTGCCGCCGCTGCTGCCGCGGGCAGAGCTGCGAGCCGGCGGCGGCTCCCCCGCCTCTCGATCCTGTTCTGAGGGACCATTATCCCTAGTCCATCATTCCTAGCCCGAGGTGCTCTCCAGGAGGGGACGGGGCTCCACAGCGGTTTATCCAATCGCTTTGCCACCAGCTCGGTGTTACCGATGATGGCACCAGAGACGTGGGCAATATCCAGGCAGACTTGACCCCCTTTTCCCTTAACTGCTGTGTTTACTCTCCTCCATTAGGTCAGATTAGTTGCATCTTCATTGTAATCTTTTAATAATATTTGTTAACTGCTGGTATCCTCTTAAACAAATTTATGCATCAGAACAGCGAATGAGTGCATGGAATAGGCCTTAGTTCATGTGTTTGGTTATTTAGATGCAAGACAAATACAGGTTAGTACCCTCAACACTAGAAAGAATCAATAAACCTTTTTTCTGTCTTTATTGCAAATGCCTTCTGAGCTACCAGTACTTAGACAAATTCTTTTCAATACTGCTCTACAAGTTGCACGTTGCAATTGAAAAGCATTGCTATAATACAAATGGTGTGACAACAATTTACATACTGGTCTCTGTTCATCTTGGTTGTGCTTGGGTTTCTTTTTTTCCTCTCTCCTTTGCTGTTTCTGATTGAAGCCCTCTTCACTCATAAATCCTTAGTTCCCCTTTGAAGAGCTCCATCCTTGTGGCTGACAAGTTAAACGAACCTGAAAAGCAAGACTATGTGCACAGGCCCTTCTTAAGGACGCCTGGATACTGACCTACCTAAAGCCTTGAAGGGTAAAGCTCTTGTTAGAGTTGAGAGCTTTTTGTGAGGAATCAGACTGGCAAAAGAGAACAGGACATATGTAGTGATGAGGTTGTTGTGAAGTAAGCTCTTGCATTCTGGATTAATTACATTTATTTTGAAAGGCATTATGCTCTCTCACATGTACTGTAAATGCTAGTAATATGGCCTGAAGGAGAGTTGCACGGGTCAATCAAAACCTTCTGCAAAAGGCTGTGCCCAGGCTGTGCCCTGTGCTATCCCTGAAAGTGGCTGCCAAGGGAAGCCACCAGAAGCCTGGCAGATCACCATCAGCCCTATTGTATCCCTTCCTTCAACTGTGCAATATACTTGCTACCTTGTAAATTGCACACAGGTACTTTATTTTCCTGTAGCCATCACCAGCACTGCTGGCACAATGTGGCAAGGCATCAAAATCCCAGATAACCTATAATTAATAAAATATCTGGGAGACAGTGTTCTCACCGGGAATGGCTGAGAGGCAGAGAACATACAAGTGTAAGCAGTAAGAGTATAACCTGTGTACTGCTGTCATTGGGGATGAAGGGATCTTGTAATTCCTTCAATGACTCCATGTATATATTGAAAAAAGAGAACCTCAGCTTTAAAGCTCTCCACAGGTAAACACCCAGGAGGTAGAAAACCAGCACCCAGCATGTCTGGAGAAATACATGGAACCTGTCTGCTGCTTTGTCCTTCAGTAGTTTCTGTGACTCATCTGTGGGGCAACAGCAAAATAAATTTTTGAGAAGGGGAAGAAAATAGTCCGAATCCTTCTGAAAGCCAGTTTTGCCATAACACAAAGTAAAGTCAAGAGACAAGGAGAACAAGTTTTTTAGGAACTAAATGGCAAGATGACATCAACAGAACCCAAGGGATGTAATCAACAAATAACAGTTATGTTTTCACCTACTAGTAAAACACCACAGCTAGAGAACAGCCCTACCTGGAGCTGCTGGCAGAAAGCACCAGGGGAAATGTGGACTTTTCAGCTTCTCACCCAGTCCCACCAGCAGGGAAGCTGGGGGATACAAGAAGCTGGGGGACAGAGGCAGGACAGCTGACCCCAATGGGCCAAAGGGATGTTCTGCACCACACAGCAGCAAGCTCAGCATGTGAATGAGGGGAAAGCTGGCTGGGGCCTGCTGCTCAGGGACTGGCTGGGCAATTGTAGTCTGCATCACTTGCTTTCTGTATTCTTCTATTATCTATATCTATATAAAATATCTACTATATTATATTAATATCTATTATCATCATATGCCCCATTGAACTGTGTCTCAACCCACAAATTTTACTTCCCCCCCCCCCCCCCCCCCAGTTCACTTCTCCCACCCACTGGGAAAGAGCAAATGAGAGAGCAGCTGTGTGGGGTTAACCTGTCAGCTGCCTGACAGGTTAAACCACAACAGCAGCCCAGAACAGTGCAGTTATCCTAAAGAAGGTTAATTTATGCAGCATTTGTTTCACTGCTTTGCTGCAGTTTTCAGTCAAGAGCAGAAGATGCAGTTCTTCCCTCTGTGACAGCACCCAATCCCAGTGCCTGTACAGTTGTGCAGCAGACTTTTATCCCAGTTTACACTCATCAGAAATATTGGGAAGCAGTATCTCCCAATACTTGTAAGCAGTGTGCCATAAAGATACTTCTAAGGCACAAAATATTCAGCATGCATTCTTATTCCTGTTACTGTTTTGAAGAGGCCAAAATGACAGGTACTGATTCATATTTATTTTCATGCTGCATGCTATGGAGCCAAGTCACGACTTTGATTGCAGAAGATACCTGTTATAATTATAGATAGTACTTCCCACATTATTGTCACACTTCAGAGATGACACTGCTCCACAGAGTAGCTGTGAGAATATAAAGCAAAGCATTTATGTGCACTGCTCATCATCAGTTGTGTTGCTTTGCACGCTGCAGACGTGAGAGCTCAACATGTAAAGTCATGTACTCAGACCTACTCAAACACCGTGTACTTCTTACGTTCATTTGTTTAAACTGTAACAAATGTGTTACAACAGGATCTTACTCCTACACCTTATGGAAATAATAGAAAGAGCTAAAGCAGGATTATGAACTTGAAAATAGCTTTGAAACTCCTTTTCAATTACAAAATAACCCAAACCCTCAGAACAAAACCCCAGCCCCAAATAACTTGGATTCAGATCCCCCAGACTCTCCTTGCAATTCATACCTCTCAGGCTCTGGGTTTTTTTCAGCTGTCACCTTCCTTTCTGCTTGCACACTTTGCCAAATGCTGTCCAGGCCACCTCTGAGCAATACCCCATATGAACCCATTTAATATGGTGCCATGTGGAACCACGAGGCTGGGGTTTCTTCAAATCCATGACACTCTTCACTCTTGCCATAACACCTAATGTAATGGTGCCAACAGTGATCCAAAAAAATAGGAATGAAACTCCTCATCACCACAGGGGCTCTGAGCCTTCTATCAGCAGCATGTGAATCTGCCTTTTAGTGACCACAGTCCCTTCAGTAACTCCAAATGCCCTGGAGTCACATGTGAGCCCACATACACAGGGCCCATCTCCATGTCTCCAGCTCCTCTCTGCCTGGAATTTTTATCAACCCACTGGCCCTGGGAGCTCAGCAGATACTGCTGTGCTCACACACCAGGCTGAAGTGCCACCTCAAGAGGTGGTAAGCACTCCCACATCCCACTAGCTTGGAGGCCCTCGGCACCCATCCAGAGTCCTGCCAAAATGTGCTGCTTTGTACTCAGTGCTGGGAGATGAAACCTAGGTATGGCAGCTGGCCCCTTATGTGCAAGCTGTTGGCTCTTTCTTAAAATACAGTAAATGCTGCAGATACAAACAAATCAATCCAAAGGCTGAAGCATATTCAATGCCCTCAAGGGCAGACTGATCAAACACACAGAACTACATAAACAAATCTGGAACTTGCTGAAAGCAGGGATGTAAACAAGTCAGGGAACTGTTCAACTTCTAACACCAAATGAAAAGCAGAGAAACAAGGGTCAAAGAGGTTTAACTAAGCTGAGAGGCCCAAATCCCACTGTACAGCTAATAAAACAGAATACTTAGGCAGTTTTCTGGTACTACAGACTGAAAAGGTGTGAGCAGTACTGCTCACTGCTCATAATAATATATATGAAAAATGTTCTGTTAAAATAATAGCAATAATAGTAAACCTTACAGAAAATGGCTGTACTTCAAGCAGCTTCAAATATGCTATTGTCTTATTCCAAAATTAAATAAATACAAAGCAGCACATGTAGAGGAGCAGACTGCCTGAAATTGTTTTTTTTTTTTTTTTAACCTACAGTTAATGTAAGCAATATTGAAGGTTGAAAGACTAAAGATTCTGGGAATCTAATCTAAACATTGGATTATGCCTCAGGCTATTTCATTGCATTTCTCATCTCTCTCCTGCAGAGTGAGTTTGTTTTGCTTGTTTATGTGGGTGTTGAACATCAACTGGAGAAAAAGACATTTAAAAAAATAGGACAAATATAATAGAATTTACTTCACACAAAACCTGTAAGAGCCTAGTTAATATCCTAGAATATCTGTGGGGATTTGAGAAGGCAAACAGATTGAAATAAGGTATTAAGATTAAAACAATAAAAAAACCAACAGATGGGACCTTGAACATAAATCAAACTCCATGCAATAAGAAAAATGCAAAATGCACTTCTGTCACATTCTATAAGGTACAATCTTTAAGAAAAGTTGTCACATAATAACATTCAGAGGCTTCAGTGCCTCAATGGCATTAAGATAACACATTTTTTGACAAAGAAACTCAGTTCTCAAAGCAACACTTACATGCAGGTTTGGGAGATGTTCCCACTGCACATTCCTGGCACACGTAATTACCTGGGAGAAGCACAAGGTTAATTTCTTTAGAAGCCAGTGCCAAGCTCACCTACATGTGACATGTTTCTCCATGCATACAGATCTGTTTTCTGAGCATGTATTAAAAGTCAGCAGCAACACTAAGCAATGACCCTGTGGTGAGTGTCCAGCTGCTGAAGGAGCACTTTCTTCAGTGATGGGACCTGAAACTGTTCTTGGATGGGAATGAGGGAAGAGAATGAGCAGCAGGAAAAGCATGAGCATGTTGTCCACCACATTCCAGAATCATTTTTCAGTAATGCTGACAAAACTAGCCTAGTTTCATTTAAACAAGAGACAGTATAATCTCCCCCAGGTATCCTACAAGATGCTGAATGATAATTTGCACACGATTCCTCCCATTCAATAATAAAACTTTCCTACCTTTTAGGAAGCAAGGATTTTTTTTTATCTTTCCAAAACTTAGCATTTTTAGCTCATATTTACAGAGCTTGCAAATATAATAGATTTGTCTATATTTGTGTTGTGTTTAGACATATAAAGCATTTCTGTATTTCTAATCTCATGTTAGAAGAACATATACAAATTACAGAAGGAAATTCTTCATTTACAAACATTAAACACTGATTGCTCCGGCAAGGCACCAGCACAATTTCTGTACTGTGAGGACAATGGAATTGCACACTATAAAATATTTGTTTCAAATGTTGACACTATAAATTAATTTGGTAAGAGACAATGTTTCAATACTGTAGGTTTTATGACCATGTAGGATGATAAACATCCTGTGTAAGTGATGAATAAGCATGTAACTACAGACACTTAAGAGAGCAGAGAAGAGTGTTCACTCTTTCTGATTCAGGCCTAAAATCTTCTTTTGCTTCTACTTGTTCATATAACATTTAGAAAAGGTAAAGAGTTGGTGGAAAGCATGGTGGCATGGTTTATTCATGCACTGAGAGGCAGTGACAAAATGATTTTTCTTCTCTCTCCACAGACATATACTAGCTCTGTAGTTAAACTAATTAACTTGAGCAGAGTGTGTGATGAAGCATGAGCGTGTGATTCTCCAATTTGGGAAAACACTTACTGGAAAAGAATGGATCAAGCAGAGTTCTGAATCCTCCTTTGCACTCAGCCACAGGAGACAGGGGAGCTTTTAACTTGTTTGGTCACATCAGAACTAGGCATCAATTTGTCTCTATGGTACCATCCTGTCCTCATGCACTGCACTTCCCATTCAGCCTGAGTGCCTCTAGGAGAGCCAGAGAGCTATCACTGAGAGGATGTCATCTTGGAGAGGAAGAAAGCAAAGGTGGGCAAAGCCCCAACTCTGCTGCTGCTCACAGCCAAGTGCTCAGACAAGGTGTCAGGCTGATTCTGCTCAGCAGGAGCAGGCAGACATCTCCAGCAGTTGTGGCTGGCATGGCTAAGTTGGTGCTTCATCATGGCGAGCCTGCAGGGTTCTCTTCTCCTTGAGGCCCACCCCGAGCTGTGTGCTGGGCTGTCCCACCTCCCCCAAGGAGGGGCACCTGCCTCATGGCTGCACGCTGAGCAAGAGCTCAGCCTGCAAGAGCTGTTCTCAGCTCTGCCATACGCCAGCACGTAGCCACAGCTCTTCCAGCTGGCATCACACCAAGGGCTCATCCTGAAACACCTCTGCCCTTCCTCCTGCTTCCCTCCCCCACTTCTCCAGCACAGTCCAGTTCCTCTGGCTGCCTCCTGCACCTCAACCCAGGACAGGGTAAGGATTCCCGAGGCTGTTGATTTGCCACAGGAAAACCTGTGAGCCCTTCCTGTGGCTGGCTGCTGAGCTGGCGTTAACACAGTGCCCAGATCAAGTCTTCTTGATACTGCTGCTTGCTTCTGCCTGGCTGCAAATACTTCTCCTGTCACTCTCAGTTCACAGCTTATGTAAATGGATGTGAACTTCTGCTTGTCTGTGCCTTAAAAGCACATTTCCATCCCTCATGATCACAGGGTGAAGCTCAAACACATGATTTAGTTGCATTCTGGTTTTCCAGAAACAAACAATAAATAAAGTTATCCTGCTTAATCATGATTTTAAGCCAGTCACTTCTAAGGCCCGATTCAGAATTGTTATTGGTCCTGCAAGAAAATTCTTGGAATGGCAAAAGAAATACAGGTTCCCAATAATGTATTTCCACCTCAGCAGAGATCAATCCTGCAGGAAATTCTCTGGTCACCCATACACATGTTGGCTGCACCACTACAGCTGATGTGTGCATCAGCAATGCCTACCTCCTGGGCTAGTCAGACTTATACCCTGCTACAGTGAGTTGTGCCAGATCTGATTTTTTAACCAATCCAGAGACATGGAGGTGCTAGAAGTTACTCTTTACAACGTATCTGCAGGGATCAATTATTACCTTTTCAGTAAGAGGAAAGAGGGAGGGGGACAAAGGGAGAGAAAGGGAAGGAGATGGAGAAAATAGGTGTAATTTCAATATTACAGCAGACTGGCAGAATACCAGTCACTGCAAAGCACACAGACTGTCAGGAACAAAACCAGGAACACAGCACAAGCCAGTTTTGCTCCCCATGCACACAGTCCCTTGTGCACAAAAGTACCTTAAGAAAACTGTATTTCTAGTCATTCTGATTAGGAAATCTGATAGCTTGTGGCATGAACTTCTCCCAGACAAAGGCTGCAATAGGTGACAGGGGAAAGCAAACAGGCCTGTACTTTTCCTAGGAGCTGCTTGCAGGCCTGTTACACTAAGTGGCACAGGTAAAACGAGCTGTACAACCTCTGTACCCTCCTTATCACAACGCCCTACACTATGCTTTCCTGTTAGCACTTGGCAGCAACAACAAAGAAATTGGGCCAAAGACAAATGCTGAGTTCTACAGTGTTGCTGGTGCCTGAAACAAGTCTCCCTAGTCTCCCTTCATGCTTTCTCCTTCCTCAAATCCACCTCATGTACTTGAGGTGCTGCCCACTGGCTTTTATCCATTATCTGCCCAAGCCACCTGCTTGCTCTCTACTGACTGTATGTCCTTGTTCTCAAAAGGACTTGATGGACCGGGATAGAAGGTGCTGGAAAGCTCCTGTCCTGTGAATTGAAATGCACCTGGATCAGTTGTTTCCAATATTTCTCAATATTTGCATCCTTAACATTTTTCCAGTGCTCATGTGAGCCCTGTCTAGAAATGCCATTTGCTCAGACACTGCATAGTAAATACAGACTTGCTTTTCTTAATCACCTCCCACAGACCAGCTGTCCTCAGACAGCCTCATTTGTTGTCTTTGTAAAAGAGGCATCAGTGATTCCCAAAGCATGACTTCAGCTCAGACCACCATTTGTGGATTTCTCACAGATTTTCCCCGTGGTACTGAGAGCTGAAAGAAGATCCCCTGACATAAAAGCAAAATACCCAAGTGTGCCATTTAAATTCCAGGAATCAAAACATTTCAACTCTTCCCTGGATGGAGAATGACAATGTTTCAGGTTAACATGAAAAGCTGAATTTATACAAATATTTTGGTATAGCTGAGTTTTCCTGCCTGTGGAAAATTAACCTTCTTATCCAATAGAATGTGTTTTGGGTCATGGCACTGAGCAGATGTGTATAATCTCCCGCACGTGGAGAATTTCCATATCATCAGAATTAGCAAGAAGTAAATAGGGAAAAAACCCTGAATGGAAACAAATGGAAGACTGACATGGCTGTGTTCCACAAACTACGTTCTGCAGCTGCATCACTGCTCTGGAACAAAGAGGAATATAATTATTGTTGTTTTACTTTCAATTCCCATTAGCAAAGCAAAATCAAATAAAAGTGGTTATTTCTGCAGGGGAGAGCTGCTGGAGGCGAGTGTATGAGGTCACACAGGGAAATCATGAAGAGACTTTCTTAAGTCCGAGTAGCTCATGCACCAAAGAAAAACCTATCAGTAAAATTCACCATTCACACTCTGTTCCTGCAGGGCTGAGTCAGGCTTCTCAGATGCCCTGAGGATAAGGTTCAGCCACACCTGCTGGGGTAGGGCAGGAATTGGCTGCTCTTATTGTCAGCCAAGCCAAAAGTGAGAACTGCTTTTGGGGACACAGCTACTTTTGTCATACTGGCCTCCGCTCCCAGTGTGCTTCCTGCTTCCAGGGAAAGCAAAGCCTGCCATGGTCCCTTCCTGTAGCCAAAGGTTTCTAGGTTCATTTGTGGGGCTGAGATGATTTTCCATACAGGCAGATACTCAACCATACTACTTGCCTCAGTTTGTTGCTTCCTCCTTATTTATGACAGCAAGAAATGAAGCTCCTCATTCTATCTCCCTTCTTTCTTTGAATTTTGGAGTTAGTTCTTTGGCCAGAGACTTGTACCACTTATTTGCTTGCAAAAATCATCACTGTGGATAGAGAAAAATAAATTAACAATAATTGAGGAGAGACAAAACAACAAAGCAACCGAGCTGCAGGATGGATGCCACCAATCTGTGTATAGTAGAAAAGTGTCAGTCAGTGGAAATTTGCAGCATCCTTCTACTATAATTTAATCCATCGTTTTCAGTTCTGCTGATTTTCAGCTCTGGGCTGGGAAAGCTTCTGCTTGTAAGAATGCCAGGATATTGTCTCTTCATGGGGAGGGGAAAATGCAATAGTTTGTGTGGGAAGGGTAAGGGGTTGCTCTTTTAATTCCTGTCCCAGCTGCAGAGGTTGTTCTTGTTGTGTTCCTCCACATGCTTGGTTGCCATCAATTCTGTGCTCTTCCCAAGTGCCAAACAAAACTGAAGGAGAAAAACATTCAGTTTAATACCTCTTTTTCCTGTTTTCTTTTTCTGGTTTTTCTGCATTTACACTTAGCAAGCAGACAAAGTGTGACAAGAGGTCTTGCAAGGCCTGCTGCTCTGAAGTGTCTGCAAAACTGAGTTCAGTTCCAACACCAGCACCTGACCTGGCTGGCCAGTGAGAAAGGGGGCGGAAGGGAGCAGAGCACTGCACTACCCCAAGCAAGGGCAAGCCCAGAGATTCCTAATGCACAGGACCACCTGGGAACAAGGAGGGTGGAACCTGGTCATACCAAAGGTGTCTGGAAGCCCTATTCATCCCCATCCCTCAGAATCAAGGAATTCCTTATCCTCCAATCAACCAACCAATCCACACAGCTGCAACTGGGGTTTCCTCTTCCTCATTCCTGGAGCAGGTAATACTCATGGCCAGTAATGATATGAACCACCAACAAAAGACCATGCTTTTTGTCAGTAATATGATCTTTAATAAATGAAATAATGCACCATTTTTACAGCAAGCCTTTTCTCTCAGGCCTAAAGAATAGCCTTTTAAATGTTCTTATCCAATGTCTCTGTATCAATACAATCTCTTTATTTAGGTTTATATATAACAAAGCAATTCTTACAAGTATTCATAGAAAACTCTGTAGTGGCTTTAACAATGTCAGCTTTCATAGTGGCATCCACAGATGATTAAAAACCAAAAATTAGCTTTTTATTTCATACTCACACTGTTCCATGAAACACAACTTATACAGCATAGCAAGGGTATTGCGCAGCTTATACAAAAGAAATAACTGAAAGTAATTATTTATAAATTCATACATGGTATTTCCTCAGTCATTTGAGAGGAAAACTAAAAATACCCGTTAACAAAAGGGTTCTGATGAGACTCCATATTCTAGGATTTCTCCCCCTCTTCCCCCAGAAAAGCTCGCTCAGAAAGTAATGCTCTCTTTACAGTCTTTCATAAGGAAAATGGCAGTTTCACATATTCTTACTTCAGCCTTTACAGAAGACCAAACCCTAGAAATTAATTCTTGCCATGTTTATTTTCCTCTTATACTGCATTTGGGGGGGAAAATAATCAACAGCGATTGTAAAACATCATTCCAGCTTATATAAATGTGAATAGAGCACGCTTTCCTCTAGAGACAAAAAGCAGACAAGAAACATATACATACAAACCGTTTTCAATACGTTTCAACAGTGTGAAAGAGAGAGAAGAGTCACCAATCAGGAAATTCAAAAGTGATAAATGAGTCAGCTATATCTTGGACTTGCCCGTTTGTTCTTGTGACTTCTTACAAAGACCAGAAACATTAACTATTTTCTGAATAAACAAGACTGAAGTGTGAAACTTCATTATACAGTTCTGAAGCACAAAAAAGAAAGTGAATCAAGTGCTCTAGAAATAAACCTCACACATTTGCTGTCTTAAAAACAAGTGAATGGGCTACATAAGTGGAGGTTTGGGAGACCTTGGAACTAGAAAGTTATAAAGGCTAATTATTTCTGCTTTAAAATATTTACCAGGCGAGATGCTGTGTCCCAACGGACACACTCCAGTGATACATCTGCAGAAGTCTGGAAGGACTGGGAAGAAATCCTTCCTTCCTGTGCTATGGAAGCATGGTGTATGCATTGAAGTTAACCAACTGAATGACTTGCAAATTCAAACAATTGCTGATGAAAACAGCAATAGGCTTTGAAAAATAGCTGATGATTACGCTATGAATTAGCATACCTCCAACTAGTTCCTGCTTATTATGCACATGTGTATATTAAACCACAGTGAAATAAACAGAAATGGCCATAAGAAATAACTTGTATTAATAATGCACTGCTAACACAGACCTGCATGGAGCCCAGATCAACATTAAAGAGCCTTGGTGTAAATGAGGATTTATCTTGAACCCTTCCACTCCCACTCCCCCAATGCAGTTCCATTCTTGACAAAGCCACAGCTGCCCTGTGCTGACCCAGCTCCACAGCCTGAATCCCCCATCAGCAATGCCCAGCAAAGCTCAGGAGCCAGGGCTGCCCCTGCAGTCCCACATTCCATACCAGCTTTCCTAGGGCTAATCCTCCCCAGAAATGTTTAACAACCACAGCCAGCAGAACCCACCCCTCCTCTGCCCACTATCAAAGGCAGACTCCTGTTGGATTCTAAGAGCACTGGGCTCAGCCATGAGCCCTCGAGGTGCCCATTGCCTCAGAAACACAGGTGCTGAAAATAACATCCATCTGGATTTGCAGGAGCACAAACCTGTTCTTGCAGAAATGGAAGTTCTGCCTCCAATTTTACTCAGTACAGAAGAAACCTCAAATGAGAAATCTGATTTGTTACTTTTTCATGTCAAAACTGAATCTACTTGGGGATGGGTGAGATCAAAAAGGAATGCATTTCTATAGCTACAATTTCATATGACAATATAGAAGCCTAAAATGTAATTGGATTTAATGGACTAAAATACTATGTTTAAATGGCAACCACACATATAACTATAGCTACTACATAAAAAAGCCTTGTAAAAATCATCATGTTTTAAAAGTGTTTTGGGTTATTTTTTGATCTTTGAGAGAGATATCTTAAATCATTCAGCTTCAGATAAAGCTTGTCATGTGCATTCCCAGGTTTCTCTCTTTCTCTCTCTCTCATAAATCCATTCCACCCAAACAATCAGTGACAAGTCTGTCACAGGAGATCTTGAACTACTGGACTGTGTGTCACAGTCTGATCCCAGCTTTACTGTGATGTACTACAGACAATTTTAAAATGGCATATGAACCCCCCCCCCCCATTATACTTTCTACCAGTGCTACCATCTGATGCTGTAACTCACAGAATTTAATCCTGGAACTTACACACAGCATACATATGCATCTAAATACACACAGAGTTTACATAAAAAAATAGATATCTGGCTTCACTGCAATATGTATAGTTTTTTCACTGAAGAAAGGCTTGAGGTTGAACAAAAATTAGTAAGCATGTTTGAAAAAGAAGGTTAATACAGTTATTTGTTAAAATGGGTACTGGGAGACCAGACAGAAAAGTTCAAATAATCCCAATTTATGCAAAATATTAAGTTGTCCAGTCTATGATCCAACTTTCAAAGACTGATCAATCCAATTTCAATTTACTTTGATGAGCCGCTACAAATCTTCCAATTAGACATCGCGTCACTTATATGCTACTATGCTTGGCAATTATTATTTTTATGGCTTAAACCCAGCCTATTTCAGCAATGGCACCAGCCACCATTTTTATACAAGTAAAAATTACAGCATAATTAATTTCTAATGTATAGACAAAATATGTCAATTTTAAAATGCTCCCCAATTAGGCAAGAAATGTCCACAGTAATATTTCAATGGCAGAATGGGTATGAACTTTTGTATTTTTCATTAACGAAAATTACAATCTGAACATCAATACAGTAATGTTATATTAGTGGATATTTTTTAACACTTAAAAAAGGAATATCATTAGAGCAAAATGCACTGAACACTGGAATTAGGCCATATACAATGTATACATATATATTTTTAAGTAAGAATTCATTACTATTAAGTTTGGGGCCAGTAATTTATTCCATACAATTAAAGAACTTATTCTCCTCTCTGAGGCATGTAGGATTCCAGATTTCTTTTAGAGAAAGCTGACAGGTAGGAGGATGTGAACTTTCAGAACATATTTATGAGGTGGGAGATTATTGTTGCTTGTTTCCTGAAAATTGCCAGCATCTATCTTGCATTGTTTTGTGCCCAGTGCACTGAAAAAAATCAAAATGTGTTGCCTTTGAAAATTAGGTAATTTTCTATATGAAAACAAGAGACAAATGAGTGGCACTAAGAAAGCAAAACAAGAATGGAAATGTTGTTTCTGAAAATATTCTAATTATGATATTATCAGATAGTTTTCTTTTAAATTAGGAATACCTTTAGTTGTGCAAATGTAAGTGCATCTTAGAGTTTCAAGAAAGGCCTTGGTAATAATAATTGGGTAACATATGAAGCTGTAAAAGCATTATAAGCAAATTCAGGGAAGTGTTGCAGATAATCTGACCTGTAAATACCAATTTTAGAAGACTATGAGGCATGTCTGTTCAAAGGGTTAGAATTCACAGTCTAAAAACCATGTTATGTTGGTATCTCCATTACAGGAAACAGAACAAGAGACAATGCATTAACCTAAGCAACTCTCCTGGCTTCTACTGGTAAGCCATTTTCTATACCCAGCAAGATTTTTGATTTTGTCTTACACAGACAAACATCATAACTGTTTGCTCTATCATTTTACTTGAATTATCCATTATAAATTACCATAACAAATATTCTACTATTGCCTATTTGACAGTGGCACAATTAATAGGTATTTACACTACCATTCTATTTTAATTTTGCTATATTTATCTTGTCCACAATATACATGAGAAATTGATAGAAAATTATCAACTTTCATAATTTTCCTTTTTTTAAAAATGAAAGAAAATAAGCAAAATCATAACTCACAAGGCAATAAATCACATTTGTTTTCCTTGTTTGTTGTACAATATCAACTCTCCCTGTGTTTGATTTGAAGAATTCTTTCTCTTACATGTATTTTGTTTGGTTAAGGATGATCCCCTGCAGCACGAAAATTTAATATCATTTAACTTACAGAGATAGTATTCTGTGGACAATGGATTATGTGCTATGAGGAAAAAAATGGCATTTCTAAATTAAACATTAAAATCAAACTTCTCATCTGATTTAATCTAGCTGTGCAGAATTACAGTATTTTGGTACCTACTTCAGAGTTTGCTTTGACTGACCTTTAAAAAATAGATTTTATCTCTTTAATCTATAGGGTATTTCATGATAAAGTACATTTTTCTATCATGTTAAAAATTATATTTATCCATGGTAGATTACACAGCCAATCTTGCTACTAATTAGAATTAATTCCAAAGGCCCTCCAACAAGTAATAGAAATCGACAAAGGAAAGAAAAAAAATATTCTTTAAGAATGTTGAAGGAGAACTGCAAAACGACATCTTCATCTGGTATTAAAGTTATTTTGATTGCATTGATCACAAAACAGTTGGATTTCTTACAAAGGCATGGCCTGCAAAGAAAGGCTAAAAGACTGGTGCAGTTCTGTCTCAGCGGAAAAAAGCAGCAGTCAGAGAAGTAATTTTTCTCTCCCCAGAGTAGTCTGAGTTAGTAAGAGTCCTAAAGATTGTTTTCAGCCCACATTCTGAAATGCTGATGGATGATACATGCAAGGCAAAGAAAAGTCATTGGGAAAGGAGTGAAGAATCCTCAACACCATGATCAGTGCTCACCAAAAAACAACACAGCGCAATCCAGACGGAGACTCACAGGAGGCCAGAGGAGAAGAGAGCCACAGTGAGCAACATGAATAGAATGCCAGAAATTCTGATTCAGGTCTTGAAACCCAGCTGAGCAACTGGCAGGTTTTCAACATCTGGGACGTGAGACTGCAGCAGATGGGAAGCCAGAGAGTGAATTAAAAGTCAATCCAGAAGAAGGCTGTGTTTTTGAAAAGGGTGATATAACTGTATTATACAGGGGGAAAGCATAATTATGCCTCAGAGACGAGAGATACTATTTGAACTGGTGCTTAAAGAACATAAGGAGCTCAAAATGTGCCTCGTGGCTTGTATTTCTACAACTACACTTAATCAAAGCCTGCATCTATAGTGCTATCTCCTGGAGATGTCTAGGAGAATCTAAGAAATGTTAGGAAGCGTTACAAGAGAAAATCACAGCAATCAAGAAAAAGCAAGGAATTTTGGGGATCAGCAAGAATCAGATGTAAGCAAGGCATGTATTAGATTAGTTGTATCAACAGATAGAGAAGGACAGGGTTGGCAAAGTTTATCTCAGGGGGAAAAAATGGAAAAACGGCAAGGAAACAAATGAGCTTAAAAGCAGAGAGCATCTGCTACAGTCAGCTGAAAGGAGACAGGCTGGGGGAAGCAATTGTTTGCTGCCAGTATCCTGCCACAGGAGTCTGGCAGGCTGGCTGAATAGATTTTTTTTCTTTGAACATCACCAGTTTTCAGATGAAGTGATAAATCTTTTCTTGTTACCAAAGACTGATGTGTTACACCTTTTTATATCCAAATAGTTTTTACTGAAATGTTTTCAATTGGAAAGAATGCTTCTGAGTTGGAAGGCTATTTCTTAGGTGGAAGGAGGTTCTAACTAATAAGAAAATTATTTTCTTTCAGTATGCAGTAAAACCAATCATTCCAAAAAAAGGAAGGGTTTACTTGAGATAGTGAAAAAACAATTTATCTCAATACATATTACACCCACGTTCACTGACAGCTAAAATCAATGTGCATACAAACTGAAAGAAGGGACTAAGCAGAAGGAAAAAAAAAATCCCCAACCCTCCCCTACAAACACCCATGAATTTTAAAAGCATGCAATAAACTTTAACAAGATGAATGAGGGCCTCTAAGAACTCTGAAGGGAGGATGAGTTTCAGCTCAACCTGGCAACAACCATCAATTAGGATGCACCTACCTGCATAAGCAATCAGGCTCATTATTACCCCATACTGTCTGTAAGGAGGTAAATCAGGAAAGACTTGTGACTCATCACAAAACTCTTTTGTGCCAAGTAAGATTAATGGTTTTTTTTCTCTGTGTAAACAAAATACGTTCACAACCTATCTCCACTCAAACTTTTAAGTATGACAATTATTAATATTTCTGAATAAAATGTATTTTTCAATGTACATCATAAGTGATCTAAATAAGGTTTTACATAAATACAGGGGGTGAAACTGCACACAAAATAAAATGGGAAAAATGGCTGACACTGTTTCCTTACATTTGTTCAACATTTTGTTACTCAACTTCACAGGCTGGCATCTACTACTATAAAGGAAACACATTTTGATTAGGGAGGATCAAAAGAAAGGTACAGAGCTCAGATTTTTTTTTTTTTTTTTGTTCCTTTTTTAAAGCCCTTTCAAGTTGGGGAAAATTCATGCATTGTCACCTCTGAGCACAATGTGATATTGGCAGCTGCTTCAAGCTGGCTACGATGTGCAAAGTTCACTGTCATGACCGGCTGACTGCTCAACTGTCAAGGAAAAATTAACAAATACGAAAACGGGAACATGTGGCAGTTTCAGAAACACACTTTTCAATAAAGCCTACTGTGAACTATAGACTATTGCACATTTCAACATGACACAAGGAAAATAAGGGGTTCAAAAGAGAATACACTTTGTAACATAGAAATATACAGACTAGCTTGTGCACAGAAATTAAAACATGGTTACAAGACACCACTGCAGTCAAACCTGTCTTATAGTCTGCTTATGTTCTTAGTGACCTTAAGAAACTGGTCCAAACTGATTATCAGCAATACTTTTTTTTGTTACTTTTTTTTAAAAAAATATTTTGAGACCACATCTTTGATACACATATATATATTCCGTGGTCAAAACAGACAGACTTAACTTTAGCGATACTAAATAAAAGTGCAAAAACGTTCAAAAAATAAAACAAAATAAAAAAATATGGAAGCATAAGCTAAAAATTTTCTGCATAGCTGAAATCTATTTAAAGCGAGTCCTTGGTAGGGGTTGCTGACAGGAGGAGAAAGCAGTTTTTTAAAATGTCTTCTGCATGTTTGTTTCAAATAATGCAAAACAAAGGTCATTTGCCGGCTTTTGAAGCATTTCACAGGCAGTTCACCCCTGCGTCCTTAGAGACCACAGTGGTGGCAGTGCCCCCCTCTGCAAGGTACACAGCAGTGCTGGATTTGGGGGGCACTGCCTGCTCACTGCCGTTGTTGTTGACCTCGCAGTGCAGCGGCTCTGTGGAGATGACCCACGTGGACGGACGCCACCGCTTGAGCGAGTACGGAGTTTTCACACGTTTCTTGATCTTCTCTCCTGAGCCTGATTTGCCATCCTGTGAGGAGTCACCTACTGAAGGAAAAAAAAACCAAACCAAAACAAGAAAACAGAACAGAAAATAGTATTATGAGGAAGGTGAGATTAGACTGGCATCCAGGGTTGTTACTTATGTGAAACAGAAAAAAAGAACAAAATCTATAAACACAGAAGCAACTGCGTGGCAGAGGCATGACAAGTGTATCGACCACAACAGCTGCCACTAAAACAAGGGGTTAGATTCTGTTCTCTGTCAGAAATTACTTCATTGAAGTAATTTGTGTTACCTGGAATGCATACTGGCATCAAACAGGAAAATCAGCATTTGACATTTGAGGGGCTTTTACAAATCATAGTATCTTATATTACCTGTAATGGGAGGTACAAAAGAACATTGCTACTACAGGACAGCAGAGGCTAAAATTTAAATAGTGCAATGTTAGGTCCCCTAATCCTACTCCACCTGGCAAAGCATTTCACCTGAAAACAAAATAGTCCATTATCTGTTAAGATATTAAGTCAGCATTTGGAATGCTGGGTTGTAGAACTGGCAAAACCAACTTTAACTATGATAAAACTTCAGCAGTCGAAATCTGATTGTTAAAAAAACTTTACACAACCCCTTCTTTTAACTTAACCTTCAATTAAAGAAAGTCACTGCAATAGTATTTTTTCTTTATCTTGGTAAGATTTCAACTCACACCAACATGTTAAGACAAAAATTAAGGTTTCCTACTTAAAAGGAAGGCTTAAACATTCCATTGCTGAATAGTCAACTACATTTCTTGAAAGATATGTTCTCATTTGGTTTTAAACCTTTTATTTCCAAAGATGCCTGGCATCCCAGTTTACTCCACTAATAGCACATCTTCCTAAACACAGTCACAAGATTTGCAAGCACCTTTCAAGACTACAGTGACTTCTGGAAATATATTTTCTTTAAAATGCACACCAGAAGGTCTTTCCAATAGCTCAAACAGGCTCAAACCCAAAGGATGTACCTAATTTAACTATAACTACGTGATTACATTCTTACTGTAAAAAGGAGAGCCCCATTGTAACCTCTTAGACCTCTGGCCATAAAACTCTCAAGGAAGTTACTACTCTGAAATAAGCTATTAAAATCAATTCCTTCTCTAATTACTTGGATTAATTTTTATGTACATATCAAACTGATGAAGAATTGCTCTAATTGTTGGAGCTAGGACAGCAAAGTAGAAAATGCCTGACCCTCCATTCAGACTGGGCTAATATGGTAAAGTCAGTTGCTTGAAAATCATGAAGCATACAGATAATTACTATAATAAATTATTTTAATCAATGCATCTTAGAGACAGCTACTCTTGAAAGAATGAGGAAAAGTAAGGAAAAAAAGGTGTAAGGTGCCCTTGCAGAAAAAAAATAGGACTATTTTTCAATATGCTTTCCAACTACCAAAGGTAGGAGCCTTGCAAGGAATAATGAAAGGTAACCTAGAGACAGAGTGGATGGGTTAGAAAGAGACAGATTTATTCTGTTTATGTGGAAGGATGATAGTGATCTAATATACTGGAAATGATGGACTGTATCAAAAAGACTGAAATTGTGCTGAGGGAAACTACATTTATATGAAATTTAGTAAGTATGCTTTGAGGAGAAATGGGAGACGGAAATAATTTCTATTCAAGCAGATCTATGTGGTTATTAGGTAGAAAGGTGTCAGGGAAACTGTTCAGCCCTGCAGGCACTTACACTGCATACTACTGCTATCCAAACTACTTGTGGCTGACAGATCCAGCGAATTAGGCCTCTGTGCTCTTCTGGTCTGGGTGTGCCCAGGATTTCTCACTACATTCTGGATACTGGCTGCAGCTGTCTCTGGACAGGGATTGCTGTTGTTGTTGTTGGCGTTTGTTCGGCCGTTATCCAGTGGCCGCTCCCTCCTGTCTACCAGGCGGTCCAGAACACCTTCATCGTGGCCAACCTGCTGCTCCCGCCTCAGCAAGGGCTCGTGCTCGTCGGGACTGGAGTTGATGTTCAGCCGACTGTCCTCCCCACTGAACTGGTTCTGAAGCATTTCCTGGGCCCTCTGCGCTACCGAGCTGCTGGTCTGGCCAGAGGGCACTGTGCCATTGGCATACTGGGTTGTGCCAGCGTGAGAGTTTATGCCGTGGCTCCTCCCAGCCACTCCATTCATGGTAACTGTCACGACATGAGGCTCTGCAGCATTGATAGTGTTCATCTTGGCAACGCCTGTTTCCACTTGCTTCAAGTTTGATTTGTGCTTGCCACCAAATTTTAACCGTGGCTCCTTTGTGGAATTTTTGGTGTTTAGAGGGAGGCTAGTAGGCCTCTTTGGAAGGTTCTGTTGCTTAGGTAGAGGATAGACCTGAGCAGATGGGACATCGGGAATCAAACACGCCTGACCATTGGTAGCTTGTGTGAAGTCCTGTTGCCCTGTCACCTCTACTGCAAGTTTTATCAGTGGATAAAGCAAGCTGGAACTAGTGCTGCTTAGCGGATCTGGCCCACTAAACTGCTTAAGTGAATGTTCCATCAGATTCTCATCAGAGCTTTCTTTCAGGTTCTTATCCACTTCTTTTGGATCCAATTTATTTGTCTCCAAGTCCTCCTCTGTTAGCTGCAGACAAACAGGGGTGGGCCCACCTGGCTGCATGACATTTGTAGTGTGTAAGTTTGTTTCATCCGAATAAGGCATTTCGGATATGGTGGTCATGCCAGTGCTGGGAGTGAGGCCAGTTGTGTTGGTGGTGGACAAACTGGTGACACTTGTCTCGGGACTAGGGATGCGAGCTTGTGCTTGTTGCCGCTCGTAGTTAATGGAATTTCTGTTCTTTTCTCCTGAAGTCAGTGGTGTAGTGGACATTGAATGTTCAGAAGAAATGTTCTTTACTATGCTGTCAGTATGGTGGATTGAATCTTCAATGTAGGAAGAGGAAGAATAATCTGGATATGGCCTTATCTTTGATACACGTCTATGATGCGACAGGTTCCTTTAAGAAAAAATAAGTGGTATTAAGATCATATATGTAAAAATCACCTCATAGTGTAACAACTCTCATTTAAGAGAGCTGAGCGTCTCTCTGTTTCTTTTAATGCATAAACTAAGGATAGATACAGTACAAACTGAGGTATTTCAGCAACTTCCTTGAAAAGTGCTGGGGATAAGAAAATTGGTTTTACTAGGGCAAAACTTCATTATGGATGTTACTTCCTAAGAGAACAGTAATCTTCTATTTGTCCAATAAGCTGGTTGTTCAGTTGGCAAAGTACTGCTAAGGTTCTGCTCTAGATGCAGATAAGTGATGCTGAAGAAGGGTCAACAAAAATGCAACAGACTAAATCAAGAAAGTGATTCTGAGAAAATGTCACAAGGTCCTAACCCATGAAAACTCTACTATTTTGACAATTTAGGTATTCTATGATTTGGACATAATATTTTTTTCATGACAACAAACAGTGTCATATACAGCAACATTATTCTTCTCTCAAATCTGGATTTATACAGTATACTATTAAGCACTAAAATCAGCTCTGCAAATCCTCATTCCCTCTGGATCATATATAAGCAGAGAACATGCAGCTTCTCTTGCTGGGGTCAGAATAACAATGACTTAAACAACGGCCCTGCAGTTTGTTAACTGAAAAACTACAGGCAATTTTCTGAACTCACAGTGACTGCAAATTCACAGTTTTTACCAGAACACTTTAAACAGAAGTTTGATGCATCATTTAGCAAGTGTACTTAAAGACAATTCATTTTGTCACTTCACATCGTGGCAAGCCTGCTGAGACAGTTTGCCTGAGCTCAGTTGAAAAGGCCCCTCTGTGAGAAATACAGCTGTATACATAAAGGGTGCCTGAATTCTGGGGACACACAGGAGATCTTAAGAACACAAGCAACTGGGATTATGTCATGCTCATATGCAGACTAGGCCATATAACACACATCACTTAATGGGTGCAGCAAGCTGTAGCTTCTGTCCTGGAGTGAGCCTAGTGCTGCATCAGGCATTTCCTGCTGACTAAACCCAAATGCGTTCTCTTCTTACCTCTCATTTTGCATGGCAGTTGACATAGGATTGACTGTTGGACTAACTGATTTATTTCTCTCCCAAATCATCATGAGCTCTGCCATTCTCTCCTCAGCACACTGTGCTGTTAGTCGAGCTTCCGCATCTTGATCCCAACAGTCTTCAATTGTTTCTTTAAGTGACCTCACAGCCTGCCAGGAGACAAAACCCCTTTCAGTTATTTTACCTTTATACTATGCTTCTAATTTACTGTTTTATGGCAGCATTCTGCATGCCAGTCACAAGCTGGTGAAAGAGAGAAACAGAAGACACACAATTTCATTCAAAGCTAATTTAACCTAATACTAGCAATATGCAATTTAATATTATCACACCTCACATACACACATCAACTGGGAAGACACTTAGGAAAAGCTACATTCATCAATGTCCATACAAGCTTCAGCCAGCCCCCTGATGGATGCATGCTCTGCTCACCCTCCTTGCCTTATGAGAGCTGTGTACTAAGGATTGCTGATATTCTGAAAATGCTGCCATGGTTATTCTCACAGTTGTGCTAATGGCCACTGCCTTGCTCCCCTGCATTGTATGCAAAAACCAGCTGTGCTCACTTCATCATCCCTGTCTTCCTCTTTACCACAGTGACATCCAAGTGTCTCGTAAATATCAATAAATTTGTCTGTGCCATGGGAAGAGATTTTTGTTGCACTTGTTTTACAGGTGGAGAAACAGAAACACACATGTGTTCCTGGCATCACACTGTGGGATGAACTGTACAGACAGGATTAGCGCTCAAGACCTCCAAAACGTGCTGCCATATGTTCAGGGAACTGGAGAGGAAACAACTGAAATTACGAGCACTGAACACTTCTGTTTCCACTCTATCTGGAGTACAAAAGCCAGGCAGACATTTATGGGCCCCTACTGCCAGCCTATGGCCATAGAGAGGATCTGGATTGCCAGCACAGCTCACATCTACAGCCCAGCTTTACCCTCTCCAGCACTGAGGACTGTGCATAATCGCAGCTGGGCACTAAGGCATTCAGTGAGTCCTGCTGACTGTCTCTGTGCCAGAAGTGCCTTGTGCCCTTCTGGCAGTGGAAGCCAGGACTAGCTCTGAGTATGAGCCAAGAGCTCCTCGCCCATGGAGGGGGCTCCTGGCATCGCTTGCATCTGGCAATCACTGCTGCTTGGTGATGCAGCTCTGGCTGCACAGGTGGGGACAAGCTCCCCCACAAGCAAACCTTTCATCTCCCCTCCCACAGCAGATCACACAGGGGATAAGCCAATACTCTCCCCTTAGCTGAGGGACATGAGTCTAAAAACACCCTCAGGGACAAGGACAAGATGGGTTCTGGATCAATTTTCTCTCGCACAATAAAATGCCTTCATTCAGCTTTTAGGACTTGATTTTGTCACCGTTTAGACTAAGTCAGTGGACATCCTAATCTTCTGCCTTTCCTCTTTGTAAGACTCTCTCTACAGGTTTCACCAGCAGCGAATTCAGCCAGTGTTTAATACTGTCTGTCCTGTAGCAGATCCTTTCCTTTTGATGTGTTAAGGGTCATTAAAGGACACAGCAGTGACTGTACAGTTATCAACACTGAAGTTCTTCAGCGTCACATTTACCACAATTATGTGTTTTCTATTAATTTCAGGTTGAAATATAACTATGCTAAAGTGAACTATTTACAAGTACTAGCACTCATCAAAAAGATAGAGGGGACCAGAAATCTTCATTATTCTACTGTTCTGTTAATATCCTGACCTCTGAAGTCAAGCATGGCCCCACTCTGGCAAGTGAGACAAGAACACAGTAACATCTCAACACAGTTTAAAACCTCTTAATTATTTTATGTACATCCTGTGCTCAGGTTGTTGCTTTATACTGTGAAAAACAATACTGCAAATCAAAGTCTGTAACATAACAGAGATGCTTCCAGAAGCAGATTAAGACTGCACAGGTAATCACAAATGAGAATTCCACATCTTTTGAGTACCTTAATTATGTGATTTAAAAAAAAAGCATTATTTTTTATTTGTATTTCTCAAATGAATAGGAAAACTGCATTTGTTTCATAGATTAATTTGCATGAAGGTGTTATAACCCAACATAACAGCCGAGCTTTAAATAATGGAAAAAAGTCTTTTATCACATGCATTAGATACAGGAGGTTAGGAAGTGGGTCCAGAGTGAGGTTATCTGGAGCTTAGTTTTCTACACTATCTGCCCTAGAATGCTCATTCAGATATTATCCTAGACTGGCATAGGGTGGAGGAAGTTGTTTGACACCTGTGATTATTCTTTACTCTTAAAGCAATGGTGCAGATCAATTCTTAGAGCTGGAGTTATCATCACCATTTTGATTATACAGAAAAAAAAATTAGTAACAACACAAAGAATGTGCTAGGCATTTTAAATATGGGGATCATATAATAACGCTGGAGTCTATCAGCTTGCTACAACACAATTAACATTTAAAATGGCAGTCTGCAAAACAAAACAAACCTTGAACTGTTTCAGTTTTAACTGCCTTCAGAAACAGCTGTCAAGCTTGGTTCTTCCAACACTGCATTTGCCAACATGGCTATAGTTAAAACAGCTGTTGTTTGATTTCCTATATACTTTGGGCACTGATTTCTCTTTTTTCCTCTTCCCCCTTTGCCCCCGAGACCAGGTGGCCAAAAGTGTGCAATAAAAGCACCTCTCTTGGAAGCTCTCAGGTGGGTTACAACATGTTTTACTGCAGTGTACCACTGCAGGCTATGCTCCTCTCTGGAAGCAGGTTCCTACATATTTACAAGCACCAGCACCAGGTGAGGCCTTGGGCTCCTCCTTGTCTGCACAGTAGCTACAAACTTATCAACCACCAAAGTCTCTGAAGATTGAATGGCATCATTTTAATATGGGAATAACAAGAAGTATCTTTCTAAAAAACAGCCAAACACGCCATTTTCATACTTGCAATTAAGCTGTATTACCTTGTATCAGGTGGAACCCAGTCACTGTTTGCCTTGCACTTTGCTTGTAACAGAAGACAAACAGCCCCCTCTAAGCCAAGGGGATTCACATTGCCTGAACTTTGCTGCAGATGAAAGCAAGCACAGACTCTCACCAGAGTTCAACTGACTTGCTCTAACTTGTTGGTCCACAGCAGCAAGGTTCTAAGCAAAAGCTACACTCATTCAAAACAACAAGCAATATTATAATGTTTATAGTCTTGAAAATAAAAATTGTGGATCAAATGAAGCCATATAAAATTTTTTATGTAGTTAAAAGGAAATGATTTCTAGACACTTTAGTCTCTGCAAATCCTGAGGTCCATACAAGTTCAAAAAAGTTTATTACAATGTTTACCAATTTTAGTTTTGGAAGAGTATATTGACATTTTTGCCAGCTATTTTAGTTCAGTTTTATTACTTTATAAGATGTCAAAAGGTAAAGAATGGCTTTGTGTTTCTCATTTGGCACACAGAGAACACATGGGCACTTCATGCACAATACTACAGACAGTGTCTAAAATTAATGTAACAGGTTATCTTCGGTGTATCACACTGCAGCATGCAACAACAATAATAGTATTTTTCCTTAAAAGAAATCGGGCTTTCATGTCAATAACTTTTAAAAACTGAATTCAATTTTTAAGAAGTCCATGCAGAAACAGCTCCCAATTCTTAAATACTAACAAAGAGGAAAAAAACCCCAAAACCTAAAAAATTGCTTTTAAGAAATGAGTACACCCTAAAGCTGGTTAAATCACTGTTTCTTTGAAAATATTCTCTCTCACCAGGCTGTTCTCCTTCCATGCTTCTGGGAATTTTGGTCTTTGCTTCTCTCTAGACACCAAGACTTGCATATCTTCAAAAGTGGGATGGTTTCCGACTTCAGTCTGGAAAGCCATCTGGTACTCTGGCACAGATTCCCCTGTTAGAAAAAGAAAGAAAGGGAAAAAAAATCAATCACAGATTAAAAGGCAGAGCAAAGGCTTTCAGTTGATGAAAGGCATTATCAAAGTTGCTGTCTATCAAGATGTTCCCCACTTTCCCCGAAGTCTAACTTCCAAAAAAAGCTGAATTAACTGCAAATGAATTAAGTGATGTTCAGCAACCTTTCAAAGGATAGCATCCTCAGACTTTGCTGGTTCAGTGGCACATTTGGAATATCTTGGAGCCTGAAGACAACACTTACTTTTTGTGAAACACCACTAACTGATCATGTTCATGTACTTCATTCGGGAGGAAGCCCAGCAAGATTACAAGCCTCTGCACACAAAGTACAGCTGTTTGACTGTAGAGAGTATGCTGCATTTTAGATTCATTCTATATGCTGTTGCTTGGGCAGAAGATGGTGGATGTGGCACAATCTCACATGTAAATTTTAAGCCTACTTCCTTTTTGTTTATGTTACAGGTAGGGAGAACTTCCCTGAATTTTCAATGTCCTTTCATAAACAAAAATACAACTGGCTAAATGAATTAAATTATAGCACTTTTTATGCTGAAAATTCTGAAAGACACTTCAAGCACTTCTATCAGTTCTCAGAACTGGAAACGCTGCCTTTGCCATCAAGCCTAACTCTCAATGTTTATAACTCTGGACAGTAGTAACAACAACAATAACAAAGCTCAAATGGCACCTAGCACGAGGCCTGCAGACCGCCTGAACAGGTCCTTCCGAGCCTTTGGGCAGGAACCACTCCTCGCCCCCAGATGCACCGTCCTGACAAGCACCACCTCGAACACTAGATGGCACCGACTCAATGGCAGAATTGAGGGAACTGCTTCCCTTCTCCACTTTCAAAGCTCAGGAGTAGCTTTGGTTGCTGGTACCACTTCCTACTGTTCCGGTGGTCTGCAGTTCTTTCCGTTACCTGGGAAGAGGTCTGTACATCTCATGAATATCTCCCAGTAGATCAGGCCCAGCGCATACATATCTACTTGTTTCAACGCAGATTCACAGTCCCTCAAGTTCACTGCTCCTTCAAGCACTTCTGGGGCCATATAGCGGATCGTACCCACCTGGGAAAACATCACATCAAAGTTTCACATCAGGAAGTCATTTCCAAATTCAATTAAGTTTTTTAGTGCCCTATGCTGCTTGGTATTCTCTACAGTTAAGGAAAACACAGCTTGTTCCTAATCAATGTCCTCAGCTTCTAGATTCTTACCAGTCTAGTCATAACAAAACCCTTCCCCTACTCTGTCACTGTTTTGTATGTACCAAAACAAACTTATTTTGTCCCTTACTTAATGTTCTCAAATGAAATACGATATAGCTGAATTGTTTCTTTTTCCAAGTTACTCTGTTAAACACCAGTGTATGTATCATAACAGAAGAGGATCCTGTTGAATAGGAAACTTGTTCTCTATTCCTGGACTGTCAGCAAGGTTCCACCCTACAACTTCCATAGTCAAAGGTTATTAACAGTCTTGGAAGATACCTATTCATTTTCATTAGGACAGTGTGTTAGATTAGAGCACTTACTCATCAGTACTTGTAGGACAGTATTTTGTCAAAGGACTATTCCACATCCCTGCATTTTAACCAGCATTTCCCTGTTTCTTTGTTCAGTATGGGAAGATCTAGACGGAACTCTTCTGCACTAGGTATTTTCAACTTAGCACTTGCTTTCTAAGGGAGGGTGATTAGCACTGTGTAGCATGCTTTTTGAATGACATATGAAATTTTTCTGTAAAAGCACAGACAACAACTACACTGAACTATTTGGCACTCTTTATTTAAAACAGTCTCACTGTATTTTAGTAGCCTGTATTAGATGTCAAGCAGAAGACGCAGAATGTGGTATGTCATGTTCATTTCAGAAAAATTAACATCAAAAACAAAAATTAAAAACAAAATCAAAGAATGTTTGGTCTTCAGTTAGCATTTGCAGTACAAAACCAAAGAGACCTATACTACATAATCACAGAGAACATGGCAACCAAACCTACCTTGTGTCTCCTCATATCTCACACAGAAACTTCAGTCTGCCAATCTATTGCCTTTCAAAATGGCAGATTTGTGACAAGTATTTTGAGAATAAAACCAGTTTCTTCCTGTGGAGGCTTCAGCCACTTCTCACCCATACTGCAGTCATTCCCCATTACAGAAATGGTACCACCTGAACATTCATCCAACCATTTGTACTCACCTCACTAATGGCTGCATTGTCTTCCTCACCTGGTCGCACCAGTCTGTTGCCAGTTAACTTCATGGAGAGTCCAAAATCACTGATTACACACGTTCCATCGTTCTTTACCAGCACATTGCGGCTGTTCAAGTCACGATGGGATATTGCAGGCTTGTAATGGTCTATTTGGACACACAGAAGTGCTTGTTACTATTTGAGCAATTCTACTTTTCGGCAAAATGAGAGAACCTCATTATGTCTGCTCAGCAATTATGAAAAGAGAATCAACTTATTTTTTAGAAAGCCAACGTTTTTGCTTCTTTACAATGAACTCCAGAGGAAGCTATCTAGAGAAAACTGACTAGCATGCAGAGTTTCACTGTATCTATATGATATATTAGGCTACTGCCCTACACAGTTCTAATGTTCACCAACAGTCTTCTTCCCAAGAGATATTTCGGCATGACTTTGGCAGTGGAGACATTGCACACTTAAACACAGACCTGCTGCCACAGCCCTAACAGCCATTCCAAATATTCTCTGTCATTTCCACACTCCTGTGTCAAATGCAGCACCAATTATTTACATTATTATTGGAATTACCATTGGCACTTATTAAGAAGATATGCAGACAATATTATTCCAGAGAGTCTGAACATGCTCATCTTGCAAGGGATCTGACCTCTTCCAAAGAATAATCTCAGTTGTTCCTAGTTTTTATTTATTTTGTTAGTAAAGCAGCCAGCAGTACAATGCTCATTTTAGTGTGGAATTTATTCTACTCCATGTGTTCCTTCCTAGCATTCACAGACCGTGGCTGTCTCTCCTTTATGATGGAAAGCTTACACATTTTCTGGTTGCTAATGGACACACCTGTCTGCACATCTCAAAATGATGAAGTTAAGATGATAGCTGCAGTTTCATTGGCACATAGGAATACTGATTTGGGTATTTTCAGCACTTTTAATAGCATCTTTAGTTGTCATTCTTTGCTAGTGCTCATGCTTAACATTTGAGAAATACAGTTTGAAATTTTAATCCAAACATTAGCACCTTAATGTAGATATAATGAAACCAGCCCTTTATTTACTGCCAAAAACCTAACGTTTCAGTGCCAGGCCATATTCTGCAGCCTGATATATCACAGATCTTAGAATATCTACTTTATAATTATGATACTTCAGCTGCTGAAATACTGGGTAAAGCATGCATGCAGAGACAGAAAGATCCCAATCAATACACTGCCACAGCCAGTACTCTAATAAAGTACCAGAAAATCCAGCAGTATTGTTTGTACACAGCAAAGACTAGGCCCAAAGCCACAAACAAAAATCCAGAGACGTGATCCATAAAACTACAGTGGGGTTAAAAGGTTTAATTTTATAGCATACAGCTCACACACAAACTAAAAATTGCTTTGGTGATTTGTTTCTGAACTGCAAAAACAGACACAACCTCATCTGTTTACCCTCTGCCAGAGAGGCAGGCAGTGCTTCAGGTCTTCAGTAATCTGTTGCCATGATACAGCAGCACTGAACAGCTCTGCCTCCTCCTGCCTCCCCCACCTCGGACTCAGCGCTGTCACACGAGGGCCACAGAGCACAGCACCGCATTGTTCCGAAGGAGGGAACATATCAGAAGTTCTGAGCAATCTCTATTTGCATTCATCAATTCCTACTCACAGCAGGATAAAAGAAAGGCTACTACCTGATAGAAATAAGAATATACTGGAGATCTTTGCATCCCTTCCTGGCCTTACCTCCTCGAGGCAGCTCCGTGTGCAGGTACGCCAAGCCCCGAGTTATAGAGTGAGCCAAACGACAAGAGCTCACCCAGTCACTTGTGTGGAGACTCAAATATTTGCACAAAGAACCCTAAAAAGAACCCCAAAAAAAGACAAAACAAGAAACACAGATTAAAATCATTGTCCAGTAGAATAACTCAAAATCTTTTGGAGACTCAGTTTTCTGCTGAGTCTACTCCTTCCACTTTCCTCTCCACTGCTTCTAAAAGGTATAAACATGCAACTGCTTATGTGTTTATCCACATATTTTAAAACACAATATTTGACTGAAGTTTCATTAAATTCCAGTGCTGCCATTTAGTTTACTAAAGTGGAATAGGAATTTTATGACAGAATAACAGGCACTGCCTCTAGAAAAACGATA
This sequence comes from Vidua chalybeata, assembly GCF_026979565.1. Lineage (NCBI taxonomy): Eukaryota > Metazoa > Chordata > Aves > Passeriformes > Viduidae > Vidua > Vidua chalybeata. The sequence continues at coordinate 12,659,799 of NC_071536.1, read as the reverse complement.
TTAATTATAAAAGTCTTGTTGTAGAACAGAATAAAGGTAACTGCTGACGCAACAGCCTGGGTTTCTAAAAAGTGGCCATTAGACCATTATCATTTACAGAATACTAACATCTCTCACAGGTTTTGCTATAATCTATTTATGTATCAAAACAAAAACACCCCAAAGGCAATTCCAAATAGGAGTGAGTTCACATGCACTGAAGAAACATGGAAAAAAAAATGTTATGCTCCCCTTTTCTTGAAAGTGAAGTCAAATGTGTAAAATGGGGGATCTTCTAGTGATTTGTCATGAAATCTCTAAGAAAACCAGAAGGAAGCATGTCCATTACGATATTGAGATATTCTAGAAACTGAGACTGCTATCCAAAACAAGAGCCAGACACTGCAAACTGTGACACCTTTGATGCACATTCCCCAGTGATAATATACTTAGTTTAAACAAACTAAATCCTCCAGCATGAAGTGCAAATAATCAGCCTAACTCTGGATGCTTATTATATTATACAAACTACCCTGGTTGTGCCTATTTAAGTCTGTAATCTTAAAGATGCACCAACGTGTAACATCTTATCAGAGGCAACTAAATACATATCATTGCAAAGTTCTATAATGTTTGGTTCATAAAAATTTGGTATGAGTTCCTCTGGAGTTGACCCTCAGGTTATGCATGCACAATTTAGATGGAGGCACACAGATACTAGAATTTAAAGTGACCAAACTATCAGACATTTTTTGCTAAGACTAAAACCAAGTTCTTGACACTTCTTAACAGAATGATGGAAGTCTTACACCTTCTCAGACTTAGTCTGTACAGAACAAGGAACCCCTAAATAGGCGACATCCTCAGTAAAAGCACAGACTGAATGAACATCACTTGTGCAAGTTTACACAAGTAGTTTTTCATTGTTTAAAATGCTGCTATAGGAACTTCAAATAGGTTCTGTAATACATAAAAAAAGCCGTGAAATACACCTAGAAATACAGGAATTTCACATTTTTCTTTGTTTTTTACAGCTTTTTAAGGGATATAAGCCATTTTATTAGCCTCCAGATGTCATCAGCTTGTTTTCTTTTTTTCTGGCTTAGTGGGTTGAGAGGAAGCCCATTCTAACAGAGGCCACAGGACTGTTGTCATGAGGTGACTGGGAAATATTCACTGTATTAAACCAGCTTCAAGATCTTTCTGCTGCAGACCCTGCCCACCACCAGATGGTTTTTAAGCTAGCTGAAGGCTGTGATTATATGCTTTTAGTGAAGTTAAAATGATCACCAGGAAAAGTTTTAGTCAAGATTTAGAGAGATATAGTTGTATTTAAGACTATCTTGTCAGAGTCATGAGTTACATGTTAAATTGGGGATATTTATTCTGACTATAACTTTTGATAAAAGTGATATTTTTAACAATCAGAGATTCTATTTGTGGTTCAGAACAACTTTTCTGTTGTTCTAATGGGACAAGAGTGTCTGACAACTGGGGCAGTAATGCTGCAGCTATTATGCATTTCCTACTACGTCACGCCTCACAACTGACTCCCTTTCTGACCTGTTACACCTTAGAGTCTCATCACAACAGCATTTTGGTTGATAAACACACATACCATTTCTTTTACTTGCCTATTTCCTTTGGTCTGAAGGCATGTTTGGATAAAAACACAACCTGGGTCAAACCTATTTGTCTTGCTTTCACCAAGGTAACACCAAGAACAATATTCTGTGTAAAAATGCCCTGGTTTGTGTGCCTTTATTTTCAGGAAGGAAAGTATTATGAGGAAGAATGACTTTTTGGATGGGGAATATTTCATCTGCACATCTTTTATTGGTTAGCCCTTACTGAAATCAGATTTATGGCTCCAGTTTGAACACTGGAATTCCCTTCTAGCAGGGCTGCCACAGCAGGCTTCCTTTTCTGCTGTTAACTCTACATACAACAGAACATCTGCTCACTAGAATACAGATCACACTGTGCATTAATTACACCTGCTGTGCACTTTTTCCAATGACTTCCAAACAACCAGTGAATTGATTTTAGACTAATCTTGCTGTTCTTAATACCACATTGGGAAGGAATCTGATAATATGAAGTCATAAGCTTCATCTGTACATTTAATCAAGTCATTAACAGAGCCTGTTTACACAAGCAACAAGACACAATTGTCAATCAAATTACATTTCAACTGAAAATCCCTTCATTTAAGAAAACAGCAAAACCAGATCACCTGTGAAGAGAGTTATGCTATGCCCTCCTAGGAGCAGAATACTCACTTGATTTTACTCTAACTTTCATTTTATTCATGAAAATATTGCCAGTTTTGTCAGAATCACATGCTTTGCCACTGTCCATCTGGTATGGGCACAACTGACCTTTTTCATGCTCACTTCCAGTTTCTGCAGTCTCTTCTTAGATGCCTGTCTTACAAGCTGACATGATCGAGTGTGTTCTCACTTAAAAGTTTCAGTTAAGACACTCTCTTTATATTTGTGCTTTGTTGCCTTATGTTTGTATATAGTGCGGAAGTGTGTAAATACATACCCATGTTTAAGGTATGTATTTACACGGGTACATTTTATTTTCAATACAAGCATATACACAGAGCCTAAAAAACCCTAAGACAGGCCATCATTACTGCTATGTAGCACTGTTTTGTTCCTTTTTGCTATTCAAATAAGCTGTTGTTGTCCTACTGTCTCCATAAAATATTAGGCTTCAGCCATCCCCTTCACACCCTGCAGGAAATATGGATTTGCTTACTTGAGACCAAAAAGCTTGTTAAAGAAAATTATTTAATTGAATAACTAAGGCTCTTTCCCATAAACTGGCAAAAAAAACAAAAAAACAAAAAAAACAAGATAAATGTGACATCATGTTTTGCATTTTCATATATATAACCCCCACAAACATTATATGATTTTTCAGGAAAGCAATTCACATTCACACTGTGTATTTTTTAAATGTTTCTGTCTATGTGTATACACACACCAAACATGAAGTATCCTAATCCATGAATTTGAGAAATACAAGCCTTCAGTTATCTGAGGAGATTTGCAGATAAGGTTCTGGAAAGTAAGGCTGCCTAATACTTAATACATGTCCTACATCATCAGTATATGCCACAGAAAGCTTTAAAGAAGATAACAGGATAAAAAGGCACCATGATTTATAGTACCATAAATTAGTTTGACAACAATCTTGTATCTATTACATTTCACTGTAAAAAAATCCCACTATTTACAGCTATTAAGAGATGTCATAAGACAAAGATAATGTCTTTATATTAAGAAGTTTTGAATTTATTAAATTACTTTTAAGTAAAAACAACTTTTCAAATTCTGTCATTGGATAAGGACAGAATTGACTAAAAAAACCTTGCACCAAAACCAAGAGCAAATACTCCAGAGCTAGGAATTTGTAAGACTGCATTTGGCAGCACTAACCAGGAAGTCTAAAAAGGTATTACAGTAACCCACAATAAGATCCATTAAAACTGTCATTTATATGGATTATTTTTACATTACTGTGCAAGAGGCACCACCAAAACCTTAAGTACATCCTTTTCACATGGCTATTCTTAGGATTCTTAACCAACCCAACTGATTTCTTTGAAGCACTTACATTGGGGTAATATTCCATCACCAATAAATATTCCATCCGGCCGTCTGCAGTGAATCTCTCATCCCCCACAATGAAGCGGGCAATGTTATCGTGTTCCATCAGTGGAATCCTGTAAATGTTCCTCTCATTGACAAAGTTCTGACGATTAGCAAAAGAAAATACTTTCACAGCAACTGGACGTTCATCTAGGGAACCTTTATACACTGCTCCGTATCGTCCCCGGCCAATCAACTGCAAAAAAAATATAAATAATTAGTTCACAAAATAATAGATAAAGACAAAACCTGAGTTTTCACTCTACAAGAATTGTATGCCAACTTTTATCCTGACTTACATTATAAGAAGAGTGAAGACAGCGAGTATTTTGTAATGAAAATCAGAATTAGAATGCTTTCATAAAGGCTATTTTGGAGTTAGAAACCTCAGCATAAGCTAACATAGGCCTTACTAAATTTATTTATAGTCTGAATATCCAGTACATATATCATAAATAATCTATTCAGTACTTTTATATACAGAATCAATAAAACACATGTGTTTTGTGCTGCTAATTCTCTTACAACTTTTGCCTACTGAAGATTTATAGCTTTTATGTGATCAATTTCATTTCACTCCAGAAACCATAGACTTTAAGGGAAACATTTTAGGTTAGCTTATAAGCTGCACCTTTCAGGTTAGTAGTAACAAAATATGCATTTGTAGTGCAAAATTGATGACAAAAGAGGTAAACATTTTAACAGATGGAAGTAATTAATTCCTGACTACCTGTGAATATTTATTCTAGCCCCCACTATGTTAGACAGTTTTCAAGAACGGCCTTCCACATCTCCATAGTAACTGCACAAGAAAAAAGAGATCTCTACTCTAAACCAAAATGTAGGACCACCTTCAGGAAGAGCCCTAATTTCTGAAGCTGAAAAAATTCCAGCTACGTAAGAATTTAAGCACCTATTTAAAATAATTTTCAGAAAGACCCATACATGAAACTGTAAGGATTTCATGAGCCATTTTTTAAACTTTTTAAAGAGAAAACAGAAGGGATAACGAATTTAATGTTTCTACAGATTATAAAATTGTCTTACAGGATAGTTTTCAAATATAAAGTATCAGTTAATGGAGACACTTTCTGTTTCTCAGTCCTTTTACATCACTGGGTTGCAAAGCAGCAGCAAGTCAGTTCAAGGTATGAACCTGGAATGTAATCTACCCACAGAGATGTCAAAAGGCAAGCACAGGTTAAAACATTTGTCCTAAAACACCCTGTGACTGGAGGTAAGGGGTCAGCTCCTTAGGAAACAGGAAGCAGGACAGAAGACACCATAGCAGATCTCTCTACCGAGTTTCAGACCTGGAGAAAGTCACTGCTTTCTCCAAGACTGCATTAGCAGTACAAGTGCTTTCATCTGCGGCTTTGTACACTTCTACAACACGCATTGTTAGACTCTTGTAAACTCTGCCTCAAGTACTTTTTTGGTGGCAGAAGACACCCAAGGTTCTTTGGTGACCTGTGCTGTCACCATTAGAGCAACTCACACTGCATGTCTACAGTCTGCATCTCTGGGTGGGGTTTCTACTGGGAAAAAGAAGAAAAGTACCACTCTGCATCTCAGTCGTTCTACTCATTTTTTTCCTGGCTAAAAGGTTTTAAAAATTCCATATGTTCCATCAAGCATACCAACTGGAAGCATAACATTTTGCAGTTCTGTGATGATGCATCTAACACCAAGCTGAGCAGAAAGCTCTGGTTGGCCTCTAGTTGCCATGGAGCTAGATAGTGCCCCACACAGAAAAATGACTACACAGAAATGCACCACTACTGAAATATACTGCCCTATATGCAGTATATTCTATTTTCCAAGAGTGTAACTAAAGAATTTCAAATCCCTACAGTAGGACACTGTACTAAAAGCAAGCAGTGTCAAGCAAAACAGATGGATCTTTTGATGCAATGCTGAAATACATCACCTTCTAATTTTCCCCACTACCTCTCCCAGTGCTTCTTTTTTTGTTCTCAAGGTAAAACATGTTCTAGCTAATACCAACATTATTACTAACAAGATTAGACAAAATGTACCTGCAGTAACCCCTTCTTTATTTTAATTTCTTCTTGAAATTGTGATTTAGAAGAAAATATTACAGGGGCACTGATACATTAATTTCTATAACTATGCCTGGGATATGACCACAAGCATTATATTGAATAAAAATGAAGATTAATAACTGAGTTGAATATTTACCTCTAACAACTTTAGATTATCCAGATCCAATGAGGGCTCTGATGCTGCTGCCTCCATCATGTTCATACTGTGCAAACCTTGTTTACGGTCTCCTGGAGAAGAGGGTGAGGAAGAAATCAGCCAGTTTTCTTTCTGGACATGCTCCAAGTAAAAAAATGTAACTTACCTGGAACCTGGCAGAATTACATACTGTAGGCAAGGATGAAATAAGTAAAAAGGCGTCCTGTAAAATCTTCTCAGAGTCAGCAAAATGAGCAGTGAAGGTGCTGATAAGCTACAAACTACAGATACCTGCTACACAACTGTTTTGATAATTCAAAGTCACTGGCAATAACTATAAAGCATGTTCACCACCTCACTTAAGCAGAGCAGAGGATTTGTGGAAGAAAAATGGGTCCCAAAATGCCAGCTTAGAGAAGTCATAACTCTCTCCAAACTGTTACAAAAGGGATGTCACCATAAAATGTCAGAGAGGAGAAAGGGGAGCAGCATTATGTACAAGCATATAATAGGGACTGGGGAGAGCAGAAGACCTAAGTATAACTCTGAGCAATAGCCAAAGAAACAATGGAAAAAAAACAAAGCCAAAAATATTGTCAATCCCTACCTGCAAGCATCCTGTATCCAAAGAATAGAGCAGCTATAAGAACAGCCAGTACAGACACAGATGCCAGGGCAATAACGATGGTCTCATCTCGATGAAAAGAATGAGAAGAATCTGAAAGCAAACAAGATGAGGACTCTTTAGTTGTAAATTTCAAAGAATCAACACTATAAAACATGTAATTGTTATTACAACAACGAGAAGAAAAATGTACTCTGGATTGTCAAACATCCCACATCCTTTTCCCCTCAAAATCTAGGGATGGCAAAAGAGCGGATCAGCCCAAAACCAGCTGGGCACACATTCATCAGCAGCTTTTCCCAGCCTTCCCCTGCCCTGTAGCGAGAGGCACTGACAGCAGAAAGTGATTCCTCTTTCTATCTGGCAAAGTTCAATACAGCCACACAAGGCCAAGTTGATGCAGCCCTCATCTGTTATCTGTGCCTTAATCCAGTTTCCTGGTATGAATCAGGTTTGTCACCTTGACAAGGCTCTTTTGTTGTTTTTCCCAGGACAAAAATCTCACAAGTTTGCAAACTGGGCTGCAAATATGATGAAAATTGAACGTTTCACATTCACTCAAATTCCTAAGACATACATAAGTCCACTTAAACAAATATTTCAAAATACTTTGAGGTTTCGATTTGTTTTGTGTCAGTGCTCAGATTATTTCTGGCATAATTCTTACTGCTTAATACACAAAAAGACAGAAGTATCTCTACAGACTGAAGCAGGAAACCTGAAACAAAAATAAAATACTAACAAAATTAGTACTTGTTGTGGAGCAGCACTTGACTTTTTGTCAAAATTAGTATCTTGCTTTTTCAGGTTTTCTTGGCTGGGTTTTTCACTTGCCCAGAGAGGAAAAAAGATTTAATGAAAACATTTGTTAGTGCCTTGAAATGTTCCTCCATGTCAGAGTCCAGTCATGCTTCTTGCAGGCATATAAAAATCCAGCCACTTCAATACAAAAAATTATTAGTGCAGATACTCTTCTGGTGTCAGAATCACTGGAATGTGGCACTACAAGACCTCATTTACTTTGGCTTCAAAACCAAGTTTGGGAACTATGTTTAAACATGTCTTACATACTGCAAAAAGTACTCCTTAAAAGACTGTAATGAGACCTAACTACACTAAAACCACAAAATATAAAATGCACACAAGACTTAAATATTGGATAAACTTTTAGGTGAGACTGAAATACAATTTATCCCAATCTATACTAGCTGAATAAACTGACAAACTCACTTTTCTTGAATTGCATTTAAAAGAAATTCAACATGATTCACTACTTCAAATTCCCAGTATGGACAGACATGAGAGAATCATACAAGAAGGTAAAGCAAATTTAAAAGACAACAACTGTCATTTTTACATAACCATAATGGTAAGGGGAAATAATGAAAAGCTGATAAAATAGAATGGCAGAGAGAATTTCAGCTGTGACAGAAGTATGTGGAAAATCACCTATCAAAACCAACACACAGCTCATATCTGATACTCCCCTTAAATAAAACAGAACTTGTGACAAATCACAATACCATCAAATTTAAATTTCTTCTGTCAAAAGAAATACCATCACTACTGGGGGTTTTGGTAAAATAACTTTTGCTATGAAAATAAGTTATTGCCATAGAACACTAATGTGGAATATGAGCTGTGACTTCCGTAGTGAGGAGATTAAAAGATACACATTACAATTGTCATCTAAATTATGTATTCAAAGCATAGACATACATATATATTGAAAGCCACAACATCATAAAGGAAACTGCTACATTATACAAAGCTATATGAAACATGACACTAGTGTAAGCAGATGATTAACTACTGGCAGGGAAATGGTAGTTTTGACTTTCATGTTTTTATGAATGAAATTTACATTTTATTGTGTTATCTTTTAAAATATATATTAAATGTGGCAGGTTTTGCATCAGTTCAAGACAGTGCCTAGCACGTATTAAGGAGTAGCAGGTTTTGAGAGACTGGCCCTTTGGTTATAATCCCAGCTGTATTTTCCTTGACTGCACAACTAGAGCACAGCCTTCCTATTGCCAAATAACCAGTAATCATTTCCCCCACAGTTTGCCAAATGATATCTGATGCCTAAGTTTGATTGCTCTTCTTTAGTTTTCTGTAAAATCAAAGGCTTAACAACATGCCTCCATCAGGAGGGCCCTCCTCTTCCCTGGAATGGGATTTTGCTGTTCAAGGGCATCCTGAGCAACACATTCTTCCACAGCTCTGGCTGCCTTGGCACACTCCCCTTAGAAGCCTGTGAATGTTGACATTCTGCAGGCTGAAGAGATACCAGAAAATCTCAAGATAACATTTTGCTCCCATCAGCAGCTGAAAAACACACAGATAAAAAGGGTTGTTTATTTCTTCTTCCTTGATGGACCATCCCCTCTGCAGTCTTTTTCTGTTTAGTGGGTAGTTGTGCAGCTATCAGGTAACCTCACAGACCTCCCTGGCCTTCCAGAGGAAAGAATGTTTTAATTTTTCTTAGGCAGAGTTGTTTTATAAGAATTTTAGATTGGCATATCTTGAACTAATGTTAAATTCTTACAAATATTTAAAAATAACACTGTCAACATTCCAACAGCCAAATCAGTCCTACAGTGCAAGTTACTACTGTCAGGGTGATCAGCAATATTTATAAATTTAAGAATAAATACAAATTTCTTAGTAAGGGTAAGTGAGCATCTCAATGCTCAACAATATTCATGCTGCTCAAAACAGCATGAATGACATGCTGTGTGTGACAACCAATCACTTCCCAGCAAGGACAACTTTACTATCTTTTGTTTGTAAATCTACACTAAAAGGAAAGCACAAAACTCCTGCAACGACAAAAGACCCAGACAGTTCCAATCCTCCCTCCCCTCCAAAAGTGTTATTTCTATCAACCCTTCTATCTGCTTTGTAAAACAATAACTTCGGATGTTGTCAGATTATCAATCTTTCTTAAACAGAACAAAAAGGATATGTCACTTATCAACCCAGTTGCAAAACCTTCCAAAACTTAATAAAACTCTTACTAACTCACTAATTTTATTAATCCTTCTCTGGATATATTTCATCTTTAGTCTTTTACACCATATTCACCTTTACATGCTTATCTAAGAACCATATAGGACCTCTCAAGGCATATGCAGAGGTTCACATTTGCTCTTTTATATACTTCTAAGTAATTAATACAAGTTTGTTACATACATATGCATAAGAGTCATATTTCTCTTGGTATTATTAGGAGATATGTTTTAACTAACTCAACAAGAGACACATCAGTGTAGGTCAATAAAAGTAATCACTAACCTTTAAGCAAAGCATTTTTAAAATAAGGATGTAAAATGAACATGTATAGAAGTTTCTTTTCATGCTTTTGTCCATGAACTTATAGTCTGGGTCAAAATAACCATGACTCATCACGATTAGGACATTGATTATGAAAGCTATGATTTGATATTATATTTTTCTGAACTAACATTTGGTTGGTCTTCAGCTGTTGACAACCCCTCCCTCAAATCAGTGGACTCTACTTTTCAAGTTTATTTGCAGGACCAGACACGTGCCCTACAGCTTCAGTATTTCTTCATGATGTCATTGTACAAACTGACTTCAAACATGTCTAACAACCACGACAATACTGTTTTCAAATCTCAGACTGGGAGTGCTGGTATCTCAGTATTATTCCCAAACCAATGTATTACATTAAAAAATGTAATATGTTGGTTTGGGAATAATACTGAGCAATACCATAAAGGGCAGAATTAGCTGCAGATTCTAGAAAATCCAATGAATAAGGAGTTGGCTGCTGAGCTAAATTCTACCTACAGTTGTACACAGAAGATCTTGTCAGAGCTTTCTCCTATTTATGTTACTGTAACTGAAAGGAAGGTAAATGAAGGTGCTTGTTTCATTGCTATTTCTAAGTGACGCTTTTATTTCCAGCTTCAACTTAGGCTCCCTGATCTACAACAAATGTGCTACAACAAAAAACTGAAACTAACAGAAACTTCTGTAAGGTCCAAACAACCTTAAAAGCCAATTTCTTATCCCACTTGAATGGGAAGGGGAGCACTGCTCACAGATCTACTGACTCTAGAAGCAGCAGTGCAAAGATGCCATGTGGAAGACACCCAGCAGGTACACACTTCTGTCTTGAAACATTTTGCCAGTAATTCTTATAGCAGTCAGCAGTTGACTCAAGTCTACCAATCCCATCACAAAGAAGTATCACAGCAGGCAGTGTAAATTTTTTTTTTTTTTTAAATAAGAAAAAGAAACAAAGCACAACTCATTAAAACAGAAGGACAACCTCCTTCTGGCTGGGGAGCAGCTGGTAACCAACAAGTCACTATTCCCAGAAGTGTCCTGACCTCATCATCAATAAAGGGCTTGTTTTCAGGTTCCAAAAACCCGACTACAACAGCTCCTGTGTATGGAGAAGGTACACACAAATAACTGGGAATGTATTTCAGAGCAAGCCATGAAGAGGAATGCTTCCAGTATTCAGTTAGAAGTGAGTCATCTGGCTGAACCCAGCCCTGCACTTGGGACACTCCCTGCAGGCACTTCCACCACATTAAGCATTTCTCTCCCTTTTCTCAGGCATTACTGCCACAACAGTTTCCAAGCACTTATACAGTATCTTTGATGAATTGAGGTTTTGGGATTAAGCTTCCATACTGCCACACATGGAAGTTGTGAAACTGCTGCCTTCTTAACCTTCCCCAGGAATGACACAGAATGAAGAATACTGCCAGTGCTAATGGCATCAGGAAGAGCAATGTTTTTTCTTCAAAGTAACTTTTCCACTATAAACATAAGCTTGTAATATTAATTAATGCAAAAGTACTCCAATCTGTGCCTATGCTTGAAAAAACTTTTTATTTCTTTTTAATTTAACTTTCAAAAATTAAAGCCTCTTTTGTTGGCTTCCTGTTTCCATAATTTAAAATAGGCATTTATCCTATGACCAAAGAAAGTTGTGAGAAATGAGAGAAAACTGAGACAGAGCCAGGTAACAACAGCCAATGGCAAAAAGTTCTGTAAACATACAGAACTCTTTCCTGAGAGCCAGAAAGGGGATGCACCATTCTTCTGTCGTCCTTCCCCTTCAGCAAATACCGTGAGACCTGCAGACAGGAGGCTGCTCTGGAAAAAGCACCAACTAACCCACCACTGCCAACATCATGGCATCAGGTCAATCACCCATGTCTGTGCTCTTGAGGTAAATTATTCCAGCCTGGATGATGAACTGTGAGGAACACAGGTAGAGATCTCATATTTCCTACTTCACCATTCAACACATTGTTTCCCCAATACTATTTCTGAAATGAGAGGGTATGAAGCAAATGGAATGAGAAATGAGGAGAAGGAAGGATAGTCTCTTCTCCATGGTAGCTGAAAGCTGTCCAGAAATCTTCTCTCTAACCCTACACCAAAGGTGCTACACCACAATGGCCAGAGAACTCCCTGGGACACCAGAGAGCTCACTATTATGATGAGACATCTTAAGACAGCCATGAGAAGAGGCACTAAGTGTCAACCAAGCTGAAAAACTAGGAATCCCAAAGGGGGGAAATTTGATTGTGTAATTAAAGGCTGTATCCCAACACAAACACACAAAAGGACATGGCCTTGTAACTGTGCAAGCAATGACATTGTTTCCTTCTACTATCTGAATATGAAACCTTGGGCCTTGGAATGTTGTTTCAATGTTATCTATTTACATGGTGGTGATCATATAATAAAGGACATTTGCACATACATTTCCACCAGATCTCTATATTGCTGTTAAAGCTTTTCATTCCATTTTCTGTCTGCTCTTCATGTAAATGACTCACAGCTGTGTATCTGTGTATCACACAGTAGTAAATAATTCTAGAAAATATATGTGTGTATATAAGTTTAGAGAAGCATTGCATAAAAACATTTTAGACAAACATACAATTATTCTATATAATCAAAACCAGTTTTAAAAGTAATTACCTATGTTCCTAGAGAATTTCTGGTAGCTATGTATCAAAAGTGAAGCGATCTTAAAGATGATAGGTACCAAAATATTAACATTTATTTAATTTGCCATATCACGCATAAGTAGCAATATTAATCTTAACAAATAAGGAAAACACCATCCTTTAACCTTCACAGCACAACAGTAACATCTGAATCTTCAGAACAACTACAGCTGTATGGACTCTGATCAAAGTCAGTAAAATTACACAGGGATTCAAAAGATCTGCCCATACAGATCACTTTAAAAAGAAGCAGAGTCTTCACGCCATCCTAGAACTATTTCTTTGATGTGATAGATTCAATATGTTCATAGCCAATCTGGTGCAGAAGTTGCTCTTCTATTAAGGAATCTCAGTGATACTGAGGATGAGATCAGAAGGAAGAGGGAAAGCTTTTGGTTCTGTCACCAAGACAGCACAAGGTGGAAGGCTGCAGGGTGGGGGCAATGTGGCCTTCAGCTGCAGAGAACTGCAAATATGCTCTGCAGATCAGAAAGAGGCCTTTCAAATATATTTAATTCAACTTGCTTTTAAAGTCACACTTCTTTTCCCAGTAGCCCTGCACAATTTTCATGATATTGATAAGATCTTGATCCTTTGAAAAAACATACAATTAGCAATCTTTCCCAAGGGCCCACAGACCTCAATCATAATCTGTTTATCTGTTTTGTCTACACAAAGCTTGTATCAAACATGTCCTCGGAATTATCCACAACTAGTAAAATATGCACCCCTTACTGCATTATAGCAGCACATTCCAACCGAATCAAAACACCTCATAAGGTCTTTTTTCCTCTCCTCCTTTCTGGACAGTAATCAACATTTCTTTCTGACCAAGTGACCACTGCTTCATTCCCGAGCCACTGTCCTGCAGCAAGAGAGTACAGTCTTCATCACATTAGAGCAAATGACAAGAAAGCCTCCAATATAAACACTATGCCAGAATAACCCAAACTATTTTATGTAAATCTTAAATTCATTTAGTACAGGGAACAAAACATGTAAGGAAAAAAGGAAGTAGAGAATTTTAACAAACAAAAAAAACACCCCCAAAAAAACAAAACAAAACAAAAAACCAACCAACCAAACAAAAAACTTTAGTAGCCTTTTAGATACCAGGGACATAAGACAGATTATCATATAATGAAAACAAAAGTCCCATCTACACCGATTTAATTAAAAGCATTTAAACCTATATTTTTAGTTGAGCTGGAGCTAAAAAGTTGGAATACCTTTACATTATGGTCTACAGACATTTAAATAAACTCCAGCAGGAGCTGTTCCAAATTTTCTATTAAATCTATGTATAGATGAGAATGATGAAAGGAAAAAATATCATTTCCTAACAACTTCTGCTGCTGACCTAAGCTTTTACAGGTGCATGTTTTAAAACAACTATTACACTAATTCTGCTTTATGAACCCATGTATAAGAGGTAAGGTTCCATCTTTCTGTAAGCATTTGACAAATTATTAATAAAATTAAGATCCATGTCTGAATTTTGTAGTGGACTACAAAATGTTATCAACATGACCATCTTCAATACTTAAACCAAAGTTAAGGTAAGGAACCACTCTTTCACATAAAAATTTTGGAGGCACTTAAAGGCACAATGAAGTTAGCAAGGTAACTTCTATGGAAGAGGATAGAGCACAGTGCACACACACACAGATGGAAAACACAATGGGAACTGCATTTTTTGTGGTAGATGGTGCAACATTCTTTAACAGAATAATCCTGCCAATGTATAACCCTAAGGCAGTTTTTTTTCATAACTGAAAATGGATACTTTCCCTGGACTTAACAGCAGGTCTCTGGTTTCTAGTCTATTGGCTTAGATGAAACAGATAATTTGCACTTGCTTCCAATCATTAGTGTTTGAAGAAAATATTTAAACAGTCACCAATATGTTTCCACTTCGCACTCAGCATCATCATATTTGACTGATTTTAACATTTTATATAAAATTTTATATACTTATTGTCATAAGGTGCCCTTTATGACACATCTTTTCATATTTTTCTCCACATCAGGAGAGCTAAAATTTTAATGCACTTTTCACACAATTGAATCACTGTGTGGAACCTGGACTGTCAGAAAGCACCAGTCTCTCATGAGACTTGCAGTAACATCAAAACCTGGCACTCATGCCTCACCGATCCCATCTGCCTCCTCAGTGAATGCCTCAAAACATCATACAGCTTGGGCTGTAAAATTTATTTCCCATAATGTGCTCCAGAGGAATCCTGCTATAGCTAGAAGCCAGTCATCCATGATGGCAGAGTTTCAGTGGGCAGACCTCTCTTCAAAAATCTGCTGCTGGAAAACGCAATCTGGATGTGAGCTTTGTCTCTGAAAGGAGGACTCCCTCACGGTTCCTGCAGTACCAGGCAGTCCCAGAGACAGAATCCCTCCAACACAACTCCCCTCCTCTGTCCTTCTCTGGTGTACTGGCTGCCACCAAGCACCCAATCTGGAGCCAGGCTGGGGCGTTCAGATTGGTCTTTTTTGTTCATTTTGAATGCTGAAGTTTGCCGCGATACATCAAACTCAAAAATGAAGCAAGAGTGGTAATGTCTTTGGCAGGAGAGTGGGTTATGAAATCCCTAAGTGCTCTTTCTTTGATGACTTGATACAGAGAGGTGAATTAGCAGCTTGTCACATGTGTGCAGAAAAAATTAATGAGTTCATAAAGACCCAACAAAACTTCTCTTTCTGCCTTTTCTTCTGGGAGTTCAGGCATCTTCAGTATAATTTCTAACACTTCTGAATAGAACCTTACAATAATGATGTATGTAAAATAAAGAGCAATCCTAATACAAAACTAAATTTAGGTTATTCTTTCTGAAGTTCCCTATATACCAATAAATATTTGATTACTAAAGAGATAAAAGAAGTATCTTGCTTCTATAGTCAAACTGTTTTTGAGTATATCTCAACCTTACCTTCAAGCTAAATGGAAACCTAATTTGAACTCTTAACAACATACTGGGGACATCTTCCATATTGAAACAAAAATCAGAAAAATGTTTTTTTAATAACAAGGCTGAAAACAGCATTTACATTATCCTCTTATATTAATCTTGGACCAATAGGACTTCCTGCTTATCAAACCAAACGGTAACACCAGCTTTAACATATGGCACACTTCCAGCCTCTGTAAGGCACTGAATCAAAAACTACATGTGCTGCAATGGAAAAAAATTAGTGCTTCAGAAAACCTCTTTAAAGATATTTGAAGTTATTTTAATTCCAACAGGCTCAATAACCACATATTCCATGTCTGTAATGTTCCCAGTCACTAAAAATAGTGCCCAAAAAATTACATCAAAACACTGAAAACGCCTGTTTTTATACAGATGAGCTAACAACCTTCAGAAAAGGCAGCTCAGATCCATTGTGCTGCATTTTTCATGTCTTCAAGAGTGCTGAAGCCCAGGAATGCTGTCTACCAGTCAGTCACCAGTCAGCTCCCCTTGCTCCTAGAGAAACCCAGCCCCCCCCCCCTTGCCAGCCCTCTCCTCGGTGGCAAAGCCAAGCCCAAGCAGTGTGGGATGTTGGGGCCTGTCCCAGCAGGTTCCTGCTGGGCACACCTGAAGGAGTGGCAGTGCCTCTGCTCCCAGTCAGGGCACAGAGATGTGGTGCTGCTCCCGCGTGGGCAGGAACACAGAGTGCTCGTGTCCTGCCAGGAGAGCTGCACACCTCTCACTGACTTTCAGCAACAGGTTTTTTGTCTTGTCAACCTTAGCAACAGGCAATGAAGAATGAATTGATTTAAAGGACATTATTGTACAGGGTGTTTATTCCAAAACCGTTCCCTAAGCATGTAATGAAATCTGAATTATAGCACAATTTTATGCAGCCAACCTGTTTAAAGTAGAAGCCCAAGATCAATACAAACAAGGTAAGAACGAGTTCTGACAAAATCTTTCCTTAAACGTTTGGTTTACGTCCTAGTATTTCAGATGTAATACCCTAAATCAGCTTAATACTGTAATCCTCAAGTGTAATCCTCAAGTGTAGCAAGTATTTTAGTATTAAAAATTAACTTCTCCTGTTTTTTTTAATTCAAGAACATATTTCTATACTTCTAGTACAACTCTGTAGAGCGCACATTCTTGTACATAACAGGTTTTGTGAATTTAAATTTGAAGGCTTACACTACAGAGTTGTGAGTTAAACTTGTCTGATATTTTAGAAACATTCACAGTCAGTAAAAGATTGTTTGTCTGGCTAATACAAATTCAGACAATGCCTGTAGTATGCCAAAAGGTACATATCTGCTCTAGCTCTTGCTATCATGGTTTAGAAGGAGAATGTAACATGAATGTACATGGGACACATTTTCCCATTAATCCTACCTACTTACTTGCTTGTTTTCCCCAATCATCTTCTCTACATGGCCATATAATTTCTAACTTTAGCAAATGCTTTTTCTGGGACTTCAGAAATATTTTAGAAGTCTTCCGTAATTTTAAGATGAAAATAATCATTACATTTCTCTATGCTCTAGTGTCATACTGGTTGGTCTTACCAGGTATGTCCCAGATGAAATGGTTATTAGGAGGAACTGAGTGATGAAGCAGAAAGTTGGGATCAGACAGAATTCCTCCTCCTATCTCACTCCAGGGCGCCTGCAGAACACAGTGAACAGCATCTCCCCTTCTCTTCCCCAGGACTGCTGGCAGTCTCTCTCAGTCTGCATCAGTGTCTCAGAGTCTCAGTCCTGTTCCTCGCTAGGTCACATCCAGCACAGGCCATCCCTGAGGACACTGCTCGCCCCTGTGTCAGTGAGCAGAGAAGGGCAACGGAGCAGCCAAACCTCTCCTGGCTCCTGCTGAAAGCCACCTCTCCTTCCCAGCTGAGAGGCCTTAGCAAGGGCTATTTCCCTCTACTGTCCTTGCTTCAATGGAGATTCAGATGGTTTCCAGGCAGGAAGAACCTCTCTCTCAAAGACACTTCACCGATATGAGATGAAGCTATGTGGGGACATCCGCAAACAGAAGGAAATAAAGGACAGAAAAGCTGTGGGAACCTCACAAGCCCGTGAGGAGGAAGCAGCCACAGGGCCAGCACTCGGTAGGGCAGGAGCTGACACAGTGAGAGGGCCAGAGAGGAGAAAGGCTTTAACCTCCCGAGGACCCCAGCAAAATCAATAGTCTCCTCTGCCACACAGCTTCTGTTTCCAAGGCACCAGCTGGAGTGACCTTCTTCAAACAGAAAACTGCATTTTTATGAGGGCACACAATATGTGTAAATGCATTTTCTTTTCCTAAAGGAAAGAAAAAATTTCCAGAACTTGAAATATAAAACAAAGAGAAACTTAGATTGTGTTTCTGGCTCTGACACACAACAGCCTGATCTTAGGTAGGTTACTTTGCTTCTTAGTGCTTTATGTTAACTAGTTATATAATGGGAAAAACAGTACCTCCTCTAACTTCAAAGGTTATTCTGATTACTTTAAAATAGCACGAAGATGAAAAAGGCAATAATGATAAATAGCAATCCTTAGTTTGCACTTATGCAAAATCCCTCTACAGATCTAAGTACTTGATTTCAGATGAAATACAGACATCGTTTGATGTTCAGCTCTTGCAGCACAAGTGCCAGCTCGGGCATCCCTTGCCTCCTACTCCCAGGTGCTGTTCCAGCCCAGTGGTGCCCGACAGCTGCGCTGCACAACCGCGGCTGTGCTGAGCTGCGAGCAGGCTACAGAAGCCAACGGGGAGACCACAGGAGGGGAGGAAGAACCATATCTAAGGCAACATCCCTGCCAAAATAAATATACATCAATCAAGTACAAAGGCTGGCATCAAAGCTATCAATTCATGTTACAGCTGACTTCTCTTGTATAACATGTTCTGTCTGCCCTACAGTAACAAACTTGTTTCAAACCAGGAATAAATATTTCAACACAAATCTGAATAGGTCATGAGGAGACATTTCATAATCCTATGGAAATTACTTGCAAACTATGTTGGAATCTGCATGATTGCTAGTTGAATTTCACAGACTGAATAAAACTTATATATTGAATGATATAGCTTCTCTAACTCTTCTACTTTATATTTTCCATGTAATAAAAACTTTTTAAAATCAATTCCTGAACTGGTCACAGCCCTGAGTATTGGTTTCAGCTGTTTTAATGATGCTGTACAATTAAACTGTAAGTCTAAAACTGGTACCTTCACAAGACACTTATTCACACAGATACTGTAGAAATTAGAATGGGAAAAGTAGCCTTTTAAAAATTAATATAAAGAAGTTCCCTGTCAAGCTAATTTACTCAAATCCTGACCATACCATGAAATCCTATTAAATGAAAGGCAGAAACCTCAAGTCCCATTAAGTAAGTAGAAAATCTTTTTTTGCTAAACAAAAAAAACCAAAATTAAACTTGAGACAAACTCCTTTCTGACAGGTGCTCCCTCTTTAACACATCACAAAATATATGCAGTCACAGGCAGAGTTTTCAAATGGTTCTTCTGGTTCCCAACTGGTCACCATCAAAGCATTTCTACACTTCATTGAAGACACTTTTAACACATCCTTGTTTGGTCACTTGAAATTTAAGATACCCTCCACCACTAGTCTAGATTTCAGAATATGCAACTCTGTAAGCTTCATCAAAGTGAAAATACATACCCAGGACAAAAATGAGGATTTGTGATTGCAAATCAACTTCATGCTTTCAGCCTTAACTATGGTTTTGTAGTTGGGATTTTCTTTCCTTTTTTTCCTTCCTTATTCCTTCTAACAACTCACAGGTAATCATACCAGTTATGCCTCTGAACAGATATTGTCCTATTATTGTTTCAGACAAGAGTTCTAGTTCCCAATCTATCCTTCAGAAAAGGAAATCCAAGTGTTCTGTGAGTTCCACGATGCTTACACAACACACTTTCTATTTTTCTTTCTAAATTGCCATTTCCTGGAAGATTTCAACACCTGGAAAGGTCTCTCAGGAGCCCAGTTCACTGCAAAAATACACAAAGTTGTCAAGTACTTGACCACATTTCTACCAAACAATCAAAACATAGCTCCATTACAGGTAGAAGCTGATGGCATGTGCAAGAACATATTTGCCTCTCAGAAAAACCTGCACCTACCTGGTAACTGTTTCATTCCATAACCATCTAGAAAGAATGGAAAAGCCTGCCTTCCAATCTCATGTCAAGGGCTCTATCGTAACACGGGCCAGCATTGTGCCAACAGCACTTTTGGGAATAAGACAAAACCCATTACAATGATTACAAAGACAGTGTAAGAAATTCATGTCATGCTTCTGGCATCAGATGTGCTAGGCTACTCATCAGGTTTGGCATATGCACTATAAATGCCTAAAAAGTGGTAATTTCAATTCTTAAACAGGTAGAAAAAACCTAGAAAAAGCTCTAAATTTACCTGCTTATGTCCACCTACCAACTCACATGTAAGTGTGCAGACATAAAATGAACATGTCCTTGATGAACATTTAGGTGACACACGATCTCAGCTAATCAAATACTTCGTGCTTTGTGCCCTCATACAACAGGAAACTTCTGTTCCACAGCAATCATGGCATAATGACCACACAGCCAGAGTTTTCTTAAATGTAGGACTGTGCTCACCTCCACTCCCTGCTCTGAGAAGTCTACTACAGATTACACACCAGCTCAGTGTAGGATCAAGCTCAGCAGAGCTGGGAGAACCTGCTCAGACTGGTATCTTTAGTACCTTATTTCACTTGGTCTATTCTGGAATATCTAGTGAAATCAAGGATTCATTAGTTATGCATTTTCCCTCCATTAGCGATATTTAATTATTATTGTCTTCATCACAGGGCTCTAACATTTTAAGACTATTACTAAAATCTTCCCCCCTCCAAAGAGCTTGCTGTTCACAGTTCTAATTGAAATAATAAAAGCAAAACCACACCAAGCAAAAGAAAGCCCCCTCCCCAAAAACCCCAAACCAACTAACCTTTCTGAAAATAACATTTAAGTGTAGAAAAAAAAAGGAAAAGTAATGTTAGCACACCTGAGCTATACACTGAAAGCTCAAATTAGTTTCAAACCTTTTCCTTGATGTACTCTCTCCCACTGCTCTTACTCACTAACCATTCTCTTCGTGCCAGACCGAAGCTTCCTATTTAACCCTCCAAAGCTGAGCAGGGACAGCCTATACCTCCCTTGGCTCTGTCTCCCTGTGCCAGCCTGAGCAGGGCTGGCAGGGCCTGGGGACAGCACTCCCCAAGTGCCTGGCACAGCACGCAGAGGTGTGTAATGCTCCTGGGCTGCAGTCTGTACTTATTTCACCCACACACAGCTTTAGTTTACTGCAGACATGCTATGAATGGCTCTGTAGCTGGGAGTGTCTCACACAGGAGTGAGCAGCTCTGCTCACCCAAACCCACCGTGGGGGGCACAGCCCAGCCTCACCTGCAGGTAACAAGGGCAGGACTGTGCTGAGAAATTCAAGTGACTCTTCAGACTCATTTAAAAAACTTCTCAAAAAAAACCAGTTAAAATATTTTCTTAATGTTCATCTGTCACTGATTTCTGTGGCTTTCCATGCCTTAATTTGCAGTAAGTTTTCACCAAGTTCTTTCTGCTTTCCCACAGCACGGTGAAACAGCGGTGTCTGGACCTGCATCCAAAGGAAGAACACTGCTCAGTGCAATTCACTGTGGTTCAGCATCATCCATTTTGCCTTAGTCACTGCAATTATCCTCAGAGAACAGACATGGAGAAAAACAGAACCACAGCTCGAATATAACCAATTTGTATTTGCTGCAGTTTGAATGTCTACCCTGTCAGGAGTTCATGTTGGTGTGAATGTGGATATTGTCTCCATACTTGGGGGTTATTTTGTCTGGTTTTTCTATTGGGGAGTGGGGGGGTGGATTTGGGTTTTGCTTCTTTTTGAAGTTTTTATGTGTGTATTATACTGGTTTTAGTTTTCTTAAAGAGAAAACCCCCCCAGGTCAAAGGAATACATACATAAAGACTGTGCTTCTGTTTTATTACACTAGTACTAATTTATTGGGGTTTAAAGCTCTATTTCTACATGCATCACTACTTTTAGAGCAGGTTAATGCTTTAATAGGAGAAGCAGAGCTACAACCAAGCAAAAATGATTGCAGTGGCTCCATATTGTTGGTTCAGCTGTTTAGAACATTTATCAGCAGTGTATTCCTTCAGACAGACATATCCAGTTTGTGAACAAATCGATAGACAGGGCACTGAGCCACAACTCAAAGAGGAAAAAGAAATAAGAGAAAAATAAATATTTTTACTTGGCATAGGGGGAAAAAAAATCACTTTCATTGCTAAGCTCTAACACTTGTATTTCCTGTTCTAGCATTATGAAAGTGAGAAGTGTTTTCACACAGGCTGCAAGGATACCTTACACTCTTGCTCAAACTATATATAGTTTTACGTCAATATGAATGTCTGAAACACGGAATTTTTTGCTAGTCTCAGAAAATACTTACAGGCCTGCAAGCAGATTCTAAATGAGCCTCATGCCACCAGGCCGAGGGAAAGCAAAAATCCAGGCCAAAGTCAAAAGCTGTATAATATCATTCACAGGTACTCCAGAAACCTTTAGGAAATAGCAATCCCAAGAAACATATATGCAGTATTTTGTAGGCTCAACCTTTCAAAGAAATGCATAAAACTGTAGCGATTAAACATTTGAGTCCACCTCACTGGAATCTCAAAGGAATTTAAAAGAATTGGATCACAAACTCCTATCTCACTGCAACTTAATATTACTATCTTAGAAAAAGAAGTCCTTCCTCACATCTCTCAGAAAATTACAAATCTTTCTACTTCAATATAAGAGAAAAAAGCTCAAGCACAATTAAAAAAAAGAAAGCAAAGGTAATGGAAAATCTTCACAGTTCCCTTTTTCAGTACATTCCTTGCCCTTAAAGATTGAATTCCTAACTCCCCCCCAGACATATCAGACATACAGCAAATGTTTTTCCATTAATTGATTCTGCATGGAAGTATACTACACAAACTGAAACAGGGTGAAACTCAGTAAGTTATATTTTAAAGCCAATTAATATATTGATTTCTTTCAAATTAAGAAATGTGTTACAGAACAAAACATCTTAGTATCCCAAAAATAAAACATTGATAAATAAACCAGGACTTCTGAGAAAGAAATGTATGGACTACCTAAATAAATTTGATGTTTGGTTTTTTGAAAGATCAATCCCTATTCTGATATTGAAAACATGGAAGCTAAAATAGAACAAAAAAAATCTGCAGACCTCTAACAGCTGACATGAAACATCCAATCTCCTACCACAAAATTCAGTCCTAATGAGAATTGCAGCAAGGGAAAAAAGGTCTCTGTCACACACAAAAATAAACACAACACTTGGTGTCCCAACTCTAATGCTTATGTATTAGTGTCCATAGCAACACCTCATTCATTTTATTTATAAAATAAACCATATATAATAAACATTCTTTTTATTTATTAAATACAAAATAAATTTGTAAATTTAATTACAAAAAAACAAAAATAATAGTGAATGGTATATATCAACAACAGCTAATTCAATATAGAAGGAAGGAAGGAAGGAAGGAAGGAAGGAAGGAAGGAAGGAAGGAAGGAAGGAAGGAAGGAAGGAAGGAAGGAAGGAAGGAAGGAAGGAAGGAAGGAAGGAAGGAAGGAAGGAAGGAAGGAAGGAAGGAAGGAAGGAAGGAAGGAAGGAAGGAAGGAAGGAAGGAAGGAAGGAAGGAAGGAAGGAAGGAAGGAAGGAAGGAAGGAAGGAAGGAAGGAAGGAAGGAAGGAAGGAAGGAAGGAAGGAAGGAAGGAAGGAAGGAAGGAAGGAAGGAAGGAAGGAAGGAAGGAAGGAAGGAAGGAAGGAAGGAAGGAAGGAAGGAAGGAAGGAAGGAAGGAAGGAAGGAAGGAAGGAAGGAAGGAAGGAAGGAAGGAAGGAAGGAAGGAAGGAAGGAAGGAAGGAAGGAAGGAAGGAAGGAAGGAAGGAAGGAAGGAAGGAAGGAAGGAAGGAAGGAAGGAAGGAAGGAAGGAAGGAAGATTCCCAAACCTATCACAGAAAGAAAATAAAACTGCAGTATGACTAAGAAAAGTAACACTACAAAATACCAAGATAAAATAAAAAGACACAAAGTAATACTGAGTATGGGCATACAAAAGTAGTTATGGATTGAGGAAGTCTATTCTTTATAACTTCATTTAGGTCTCCTTATAACTTTTCCAGGAACTCACCACATCCTAGTCTGACCTATTAGCCACAGTAAGCTTTCTTCATTATACAACCAACACACATGTAAACAGACTGGTATCAACTTGAATCCCTGTTTAAGTACACTTATATCCACAGGACACTTCACCAAGACTTTAGTGAATATACTGCCATCATCCTCCATTTGGACAGCAACAATAGTAGTTACTCCATCTTGGAAATTACAGCTTTAAAAAACCTGCAATTGGTGTGTAATCAGGGGTAATGTGACCAGCAGCACACTGATGCGATGCTTCCTGGCTTGTACTGGCTCACCTGGATGCTCTGAAGTCTGTTTTTCAAGCTCATGTGTTCTGTTAGCCAGCAGCCAATAGATCACCTCAGGCAACTTCAAAACAACCCTGACATTTCAGTTCTTCAGAAATAATGGAGATATCTATAGCCAGGATGACATATGTCAGGAGCTAGATGCCCAGTTATGACACTTCACATTCAGAATTCCAGAGTTAGTCACACATTCTATCCAAACACTTGAGGCACTTATCTGATTTGCCATTCACTCTTTTAATAAGAAGGACATGAGTCTTTCCTTGTAAGGAAAACTAATTTAAAACACTGATCCCAAATATCCATCCACATGCAAAGATTTTGTCTGATGTGATGAAAGGATGAAGGGAAAGAGACAATCCACAGCTTGCATCAAGTATAGCTCACAACCCTTTTTATGCTCCCAACAGAAGAAGGTCCACCAGCACAGTTGTGAAAGAAATCAAATCACACAAATGAGAGTCACTTAGTGCATATATACAAAGATAAGCACAGCCTCAAGTTCAGGCTCTGGCTGCAGCACCTGCAAGCCAGATCCAAGCCAGCACAGTGCTACCTGCAGCCTCTGCTCCCTGGTTTGGGGGCAATGCTGCCATCTCCACCCACAGCCTGCTCTGCACCAGCCTCTGCTCTACAAGAGCCACCTGGCAGCTAACCTACATAACCCCACCTCTTTTGTCTAAAAGTAATTCAAGTGTCCTTAGAAACAACATCAACTGTTAAAATCCAAATGTTTTATTTACCTAGAGCTCCTAGGATTGTGCCAGACTGAAAGGTCATTAGCATTTTACTCCAGATAGCACTCTCTCTGAAGACACGCTGAATGCTATATCATAAGGAAAGGAGCCAGAAATCAATGTTAAGTAATGTACTGGATTTTCTGGACCACATTATTTTTCAGATAAAGAAAAAAAAATTTAAAAAACGGCTCAATAAGGAAACATGATTAATGACCAACTTTGAAGGGCCAACATATTTTAAGTGTCTGTCTGGACTTTCAGTCTCCTCTGAGGCACTGTGCTGAGCTACAGCTGCAATTCAGGTAAGACTGAAAAGCAGCTGGGCTAACAAGTTACTCTAAGAGTAAGTCAAATGCCAAGAACCTAAAGCTTTCTTTATAAACTGTATCCATTTCAAAACCGTGACAGAAAATCAGATTTTGTCAGCAAACTAGCACATAGGACAGAAACAAGTGAGACTGAAAATGTCTAATTAAGGAGGAAGAAAAAGACATGAAAGGCTTTCCATGATGTAAACACTGTTCTGCACAGACGAGCCTAATAGCACTGAACAGCAAATAACCCAATATTTATAAGTGATCTTCTGTTTTGCACTTAACAGCTCCAGCCCCAAGTCTGCCTCTTACTATGCCAGTAGTCTGAGGACAAAGCCTATTACTGTGCTGGGCATAGGGTAGGAATTTATTAGTAGTAGCTGGCAACACCTAGCAGTGCTTTATAACCAAACTTCACAGAGCTCTTGTGCCTTTTAATCTTAAGTCCATTCACTGCAAAATTGTTCAAGAAAACCAGAGCAGAGCCATGCTAAAAATCCTGAGGAATGCTCTGTGGGTAACATGGCAGGACAAAGGGGGTTATGAGAAACAGTGTTCACAGCAAGCCCAGCAGCTCCAGGTTGCCCAGGGAGATACAACTGCAGTATTTTGAAGCTAATGCCCTCTGTCAGGAGCTGGAGCCACTGAGCAGCCTGTGCACAGCCATTTCTGCCATTCTGGCTCAGTGCAAGGAGCCTTTAGCATGACAAGACAGGGAAAGCAGGAGATCAACACAGCCAGTGTTGAGCCAACGTGAAAATAAACATTAGAAAAAGCACAGGGACACAGACAAGCAGAACATCCACAAAACATAAACAGTGTTTCCATTTTGTTTGGCAATGACTTCAATGTACACTATCTTGGCTAATTCAGTGAGTATGCTTTGTTGAGCAGAGTTACCTAAACAAAATTCACAAGTCTTTAAAGGAGAAATGCTTCCACAGAGATGTTGTCTTAACTCCCACTGAAATATTAAAATTTACAGCACCCAGCTTTAAAATATTTGAGGAATAGTTACTGAAGCTTTTCACCATCAGAAAGCCTATCAATCTATAATGTCACCCAAAAGTGCACTGATAGTCAATCTGCCTTCCAGAGAGCTCCTATTTCTCAAATGATTTGTATTAAGTAGCAGTGTAGGGTTTGTTTAGAATAATGATGCTATTGCATACATGTATTACACTGCATATTGCAGCATGTGAATAAAGCCATAAAAGTATAGCACCCTTGTCTATTCTCCGCTTTGCCTTGAGATGAGGCAAAACAACTCCTTATCTGCTACCTTTATTATTTACAGTCCAGCTTTCCACTAATGCATTCTGAAAGAGTATCATTCTTAGGAGCCTTATCTACTTTTACCTTGTGTCTCTAAGGCATTCACAATAAAGCCCCAATGCACACTGTCACAAAAGGTATCAGCTAATGATGACACTGAATGTATTATACAAGAATATAAAAGTATGACAGTACACAGCACTCCCAGTAAATGGAAACAGTATCTTTACTATATTTGTATTACCCAAAGATATTTGCAGATCTTTAAACTCTTAGAAGTGCATAAAACATAAGCAAGTAACTTCCAGCTGAGATGCAAATTAGTGCCTCAGGAACTGCACATGATACAAGACTGTGAATCATTTATTTACAGATATTGGGTAACTTAAAATGCACGTTTTCACTATTACTGAAGATGGCAAAACCAGTGATTACATTACAAAAATTTGTGATTCTTTTCTTAATTTTAGATCTTAAATGTGAATAAAATATTCGCTGTGGAGTACTAGAAACAAGCAGGCTACTTCAAGGATGACAAAGATGCAGATCAGAAAATTGTATCAAACAAATAAGCTAAAAGTTATGCTCACACGCACTTGAGGAATTGAAATCTCTAAGGACTCAAGAAAAATGTTTAGCCCTCTGAAACAAAGCACAAATACAGCTCTAGCACTTCACAAACACACTATATTGCAATTTCAAGATACAGAAAAAATCCCACCTTGCATCCAAAACCAGCCCTTTTTAGATTCCAGCATATTTTTAAGAGAACTTTGCTGAAGATCCTTGTTCTTGGCCCTCCACGTCACAACGCACTACTAATTCCTGCAGCTACCTTTCCATCAAGTGTGCTCCAACGGGAGTCTGACAAAGCAGTAAGGAATGTACTCATAAAAAGGAAAAAAAAAAAAAAGTGTTTGGGTTTTGGGTTATTGGTGTTTTTGTAAAAATAATATTTGAAATGTTTCTGCTTTTTCAAACAAACATGTTTGCTCTTTTAACATGGTTTTCAGCATTTTGTGGGCTTGGTGCATAGCAGAAATTTAAAAACATTTCCAAAACATTTCACTGTCAGTGCAAGTAAAACACTTCAATTTCATCTTCCTGATTAAATGTTTCTGTAAGAGAAAAAATTTACACATACAGTTTTCTGCCAAAGTATGTTTTGCCTTCACAGCTAACATTTCATATGCAAGACTCCAATTTCACATCAAAGCTTTACTTTTAAATTCAGTACAGATTCAAATTTAATCTCAGGAGACTGATGTCTTAGAAGTGCTTAAGTGCTGCTACCAACAATCTTTAAGAGATTCTGCTTTTGATAGATTCAGTTTTAATGGGAAACTGAAGTTACTCGACAAGCATTACCAGTTATCTTGAGAGACTTGCAAAACATTGCATTGGTTCTACAGAAGTTAAGGCTTTCACTTCAATTTCTAAATAACCTTCTCCAGCAATTGCTTTAAAACTGCTTCCTGCAAAAACTTTCACTTCTACTCTTTCTCCCCCACCCTAATCCACAGCACCACCACTTTTCCCTCAGCTGCAATGACACAAGATACAGCCTTAATTAGGCCACATTTCCAAAATCTTATCACTAAGCATTTGTAGCAATGTGTACCCAGTGTCACAGCCCCATCCGTGGTTAATTAATTTCCTGTAACCAAATAAATGGCAAAAAATGCCCCACTACATTTTAGACAGAAAGGCAACTGAAGGTTCAGGAAAATACACATTTGTTAACAGCTGGCTAAAAATCCAAATATTTCATAATGAAGCCAGTATATTAAGGAATTGTTTAAAAAAAGCCCTACATTTCATTTTCCCCCTCTTCCACCTGCTCCACATACAATCTCTTTTAAGAGAGACACATACTCAGAAATCTCCATGCGCATTCACCTGTATCTCCTTCAGCAGTTCAGCCACTTCATTTTCTACAGCAACCTAAAGCAACTTCCTCAGAGGCACAGTACCATCCTCTTGCATCAAATGCTGAGCTGTCTCAAAGTAAATTTCTTTTTTTAGGAAATATTAAGGCCCTTAATTACTGCCTTACTATTTCATCCCCTGCCTTATAACACAGTGAAGGTGCATTAACGACATAGAATGCCTCCTCTCCTCACTGAAGGTGCCTGACTGACTCCCAGTCCTTTCAAGGGTACACATTTTAATCCTCATGTAGATCACTCCCACCTTCATCTTTTAAAACCTGAAATCTGCCACCTTGCAAAGGTTTGTAATTTCCTCTTTACATCTAAATCACCTGAAAACAAAAAGAATAATGCACATGAAGGAAAAAGCTTATTTACAGAGGGTTTTTTTAGATTAGGAAGATCAGAAATGAAAGACCTGCTTAAACATCAGCTACAAACGTAGCTGATCAGGTGCTGCAAACCAGCTGAAGTAAATGCATTTCAATTATAAATTAATATCAGATGCTGTTCTCCAGAACAAGCAGTTCAAGACAACTGAGAGTGAACAGGGTTACAACTTTCCAAAATTAGCCTGACATGATCTAATTCAGCTTCAGTGGGAGTTAGATTAGGCCACGTGCCCACAGCTACATGAGTCTAACTGCTGCATCTCAAAAACAATAGTTAAATGAAAACTATCTCATTACCACCATAATTAACCTGTCCCAGCCACACACATTAGTAATTACTTTTTTTTTTTTCATGATAACTTTTGTCAAAGTTTCCACACAATTACATGAGCACTTCAAGACAGACTTTTACATACCTATTTCATATACATAGCAAGAAGGCTGGCAAAGAGACACAAGAATGTTACACTGGAAAGATAAGCCTGTTATCAGTGTTTCAGAGTGAAGAATAACTTCCTTGACTGCTTGAGGTGGTCACTTTCTATCCACAACTCAGTGATCTTATTTAACAGAGGTTTCCTAAATCCTCTAAAAATTGCAGCCACCATTAGCTGTTATGAGATGGAAACCCTATATAATATTCAACCACATGTACCAGTAACTGCTCAACTGTTGCTGCCAGGGATTTTTTTCCACATATCACACAAATACATCACCTGTCATAGAAAAAGACATTCTTAACACTCGGTTGCTGCTACATTAATTTATTTGCAGCACCAGGAAGCAGCCTTGAGGGAAAAAAATAATTAAAAATTGCTCTTTCAACTTGATGTTATTTTAATGTGAATGTTTCATTACAGCAATATATCCATGACCAACAAGAGAGATCATTTAAGTCTTTAGCTACTTAATTTCTATTTAACTGGCTATTATGAATGATTGAGGAACTAATAAATTTGTCTTCGAAACAGTCTCAGAATTTAGGAAGCATTCTGGAATCGTAACAGGCAGATATCTAGCATGTCAAATTGAATATTTGACAAGGCCAACGAAGTAAACACATCTCAAAACACTGACCCAGGAAGCCATACCCCTTTTAGATAGGGTTAAGAGGTATATGAGTACACTGGCTGAAGTTCAGATGGAATATTTTTGGTCAATTTTTTGTGAAAATGTAAGATGGAAGAACAGTGAATCTATCCATGAGTGATTTATCACAGAAAAAGAAAGTACATCTTTCCCCAAAAGTGCAAGTTAAGGATAGAGGACAAGTGGTTGTTTCTGAATGTTTGCATTTGAGTAGCTCCAAACTCCACAGGCAAGTCTTGTAATCAGAAACAGACACCATTCTACATCCACTACTTCTGGCATCAGGATACAGCTATCTTCATCTCTGCCTTTTTAATACCTCCAGACTGTGGGTTCTAGACTATCACCCATCAAACAGTATTTGCAAAATTCTAGCTGCAGGGATTAGCAACCAACAGCTACTCAAATCTGCCTGGATTATCTTTAAGATAGAAGAGATGAATATTATGACTACTCAGATGTACGATTGTTTTAAATTACCAGCTGCACATTAGGAAGCAGTAAGGATTAAATTTCAGGTTTCAAGAACCTGTTTGTCCTCAATCTTATATTTCATTTTTATAAAAATTTTGTTACAAGACAGGTTGGATTACATGTATTTATACCCTAATCAAACATATTTTTTTTTAAAAAAGCAAGCTGTTCTGTTCTACAGATACAGTTGAGAGATAAATATTTTGACATCCTAAAAACAACATTCACATTATCTTAAATGTTACACTTAATTTTTCTAATTGCTATATGTTACGACAATGATAATTTGGTATATCTAATGTATTAAGATCTTAACTTAATTTTGTCTTCTTGAATCATTTATCGTCTAGCTGTATCTTTCAACACACCATTGTTAAGTATCATAGAAAAATGGCAACCAAAAGATTGTATAAAGTAATTATTTTATTCCTCCATTATTTTTCTGAATGGATTTAGCTCAAGGGCCTAACAGTATTCTGCTGTCTCCACAGATCCTTCATATGGTTGCAAGGAAACATTTTTAAAAGAACAAGCGCAATTTTCCTTAAAAATTAAGCTTTAAAGTGATTAGGTTCATCAGCAAGGTATTCAGGCTCCATTCGTTTTTAAACTACAGCTGAATTTCTACTTGTCATTCCACAAACTTTTTATTCTGTATAATTTTACTGGAAATGAGAAGAAAAACATTTACAAATACTTAGTTAACTGTTGGCTAAGTTCATAATTGTATGAATTCAGGCTGCACATAATTGTACACCAGTCACCTCCACTTCAAAATTTCCAGGATCTAGGAGGTCTCATACCTTACTTTGGGCCATTCAAGAACTATTTATCAAAAATACAGACGAAAAATAATGCTCTTACAGTTCCCAGGCTGTAGTGAAATAACCTTCTGCAGAAGATTTCCCATGTGACTGTGACCTGTTCAATTTAATAATCTAAAAGGTATGGTAACACAGATTGCCACAGCCTGCGCAGCTAACCTTGCTAATGTCCTTACAGCATTCTGGCAGCTATAACAGAAAGGCTGGAAGAGTGCCCAAGAAAGATATCCAGTAGCTAATACAAAGCTTCCCAACAATTCTATAAAAAATCAACCTTGCCAAAGCAAGAATTCTGTACTTAATGTGCCAAAACATAAACTTAGAGCACCAAAATGGGTTCTGGAAGGAGCTGAGAGACCATGAACACTCCACCACTCAGAATGTGGGTCAGTAACATTGGAGGGGTCTGTGTGCTGCAGCCTCCCTGCTTTTTCACCCCTGCAGCTTTCTCAAGTATCCTGGACCTCCAGAGTGCTACCAGAGTGCTGGATATGGACAGCCAGGAGCAGCCCCATCTGTCAGATGCAGCAATGGTAGAGCTTCACAAATAAAACACCAGACTGGCAAATGAGGCCATCCTTGCTGCTGGAATGGCCATTTCTATCTCTTAACCCAGTCAAAGCAGACAGACAACTGTGCTCCGAAGCAACCTACTTTGCTTGTGCTTCTGCCTAAAGCCAAATTTGCCTATTATGAAAATGGAAGGTGACACAATAACACAGAACAGTTTGAGTCAGTAGAAATGTATGCTGCAGCACTCAATTACAGTTGGGTGAATTAAGGACTGTGTTACAGATTTAATCCACCTCCCCCCCCCTTTGGAAGTCAAGATGGATCTTTTGGTATCAAAAATTCCATTTAAAATTATTTGAAGATCTTATCACTGAATTAATTCAGCTTGTAATTTTTATCCTCTGAGAAGAACAAGCACAACTCATTTTGTAAGAGCCTGGTCTTCCTGTTTTGGGGGGACTGAAAGGGACAAGGAATTACCTTTACACCTGTTTTTCCTCCTGTCTAATTTCTCTGAACAACACTAACTCCAATCACATTTGGGGAGCCCAATCTGATGACTCTTACCAAAGTCAAGCAGAGTTTGTTCTGCACTGCACAGTGACACTGATTCCAAATGGTGATTGTTTACTGGTTCTACAAACAGTACTGTCAACCAAAAGGCAGCATGTTTTACCAACTTTCTTTACCCATTCATATTGTACACACTTTCCAAGTTAAAGACTGCTGGTTTTTAGCATGCCAAACCAAACCCTCATTTTGATCCAACTTCCTTACAAATACCAGACCCTACAGTCACTTTTGAAAGCACCAGTGATAGGCATCAGCATCTTCACACTGAAGTTAATTCAAATACTATCATTCCTAAACATATACTACTCTTCTTGCATTCTACAGCTGTAAATGCTATCCAATTATACACCTTCATTTCACAAAATACTTTCCACCAAAAAAGAACTCTTGACATACAGAACAGTTGTGCCTCCATTTACATACCTAACTTTATTCAACTTCCCTTTCACAATTCTTATTTAGAAAAGGCTATCCAAATGTTTAGATTAGGACACTAACTCAGCTTCTTTACAGCTTCTTAACTTCTGGAACACAGTGAAGCGGTGTGCCTGCTAATTATGATCTTGCTTCTGTCATACCAGGTTAAGGGGTCTGATTCCTTGATTTGGATCTGTATGGTAGGCTGATTTTGTAATAAATAACTGAAAAGAAAATCACATTGCCCAAACTAGTATTCTTTGAGCATTATGTCAAAGTTAGCCCTTACCAGAGGTATGCAAAAGAAAGAAGTCAGATTTCAGAGACTGTTGGAGAGAACTTCAACAGTCAAATACAAGACCAGCTCTACCACTCAAAACTACCTGTGATTCATGACTGAACAGACAGGCCAAACTTTTCAAAGATACTATAGTGTTAATGAAACCACTGGGCTCTTCTCAACAGAAGTCATGAATCTTCTGAATACCTCCACAGGCTTATGAGGTTGAGCATCCCAATATCAAAACACAAAATATTAGAGACCATTTTGAAAAATATAATCTGTATTCAGCAGTTGCCAATACAAACAATCCTCTTGTAAGCATTTAGCTTGTTCTTTGTGGGACAATGTGGAATATGAGTGTGACAAACTTCCTAAGGGAAAGCTCTGCTCTGTTTGCCATCTCTGTGACACAGAAAGGTCACAGGTTTCACATTTAACAGTAGCACAAAAAGAAGGCTCTTTTCCTAAAGTCTTTATACCATGAAATGACAGCAACACAAACATCTGACTTACTGTAAGGTGTTGTATCAGTAGGGTCAGGAGGAGGGAAGTTTTCTGTGAAGTTGACATTACACAAGTCTGTACTACAGCAGCAGAAGCGGTACGTTCCATTCTGAATCAAGGAAGGGGTGGTTGTAACTATACACTCTTCAAAGTGACACTCCTGTGGGTCTCCTATATGAGACCAGCAACCTGCAAAAAGAAGCAAATGACTTTTTTTTTTTTTTTTAAGTAAGCATAAAGTTACTTCTACTGACTGGATAAACACACCTACAGAAATCCATACATTACCTGATTAAACATTACAGAGTGGGGTGAAAACAATCATAAACAATCATAAATTGCTTGTCTGACTTTAGTACCACCTTTTAAACCAAAACCTGAAGAATTTCTTTTAGAACTCCCCATAGCCAAGGAGAAGAAAATGTGGTCAGGGATGAAGGCCAATATCCAGCTGTTGCCTTTCTATGATAAACCTGATTTTCTGAGCCTTCTAAGCAGAAATATGCTATTCCTCATCTCTCTGACACCACAGACCATATCACCATTTTCTGGTCCACAGACTAAATGAATTGTGACCTAGTCCCTTCCTTAGGCCACAAGACTATATCTACAGCTTGGTGCTTCTTGTATAATTTTCAAAATTCTGCCTTTCCTCATTATCAGCATCACTGGACTTTTCTACAGGACCACAACTTATTGCCTGGTTCATACCAGGTCCTTTGTCCCTGCAGCAACTGCTCATTCCCAAGTATGGTCAACAGCAGTTAAATGTCATTTATCCATAAATACCTGGAAGGGAAAGAGGCAGCAGTGGGGCTGAGGTGAGCAGTCAGGCTGCTCCCTTCAGCACATTGCCAGATCAAACAGGAATCATGGACTACAACTCCACAGGCTATTTGTAAATATCAGCTGCATTTTCACTCAGCCTTATACTACATTGACTTGCATCCAAGTAAAAAAGAGCAGAATCCCTGAGAATCATAATCAAAACACGTCTCCAGAAACTGCAAGGCCCTCCACACCTCCCACCTTCATTCTCCCCAAAGAAGAGCACTGAATTACAGTACTGACATGTGAACTACAGCTGAAATTTCCTTTGTCATCCAATCAATATGAATATACACTTTTTACTTAATAACACACTCATTAAGACACATCAGTACATATGAAATTCAAGAAAGACATCTTCCTCTGGACATCCTATGTAACAAGAAATTTGAATGCTTCTTTCAACTGTACATTGATGTCTTTGGTCTCTTTTAGAAGTCATTCATTTCAAACAAACCTTCTGTTCACATTTTAAAAAGTTAAATGGGAAGTATAAAATTATGCATTTTGACAATGTGCAAGAAGTGTAGTTTTGCAGCTGTGCAGCTTTGTATGAGCTGGCTAGATCACAAAGAAGTGAAATAAGTAACAAAACTACTGCACTAAAACGGAACTGTTACATACCTTGTTTTACAAGATGTATGTCTCCTTCTCGTGTTTTTTCCCAAAGTCCATAGCAGGTACTACCTTTCATGCACAAAATTGTGCCATTCTCCTGGGAGATTCGGCTCTCACTGATTCCATGGTCCTGCTGATATGGGTCTTTAAATGCACACAGCCGCTCTTCACTCTGTGTAGCTTTAGCCAAAGAAAGAAAAATAATTTTTGTCAGTGATTCTATGCATAAAACAATAACTTTAATAAAGAGATGATTAAGGTCTTCTGAAAAGATACATTCAAAAAAAGCTGTAACTTGATGTGTAACTACAAGGCACTTAGATACTATTCAGAAGTACAGCTCAGCAAACATCCAATCACAGAAAGAATCTGTTTTTTTCAACAGATGTAGATTTTTCAACAACTAGATTTCATCCAGTTCTTTAACTCCCATCAAAGCATTGGCAGCAAAAAGATACAAGATGAAGTAGATTGGTCTTTTGGGTAAAACAGATTTTGAACTTAAAGTAAAATTATAGCATATGTAATTGTAAATTATTAAAGGTACTGTATAAAATATCTTCTCACAGATGGTTTATTTCTTTGATCATTCTTCAGCACTGGTCCCAAAGAAGCCATGTTTCAGCAAGGCAGACTTAGTGCAAGAACACTGCTTCACTGTGTCACTAGCTGGGGTTATTGGGTAAGAAAAACCAAGAGACTTGGATACATGTGTCTCTCTTTTAAGGCTGTTACTATTCATTAAGAGTCAAAATTTGTAATTCTTTTATGCTCAGACAACTATAGATTGCTGCACTATTCAGGCCAGCGAATGCTGTCAGTGTTTCCCAGTTTATTGTGTGGCAGCAGTAATTAAAATAGCACAACTTAGCTGATTTTCCTACTGGTCTGGTAGAATGTGTGTGATCAGTTGAGCTGTGTGTCAGCTCAGTGGGAGTAAAACTCTCAGCTGAGGAGACAGAGACTTCTTAAGCCAGTGTAATTCAATCACTTGCAGCTCCCCACACTCCAAGAACCTGGCTGGCAGTCCATGCTGCTCACCCACCTCTCTGAACTCTGGTCAGAAAGTCAGTCGCCTAAATTTCATATCCAATTTCTTTTTAAATCTCTCTGAGCAGAGTTAGTCAAATTACTGAGTACAAAAAGGTCACACATGAACAGCCAGCACATGCTGCCTCCAGCAGAACTTGCCAGTTGCGCGCTGTAGTTTTATTCTCAGAACAGCTGAGTATGCCAGGCGTGAAGCATCTGTCCTGCATTCTCTGCTCCATGACACGGCACCAGCCAAGAAACAACGTATGAAAGGACAGCACCCCACTGCCATAAGGGAACTGGACCTGACTCACTTTTTGAAAAGTCAGAGAAGAAAAAAAAACTATCACAGAATTATAATTTTCAAGACACAATGGGACAAAAGTATACAGCCTTGTGAAATTGGACACATCTGCTCTGAGGGACAGTAGGAAGGTTTTAAAACCTCTTGCATATGATAGCTGAGTGGGGCTAAGGCCATCCAAGATCTGGTTGTTTACAAAATGCTCAAATTGCTGCAAGATAAGGCCTTTCATAACTTGCCTTTGTGAAAAATTGATTTAAAAGAACAGAATTTCTGAAACAGCCACACAAATCTGGTTTCCTTATTTAAAAAGAAAAGTAATTCCAGAAAAGTCCACGTTAATAATACCTCAATACGTTAAAAAACAAAATCTTTGAACCCATGAACGAATAGAAGGAGAAAAAAGACCAAAACCAACCAAAACCTTTTGAGTTTGCCCTAGACTCAGACAAAAAATAATGACATGCATCGTGTCTGTGCACCACTGACTGAGACAGCTTTAATTGCTTATTTTAAGGTCTCTTAATCTTTCTATAAAACTCCTAAGATCAAGGCTGAAAGGTAAGAATATGAGAAGATACTCAAAGAGAAGTTGTTAAGAATCATGCTAGATGCTGTCCAACCATACATGTACTACAGAAAATAAAAGTAACTACCAAAGGCTTTTCTGATTTAAAAAGGCTGTACTGCCCTATAAGAATACCTGCAGAGGAGAGGATGGGGCAAGCATGAGAAAATACAACACAGAGCTAGCAACCTGAGTGTCTATCCATTTTCTTGCAAAGTAATAAAAATATAAGTTAACTTGACACAATTTAATGTCAGATGATCTCAGTGGGAAACTTTTCCAACAAAAAAAATAAAGGTTACTCATCCAACAACTAGAGTTTTCATGCTGATCACTGCACATTCCTGCTTCGATTATAACTCAGAGAAGCACGGCCCCTGTGGGAGCAGTACCCACTGCAATACTCTGCTGACCCCTGCCCCTTCCCTGATGGCATGGAACATCTGGAGAACAGGGGACATGGAACAAAAGCTACTTTATTTTTCTCTATGGCCTCTGTGTGTTCATTGTTGAAGTTGTAATGCCGAAGAAAATTGGGTAGGGCAGAAACCATCTTGCAGAACAACAGAATAGATGAGCTGCTTCAGTTACTGCTTGTGATTTCAGTACATTCCTGCCCTGGGATTTCTTTCTTCCAGGCAGTGGAAACTAATGAGATTTAAAAACTTTTAGTGCTGGAATACTTCTAGGTCAGGTCCTGAAAGCAGCCTCTAGCCTAGGTGAGTATGCTTGTATGCCTTAAACCTTGCCCAAAAGAAGTACTACAAAATACGACAAAAACCACACAAGAGTGCTGGAGTGCCTCTTTAAAAGCTGCCATATTTCAACAGAAATCTTACTCTTCAAGGTAAAATACTGTTGCTCATTTGGATTTCCACATGTTCCACATGGATGACGTTGTTTGTCAGTTTTCAGTCAACATGGAAGCCAGTAGGTGTGCAGGGTGCATTCAGAGCTGAAACACATCTCCCTGTCCCTTGGGAGCTGTGCACCTGCAATGCTTAGGGCAGCCACTAACACACTCTGTAGCAGCTTAGCTAGAAACAATTCCAAAGCTGCTTCTCCATGCTTGGAGATACTTGAAAACTGTCTAGATAGGGTCCCAGGCAGCTGGCTTTAGGTGACCCTGCCTCAGTAGAGTTGGACCAGATGACCTTCAGAGGTTCCTCTCAACTTCAACCATTCTGCAATTCTTGCATGTCTCCAATGTGCAGCAAACACAACACAAAAATTATTTCTCAGCTGGGCTACTTGCTCTCTTTTGTCTCCAAGGCAGGCAAGATGGTAGGGTAAGACTAGAACTACTGGATTCTCTTGCTTGTCTTCAGTTCAAACAGATCCAAATAGACCCAAGGAAATACCTTAATGTTAAGATCTTCATTAAACAACATGAGCAATTAAAGTAAGTAACTTATCCTATGAAGACTGAGGCTCCTGAACCACTCTATTTGATACATCCAGTTCATCTGCTACCTGTCAGAAACATGAAGGTCCCTGCAGACATGTGCTCACCAGATATTAGGGAGCCATGAGCAGTTCACTCTATAGTGCCCTTTTCCTTACAGATTTCACAGACCCAAGGTGCACCAGCAGGGTATCCTCAAATCAGCAAAACGCAGAAGCCATTTACAGATCAAGCTATGGCAGTGTATCTGCTCAGACATGAAATGTCCCAGCACACAACCACAACCAAGACCTAGCAGCAAAGTGGCAGCATAGGTTTCACAGGACATTCTGCTGCATGGCTGAAGTCATCCTTTAAAACCCCGAATTTACCTTTATAAGGTAATTTGATAGTAAACTCTGTTTGTTCATCACACTGAACTCATTATACATTCCGGTATTTTCTAATTAACCCTTTAATGAAATTTCATGAGAGATTTTGAAATAAATAAATGGCAACTGAATGCCTACATATCACACACCACTGAAAAATTTGCCACTGGAGAAACTGTAGAAGCAACGGATAGGATGACACTGAAGAGGACAAAAAATAAAATTTCAACAACAAATTATGAAAGATTTATAATGAAATGTCGATTTTCCATTCCTCTTGTATTTGCATACCAGACAAACTATGTCAAAATAATTCAATAGAAATAATAAAATGAACTCAAGCTCCTGTTCTCTCATCCTGCAGAGATTTCTAACAAAGACAAGAAGGGAAGGCACCATTCCCAGAAGCTCTACCAAGGCAAAAGCAACAAGAGCACAGCAAGCTCTTCAATTCCCTATCATAAACCAGAAAAAAAAAAAACAAAACTCAAAATGAATTTTGCTGCTCTCCAGCCCATTTTACACCTCTATGTATACAAAAATACACGTTTATATACAGCTTCAGAAACAAACATGAGTGGCATTCACATAGAATATGGGTGCTCCAAGCAGTCATCTAAGAAACAGTAAATGTTCTCAGCTTTCCTGCTTGGCTGCCACTACTGGTGAGTCTGATCACCACACGCACATGTAACAGACTTTACTTGAATCAGACTGTGAATATTGTCATTTTCCAAGAATGGGTAAACAGACTACAATAAATTATTTTCCTGGAATCACAAAGGTACTGGGAATCACCCATTGTTTTCCAAGTCCATCCTGTGGCTCACGCTTACTGTCGCAGTGGTCTGGGGGCGTAGAGTTCACCCCCATACCACTATACAGCCCTGAAAAAGAGGACCAGGGCTTCAGGAATTTCCTTCTGGCATATAGCTCAGGTTTTTATGTGATTTACCATCTTAGAATTAGTCAGTTCCACTGTCAACAAAAAAAAAAAAAACAAACAAAAAAAAAAAAAAAAACAAAACAAAACCTGAACATTATCACATTATCACAGAAAAAAATGCTATATAGATATATAGATTTTTTCAGTATTTCCCCCCTGTAATCATGCTGTTATTTCCAGCTGCTCAGAAACAGAGAACTGATTCACACTGATAAGTGAATTCTGTCTGTTCACTATAAAAACACCCTGAGATGTTTACTATCTGAGTATTTGCCTTTTTCTCCCACTAAAGATATTTTTGAACAGCAAAGATCACAAGAAAATTCCAAGTGCATCTACTCTGACAGAAATGCTCTATGCGCCTAACACACAATTCATCCATACTAGGAGGAGTTTAAACAAATGAACACGTCCCTGTTGTTTTTAATATTGTAATTCTTTCACGATCACTGCATGTTCTAGGAAAACAACTACTGAAAACAATGAAAGAGAAATACCAAAAGTTACAGCAAATAACTGCAAATCCTTAGAACATGAGTCATATTTTCACTAATAGCATCGGAAGTCACTTCCATTAGTACTTAACTGATGCTTCCTGACCTTGCATCTACTCAATGCAGTACACAGAACTCACATCAAGTGCCAAGCGAGGGGGAAAGGAACAAAACAAAAGACTCAAATGTCACTCGAATGCTACTCCATGGTCTAATCATTGGGATTAAAGATAAATAAAACACTTGCCACTTTATGATTAATGCCAGGCAAAACATTTTGTGACTCAACAGTGACAAAGAGAAGAATGTGAGAACAGTCTGAAGACAAACCTGCACACAATCTACAAGAACAGACCTGCTGGTATCACAAACCACACACAGGGGTACCTTGTTGGTAATTACACCAACTGCCTTTCAGTCCATAGAGGTGATGACTTTAAAAAAAGGCAAAAAAAGAAAAAGGTTTCTGAGCATGTTTGCCTGTAATAGAATTTCTTTAAATACAGACCACCACACATTCAACTGGAAATCTCAGTAGGCTGCAACAGATTTGTTTTCAAAGATCGACATTTTTTTCTGTAACTTGTCCTTTCAATTAGTAAGATTTTCATCAGAACAGCCATAGACACAAAACCTGTTTTATTTTGGTGCTGTCAGCTTTCTTTGGAGCTCTTTTATTTACACAATAGGGGGAAACATCATTGCCCTCGAGACAGGGTTATGAGATAGCTTGCATTATGAAGACATGCTATTATAAGGACGGTATACACCAGGAAGCTCCTCTGAGTATATCTTTTCAAATACTGATAGCTGAATTTTCGTGTGATGTACAGAAAAATAGAATCTTGAAGAAATCATCACTTAGCAAACACTCTGTTGCTTTTTTAAATCTTTTTCTCCTCAGAGGCTTTAATTACAAATATTTCTAAATGTGTATCCACTTATATTAAAATGTATCATAAGCAGATGTCTTTTGAAGGAAGTTGTGCTTCTCCAGACAGACCATCCTCAATATCAACTTAGAGTGGGAGGACAAAAAGCTAAACTACTGGTAATCTTCCGCATATTTGTACTTCCAGCATTCTGTTTTGTAGCATGTTTGACCAACTGAACAGCAGGGCTCTGCACTGACTGGTTAGAAAAACAAATAAATTGTGTGCCTAAGGATTAGGCATGAGGACATGAAGGTCTAAACTAACCTGAAATGGCCTGGAGACTTTGAGCAGGAGGTCAGGAGTAGCACAGTGCAACACAAAGCCTGGGAATGTTTGGTGAGGCAGGCGGCACAGCCTTTTGCTTTACACAACCACTGGACTAGTATTTTAAAGACATTAAGATGAAATAATGGAAATTTGCACAGGAGAGTACAGCAGGACTTCTAAGAAGGAGGCAGGAAAGTAAAGAAAAATGCTTCAGAAATTTACATCTGTGATAAATTTACATATTTTCCTCTCCTCCTAAGAAAAAGAGGGGAAATAAAAACCACCATAATCATTAACTATTTTACAGGACATATTATGTACCTCAAGATATACTGTAAAATATATTTTGACAAGAAACCCTTTACAGTTTATACTTGGTGTTAAAATCTGGAATAATCTGTTCACAGTATATTGCATGTCCCTAGCCTTCGTTGATGAAAATTATTTTGGTTTTGTCTGCTTTTGCTGACTAACATCACAGTTTCAAATGCTGGCAATTACACAGAGCCAGGCTTTGATTGAGAACTAGTGCCAAAACGAAAATGAATGCTTGTACTGATACCCATTTCAAAGTGATTGACTGCACATGCAGATGACAAAATAACTTATGTTTACTTACAAGGTCCTTTGCCCTCAAAACAGACTAGAAAATTCAAGTGTCTTTTTTCTGTACATGGATATACATGGTCTTTCCTTTTCCTCAATCTAGCCTTCAAGCAAGCAAGTAAATTTAAAATCTGTTTTCTTTCCTTGCTCACTTTCTAACACAGTGTTGTGGGCTGATCAAGGCTGCCAGCAGCAATGGAGACACCAGTGGAGCCTTTTCCTGTTAAGTTTTCTTTAACAGTCCTTGTGCATCTTGGTGTTTCAGCTTCATTCTGAAGAACCAGTGGTCTGCGAGCACTAAATAAGCGCAACAGAGCCAGATCATGTGGCAACTATATTGAGTCATGCTGTGCAAAAGGTTCAAACTTTGCTTTCCACTCAGGCACTGCTGTCTCAGACCACTTTGGTACATAGTCCATGGCTTCCTCTGAGACCAGCTGACCCTCCTGGCACAACCTCACTGGCTCCTGACTACCAACACATGCCCCCCTTGCAGCCTTACATTAGTATTGTATACCTCTGACCAGATGCATCCACCATACCAGCAATTTCACTAATTGGAACTAATGTAAATAGCCATGGATGGAGAGGCCAAAAAGTAAATTGTCAACTCAAATTCTGTACTGAAGGCCTTGTTCTCCTTTTACCCAATTTACTCTCAGAGGAAGTCGCCTTAGAAGAACCCAGCTTATGCAAGAGAAGCCACGCAGCAAAGAATCAGGATGGCAGAGATTTATTGCTAGCAGCTGACAAATTATGTAGTTCCCAAACACTGCCAGATTTTATGAAAAAATACCTGAGTTTACTGCCAATAAACCATGTCACTGCCTTATTTCTACAACTTTCTAAATGTTTCTAAGGATCACCAGACCACCTTGCTGTGCAAACTTCATGAGAACCAGACATTATCACAGATGCAAAGTTTTATCTATCTAGTAAGAGAACAAGACATGGTGGCAAGAAAGCCAGCAACTCCTGTGTTTTGGGTTAAAATTCAAGAATGTCAAATGAATTTGAACAATTAATACTGCTTTACATCAAGAGGATGAGCATTTTTCAGCTAATATGAGAAGAGATTCGAGCCGAATCTGTAATGAGGATATTGACTCAGCTAGGGTCAGAGAAGGATAAACTGCAGAATTAAACCCAAGTGTCCTAAAGTCTCCACTACAGCCATAATAAGTTGACCTTTGACTACACGGGCCACTAACCAGAGCTTCCTCCACCTTACAGTATCTCCTCCACAATGTATACAACTAAGTAAGAAAAAGAATCTACCTCTCACAGTGATTCAGCTTTTCCTTAACATTGTTGTTTAGCTGTGTTCAGCCAGTATACAATAAAAACAAATGTCCTAAGTGTGTAAGTCTGTCTAGTTCAGCAGGTTTCTTCCTTCCATCTTTCCCCCCCCTCTGCTGAAGTCCCACTGATTTTTAACAAGACAGAATTAAAAGAAAAGGCACGTAACAAAAGGGTAGTGGAAAAAGGTTATCAATCTGACCAATATGAAATTCCTAAATACATCACCAGCTACCTCTGAAAAAAACCCTCTGGTATGTTAAAAAAAAAATGTAACAGTATCTTAGTTCAGTGATTACACAGGACTGACATTTTATCACAACTTGGCACTTCAGAAATAGTTGAAGGCTTTAAAGCAAGAGACTGGAGCAGGTTTCTTCGTGTAAAAACAGTAAAATGTCATGGCATTTTAACATTCACTTCATTAAGCTTTAAAATATTCATCTTTGTCATCAGACTTCAACTTTGAGTCATTTCCAAAAACTTTTCCTTTTGTATTAAAGCAAAATCCAGTCAGTTGTTCTATATGGAAACACAAGGGTCCAAGCACATTCAAAAAGTCTTCTGAAAAAGCTGTTAAGCTCAAATACTTGAAACTAGAAGCAAATTAGCATAAAACATTAATAAACCATTAAACACCATAAAAGTGTCAAATCACAGAATATGTTT
The DNA here is from genome assembly GCF_026979565.1 of Vidua chalybeata. NCBI lineage: Eukaryota > Metazoa > Chordata > Aves > Passeriformes > Viduidae > Vidua > Vidua chalybeata. The sequence goes on along the minus strand of NC_071536.1, from coordinate 12,616,116 downwards.
AACACTCACTTAAGGGAGAATCTATTCTACTAATCTAAACACATTAGTGGAGGACAAAGCATAAAAAAAAATTATCCTCAACTCCAAATACTTGTTTTTAAAAAAATCTTAGAGCTTCCATGAAATTAATAAAGTTGATAATGATGATTTTCTGTGACGATTCACATGGCAAAAACCATCCTTGTAGCTGCAAATCACATTGACTGGTTTGCACTGTCTTCTTGTCTCAAGATGAAATTATTTTTGCTTATTTTACTCAATGAGCAAACAGGAATTCAGGTCTTTACACACAGCTGAATCACCTCAGAGAGAATCTAGTCACAGACTCAAAATGTAGAGCAAAAAAAAAATTTCAACAATAAGTATTTTGCAAGCCAGCTTTAAGTATACCTTCCACTTTATTCAAGAATTAGTCCAACATGCACTAAAGTTCATTTAAACCCAAATTTCTGGAAAGGCACAGGAAAGGGAGTAGCTGGCTTTCACTAACTCAACAGGATTTTAGACATCCTCTCAAGGTCTCCCTGAAAAATCTCAGTCTACATTTAATCTGAAAGAGTGACTAAATTACAGGATTTAAACAAGTCTGGCATTTTCCCGATTATTTTTTATATATTTTTCACTTCCTAAATGACTCCGTCTCCATTCAAAGAAAAAATAAATTCATGTTACTGTTTAGCAATTATGTCAGAATAGAAATCACCATAGCCTTAGTCACACATAATCTTTTCCAGTGGCCAGTGTCTATTCATGGAACTGAAAAAGCCTGAATTCTTTATCTTTGCCCTAGACTGGAGTTCAGGATTTTTTTCTGGGTATGAGCGTCTGGCTTTTGTTTATCTGGGCTGTCAAAGTAAAGTATTTGCATGGAATAACACAGGAAACTCTGCAGCAAAAGCAACAGTAAAGCAAACTAATGATGTGATATTTATCCCCCAAACTCAGACTTCCCAAGCAAAATTGCTTATTTCAGAGTCTGCTTTACATTCCCTCTAAAAAAGATCTGCTACTTGGTAATCCCCCAACACATGTAGTGCACTCACTTTTCTACCTAGCAGGGATGCCATTTCTACTGCAGATATTACTGAGACACTTTCTGGAGAACTCTTCAGTACCTTAAATCTGGGAAAAGACAGAACCCATACAGCCTGTTTCTTACAGCATATTACAAAAATTTTTCCTATAAACATTTTCAGGACACTGTGAATATCCTACTGTGAATATGCTGAAACATACAAAAACTGGCAAACATTCTTGGACCTGAAGCTACAAGGAAATTAAGCTCCAGAATCACAATCATATTTTGCCCTCAGACAGAAGCATAATCTGTTTGGCTTTGAAATCTTAAACCCTGAAGAAAATGACAAGAGTAGCAAAAGGCAGAAACTACCTTCTACCCAGACATGCTTCACAAGGGTTTGAAGCATCTCACCTTTCCAGATTTCCTCACAGAATACATGTTTAAGTTCAAAAACATCTCAAGTCTTTTTCTTCAAGACGTTTATTAGTATGCCACAGAATACCCCACAAACCACTGTTATCTTGAGTGAAGAGCACGGTCAACACAGAAGCTCTGCAGGCACCGTAACGCAGCCAGCGCAAGGGGGAAGGCAGCTCATGCACAGGACAGACTACCAGGGACCTGTGAGACATTGTGGGCTGCTACAGGAACTTGGGACTCACTTCAAACACTCCTACTTTGTGTTCCTTAACAGAGAGCAGGAATGGAAAGAATTGTCAGCTAAAGGTATTTATGGTGTTTGTTGAACTGGTCAAAACCAGAAAATATTGACTTTTGTTTCTGTTAGACTTCGAGGTTATCAGTTCATTGAACAGAGGTCACTGTTCATGTTCTTCTTGATGTTACAGTGCTTAAATTGTTAGAAATTTATGGGCACACTACTGCACTATTTAAAATCAACTCATACTTTTATTTATGCATTTATTCTTTTCCATTTAAATCCTTATTGTATCAAAACCAACTTCACTGGCTAAGAAAGTGATATAGGCAAACTTTTGCAGACTTTGTATAGTCAGAAAAAAAAAAATCAGTGTCTAGTCAAGACAAGCTCTTCATTAACTTCTGATTTCTAAACTTATGCAGATAAAAAGAGCATGGTTGGTACATGCAGACAAGCCCAGGTTACTGAACACACTTGTTTCAAGGACTGCCTTTCACATACTGAAGCACAACACATCACACCAAGGAAACAAACTTCTGGGGACAAGGAAACAAAAAAAAAACTTAAACAGAAGATTGTTTTTCATTATCTCCGTTGATGCTAATGACAGGAAACATGGAAAAGGGCACTCCCAAAATAGACACTCAAGGAAAGGACTGTGATCAACTTGCTTAAGGTTTTGCATTACACACCTGAGGATGATGGCTAGAGCTATGCTCAAAAGACCATCTGAACTCCTCACCCTGCACACGTACCTCAGGTAGCACAGGTTAAAACATCTCTCAAAACACAGCAGAAGTGTGAGCAAAAAAAATCAAGTTCTTCAGGTCCCAAGCCAGCCTAATCCACCAAGCAACTGCTGCAGGGGCTCCCACACACACACTGCAGCTCTCTACCACAGACACAGCATTTCAGTCCAGGAGAGTTTCAACTTTTTCTGATTCAGACCTACTTAAAAGCGAGGAAATAAGCACAAACAGCATCTTGGCATTTGCGACTAGTAAGGAAGGAACAATCCCAAATCTCATTATGACAACCAAAAAAACCGCAACAGCATGAAGGCTTTACAATGGCAGAATTTACCAGTAAAGAGGTGGTTTCCTCAGTTTTCATTTTTTCAGACTTTCAACACCACAACCTGTTATATACATTTTTTACAGGGACATTGAAAAAATATTACTTATTTGATATTTAGTTGATTTGGTGTCTTTTGAAACAAAACTGTTATCAAATACTTGTTAGCCTCTACTGAGAACATTTTCACTTATGAGTGGGGACATAGTTTAGTGGTGAACACAGAGGTGCTGGGTTAATGGTTAGACTTGTTAATCTTAGAGACCTTTTCCAACATTAACAATCCTATGATTCTATGAACTGATAATTTTTTCTTTCATTTGAACTGGAAATATTAGAAAGCAATATAACTTGCAACAAACATTTAAATAGCAGCTTGAAATAAATTCAGATCAGGTTTATTGACTTATGTACTTATTTCCTAGCAAACTGGCTCCAATTTACAAAAATTAAAGTGCAACATAAAAAGATACTCATGTTTGCACATGCATTATTTATGTTTTTTTATAAAAAATACATGATTGTACAGATTACTGCATATGTTAAGTAATCAATATATACCTACAAAGTAGGTTTTCTATTCTTTTTAACAGATTTGTATAAAGGAAAACTTACTTGCAATCTCCCTGTAAATAAGAGATCCTGATCCGAGCCTGAATTACTTGACAGGGTGATAAGCCAGATAAGGATCATTTCTGGTGATTAAAATACAAATCCTTCCAGTGTTAAATGAATTTAAGTTCAATATTTTGCTAAGCTAAAAAAGACAGACATGTCTTTTTTTTTCCCCTTTAAACATAAACATGGGTATCACAAAAGGGAAAAACCCTGAAAATACACAACTCACAACCTGAATATGTGTTTCAAAGTCTTAAGGCAAGATATAATTTATTCTAAAATATTCACTAAACACATTTACAGGATCAGACAGGTTTTCAGAACCTCTGAGACAAACTAATACTGCAATCAAAGGATTAGCAAACCAGCTGCCTATGTGCCATTACAGTTGATTATCATAGACTGTAGACAGCTAGCTTACTTGGAAAGCGCTTTCAGGAATACTCCACTGTTGCCAGAGAGAAGGGTACAGAAGGATAATGTGATAATAACTCGTTATTTTATTTATGATACATAAAAAGGGAACATATGGAATAGGAATTGCACGAGGTTTTTGAAAATCTTGTTATAAACTACATTTACAGTAACACCTGGCAAAATGAAGAACTGGAGGCTTACTAAACACTTCCATTCAGAGCTAAGGATGCCATGCAGTGAAGGTTTGACTTTTCAGCCTTCTCCCTCAGTCTCACTAAAAACTAAACCAATGCCAAAATTCATCTTATCATGAGACCTTATTACCTTATACATGCTAGAATAAAATCATGGAAAGAGAAAAAACTGAACAATTTGGAAGTTACAGGCTTATCTCCAAAACATTTTCAAGTATCTTTTCAGTTGACATGTAGAAAAAATTGTGAAATAGAAACTTCCAAGGGCCCTCAATAAAAAAAAGTCCTTGCTATTAAACAGTCCTCTAATAGTTTGTTATGTCCAAATACTTTTCCCTCCCTAAGGCTGTGAGAAAAAATTATTGTTCTTAGTGAGACTGAGCTACGACCAAACAAGAAAGCAGCAGAACTCAGCATATTTAAAAATATACTGATGTGTTTACAGCATTGCTTAAAAAAAAAAAAAAAAGGAAGTGTCTTTAGTTTTCTGCTGACACTAGTAACCAACTTACTTCATCCCTCAGGTAGTTGGTAAAAAAAAAGTATGTTTTCAGAGTAGAGCTGTACTCTATCAGAAGTATGGACATGGCATTCTTTTTGCTGCATATGGTTTACTTTCACTAACAGTGGTTTTAGTCTATGTAATTTGAAATTAAATATTAAATCTTAAGATTCCTGTACAGGGAGAAAAACAGGATCATCTTGATCACAGTATTTAGCTATTGATATGGCTTCTATATCTCAGAAGAGGAAGTCAAAGTCAGAATTTCACAGCCAGTCAAAAGAGGACAGACTGCCTAGAGGGAACTACAGAAGTATAAATATGCACCAGTTATTCAAAGCACAGCTTTCCAGAAATCTTTTAGATTAAATAGATTATTCTTTCCTACTTGCTTCTTCTCTAGTTTGTCTTTTCTCCCTCACCTTCTGGGGATTTAAAGGTCTTTGAACATCCTGTGTCAGCGATGAGATAAAACATCAGCCATTCACAGTTTTTAAATGCTCTGTCTGAACAAGGCAGAGTAGTTAAAGAAAAGCAGCTTACCATAGTTTTATCCTCAGCTTCTTTGTTTACAACATGGTTACTCTCCAGATCTTGCTTGCTGTCTCTATCCCATAATACTGAAAGGTAAACCTCTCAGGTTTGCAAGCTTTTTCCACTCTTACCTAAAATCTCTTGAAATCCACTTCCCTACCCTTTCATCCAAGTAAAGATGTCTAAAAAGGTCTAAACAGAAGTTCATCCACACTACCTTTGCCTTCTTTCTTTTTAAAAGCTGTATTTTCCATTACATCTTTTTTTCTAAATCACAGTTGCATGTCATTGAGGACAATGAAGATGAGAAAACAGGAAATATTTGACTGATGTGGGGTTTAATGTTACCCAGACACTGTATTATTCAGGGACCAGAAAACACTAACAGAAATTAAAATGAAGAAGATCCAACAACAGAATCAGTTGGATCTCAGAGGAAATGTAAGAGGAGCTCATGCTCAGCTTCATTAATACTTTCCCCCTGCCTCTAATTAGTATGTTGCAAGTGCTCTCTGGGAGCCCTGGACCATGTATGACACAGGTATCAACACTGAACTGAGAGTAAAATAATGAAAATGTTGGCACATAAATAAGTCTCTTCTCTGTGAAGAGTTGAGCAGAACACAAAACACGAACACAAAAATCCAGGCCAGGTCATCTTTGTAGAGTAATAGCAAATGAAAATCAAGAAAGTCCAGCAAAGGAAATGTGCAACTGTTACCATCTGACAATAAACCAGTGACCACCAGTTACAGAGGAAAAGGAGCATGCCATGGATCAAAAAAAGAGGAATTAATTCAATTAAATTTGAGTTTTCTCTACCTAATAAGCAGAAAGACACCGTTCCTTTTAGCTGAAGTTGCTGTGGTTCAATATAAAGCCAAAAGAGGAAGCAAAGGACAAATGTCAATAAAGTTCTAGACAAAAATAATTGGTTTTTTTCTGTACATGGAAGTCAGGTTTCAGGGTATTTTCAACACTATGGGAAAATGTTAACAGGACATGACAATTCTCAAGCTTTGCAAAAATACCAACTTGTAAATGAAAACACAGGCAAGATATGTACAACGAATTTCAGCAATCTCTGAACACACTGAGTAGCTTACTCATAAAATACTCATATCATCATAACAGTAGTATTTGGACTTTAAGACCTAATGAAACTCTGAAAGTGAGTGCAGAATCTGTCCCAAGACATTTAAAGTTGCAGGTAGGTTTTACACCACCACAGAAGTCATTATTATACACCTTTCCACCTCCCTGCTGCACTCCTGAAGCAGTAAGGTTCTCTCTCTTGCTATTCCTCCCCTTGATGCTTAACCTCGTTATACCTGACCTTTCAAAGTCCCACCACATTCAGTCCCTACTGACTTTTTTTCAATCTGCTTATCATTTCCATGCCTGCTCCTCCCCTGATGCATTTGATAGCAGCTGCCAGTTTCTCTCTTAAGCACCACTACACCTTTTCTAGGTCACTCTATACATACAGCACAATTCCTGTGGGCAGCTGCCAAGTCACCATCACTCTCACCTAATTTTATCCAAGCTTGTGCAGATATTAATTCCTACTACAATGTAAGTCCACAATGAAGAAATCAGTTCCTCATTTTTAAGCCATTAAAAAAGTATCAGCAGCAAAACCCCTACACTAACAGATGCATTAAGCTGACACGACACATGGCTCCATTGTGACCGTCTTTGGCATTCTACAGCCTGTGACCTGGCCTCCACACTTCAGTATTTTTTGCCCTGAGTCATTTCACTGTGTCTTTATTCTTATTATTAATAAACTGAGGCAGGATCCAACTCAGGCTTTCATCCAAATAAATATCAAAACCATTAAAATAAGAAAGATAAAATCCATCCTGGTTACTATCATGTTGCCTGTTACCACAAAATTCTTCTATTCTATTCAGGAGAAGCAATTTGTTCTCTCCTTTTATGGGATAACATATGTAACTCCAGAATCTGAGGGAGGGAAGGTGAGGACATTCCAGAGACCCCTGTGGGCCCTGGTAAATTGACTGGCACAAGTACCTACTGTGGAAGGTTCTCTTGGGGACCCCAGGTGAGCCTGCCAGCCAAACCCACAAAAACTGACCCGCAGGAGCTCATGCTGATATGCATCCACCAGTGGATAGGCACAGCACTGCAGTAAGAATGACAGCAGAGGAGATTTCCCACACTGGTTTGTTTCTACCCACACAAAAAGGATTCCCTTTCTTAACCCTATGTCTGCTCCATAACCTAAAGACACCAGATGCTAAGACAAGAGAAGTTGTTTTTTACAGACTCTGCCCTCCTTTCCTGCCCATCATAAAACTCATAAAACATTGTTCACTTGCAATTTCCAACCAAATGTGACAGAAAAGTAAAAACCTCATGGATACTCATTTCTCCAGAGTTCAAAGAGAGCATGCTGGGTAGAGGCGAATGGCACCAGAACCACTCCAATGGAAAGAAAAGGAGGCACAAGAGATTTTACAGCCGAGGGAAAGATTACTTAAAAGTGCCTCCTACTTAATCCCAGCACAGCAGCTCTCAGAGGACCTCTGGCAAACACAGCACTCCCAATTTGGCCAAAACTTTTCCCATCATCACATCTAATCCACATTTCTCACTTCCATACCCTTTTTAGCATACACATGTAACCATTTACACATTACTTAAATTGTACTGAAGTTAAGTTCCAGTCAGGTGCCAAATGGCAGTGTTGGAGGCAAATACGATGTCAGGGCGGAAGCTGAGAAACACTGCAGAGGTCTCTCTGCTCCTTCTCAGCAGAGCAACCAGCTTCCCAACCAAGACCAGCTGCAATGGACCAGGGAGGAAATGGGAGGAGAGCCACATGCAGTGTCTTGCTGTGATTTAACCTAAGCTCAGCCATACACTCCTCACAGCAGTGTCCGTTTTTAAAGCATCACAAACAACTGAATCCTATGGGATCTACACACACACCCCCATCACCTTCTGCTGAAGCACACACTAACATTAATCCTACACTGGCACAAGCAGCATCTTAAAAGAATCAAGAGTTTTGTCTATTAAAACCCAAAACTTACACTTGGCAGTAGGATGAACAGAGCAGACATTCTTTTAATTTCATACAGTTTTCTTGACATGCATAAATTGATTTAAAAGATTCCACTCCAGACACCATTTAAAGCTAAATGAATCTGAGACTGACAATTTTTATTTTCTTAAGCTTTACTTTTTATATGTGTTCAAAGAAAAGTATTGAAAAACATCACTGCAAGCATCACTATAGCAACGGCAGCTCTTGAAACTTCCTTGATGCAAGACACTCAGATTCCAGATGGAACAAAATGCCATGTCTATCTTGCTTTTCTAAGGAGCCTCTCTTTCCTACAAAGCCTCCAAAGACTAGCAGGGACATCTGCTGCAGAAGTTGCTCTTGCAAAGACCACATAGACATGGGTAAATTCACCTATTTTCACAGTTCTGAAAAGAAATAAAGGAATCAGTATCTGCACCCAAATGCCTGCAGGAAATGTCACTAGAACAAGAAAAGAGTTATGCAAGGTATTTATTTGAGTCCCTTTACAACCCAAGGGTTGACCTCATTAAAGTCAGAGGCAGTTTTGCCACATATTTCAGCAGAGCCAGAATTCTACATTTACAGATTTCTCTGGTAGCCCAAGCTCTTTGACTCACCACGCTGCATCCAGGGTATTTTGTAACATTTCATTACATCTGCTGAAAACCAATTCTGCCTAACTACCTGGATGCAATTTGCAGAAAAGGCTGTGTATCCTTGAATCAAAATCTTAGAAAAAACTAACAGCAATAGTAATTTTTTTAAAAGTACTATGGAGACTGTAAGCAGATCCAGGGTTGTTTTACCTCTAGGAAAAGACAGAAAACTGGATAAAGGCACCATTGGCTTGTCTTTTTTATGCAGCCTCCAGGGGTGAGTAACAGACAATTGTGTATTTTGTACATTGGTTCCATCGTTCCACATAAAAATTCAGCATTATGGAAGCAAGAAAAACCAAAAGATCCTTTCAGGTGCCAGTACAAACTATAACTGCCATTATAATATTCAAGTAAAAATTAGAACACCATCAGAATGCATTCGTTCTCCACTGTATTCCCATTGCCAAAACCACGTGGAATTAATGAAAATTCTGATAGATTCTCTGGTTTGGCTCCTAGTCTGAAAAATAATTATCAAGATATTTGCCAGGCTCTGGTCCAATCCATTTTTTGGAATTAGCCCCTCAATTGCAAGGTGAACTTGTGACATTTGTTGCACCTTTTGTGCCAAATGAAGGCCCTGGGCAGGAATGTGGTGCCGGGAAAGACGATTAATTCACCACAGCTAACGGCAGGCACAGATGCCAGCACTGACAGGGAGCTTGCAGGCCACCATTCTCAAATGGCAATATGGTCATGTACTGGTAACATCGTTATGCCCTGGAGATTCAGCCCTTTGTCTTCCAGTTCACATAAATGAAAATAAACACACCAAGGAATACTGCCCATAGTTCTTATTGTATGTTTCTGCTATAGCTGACAGATGGCTTGATTCTTATGAGTGGAAGAAAAAGCATTTCTTAGCAGACATCAAATATTTGTGCTTCCTTGGCACACCTCTCAAAGAATTCAAGAGCAGGAAAATAGGGACAGTATGAATTCCCGTTCTGAAAGGAGAATAAATAATGGAAAGAAATATACGGGTCATGAAATTAATTAATATTGTGCAGGCCATATTTGAAAAATAGTAGCCAGAGCACGTATCTATACTTCCCTTCTAGAGCCCTGGGCATAACACTCAAAATAACCTCAGCTGCCAATTAACTGGAGTCCCTACAAAATCCATCTATTGCAGTGAGCAATCTGACAGCCACTGTGGGGAAAGTACAATAAAAAGGTTTAAGTTACCACTGTCATTTGACAAATGTGTAAGTAGTAACTTAAAATTCTTTTTATTCAATAATAACTTTTCATTTTTAAATAATAAATGAGGGAATGTCTACAATTTCTGATGTATATCTTATGTATAGAGTTCAGGTCTGAGAAAAAGTTCAAGTACTATCAATATCTAACCTGCAAGCAAAGATGAGAAGCCACCATCAACAGCAATAACAACTAAAAACATTTCTTAAATGGTTCTCTGAATTCTTAAACCATCTAACCAAAAAAATGTTTTCTAAATTACATACATGGAGCTTTAGATACTAAATGCAAACCCAGACATGCAAATTTGATTAGACGTTTCTGGCACACTATCAAGGCACAGAAAAACACCACATATACTTGTCTGCTTAACTTTAACTAGAAATTGTTTTGCTCATAATTATTCAGAATCTTTAAAACTTTTTTTTTTTTTTTTTTGGTGAGCTAAACAAGTTCAAGGAGATCATCTCTCACTTGTGCACATTTTGTGGAGGAAAAAAGGTAAAACTTCAATGAAAGTACTTCCTTCTAACTGTCTCAGCTACTTTTAAGCACTAAGATGGCATGCAGGATCTGTGGCTGTAGAGCTCCCATGTCTCAAAATACGGCTCTGAGAACGTCCAGCATTACTTAGACTGTGTCAAGGGAAGCTACAATTTCTAAATTTGCAAATAGATCTGTCTTTCACATCTGTCTCAAAATATGTCATTGTGAAGCTTAGGGGGGGAAAGTTAACAACAAATGCTTCTATTTTGTTCTTCACCCATTCTAGCATTAATAAACAAATAAGCTGCAGTGGTCAGTTACACTTTTCCTACATACTATTATCAATAGCTGCCTACTATTAACACAGTAAATGTTCAACTTATCTTTTCCAACTGGGGGGGGAAATCTGAGTTTTCTGCCTGATCAGCAATATTTGCAATATTTTTTAGCTTTTGACAGTGTTGTTTTAAATACTTGCAGAACTACCATTTCTTGAAAAAGAAGTCTACAGAAAGTAAGAGCCACTGGTAGGTCCTCCTCTCTCTCATGCTACATCCTCTAAATATTAAATCAGTATTTTACGAGAAACTGTAAATCAACTCCCTTGAGGCTCAAGTACCAACTATATGTCAATACTTGTGTATCAACTCAGTGATCACGCCTCTCTACACATGTAAGATTTACTAGCAAAAGACAACCACTACACTGACTTAACACCAGTTTCTACAATCCATACAGTAATTCCAAATCCCTGTGAAAAAGCAAACAAAAAAGTACATTTTCTTTCATACAACTTATCTGCACTGTAAAACAAACGTTGGTTTAAAGCTAACTGTAGCCACTCAGCAGCACTGCCCCTTGCACTGCCCTGCTCCCAGAAAATGATTAATACCACCGTATGGGACAGGCTGCTTCCCTCCCTCATAATCAAGCCTGCTAAGTTTTCAGACAATACAGGACTATTCAGATCCCCATCCTGGCCTGCTTCTTTATGTCTCTATTAACTGACCTGCAGCTGTACAAACAGCAGTGTTTCACCAGCATACAGTCTCCTTTACTACACTTATCTCATTCAATAGCACTTCCTTAAGCTTAATGAAGTCCAATGTCTGAAAAACAGCAACAAATACCTTCAAGACATACTCCCTAGTCTACAAAATTATACATACAGGTCCCAAACAGTAAATTGCTTGACAGTCTGTCTACCGCATCTCCAAAAAGGGGTTTTGCTGAAATCACAAGTCCTGGGGAGTCTGAGGGGCCATGTGTTAGTTTTATGAATATTCTGACTCATTATCAGGTTCTGTTCTCAAAACAGAAAACAGCACTGTATAAGCTTTGCCAGTACAACCACCAACAAAAGCCACCATTTATTTCTTCAGGTAGAGGAGGTTTTCCCAGCTGTGCTAAGAATGCCATCATCTTCCTAAATAAACTATTAAACTGATGAGGGGACTGTAATTTCTAAAAAAAAGTCTGGAAAAAAGATGTTTTTTCAAATTTGCAAAACAAGTCAGCTAACACAAGCAAACAGTCCCTCTCACAGCTGACATCCCTGGCTGGCAGCAGGTTGTAACTCATTTTCATGCTTCCCCCTGCTCCCCCTGCAATCTTTTTGGGCACTTCTGGGTAAAAGAGAAAGACAGAAGAGAGATTCAGACACATCCATGTAACACACATCCAATCCACTGTTAAAAGCAATCCACATTACAATGGCTCAGCTACACTAAATTATTCTGGATTGTCTTTGCACAGACATCTCGGGGCACAGTTTTTCATCTTAGTTGTTCAAAACATTCAGCAGGGGAGCACTTAAATGAAAAGCTTTTTATATTGGTGCTGCTCAGAACTACTGTGCTTTTTAGAAAGTCTTAAATCTTATCCACATCAAAATCATAGGTTCAATACAGAAGGAAAAACTTGGCATCAGAGTTGAAAATCCTTCCGTCAGGCAGAACTTCTCAGAATGTGCTCTTTCTTGATCTCGTACAACAGTTCCCTCAGTTACTGAGTATTTCAGAAAAGTTACAAATTACCTGAAGTTTTCACCATAACTGATATAGAGAATATACTCCTAGTATTAGCAAAAAAAATAGTTTTATGCCTCATAGAAAGTATTATTTTAATAATTTACAGTTTAAGAAAATAGATTTGAATATATTTTTTAAAATAACTTACAGATTACAAAGAATGGGACATGTGAAAAGGAGATTGTATTGTTCTAAGGTGGCGATGTTTATGTCTTTAACACATTATTTCTCATTTGATTTCAAGTATAGAACAAGAGCAGTCCCAAGAGCAGGGGAAAACCTTTGAATGTCTTGTTACAGCTATTGTGTCTCACTAAGAAGACACAAGGAAAAGGGCCAGGGACAGGAGGGGCCACATTCAACTTTTACAAGAGCCAGCAAAAGTTACGGCCTGGAGTTTATTTCCAAGAACTCAGCTAACCCCTTCAGCACAATAAAACACAGCAGTTGATGGGTGAAGCAGTCTTTTCTTTCTTCCCCTCCCTTTCTGAACTGCCTCTCTTCGCCGGGAGAGAAAGCGCTGAGGCTCCCCTGCCCTGAATGCCTGGCTCTGCTCCAAGCTGCGCTTAATGAGGTCCTGGCAACTCCCGGGCACTGCAGACGCCTCTCAGCGCCACAAACAGCCTCCATCAAACACACAGGGACCGCGGGCAAAGCCGCGCCTGACAGCAGGGCTTTTTCTTCCAAAATAAAGAGACAAACAGACATTCTAGAATATCGCAAACCCCGGACTTTATCTGAGCTAATCCGATGTCACTTCAACTCCCCTCCAAGAAAAGCAGGTGCTAATACCTTATAACAATTAACAAAATTTACATATAGTGCTGTTCAAGTCAGCTAATATTTGATGCAAAAGAAACCCTTAGCTCTTCTAATTTCAATTTCCAGAAACTCAGTTATATATTCAATATTTGAGGGAAAATAAATCATTAGTAGAGAAGTTCTAATTTCTTTTCTAAGCATCACTGATAGGGCAAATAATTACAATAGGAACCAAATTCTACAAAGCAGAAGGAGATTCATTTTTTAAACAAGTATGAAATAAGGAAACACCTCAGTAACACTAGTGCCACCACTAACTCAATTTGCTCAAGAATGTAATGCTCACTCATACTTCCACATTTTTTACATGACAGCAATTTTTATGCTTCATATCCATATTTTAGATTATCTCCTTTTCTGACTGACTACAAGCTTGGTTTAAAACAAAAAATATTACAATACAGCCTAACTACACAACAGAGAGCAGTTTCTATGCTTCCCAGCGGATCTACATTAAGTTTCAAGTTAAAAAAAAAAAAAAAATTAGCCACAATACAATGAATTGTGCACAGAAAACTGCTGTCTCTTACCCATTTATGGAGGAGGATTTTCTTGTTTGGCTTAGGGGTTTATTTACTTGAAAAGAAATGTCACTTTTCTCTGCAATAATTTGCAAAGCTTATTAAAACTGTAATTTGAGTTTGACTGACTATCATATTACGGGGTATAACCCAAATCCTTGCTAACAAGGCCCAAAACACATAATTTCAAAAAGATCACTTGTGCACAGGAGGGACACCCTGCAAGAAACCACACATTCAAATCCTACTGGCAGTCAGCTTCCATCTGAAAAGAGTATAACTTTTGGAACTTACCAGCAGTGAACCAACAAAGAATCCCATCTCCTCAGGCTCAATGCCAGCACTGCGCAAGCTCAAAAAAAACCACATAGGAAGTTTACTCCCATTACCATCTTGCTGAAAGGAGTTCTCAGCCCTAGCCTTTTGTTTTAAACATAAAAATTACATACACACTATTTAGCAAAGGCATTTACTCTGCAAATCTTACATTATAGACATTCTCTTTGTAGTATCTAATGAACACACCAAGTACAACCTAGGTTAGGACCAGCATCAGCTCTCTCCACCCATGCCAGCCTTGTTGGAACAGAAGAAGCTTTTCCCGAAGGTAAGGGAGAAAGAAGGTTACTGCTTGATTGTGTATCACTGAACAAGGAACTGGGGACAGCAAGAGATTGTACCCAGTAAAATACGTGGATGAGCTTTAATGAGCACAAAGTGAAGTTGTAATAAATGCTACAGATAAAACCTGTAACCAGATAATGCCTTCCCACTTCTGAGAGGAAGAAGGGGGTGCAGGTCTCTCCAGATGACATCTGACAATGAGACATTGCTTCCTACCAAAGGTGTTTCCTAGCTTGCTGCTCAGTAAAGCACTGCATTTGGGAAACTTAGCTATGGCCAACCATTTAATAAAACACAGTAGTAACAGCATACACAGGGTGTGGGAAATACAAACAGCAAACAAAAAGTACAGATAAGGAAGACTGAGGATACAAGAGAAAAGCTGCTGGAAAACAGCAGGTAAGTCCATCTGCCCAAGAGAGGCAAAGCACTAGCTGGGTTACCATTGCCATGACAATCCATTCCCACATTCATCACAAATTATATCTCCACTGGTCTTAACACAGCTGAAATGTAAAACCATTTTTATGCCTAAATAATGATTTAGTGTATTAGATATCACTTAATTTGAAAATTAATTAGCAATCCACTATACGGTATTGAAGGAAAGGGTTGCAATTAACATCATCCTTTCACTTTGTTAATTCAGATTATGAAATATATACAAATGAATGACTGTGAAATGCAAAAATAAGAATTTATACGTAAAGATATTTTAGAAGAGACACTGATTCTGCATAATTAACAGGATGGAAGAGATGGAAATATTTGCTCTTCTTTACAATATTCAACAACCTGTAATTTAGCAAGCTGCTATCACGAAAAACCTGTTATTCCATTTAACATTTTTTCACCAAACTGGACTAAAATTTCAGTCTGGATTCCATTTAAATCTTTTTAACAGTACAGCTGAAAACGGTTCCATAATCACACTATGGAGTATTTGCTAAGTAGACTACATTTTGAGAGAGAAGGAGGTGAAAGACCTTTTCCTTTAGATACACTGAAGTAGCCTTTGAATCAGACTGAGGGACAGAGTGAAAAGGCATCAACAATGCCCACATCAGGGTAATGAAGCAGAAAAGCAGCAGGATCAGCAGCAGCAGAGGGAAGGAGCTGAGAGGACACTGGACCTCCCCCACTGCAGGCAGGATGGCACCAGTGCCTACGTGACAACACGGTGACAAAGCACGCACACCACAGTAAGAATGAAGCTTCAGATGAAGGCCATTCACATTCCACATACTCCTTCAGGAGGCAGTTTTGTGCTTTGGAAAAGTATACTTTGATTTATTTGTAACACCACTGGTGTGCAGCACAAATCCCCTGCGTGACGCTTAACAAGGAGATGGGAAAATGCACAAGATTGGCCTTTCGTCATTCTTAATGTATGGGCAAAACTATCAGAAGACCTTTACTTTCAGTATGAGAGAAAAGATTTTTCCCAATGACCAAATGCACATCATTTACAAGGATTATCCTGCTGGTTAAAAGGCATTTCAGCAACCTCACTGCTCAGGGTGTGAAAAGGTTTTAGGGTGTTACATTAGTTTCCCTCCAGCTATTCACTTGGTGCCAGTAAAAGAGTACAGTACTTTTGAAACCCAACACTTACATTGCATATGTTTTTTGGATTATTTCCAATTCTGACCAGTTTCAGATGTCAGACACACAAACATACAATATTTTCCAGTACACTTTTCTGGTTTCTAAGCAGCAGCAGTTTAGGACTCTCTAAATCAGAGATTATAGCATTTTGTAAAAAAAAAAAAAAAAAACAAAAAAACAAAAAAACAAACAAACAAAAAAAAAAACCACACACAAAAAACCAAACCCCAAAAAACGAAAAACCTCTAGAAAATTTTCTTCTACAGATATGAGTATTTCTCCTTTTCATCATCCTGTTATATCCTGCACATGTGCCAACAGTCTTTAGGAAGAAACCAACTGTATCAAATCACAACTTCCATAGAAAAGGAACAATGGGCTTTACCCAACTAAAAAGCAAATATGGATGTTAAGCAATTCAAAATTTTAAATGCAATTCAATACCCTTTAATGTCATTAATCAATATTCTTTTCAGGAAGGTAATGGCATGAAACAGGTTGCATTAAGAACAGTAACAAAACATTTTGCTAGCAATGACCTCCTTCAATCTTGGTAAGATTTACATCTTTCTCTAGAGTTGGAATAGACAATTATAGCCTTAGCACATGTAAGCTGACATATAAAATGTCCACAACTGACTACCAAAACCATTTGTTTACCAGGTCACATAAAAAAAAAAAAATCCAAAAGTCCATTATAAAGTATTACTTTATAAAAAAGCAATTAAGCACCAAGAAAAGTCTGACTTTATGCAAACCCAAGCTGTTTATTATGAACACAAGATAAATGTCTTTGCTTGGCTTATCATTCAAGACCAATATTCAGCAGAACATAAATGCATCCTTAACTTTGTGCTCATCATTAAATATTTGTTAATTTTCTGTTGTGTGTGCCACAGTAAATTATGATTTTGAGCCTGGTATTTAGCAAGTTTGCAATAGAGCATAAATACAGTGGTAAAATCAATAGTCTTCATGTCTTTCTTTTCTTGCTCATGCTAGTATCTCTAAAAACCATAGAGCTGTCTAATATCAAGTATCCGTCCCATATTTTCTTCGAAAATGAACATGCTAAAAATTTCAAGCAATATATACATTGCACGTTCTTCTGCATGTCGTGCTTACAGCTTATCCAAACATGATGCAGAACCCCATAGTAACAGCTTGTGTCCATAATACAGCTATCACTTTACCAAATAATCCAAAACAGAGCAAGATGAAATGGGAGAAGAAAAAAAAGATCCCAGTCATAATCAACTCTTCAGTATATATTTAAATTATAAATAGATTAAGTATAAGCTTATGCAAAATTCTACTGATGATTTATTTAAACAAGCAGCCTTTCAGAACAGGAATAATTATTTTAATATTATAGTAATTTAACAGTTATTTTATACTATTTAATATTATTTTAAAAGACATTGAGTATGATACAGTAGCAGAGCTAGAAAAACCTCCTCAGAACTCTGCAAGTTTTCTGTTTCAATGTCTCTCATCTCTTACTTTCTCTCCCACTACAGAAGTCTCTCAAAAGCCAGCTATATCTACAGTATACTTTTTAGACAATAATATCCACATCATTTGCATATCTTTATTATTTACATTTTCTCATTATCTTAAGTAACCAAAGGCTCACAAACCCAAAAAGTTTATAAAGCCTCTACCCTCCTTCTGCCAGGGATTAGCATATTTAAGTATTCTAGGGAGGCCCTCATGAAACAAAAGATAAGGGCTGTGAAGTACCACAAAGAAATGCTTCTCAAGTAGAAATGGGTGCTCTAAAATAAAACAAAAGGGGGAAAAAAATGAAAATACTCCAACACTTAAGCATTCACACCACTTGCTATTTACCCAGTGACAGAAACAGAGGTTAAAAAAAAATCACTGCAGAAATTCAAAAGATGGTAACAAAAGTCGGTGTATCACACACAACCAGCTCAAAGTTATTCAGTTCCTTTTTCCTTGCAGCAAAGGTCTGCTCCAAAGATCACTAAAATGCACAATATAGTCAAGCCCCAAAACAAGCCTCCTTCTCCTATAAATCAAGTAAACTATCAAAGGAAATAGCAGAAGAAAAAAAAAGAATTCTCTCTCTCCTCAAGCAAGAAGTTTCCCAAACATCAACACTTGAGCCAAGATTTTCATTGAGACAATGCAGTTTTAAATTGTTTTATGGGTTTTTTTACACATCAGTAGTGAACTACTGACTCTCTTGTGCTCCACGGACCAATTGTGGTTAGACACATTTTTCTCCTAATCGGCTGCTCAATAACTCTAGGCAACCTGTTATTCAGTAATCCAGGAATAATTCTCTCTTTTCTCTCCTGGGGCCATTACACTGCCTCTCAACCCAAACTGAAGTAGGATTAGCACCATTTTGCCTCTTCCCCTCCTCTACTTGCTGTTTCTCTTGAGACAGAGCTGACACTGATGGGACTGCACAGAGAACCAGTTTGGAGGTGCTCTGGGGAAAGAACAAGCTGGGAGCAGGGGGATGTCAGTAGTGAGAAGCCTGCTCTCGGAAGGGTCTCACTGAAGCTCTGCGGCTGGCAGGGAAGAGAAGGAAAGGCCAGCTGGCTACCAGCGCATACTGGAGGTGGGTGGAAGCCCACAGAGGTAGTCCCTGCCAGGTCAAGGTTCAGATAAACTTCAATCACCACAGAACTGCACCCCAGGCTTCACTGCTTCTTTCAACAGCAAACCCAACATCTAACAATTCTACAAATTCAAAGAAAGCATTTGTAGCAAATGCAAAGAAAGTATTTTTTGAGCCAGTGGTCATATCACTGAAATAGAAATTTGTATGCAGCAATGTCGGCTGGAGGCATGTTAGAAAACTGCCGTTGTTGTCTGATTGTTTCAGTATTCCACTGTGTCATTCCTTCCACACATCCACAAATTAAAACCAAGAACTTTTTCATGGGGAAATAATTTTTAAAATAATTTACTTGTATTTTATTTTAAAGTAATTTATGGTGCCTCTATGGGAATTTTACAGAAGTTTAAGCCGCAACCTCGGCCTGCACTGAGTAATTAACAGTATAGAATTGTACAAAGAACAGTAAAATAATAAACCTTTGAGCACTCAACGCCACTGCACTTCATTCTTTGACCTCTGTGGAGCTAAAATGTAACACCATCTATTTCATAGCAACCTATTACCAAGTACATCTACTAGTAGATGAAGAAATTTCAAATTTCTTGGTAAAGAAATGAGAAATGCAAACAATCTGCTATGTTACTGATAACGCTTCAGGATTGCTTGGTTCAAGTTTTTTGAAGTGCTTTAATACGTTTTTGATAGCTCAGTGAATGGACTTCTGGGTAGTCAATTTGCATATATTTTGATAGAATATGCAGAGAGATTCTCTGAACATCCCTTTAAATAAACTACAGAGAAAACATTCATTATTTCAATAACTACAAATGATCAATTTCTCTGTCCCAGAGAAATCAGACATCCATACATTCTCTGCATTAAAATTTAATTGGATTATTTATTAACAATGTGATTTCCTTCCTGAAAACCATTTTAGACTCATCTCTGATAAGCCTCTAGAAACCTCTAGAAGTCAAGCGAAAAGTTGAAAAACTTACCACAATTAAATATTTAAAAGCAGATTTTTTTGAAATAAAAATAAACAAATCCACATTGAAATACCCAAAAATCAAAAGCAGATTGTTGGGCAACCATCACTCAAGTTGAAGAGCAAAATCAGCAATGAGCCTGCTAGTCACAGGTG
The DNA here is from genome assembly GCF_026979565.1 of Vidua chalybeata. Taxonomy (NCBI): domain Eukaryota; kingdom Metazoa; phylum Chordata; class Aves; order Passeriformes; family Viduidae; genus Vidua; species Vidua chalybeata. The sequence goes on along the minus strand of NC_071536.1, from coordinate 12,596,341 downwards.
CCTGCATTCTCCTCCAATTTTATAACTTATCAATTTTGGCCTTTTCAGACTTCCTATTCCCATACAGCTTCCTGTGAATAATTACTCCACACAGATATTTCCAAACCATCTCTGAGCAGTAAATCTGTTACTTCCTTCTTTGTGCTGACCCTGAGTAACTTCACTCCTGGACAAATACCAGTGGACTTTGGAATTTCAAGTGTTGCAAATAATCAGAATTTCAAGTGTTGCCTTTCCTTACACACAAGTATTCATGAAATTCAAGACTACTTGTCCAATGCAAACTTCTCAGGTCTTCCTCTAGGATAAGGCAAAGGCACCGGGAAGAGGGGGTGTTTCACAGAGAGATGACATATAAAGACAGATTAACTATGCAAGACAACTGCAATGCATCACAACAAAAATGACCTTAAATTAGTTTTATGAGAATGAACTTTGATAATAATGGAAGATAAAAAGGTGTTTGATTACTCAGAACATCCTTTCAATCTCCTTAACGTAAAGGGTTACTAAAATAAAGAAAGATAAGCAGGCAAATAGCTTCTAAGCCTTTCAGTTTGGAAGGCAGGTGATTCTATCTGCAGGTAAAAAAAGTTCAAAGATTTGCTGTTAGAAGAAAAATACACAGCAACAGTCTTAAAAATTTGCATCTTATGAACTTTACTAGTTAATCACCTGGATCTTTCATAATGAAGCATTTCTTTTAACTGCTTATACCTTGTAAACCATTTTGTACAGCACATAAATACTGTATTTTTCTACAGAATTCTACAGCAAATTTCATGTTTGAAGTGTTGTTGTAACATTATATTTCATGTTGTTACAATCATTCATCTCTTATGCAGAAGAGTCCTGCTTCACCAGCAGACATGAATTATGTTATCAGTCTGATACATGTTTAAAGGGTAAGTTTAGATAGCTAGCTATGCAACCTTGCTCCAATAACATAAAAGAAGAAATACAGACCATTCTGCACCAAAGGGAAGTGCCACAGGCTCTTCAAATTCAGATTTACAATAGGATATAGATCTGGGTTATTAAGAAACCCAGATACTCACAGAATCTAAGTACATACACAGATTGTGTTTCACCATCTAACACCCCGAAATTCCTAAATAAGTAGTGAGCAGGCAGAGCTAAATTTCTTTCACAGAATAACTGCCAGAAACATTGAAAATATCAAAGCAGGATACAAAAGCAGTGCACACTCCCACTATTTAACAAGTGTTGGAGCTGACCCACAGCAGGAGCCCCACGAGCTACAGTAACTTACCAATCTGGCAGAAAAGTAGGTCAGTAGCCCCACAAAAACACTGCTTAAATTTCTGCCAGTTAGAGACTTAAAGCTGCTTAATGAGGGGTTCCATATGAGCACAAGGAAGAGGAAGGACTACATTGCTAGGAGCAGGAGAGAAGCTAGATGTTAACATCAAATACATACCTAAAAACTCCCACAGACCACTTTTAAAGATGTGCTGACGTAACCTAAAGCCTGTAACAATAGTACTAGAGAATAAATTCAAGTTTGTAATAACAATATTTGAAAGCAGCAAGAATCCATGAGATCCTGAAATGCAAGGTGTTCTGAAATTGCCCTTAAAATCCAGTTGCTTATCTCTGCTGATTTCCTCCCTGATGTCCATCCATGACAGCCAGCTACCTCTGTCCCATGCTCTGTTCGGACAAGCCTATGGAGCTGGGAAGCCTATGTAGTCCATGCTGGATGGTCACAACAGGACTTTACCATCTGGTAACAAGTCTGTTCTCAGTCAGGTTTTCGCCTGGGATGTGGAGGGTGGGAGTAAGCTTGGAGATAGAGAGAAGGAAGTGTAGTTTTGTTGCTGTTGTTTTAAATACACTATTTCTGCCATACCAAGAGTGGTTGGAATGCTCAACAAGCTTGAACTGAAGTGACTTTGTCTACCCAACCTCGCTAACAATACCTGAGAAGAGGGTCTGTGAATCCTTTACAGGTTCTTGATAAGCAAAGCCATAGTAGCTTATTAGAAGATGCCATGTCAAACATACATTTTAGTCAACTTGTAAACAAAACCAGAAAGCTCTACAAACTTCCAGGGCTGCAGTATCAGATTACAGAGACAAACCCAGCCAGCACTTCAGAAAACCTGATCTGACCTTCTGACTGGCTGCCACAAAATCTTTACTTCCTTTAAATTCTGCTCCAGTTTTACTCACATTGTTTCACTGCTTTAGGGAGCTTTCACTTCACAATGAGGGCACCTCTGCCAATGCAGCCCTGCCTCTGTAAATAATTTACTGGTTACATGATTTCATCATAAGCAGTGACTGGAACTGCAGCATTAGGGAATTTAAAACACAAGTGTCAAAACATGCACTTACCAGAATCCCCCAACAGCCAGTGCCCTATCATCTGCAATGCCTGGCAGACCTGGAGCAGGTCTCTCCTTGCTGCAGGAACCACCAAATATGTTTCATCAAGATGGGAATGAAAAATTCCCTCCAAGAAGGGTAACTACTTCAACACAGCCACTGTAAGCTTCACCTGGCATACACAAAAGGAGGGGTTACTCTACAATGATTGCCCCTTATACCTTTCAACCAGACTCTCATATTCCTTTTAAGATTCAACATATCTCATGGCCACAGAAGAAAGTTTTGAGTCACTTAAGAAACATCAAACTCTTGCTGGCCCCATTAGAAAATTACAATGCCTCATCCAGGCTCTCAAAACTCTGGAGGGTGTGATAAGGTACCTCATCCACACCAGCCAGCTGCAGCACATCTACACCTGCACAGCCATTACAATGCTGTCTTCACAAGAGGGACTACGATAAACAGTTAGTTCTCCTGTAAAGGCTTTTAAAACAATATTTTATACATAAAACTAGTTGTCAGACACACAGTTTATGCCACTGGGATTGTCCAAGAGACAGAACACAAAAAATTTCTCTCCACTGGGATACAAGGTTCTGTTATTCAAAAGCCTAATAGAAAAATTGCAGCATGTGCAGCTCTGAGGAGTTTTATGCTCTTGTGGATAGGTCCATTAAAAACACTCACCTGAATACACATTCTTCTGCTTATAGAGCAGAAAACAAGCATGAGCAGTCACTAGAATACTGTCCTCCACAGATGGTAGCTTGCTTAAGAAGCACCAGGAGTAGGGACAAGCTGCAGAATGGCAGTGATGCCAATTCTCCATCAGTAGATAATGGAATGCTTTCCTGTCTTCTTCAAAAGATTTTGCTAGCAGTTACAGATTTCTCCATGCAAATTTCATTTATCCATGAAAATACTGAATACTGAATTGATACTTTTTAGAATTTGTTAATAATGTTACAAGACAAATCGAAGCAGAAGGAAAGTTTTCATCAAAATTGCTAAACAGTGGAAGACAGTGGTAATTCAGGTCAAATAGGTTACAAATATTTACATTAACACACTAGGTCTGTTTTGTGATTGGATTTTTATCATGATTCGGTTTTGTTAAACTGACCACCACAACAAGTACTCCTGTTCTCGTTTATCTTCACATTATTTCATCTCAGTATGTTCATATACATAACCTGAAATTCAAGTTTTACTACCTCTTCTAAAAACTAATTGCACTGTTAGCCACCTCTCCAATGTTAGCCAATTGAGGACAGCATTGAGGGACAGTTGGGTTGACATTATTTATATTTACTTACTTTTAATTTAAATTGAGAGCGGAGGGAGTAATTACATTTATTATAACCCAGCCTGGAATTCTGCCTGTAATTAAGGATCTGACACATCTTAGAAGAACTCCATTTTCAGTAGCTTAAGACATTCGCCAAACTATCAGTGAGGTCACAGATTTCATACAGCAAGCACTTTTCTACTTAGAAGTTAAAAACAGACTCTGTTAAAATGATGTTGTCATGACTGCAATAAGACTAGAAAAAATAGATTGTGAAGTCCATATTAAAATACCTTTTTATTCTTGTTGACGAATTCTAAAAGTGGAAGAAGCTGAATTTAAGCTGTGGCAGACGGGCTGCCTCATACCAAGGGTGTGGCTCCTGGTTGGTTTGCGGCGAGCTTTTTTTTTTTCTTGTGGGGAAGTAGAAGGGGAACAGAGAGAGAGGATTGCTCATTTTCTTGACAAAGTACCAAAATTATAGGCCTCTTAAAAACTTCAGAATGGGTTGTTAGTTTGGAAATTCAATTTTTCACAGACCAGCAGCATTGGATGTGCTCTACAGTCTCTCCAGGATATGGGATCGTTGCACACACTGCTTCTTCCATAGGCAGGGAAGAATCTGGTGCTTGACTAATAAGCTGAGGTGAACTTCAGCTCCTCACCCAGGAGCCAAGCATCTACTCTGGTAAAGATGGAACTAAAAGCATGACTCTGTCTTCTAATCTTGCTTTTCCCAGGGAAACACACAAAATAGAAAAAAAACCTGAAAATATGAAGAAAGCTGGTATGTGGAAAACAGTGAAAAGGCAGAACACAGGTCAGCAGAAAAAGCAGCAGTGGTGCCACAGCTGAGAAAAGCAGACAAAAGCAAAGGAGGTCAAAACCAAATGAAAAGACCAAAAGCCAGGGAGAAGATGCAGCTGCAACAGAGAAAAGAAAGACTGGAAATGCTTGTGTCCTCCAATAAGGAACAACTCTGCTTTGTAGAAGCAGCTTTTTATTCTTCTCCTTCCCCTGCTCACCCTCCAGGGCCCTGGCATTTATTCTATGATTCTGATCACAATGTTGTGCTTAGGAGAAAAATATTATTGTAACAAACAGTAGGAAATAAACTGCTCACTTCAAAGCATACAACAAGAGATTTTTTTAATAACATCTTGCTTTCACTATATGAAGTTTTAAGTTTGTGGCTGTCTTTTTTTTCGCTTCTTAAATTAATTTCTTCCATAACCTTACAGCAGAAAGCTTTCACCGGGGTTTTTGGATGCAAGACTGCATATTTGTATTCCATATTATTTAGAGAATTACATCAACAAATAAAAATCGTAATATACCATGTATTTTTAATTGGTTCACTGCAGATCCCTGTTTAGTACCAACAAGTACTAAACTACAAGTCTGTAGTATGTTTAGTACATACTACAGACCTGGAAGAAGGAACACATTCATACTACGGCAGAGAGAGATAATTATGCACAAACTGTGCGCATGTGTCAGCATCAAAAATCTACCCTTTAGTTTAGTTACTAAGAAATCTACAAAGACTTTAAGCAAAGAACAATTCCTCTCTGTCCAGTCTTTTCTGGTGACTAACTCAAATATGGGTTTTTTCCCCGCATGCTTAAATAGATCTTTATTCCATGGTCCCTGTGAAGAGGATTCATTCTTCACACTAGCCTAGTACCTACCTGGTGCTTCAGCCATTCAGTCACAGGGGAAAATCAAGTCAGAGAAAAGTTAATCTCCAATTATGTTATCAGCATTCTTGCTCCTCAGTAAACTTTCATGTACTTACAAGTAGTAAATCACTGAAATAACCTTTTCTGTTAGAGATGTCTTATCTTTCCATCTATTAACCAGTACTCTACCACACATTTATCTGTATGCTACAAAAGACTGATACTTTTAATTCTACTGTACTTTTTCATTAATATAGCTTGAAATCTGTGCCTAGTTAGAATGTTTCTCCAACAGTAAAGAAACTATAGCTCAGTGTTCATGTCCACTTCCATAATGGCTTTCATGTGGCCATAATGTAAGGTTTGGCAACTAAAGCATTTTAATTCAAGAATCTAATAACACTACATTGTCCATTTTGGAATTTGGAGATGCTCAGAGTTCCAACTGTCCAAAGATGACTTAAAATGTTGTCCCCTAATTACAAAGTCAATAATGTTAATTAAGACCACCATCATCCTGAGCTCACTGTCTTCTCACACACAGAAAGCCTTAAGAAAAATTACAAAGCTCCCCATTAGCAAAAACAAGGGCTGTTACAAATAGGAAGGGAGTGGAAGTCAAATGATTACAAGAAAAAAATAGCCATAAATTCTAATTAAACTATTTAAAAACAAATTAAAGTTTCACCACAGTATGTGTATCTTAAAATCACCAAACTGCACTGAGAAGTTGGCAATATCTGAGTAAATCCATGTGATCTGCTTTTATTGATTCTCAGACACTAACCCAACTGGACTCCCTCATGCTAAACTTAATACTTGAGATGCAAAAAATTAATAGCTTCAGAAAAGGTTAAACGAAAACACTCTTAGGGTTTCATCTGTTCATTTAAATATCCTTTGGGTCTAGGAGTTTCTTGGTATCTACAGAGAAAGCAGGATTCAGAATAATTCCACATGGTACTAGTATTAGACACCAAAGCATTCCAGCACCATAACTGGATAATGCTAAGGCTCAAATTACCTCTTCTCTCTTCTACACAGGCAGAACAGACACTTGAAGAACACTGGGCAGAAGAGAGAAACAAAAGTTAAAAAAACCAAAGGAAATACAAAATATGAAAAAAAAGAAATGAAAGTAATGACATTCTAGCAATGTGTTCACGTCTCTACAATTTGTTTTTCTCACAATATAAAACCCCAACTAGATTCACTCTCAAAAGACAAGGAAGAAAATAAGTTACACAGGGAACATTCTAGTTTCCTGCTGCTTCTAAGAAAAGTAGTGAAAGCATGTCAGAGTAAAGAGACTTGGAACTGCTAATTTAGATGCAGCTTAAGATTAGAAATTCACTTTCATCTAAAATAAGGAACATCTACCATGTGTCTACCAAATAAACACTTTTTGCTGAGTCATTAAAATATATTTAAGTGGTTAGGCAATTGTACGCACTACCTCTTTAGTCATCTGTTTCTTAGCTGTTTTATTAAGCATCTCAGAAGCAGTTTAATCAAAAAGATAAAGAGCATGAATGGATGATACCAACTACACGTATTTGGAATCTGTAGCCTGCTTGGCATAACGCGTTGAAGAAATGTAGTGGTCAGAAATGATTATTTAAAAAATCAGTTTACCTAATCAAACAGCAGTAGGGTAAGGCACAAAGTAAAACACTCCAAAATATATTTGAAATGACAGCATTTTCTCTTTTGAACTTTTTGGATAGAACTAAAACAGAGCAGTTAACATTGGTGAGAAACTAAAAATTAATTTCTAAACCTTCCAAAACAAAAGTTTCCTTTTATAATTGCCATCTCTAACAGCTGTATGTTTTGCAAGCAGCTTTACTCACTACAAAGCTATCACAACCAGCTTTCTACCATGATAAATCTCAAAAAATCCATCCGTTTGGGATTGTAATGGATGGATGGTGAAGTGGATGACAATGCATGCCAAGGCAGCAAACCAGGTATGTGTTCCTCTTTGCTGGTGGCACACTAAGCAACAGCAAGATACTTCATCTCACTGTAGTCCTACTCCCATCCACTGTCTATGTATTTTTTAAGTACTGTCATGCTTTTGCTCATTACAATCACAGTTGGGCCTTAGCGTTTGTTTTTTCCTTTTCAACATCTGTACTGCAATAATCAACGTGCACAGAGCAAGTTCTCAAAACACAACTGGGGTTTCAGAACAGAGCACCCAGGGAATGAGACTTATCTCCACATCCCAAGAAAAAACAAGATTTATGGCAACTTAGACAATTGTTTAGAGGGGAAAAGAAGCTATTTTTAACTATCTTTCTTAGTGGCTGCACTTAAGGGAGGCTCCCATTTCCTTTCTTCATCTTACACAACAGCCAGGACTACTATTTCCTTTTCTCTCAGCTGTTTTTACAAAATATCAGGGCTCGCAGCTTGCAACTATGCACTGTCTTCAATACTGCCACAGGTTCAAAGCAAAAGCCAGATACTACTTCCAAACCAACTTCTGCCCTGAAGAGCAGCAGGCAACTTTACCTTTGAGTGTATCTATTTCTGTTCCACACAGAAATAGCAAGCCTGAATTAGGCAGGGCCCTGAGGCCAGCCAGGGGATCCAGATTTGAGCTGCTGTGTAAGTAATTGTAAAAGGGGATGCAGACCTCACACAAACTACTACAGATTCTGATTGTGCTGCTCAAGCACTGCTACTTGGTGTGATCATTTGCATTTGAGACAATTAAACTCCAGTACAGGAATCTGTAGAGACAGACAGCACTGCTAAAACAAGTCTTCTGCAGTCCTTAACAGAACTAGATAAATGCTACCACATGACAAGTATGGGACATGAGAAAGGAACTCTGTTTTTGTCCTCAGATGGAGACATTTGAGACGAAGACAGTATTTGTGTTCACATTTGTATACATTTGGTGAATAAAAACCGGAAGGATAGGAAGGGCAGAGCAAGCAAAGACTGCAGCACTTCTAAGCTAACTTCCAAAGACTGATCTCATCAGTCTTGCACAATACAATTCCAAAACACAAAGATGAAAATTCAAAATAAATCTAGCAGAACTGCAAGGCATCCACTATCACACTAATGACTAGATACAGATCTCCAAGAGAGCATGATCATTTTCTTTTTGAACTCTCACACCCACCTTCCCCTGCCACACAGGAGTTGACAATGCTGAGAATAATTTTGGTTTTTGTCTACGCAGTGACAAATTATATTACCAGCTCACCTCTCAAAAGTCCTGGAACCTTTTAATAAAATGCACCGTAAGAGAAATAGTTTGGAAATCTGTGGCATGGAACCTGTATATTCCTCAAGGACTAGAATAGCCCTTCACACAATTTTACCTTAACTGCTCCCTCTCCCCATATCTCAACCGAAGCTTCTTATGATTCTTCTGAAAGCATTATTTAAATATATATCTGAAATCACTTCCTTAATTACTCACTCAAGCTCATGCATGTTTAAAAGAAGTTTTGTAGGTGAGCCACCTCTTGTGAGCCAAGTTTAGGTAGGCAATGACTGTCCTACACTGCCTCTAATCTCACCCCAACAGCATCTCCCTCAGAACAAATTATACATCCACAGCAGATCTGTCAATTAAGAGTCTCAGAGTCTGTGTTCTGCAAGACAATAAAAGTAGAAAAATAAAGGAGCCTTACTTTTAGAAAGCATACCAGAAGAGTCAGAGAAGCTAAGCATTCCTCTAAGGAAGAATAAACTTCAGTCTCTTGCACTTCCTTTATGCACCCCAGTTGATCTGAGCACTTATCAAAGATCTCTTTTTAGCAACATGACACAACTAGTTTCTTTTCATTAAAGAGAAGAAACGCATAAAACAGCAATGTTCAAGTGGAAATAAAAATGTCTTTCTACAATAACTGAAATAAGGGCAACAAGTGAAATTTAAGAAATCAAGTAAGAAGCACACATAAATAACCACCTCTGAGCTGGAGGCTATAACATCCATGGGGAAGAGAGAAGCAGGAGAGTGTGCAACTCTGAAAGTCTATTCCCTGCAAGGCCTTGAAATTACCCCTTTTTCATCAAATGAGGCAAATATCCTGTAGAGAAAAACACCTCATGAAAACCATCATAGTTATGCACAAAGCATCTGAATTAAGGTCAGATAGTTGCTATAATGATAGTTTAGGGGTTTATATGACTAATTTCATGTTTATTTATAATGCTCTGGTTTTAGGTAATTTTGATTTTGTGAGTGAAAGCAAAACTACAGAACTGTGCTCATTTTCTGCTAAGAACATTTGCATCTTCCCTTCTTTAAATGCTCCACTTGGATCTTAATCTGCAGGATTACAATCTCCTGCTCAAGCAGAACAATTGACAAGGGAGAAGGAAGGATGTTCACAAAGCCAGATAACATAAAATATGAAACAGTGTTAATTTACTTAATTTATCCTACAGTAACTCAGCATCTGCATACTTACAGCTTCTTTGCAAGAGCTGTCTTAACACTTACCACAGGTTAGGAACATGCACAGAGTCAATCAAAGCACTGCAGTTGGCAAACTAGTTTCCATCTGAACTCACTCTCTTCTTCCTTTACATCTCTTTGTTAAGAGTTCTTAACAATTTTCCTCAAGCTGTCATGGTGCATCTCACACTTTGTGCATTCTGTGCTATTAGGGGCATCTGCTATTAACTGTTTGTCCTCATATAACCAAGAAAACCTGAAAATACCTTTCCATACTTTCCTCAATAGCTCCCACATTTTTTCACTTCTAAGTCCTCTTCAACTAATTCTGTTAGTGTCTATGTAGATTCTGCTACCAAATCCAGCAGAAATATTTAAACAGGGCTCACTTTGTGCTACATCACACTTACCTCTTAATTTTGCTATGCCTTAGAAGTAGACACCATCCACTTTCATAAATAAAATACAATTTGAAAGCCCTTTTCCTGTAAATGCTGTTTGAAAAAGTCAAAGCTTGCTCTGTTACTCTTCAATTAAAGGGAGCTGAGTTTCTACTAGTGCTTTCTAATACTTATTGCTATAAAAGTGCACTTCAAACTTCCTCCCACCTCAACTAGATAATAAGCTTTTCCTTCAATCAAACATAATTATTTGCACAGCAATTCATTAAGCCATTTCTTTCAAAAACCACCACCCCTATAAAATGAGGAGGAGCCAGCATTCTGCAATTCCGATCGCATCCTTTCAGGTGAGATCCTCAACTCCAGGACCTGTACTGCTGGTGATGGCACTGAGCTCTCTAGTTGCCTTTCTGTGTGCCCACCACAGCACATTCTTCAGCTGCAAGGTCACTTTTAAGAAGGTGATTAGCCTGCCTTGTTTGCTACAGGATGAATGATGCTCTCGTGCCTGTCTAGACTGAGACTTGATGGAATGCAGTTACCTCTGCACCTCATATTCCCACACCTCACGGAAGTGAAGCAAGCTGCAGTGTTATCAATTAAGCACTGAAACAAACTGCTTTATGTAATTGCCACAAAGGAATTTACTATCGGATTCCATCGCATACGTCATCCCTCCATGCTATTAAATATTTCAGCTAAATGCAATAACTGTTTGTTTGTGGTATTCCTACATTTAAAACTAGCTGGTTGCAGTTACGTGTTGAAAGCACATGTCGGTAACATAAAGGTAAATTCGTGACATGCTCATTCTAACCATCCTAAAAAGGATAACAAAACCAAGGGTGGAGAAAGATGGACAAATCTAGGAAAGAATCAAGACACAAATACCTTCTTCTGTAATAACACTGGTAAACATCCAGCCAGGATGTCTAGTTTTATCTGGGGAAGCCAGGATATTGCAATAGGCTTAGTTCTCCATGTTTCCTGGCAGTCTCAGTAAAATGCCTGATCTCCAAAACCTCTGTCAAGTTCAAAGAGCTACCTATAAATGTGTACAAATGAATAAAGTATTCGGAACACAGGAATACTAAAAAGGCTTGTGGCATTACACCAGTATCTTGTATAATAAGCATCTGGAAATAGAATATAACTGTAGTGGACTTCATTGTCCCAAAGTGATTCTGGGTTTAAGCTTATAGCATGAACACAAAAACATGAAAAAAGCAACACTGAGAGGCTCAGAACTGGCATCACATCAGCAGAGAAAGGGAAAAGTGACTTATTACATTTCCATTTAAATAGAGAACATTCACATAAAAGTTCATTTTCCCCTCAGCAAAGATATAGAAGACAGGTTACTTGGTACAGTAAAAAAGTTCAGTATGTAAAATTATCTTGATATCTTCAATTAGAAGCCTGTCTAAAGGCTGTTGATGTCTTTGGGTTTTCCTTTTGCATTATATGCACGAACATATTGCAGGAAGACTGGAAGTGATATACAACAATGTCGTTAAATGTATATTGAATTCTGATGTCTGAAAACTATGGATTTAACTACATTTTTAGATTTGAACTTAGTAGAAAAGATACCATATGCACAACAAATACATTAAACCAGTACCAAAGAGAAGCCATATCTCACCTTGCTGTAGTAAAGCAACACTAAAACATAGGTACTGTATGGAAACCTCCATAGCCTTTCAATCACTTAAATTAAGCACTGGTTTTCACGAATATGTAACAACACATTTATAGAAGATTACTCATAATCAAAAAGACAAAGACATAAAGGTTGAGATTTTAAGCAAATTCTTATTTCAGTTAGTACAACTGTGGATTATTCAGGCTCTCTGTAAATTTTTGCATTATATGCCACATAAAAACTTTTTTTAAATATTCTTTGGAAGCTAAAATTTTGCTTTTCATCGGTTTCTTTACAGGTCAAACAAAAACCTGTTGCTGCTATTATCATGGGCACTGGCTACACACAGTGCAGTTCAGACAGAATTCTAGGGCACATTCTGGATTTACTGGCAATTTCAGATGCTTTCTCACTTAGCCAGTGCAAGCTTCCTTCTGAAACAGGCCATCCAGGAGTGAGAAGACAATGCACATTGCCCTGGTGCTACACACAATTCACTTCTTCACAATGGGTCTCCTGGTGTTTAATGAGAACCTTAATTAACTGCAGAGCTTTTTTTTTTTCCCACCTATCTTCTTCCCTCGTTATTGGATCACCAAGTCTGTTCCTAGTTTTGTTTATACCACATTAAAAGCCCATTCTTTATTTTTCCGCACGCCTTATTATGTTCTCAGCTCAGCTCTTTTGTTACCAACCCTTCTCCCACTCTTCCAAAACCAGTCAAGAAAATCAAGTTGCTGGCCATGATATCATTTTGACATTATTTGCTTCCTTTTGCAGACCTTAACTTCTTCAAGATGAAAGACTTTTGATAACTACTTCAAAGTACATAACATCTGAATAGCTGTTTCCACACTTAACTCTTCCATTCCTCAACAGAACTCAATGCAACATCCCTTTCAGTACATTCCCTCTTAAATGCCTCTAGATTTCCTCAGTGAAGTGACTCCTGCTCACAATATTCTTACCAGTCTCGTATATTATGGCACCACTTATTATTCAAATGTCTTAGGACCTCACTGATTGTTTTTCCCCTGCACATTGCAAAATGAGAAGAAAATATTCTTACACTCTGCAAGTGAAACAACAAACTTGAGTTATTGTATTATTATCCTTACTTTAAACAAGCTCCCCTTCTCCCCATTTTTAAAATTAATTTACTATGTGATGTCATATTTAGATTGTGTATGCCTGTACCCAAAGGCCGTATCTTCAGTTTTAAGTATCTATGCAGTCTACATAAAGATTAGTATAATAATAATTAGGGCTTGTTTTGCACAGAAACATTCTATTCCAGTATTTCTTAAAATAAGGGAAGCTAAATTTGCTGAAGCTTCCTTAATGGTAGTATTTCTCTGACAGGAAACAATAAAAGCAAACAAAGTCTCTCTATTTGCCACTTTAGCTATTTCCAAGTCTGTATGGAAAAAATCAGGAGAAATATTTACTGGATTTAAAATTCCTGGCTAAAACAATGAGAAAACACTGTGACCAAATAATTGTGTTCTGCTGCAACAGCATTAACTACTACAGATTAAATTTAACTGAAATTTAATTAGGTCAGATTCATCTTAGCATAACTAAAAGAGAAATTATTTAACAGGTCCTGATAGAGTCTGGATGTAATTAATAAGTTTACCTGTCCTGCAAAGTAAGCCATTTATGAGGACTTTTTGGAAATTAAGAATGCCATGCAAAGAGTAAATTTTGCTAATATTAAAATATTAGGTTTTAGCAGCAGAACATACTGGTAGGCTGGAATTTTGGTAACATGAGTACGTAAGGATACACACAGACACACACACCCATACATACATGTATGTTTTACAATTCATCTTCACTGTATCTGTGTCATACGCATTAGAATTGAGAATTTGCATATTTTCTATATAAAAAAGTTTACAGAGATCCAAATAATGCCGCAGTGGGCATGAGGAATGATTTAGCGTACTGTTTCCACATCTTTTTTCACTCATTTAAATTCACTGAGTCATTCATCCCTGCCTGCAGAGCCGAGTAAGAATAGCACAGAATGCTGGAACGAGTTCTTCCACTTCTCAGCCGAGTCCTTCTCCAGCAGCCCGGGAGGCAGGAGCGTGTGCCCCGGGCTCCTGTTACAGTTGCACAGCCCGGGCCCGCCTGGGTAGCTCGGTCGTGGCAGCTGCTCCGGCTGCAGCTCCCCGGCCTGGGCCATCACAGCCAGAAATAAAGGAAAAGAACTTCAAACATGCAAATATAAGAAACCAACACTGTGGTGGCATGCAGACGAACTTCATTACAGGGTTCCTTTTATCCTTCTCTGATTGCAACTGAAATTATTTTAATACAGAAAGCTTCTTCTTGGGCTAGGTGCCTGCTTTGCATATATATATGGCAGTGCCACTGTCTAACTAAAAAGACAGTTGCTACAATTTTCCTACTACAACCTTAGTTTTCTTCACCTTACTATACTGGTTTTACATACCATTCATATCTCAGATAGGTAAATATAATTAAAATTTATATTTTTAAACTGATAATAATTTTAAAACATCTTAATTTTCAGCTAAGTCCCTTCTCTACAAATAAATATAGAAAAACAATTTCTAGTGTTTAGGTTTTAAACAAATAAAACAACTGACAAAAATTCACAGCATGCAGCACATTATCTTCTGCAAAAAATATGTCCACACCAAGATCTTTGCAGCTTGGAAGGTATAGGAACACTAAGCTTCCCAAAGAAATCAGCTTCACTGACTTCTCTCGGAAGGACAGCATCAGAAGGAAGCACTAATTTTCAAGCACATTCAGCAATAATCTGACTACAACAGAACCCCTCCATCACTAACAAAAGCAAGCATTTTTTTACAGTGGATTACTAAGCATACTGCTGTGAGATCCTTTATTTAATATAATAATTACTAGAGAAAATAGCTTTAATGGTACCACAACCCACTATTTTTCCTGATACAATTTTGTGAAGTCTAACAAAGGATTGTGGATTAATTTTAGTTCTTGGAAAAATCTAATTAAGGTTCTTGAACATGGATGGTCTAGGAGTCTTTTATCAAGTATCTGCTGATTTAATTGTAGAAATAAAATGTTTTATTTTTAACAGAAATCAAATCATACTGAGGAAGTCTCATAAGGCAAAAGCAAGAGCAGTAGATCATGTTCAGTCAGTTGTTCTTGTACCTGAACTACATTAAAGCTTCTCACACCAGGTAAACCTGACCTTTGTGACTTATGCAGAGGGAAGTGCACTTCATGCCAAGAGTGATGAGCTTGAGATGACACTGCCAACGCCCAACACTTTGATATTAATTAAGTGCTGCATTCTCTAATGTATAAACTAAGGAGCCCAATTAACATACGTGACCTACGATCATACTTACAGCCATCTCACCACCACCAAAAAAAAACAAAAAAGCCTCTAACCCATCTTTTCTTACACCCATCCTGCTTACAACTCAGAACACTCAAAGGATATATAATAGAAGAAGCAGCATAAATGTCAGCTTTTGGCTGGACATAATAGTAAGAGCTTCTGTACCGACTCGTTAGTGGCAGGTGGGCAAGGTAATGCAAGGTTCCCTGTACCACTGCCAATGCCATTGTCTGCCACTTACTCCAGCCCGGAAGGTGACAGTGCGTACCTTCCCATTACTCTCACTTAAACAAATAATAAAACTACTTCTCCTAAACTTCACAGATTGAAGCAAGTATGAATATATGCATTACAAAAGCATTCAAAGGGACCACTGGAAAAGCCTGAGTTACAGCACTGTTGAAAAGAAGATCATAAGGAAGCTTGATGTGTGGGATATCTGAACTACAGAATATACACAGGACAATCAGCTAAACGCAGTTTTGAAAGTGTGAAAAACAATGCATACCATTTAAGTTACTCATACACACTGTGAAGTTCATAAATGGATGACAGGCATTCAGTAAAATTATTTGGGCATTGTTTTGCAAGTCCAGCCAAAAAAATTGGTTACTACATTGTCTCAGAAACACCAGTTGTTCCACAACCAGCAAACTAATTGCCTAGAAATGTGACTTTCCTCCCATACTTCTTAGCCAACTCCCACATCTCCCACAGAAGGGATCCCTCATTCTCCTCCAGATCTCCTACAGCATGCCAAGTGAACAGGAAACAAAATATTCTGTGCATAGTCCAGAGCAGTGTATGCACCAACACTTATATCCTGGGCTGAGTTATGCTCCTCTTTCCCCTTGAAAAACCTCTACCGTTTCCCCTATTACTCTATTCAGTTCCTAATTTTTCATGAAAATGGTAGCAAATTAATCTCTTGAGACTTTTCTCATCTTTCACATACGGTTGAAATTGGCTAACAGATTACGGAGTTAGAGGTGGAGACAGAAGGGTTCACAGATGTCAAAGACAGTCTTGTGGGTCCATAATGAATATTTTTCCTTCCTTCTTTCACAGAAGTAATAAACTAAAGAGAGATACAGAGTACTGAGAGATGCAAAAAGTAGACACATTTACAGTTCAAAACAGAACACATGATTCGATGCAAACTCAGTAAGGCAACTGACAAAACTGACACATCCCAGTGACTTGAAACAAAATGCCATCACCACCCAAAAGACAGAGGAAAAAGAGGCAAGAGGAGGGAAAGACAGAGGGAAAAAGAGAAGGGTAAAGGCATCATCTGAATGACTGTGTGTCTCATTCATTCTGACAAGAAAGAAGTCTTCCAAACTGCTACCTGCAACTATGCTTTCTCTCCCCTCCCAGTGCAAAAGGTTCATTCCACTCAATTCTCCAAGTAAGTCTGACAAATGTTCAGACACTATTTCTGTCTGGCTGTCTAAGACGCCTTGGTTCTCATCCCAGAGCAAACCAGACCCAATCCTTCACCCTTTCAAATCTCCCATGTCCCAGCCTTTCTTCCTGCTCACCACACCCCCTTACTGACCCCTCCTATCAGATTCTCAGCTGCTCAGCCCAGCTCCCGGCTCTGCAATTAACACATTAACAGACATCTCGAGTCAGGAAGGCATTATCAGGAATCGATATTTTGGGAAGAGCACAGTTCTCAAAGTTTTAAAAAAAGCAAAATTGCATTTTAAAGCACTGATGGTCAACTCAAGGTTTTCATCACAAATTACTGTAGCCAAGGTCAAGACATTAAGCTTAAACACTTGAACTTATCTAAACTGATATTCCCTGGTACTTGCCTGTGTATGTACCTACACTACATTTTCAGGTGGATTGCCACATATTAATTATGGCATTATAAAAGAGGCAAAAAAATCTACTACTGCTGCATTATGAAAAACATGATAATTAAGCACTGTAACAGGCCAGACTACCTAGAAAGGCTGTGAAATCCCTCTTCACTGGAGATTTTAGAGATGTTAGACAAACAGTATTATCTGTACTTACACAACCAGACCATGGAGGAAACAGAAAAACAATTGCCAGCTTTATGCTTCTGGGAACTTATGCTTCAGAAAAAAAAACAAGAGGGGAAAAAAAAAACCAAAAAACACTACACCACCAAAACCCACAAACAAGTAAAAAACAATCAACCAAAAAAAAAACCCACAAAAAACCCCACAACAAAACACCATAAAATCCACACTGCAGAAAATCAGTTTGCATCCTGAAATGTTAGTCTTTTGGGGAACAGTTCCTGTATTTCACTTATTCTTAAATTCAAAATCAAGCAGTGAGTAGCTCCACTAAGTCTACAATCTCAATAAAATTAATAGTTACTGCCTGTAAGCTATGCACAGATTCCAGTCCTACCCAACGTAAATCATCACCCAGCCTGTTTTATTCAGGGCATAAACATTTTGTTCCAAATGAAACTTTACACTCAGCTTACAGCCCTGGCTATAAAGTTGTATTCTGCCCAGAAAATGACAGCACATATTCATAGCACAGCCAGACTGAGTCCAAACACAATGCAACTCCAGTACCAGGCACTCTGTTGTTAGGAATAAAACATTTCTGAAGAACCCTATATAACTTTCTTGTCTCTTCAGTGAGAAAGGCAGAGGAAGATGGTATCTGCCAAGGAAACAATGCCACTGACTATACAAACTACTGATAAATACTTAATGAAATATAGAAAGGAAGGGAAACAACAATGTAGAAGTCAACAATTTTTTTTTTTTTAACAGAAATTTGTAATAAGTGCTGGGGAGTTGCCATCAAAACAACCACTTCAACAAACTTCACTGTAGGAATAATTTTAAGAAATACAGTTATGCTTCCCTCTTTGCCCAGGGTGAAGTGTGGTTGGCCTGCCTTCATCAGAGAAGGATAGGCAGACAGTCGAGCCAACTGTCTAATGGGTAAAACCATTCACACTGGAGCAAGGTATCTGTGTAATGTCTCAGGGCTTGAAATTTGGGTTCCTTGGCCACCACATAAGCACAGCTTCCATTTCCTCACAGGCCGTGCCAACACTGCACAGTGCAGTACCCCAGTACTGAAGTTTGCTTGGGAACTGGAAGCACCTGAGTTAAAATATCACAGAGGCTCATACAGGCTGATTTACCAAATGGAAAAAAGGCTCTTCCCAGCAGGGTGAATGGCTCTGTGCAGAACCCTGGGCTTTCACAGCTACACAAGCACACAGGTTATGAAGCACCAGCCTGGTGTCCAGGCTGCACCTGTGCTGTGGTTATCCTTCAGGCATACCAGAGTGCACCTCAAGCCAACAGCCTGGCTGCCATTTTCCAGGCTAAGATTTCTGAGACAGCTCCCA
Organism: Vidua chalybeata; assembly: GCF_026979565.1. Classification (NCBI taxonomy): domain Eukaryota; kingdom Metazoa; phylum Chordata; class Aves; order Passeriformes; family Viduidae; genus Vidua; species Vidua chalybeata. The sequence continues at coordinate 12,577,807 of NC_071536.1, read as the reverse complement.
ACACAAACAGAAAAATAAACAGAATTTTTAGGTTACATTTGGGAAAAAAAAAAACAAAAAAAACATAAACAATGAGTGTAGCTCTTGTACATAAGTAGAAATCGGGGTGCAGATAAGTTTAAAAAAAACCCCACTCTTTAATATGCAAGATACACAGGGTCAGTTACTAATCTGAAACACTGAATTAGAAGAACTGAGTTGAATATCCAAAGGAAATTATTCCTCATTTCACCCAATTCACATTTCAGACAAATTATGTTGAGATACTACAGTAAACGAGCAAGACAGAAATAGATAAAGATGCTTCAGTTCACTCATTTTAATTAATAATTAAAATTATCATTTAAAAAATTTAATCCAATTCCTTTCACGCTTTAATTTTTGCAGCCCTGTTGAACCACACAGATAGAGAATTATGAAAATATTCCCAAAGATAAAAGGATATTCTGTTTGCTTTAATTTTCACCTTATACTTTCTGCAAATAATTTACACATTAGACAATGGAATGCTGTCTACCCTGGACACGTATGCAGAGGGAAAAGTGGTTCAGCATTGCATATCACAGAGCGTAAGCAAGTGAAATGAGGAAAGATTTTATCTTTAATATCTGGTCCATATGAACACCCAAACAAAATTCTTTTGCAATACTGGGGAACAGCTCAAAGGCTCACCAATCAATCACCTCTTCAGGCAGAAACCCTCATGATTAACACACCAGAATCCTCTACAATATAAAGACATATTTATATATGCCTCATAGTTCTAAACAGAAGATTTAGAAATAAGAATTTCAAATAACTTGAAAAATAGAGAACAGAGTGTTGCAAACCATTTTTGTCCAATACTGCTTTTTAAAACTCTACCCAAGACTGCTGTCAGTAAAATGTCCTCACTAAAGCATTTCTCTTTACAAAGACTAATGCATTATTTAAATGCAGACTTACCAGATAACTGTTAAGATCTGTATTTTATGGAGGAAGCCAGTAATATTTTCCTCCTAATATTCAGCAAATATTTCTGCATCTAGAGCTAGTTCTTTATTATATCTTCAATTAGAAAGGGGAAGGGAAAACCACCTTCTTGCTTCATTCATATTCCAGATTATGAGTGGAACTATCATCTACAACCCCACGGTAAGATTTTTTTGTGTCATCTTCTTTATTCATCGTTTTATCTTCCCTTTCCTGTCCATACTAAGCCCAGGTCTTCGTGGAGCTCTCCCCAGAGAGGTCCAGATATTCTACTCCAGACAGAAACTTAAAAACCTGTTATCAAAATACTTTCCCTCTGATGTCATGATTTTGCATTTATAGGCACTCAATTCTATACACTGCCGAGATATAGTATCTGTTCACTAATCGAAGAAAGAATTCATAGGGGTTTCAAAGCTACAAAGGCAGCATTTTCAGTTGGATGGGAGCGTACAGTTCATACTTTGGGGGAGGGGAAGAGAAGAAAGAGTGTTGGCTCTTTCATGAACATAAAAGGGCAGAATTACACATTAGTGTAGCTTCCCCATGTATAGACATTTTTTTCTGAAATGCAGTGTAAACTTAAAATCAGCTATTAGCTTCCTTAACTAAAGTTCAAATCACCCATGTAATTACTTTTACAGAGGATTATGATGAAGTTTTTTTAAAATGTGAATTGTTAAAATTTCACAATTAAGCAATAAATCACAATGGGAAAATAGGTTCCTATTCAAAAACAACCAACCAAGCTGGCATCGTTAATACCCTTTTAAAAAGGCAGAACTGAAATACTGGGAATGCTGTTGCCAGTTCAGAATTGAAGTGAATTGGGTAAACCGTGCAAATAGGTTCTTACAGCACCTGCCCAGCCCTTGTCCTGGTACAAATCTGTACTTGCTCCTTCAGTAACCCCTCTTCATCAGGGCACAGAAATTACCAACTCACTGAAGTTTTCACAAAGGCAAAAAAAAAAAGCCTACACTTTTTAAAAAAATATATTTGAAAGAAAAGTTGAGATGCTGAGCATTCTTGATTCATATGTGCTTTAATACCAAGATTTTTGACCTTCAGAAGTCCCTTCTCCCAGGAAAAAAAAAGAGGGAATAAACCAAAAACGCTCCTCAGAAACAACCACAGAGACACACTGCAGACATCCATCTAAAATAATGGCAGTCAAAGGTCAGGATGATATAGGGAACATCAAGCTTTTTATTTATGAATCTTCCTGAAAGAGACCTCTTAGTAAGCAGAAGCAAGAAAATCAGGGACTATCCAGTCAGAGAGATGTAGAAACTGCCTAAACATGTGTCATTTACAGGATTTTCCTAATAATGACACCAAGTATCTTCAACTTGGACAAATTAATTTTAAGACCTCACTGAAATATAGCATGGAAACCACCATCAAACAACCAACCCAGCTTGTTGGGCCATCTTAGCAAGATTCAGCAATTTTCCTCTGAAGATTCGCTTATGAGCTATATCCAGAAGATTACAAAATATCACGAAGAAAAGCAGGCACTGCAGATTGGATCCTGATCAGTAAAACGACAGAAAAGTCGTAGGAGTCTTCCAGAAGTGCTGGAAAATGCATACTGCAAGAACAATTGGTATTCCTGCCTAACAAAGCTGGGTTACACTCGAAGGCTCCAACATGTTAATCTGTCACCGTGACAGAAAAGCAAAGGATGCCAGACCAACACACATCTCTTTTCCAACACTCCGCATATCTAACACTGAGCTTCCAAACACAATTAAAAATAGGACTAGAGTGTCCAAATATATGAGTAAGGATGCTCTTAGCATTTCTGCTTCCAACTTCTTGTTACAAAAAGAGTACTCTTCAAGGCCTTTCAGCAGTCCTTAAGAGTGATTTTTTGTGTTCTATTATCACAAGTAACAAAAGAAATAGCTCCGTATTTGCTTCACATCTCTCCAATGGAAAAAACAAACACATTACAGTAATTCTGTTACAAAACTACAGCACATGTGTGAGGCCCCGAGAAGCACCGATGCTGATAAAATTAAAAATGGCTGTGCCCGAAGATCCCACAGCGAAACAGGCACAGCTCTGCTGACGATTAAAATATATATTAAAAATTCCTGCATTACCTTATAAAGGGCGAGGTATGCAAAACAAAAAGATTATATATATTTCCAAAACTGAAATAAGTTATTAGACAAGAGATGCAGATCTAAGCAAAGCGTTCTTATTGAGTGCAGGTCGAGCTCATTTACACAATAAAGCAGATTTTATTCCCCGAGTCACTCAACGTATCAGGATTTCAAAACTTTTATCAGGCTTCGCTGCTGAAATAGATGCACGCCACTTTGTAAGGAGGCACAGATGTGCCCGAATACCAGCGGACCCCACCCCCTTCCCGCTGCCAAAATGGCCAGTTCGTTACACCCAGTGGCTACTCACCAGCCGCAGTGCCGAGCAGCAGGGTGGCACTGGAGAGCAGGAGCACCAGCACAAGGTGCTGCAGTGAGGCAGGCATACCTGGGCAAGCCACGGTTCGAGCCGGCAGGAGAAAAAAAAAAAGGGGTAAAAAAAACCCCAAACCCCGAAGAGAGAAAAATCCTCCTGCTTTCACACAGCCTTCCTTAACTCTCTCGGTTTACAATCCCGTCTGAAAGGGCAAATGGCAGATGAGAGGAGCCGTCTTCGCTCTTACTCCATTACAGCCGCCTGCCTTCATGCCTCGGGAGCCGGCAGCGCTCAGCGGACACGGGGGAAGCGCCTGGCTCTGCCTCCCAGCCCCGAGGCATCTCCCCCGCCGGGGAGGACGGCGGCACGCTCCCGACCCCGCTGGGAACCGGGCTATTTCCCACGCAGCTTCACGACATCGAAGAAAGCGCCCGGTTGGGAAGGGAACATATCCAGACGCGCCCACAGCGGTGTCAGTCAGCGCGGGCCCAGAGGGCTGGCCGGGGCACGGAGAGCGAGCTAGGGGCTCACGGCGGCGGCGCGTCCCATCCCGGCAAAGGTCTCTGTCCTCTGGCCGCCACTCCTCGCTGCCTCACGCTCCGGGTAAGGCGGCGGCGAGGCCCCTTGTTCTCACGGCGAGGGCTGCGGCTGCATCCCGGCCCATCTGCCTCCCGCGCCGGGCGGGCTCTTCCGCGCTGCCCCGGCCCCCGCCGCAGCACCGACGCCACCCCCGGCCACCCCGACAAAGGTGGGGCCCGGGGCGGCGAGGCCCCTCCTCGGCGGCTCCAGCTGCGAGCGCACCCGGCTGCTCTCCGTGGGCGAAGGCCCTTTTCCTCCTCCGCCTCCTGCCCCGAGTTTCCACAGCGCTGGGCAGCCTAGCCCGGCCTCCTCACGCCGGTCTCTGCTCAGCCCCTCCGCACTGCCAGCGCCTTCCTCCCCCCGTGCCGAGCTCGCCGGCGAGGGGCCGCTCCGCCTCCTTCCCTTGCCCGCCGCCGGCTGCGGGCGGGAGCCGAGCGAGGGCCGAAGCTCCGCCGCCCGCGCCCCCTCTCGCCCGCCCGCCCCAACAGCACGGGCGGCTCCAGACACAAAGGGGAGTCGCTGCAGCCGCCGGCCCGGGCGCCCGTCCCGCCGCGCCGCCCCCGCCGCCCGGCTCCGCCCCGCACCATAGAGGTGGCTCCAGGTAGGCAGAGCGGGGCCGCCGGGCGGAGCTCCGCTGGCTGAGGGAGGGAGGGAGCGCGGCGCCGAGGGCACCGCCACCGCCACGGGTAGGAGCTGCGGGCGAGGGGCGGCTCCGGGAGAAGGGGAAGGCCCCGCTAGACCTTCTCGGGAAGGCCGCGAACGCCCCCCCCTCCCCCTTGCAGCCTGTGAGAGAGGCTGTCAGCAGGGAGGCGTGAGCTCAGGATTCACAAAAAACGCCTGTAACAACAGGAGAAAAATGTTTAGCAGTCTCTGAGATTGCGTCATGTTTGAACTCGGTGGCCTGCTTGTCAGACACCCGGAGCTCCTGCCTTGTCCTCGGGTTCAAGCCCCCGTTATCTCTGTCCCTGTGAGCTGCCTTAGGAGCACTGGCCATACCGCCTACTGCTCTCCCTCGGTGAGCTCAGACAAATCACGGAAACAGATCAGTTAGGTTGGAAAAGACCTCTGAGACCATCGAATCCAACCTGTGACCGATCACCACCCTGTCAGCTAAATGCCACATCCAGTCTTTCCTTAAACACCTCCAGGGACGGTGTCTCCGCTACCTCCCTGGGCAGCCCATTCCAATAATTAATCACCCTTTTTCTGAAGAATTTCTTCCTACTGTCCAATCTGAAATCCACTCAGCTCGTATGGCTTCAGCCACCTGACTCTCTCAAGCAAAACCATTATCTACCTCTTAAATTAAAGAGATTTTGTGATTTCAAAACAAAGATAAAGTGAGCCCACTCAGCTGTTTGTATGCTTTAACCTTTGCTGTATTGCACAGGACCAAAGAGATAAATTTAGGGTAGCAGCTGATGGGAGAACTGTGACTGGAACGTAGTGTCTGATGTTCTCTGGCCTAGCAAGACTCTTTCAAACAAGTTTAACTGGCTGCTGCATAGAAAAAATGGTTTTTAAGAACACCCTGCACACCAAAGGCACCTTCAAATCTGGGCATCACCAAAGGTTTGATTATGGGAAATGCTTCCCTGTGCCAAAATTCCTATACCAGTTTCAAGAGTGGACTATAAGTTCAGAAATCCAATTCCACACCTCAATATATTGAATGCTACTACATAAAATGATGTAGTTGCAAGTCAGAGGTACAATTTTAGTGATAATAAAAGTTTTTCTGCACAATTCCATTCCTCTTCACAAACCATAATGGATGAAATAGCTGTAATCTGGTACTTTGATCATCAAGAGAATTATTAAATAAATTGTACTAGGATTTTCATCATTGTGATGCTTTGGCCAGGGTCATAGTTTGACATTCCTAGGGTCAAGGTAAATTTACACTGATAGTTATAAAATGTTTTTAAAGTTTCCTACAATATTTTTACTTCCAATCTGTGCAGATCCAACATGGATATTGGTGATAAAATATAGAATAAAATAAAATAGAATCACAGATTGTAATTTGTATTGCCGCTTTCCAGAATTGCAACCACACATTAACCACAGTATCCTTCCTGTTATTTGTGAAATGTGAATGTCAAGAAATAACCTTTGGAAGCAACACCAACTCTCCCCCTTCAACAGCTAGAACAATTTTACCTCCAACAGAGGAAAAAAAAAAAAACCCAACGCTGAATATTTTTCTGCAGCACCAAAATTCCAATGTTCTTTTCTGGTTCCACAGACATCAAACTATGCAACACACCTTCTGCCCGGCTGTACCTACCAATAAAAGAAGCAAGATCTACTTTGTTCAGAGCAAACAAGAACCTTGCCATATGGGTTGCACAGCACTGCCACTGTTTAGATGGTAAAAGAAAATCACTGTGATTGTTTATGACGTGTATGAAAACCTGCTCAGCCTGAAGTAAATGACAGAGGTCTCACTTGTTTCAATGGTTCTAGTTTTGGCTTATTAATTAATACTTTGAGTTCTTCTCCACAAGAAATTGTACAAAAACATATATTCTGCCTTAAAATACTTTTCTTTTTTTCTCTCCACAAAATGGATTTGAATTTTTTTCTGTGTTTTCCTAAAATGAAGGAAAAAGATATGTCATTTTGAATACAATTGTTTCCTTTTAGTTTCCCAAAAAACCCATATCCGATCAAGAAAACACCCTACTGAAGGGCATGGGGCTGTGCATCTGCTTTGCTGGAGTTTCTATCAGGCCCTTGGACTAATCTCACATACTTGCAATCACAGCAGTTTACAAGAATTCCCCCTCCTTCCCTAAGCTATCTGAGCGCTGTAGATGTTCTCTGCACGGGCCGGGTCCCTCCTGGCCCGGTGTGGCTGTGGAGGTGCGCCCGCCCCGCTCACACGCCCGTGCCGGGCGGCAGAGCAGGAGCTGCGGCACCCCGGTGTCCCCGGAGCTGGCAGGGCCCAGGAGGGGCTGAGCCCCGCTTACACCACACAGATCTAGAAAGCAATCGCTGCTGTGTAAGCACAGAAGCAGCTTCCTTTTCCCACGGTGGTGGGAGGAAACCAGAGATCCAAACTGTCACAGTCAGGCTCACTCATTGTTATGTGCTTGGACAAGAACATATTTATAATTCTTCCTGTGATATTGTTTTATCTGTAAGCTAGAATTTCACTCTCCTAATATTCAGCAACACCAAGTAAGACCTACAGAAAAGTAGTCCGGATTAATGGAAACTTGCAGAGCTGCTGGACAGTAAATCTAGGGTGCAGGTTCAGGTAAAAATAGGGGGGAGATAAGAGAAAACACATCAAATTTGCCAAGATTTAAAAGCCAATATTCTGACCAAAGCACTGTATTTCCACCAGGAAGAACTCTGACCAATGAAACAACACTATTGAACTTAGTGGAGATAAGACTGTTAAAAAATATGAGGAGGAAGGCCTTAGGAAGCAGATGGTCTTTTGCAGCTGTGTTCACTGTTCTCACAGCCAGGCAGAGGCAAGGCTGCCCCAGCAGCACGGTCATGGGGCAAGGACGAGGAGGGCAGTGGCAGAGGAGCCAGGGTCTGGTGGCTGGAAGCTCCCCAAGATGCAGGTCAGATACAGCAGGGGATGTGTATCTTGCCCTTGGGTGAGGGAGCTCTGAACAGCACAGGCACAAACAGCACGTGGGGGTTGCCCTTTGATTCAGTGAGACACAGAGAGGAGAAATGCAGCTGATAGGAGACTCAGGAGTGTCCTGCTCTGGCTCAGACTGATGCAGACACAAACATGTTGATATCACTGGCAAATTCAACATTGCACGTAAGAGAAATTATACATGTCCTTGTTAGCAGCATCTCCTTTAAACAACACACATCTTTATTTTTAATTAACTGGAATAAGGGAAATTATTTTCATGCTACCAAGAGAGTATTCCAATCAATGGAAAATAAGATGAGCAAAGAATGAAGAAAAACGAAATTAACTATGAAACAATAGCTTGGGTTTAATTTCTTTTCAGAAAATCCAATGTTCAGGCACTTTAAAAAGATTTCTCAGGGTAGGGTCACTGTTGTCCAAGAGTTTTTCAGCACTGATGCAATATAACTGTTATCATCATTAGGACTCAGGGGACTGTTCTTTTTGACAGGGCCTTTCATGAAGTCAACAAATCACTTTAAAACAAGCCATAAATTATATTTGGCTGCCTGTCAGCTTGGCTGGGGTGTTCTCCCAGTGCTGTTGTAAGTGTTGGGGAAAGAATATAACAATATGTCCAGATATTTTGCTTTTAGGGGATATTTTGTTCCTAATTTAAAAAGAAAGCATCCCCCTAGCATTGACTCTGATGCATAAACTTATGTTAGAACAGCCATCAAGATTTTTACAGACTTCCTTACAAACAAATACACCCGTTCTGGATCCTAAGTGATAGCTTAATAAATAATGGACTCAGTACAGATCTCCCCAACAAATGCCTGCCACTCATTGCTAAACTAGGGAACTAGTTTAACTAGGGAAGCAAGATCATCGCCCCAGTCTTGCTCCTGTAACTGTGTGTGGAGAGAGAGGTGGTTCCTGATAGATGGGATCCAAGCCTCCTATAGCTCTCTAGGTATTATTAACATCCTGAATTGCAGCCAGAACTCACAGAAAAGACAATCGTGTCTACTTACAGTCTGCTGAGTTAGCAGCTTCAGCTTCAGCCAGTGCAGCCAAACGAGTAATCACACACAGACGTCATTACCTTTGGAAGTGTTCGGTTACTTGTTTTATATAGATTTTCCCATCGGTGTCCAATCCTGGCTGCTGCAGAGTGGCATTAACACACCCCCATAAGTCCCCTTGGAGTCAGGGTAGGGAAGGTGGCTGTGGGAAGACCGCACTTACAAGGAAGCAGGCACATATGCATAAGGAAAAACGATGAAACCTCTGGAGACTTCAGAAGCAATCTGAACACAAAAGTACCTTCCTCAGTCATGGGCATGTTTCCTTGGGAATAGGGAAAGGCACCCTCTCCTTCTTCCTTCAGAGTTTTTTACAAACTACCAGCAGCACTTTCATTTTGTCTGAATTTTTTTTGGGTTTTGCTCCTTTTCCAGGGCTTGGTATTATCTTGGGAAAATGGATTTTACAGAGGGACACCAAGCCATGACCGAAATCCCAGAGAGGTCCTTTATGGGGTAAAGTCTGTTTCTTTCTGTTCTTTCTGACAGGCAGGAAAAGCCCTATCCACAATGGTCAGCCTGTCCTGCCAAGATGTGAGAGTGCAAAACCTCCTGTGGCATCACATACCAGACCAGGCTCTCGTGCTACCAAAGGCCTTAAGAAAATGGTAAATCAAAATCCCTGCCTCAGAGGGAATTAATTTCCCCTTTAGTCCAGTTAAATAATCTGTGCCAGACATTACTTTTGGCCTTTAGACTCATAAAAGTCTGTCTGAGGGCTGTTATGATTTCATTTTTCTTTGTCTCTGAGGCAGAGAAAAGAGCACTTACTGTTGAGCTTTTGAAAAAAAACCCAAAACATTTATGAGTATGAGCTAGTAAGTGTTTTCAGACCTGTGTTTTTCTAACTCTACTGAGCTGTTGTGTAATCTACTGCAAGGTGAACCACACTGTGCAATGAAGTCATGACAGTCTTTGACACCAACATCCTAAATCAGAAGAGAAGTCTTGTGGCAGCTTTGTTTACCTTTTGATGGCAGACTTTTAATAAATTTAATGCAAAATTAATTTAATGCAAAAATTACCACTCTTGTGGCAGTCCCCAGAAAGATCTATTTTGATGTTTCACTTCTTATTTTTATGCTGGTCTCACATTCTCTGCTTTTGGTGTAGCAAGTGGTTTCCTATGGGGAGCCCATAATTGCATGATCAAAGGTGTGAGGATCAAGCCTGGAAACATAAGCAGGTGGGTGTGGGACAGGTTGGCCTTGGGTATGCAAGGAGAAGGAGGAGGAAAATGCACACTGTGGGATAAACAAAGGGAGTATTTTGTCTCTAAAAGGATTAGCAGTGAAATAGTTAATCACCATTTTTACATTTCATAATACATTATATTTCCCTGTGATAATGAACTACCAACAGTGTTGGTAGCAGCTGCTGCCTTGTTTTAGAGATAACACTGCTTAGTCTGTGGAAATCTTATCTCCACTTTGGGGGTGGAAGTGAGAGAAACTTTCAAGTTAGCTCTGAGAAGCACCTCCCACTTTGAAATAAGTCTGAAATCATATGTAAAAGGCCTTTTACAGCTTGTCTGAATCTCTTGGCTTGTTCATCACAACATAAAATGGGAAATTTGCTGCAGGGTTTTTATCAGTTCAAAACATCACTTATTCATTAAATCCAACAATGGACGTAGTCAGAAATAGAAACGTAATGAGCTGTGTCAGAATCATCTTCTGGTCTGCAGCAGATGGGTATGTCATCACCACTGACCTGCAGGGTTTCATTCCTGAGAGCTACCTGAGCCTTCTCAGACTCACAACAGGCAGCTGGGAACGGAGCTCACGGAATCTCCAACACTCTCTCCTGCTACTGTTACCTTCCTTTTGCCTGGGTTGTTGGGATTTTTTTTTCTTTTTCAGTTGTTGGTTGGTGTTTTTTTAATTACTCACTACACAAGATAGCAGTGCAAGTCAGGTTGGTTTTCAACAGCCACCTTTTCAGTCTTTAATTTCTTGCAGACAATTAGGATTTAACTTAAAATATTTCTCCCATCAGTTCAATACTTCTATCAGGAAGCTAATAAAAATGCCAGCCTCTGAGAAGCCCTGATAGACCTACACTCAGTTTTCTATGGTGGAGGTCTGGAGGAAGCAGCCTCTGTGCTCATTGCTGGCCATCCTTGAGCTTCACATCAGCTTGACAAGTGCCAGGCATTCATCTAAAGGACAGAAGTGGTGTCTACAACATGCATTTGTTCCTTGTTATTTTAAATGACAGTGTGGAGGGAACCATTTTTTGCTCAGACTTCTTAGAACTGTTGCCCTTTGCAATGAGAAAGGAGGCATCAGCTATGAGCCCAACAGCAGAGCTTCTTCAGGTTTTGTCTTCTCTCACAAATGTGAAAAAGAGTAAAAACACAGTTGATTGAAGCCCCTTATAACTCAGATTTTGTTGCCACTGCAAGGACAATGTCAGAGGGCTGACCACTCTCAGATCCATAGCTTTCAGAGAAAGGTGCTACTGAGTGTGCCTGCCCAGTGTTCCTCTCCTGCATGCAGCCACCTATGGGAACATCACCTGACCTGAAGGAAGATAAAAGTAAAATTATTACCTTTTACTAAACCAAACAGGAAATTTTTATCCCTTCTGCTTCTGCCTGTAACATGACATCTGTTGCCTGACAATTTTGAGACATTTTTATCTGAGAAGATTGTTCCTTCAGATCAAGAAATGAGTCAATACCTCTGCACACCCTGCTTGCTTCTCATGGATTGATTTGGAAACATGAACCCAACTAACTGCTTCCCCAAAGCATCCATCAGGAACCCTCTCCTTGAAGTGATACAGGCCAGGACACCAACTCCAGCCACCTGCATCGGTCCTGCTTGCTGGGGCCTGCAGGTAACATTGAGGGCACAGTCACTTTCTACCCCTCTGAGTTGAATCAAATCAATGTCTGAGCAGGCTTTCCCCTCTCTAGCATTTTTGCCAGCTTCACTTTTGTATTTATTTACTTTCAACCATCCCCTCAACTTTGGAGAAGTTGCATTTAGCAAAAGAAAAAACTACCACCCCTATAGCTGTGCTCTCATAACTGCTGAAGTGCTCACATTCCCAGCAACAGAAGGGTGGAAGGGGTGTGAAATGAGGGCAAAGAGAAGCATGGACTAAATGTTGAACAGAAAGAGGGAGAAGTTGTAGGCAGGAGAGGGAGGATCTGAGGAGTGAAAGGAGGAGAGAAAATGTTACAGGAGAGGGTTTATGTTTGAATATGGATTTAAATGAAAATGCATTTTGATTTAACAGAAAGAAGGGTGCTAAACTCAGATCTGTATTATAAGCCATGTTGACAGGGACACTGGCTTGGAAGTTTCACAATGCTCATCTGCAGGAGTAGGTCCCTGGGACAGGCTGGCAGATAGTCCTCGACTCAGAAGGAAACAGCAAGTCTCAAGTTTCTCTTGGCTTAACCAAAAGCTGTAAAGCATATTCTTCCTGCCCTCCACTTGTATTCAGAGCTCCCCCATGTATTTTGTTGATGAAATCTCTCACCCCAATTCAGGAGATAGCAGCGTTTGCTAAACATACTCTGCCTTGCTACCAGAAGAGCTTCTGACCTTGTCCTGTCTTCTCCTTAGCGTTTGGCAAATACTTATCTGTACTCACTGTGACCTCCAGCCAGCTGGGTAAAAAGCTTTGGAGCCAAACATGTGCACAAATAATTCCAGGGGCAGCTGTTACTACTGGATTATCTCGTCCTGTGGTTTCTACAGATAGAAATAGTTAATACATGTTGCAGTTTAGAGCTCCTTTCCCTTTAGCAGACCAAGGACCATCTTCCTTCAGCTCAGGGCCATTAAACCCATCTCAACAAAGAGGACCTTCAATCTGGTACTCCCCTGTTTTGCCAGATGTATCCTATTGGATGAAACGGAGCCCACAACAGCCAAAGTCACAAATCACAGCCCTGCCATCTTTAGCCAAGGACGTCCCTATTTAATCACTTTTCTCAAGTTATGTGTAACAGAGGCTATTCTGTGTGTATCCAAGCACAGCACCCCCTCTCTCCAACCCCTCCAGCCTCCCACAGCCCAGACATGAGGTGTTTTTTCACCCTGACGCATTGAGGTCCACGCCTGATCAGAGTTCATTCAACCCGAAGAGCAGCAATGACTCGCTTCCAAAAAATGAGACTATTATGGCTAGAGACCATTATGAAAGCCTGCATGAAGCTGAGACCAGATATGTATTCAGCTCACTCCAAATATTGCTTAGAGCAAAGCCTTGGATTGTTTTGGTTTTGTTTTTTAAACAGAACAGGATTGACAGAATCTCTTCTGTAACAAGAAAGATTTTCTGATGTTTTTCTGCACTGCTGTTGCAAATGTGTGGCTGGGCTGGGAACTCACACCCACCGACAGTGACCACAGCAGCTCTCAGAAGTGGATGAAGACATGGAAGGAGCTCTTATGTGATAGGATGGAAGTGATGGGGGTGCCAACCCATTTAAGTTCAGCTCCAAGAATCAGTTTGTGGTCATTGGAACCATGTTATTCTTTCAGCAGGATGTTCTGTATGAGCCCCTGGAAGTGAGAGCGATAACATGGCTCTGATCACTTTTTGCCTTTACAGCAAACCTTTCATCAGAGGAACCTCAAAGCAACTTGCCAGCAAGAACGGGCACAACCTCACACTGTGCCTGTGAGATAAGCGAAGGATGGAATAGATTAACTGCTTAAAAGCACACAGTGGCTCTGTGGGATGAAGGAAAAATAAGAAAAAAACCTTATATATATACATACACATTTGAAACCATACAGGGTTTTATGGAGAGGCAGTCTGGAAGGCTGCCAGGATACTGAAATCGCTACCCCTACACAACCACGAATACCATGGAAACCAGTGGGGCACTGGCAGGCAGGAAAGGAAATCAGCTGAGAAATGGCTTTCCATGATGCAGCCAGGCTGGGACGCTGCTCCCCTCCTGACTGAAGGAGGCCTACATGCCTAACCACCAGTGTTGCTGCCGGTGGGAGCTGGGCTCCAGGAGGGAGTCAGTCCCAGTAATTTCCCAGTCTGCGGTAACGCTTTCCTGGCGGTGGCCAGTGGATGACAGCAAAAAGAGGGATGGCTGAAAACTGCTACATCATGTCAGCTGTGGTGTGGAGGTAATGGAAACCCTGAGTGCCTAGTAAAGCTTCAACACATGCTGGGAGGTATGAGAAGATCAAAGTCAGTTGACATCTGAATCAGGACAGGGAAGGAACATGTATGTGCAAGCTCCTGCCTGCCCTGTTTAGTGAGGCACGATTAAAAGGACGAAATGTTCATGAGTTTTCTCTCAAAATACCAAGAAAGCACAAAGAAGGATTCCGTTAACCTGAACAAAAGTAAGCAAAGGAGAGAGACCTGGAAAACAAAGCCAAAAATAACAAATGAAACTGAGTATAACAGGAATAACAGAAATAAACAAACCCAGACAAGCAGTGGAGGAGGAATGAACACACTGTTAATCTGTCAAGTACACCGTGCCCACATCAAACTACAGAGTAAGCCCAGAGAAATACCCAGCCTCCTAGCTGAGCAAGGGCACCTGCTTGTTACCAAACAGCACACAACCCTTAAAAATCATACTCCTGGTAAGCCAGGGGAGGAGGAATTCAAGCATAGAACAGCTGTACTCATTCAAAATACTGCTAAGAGGAACAGCGGCATCTTATGAGTAAGCTGGATATGGCGCAACCAGCACCAGGCTTGAACAAAAATAGCCCAGTGGAGATGAGAGGCAAGAAGAGACACCAGTACACAGCTTCTCCTTCTGGCTCTCAGCAACTGAAGGATGCAGAGGTGATCTCCTACAGGGCCTAGACTGAATAGAGGCAGGGGGACATTTCTACAGAAAAGCAAAGAGAGCTGGAAAACCAGAGAAGCAGCAGAGCAGCATTTCTGCTATGTTAAAATGCACAGAGCTAACAGACCTTCCAGTAAGCACAGGGAGGACTGGAAGGGGATGGGAGCATTGCCATGGCTGGCTCTGATAAGGCTCTATCTAGGAACAGGCGCGGGCTGTGCTCACGGCCCAGCTGAGAAATGGGTCTGGAGGAGTGCGAGAACAACAGGATAACATCAGGCACTTCTCACACAGCTGAAGGACCGCCACTGGTCATCAGGAGACAAGTGCAGATGGGAGACTTTAAAGTGGTGCCAGAAAAAACAAGCTACAGCCAGGGTCGAGGAACATGGGATCCAACTCCTAGTTGTCAGCAATTGTGGTGTATACATTGCTGAAAACAGATGCAGTGCCAGGAAAATCCAACTCCCAGCATGAAAAGAATAACTTAGGAATGATAATGAGAGAAGCCAAAGCAACTGCAACTGTGAATTAGTGATTACATAAAAGTTTTTATCTTAAAGTTATGTTAGGCCAAATCCTGAAGTAATTTTTTCATCCAAGAATGCTCCCTTGAGACCCTGTGATTTGGCCACAAATTGCTACATTAAACAAAACAAAACAAACAAAACAAAACAAAAAAAAAAAAAAAAAAAAAAAAAAAAAAACCACATCAAAGATTTCCTTTTTATGCTGACTGGAAATACATGCGTAGCAGGCAATAGCTTTGACTGGCATCAAACACTTCTCCAGCAGGTAGATGAAGTTCTCTGCTTTATGCCACCATCCAGCATCACCGTGAGGGACAGACCAATCTTGAGGATTGCTCCCTTATGTGGCCGCTACCCAGGTAAGTGGGAACTGGTAAGTGGCTGTTTGGTATGAAGACATGTTATTCAAGCTCCCTGAAACAAGTGAGGTACAATCCACATCACAGTTCCTCCCACTTGGACTATCCTAAAAAGCTAACTAAGGACTAAAGCTACTCCTGGAAAACTGAACATACAGTAGCCTGGGTACTGCCATAAGGAAACGTAGCAATCATCGCTGCCCACCATGTGCTGAACAGCAATAAAAATGTCTTTTAAAAATAGCTGATCTGGGAAAAAAAATACCCATGTCTCAGTGGCAGGCTCAAAAGAACAGCAAAAGGATTCTCTGTATTCCATTCCCTGGGCAGTACTGAGCTCAGCAGCAGCTCTGGGCTTCACACCTGGAGGGCAGTGTGTAGTTTCAAATGGAGCATCTGCAAATCCTAGAGCCCAGTAGGTCCCAAAGAGATGCAGCCACAATGAGACACCTCTTGCCTCCCAGAACCTCTCCCCATTCCAGTTGGAGATCATCACACACATGAAACTTCCCTGCTCATTCTTTGGACTTGGCTTACCAGGAGTAATATGCTGCCAATCTGCATTTGCTAAAGAGGTATCAAAAATAACATGAGAAAGTGAATATTTGGAGCAGGAGACACACCCTTCCCATGACAGATGACCTGCTATAAAAGCCCTTACAAAAGCAAGGGAATGTGCTCAAATACCTGTTGTAAAATCTGAAGCTTAAATGCTGTGGAGACAAAAATCTTGGAAATAGTTCTTTCAAATCATGCAAGCACTTTGGAGATTCTGAGAGAAGAAATAGCTGGAAATAGTTTTAGATAAAAGAACCTTTCATGCCAGCTGGCAAAAGGCAAACAGATGGATCAGATAGATGAATAGATGGGGCTTAAAGCCACTTTTGTCTCAGCAGTAGGCTGGGCTTGTGTATGCAATGTCTGAAGGCAGCATATCTCATTATCTGACCCTTAAATGTTAGCTTTATGAAATCATATCAGATGAAGCTGCAGCCTTCAAAAGCATCTCTCAGCTTGGCAGGACTCTTGCCTTCCTCCCAGGCCTTGGGCTGGCTTGGTGCTCATGCATACCACTCAGGTTCTCCCCTGCTCAGAGCATCAGTCCAGGCTCTGTCAAAGTTCAAGGAGGTTTGTTATGGAGCAGGGAGTTTCACAAATATTTTGTCTTGGCACAAAACTCTTAGGTTCCCATAGTGCAACAGCAGCAGGATGACTCCAGAGGGCGAGAAATGAAGGATGCTGTGAAGGCTGAAGGGAAATCCCCCAAACTTTGTTTGATATGTTTAACAGAAACTCACTGAAAGCAGGATGTAATCCACACAAAACAAACCAGAGTAAGCATTCTGTATTTTTTGTAGCCTGTGCAGCTTGAATAAAGGTGTTGTTTAGTTTTAGCTGTGCTTTTGATTCATGAATCTAAAGAGGCCAAACTGAGCCACCTCAGAAGGGCAATTACACCTTGTTTGATGGGGATGGGCCTGAGCCACAGGTTTACATGAGCCCTTACAGTTTGCTTAGAGCCAGACACCTGCTCCTCACCCCTTACATGCTTTGCTCAGGGTGACTGTGATGGGGGGTAGGGCTGTCCCCAGCAGTGGCAGCTCATTGCCTGTGATGTTTGTCACAAATTACAAGGACCACAGTCCCCACAGGCTCCCTTCAGCATCTCATCCCCTGGGACTTCAGTGGGTCACCGCCAGTGTGACATCCCAGTTCTGCTGGATCACCAGCCAAAGCAAACAGGGCCTCTGCAGCATCTCTACTGATGTGAAGAGATTACAGAAATCTGGAAAGACTAAAATAAGTACATGGACTGGGAAGAGTTTAACTTTCCTTTAGAAATGCAGTTTTTGCTGTGTTTGAACTATGTGTCCCAGAAGATTTCATGTCAAAATGGAATTGTGTAGTGAATATTAAATGTTTATCAAGAAATTCACAGTTGAAAGTGGTCTGCAATGACAGATCAAATGTCTGTCATTGCAGAAATGTGCCATTTCTATTCTCATTTTTTATGACACATTAATTCGCCCAGGACTTCAATACTCACCTTTATAGATATTTTTGTTTTTCACATCAGACATTAAACTTTGCCATCTTGTTCAAGAAGACACTGAGTTACCAAACACATGGCAGGATTACGCCATCAAATTTGCAGCATCGAAGCCCTGGCATGACTAATCCCCATGTAAATGGAAAAAGACCAAAGATGGGCAGTCTGTGCAGTGGGTAGGTGCAGAGGCAGACAGTCTTCTCCAGCCCACAGGTGCATGGGAAGCATGTCCCATCCACACAGGAGCAGCCTTGAGTCTCTGCCACCCTTCTCCTTGGGTGCCTTCATAGACACAGTGGCACATGTGGCCCTGTGGGCACAGCAGGGTTTGCCTCATGGTTGTCCCCCTCACATCAGGAGAGTGGCTTAGGATAAAGGGGGTGCTCCCAGGAAGACTGTTGGATTCTTTGTTTGCTTTCATAAGCATGTTCATGGGAAAAATCCACCTTTGCATAAAGCATAAAACCACTTTTTAACTGTGGTCTTTGAAAGACAAGCAAAACTGTCTTCCCTGTATAAATGGCACCTGAGAGAGCACACAGACTTTGTGGTCCATCTTAGAGAAGTAGCTGCCAGAAGAAGACATCACCAAGCTGGCTTCTCTTTCCTGTAGGCATCATCTTGTGATGATTCACAGAGCCCAGCTGAAGGGCATTGATGATGTGTCTCTATGATGCAATGGCAGAGCTGTGTCAGATCCAACACCAGAGCACTAATTTTCAGAGTAAGGACACTCATTTTTTTGCTTGGCAGAACAGTCTAACCAAAAACTTGTATGAAGTTGGCCCAAACCCTTCCCTAGCAGAGAGCAGGGGTGGCTGATACAGGCTCCCACGAGGGTCACTGTGGGCCTCTGTCTCTCTCCATCCAGATTCATTAATTAGGGGAAGATGAGGGCAGGACATGCTGTTTCAAGGGACTTGCTCTCACAGGGCAGCATTTCCTCTGGTTTCTGCCATTGAGCTGACAGCACAGGGACCAGAAACAAGAGATGTGAATTAAAAATAGAGAAGAAGAGCTGCATCTTTTGCAGGTATGAAACTTGACTATGGGTAGGCAAAACAGTTAATTGCAGCAATTTCTGAAGGTCAGAGCATCATGAGGGGATGGCAATCAACAGCTGAGAGCCAAAGGAAGCCCAGATGTTTAAGTTGCATGTTGAGCAAACTTGATTGAGAAATCAGAGAAAGATTCTGTTCTTCTACACCCAGATTTTTTTTTTAGGTTAAAAATGCACTTGAAGCTCTTTTTTGCAGCTTTGACCTCAGCAAACGCCAGTTGTTCAACTGTCAGAGTTGTGAGCTCCAGTGATTTATTTAAGTCTCATGCTGGCTGGTATTTCTGACAGCTTGGAGACTCACGCAAATAAATCAGCATTTCAGCTATTATCAACCTAAGTTACTACACATTCTGCTAAAACAAAGGAAAATAATTTGGTCCTACAAATGTGTATACCAGGAGTCAGCCAAACCCCAGAGGCTGCTACCTGAAAAAACACTGGTTTTTTTTTGTTTTTTTTTTAGTTGATGATACGGTGTGGGACATAACAAGTCTTGTTTCTTAACGCCTGGAGTCACTTTTAGATTATACCCTAGATTGTACCTTCAGATTGCACAGGTACACTTGGACTGTGTTGTTACTTTGTCACAGGCTCCAGTGCCCACAGTACCTGCACCTGTGACTCACAGCAGCACCACGGGGCGTTGGAGGATCATCCACCACCACTGGCATCAAATCAAGCCTTGTGCAAAACCTTCACCAGGATGGGCAGGAGATGTGCCTGCTCTCACTGCCTGCTGCTGGAAGTCATCAGGAGCCTCCAGGAAATGCCAGTCAGAAAGGGCTGGAGGCAGCAACAAAGGAGAAATAAATCTGAGCCTAGCATATCAGAAGATATTTAGTATAAAGGAATATTTACTAGTCCTGCTTTGTGCTTTAGGCACAGCATTAGGTAAAAGTGGTCTTCTCAGCCTCTTGTATTTGCAAAACAATGCACATCAGTTGGACTTTGGAAACAAAAGGTGAACAGTCTGATAGAACAGATGCCTAGTTCCTGAACAAGGCTCTGACCTCACTCCAGAACAAGTGTCTTGAGCATTTGTCTGTAAGACTGAGGCCGTTGACCAGTGCCTTTCAAAGCAAACAGAAAGATCACCACTGGCCACAGTAAGAGTTGGATCCAGATGAAATGCTGCACCCAGAAACTCAATTTTCTACTGATTTTTCCAGAGATAATAAGCTTTTACAAACCTTTGGAGAATGAAGACTTTCACTTGTAGCTCCACTGACTTCACCATCCTGCCCCAACAACATAAACAAAACAAATTACCTGAGACTTGCAGACTACCCTGGCCAGGAGTGCACAGTCTTCCTGTTTCTACATAAGAGGAAGTATTCCCTGGTTTGCAAGGTGGGCTCAGGCAAAAGGAACAGCCCCTTTTCTTTAATTAATTTTGTTGCTATTTGTATCTGCACTTTTGTTCATAGTTTCAGGTGCGCTAGTTATCAGGAATATCTGCTTCAAGGCGTAAGCAGTCACAGTTCTCAATTCTGCCTTCCCCTGCCTTCTCTCCTGAAATAAGTGTGAGGCACTTTCCCACAGATGCTCCAGAGCAGATCTATTTTGATCACCAAAATATTAAACCCGCAAACTCGGGGAAGGAAACAAAAGTAAATAAAAAAATAAAAGGCCTTTCAAATCAAGTGAGTAAGCCAAGGGGGAAAAAATAGACTCAGTCATTTCTCCTACCCATTTAATTAATACCATTCCACTTCAGAAACGGCACACGCAGAGCAGACCTCTCCGAGAGCCTGTGTACGGCCCAGCTCCTGCAGCTGCCCCGCTCCTGCTCTCCCTGCTGGGCCCTGGCTCTGCCGTGCCCCTGCCAGGGGCCAGAGCTGGCGGTGCCCGAGGCAAGGCTGCGTGTAGGGCCATGCTCCCCACCCGGGCCTTGCTCCAGCAAAGTGTTTGAGCACATACCCTAGTGAAAGGAGCAGGACTGGTTGTGCTTCAAGATAAGATTGTCTGCCAGGGCTTTGTTGGAAGCAGCCTTGCAGATGCAGGAAGGAAAACAAGCTGTAAAGATGGCAAAAGGAGAAGGAAAAAAATGCCCCAAGGGAAGCAGCACTGGCAGGAGACAAAGTAAAGGGCACAGTAAGACTGAGACGAACTTGCACAGTACAAGTCGTGTCCTGCATTAAGAATCCCCCTTGCCCCACTCACTTGTGTGTTCTGCACCTCCCAGGGCAGCCAGTGCTGGGGCAGGGTGCCAGGGACCTTGGCAGGAGGTGGCACAGTCCACCCACACCCCATGTTGCCTGCAAACTGCCCTGAACAAACAGCTGTGACACTGGCTGTGAAGGCAGCAGGGGCTGCTTTGCTCACAGTGACAAAACCTACCTAGGATACAAGTTGTGGGGCTACTCACCAATTAAGTATTTCAGTGGCAGCAGGAGAAGCATTTGTTGGCACAATTTGGAGGAGGATGATCAAAAGCTGCTCCCACAGGAGCAGGTGGACAAGTGAAGAGGTGACAAGTGAAGTACAGCAAGAACAGCAGAGCCAGCCCAGCAGCCCCTGCTGCTAGCTAACCAAGCACAGCACTCAGGCACTCATGTCATGTTTTCTTGTTTAGGGTGCCTGGCTGTTTTTCCAGATTTAGCCTCCTATTGAATCCATGGGTGTGGCCCTGCATTCAGCCTGTCCTGTGGATGTACAAAGAGAACACGGACCTGCACAGAGGATCCATGGAGGCTCACCACTTCCTTATAGATGAAGGTTTTACTGCTTGAACATTTTGCTTCAAGCAAGCCAAGGATTCAAGGGGAAATCTTAGTCCCACTTTAGCTCAAGCTAGTTCTGTGCAGCCCAGCCTTTTGCATCCATCTGCCCCACAGGTATTTTATTCAGCATAGTTTCATGGTTTGCACATCTCCACTCATTTATGGCCCTTTCTCCATTGCTCCAATCCACAACAACAGGAGGATGGAGTCTCCAGCTGGACAGTGAGGATGGTGTGAGGGCAGGGACACCAGGGGCAGCTGAGTTTTACGTGCTGAGGTGGGAAACAGCACTTCACAACGTGTGGTTTTGGTTCTCCGCAGTCTGGAGGCTAAAACCAGCACCTGCAGCCCCACAGGAGCCCTGCTGAGAGCACAGGGAGGAGCTGTGGGGTTGGAACCGGCTCAGTCCTGTTGGAATTCAACTGACTGGTGATAAACTCTGTGAGCCAGACAAGACCCGAGACAAGACCCAAGATAAGACCCAAGATAAGACCCAAGATAATCCACACAGCTTCCTGCTGCACTTTTTGGCTTGATGCATCTCCAAGTTAAACCAGCACCTTGTCCTCACAAGTGGCTGAGCCGTGGTTCCTGGCACACACTGGACCTGGACCACAGGAGCAACAGGACTGGGCCAGAGGGTCCACAGCTGTGCCAGAGCACCGTGGACAGTTGCACAGCCCCAGGGACCCCAGGGAATAGCAGGGTACTTACAGTGAAAGCCAGGGCTGCTGCTTTGTGCCCTGAGGCTCAAGGTCATTTCTTTTTCCAGAACAAGGAAAAGAGACTTGTGCTAAGTACCTCGGTTTGTTTAATCCACCGTACAGAAACAAAAGCCTGAGAGATTCAAAGCTCCACTGTTTATTCTATCAGGCTTATTTCTGGGCTAAATAAACCATCAAAATCTAAGCCTCAGCTGAAAACATCTAAACATGCTAGCTGAAGCTAATGAATAGTTAGTGTTTGGCAAAGAAAAAGCATGAATCCATAATTATTGTGAGTCACCTGGAGAAACCAGAGCAGTAGCCAACAAAAAACCTCCTTTGAATAACTCAATGGGAATGAAGATGCCTAGAAGTGTGCACATCATCAACACCACATCTCAGCCCAGGTGAGGCTGTTCTGTAGAGGATGTTTCAGATCTCCATTGGTCACTGACCAAGAATCCCATGCCAGTCTCACCAGAAGCCCATCCCTGCATACAAGGGCAGTCTGACATCCACATTCCCTCCGTGACTCATAGGATTGGACAAGTCAGGCTTTTGCAGACAACAAAAAAAGATAAAAATCATATTGCTTGGGGGAGTGCCAAGCTATTATTTCACCCAATTAGCGTCTTGAACTGCTGAAAGTTAAAAGGATTTCCTCTGCAAAGAGAACATTCCCCAGCCAGAAAGTCTCCAGAAAGGTACAGGCGCAATAACTCCTGGCATTTGGTGTTAGGAAACAAGCGTCTAGACAAAGCTGCCTTCTTTTGATTTGTTTTTGATGACATTTTAAAGGATGCTACAGTACAGATCCTAGGACTTGAATTTCTGTTTTTACACTGTAGATACCTGTGACAGCTTCACACATCCAGAACATGCTGGAAATTATTTCCACATCTTTGGTTGTTTTATTTAACCACTACAGTCTAGAAGTACCATACCCCCTGGGGTTCTAATGGATGGATATCACTGTTTGCATGGATGCGCTGTCAGGCAGGAGCAAGAGCTGCCTGCACCGACCCTGCAGCTGAAACTGCCTCCTGGGGAGACCATGAGTGGGTTTGGCCCCATATCAGTCCTGCTTGAGAAGCCTCAGTTGATCTGAGGAGCACAAGGGGCTCTGGCACAGGGGTCTCACAGGAAAGTGCCCGACACTCTGGTGCAAGGTTCAAACAGCCTCTCATGCACTGCATGTGGCACACCTGGGTCTGGGCACAGGAGCTCTCTCTTGGCATTCCTCACTCAACTTGGCACCTCCTTTCCCATACCTCCTTGCTGTGAACCAAGCAAAGCCATGGAAAATTGTACTAAGGGGGAAGGTTTTTACCTTGTCCTGCTGTTCCCAGGTGGGCACAGGCAGGCTGGCCATGGGGAGGAAGCAGCTTCCCCTGCCACAGCACTTCCCATGGTTGCTTCAGCATGTTGCAATACACTGATTGAGCAACTGGTAATCATATTGCATTTATCTCTATCTGCAGTGTTATGGTGTTACATTCATAGCTGTCTAAACAGGAGCCTGCCTCCCATCCACAATCCATTTTGTGTGACCTTGCTGATCCTGCAGCAGAGAGCAGCACTAAAGACTGAGCTTATGTTTCGGTGCTGTCCCCCACCCAACCAGTGCCACACCAGTTTTTAAAAAGTCATTTTTAAATGTGCTTCTACATTGCTATAAAAGCAACCTTACTGCCACCCTGCAAAAGGAAATGTTTTGTGTTTTGGCACAGCGAGCTTTAGATCCTTTTCAAGAAGAGGGAATTTAGTGTGGCTGCCCTGGGACTGGCTGTAGCTTTATCAAGAGAGATTTCATCATGGACTTAGACAACCTCGCTTGCAGCCATTGTGCTGTCAGACAGGTTTCCTTCCTCTTCTTCCCAACACTTCTACATCACATCCTATTTAGAGCTCTTATAGTGCTTCATAAATAATGCGATAATGAGAGCCCTGTACTCTTGTGGGATTTGGAAGGCATTATCTCAGTTTTTAAGAGTGGAATATGAAGATCAGAGATTAAAGGTGGCAAGTCCAATGGGCTGTGATCCAAACAAGCGTTCTTCTAATTCATTCCCCTTACATTTGGAACCCTTTCCTGGCTTACACACTCAGCCCAGCTTTCCCACTTATTCATCCTAGCACTTCAGTCCTGCCCCATCCTTTCTGTCCAGAGTACCTCCTTCACAAATTTCACAGTGTTGTTCACAAGAACATCACTGTCTGCCACTCACTGTATTTTGCTCGAGGTCTGTAGAGACAAAATTGCTGCTTCCATTGGACAGTAACTAGAATGAGAAATTAAACATCAGAAAATCTGTTGTAGATTAATACTGCTGAAAACTTGTGGGTCATTGGACATAGGGATGCTCACCACTGTAAGAGGAATAACCTTTTGCTTAAGAAATACAACAGAGTGCAAAGGACATGAAAAGAAAAAAGCTCAGAGCTAGGGCTAACCCTTGGAGGACAAGCACTCACTGCAGAAGCTCCTGGATTTCCAGCCGGGGCTAATTAAGCATAAGGAAGTGCAAGCATGGATGGAGCATTTGACAGCACTTCATGTTAGCCA
This sequence comes from Vidua chalybeata, assembly GCF_026979565.1. Classification (NCBI taxonomy): domain Eukaryota; kingdom Metazoa; phylum Chordata; class Aves; order Passeriformes; family Viduidae; genus Vidua; species Vidua chalybeata. The sequence continues at coordinate 12,553,342 of NC_071536.1, read as the reverse complement.
GAAGAGGCAGCCTCCATCTCAGGGCATCACCAGCTCTGTGGGGGCAAGGCTGGCTGATGCCAAGGGCTGCACATCACACCCAGTAGCTGGAAAGGCACAGAGGCTGAACCTGACAACTCAGACAAGATTTCTATTCCAAATTTTAAGCTGCTCCAAAAGACAACATGCTGCTGTGCTTCTCCCTGAGAAACAGGAAGCTACTGTTGAGCTGTCCATAGTTTATAATAAAATTATTATTTTTTCCAGTGAAAGTGAAGCCTTGCTGAAGGACCACACAGGCACCAGGATGCCGCACAGATGGCAGGAAGCCAAATTATGGGATTTTCCATGTGAATAAATAGCTTGAGAAGGATGGGTGAGCTGAAGGTTTTACCTGAAAAACAGCACTGGTTCAGTCCCTCCCACAGCAGGCAGCCTTTGTGACCCCTGAGCAGTTACCTCTGTGTCTCCACACCAGGCACCTCTCACTGCAGGGACACACAAGCTCCCAGGATAGCTCTGGAGAACTTCTCCATTGCAGAGCAGAAGGGCTCTGGAGTGGGACACAGTGCCCACCCATCTCATTCTGTGACAGGGAAAAACAGGGTGCCTCTACTTGGCTTCTGATGCCCAACAAGAGCTGCTGCACATAGGCATGGACACAGGGCAGGCATGCAGAGGATGTGTGTCTGTGGGTGGTAGGAGCAATTTCAGGATGGCTAGAACAAGCAGGATGCCTACAGGAGCAGGAGACTGAAAGGAAGTGCACATCCATGGCCTCTAGGCACTGGGGTGAGGGGCTGCTGCAGGGCAAGGCAGGGCTGCAGCAGTGTCCCCCAGTGTTCCCATTAAAGCAACTCCTCATGCACAAGGGAATGCTACCAGGCAAATTCCCAGGCAACAAACAAACAAATAAACAAAATCCCCAAACATCTGTTTTCCAAGACTACGGTTTTAGCCTGAAGAAAACACTCATTTCTTGACAAGGGCTTTCATGGCGCTAAGTAGCAACTCAAAAAGCTGGATGATGTCTCTGGTGAGAGGGTGCCCAGCAGAAGCAGACAGTGAGCAGCCCCTGCACTCACTGATGCCCATCCTGCAGAGCAGGGATGAGAGCACAACACACAGCTGTTCTGTTCCAAAGGATTAAAAAACAAGCAGAAAACTCCACTCTAAAAAACCCAGCCCAGACAAAAAAACCCCAACCAAACCAAAAAAGCCCCCACCAAAATCCAAACCACTAATTTTGCCAGGTGCTTTGCAGCTGACAGCCAGCATGACTTTCCTTTTGGGTCAGTGTGAATAACAAGGAGAAACAGGTAGGAAATCTCCAGGACCTCAACCCAGAAGCTGCCAGGCCCACGGACTTCACAGAACTGATCCCCTCAGAGGGAACATGAGAGGTTGTCACCAGCACACTCAGAAAGGCTGCACTGTCACTAGATTAACACCTGACAGCTCCCAGAAGGCTGGGCTGGTGGTTGTGTTCCTGGCAGGGGCTGTAACTGCTCAGTCCATTGGACAGTCAGCTATGAATTAAAACTTACCATGGGCTGTGAAGGAAGGCTGTCTGCCCCTCCAGCTCTCAGTCAAAATGAGAATAATTTTCAAAAGTCTTGTTATATCCCTTTCTAACTGCAAACCATCCCTTTGAAACACCCTCATTCACCCTCTTCTAGGCGTTAGCTCCAGTTCATCAACCATTTTCCACTGCTAGTTTTGGCTTAGAGTAACCCTTATTGGTAAAATGCTCTAAGAATCATATATCATTTTAGATCCTTCTGTTCCACAGGTCTCACTGTTTTGCTTTAAGTGCCATCATCAGTCTGGCTAACTCTTCTATCTGCATTCAAAATACTCAAAGCCTCTATCCTTACTCTAACTTTAGTTCTGGGATTTTGGTTTTGCTTTATCAGTAGAAAAAGATCCATTTTGGGATTAATCACCTCCCTTACAAAAACTAGTGACTAGTTCATGCTCTACATAAATGTCTTTGATGCACAATTACTCCTTACAGGAGGAGGCTGTACAAGCCTCAAATCTACTGTAAAAAGAGAAAAGGTTTGGGTCACAATTAAAGGCCTGTCACACTTCTTAGGTAAGAATCACCACTTCTCTGTGCAAAGAGGTTGTAGTATTTCCCAGCTATAACTGTAGGCTTTATTACTATTTTAAGGTGCAAGACTGCACATAAATGCCCAAACCATCGTCTGTGGAAAACCATGCCTGAGAAAACCAATCTTATCACCTTGAACTGATAAGCAACTTGAAATGCAGTGACCTTCTTACAGTGACTGCAGTCTATCAGCAGTGTTTATTTTCACTGATCATATTTAGCACTTGAGCTGAATACACTCACCAATGTTTCCAGCAGTAGCCCTTGCGGATATGCAGCTCATTGTTCTGAATATGAGGAGTTTAACAGCTCAAACTAGAACCCAGAGTACTTATTCCTTTACCTGCTTAAAGGAGGTGATGGCAGATTAATGTATGGTCTATCCAGCACTGAAAAACTTGAAATTTGCTTCCTCTTCTCCACCCACTATTTCTGGGTCACAGACATTTTGAAAGAGAAAAAAGTAGAAGCTCTAGTTAATTGGGTATTAAAATCAACATTCCCAGCATGGGAACAGGAGAGGGAAAGACTTGCTGCTTCATGACCAAGCTCCAATGGGCTGCCTTGTGAGATGGAAGCCGGCCAGCACTGGACATTCGCTTGCAATGATAAACCACTAAAATGTGCTACGTAAGGAAAGAAGTAGATCTCATTCTCTTGTTATCAAAGGAATAAGCAAAAGGAAGAAAAAAGTGGCCATGCAAAAATAACTTCTCTCCATTTCAATCCACTGATTAGACCTACTAGCAACTGATGTTCATATAAATTTTCTGATTAGGGTAAATTATACATGACAGTTTTTTGAACAGCACATACATAATTTATCTGATACGTTTGAAGAAGAACATTAATAGTTCAGAGGAAACTGAACTTTATGTCTGGTAAGGACTCCTGTTTGAAAATGCATTTACAATAAAAAAACCCAAAGGCACTAATAGTCAACTCTTTATCTCATTATGAATACTTTTTAATACCTTTGCTGCCCATTTAAACATTTCACCTTAGATTTATCTTACTTGTCTAGCAAAAAGCAGATAAACTGGAATGGTCTCAGTATACCCAGGCAATCTCAATTAGAGCAGTTAAACTCATTGCAACCTTCCTAAGGGAAAAAAAAAAAAGGCAGTTCATATTCTTGATAGTGGCAGAACAGTGCATTTAGTAACTTAGTAACTCCATTCGTAACTTGTTACCAATCTCGTCAGGGATCCACTTGCTCTTACAGGCCACGAGCCATGGGCGGTTCAGTAGGAAGGAGCTGCTCAGAAGTTGTATTCCAAAGAAAAATGCCAGCTACACTGGCTACAGTTACCAAAGGTTACTCAGCTGAAGAAACTCATTTTTGTTTAGGTAATACTCTACCACTACACATGAGGAAAAAAAAAATCCTTCATAACAATTAATAAACTGAGTGCTAAGCACAGTTTTAAAAAAGTTTCTTTTTCCACCATAAGAGCTTTAGAGTCTTGATCACATGATGCTACTTTAGTGCATCTGTATTCCCATAAGAATGGCAAATTAGCAAATGGCTGATTTCTGCTACTAATAAAACACTTGTCTTTTCTACTTCATTATCAGATAGCTGAAGAAGTAATTTTGCTTGGGTTTGGTTTGGTTGGGGTTTTTTCCCTTGGATTTTGTTAGTTTTGAGGGTTTGTTTGGTTTTTGCTTTGTTTTGTTTTTAAATCAAGTGAGGGAAGTTGCTACAAACACCATGAAGCAGTTTGAAAGCTACCTCACATTTCTTCAAAACATGCACATGAATTTTGTTAGCCAGTGCAGCAAAACCAAAACATTTGGAAGATGCTTAAAAAACGCTTTATCAAAAGAACTACAGTGCAGACTCGGTAACACACCTCAACTGTTCAAAGCATCTTTGATATCATGCACAGATATCTGTATCCATTTTATGGAAAATTTAAGGATATTACAACCTTTGAAATCTTTAGAGAATAAACTGCAACAGAACATTTACACATTTAGAACTTTAGAAGTGACCAGTCATTCAAAACAATACATCTTGGAAATAGTCCTAATAATGGCTAGAAAAAACACCAAACAAGTTAAAAGACAAAGGCATAAGATCTCCATAAAAATGTTTTTATTCCTTATCAAGGGAGACTGGTTGTGAAAAGAGGATCTATTGTGAGCTTTTAAACAAAAGAAACCAGTACTCCTAATTATCAGAGACACCAGGGTATCCTGTTCCAGGGAGAAGACAGCTATCAAACCCATCTCCTTGCCCTCTTGCAACACAGGGAAGTTAGTTTTCAGCAAGAGGCTAAACAAATTATGTTGAAAAATGCTACTCCAAAGCAGCTGTCTAAGGGCCAGTGTTTTCTCCTGTTCCACATCAGTCTTCACCCTCATCTTTCATTTTCTTTTTTTTCTTCTTCTTTTTCTCTGTATTCTGCAAACAAACAAATGTTGCCATGAACAAAGCATAGTGGAAGAGGAAAGCAACATATGTAGCTAGGCAACAGGCTCACACGGCCGAAGCATCACCCCAGCTGCCATGCTCAGCAGAGCACAGCCCAAGCCATGTCCTTCCTCAGCTGCTGAATGTTCTGGCTGCTCACAGGGGCAGGGAGGCTGTGCCACACTGTCACAGCTCAGCCCTGTCCTCAGCCCTGCAGCTGACATACACAAAGGGCACAAAATTAAACCCTGTGTTAAGAACAGGACTTCAGAACTGAGCAAAAAGCTGGGTTTGGTCCCATCTGCTCTACTGTTGCTAGAAGGTAACAAATCAGCAGGTACAGCCTCTGCTTCCTACAAGTCCCAAAGTGGAGATGCCTGTGGATTGGCACCAAGGGACATTCTTACCACTAGAAAAGATGCAAAGAGGGGGAAGGCTAGAGCTGGGGGTGGGCAGAGGACAGGAGGGGAATGGAGGCATTGCAGTCACAAACTTTCCAGATCTTATTTTGTAATGCAAATCTTCTTGGACATTGTAGTGACGGATATCACAAAATAAAGTTACTAGAGCAAAACTATTTGCACGCCATGGATTATACATATATGAATTTCTCCCCACCCCTCACTCTACGTTTTGGAGAGAACATTCCCAAAAAGGATCAGGTAGCTGTGCAATTCTGCCTCACCTCAATTATGGGGCTGGTGGGGAGTTCCTCACTCAGTACCATCTCTTCTTCAGCTTGCTTTTCCTTATCCTTTTTCTTTTTCTTCTTTTTGACAGGTTCACCATCTTCTACAGCTGTCCCTTCTGCACCACAGAAAGGACAAAAATGAAAGGCAGGTTGCCAGTTATTAAGAGTGCAAAAGGAAAAGCTAGAAGATGTCAGAGGATGCAATGACTTCTATTCACCTTCTGTGTTAACTTACGTGCAGAACTACTCCCTGCTATAACCAAAATATACAACTACTTCAGACATTAGTGACAGTGTTCAGACAGCACTATTCACATCTCCTGGTGAATTCATATCATGCTATTCCTACATGCTGCTCCCAGAGTTTAAAACAAGCTTGCACGTTTTCATTTGTTTGCCAAATTACCTTCAAGTACTCCATTGGAAAAGTAACTGTCCACAGTTTGGCAAGTATTTTTACCAGCAACACAGGAGCAGCAAAAGGACTCTAAATCCCTTCTTAGAAATACATTTAGCCAGCAGTAGCTTGTTCACAACTGATTTCTCCATCTTGATGTTGGAAATTTGTTAAGAAGCAGACCAGTTTTCTTTACTGTTTAGATTGGCAAACACAAATATCTCAATGCAACTTCAAGCATTTAATGCAGAAACACTTTCCTATCCTGGATGACAGGAATTATTTATAATACTATTTATATAAGCTGAGAGGAATGTCAACCCAGGGAAAGATTTACTTATGACCCTACAGTTACTTCTCAGAACAATTCATCAACAGCTGCCCTATCTAATCACAGTGGTAATGGAACTGTGATTTACCACTCACTTCCTAGAATACATCCCCAGTCTTGGGAATCTCGAGGTAAAGAAATCAAGCAGAAATCATTAACAAGCTGACAGCCTATGCAGCAGCCAGGCTGTTACTGGAGCATACCCAAGTTAAATTTATTTGCACAGCTGAGTCAGTGCTGGATACCAAATTTCACACAGTACTCATGACTAAGTTCATAATGTAGCAACCACTGTCCTTCAGTAGCTACAAAATTGATGCTGAAATCAGTGGTGTTTGTGGTATGTATAGTTGCTACTGGAGATATGACTTAAGACGTCATTTTCTCACCATATGTCCCCCATGAAAGAACCAATTTCATTTTCAAGAACACTCACTCACCACTTACAAAAAGAACAAGTTCAATTAAAAAAAAAAAAGACCCAAACCACATAACCTCCTAAGATCTTGACTGTACTTTGTCACAAGTTTAGTTCCTCAAGCCAGAAGAAGGATTATATGAGTCAAAAATAACACTTCAAACTCTGCCTCTAACATTAGCTTCAGATTAAAAAAAGTTGGCTTCGGGGCAAAAAATTTCTAGACATGTCTACAGAAGAATACAGCCAACACATGCAGTTTTCTGACATTAAAAAACATACCAGAAGCAAAACAGCAAAAGATTCTAGACAAAAATCCCTGGTAAATCTGCCACAAAATTAACAGAGAACAGTGTGCAAGCATAAGGCATTCAAAGCAGCTGCAAAAATAAGTGTCCTCACCTCCCTATGTATGATATGGGGAAATTAAAAGTAGCTGAAAAATAAGCATAAACTATATTAAAACCACACTGTATAACAGGAGCATGCACATAGTATTTTGCTATGCTACATGTTTTTACTCAGCTGGATTGGTAAAATATGCATTTCCAAGAAAAATGTTGGGTGGTAACCTTGAAAAAATAATTTCTTGTTATTACCCTAGATGTCATCAAGTCTGACACACCAGGCAGTGGAACCTCTCACAATTTACAGTGCAGATGATGCACTGGGTGCTCACAGGCACTGTCACTTCTCACAAGCAGCAGAGCCCTCCCTGAAGATTTCAGCTGCTGCCTTCTAGCAAAGCTCATCACAAGACTTCACATATTTGTACCTAGCCAGAATAAGGATAAAGGCTCCAGGGGTGCTGGTCTTTTCCCTCTAGGTGCAATACTTCCAAGTCAATCAAGGCCAATGGGGGTTTCTTTGTGATACACAGCGGCTGACAAGGAAAACAATAGCTCTGACTCGGCACAGAAAGCAGCACTCTGAAGAGCAGTTTGACTGATGGCCCTGGGAGTGCTGCACATCACTAGCAGTAGTTCCACTCACCATTTTCCACCATTTTTGTCTAAGCTTTTACACATAAGCCTGATGTCGTGATGTATCCTCCCTCCTCCAGACAATATTCCACATCTACAGAATGAAGTCACACTGCTGATCAGTAAAGAACACCCCGTCAAGCTGTTGCTGTTGTATCTTGCAGGGTTCACTCCATTAACACCATTAATTTAAGATATTTCTCTTTTCAAGAGATACCTTCCCAAGTCACTGCTACTATATCCTGATGCTAAATGCAAGCTGAAGGCTTCCCTGGGGACACTGGCTAGCCCTGCTGGTGGCATGCATTCTGTTTGGCCACATCCAACTTCAGAGACCACAGTCACAAAAACACCCGCCCTATTTCCCTTCACCAACATGAAAACAGGTTTTAACAGACAGCTCCTGAAGTGGATTATAACTTGTTTCAGGCACTAATCCTTGCACTTGGTTTCCTGACAGGTATAAAAGGTGAATGTGTTTTGAAGTCACACCTCAACCCCCAATCCCCTGCCAGCTCCCACTCAAAGTACTGCCATTCATGCACCCCAAACAGGGAGAGGTAAAACACCACACATCTCATCTTGCAGTAACATTTACACTTCAGACTGGCATAATGCAAAATACTTTGTCCCCCTTTACAACAGATATTAAAAGCAATGGTTTGACCAAAACTTTTCAGTGGCAGTTTCCCAGCTCCTTCCTGTCCTTTACCTTCCTCTTGTAATACAAACCAAATAAAAATTTCTGGCTGAAGAAAGCCTTTTTTTCTGGGACTACTTTTCCACCATCCCCCATTTTTTATGCAGCTGCACAAACAGCATGGGAAAGGAGCGGGCAGAGACTTCTTTCACAACACACTGTCTGGATGTGTTATCTCTGACCAGGCAAAAGCTGAATAGAGCACTGCAGCAAAAAACAACAGAGCCAAGAATAGCAGACATTAAAGACATGCATATTAAAGTGGACATGCAACATAAATCTTAATACTGGGACCTCCTCTGCAGCCTTCTGTGTATTATGTGACTTGCTGAACTCCTCAGCCTTCTAGGACCACCAAGCCCCTACTAGCACACTGTGCTATCAGAGAAATCATGCTGGAAAACAGCAATGCTATGGTCTCTCCACAGCTGTCAGGGAAATCCGTGTACCCATGCTGGGTGCTCAAATGCAATTTGCAAACATGAGGCAATACTATTTTCAAGGGTACAAGAGGACGGGCTGAAGGGATTAATTCTGCATAAAAATGACATAAGATAAATAAACTCTCCAGAAACATTCTACAGTCTGAAGCAACTGGCATAGTTAGCACTAATGCCCAGGTAGTCAAATAAAATGACCCAGTTGATACAAAGAACTGAGAAAAAGTAGAAGCTATTAACCATACATTTGAAGAATTACTCATCTTTTAAGGAAGAAAAGCAACACATCTGAAGCCTGTCTTCAGGTTTGGGGAAAATTTGAAAAACAAGCAGCCAAATAATACAGATTTCAGTTGTCCACAAATATTCTGGACACTACCTCCAGTTCAAGGATACCTGCTAAGCTCCAACCAATCCCCAAATCTGAATATAAAGTAAATGAAGCAAACACGAGCAGGTTTGTGTATAAAAGCACTAACCACTGAATAATATAACTGTGAAATGAAATATCCTCCTCAAACTACAAAAGAGCAGGCTGGAAGGCAATGTAATATTTCACCTGCAACAAGCTCCTGCCTGTGAGATGTCAACACTTGCTTTGATAATGCAAGGGAAGCCCAAAGGAACATTTCTGGCTATAGTAATGGAAGTTGGTTCAAAAGCAGTAGCTGTGAGAACACCCATATTCTCCAAAAGCAAATGGGCAAAGTTCAAGCCTCCAAAGTACTGATGTCCTTTTCTCATTATGCTAAATCTAAGAGAACAAGCTGGAGCACAGATCTCAGCTTTACAGCACAAAGGATTCTCCTTCACTCCGGTGTAACTTTATTTCTCAGCCATGTTTAGATTCCTGCAAGTTGCTCCCTCCATGTACAGAGACACCATGGACTAAGTGGTGTCTGGAATGATCACACCTCCATCACCTGAGCATAAAGAGGTATTGAACCAGCATATCTGCATTCTGATTCCCTAGTACAGAGCAGCAGAGAAGGCAGAAAGGGAAGGCTCTGACAGCCCTCACCTACTGCAGGCACAGGTAGTTGGCAAAACATGTGAGTAGTTTGTGCCCAGATCTGGCTCTGGATCTCACAGAAGTGACTTTAAGTCCTCTTCTTTTTCCCCATTTTTCCCCTCCCAAGTTACACACTGGTGAGAACAGAATGTTTCTTAAAATGAACTATAATGTTAAACTAGATTATTTGCAGTTCAAAATCTTTCTTCACACAGTAACTTATCAGAGAAGGAAAGAACAACTGTGGACACAGTTCAGTTTTAGCTCCCCAGAGAGTAACAATTGTTCATGTATTACGCAAATTCAGATGGAAATTTCCAAGTGTTATTTCATGTCCAATTCTGACCTTTTATGTTGAAAAATGCCAGAAAACACTTCTACACAAAATAAAATAGTATTCTTGAAAGAAAATAGGGCAAGTTCTGGTTTTACAGAGAGCAGCTTTTCTGTCTTCAAGATACTAAATACAAACCTGTTGAGCAAGAAATTCTGCAAGAATATGAGTTTTGTTTTTCAATGTTCTTATACATTTACAACTGCTTGTAAATGGACTGCAGTCTGGTGTCAGTCACTTTTTAAAATACACTGCCATTCTCAAGGAGAATACCCAGGTACTGTGGCTGGCTGTAAATGCTATGCCCAACTGCATGATGCAAACAGTGACACGGCAGCAACACAGGTACAGCAACCAACCTTTCATCTCTGCTTTGAACTTCTTTGCTTTCACTGCAACCTCTGTGTCTTGTTCATCCACCTCCTGAATTTTGCGCTTCTTGGAAACAACAGGAAGTGTTGAGTCACCAGAGGGGTCAAACACTTTTACTTCACTGTAATGAAGAAAAAAAGTCAGTTTATGTATTAAGAAGAGCAAACCTTCAGGGAAGATCCTGCAGTTGAACATAAACTTTCCAACACAACCTTACCAAGAATATTTGAAAATCAATCTTGCTCAGCTAACAAAGCATCTCACAGGTAGTGAGGCCCTCCCTCCAATACAGAGTGCCTTTATCAGTAATCATGACTAGGGAAGAGATACCCCACAAAGTACAACTGTCTGATCTGAAAAGAAAATACCAGTTAACTACAACTTTGATTCTGGTTTATACCTGTTCAAGGCTCCACAGAGTACTTGAATTACCCATAACATTGATTTCTCTGATGCTGAAAGCCTATCTAGCATAGCCATATGGTCACAAGCACACAGCTCCCCACCATTTGGTGTATTATTGTATTGTATTTGGTATATTACCCCATAATTGTACCCTAGGGGTAATAATACATAAGCACACACACAAAGCATTAGAAGTAGCTTTATTACTGCTTTTTCTACACTACCTCTCCACCTTTACACTGCTAGGGCAAACTCACAAGGCAGGGTAATGTTACAGCTCATTGCTGTAGCACCTGTATCACTGAATTTATGGGACATTCAAATATCTAATCTGTGTCTGAAACTGCCTCTTCTCAGTTACTGCATGCTCATTTGTTCAGTCCCAAACTCCTCTACAGGCTGTAGAGAACCAGCCATCCTGAAGTCCAATGCTCTTTAATTGGAACTTGTAAGGGGGAACTGAATCATCAAATAACAATGAAGCAGTTTTTTTCTTATTCAGGACAGAATTCCTACTGAAGAAAGAAGAAGTTTTAAAACACTAAGTCTAAATATTTAGTCCCCAGCTACATAATGGACATCTGAACTTTTCTAAAATAGGAATCTGAAGTAGATACCTTGCACAGGTTATAAAAGCAACTGAAGCTGAGTGACTGGGCTGGGAAGCATGTGGTAATGCCAGCAGACAGTACCAGCAGCTCATCCTCCAAACATGGGAAATTATTTTTATGGGTATTAACACTGCATGTTGGTTTAAAGAAATTGATTGTGTAGCCTTTTGCAAAAAGCAGACTCTGCTTTAGTTAAACCCCAGTGAGCGCTCGCTGGCTTCCTTGTCACTGTCATAATACTGCTAACTAAAAACAAAACCAAAACCCCAAAACCATAAACAAGACAAATATAGCATCTCTTGCATCTTTTTTGGCAAGCATACAGAAACGTTTCACTTGAATCTCATCTCTAAAAACTAAATTGCATTTAACTTCTGATACATTACTTTAATTTAGCTAATTCATACAAAATCTATAGTTCCATACAAAACTAAGACTCTTGCCCATCTCCTTAAAACACTATTTTAGCCCTTCCAACATGCCCATGCAGCAGTACTGCCATTTTTGTACTACAAGGACAATTTGACAAGTACTGAGTTAGTTTCCCTTTTAGGTAGCTAGACTATGCCAAACAGCCAGGAATTATCTTCAGAACCTCCCTAAGCCTAGACATGTTTGCAAAGCATGTCTAACAGCAGAAACATGTCCTGGCAGGAGTTCACGATTCCTCATTTCCAGAGGTCAAACCCCAGCATCTATGTTGTCTCTTTAACAACCTCCTCCCTCAGCTCCTGCCTCCTGACACGCCCTGATGCTTCATTTACTGACTGACACTGTCTGCAAAAACTGCTCCAGAAATCACAGCCGTCACTCCACTTGGAAATGCCTGACATATGGAAATAGAAGTTACAGCTAGACTCCAGAAAGATGTTTGGGAGCTGCAGATGGGTGCAACAGTGCTAATTTTTCCTTACAGAATGAGCACTGGTTTTGCTGAGCTCTTGCCCTCTCTACACCAAAGGCTCAGCAAAATAAGCAGGCCAAGCAAAGCAAGAAGCCTGCAACCAAATTAAGCAATAAACCCAGATGTCACAGCACAGACTAATAATACCTTGTTCAAATCCTCAGATATTTGGCTGCCCCAGTTGCAATTTACAGTGTCATTTTGAGCACCAGAAAATGCTCTAACAGTGTCCAGAGTACATAAAGACCTTATCTATTGCTTAAGAGTGTTACTTATTACATACATGACTTAAACAAGGAGATGAAGCTTTGCTCAGAACAAGTAGTGCCTGGTTTTTTTTCCTTTTTTTAAGAATAAGATGACTAAGTAGGTCTCTAGGACAGCTTTCCTGTGAAATAAATTAATTCAAACTCTGATTTGCTCCAATTTATTTCATTTGGAATGGTAATAAATAAAGCTGCTGTATATTGACACTCTGCTTTTTGGGGTGCTGCTGGTAGCACCTAAAGTACTTGCTATCTGATGATGTCAGTAATTTACATTAGAAAATCTGGGAAAAAGGAAATTCTTATTAGCAACAGAACTTATTATCAATGTTTAAATAGCATAGAAAATGTTTTCTGGATCTTAGGTCAACTCAGCCCACAACCAAAAAGCTTCTCAGAAATAAAAACATGAAGAGTTATTTCTACTCAGCCAAGCTGAAAGGAAAAACTATTCACCTCTTGTTTTGATACTTGTCTGTCTTGGCCAAGGCTTTTCCAGTGCCACTTATTCTTCTTATCTACAAGAGAAATTTAGATATGAAAAACAAATTACTCATAAGGAAAAGAATGCACAACACAAGTTATTCAGCTCTTGAATTAAAAATGGAAAGACGGACATATATTATGGGTCAAGCTCTTGTGTACCTGCATTAGCTTTACACCTGAGCATAGAGTAGTCACAGGGAGTGTAACTGAGGTAAGGAAGGCTGAGGTGAGAATGGTCTCCCAAATGCTGCTCTTCAAGAGCCAAATTCAAGTAAGGGACATCTACTACTGCATCAGATATCTGGGACATCTACTACTGCATCAGATATCTGACAGTAACATGACATAACATCATACCTCCAAACTCCCAAAAGCAGCTCAAATTTGTGCACCTCTTTTCTTCGGCAAGAATAACTGCATGTCAGGGCAGGTATCACCCTACAGCTGGCATAAAGCCACCCTTAAAGCCACAACACAGGCCCCAAACGAAATTAAATGTGTATTTGTCAAGTGACTGGTTTGTCTTTTGGTGCTAACAGGTCTCCTTGCCTTTATTACAATGGGAAGTTTCACCTTCCATGGAGAGTGGGCAGGTTTTTCTGGATTTTTCTTTTCTGTTCTAGTGATGCCAGTACTAGAGCATTATTATCAGATCTAGCTTGGAAGGCTGAACCTAGATGTCATTCACAAGATCACATGCAGCAGCCACCTAAAAGAGGAAAGGGTCCCTATGCTCTCCCAGAACCCTGTGCTGATGGCAACATGGAACAGCAAGTGTGAAGAGGCAGGATATGTATCAGGTGGTAGGAGGGCAGTGCAGCAATTTGCAGAATAACATCTTGCTTTAGCTACAGAGAAAGCTCCCTAAGACTAAGCACCACCAGATTCTGCCCAGATTCTAGGAACCAAGCTAGAAAAAATATTGGCACAAATACTCCTTCTAAGGTAAAGAGAAAGAAACTATGAAATAATAAGCCTATCCTTGCAATTTAGAGATGCAAGGAATGCAAAGGTATGATCTTATTAATCTTGTTCACTATCAAAATTTTTCAGTATAAAGCAAATAAAGACAACCCTGTAAACAAGAACACCTATCACACAAATGCCTGCAGCCAACTTACACACCCAGCCACTCCAGCCAAAGCTGGGAGAAACTACAGGGTAAGAGTGACATGCTACTGAGTGAGAAGAGTCAAAAAGCAGTGTCAGAAAATCATACCCTGAACAAGAACGACAGCTTCATTCAGCTCTCTGCAAGACTTACCCCTCTCTCTTCTAAAAGCCTCAGTCTTGTCTCTACTTTTAGTCTGTTCTCAGCTCCCATTTCAGCACTGGTGTTCTCTCCAAGGGCATCGTAACGAATAGTCAAGGCAGTCTTTGCTGCCAGCATTCGAGAAATCTGGAAAAGCCAAAAATAATATTAAATGCTAAGACTTAACATAAGGCAATGATTCCCTCTGATCTGGAAACCATACCCACATACAAAATAACAAAGTAACAATTTACTAGCAGAGTTTAGTCCAAAAAATAATTAGTGTTTCATTCTTTCAACACTGAAATCCTGTTAATGTAACACCTTGCTTCCTTGATAAACAGAGGGAAACGTCTGAGACAGCAAGTCAGTTATACATATCCTACTCTACCCCAACCTTTAGACCAGGTTAGTCTGAGGTGTAATTACCAGCTTTCTCCACAATTCAAACATATATTCGTCCACCTGCATTATGAAAGACTAAGCATTAAGACCAAGCTGTAAATAACTTCAGTACAAAAACAGTCCAATTTTCAAGCAAGACTAAGGCCTTTAACACCTTAGTTTACTGCTACATAGAAGAAAGTATTAACATACTCCCTGAGAAAGTCAGTGTTACATCCTAACTCATCTAGAACACACGTATTATTGCTCAGGTATGTCAAACAGACAATCCTATTCCCTTTTTTTTGAACAGGAGTGAACAATATTCAAAGATTTGTAGGACAGTGGTACTTTCCATGTCATCAAAATTGATACAGTAAACCAAGCCATGGAAAAGCCTCACTGTGAAGTTCAAGCCATCATGAAGATATTAATGCCCTGGAAAAAGCCATGCCAGTAAAGAACTATGCAACTTACCTTCCCTTTATTTTTGGTATTGCTTTGTCCCACCAGGGAGGCATGATAGATAAGGCCAAACTTAGGTGTGTCCCTTTTAGTCTTCAGTGCTCTGAAGAGAGCCTTCTCAGCACCCAGTAACTGAACTGTAGAAGCTGGATGTTTTGCCAGATTCAGAAGGGAACCTAGAAAGAGGTGATACAGGAAGATTAATTTGTCAGAGGAGCAGCTAAGCTAGTTTCCTGCTTTTGAATAGTGTAAGAAGCTCAGATCCATCTGTTTTCATGAGAGCTGTTTCCTATTTGTTTCTTGAAGGACAGGTAAACCATTTCTTTCATGCCTCAACTGTCTTGGTTTGATTTGAGCATCAGGAAAGAAGGCTGACTCAATAAAACATATTCCACTGGAATAATAAAACATATTCCACTGGAATAATGCCTACTCCTGACAGTCTGATAGCAAGAACATTTCATCACAGAACTGCAGCACAGATAACTGAAATAAGGCTTCTATCTTGAGCCAGCCTGACTACAAATGCCCAGTGTTGGTTTTTTACCTCAGAAGTGACTGAACTATCAGCAAGAGGCTCAGTAAGTGTCTCAGAAGAGGTAGTGACTTAAGTTGCCCTCATATTCCAAAAAGAATTCAGGCCAACTGAGATCTTCGTCATCACAGACTACTACCAAGCTCATGCTGGTATTCTCAAGATTCCTCAAGGGCTGCCTTCGCCCCATTTACCACAATATGTTCACCAGGCCTTATATAAGGCTGTTAGCTGACCAGCTCCTTGGAGAAAACCTCTGATGAGGTCACCTAAGACTTATTTATGTTGATCACTGTAACTCACCTGCATGAGCAATGAGCCTTGCTCCCACTAGTTCTCCCACCATGACAGTGAGATTGGGAGCAATGGCCATCATTCTGTTCTTCAGGTAGTCATAGAGCTGTGTCCGATACTCAGAGATTTCAATCACCTGGCACAGACAGAGTTTGGTTACAGGAGTCATTATCAGCCGACCAAAAAATAGTAAGAGATAAAAACACTGACACAAGGAAGCACTGAGAATTCCAATGTAGGAGACTAAAAAATTGCAACATACAAACAGCCAAGAGCCAAAGTAATGGGAAGCTTTATATAGGGCATATTCCCAGAGCACAGCTACATCCACAAAGCATATTGGATCTGTTCTGCTTATTCCCTTATGCAACTTATTTTCTCAGCAAAACTCCTGATAAAGGAGCTGACAACATGCCAAAGACAGAGAAGCAGAACAGAAATACTTAGTAAGGACATTTTCTTTAGGACAAAACCCAGAATATTCAGTTCTTACAAAAATCTTTGCCACCACTCTCTTGAAATGGGATACATGCTCTTTACTTGTTTCATACAAATATACACAATTAGAATGCACATAAACAAGCAGCCTGGTGTAGACCAAGAACAAGAACTCCTAACCCTGCCGCTCCCTGGTAAAGTCACAAAGGGATCCAACTGGCATAACTGAAGTCAGAGGGTTGTTTGCTCACACACTGCCCAGACAAGAGCAGGGTAGAATTCCTAATTCTTTTGGGGCTTCAGTGGTCCATTTTAAACCCAGGGTTTATCACCTAGCTTCCACAGTGACAAATTAAAGAGGCTATACAATGCTATTATCTCAAATACTTGAAAGTACAATGATAGCAAAATTCCTCCCAAAAGTAAGACTGCCACTTTCAGAAGGCCTTGTGCAGACATCAGCAGCCTGAGATGGCTCAGATGAGGTAGTGACTGTGCACCCTCACGTCTGAACATCAGGAAAGCAACAATATAGGAATCATCACTGCCATCACAAGACTTAGCACTGCCCTGGGAAAAGCTTTCCTCGGCATAAGTGGCTCTGAAACAGCTGAAATAGAGTCCTAGTCCTATCCATTCATGTGTACATACCTGATCACAGAGATGGATTATGTTGTTTATATCTTCTTCTGATACTTCTGTCCCCATAGAAATCTCAGCAGCAGCCTTCACATCCTCCTCAATCTCCTCTGGTAGGATGTCAGAAACATCAGAGGAAGCAAAATTGCTTCTGTCTCCTGTGGGGGACAGATGAAAGCATGTTTGTGCTGGGGGTGAGATGAACTAGTAAAAAAAGCACAGAAACAGATGAAGATAAAAGGCCAAAATAAAAACAGTGACTCAAGTCTGCCATCACACTATTCTGAATTCCTAATATATATGTCAGTGTTCTGACTTTGTGTTTATACCAACTAGGAATGGGTGGAAATAATAAATTTGAAACTAGAAAAAAAAAAACCAAAAACCAAAAAACAGCCCATACTGCATTCTTCACCTTTTCAGTAGCTGGTTGCTGCAAAATTTTCAGTGACACTATTACAAGAATAGAATTCCAGGAAGCAGTCACTTACCACTAACCAAATCTATTTAATTGTTCCTACAGCTGGGGGGGAAAAAAGCTCCCTTAAAACCACCAGTCTCTCTCTGGACTGCAAACTTCATTATTACAAAAAACCAACCAAGCAAAAAATAAATCAATACAAAGCACATGAGCCCAAGAGGTGAGGCAAGTGTCCAAAATACAGCAGTCATTCTTTCTGTTCTTATGAGTAGTTCTAGTAGCCGTTATCTTCAAGAACACCCAGAGACAGGCAACACTTCTCTCTACATCAGTTTTTTAGGAACTGGTTTCCAAACTGGTCTGCTGACTAATTATGATTCTAAGATGTGCTGGTGGTCCATGAAGGACTGGTTGGTGATGTGGCATTAACTTTCACTTAAGTTTCCAAATGGCAAATTGCACTAACATCCAGATGCAAACACACCCACCTTTTCTGCTGGCCCCATCTACCCTGCTGCTGCAGGCAGCGCTGCTCAGGGTGATGAGCAGCTGGATGAGCAGTGAGTGGCTCTCACACCAGTGCCACTCACGCTGTGCCTGTTGCCCTGTTCTTTTAAAAGTTTTCTATGCCTTCTGATGTTTACATATTTCTACTGGAGTTTCTCATGCACTGTCATGTAAATAATGATTGTTTTGCATTCTTCTTTGTGGGAGGAGAGAATTGATGGACTGTTGGTTTGATCAGTGTGGTTGGAGAGGTGACAATTTCATCCTCCAATCCACCGTCACTTTTGGAATACTATATATTGTGAGGTCAGAAATAAAACTTGCTTCCTTTTACTCGTTTGATCTTAGTGTGTGTGCTTGAGTTATTTCGTGTTGTAGTGTGACACGTGCCCACTGCCATGCCCCAGGCCCGGCTGTCCTCCCTACTCACCGACTTTCCGCACACATTTACAGTATGTCAGGTTATCCGTGATGATTTTGCCCAGTTCAGGGAAGTGCCAACCGTACCATTCCCGACAGCGCATGATGTAGTTATTCAGTTCTTTGTCCAAGTCATCAAGAAGAGCTAAAGAAAGAAGGATGAAGTTCTTTTTCTAAAAGGGCAACCTAAAAATGTGGTACTCTCAAACCAACCAATTTAAATTGTGTAAAGGGGGATTACCTGAAGTATTTCACTCTACAAATATTGGAATAAACCAAACTGCAGTACACTAGAAGTCTTTACTTTTCAGAGAACTGCGTAATACCAGGCACAATACTATAGAAATGTTAGAATTCCCATGAGTGTGGCCTCAAAGTTTTATCACTGGGACCATCTTGGACCAGCTCCCTAACAGCTGCAAAGCACACTCCCCTAGAAGGAGCGCAGCAGCCAGTTCTCCTTCCTTTTAGTCAGCCAAAGTACTACACACAAGGTTGATGTAAAATCTAGGCATCCAATTAACTTTGAGGAAAAAATGTTTTACTGGTAACTAACTGATCTTGTATTCCTTTACTTGATTTAAAAGAGCAAGCCTTTTAGTTGCTGTTATAATATAAATATACCAAATACTAAGCCAACGGGCTCACTATTTACTACATATGACAAATAACCAGATTTATAGTTTATTAGAGTAGAGCACCTACAGCATATACTGCTAGAGAGCCCTGTGGCTAAAATAGTTCCTGCTAATGCAATACCAACATTCCCATCTGTTGCCTCAGTGGTAGTGACGAAGGAACTGAATTACATCATTAATTTCAGTTTAACTATGTTTCATCATTGGCAACAGTCTGGGAATTAATATTCCAAACAGGATGCTTCACCACTGCTTCACAGCAAGAGTGCAGATTATGATGTGTGTGTCTTCAAGGAAAAAAGAGGAATGGGCTTTCCCAGCTGCTTTAAGAATTTCAGTCTCTTTTCCATTCAGAAAGCAGGGAGACAAAATGCAGCATTACACACTACAGTGTGATTTACACACCTAATGTAGGAGTCTATTTCTACATTGCCATCTATGCAAGACACCACCTAAATGATGGGTCAGAAAATGCTATCCTGTGGGGCCCATTCTCCCAGCACCCCTCAGAAGGGAGGCACGTTGGGAAGGAAAGCCCTTAGAGGACTGAACTAACACTGCCTGTAGCTCAGCTGATTTCTATGCTAAGAAAAAGTGCACGCCAGTTTATTGTATCACCCTAAAAATGTTCCTGCTTGTGGAAAACTCTATTGAGAAAACACACTTTATGCCCAGATGAACATCAGTGCCCAATTTACTAAGACATCCTAGGAGGAAAATGGCAGCAATACTTTTCTTTAGTCAATGTAAAGAAGTCAGCTATCTTAAGCCAAACCCATTAATAATTTAAGCTCTAAATATACTTACAAATTGCCTGGATAATCATGGTATCTACTTTGTCTGGGCTGAATTTCAGCTTGTATCGGGAAAGGCTGAGGAGACACAAATACAGTTTCATCAGCATCCTGACATCCTGTTGCAGAATATGCCCCACCTGTTCCTTTTTAACATGAATACAGTTGTCCACAGGTTCATTGAAACCAAGCTCAGTTCTGTGCCACTGACTGCTCTCAGCTGTGGCCAGAAGCCACAGTGACACAAGCTTCACAACAGCCTTCCCCATACCCTGTGACCAGGGTGAAAGAGAAAGTTAAGGTTATTTGTACCACCTGCTGCAGACTGAACATGAGTGCTGTGGCAGGAAATTAATTGGCTCTTGGCTTTTCTGCATGGTTCTCCACAAAATGTATTTGTCAACAGCACTTCCAGTTGGGCAGCAGCTGGAAGCAATCCACAAAACTGCACCTCCCTAGCAGCAAATACCAACACTAATCTGAAGCAACAAAAGAAACTTCCTGGAACAGATTCTCACTGTCTGAGAAAGCCCATTACCATCTGGCTTTAATGTTATGTTAACATTTTCTCTGTATGCTACAGTGAAAGACAATTGGTATCAATGAGGATTTGCATCTTAAAAGTCCTTTTTCAATATTAATGCCCATTTTCCAAGCAAACAGACTTTTTAGAAATTGGCTACAGCAAAGCAGTTCTCTAACTTGCCAATGGCTTGTGACAAGACAAGCTCATGTCAGAATATGGATTAAAAAGTTATTTGCTAATGGATGCTTGATCCCATGGTGATCCAACAACTTTGTATTTAACTACCACTCCACTAAATCTAAAAAGCAGCAAGAACAAGGTGGGAAGAACAACCCTACCTTTAATATTTGCATTATCTACTATATGGGCATTTATTCTAGCCCAAATCATCAAATTGTGGTCTCCACCTTGTCTCTTCGTGGCAGTGGAGCTTTAAATTACTCCCTTGACTGTTCCAGACACACTCTACATGAATTCTTGAAGTATGTAACATGAAAAGGAAAGCTACCAGCTTTCACTTTGGGTGAAGATGAAGCCTTTCCCTAAAGGGTGGGTGCAAACTGAAAGGCCTTCCTTTGTAAACAAGATTTTATTTACAGAAGTATCTTGACTTACAGAGTATAAAACCATGCCACATATTCAGAAACACTTCAAGCAGCACAGCACAGCCAGGGACGCAGGAGTGGGGCAGACAGGATGAAACAGAGCTGTTGTAGGAACTCACCTGTGTGCCAGACCCAGGCACATAGCTGCCATCTCTCGAGAAGGGAGGCCTGCTATGAGCCCTTCAATCTGGGAGCGAATTCCTCTCATCAGCTCTGTAACCATTGGGCTGTGTATACAACTCAAATTCAGCTTCTCCTGCAGTGTGGAAATCAATGGTCCAAAGTCAGGCATAGCACAACATTCCTCTGAAGTCCTTCTTCCAGCAGCCTTACATAATTTTAACTGGTTTTCCCACTGCAATCCTGTGATCACACAAGTTTCATCCATTTTTGATGTTCAGGGTAGCGACACCCCCAGTTCCCCACAGAGTTAATATTCCACTTTGAAGAGCAGATTTATAATTAATACTCTATCTGCTATGTAGAACATTCAACTTAAGATTCAAGATTTTGAAGTTTACTTAGAAACAGTTTGGTCACAGAAAGAAAATTCAGAGGCAGAGGATTTGTGTCTTTTTCAGAGAAAAAGACTGAATAACTAGTTCAACGTCTTTGCTCTTATTCCCTTCAACATTATGCCCTCATTTTGCAGCCTACAGTCTCCTAAGACAGCATGATAAGGTTGTCAGAACAAAGTTCAGTGGAACAGGGAGCAATTGGACATGAGATGGGAAACTGATATTTGACACCTAGGAAACACTGGAAAAAGCAGTCCACCTTCACAGAACCTCCTTCTTTCTCTGGGCAGGCAAGGACCAAGGGGTGTTCACAGCTACCTGCACACTAAGGAAGGTACAACAATGCCCACTCCCAAAAAGACAATAAATCACCACCCTACTATTGCTGCATCTGTTAGTGAGGAATATGTGTCCGCCTGGCTTGGGTTTTTTTGGTTGGTTCCTCCCTCCACTCTTTTTCTGGACTGGATAATTAGAAAATTAATTTTTCTACTTGCTGGATTTCTAACCAATATTTAAGAGAGAAATCAAGCAAACCTGAAGACCTCAGTGCATTCTTACCATATCAGTCACCTGTGTTCTCAAGACATCATGTTCCCTGGACACAGACTAGGATTACCTATCCTCTATGCTGCAAACACAGCACTGGCAGCATAATCCATTGCTAGTAACTGCAAAATCTCTGGATTCTGACTATAGCATTTCAGTAGCACGAGACAAAGGAAAAACAGCAAAATCAGTTATCACCTTTATGACACCTCCAAGTTTGGCATCTGCCACAGCCAACTGCTCGTGGGCATCTTTTGCCACAATCTTCTTGAGAATCTTTTTCAAGTTCTTGCTGAGCTTGCCTTCTACAAGAGCTGTGGATGCTGTATAAAACAAAAAGACCAAAGATGCTGTTTCTTTCTCCTAAAACCTGTAAAAATATTACTCCTAATTTCATGCATTTATTTTAACTGTCCACAGTAGCTCTAGTTTGAGCTGCAATATTACTTCACCATGCAATAGCTGCAAATCAAAATAGAAGAAAATTATACACATCTTCCTCTGAAGGCCTAAATCAAAAACCTTTCTCCGAGTTGCCTCTCCTTTCTCCATATGTTTTCAGTTCTATTTTTGCCAATTTTGTTTAAGGATCTCCACAAACAGTATGCCATACGCTTTAGATACATGTTTAACATTTCCAACAGCAAAGTTATATGGGAATATTTTGTGTATAATTTAATTAACCAACCATTTGCCAGGTCCCTTAGGCAGCAACCATGATATCCTAAACTGAGTAATGGCTTATTTGCATTCTCTGGTGATGATAATGTACTATCTAAAGCCCCAGGAATAATGCCAAACTGGACAGTCAGACAGACCCTTTTAATACAGCATGCAGACAGGAGAATCTTTAAAGGATGTTCTTCATTCTCAAATATTAATAGATCTGCAAAAGCTTTACAATCCCACACAATATATTTTAAGCAGGCACTTATACAACTCTGAGGGTCAGCTCTGTGCTCCACTGAACTTCTGGGACTGATACATCTCCATCACAGTAACAGAGCAGCAGCCAGTGATTTTTGGTTTCCAGAATCTAATGACATGTAAGAGTAAAATCAAAGTGCTGTGCTGAGTTTCCTCTCAATCCTTCTGCAATGCAGATAATTTTCTACCCTGCAAGCTGGCCAATAGCATCTAACCCCTTGAAACAGTCACATACATAGTCCTGCCTTCAAAATAAATGAGCCATAAGTAATCTGAACCTCTCCATTTCACAGACAAGTCAACTTGAAGCAAAGTAGTACGTGTTGGATGCTTTTGAGGTTTTTTTAACCAGTCTAACTATACATGAACTGAATCCAAACCTATGCAAAAGCAACATAATCCAAAAATTGTGCCATGGAGAGGAATGTACAACAGCTCTTTTACTTGCATCTCATGTTTGATGGTTGTGTCTCCATTCTTGTTTCTTTGATTCCTTTATAATCTATCCCTACTACATCAGACTATGAAGAACTGATCTTTAATTATAAATGTGACGTGGAACATTCACCTACTTAAATCATACAACACATTCAGCAGTAATTCTCACACTATTTCTGAATTATTGCCTAGAATTCCTACCATTTCTGTTCAAACCAGGCCACATATCAAGCATTTAAGTGCAGAATTCGTAAAAATTATTGAATAAAAGGCTTTCCATTTTGCTTAAACTCCTGAATTTGAGGAGAACACAGACCTTTCTTAGGCTGAAAACCACAGGCACAACAAGCATCCATAAAACCCAGGTGGTTGTAATAATGAGTGTTCTCTAATACCTATCTGTTGTCTCAGTGGTAGTGACGAATTGTTGACTCAAATCAGTGATATTCAGCTTCAACAAGAATCCATCATTGACAACAGACAGGATACATGTATCAGTCACAATTTATATGGTGCTCATTTGTAAACTGCTTAAAACTATGCACTGAAAGAAAAAACTACACTTTATTACATCTTTACTGCACTATAGACTGGATAGGTGACCTCATAACCATCAAAACCAGCTCACTTTTAAAAACTTGTAATTTAAAAGCTAAGAAAAGAAAGAGAGCATGGACACAGGCAAGTAATGAGTGAACTAGTGCATGACAGGGATTTGATTTTTTTGTAATAATAGTGTTAACTCACTTACCAGCAAGTGCTTCTGTTGTGTCCTGAAATTTTTCAAAGTGTTTCAGCTTTACTCTACAGAAATAAAATAGAAGTGTGCAAACAAGTGTACATAAACCACATGCTAGAACCATTTAATTTTTTTTTCTGCCTCTGCTACTACAGCTCCTCTCTTTTTCCTATGGCTTCAAGAGAGCAAAGATCAATATGCGGACCTTCAAAAAGGACTCAGAGCACTAAACTGGCCAATTCAGTCTGGTGTGACATTTCAGCTGGGTCTCACAACAATTATATAAAGGAAAAAAAAAAGGAATTTTGACTTGGTATTCCTTGGACTGACATCACCAGAAAACTTAACCCCCAGTTTTGCTTTGTAGTTCATATTTAAAGACAGACATCATCCATTTAAATTTCAACACTGCACCCTGATTGAGTGATGATAGCATCTTCCCACTCATCTTCAAAAGGAAATATTCTGCCTCTGTGGAATGCAGAGCCTGCATAGCTCAGGTTTAACATGCTTTTCAACCAAATGCATCTTCAAAGACTTTAAATTTGAACGGATTCATTGCCCATGAATCCTCAAGTCCTCCCCTGTAATTAGAATACGAGTTCTGAGCTGAGCTTAAGACAAACAACAAAAATTTCTTTAATGCCCTAAGTGCTGACCAGAGCCAAGAATCCTATGAAGAGTGTTTAACCACACTGTGTCAGATCCTTAGATACAGCTTCCCTCTAGCCCTCACACAGTCTGTGGTGTTGGGATATAGTTACAGTTTAAAAGCTATCTCAATCCAGTAAATTCCTTGTCAGGGACAGGCATTTAACTAATCCAGCTCTGATTAACAACTGCTGGTAGTGAGTCAAGCATCAGCAAAGGAAGCAAGGTCACAGATACAGCTGAATACTTGAGTTAAGCATTTGCAGATCCCAACAAAAGCTTCAGGCTTACAGTGATGCCTTTTCAAAAAGGCAAAAGAGGAATTATTTTTATCAGAGTAGAGATCCCATTAAGAGCCACATCCTGTATAGCAAGTGGCCAAGACGATGTTTCCAGGACAAGATTAACCCACTACAAACAGGCAGATGTGGGATATTCTGGCCTCTGCTCTAAGTAGCGTTACAGAGCAGGATAAATATGAAATGCATAGCTTACTCAGATGCATCCATTATAATCAAAGCTGGTTAGAAATCCTCCAATAAAAACACTAGACAGACTTGGAAGGAATCCACCGTTGTCCCCAGCTTTAGGGCAATTTGCTAGAAAGGCCAGCTTGATTAGTGGATGCTGCAATCCCTGTGCAACTCTGCAGTGGTGCTAACTCTCACTGATGGCATGGGCAAAAACACTAGCTCTCAATTCAGTGATTTACATAGTTCCACCTGGATTAAGCTTTATATTTCCCAAAAGAATTTCCTGTGAGCACAAACCCCTGTCATTTCACTGACACTTCCAGCATTACAAGCTTGGATGTTCTTGTCAAAGCACCCACATCACCTTAAAATACTATTCAACTTTTTTGCTTTGGTGACACACAGTAATGACTTCTGCTACTTAATTATACTGTAAGGTATTTCTTTCACTTTGATATTCCATTGTAAGCATCTCAGAGTATCTAACTTCACATTATCATTGCTCACAGCTTTTACAATACTGAAACTCAGAAGACAGTACTTCATTCTGAACCTCAGCTCTGTGTAAGTACAGGCAGCCATGTCCATCCACAAGCCACACTGCTATCCCCACATAAAACTGCTTACATTTTGTTTGCTTTTTCAGGAGTTTCAAATTCTTTCCACAGACTGTCAACTTCTTGAAGCTTTTTCTCATTCAGAACCTGCAGGAAAAAAACCACAACACACAACTACATTTACTTCTTCAACCCAGGAGACCTGAAACATTTACAGTGTATCCAACCACTTTGCAGTAGTTAACACAGATTGAGTCAACAAAGAATCTCGGTGATCTCTGTTTCTTCGTTCTCTCTCAGCAGCTTTACCCTACTAATAGACAATAGTGAAACATTTTTACTTTCACCTGAATTACAGAAGTTCTTCAATAATGGCTGCATCCTCCTGGACCTGGCACATTAAAGCAAAACTCTCTTCTTTATCAAAACTGGGCTTGCTCCATGTCCTCTACAGGACTTACTCATAATCATGGTGACCCAAACCCAAATTTACCACTGCTTTGGAAAAATAAAACATCTGGGAAACCTAACAGAAAGCACTGATCCCCCAAGTTATTTTCATTAATCAGACCTAACCCAAACAAAAAAGAAAACATCCCTGTAAAGAACAGTTGTCACCGCAGCTTGGTCGTCAACCAAGCCAAGAATTACCCAAGAGGCAGCAATGGCTTAATCCCACCTCTGTACACAGGGAACCCCCTCAGCTTTTAAGCAGCACAGATTAAGACTTACACTCTTGGAGCCTATAAACATTTCACAAAATGCAGAGTGCACAAGAAATACCCCAAAAATTGCTCAGGGGAATAGTCGAGATCTTTACAACACTGTGTTCTTTACATCTCACTCAATCTTGTGGTTTTGTCCCCACAATGTAAATGCAAAGCAATTGCAATTTAACTCCATGCAGAAATCATTCCTAGTATTATGAATTTTGCTCCCTGGCAGATTTTTAAACCCTGGTTGAAGAAGGTTGTGTTTTTTTAAACTCAATTAGTAGCTGAGCAAATAAACCTAGCAATTAACATCCCACATGACTGTGAGGCACAGCAAAACCTTGGGGCAACTCTTCCTCTTCTCAGCCAGACGGTTCTTTCCCACAGTTCATTTTTCCTACACCAAGACCTACAGAATTTTCAGCCTCTATAAACAGACATGGGCACATAGAGAAAATTAAAGACATAGAAACTGCTAAAATCAAGACTGTTAGTGTATAAAAATGACACGCCTATGGGAAACTGCTGACACCTGCAGCAAACACTGCAGCACCTCTGCAGATACCTCCCTGCAGTTCTCTCTGTATGTCCTTCCTCCTACCTTTGCTTTATACCTGGTCTACCTTCAGAAATTAAGATATTAAAATTTGTATTAAAATATTGCCTGAACTGTACGGCTTCACCCCAATGAGGAGAAAATGTTTCAGGGCAGAGGAAGGAAATATAATGCTACACAGAGCAGCAAGGGTGCAATTCTGTTGCAGGCAAAGGCAAAGAAACCAGAGCCTTCCTCTCTTCGCACCTGCACTCATGTTCACACAAGCTAAACCCTAAGACTAAGTTGGAAGGGAAAAAAATAAGGATGTTATGATCAAACTACGACCAAGCTGGTAAAACTGCACATGAATCAACACTCGAACAAGAGAAAAGCCAGAAAGGAGCACGACACTGTAGCAACTCTAGTTTAGGCTTGCCCAAAGCCCCAGGAAGCTGCAGCTCTGAGCCACCCGGTCGGGAGGCTGGCAAAGCCCTGGGAAGGTGTCTGCTTGTCCCTCTGGGAGAGCGAGGCCGGGACACGAGAATCCTGCAGGGACCCTCACCTGCCCCGCGGATCCCGCTTTTAGGCACGCCCAGGGCAGCAGCCGGGAAGGCGCTGCCCGCCTCCCACGCGCCCCCTCACGCACCCGCGGGGTTCTGCTGGAACAGCGGCCACGAGAGCACAGCCGGGAAGAAAAAGTGGGCGAGAACACAACTTCCTACCAAATCCCGGCCCGCAGAGGGGAGGAAGCGAGGGCCAGAGGCGGCGCTTAGCAGGCACCGAGTAGCTCCCCTTCTGCCCGCCGAGCACCTGCAGCCTCCTCCGGCAGCCCCTTCCCCGGGGCCTCGCTCACAATGCGGCCCCTCTGCTCCCACCCCCGGCCCTGCTCGCCCCGCGAGGGGCCGCACGGGATGCGGGAGCCTTCACTCCCTTCCTCACTCTCACCCCCGCCCGTGTTTCCTCGTAATTCCTATCGCAGGCCCGACGCGCTCCCCTTCGCCCTCCCTTCTGCTCCGCCGCAGGTCGGCGGCCGCGACCCGCCGGGCGAGAGGCAGCGCGCCCCCGATCCCCAGCGCCGCGGCTCACCTTGAAGATGGCGTAGCCGGCGGCGGTCTCGAACAGCACCAGCATCGCTGCGGCGGGCGGGGGGCGCCACGTGCGCCGCCGGGACGGACCCCGCTCAAGCACGCGCGCGCCGCGCGGCGGAAGCGGAAGGGGAAGCGGCGGCGGAAGCGAGCGAAGAGCGGAAGCGGCGGGGCCACGTTCCGCCCGCGAGCCACG
Organism: Vidua chalybeata; assembly: GCF_026979565.1. Taxonomy (NCBI): domain Eukaryota; kingdom Metazoa; phylum Chordata; class Aves; order Passeriformes; family Viduidae; genus Vidua; species Vidua chalybeata. Next base: position 12,525,176 of record NC_071536.1, on the reverse strand, counting down.
TGGCGGGGCCGGGGCCGCGCCCGCGAACCCGCCGGTCGGCGCGGGTTCGAATCTCCTGACGCACAAACACGCGGGAGCTCGGGAGCCGCCGGTGTGCCCCTGTGGCACCTCACCCGAGCTGCCCTCGCAGTTGACGGCAGGGTCGGCCACCGTAAATAGGAGGCGGGTGTGTTCCCCGGGACGCGGGTGGCCGTGCTGGAGACTTTGTTTCCCGATCGGAGCCTGAAGCAGGAGTGAGCGGGTGGTCCTCTCGGCGACCCCGAGCCGGACCGGCTGCGGTGTCGGTGTTCAGCCGGCGCTCCCGGCCCTCTGCACATGGCGGGTTGCGTTCTCTGCCCGCTCCGCTCTTGCTCCCGTGGCCTGACCTGCAGTTCATCGCACCGAAAACATTTTCTTTACGTAAACAATTGTTGACACAGTGCGATTGCGTGTGTTTAAAAGCTTGGCTTCGCCAACAGACAAGGACCATATTCTGCTCATAAAAGACACGCGTTTTGAACTCTGCGTGTTTCCCCGCGCTGCTCGGGTGTCCCCGGGGCACGAGCAGTTCTGTCTGGGGGAAGGCAGGGCCGGGGCGGCCATTTGTGCCGCCTCCTCCTCTGGTGCCGCCTCCTCCTTTGGTGCCACCTCGTGCTTTGCCCTTGGCACAGCCCGGGCGTGCACAGCGCGGTGCCTGGCTGACCTACTTCTGTACCGCGGCCCTGCTGGGGAACCGAGCAGCTGCGTGCCGGTGGGAGGCAGGCAGAAAGCGCCGGTCCTTACCCTTAGAAATCCCCACTTATTTCACAGGCGGGTTATTGTGTACTGAAAACAGGCAGAGATTTTCCTGCCCGCAGGAAGAGAGGCTCCAAAAAACGCTTGGGTTTTGATTTATATCAGACATTCATTGCTGCATTTTATGCAACCATCTGTATGAGTCAGCACACCTTTGTTTCCTCCATGTAAGGAGTATGCTGGAAATTCAATAGTGAGAGAAATCTGTGGACTTGAATATTTTTGAAGATTTTTTTTTTCCAAAGGAAAGACTTTGGTACTTTACATTACATAACCAATTTTCTTAAAATCCCACAACCAGTAATATTGCCAAAGAAATTAAGTTCAAGGAGGTAGAGAATTTCCAGGTTCTACCTAGTTTTAAAGTACTGTTTCTGGCCCTGCTGGCAGAGTACTATTATTATGTAAGAGCTACTGTTACTTAGCTGGTTGCCCTAGAATACTACATTCATCCTGTTGGCTAGCACTAACTCCTCTCAGGCAAGCAAATTGGCATTATTGATATTACAGATTGTTCATAGGTTAAAGTCTGCTTTTTTTAAGAAATCTGTTTCTGATGGACTGAAGAAGCTTTGCACAGACTATGTGTGGGCCAATAGCTTTGAGAAAACCTCTTACAGCTATTGGCTCCTAAATGATACAGTAGCTTTGGAGAAATCAGTCAACAGAGGTTAACTTTATTGGCTTCAGGTGATTGAGATTAAGTGCAGATAGGAAAATAAGAGACATTATAAAACACCTCAGAATTCAGTGAAGTTATTAGGGTAAGTACTCTGGGTAGTGCGTGCAAATGCAAGGCTGACTTTGGGTTTTGTGGGAAGAATCTTGTGTAAGTGTATTTGGTATTTTTAAAACAGCTTTTGTTACTTTCACTTTAAGTGAATTCTATGTTGAATTTGAGATGTTGAAAGAGAAAAGTGGGAGCTTTACTGCTGTACGTCCACAATTTTCAGTCTCAGTGGAGATTAACTTTGAAGATCCTGTACAAATCTAGCTTGTGCCTTGGAGAGCTGATGCATCCACAGTTGATGGAATAAGAAGGGAGTCAAGAAAGGTGGTGTGACTGTTAGTGTGTATGCTGATGAGCACGTTCTAACCCTGTATCTTTACGGCTATGTATGTGGATAGGTAACTGCACTCTGACTCATGTGAGTGTTAGCTTTTATTATGGGATTACTTGAAAAAATTGGGTTTGTGCCAGAGTCTGAGACTTTGGCCTTAGCACAGTAAAGCTCTGTTTTTAAAAACCCCTTTAAAATTTATAAAAAGCAGTAATGTTCAGGATAGAATATTTGTCATTTTCCATTTAGTTAGTATTGTGTGTTATTTTGGTGCTTTGTGTGTGTTATTAAGCTCATAATGAGCTCTTACTGTGAGCTTGGCATAGCACGAATGTATTTGGCTTTTCTGACTGCTCAGCCTTGCATAAGAAAGATCATCTTCATTCTGTAGCTCTGTATAGCATTTGTTTTGGTTCTCTTTATTTATTTTTTCCCTCCCTTGTTAATTCTGATTTGTTTTAACAGTTGTGATTTAAACTAATTCCCATGAGTCTAGATACTGATTGTTCCAGTGGCTGGTAAAAGTGCACCTCTTGATGTAGCTGTGTTTGGAGCTTGGCATTCAGTGACAAGCAGAAATGCAGGCACAGAGTGCAGCTGCTTTGGTGTTTGGTGTTATTGCAGGGGAACATGGCACACAGAGCATTGAGCTGTTTGTGTTAATGAATGCTCCCTGCCCAGAGCTAATGAATGTACTCTGCCCTTTCTCAAAGGTAGCTGGTAAAGTTAAAACTCTGCTTAGTAGCATGAGGATAATAATCTCCTATTTCAATTGAGCTAATTTCTGTTGATTCATTGATTTTTACATTAATGTTATTTCATGGTTCTCATGTCTGGACTTCTTTTCTACTTGCTGGTCACTTAGATCTAAGCATATGCCCATGCCAGCAGCGATGCCATGCAGGAGTTGCCCGAGCAGTTATAGGGGGATGTTAGGACTCCATGCTACAGTCCAAACAGCTTGTAGCCTAAATGTAATCTTTTAGGTAGATGTTATTTCTTGTGCAGACCTCTGAATAGCCATGCTGTGCCAATGTAAAGCAGGGTACCTGTTCTAATGATACATCTTTGCAAATTTGTTCAAATGCAACTGCCTGGCTGCAGATTTGCCTAATACATGCAGATCACAATGTTTGCATGGTTGCAATGACTTAAAAAAAATGCACTGTGTCTAAACAGAAAAGTTAAGTTTTGTTATGACATATTATCTTAGTAACAACCTCAGCAAGATATTAGAGGTAGGCACAATGAAAATGACTTTTGCTCCAAGATCTGCTATTGTGGGAAGGGTTATGTGACTTCACAGAATTGTTAGGATTGGAAGGGATCTCTGGAGAGCATTGAGTCCAATCCCTGCCACGGCAGAGTCACCTGCAGCAGGTGACACAGGAACATGACCAGGTGGGGTTTGAATGTCTCCAGAGAGTTCCATGAGTTCCCTGAGCAGCCTGTTCCAGTGCTCTGCCACCCTCAATGTAAGTAAGTCCTTTCTCAAGCTGAGGTGGAACTTATTATCTTTTAGTTTATGGCCATTACTCTTCATTCTGTCACTGAGCACCACTGAGAAGTGTCTGGCACCATCCTCTTGGCATCCGTCTTTGAGGTATTTCTATGCATTCATGAGATCCCTTCACAGTCTCCTCCAGACTGAACAAGCCCAGCTCCCGCAGTCTCTCCTCATGAAGAGAGATGCTCCGGGCCTGTCATCATCTTTGTAGCATCCGCGGGACTCTCCCCAGCTGCTCCGGTCGCCACGGTGCCCTTAACGTTCGTCGCTTCTTTCAACGGCGATTCCCCCCCTCCTCCGCGGCCTTGGTGAGAGCCGGTGCCGCGGCGGCTCCGTGCGAGGACCGGGAGGGGCCGCAGGCGGAGCCTGGGAGGGAAGTGAGCTCAGGCGCGCCGGAAATCCCGCCCGTGCCGCGGCCCTGTGTTTGCGCTGCGGGCAGAGAAAGGAGCGGAGCGCCTGCAGCGGCCCAGCCGAGCCTGCCGCACGACACGGGGCCGAACCATGTCTGACCAGGTACGGGCAGCTGTCCCGGCCGCGGGGGGACGGCACGGTGCGCGCGGCGGCCACGGAGGCTCGGGAGGAGCTGCCTGCCCCCCCCCCCCCCCCCCCGCCCGCACTCTCTGCCGCCGCGGGGCAGCCCCGGCCCGGGGCGAGCGGGGAGTCGCGGTCGTCCGGAGGGCGCCGGGGGGAACGTTCCCCTAGGGGGGTGTGTGTCTGTGGATGGATGCCGATCTCCGACCTCGGCCGGATTCGGGCCCCTCTCCCCGTGCATTTTAATCCTTTTTCCTTCTTCCCTCGGGGTGTTTCGCGAGGAGTGCGGTCGAGCTCCAGGCAGGGATACTTGGGGGCCGGGGCGGCGTCCGGACGGAGTGAGATCGCTGCCGGGGCAGCTCCGGCCCTGGAAACCCAGGAATGCAGCGAGGGATGAGCTGTGTTGCACAACTGTTGTTTCCTTTCGTTTTCCGTTTCCCGGGTGTGTGGTAGGATGGTTTTCCCCCGGAGCGGGCTTTGTGCGGGTTGTGCTAGGCTTGCCAGGTCCTCTGTTCGCCCTAGGAATGCGAAAGCCTGTTTTTCTCCCCCTCCTTTCTCAGCTGAGGTTGCCTGTATTAAACACCCCGTCCTTTATCAAGGCTCTGTCCTGCCTTCGCTCCAAATAATATTCTCGTTATGTCCCCGTCATTTGTGTCTTCTGAGCCGGGGAGTTGAATAGTTGCTTGTACCGCAAGTTCCTGGATTGCTCGGCCTGGCATGTATGCAGTGCTTTGCCTACAACTATTGCTTTAGGCTATGTGACCTGCTAGTGGAAAGTTAAAACAGCGTTCCGGTTTTAATTTGTGTTCTGTTTTGCTTTATTTTTTATATTGTCGTCACAGGGCACTGTTTTCTATCTTTGATTTTTCCCAAAGTGTAGCCATCATGATAATGTCAGTACCTACAAATGTTTCTTGTAGTGCTGTGAAGTCAAGAATAGTACTGGTGCAAGCCAGGAAATTAAAAGTCCCCAGAGACAAAGCTCAGCTTAGTGCATACCGTGTCTGCTTTGGGGAGTAGCCTTGGTGCAGTAGGAGCGGTGAAAAGAAGCCAGCGCTGTGTGCGCTGGTGGTCTTCCTCCCCGCCCCCGATTTCCCAGCACAATGCAGCTGACAATGGTGCTGCTGCCTCTCTGTGCCTGAGAGAGGGGCAGCACAGCGATTGCTGCCTCCTAGGAGGACACATTGCCCCTGTAGCAAAATACGTGAAAGTGACTGCATTTTAAAAAAAAAGCCAAACAAACTCACCAACAATTTCTGAACTAGTTTTTATAGACAGATGTTCACGCGACCTGCTCTCTAGTTGTCTGCATATGGGAACCAAGGGGTGTTTTAACAAATAAGTTTTCATTAGTTAGGTAAATCGTTCCCCAGGCAAGTTCTGCTAAAATACATGTGTGTTTTGTTTTTGAGAGTATGAAGTATGTAAAATTCCATGTGTGTGATAACCTGTTGTGGCTATGTATCTTAAAGGTCTGTGAATAAGGAGCCTGCTGTTTATTTTTAATAGATAAGCAAAACACTGTTAGACGTTGTGTCATTCATTTCTGGGGGACTGTGCAACAAGAGCCAAACAGATGCTTAAGTAGAAGGATAATGTAAGGTTATGCAGCACTGTAAATCTCATTCCTCTGTTTATCAATCCTACAAGAATAACTGGATTACCTAAAATTGTGAATTGCTTAGAGTATCGTTCTTTTTGGCCCTGGAATTAAGTTAAGAGGGGGGTCATTTATCACCAGTAAAAGAAGGAGTTACTTTATTTTCAGTGGGAAATTGACTTTTATAAGTAAAAATGCTTGAAAGAAGGGCAGACTTCAAAAAAAAAACACCACATGGTTGCTTAGTGGGATCTAAGCAAAAATGAAACAAAACACAAATTGTTTTCCCCTCCCTTGAAGTGTGTTAGGCTGTTTTTGCATTATTTGAATCTAAATGTTATCTGTTCATGTACTGCTAATAAAGAATGCTATAGTTTGTGTGTATGTTTTCCACTCCTTTAAAAATGTAAGAGTTTATTTGCTTTGCTATGAAGTATGTTGTACATCTATTCCTCTAGTAATTTTGGTTTTGACGATTTTTCTTTAAAGTGCTGAGTATAGAGTTTGTTTTTTTAAGGTTAGACATTGAAGTTTGAGCCCTTCTGAAAATTGAAGGGGGAAACCTGCAATATGTTGCCTCACGATGTTTGTTTTGTGTATGTTTTGTTTTTGTTAGTTGCAATAGCAATACCAGTGTGTTTCATCCAAGAAACTTTTGTGCTTTTTAGGGTCCTTACATAAGTGTGAGACAGTGTTGGGAGCCTTATATTGTGCTCTTTAGGAAAACTGCAATGAAGCCTTTAAAACTTTAGTCATCTAATGAAAAGTTAGAAATTGGAGTGTTGTGGTATTTCTGTTCTTTTGTATGGTGGTGTTTTTTATGCCCTGTTTCATGAGGTACCCTAAAGCACCCATTCTTTTCACAGGGCAAGAAGTCTGGAGGCTTGCTTGCTAATTGCTGATCCAGGATTTTGTTAATGAATGCTAGTAGTTTTAACAACTTTGAAATCTCCTTCCTTTCTTTATTCCTAAGTGGTTTTGTGTTGCCTTAACCATTTGGTGTTGAATAGCAGTATAGTTCACTGACAAACTGCAGAGAGCATTTTCAGACTTGCTGGGTCTTGTATCCTGATGTAAAGTATTTTGCTCCTATTTTAAGCTTTGATTATTGGCACTTCTATTATTTGATTTTATATTATTTCTCTTCTCCTGAAGCTACAGCTTTCTTTCCTCTTATTTTGTGAATGAGAGGTTGTGGGCCTTTAAAGAAGCATCTTTACGGTTTGAAGACTCCAATTCCCTCTGCTTATTGTACTGTTTGGTGCTTTCCCTATTTGTTTTTAATACTAGAGCCCTCTTTCCTTGAGGGTAGGAATCAAATATGAATTATAGTTTGATCACTCATATTGGCCAGAGGCACTGTCATAGTAGCAATGATCATTAATAATACCTGGTACAGGATGATTTGGTTTGGAAGCCTGAGTAGGTAGATGTACAATGTACATCTGCTACAATGTACAAAACTACATAACTACTACAAATACCTCTACTGCTGGGATAATACGCTGTCATGCAATTTGTAAAGTAAATTTAGACAGTGGCTGACCTGAAATGTCATGTAAAGGGACAACGTTCTTACAAATTCTTTCAGTAATAGTGAAACAGGAGCTAGTTTTGAAGCTACAGACCAGATCAGTAGAGATCTGAATCTTACTCTGATTCCTAGAAGTTAGTAAGTAATGCTGCATAAAGACATTAAAACAGCTGTTTGTGCAAGTTATCAGAACAGGTTGCAGCTTCTTGTTTTTCTTTCTGGTCAGGAGTGAATACCAGTATTTCTATTCCTGCAACTAGTCCCAGAAGCTTAGAGTCCAAATGTGTTAGGGAAGACTTTGGTGGGGAACACAGGTGATCTGACTGTGTTACCCGTGATGAACTCCTTTCATGCTTCTAAAGTGACTTGCTTGAAGTCCTGTGTATGTCAGGCTTCTTGAAAGCCTGGGTTGAGGTTTTGGATTTGAGCTTGAAGGGTGATGAATCAGTCCCTGCAGTTTAGGTTGTGCCTGGATGGGTATTAAAAAAATGAAAGGTATTCAAACCAGGTGGAGTCTCTGGCTCATACTTCTTTTCATTGTAGAAACTGAATTGATCTAGGTTGAGGCAATGAGTCAAACTGATAGAAAGAACACTTCCTCTCTTTCTTTACTCCAGATTGAGACTGGTACAGATGGGAAGGGTGTTTGCTGACTTGCCCTGTGACCTTCCCTGATCTTTTAATGTTCAAAGAAGTTGTGTGTGTTTAACTTCTTTAGGGAGCATGGGGAAAAAACTTTAAAATGTTTTAATCTGGAGATAGAGACCTATCTGGATGGACTTAATAGAGAAGGTTAGTATTTTGTGTGTTTTTGGCACTCGATCCTAAATTTCAAGGCCAATCATACAGAGGATATTTCTGTACATTTAGCAAAAAGTCCCTTTTGGGATGGGAGCCTATGGTAGGCACCTGTACATATTTTGTTTATTTTTGTCTACAATGTTAAGAAGTAAAATATAAAAGGATGATTTCAAACATGATCAGCAGGGTACCTGTGATTATGACTACTTGGGAACAATTCTTCATTGAGCACCATCTAGACCTGATGTCTGTGTAAAATCCCTTTGTCCTGCAGTGGAACATAGCTAAAGGCCTGATGCAGGATATGTAGTGACAGGCAAGGAATGGGGTTAATAGTACCTGATTTCTCACTTGTTTCATCTGTCAACTGGTAACATAAAAACTCTGATGTCCTTAATTAATGTCTTACAGTGTATAACACTTAAACCCTTTTGATGAGCTTTAGTGCTCAAGCTCTGGAATCAAACTTGTCTGTACAGTTAATTCTTACCCTGGAAAGATATCAAAACACTATAGTGCTTGGAACTGCACCTTTTTAAACTTTGAAGTATTGTGGTCTTAAAACAAATGTGTTAGAAGGAAGCTCTTTTGTTGTCATAGAAAAGAAGCTAGCTGACCAGCCTTTTGAAAATAAGGGCTACCTTTGATGCAGTGGGTTGAAAAATGTTTGCATGGTTCATTCTCTTTAAGTTGATAGGGTGTCACAAGTACTTTCTGTTTACTCTCCTCACAATGTTCCTTTTTTCTGTCAAACATCTGAGCCTCTTAGTAAGCTTCTTGTGGGTTTTTGCTGTTTGTTTGTTGTCTAGGAGTTAGAGGTATAAAATCATACTTCTTATTTTTGTATGCTATCTATTTCCAAATGGTTCTTCGCTCATTTCTTATGTTTTTTTATGGTGTTTCTTTTCTCTCATTAATTAAAACTTCTCACAGGTAGACAGACAGCCTTTCATAATACTATGTTGCTGTTATTTTTGTGCACACACACACAGAAAGAAGACACCTTGAGTAGTCTGATTTAGTGCAATAAAGAGGATGACAGCTGCCATACTGTCCAGTGAAAATAATGAAGTGTTTAACTGATCAGGTTTTTTTGTTTTTCTTGCAGGAAGCAAAACCTTCAGCTGAGGACTTAGGCGATAAGAAAGAAGGGGAGTACATTAAACTCAAAGTCATTGGGCAGGTGAGTTTTTTACATAATTGCTTGTTGACATTTGATGTAGGTGTGACTTCTTGTATTGTAGAAATGATCAAATGCAAGTTGATACTTTCAGTTCTTCAGTGTGGATCCTCCTCTGCCATAAACTACTTCCAGTTGCCAGAAATGTGTATTAGTATACTCTGGTATGCTTTTTTTGATGCATTAAGGGATGAATTTATCCAAGGGTATGAATGAAATAAGGTGGCAAACTTGATAAATTCAGGCCCTTAAAGTTTGTGTAGTATCCTAGGCATGAGGTCAGCTTTATTTTTCAGGGATAGGAAAAGGATTGTTGGCCGCCCTGTTAGTAGATGTAGCAACCAGATGAATGGTGGATTAGAAGTCTGTATTCTGGCTGTGTTGGGATGTGAATGTTGAAAATGTTGGAATCTGTGCAAAGAACCCCTAGCTCAGAGGACAACTAGAATTGTTTGTTGGAGTTGTATTGTTTGCTTCAGTTGGGTGGAAATAGATGACTTTCAAGTAGGGCTAACAGAAACTACCTTACCTCTTGCTGGCCTAATCAGCAGTTACAAGAACACATTGAAAAGCTGGAAGTGGCCCACATGCCTTTTGCACAGAACCTCTTGCAATCTGTTTTATCTGTAGCCATTTCGACAGTTGCAGCTACTTGCATCTTATGGCTAGTGGGAAGGACTACAGAATAATAAGACCTGAGATTTCTCCTTAGGTTAGACTTGTGTTGCCAAGTCTGCCTGTATCCTAACTTCTAGGTAATTAGTCTTAATTGAACGAGGTTTCGTATATATTTTGAAGTGCAAGCTTTAACTTGTTTCTTTAGAAACTTAGAACAGAAATCCCCTGCATATGTATGTTTGTATTTCATAAGTATATCATCTGGGTAAAGATGGCAGCACAGACTGAACCATGTATGGGTTTTAGTAATTTTAAATCCAAAACCTCCATGTTGAGCCTAAGGCTATACGATGCCATCTGTTTTTTTAAAAAGAGCTTCCTGTAGAAGTACATAGTGAATGTAGTGACTGATAAATCATCCTGGAAGTTCACGTTATGATGCACCAGGGTATGCATGGCAATAGTTAAATCACATTCCATGTTTCATGTAAGTTTTATATAGAAGTTTTTTCTTAATGAAATGTTTAAAAATAAAATAGATAAAGTTATCAGTTACTACAAGGAGAGTAATTTTTTTTCTTTTCTGTCCTTAGGACAGCAGTGAAATTCACTTCAAGGTGAAAATGACAACACATCTCAAGAAACTCAAAGAATCATACTGTCAAAGACAGGTTTGTGAGACAATAAGATTCTTTAAAAAGAAAATAAAAACCCAAACCACTTTTCTCACTGTGCTTTCAAATAAAGACTTCTGAGGTACCTGATGGTACAAACATAATAGATCTCCTTGTTTCTTTCAACAAATAAAAAGTATTCCTATGTAAGACAATTGTGAAGTTATACCCTAAGTTAAAGAAATCTGCAATATTAATTGTGTATGTAGGTAAATAGTAACAATTCTTACAGAACAAAAACATATCTTCACTTCCTGATTCTGTGGCAGATATTGTGGATTCACAGCTGCTATTTCCAGAAGCCCTGGCCTAGTTTGCCCTCAGCTTTGGGGATAGATGCCTTTTGTGGCCTTTTCTTGGATAAGTGTGTTGGAGTTCACTTCAGGAGATATAATCATAAGTAATAATACTTTGGGTTTTTTTTCCTAATACTTTGAGACAAGTTGAACTTGTCATTGAAGTGTTCTTTCACAAAATGTGTTATTTTTTGCTGTCTTTCTGGAGTAGGAGGAAAGAAAAGATCAAACACCAGATACATTTGTAGCCAAATCCAAATGGTTAAAATTATGATTCATTTTAAAAACCTGAAATAATAAAAAATCATCTTGGAAGTAATTCATGCAGCATACTTACTGACTAATGAAGATACATGTGTGGAATTCTTTCTTAAAGAAATAATTGTTTGAATGAGCATATCTGTATCTCCTGAGCTGAATTCCAGAGGGTCTGTGACTTCCTTTGCAGCAGTCAATACAGTTTTTGGTGTCAAGTAGCCTTTCTCTGGTAAAGGGACTACGAATATTTCTTCCACATTGGCCAGAGGGATTGTTGAAACAGTGTGAAGATCTGTCCTTACCTGAGAAAATTTTCTGCCTAGTTATTTGCAAGCAGTATTTGAGAGCTAAGTGATAAAATTGTGTCATATTCCACATGAGTTTGTTTTGCTCATAACTTGCAAGAGGAGGAAAAGATGAGGTGTTTGCCTTATCTATTGATGTGAAGTATGACGTTCTGCCAGAACATGGGCACATTGTGCAACAGACATACTTTAACTTAACTCTGTTTACCTTTGGGATGTTTGTTTCACCTTGTTTGAATGCTGTTCGTTTTTCTTCCCCTCAGCTCTGCTCTTTCTTGTTCCCAGTGCTGAGCATTTGCAGAATTGATAATGGTAAAGGTTGTGATTCCTTCCTGTAGCCATACAAGATTGGGAAAGCAAGGGTAGGAGTTCATGAAGTAAACATCATGTTTCTCCTGTTGTCTTAGGATCCTTAAATAAGGCTGATACGCTGTTCAGAAAAATACTTGTGTAAATATATCTTGGGAGAGAGGGTATAGTCAGTACTTAATTCATAAATACAGACAAGTTAAAAAAGCGAAGGAAACTTCCAAGTTGTTGAGCTACAACTCCAGTGAGACTCTGGAACAAACATGCATTTTGGCACTATCATACTTTTTGAGTCACTTCTTGGTAATCTATTTGAATGCAACAGAATATCTGAGCTCCCTGTGTAACAGGAACTAACACTCTTTTATACTTTTATCTGTTGTTTTTATTTAAAATGTTTTTTTTCTTGTAAACCCATACAAGATTCAGTAAGTTGGGTTTTCTCTTACACATATGTTTCTTTTCTTAGGGTGTTCCAATGAATTCACTCAGGTTTCTCTTCGAGGGTCAGAGAATTACTGATAATCATACCCCCAAGGAGGTAAGTTTCTTCCTAGAAATATAGTTTGACTATATTTCTTTAACTAACATCTTTTAGTAAGGTTAGATAGGCAGCTTGGAAAGAGCCTGCTTTGACCTCCATGTGTAATGCCTCAGAAAGGAGGGTGTAGTCACTGCTTACTAGAGGGGGGAAAAACACGAAGGGAATCTTCTCATTGTTGAGCTTGAGCTTCAGTATGGCTTTGGAATAAATATGTATTTAGTTCACATTTAGTTGATCAAAGTGTAAACAAACAGAAAACAGTTACTTCTGTCCAGTGACTTCCACCAATTGTTACGAAAAAGCAGGAAGAAACTCATAATAATGACCTCTGGAAATATCAAACAAACTTGTTGACTGTGAAATTGAACAAGTTGCTCTCTCTGAGGGAATAGTTGTAAACAGGCTTTGAGTTGCAAAGTGTAGGTGTTAAGCTGCACTGTGAGCTAGTAGCGCACTACAGTAGATGTAATTCATATGGCACTACAGCTGATGTATTCACTATGATGTTGCTGATGTCCTTGTTCCCCCTAAAGAAGGGGTTTAGAGAAGGGTAAAGCCAGCACCTTCTAGGCTGATGTGAACTGCTCCATAAGTGGGTCTTTGCTGTAAGGCTTTTGCTTTGACTCAAATACCTAAGTCTGAAGAAAAATGGCTAAAAATTGTGAATATTGTCTAGTGAGATGGAGACTGAAACTTTCTTCACCCTTTTGATGAATTATGATGGGACAGGAACAAAGCATTGTATAATTTGTCTAGGACCTACTCTGATTTCGTTACACTAGATCTATACTATTATTAATAAATTACTAATAACAATTATTTGCTGTTTTTTTTCTCTGTTCTCACAGCTGGGGATGGAGGAGGAAGATGTGATTGAAGTTTATCAGGAACAGACGGGGGGTCACTCAACAGTTTAGATCCTTCTGATTTTCTTCCCCCTTAATCCTTTTTTATTTTTAAATAATAGTTCTTTTGTAATGTGGTGTTCAACACTGAAACTGGCACCCCATCTCTGGGAGTTTACTTTCAAGCGTCTGGTATTTTGAATTCTCGTGCTCATTATACACTATTGTTTCTGTTTTCATTGTGCTGAACTTCTGTGATCCAGCTGCAACCTTGCTCCCCTCTTCCCTTCTGCCCCCCCCCTTTAGGAATACATGTACTCACATGCATTTGTATGTTCACTGGGTTCGTGCATTTCAGGCACGAAGGCTGTAAGATCTGCCAGGTGGGCGAGTGTTCTTAATGACTTCCATATCTGCCCTGAAGTTTTGATGTGTGACTGTCTCACTCCTGGACTATAACTTTCAGTGCGAGATGAAGTTTTTCAGAGAACTAAACTGTGGAGAAGTTGTGTATCCATAACTCAGAGCTATTTTGCTTAAATTATGCTGACGGCCCAATGAAGAAGATCGCCGAGTTGGAAATGGAAAAGCTAGAACTGTTGTCATCTGTTCCTTGCTCCAGAGATGGCTTTGCTGAAGACATGAAATTGAAAACCCTAATGATTTTTAAATATTACCAGAAGAGCCCAGAAGCATTTTAACCTCATATAGCAATTAGTACACGCAGGTATCCATGCAAGAATGTTCACAGCAGCCAACTGGTGTTACTTTGACACGCTTGTTTGTACCTATTGGCCTGGGACGTGGGTTTTGAATGGACATTGTCTGTACCAGCTTCATTTAAAATAAACAAGAAAACCAATTTTATAAACAACTTGCATTTTCTTTTCAAATGTTTGGAAATGAGCAAAACCATTAGAAGTTATAATTAGGGTATGCTTTTCCAATGACCATAAGTTGAAGCCAGAAAAAAATTGTGCTCTGTAAATATACCTCATAAAATTTTTTTTTTCCTACTTGCCCTCATAAAATACTTGATCTGCTTGTTTTGCAGGTGACTCTTAGAGACTACTAGCTGTTTCTTTTCTTGGAAGAGACTATTCGCATACAGTTACATAAATCTTCACTTCATGCTCAGAATTTAAACTGAAAATGCAACTTAGAAGTAAATAAGGATGGCTTTTAATGTCTACATTTCATATTATATGGTACCATTAAATAATCTATGTTGGATGACATGGAAGTGTCATGACAGTTCATTTGGCATCAATATCAGGGTCTACATGTTCCAGCTACCTGCAGGTGATAAATGGTCAGTTTGAGAACTTGTTATTGGATATGAAAGCTGAGGTGTGAGATTATGGGCAGAGTAGTGTGAAGAGAAGATTTCACTATTCTCCCTGCTTCACCTCTTTTGCAGATGAATAGGACTTGTTTGGTAAATCAAGTTCTGTATAAATGCCAGCTTCAATTAAAGACACATGCTGGCATACTTGGAAAAAATAGCAGGTTTTAAGTATTTTTTAATGGCATTTGCTGTAAAGTTAGATGTGAATTTTCATTCATGCTTGTGGTTGTCCTGTTCCTGATTTAGTAATACTTTTGTATGCATAGTTGCACTAAGCAATTTTTTAAAGATTAAAATTTTTGTTTACAAAATGTCAGAATATGAGGTTTTCTTAAAAGTATTTTATGCAATTCAGTTCTTAAGGAAAGAGGGATTGCTATGATGATGTAGAACAACATGGCTGCTCTGCATTAACCTCCAATTACTTTTTAAAAATACCAAATACATTTGCTTCAGAATACCAGAAATAAAACAACCTTGTAACTATTACCAGATAATATTTTAAATTAAAATTTGTATAATGCTCTTTTTTGTAGGCAAGTTCCTATTATCTCTCTTCTGCAAACTTGGAACTGAGGTGCAGCTACTGGGGTTACTGTTGAAACTGAAAGCAGAGCTGAGAACTGAATCCACATCCCTGGGGTTTGATGCTAGTACTCCAGTGGCTGCCCTGACTATCTTTGCTTCTATCTGTTCACTTTCCTCTTCCAAATCTGTTTTTATATGTTCATTTATATCAGCTTTCTAGCTGAAGCACTGCATTTGGTTCTCTTGAGACTGTGGAGGAGGGTTTTCTGCAAAATGCAGCTTCAGTAGGATAAAGCTCAAGGTGAAGATTGATTTTTGTTCTGTAACCTTGTCCTAAAATACATCTCTTTATAGAGTGGATGTGGAACCAGTGACAGACTGATTTGACCTCTTTCTCAGACTGGTTGTGAAGCCTCAAAGAGCCTCAACAGAGCTGCTGGTCTAAAGTCATGTCTTTGCTGATAGAACTTGATAGAACAGTAATGAGGGGAAAACTGTCCCCTGCCTGGAAGATTAATATTGAGAGCTCTATGCAAATTGAGAAGATACATGTGCTACAGATCCACTAGTACCTTTTTAAAGAAGTTAATTCTTGGGAATTACAGGTTGAAATAAAACCTGAATTTTAAAGTAAAACCAACCTGAGTTTTGAAGTCAATAAGCTAGACTTTTTTTTTTTTAGGGTTTTTTTTTTTTTTTTTCATTTCGAAAGAGCTCGTCCCTTTCAAAAAATTTCTTTTTAAAAACATGGTCTAGAGTGGAAGTTTTAAAGCACTTACAGTTTCAAAAGCTGTAACTGGAAAAAGGGTGGATTTCATATGTTGGAGAAAAACAGAAAATCTCTCTCAATTTTTCTGTCTTTCCTTGTCTATTAGGAAAAGGTTGGGTTTAACTGCTTTTAAAAAGTGTTGGGAGATTAAAACCATCTTCACTGAGTCAGTTAATGGAATAGAAGGTGGAAGCTAATACTTTGTTTTGAATTGTGACAATATATTTAATATTCACTATAGTGATGTATAAAAGCTTTATTGAAAGGCACTTTGCAAAACCATCGGTCTTGACAGCTTTTCTCAAAGCTGCTGTGCCTAGAGGATATGTGTATTCTCTTAAGTATAAACATGTCTGCATGATCACCAGCTTGATAAAATTAGGATGTTTTTAAGTTAAATGCATAAACGTTGGCAGGATTTAGACTTCAGTTAATGTTAGATAATGCTAAAACATAAATTCTGCCATGAATTTTGACTATCCATGTATTGTTTTAGAAATGCTACAGTTGCTTATTGATTTTTAGCTTTTCCTAATTTAAATGGAAATTATTTAAGAATACAGTATTAAAATATTTGTGTTGACCTGTGCTGTGCATCTCCTGTGTGCACGCTTGAATTATTGCTGTTCAGGTAAATTTTCTTAAATGAGAAAATCAACCTCTGAAGCACTTTACAGAGACCAGTAGGAATTTTGCTGGATGTTTAGACTGGTTTTGGTTTGCTTTTAGAACCAGTACTTAATGCATATCTAATGAAGTTCAGCTCCAGTTTACAGACTGCAAAAACTGATTACTCTTCTCCACAGGAAACTCTACAGGAACTGTGATATGAATTGAATCTACCAAAAATATCAGAGAAGCAAAAAAAAAAAAAAAAATAACCCAATTAATAAGGAACATAAGAACTTACCTTGCTACAGTTTCTCTGTAGTCTTTTTATTGCTGAATCTGAAATCTAGCTGCTTCTTACAGTACCATGTTTATTGTGACTTTTTTGCAACTGTTTTGGAGGATTCCTCCTGAAGTCAGCACTGAGGTCTTCATACCTTTTTGTAACCTGGTGATTTCATTGTTTTATCTCTTAACGCAAAATGGACCAAAGAATCTATTTGGCACCCCAGGAGGTCTGTCTGGATTCATTTCTTCTGGCTGATCAAACATGAATGCTTTTACTTCCTATTGTTGGGACAGCGCTGCAGTCTAGGAAAATAAATATGTGAATGAGTAGCACCTGTACCAAAAGGTTTCTCTTGAGCCAGACTGGATCCTTGAATTTGAGTGCAGCTGAAAGAACTCACTGCAGCGACCCATTCCTAGCACCAGGCATTTACTTACTGCTTTACACTTGTTTCAGGCCTAGCTTTTCAAACAGGTGAGCATAAGAAAACACTTGTGGATGAAGGACGTGTTGAGTGTGTTCTGGTCTGGTAGCTTCCATTAGTCATGCTCCTTGGACTGCTGAGGTGGTTCCAGATTTGTTCTATGCCTCCAAACAGTGTTAATAAAAGGGATGCAAGACAGAATTCCTCTGGGGTTAAAAAGCTGGTGCATTGACTTGACACGTACACGCTTGGTGAGCTCATTGCTGGTGCACTGGTGCTTTCTTTGATTCTGCCACAGTGTATGTGGCACCTATAGCACTGAGGCTGAGCAGGAGCCTGGGCTTCCCCTAGGAGTTGTCTTTGAGGAAGGTTTGGAATAGGCTGTGGAAGAACATGTTGGATTGTGCTGATACCTTCTTGTGGGCCAGCTTGTCCTCCTGTCACAGCAGTAAGAATAGAGCAAGTGGTAGGTGCTAATTGCTGCTCAGCTGTAGTTATTTCTTGGCCTCTTATCCCTGGCAGTGCTTTGTGGCTCATAAATTGACCTAGAAGGGCTGTTACACAATTTGCAGTATATTAATGTGTACTATACAGCCTCCCAGTTCCTGTGTTCTGAGGTGCTCTAGGAAGCTGTGGAAGCTCTAGAGACTGCTCTGATGGATTGTGTAAAGGTAACCATAACTTCAGGTGTTCAGGGAAATTCAGTTGGGTTTCTTTCCATAATATGTGATAAACACTAAAATAATTAGAGAAGACAGGTGCATGTCAATTGCTGGTGCAATTTGGAGAAATACTGAAAAACTGGTTAAATAGTAAAAGAAGAGCATTGAGTCTTGGGGTTGGGATTGGTGGCAGTTTAAATCCTGAGGTACCAGTGGTGCTCTCCAGTGTTAACTACACTGATTAAACTCCTACTACAGAGGTATTTTTGTATAGGGCAGCACTAGGTGTAAAGATGTGTTGATATAACTGAAGAAAAAAAAATTAGCTTCACTCTTTGCTTAATAGCTATATACTTGATTAAATTTAAAAGCTGTGCTTGTGTTTTGTCTTCCTCTAGAGGTAGTCCAGCATCTTCCTCTTTCTTCATTTGCTCCTCAGCCTTATATGTTGTTATTTCTCATTTTTTTCCTTCACATTCCAGGTCTTCTATTGCCATGTCAACAAGCTGCTGGCACTCTTCCTCTAACCACATTGCCCCTTTTTGTCTGCATTTTTGTGCCTCTTAGAAATATCACCAATAACTATTGGTTGTTTACATACTTTCTATTTAGGAAATAACTTTATCAGTTACAGATAAAAAAAAAATACTTACAATACTGACATTACAAGCATTTAATACTGTCTCACATGAGTTTTTCCTAAATTGTAATTGGATTTTTGTTCAAGCCTTTCTCTGCAACTATTTGTTAGAATCTCTTTTTTTAAACTGTAGATGCTGGGAGTCAGGCTTTCAGAGAAGATATGTAATGAAAACAAACTATGAGTGTTGTGATTGCCAGGAATCTTGCACCCTGCAGCGCAGCTAGGCTGTGGAATTTCTCTTTTTTCAGACTGCAGGGACTGTGGCAGAGAGGACTATTGTTACCATATCTGTTTAAGAGAGAAGCAGCTTAAGTACTGCAAGTTTGGGACATAGCATCACAGGAATTTCAAGGCAGACCACAGGCTAAATCTTTACCAGAAATCATCCATTCTGATGAACTATCTGCTGCTGAAGTAAGCATTAGTCTTTCTATAGACCATCTGCTGCTCTATGTTCCTCTAGCTGTTGCTTCTTCTGGAATTGCAGAAGCTTCCTGTGGTAATCCTGCTGCTGCCAAATATGTTCTTGTGCTGTTTTCTCTAATTGTGACTTCTTTGCTGCCACCTCCTCCGCATGGCACCTCCACTCCTCTAGTTTCTGTTTCTGTAAACTAAAACATAAATGATTATTAATTGCTATAGCAACCTTAGGTTTGCTGAGCATTCTTGCCAGAAGAGCAGATCCTAGCCGGAGGAGCTCAGCAGATTGCCAAAGTGAAAGGGAGAGAATAGAATAAAGGGAGAGTAGGTGCTGATTGTGCAGCATGTGTCTGGTTGGTTCAGAAATATATATTAAAGAAAATTACTGTCTACTTTCCTTGACACTATTTGTAACGGGGCAAAAACCTGTGTTGCATTTTTCACACATGCTTTTGAGAAAGATATAAGGAATACAGGATATGGGTACATGGCTTACATGGAACAAAAATTTGGAGAAAAGGGATGGAGAAGTACATAGGAACAGTTAGGAAAGTTAAGTAAGTAAGAGCTGGAAGAAAAAAACTGGAATGCATCTTAGTGTAACAAGGACACAAACCCAGAACAAGAACCCGGGCTATGCAACAAATGAGGCAGTGGAAAGCCTTGGCTGACATTTAAATGTAAATAGAATGACAGTGAAATGGGCTATTTTTGCAGGAGGATTCACACTGAGAGTAGGGAGCATCAAAGAAAATTAAGGAGGTTCATGAAGCAAAGGAATATTCACCTTATTTTGGGAATGGGAAGTTAAGGAAAATAGAACTAAAGGTCTTCCACCTCACCGAGTGTGGTTCAAAGTATTTTCCAGTCATCTTGGTGTTCTCAGTCCAGCAGTTTGATTTGAATGCCTATTTGCTTTTCATGAAATAAAATTAAGCAGGGCATGGCACTAATTAAAGAAAAAAAAAAAAGTTTTTTAAGCCTTTCTTTTCAGACGTGCGATTAAAACATGCTGCTTCTGCTAATGGGGTCTCTGAGATGCCCGTTTTCCCGGGCATGCGCTGCAGTGCGTTCGGGCGTTTCCAGGTAGGCTGCAGCTCCTCGAGACCACCCGAGGAGGTCGCTGTTGTTCCCGGCAAATGCCGTTCCCATGACGTCACCAGATGGTGTCAAATGCGCTGTTTTGTGTAAGCAGAACATTTCAAAAGGTGTTTAGAAATGTGATCATTGTATTGCACAAGAGCTTGTTTCTGCTACTGATCGGTTTCCTAGAGCTTTGCCTCAAGTATTTGTTGGGTTAGGGCTTTTTCCTAAAGCTATGTCAGCAGAGGTAAAGATCAAAAGTGCTCTTAATGATTTTTTTTTTTTTTTTAGTATAATATCCTTATATCATTAAGGAATAACCTACATTGCTATGAGATCTTTATAACCATGTCCTGAGGGTTTTGTCAGGCAAAACACTCAGTAGTGGGTTTAGTGTTGTTTGGAAAGTATGGAATATCACCTTCACAAACTCACTATAAGCTAGGTACAATAAATTGAAAACTTAAATTTGTTTAATGAGTTTGATTCACTGTTGTTACTAATTTTTTTCATTATCAACAAAGACTTTGAAAAGTCAGAATTCAGAGTAGTGACAACTGGATAAAAATATTTTTTAAAAGTTAATTTAGTAGACATACATGCAATACTAAACTTAAGAAAAATCTAATATGCTGCTAAAAGATGGAACTTTATCTATGCACGTGTTTGAGATTAAAAGGTTCGTGTTGTTATACTCTCCTTTGGAATTTGCCCGGGAGTGCTGAAGCAGTTTGCTGCTTCTTCACGCTCTGTTGTTAGTCTTCTGTAATGTTAGAAGATGCTTTGTTGTTATCTCTATTTTTTCGTGCTGAAACATCGTTAGGTGTAGATGCACGTTCCTGGCTTGCAAAAGAAAAGCAAAGACAACAGTAGCTCTGTCGTCATTCCATTCCAATGTTCCCTTCTCAAATGAGAACATTATCCTCACTAACCACGTATCCTTCGTGCTCCTCTGTTGTTCCTTTTCCAGATCTACCTTCACTTTTTCCATTTGTTCCTACTCATCTTTTTCCATTTCTGTTCTTGTTCCTTCCTCCTCTTCACTTCTGACATTGCCTTTCTGCCTTTCCTGTGCATATTTATCTTCTTGGCATTTTTCAGGAAGAATCTGAACAAGAATGTCAACTTTAAGTGCATTATTAATTATATTCTGTAAATTATTATTTCTCTGTAATTAACAGAGACTTAAAATTTCTGAAAGATATATGCTTTATGTACTTATTAAAGTTGTTTTGAATTCTCTGGGAGTTTTCCGGTCACTGTGATCAACGACGCCTGTTTTCTCTATATGGTAAATGTTTTATGTATATTTTTTATCTTTATATTTCATTTTTTTCTTCCAGTAGATACTTGCCTTTGTGATATCTGATTACTCTTATGCTAATTTGCTAGTGTCCCAAAATGTTGTTACTTAAGTTGTATTCTTGAACCTCTGCCAACTTTATATTTCTCCCTGTATTTTTTTCTGAATGTTTTTTAAGTTCTAGCAATGGAGGGGACAGGTACAGATGTTTCCTCCAGCCCCAGAAAAGAGGACACTGAGGAAACAGGTAAGGTCTAAAAAAGCATAAAACTGTTAGCTGAATGGTCAGCTAGAGGATCACTGTGGTGAAATGGGAAAGCTATTGACAGCCTGTATTTCTCCAGTTTTAAACTAGGGCTGAGGAAATCTTTTCCAGGAGATTTAGAGATTTAAGTTGCATGATGGATCAGCCGTTTTACTTTGCTGTGTGGTGTCTCTTTTAAAGAAGGCACTGGGGAGTGCTTCTGGCTGCAGGTTTTCTGTGAGACTAGTCTTGGATATTTACAGTCCTAGAATTGTAGGTTTTGGGGCTCTCGACTCGGTGGGTAGCAGGATGGGTGGGCCGAGGGCTCTGCATGCTTCCAGGCTCCCTCCCACACCTCTTCCCAGCACTGCTGCCTTGGCAGAAGGAGCATGAAACTGGGGCAGGCGAGCAAACAGCCATGGATACCTGGTGTGAGGGAAATGCCATACCTGCCTGTGTGAGTGATGCTGAAGTACGTAAAAAAACAACAAAATCCCCTTGCTAGTGCGGGTAAAGAAGAGGGGGAGTTACCTGAGCTTGGCTACACCTGTGCTAAGGGTAAAAAATGAGCTGGGGCGGTTGGGGAGCTCTTTCTGGCATGGGGCAGCCCCAGAGGCAGGTCTTGTGTGGAGCAATGCCGGCTGTGAGGCTGTGGAATCAGCCGAGAAGGAGCTGGGGATAGGGGCCCTCAGTGCCCTGCCGCGGGACAGAGCCCCCTGCTGCCCCTCTGAGGGGGAGCCTCGGCCTCGCGAAGGGCTGGGAGGGATGTGCTGAGGGAGCTGGGACAGCACCTGTGGGGAGAGGGAGCGGCTGATCCTCAGTGTGGCTGGGACAGCACTGTGAGGGGAGCCTGGCCGTCCCCTCAGTGTGGCTGGGACAGCACTGTGAGGGGAGCCTGGCCGTCCCCTCAGTGTGGCTGGGACAGCACTGTGAGGGGAGCCTGGCCGTCCCCTCAGTGTGGCTGGGACAGCACTGTGAGGGGAGCCTGGCCGTCCCCTCAGTGTGGCTGGGACAGCACTGTGAGAAGAGGGAGCCCAGCTGTCCCTCCATGGTGGGCACAGGCGCCCTGAGGAGGCAGCAGCCATTTTACGTGGTGGATGACGGTGGCAGTGTTGCCGGGCTGCAGTAGCCACAGCCAGGAAGGACACACTGGGTAAGTCTTTGTTTTCTTTTTTTATCCTCATTTCTTGGGAGTTTCTTCAGCACATGTCTCTGCCAGCACCTGCAAGCACCATTTCTCATCTCCACAGCCCCTCTGCTCCTGCCTGCTATGGTGTGGGAGGTGCTGGTTGGGGTGGCTCTTGGAGGCAAGATGGCCTGAGCCAGGGAAAACTGGAATGCTGTAGATACTGTGGTGATTCAGGGAACAAACATTTCAGTCTAGAGGTAAATCTGGTCTTTCTGTCAATATTTTTATATTTATGTAATTTTTTTTTTGTAGTGCAGGTAAGTGTAAGAACAAATCATAAATAGGACCCAAGTGTTGTGGTTTCATCTAAATCTTGTAAAATAATTTTCCCAATCATATAATTTGGTGACTCTTAAAATGCATATTCTTGGTCTTTCTGTCCGTCTTCTGTTTCATGCTCCATTTAAGTTAATAAAATACACCAAAAATCTGGTTTTGAAGTTTCATTTGTTACAGTCAAAAAGGGTGCATCATCAGGACTGTAGTGGACTTCAGACAGAAAAAATGGGGAGAAAATATTAAGACCTTGATGCATACATCTATTAATCTGGAACACATGATCTCGTCTTAATCAACACTACTGATGCCTTGACTGCTTTCCTAAAGGCTTGACTGCTTTTGGCTGTCTGTCTAGATTAAATGTTTATAATTAACTCAACCTCTACTGGGCACAAATGGTAGAAGGCCATGCTATCCAGTGGAGAGAAGCTGCAATATGAGTCAGGTGAGTTGTGAGTTTTGTGCTGCTGGTTAACTCCGTGCTTCGTGCAAGCTTTCTCCACCTCTCACAGCCTGCTGCCTACAGCACAAAGCCCAACAAAATCCAACTTTCTGCTTCCAGGTATAACCCTAATCACACAGGCATACCTAAGTAATCTCAAACCACATTTATTGTAAATGCATGCTCTAATACACATACTTATGGGTATTCTGGTTTACAGGTGAGGTCTGGAGAGAAAAAAAAATTAGCTATTTTCTGCTTGTTGATACAATATGTAATTATTGACTTTTGATACAAAAAGAAAAAAAACTCACCTCTCCTGCTACTGTAAGTGTAGTTGAAATAATTTTGACTGTAATGCTTGATATATCTTGTTTGAGGCTTAATAATAAAAAAAAACAGTTTTAATAACAGTTGATTATTACCACTGTCAAAAAATACAAAATAATGTCTGAATACAAAATTTTTCCCTGGTCTTTTATCTTGCAAGGAATTACCAAACAAAAGCACAGAACTAAAATTGGGCTGGACCATCTCCTTCAACTGGTTTTGAAGAAACTGACGATAACATATTAACCCTTTATATGCCTTTCTATATCTCCCACTGAGATAACTGAAAAGGTAACACAGTAATCTTCAGCAAGATGCAAAGAGGTCAGTTTCTTGTTAGCTAACTTTACCATAAGTGCTTATGATACATGGTATCGATTTACCTCCTTGCAAACAGCAAAAGCTGAAATGGTTGTGCCAATTTGTTAGTTACATTATGAGCTGCCAATAAGAGAATATTCATCTCTTCAGGATTTGCACACTAGGAATTGACCACAACTGATGCAGTCCACTGTTGTACAAGCACTGTGCTAGTGGGTCTAAAATTCCTGCATGAAAACTTAACCTGAGCCATGAAGAGAACTTCAGGTCGTTCTGTGTTCCCAGTGATGTACAATTGCTGAGGAAATGATAAAGAAAACTGTTCTCCTGTATACATTACAGTTAAGGATTTATGCTGAGAACTAGACCAATGTCCACTGATTAGTGCAAAGAATTGCTGTTTGCCCTTGGAAAGTTGCTGGTCTTTGTTTTGGCTGTTACCTGCTCTCAGTGTAACTGCTTCTGCAGCTCCTTCTCGTACCAGGGAGGCTGTGGACTGTGCATGGAGACCTCCTGGTCCACTTTACCCCTGAGACCACTTGTTAGACCAACAAGTCTAACAAGTGGGAAAATGGATGTCATCTCAGAATATGCTTTGAGACAGAGCTTGTACTCTGCTCCTCCAGCTGTGTTTTTTCAGTGCTGCAGGTGCTTGGGAGGGGTTATAAGGAACAGTGCTGTTCTACCATCAATCAGTAGTGTCTGCATTTCTATGACTGTATACAATTTCTGTGAGTGAGTGATTGTTTTGCCACCTTAAACTTTATCCTGATAGTACAAAGCAGACAGAATCTGTACCACAAGCCAGACAGCACTTAATGTATTGCCATTAGTGTCTGAATCATGATTGAAACCAGGTTTTAACAGAAATAGATAGTCAAAGACATTACAGGGGAAGGGGCAGGAAGTTCTGCTGCCATAGGACTTACAAGATCAAAGCTGCTGTCAATTGGGTATTTTCTTTTCTGCTCTCTGTTCAGTGGTAAGTCTCCTCTTATATACTGCTTTTCAGAGTTACTTGTTTTTATTCCAAATGTTTCCTGATGACTGGGAGATCTCAACTGTTGTTCCAGATTCAAGCTCTGTATCTTGTATTTTAAAAACTGAAATATCAGAGAGAGTAACAAGAAAATGAACAATCAAAATTTAGACTTGATTCTACTTAAGAAAAAGCTTAGGAAGGTGCAGAAAAATCCTGAGATTTTGTTTTATTGCTGCCTTAACCTCTCAACATGTTTTGCACATCTGTAAGCCCTGAAACTCTTCAGAATACTTTGTCAGTACCATCGAATAAACAACCTGTGTAATTGTAATGGCCTATCAGGTTGCAGCTACTCTCTTTGGAGATCACTTGTCTCCTCATTGCTAAGGTGAGTTCCATCCTGTCTTTTGCTGCAATGAAGATCCAAAGGCTCATTTGCAGATGATTTGTGTATTTAGTAATGGTGAATATTTTAATAATTACAGTTTCATTTCTCTAATAGTTGTCATCCAAAGATCTCGAAATATTTTAGAAACTCATAGTCTGATTTTTATTTTTAGTTTAGGGGAGATGTGAAGCCATAGCTTTCAGTCACTTCAGCAGCAGCAAGTGCTCAGTTTCTCTGAAGATCAAGCTACAAATATTGATGTTTCACACTTTAATTAATAAGTTCTCTATGGGTGTTCTGGGAAGTCCTGTTTGGTTTTCCTGAATATAGGTCTAAGATGTATTTTTAAATCAATAGCATTGGAAAAAGGAAAGGCTCTATTTTGCTTCCTCAGAGATGGCTCTGGGGAGACCTTCCAGCACCTCAAGGGGCCTACAAGAGATCTAGAAAGGGACTTTTTACAGGGCACGTAGTGATAGGATAAGGGGGAATAACTTTAACCTGAAAGAGCGTAGGTTTAAATTTTATATTGGGAAAAAATTCTCTGCTGTAAGGACACTGAAACACTGAGACACTGAAACAGGTCACCCAGAAAAGTTGTGGATGCCCCATCCCTGGAACTGTTCGAGGCCACATTGGATGGTGCTCTACATAATCTGATCTTTTCTAGAGAAAGTGTCCCTGTCCACGGCAAGGGGCTTGAAACTACACAATCTTTAAGATTTCTCTCAATCCAAGCCATTCCATGATTCTTGTCTTAAGGTGAATTGGTTTAGAGCAGGCAATTGATTCTGAGAGGTGTGGGGCTGAATATAAGAATTTTGTACAAAGTGTTAACACTCTTAGGGCATGTAGATGTGGCTCCTAGGGACATGGTTTGCTGGGGACTTGCTAGTGTTAGGTTGATGCTGCATTAAATGATCTTAATGTTCTTTTTCAACCTAAAAAAATTCTATTACTCTGTAGTACATTGCTCTTTTTCTTTTTTTTTTCCTCAGTCCTAGTTTTAAGAGGTCTTCCCAAAATGCCCTACAAATCAATTAGATGCTGTCACAGTCAAGTGTTTTAATCTGGGGACTCTTGATAGGAGATTTGTTTCTGACAGTAGAAATAGGAGACAATGCCTGTCCCTTCATGCTGGGAGCATGGCCCTCAGAGGCATCTGTTGGTGGGGGACCATTGCTGAGAATTTCCATTCACATGCTTTACTGAATTAAGGCACTGTGATAATAACTAAGCTAAGATGCCTGACTAGAATAGAAACAAATGCGGTAGAAACCTGAATCTTGCTTGCAATGAGAGTGAAATATAAAAACCTTCTGTCTCTGTGTAAACTTTTATCTTTTTAGTGAAGTTTGTTGTATGGTCAAAGCAGGCTTCCACTTGTGCAATACTGCGTTCAGGTTTTATGTCCTGAAAATAAAACCTTGTCTGAATCTGTAAGAGTGAAGATCAACTCTTGATCAGGTTAGGCCAGACTCAGATTTTTGCAGAATAATTTTCTTTGCTGATCATCTCTGCTGCAGCTGTGGTTCAGTGCTGTTGGTCTCAGTAAATAAGTAGCCAAATCATAGGATGAGACAATAAGTCTAGTTCTAAATTTGATGCTGGGAAAAAAAAAAAAGTGATTATGTTTAACTTTCTCACCCCAAAAGAAATTTGGAACTTGATGTTGTAGACTCTTTTGGTTCCAGTTACAGATTTTTGAAAGTCACATCAAATTAAATTTTCCTCAGGGTATAGGATGGTTAAAAGAATTATTTAATATATCTTAATAATTATTAAATAAGGTATAAGATTAAAGACTTACTAGAGGCAAAAGTGACAATAGTATGGCCATGGGAATGATAGGATTTCCTTCCTTTATGGTGCTTTTGGGTAATATTTTAGAATTGAAGATTTGAGGTTCAGATGTACTTTGATGTAGCTTTGAACTAGTATTGAGCCTTTAAATTATATGATAATTAAAAAGTCTGAGACAGCGATAGTAAAGAGATTGTTGTTTTAATTTAAAATCCAAGTTTGCATGTATTCTATGAGCCAGACTAAAATTGCTGGATCAACACTTGTGATTTCAATAATCAGACCTCAACTATTGGGTAAATTAATAATAAAAAAGGGAAGGGGATTTATAAACAGCAATCTGTGTCTCTTCCTGACAGAGGCCCAGTGTTCTTGCTAGGTTTAGCTGAAAGTACAAGAGTAAAGTAAACTGTAGAAATAAGCAATTCTTTAGCAGTAGAAGATTGTTCTCTCAATATATACTTTAAGGGCACTACTTGGGAAACCTATATTAAAAGAATGAACTTCAGTCCTGGAGAAGGAGAAGCAGGATTTTCCCTGAAAAAAGGAAGCCATTCTGCTTGGGGGTATTCAGTCCTTTTCCCCGCAGAGCTGGCCTGTGGTACAGGATGTTAAGGCACCAGCAGAGAGAGCCATTGTTTCAAAGATGTGTGGAAAGCTGCATACATGGTACACAACGCTGGGCACAATGCAGGGCACAACACTGAAGTGTGTGACTCTAAAAGCTCACATGGATTTTAAAGGAGATAATTCTTGTAGAGAAGAATCTTCACTTTCTAAAAACCCGCTCCCCCTCCCCACAATATCTGGACAAATTTGCATAGGGATCACCCAACATTAAAGGCCCAGATCCATGCCTCAGCTGTTCTTATACTTCCTGCAGTGTATAGGCTTTAATAACTTACCTTAGGTATGTGCCGAGCTTGTCTTAAAAGAAATTATACTGTGGGGGACGATCTCATGGGCCATGGGATGTTGGTCAGGAAAGGGCAGAGAAAGAAAGACATGAATTCCAAGTATGTAGTTATGAGTCTTGGAACTGATGTCAAATGTGGTGGGGTTCAATTCAACATAGCAACATGAACTGATCTTTAAGTTGTCAGCAGTGTTGAAAGTGGCGCATCCTTAGGTGGGGCAGTTGCCATCATCCTGCACTGAGCTTCCTTCTGAGCATGCACCAGTCCTTTTTGGCATAGGACTATTGCAAGGAACACAGCATTCCCAACTGTTCTGTTGCCCATGACTATTTGCAATACTTTTGTTGGGGTATGTGTAGTTGCTTGACAGCTTCATGGTCCATAAGCAAAACCTTGTAAGAATTCAAAGCCTGAACAAATCTCAACAGAAAGCTTGACCGAAGCTGAAACTTCTCATCCTGATGCATGCTGGAAGCTTCCTGAATTCTTGATGTTATGTGTTCTTAATTGGCAGAATTTCTTACTTTGCCAAACCCTTCTACTGTGGGGGTAATGAAATCTGAAACCAGGCAAGTTTAGCATGGTTCTGAATTTCATCACAAATCACATCTTACACTTCTTATTTCTTGCCTGAGGGAGAAAAACTCCAGTATCTTCGTCTCCAGAAAGGAGGCAACGCCTGCATGGTTCCTCCATGCTGGCTGATTTTATTGACTCAGTGATAATTGAGGAAGGAGTCAGGTATCAGCTTGTGTGTGATACTGGCACACAGAGCCCTCTACAACCTAAGGCCGGCCCTGATGAAACAGCTACAAAGAAGCAGTGATAGCAGCATGAAAAACAGCATTTTGCTGACATATCTTATGATTGTCACTAAAGGTTAAAGTGCAGAGGGAA
Organism: Vidua chalybeata; assembly: GCF_026979565.1. Classification (NCBI taxonomy): domain Eukaryota; kingdom Metazoa; phylum Chordata; class Aves; order Passeriformes; family Viduidae; genus Vidua; species Vidua chalybeata. The sequence continues at coordinate 12,496,469 of NC_071536.1, read as the reverse complement.
GAGCAAGAAAATTACATATTGCTAAAGAGTTTCTTCTTTATGTATGGAATACTGACTTCAGGAGAACAATTTCAGGTATCCAGAGTCAACAATATATGCTAAGAAAAGCCAAACATATTTCATGCAGGCTATGTAATAAAAATACCAAAATGGAGAGAATACTTTAAAGATGAGTATTTTTTCCAATGACAACCACAACACAAAAAGGAAACTTCCTGAGACAATGTTGGTTTTTTTCACATTTGTTTGATCCTTCAGAAGCTCTTAAGCCTTGCATGAATTCTCACTAGTATTTTTATATTTCTCACTAATATTTTACGTTTTATTTCTTATTATTTAATATTGTAATAAGTATGTAAATGACTTTTTCACAGAGCTGACCAGCTTCAGAAAGTATCGGGAACAATAAAAGCATGTGTGCTTGCTGCTCTGGATGTTTAGGTCTTATTGTTCTTAGGGGCTATGTACTTCTGCTGCCTTGCTGCCCCCATCTTCCTCACTAGAAAAAAGCAGTTCAAGTAGTTCAAGTATTTTATTGGTAGTTACTGTCAGTTCTATCAGCCATGCTGCTGCTTCTGTGGTCTCATGCTGTCACCACTGTGCCTTGACACGGTGCAGAGTAGATTGTGATTCCAACACTAGCTTAAATCTGCTTTGAGGTAGTGGGGGGTATGTACTATAGATTTAACTAACATCATCCTTTTTCTTCTCCCTGGAAGCTGCACTACCTTCAAATGTACTAGTACTGAGAAAATTACCAGTGCTTCTTTGGCAAATGTGTAGTTGGGAGGGAGAAAGTCTGTAGTTGTCTTGCTCTGTATCTGCAACAGTGAATAACAGGGAAACACTCATGGAATTATAATAATGGGAGAGTTCTCAGAAGTTATCTCAGCTCAGTGGGTTTCTAAAGCATCCCACAAAACCAGTATGGCCTATAGTAAAAACTGTTTATTTACATTACTGGGATCCTGCAATATTTTTGGTATGTTGGGATGCACTTATCTTTCTCACCTCTTTTTCAGTCTTTTAAATGCTTTTCACCTTTGTATGACCTTCGTGATTTGAGGTTGCAAATCTTCAGCAACTTCAGGGTCCTTACCACAGTATCTGCACTGCAGGAAGTGGTGCTTTGCCTTGAAAGATCTAGGGACTTCTTGGAAGGTTGTTGTAAGGAGAAGAAAAGGAAAAGAAACTAACATAAAAATGAATTCTGTGGAAACAGCCCTGGAGGGACTTTTCAGAGCTGGGATGTACAGTTGTTACAGGCTTACTAACAAGAAATTCTGTATGTGTGGAGTTCAGAAAAAAGAAATCAACTATGAGATGAAACCCATGCTGTGTGAAAAGGTGTGCTTTAGGAACTTCCCTGGTGTGAGCAATGGGTAGCCAGGAGAGTTAAGAGCTTTAGCTAACAAATGCTGGAGAATAACAGATAAGAGAGTGAAACTCCCTCACTAATGCACTGGACTGTTTTCTTTAGTGTTCAAAACAGCAGGAGAGAACTCGCCTTGCTCAGTGTTAGCAGTTCTGGCCTGATACGCGCGTGAAAGTTTTGTACATGTAAAGTACAAAAGGGAACATGTGATTATTTTCCATCAGTTTCCTTTGATGAACTTCTCTCCAATCTGTTCCTTCCCTCTTCTCTTGGACTTCCATATGCCTGAAGATAGGCTTAAATTACCAAATGCTGCATTGGTGCCAGCATGGCTTTCTGTGCCTGATCTGAGATGATGGTAGGAAGAGACTGAGCCCACAGTGACCGAGCATCAGCAACTGGACAGCCAGGATGTTACATTTTGCCCCACATCTTCACTTAAGCTGTATGACAAGGCTGAGGGGAACCTCAGTGTCACATGAAGATCACTGTTGTATAACTTTAAACATTTGAGCAGCATTTTCTTGGCATCTGTGTGATGCTGAGCTTCTACTAAGTCAGTTCCTTGGAATAGTTATTGCAGCAGTAAAAGCTGCTTAAGAGAAGATGGATCTGGTAACAAAAGCTCTGAACAACAGGTAACTCTGCAGAAGGTAAGAACAAAGGCAGGTGGACACCGTTAAGATTCAGTCAGAGCACCAAAATTAAGTGGGGCATAGGAGAGTAGTTAAGGAGTTAATAAAGCCTTTCTTGTTCTTAGCAAGAAGTGGCTTTTTGATTTCATTGTTGTCATTGCATGACGAACCCTTCTTACTCAATTATAGGTGGTATCTGTTCGTTGATCCTACTTAAGCAATAGAGAATTTATATATGACACTTAAATCCAACAACTAAGCTATTTTAAGACTCTACTCCATGAAAATATGCATGGGATGATAATATGGTGTCTATCTTTATAGACTTTTTTGAGAACAAGAGGACAAAATTTGTTTTGTGGTGACTGTTCTTCTGTTCAGAAAAGTCAAGGTACATCTAACTCTTTTAAAAAATATGAATTCCAGCTTTTGAGCTGCATTTATAAAAGAAAATAATGTGGGGTTTTTTTTCAGAAATTGCGGAACAGATAAAGTCAAGGAAAAAAAGGGAGTGGTAAATTTCTTTGATTCAAGTCTTGAGGAATTAAATTGAGCATTGAAATAGATTTGTACCATCAGTCTCCTTAGATGTGAACACTGCTAGGCTTAATGAGAAAGTACTGAAGCAGAATGACAGTTTCTTATTAACTCAACAAGACTGGTCTAGCTATTTCCACACTGCTTTTGCTTGCTCATTAATGACCTTCTGCACTATAAAAAGAACAGCCCAAACAGTCTAAGTCCCTGGAAAGACCTTTTTATATGGTCTATCAGATGTTAAATGGCCTGCTAGCAGTGAAGAAACAACCCCGTGAAATGCTGATCAGTGTTTTTGTCTTGTTCTGGTGCCTAGACAAAAAACTATAATTGATTAAATTGTCTACTGCAAGATAACAAATGCAGGTGACATGCTAAGCCTGAGTCACTGATGTCTGCACTTCATTCCAACCAAATCCAAGTTGACTTCAAAGTAATGGAGTCACAGCTGCAAGTAGCTGAGAAAAGATAAAGCTGTCAAACTTACCATGAACACCACTATAAATGAGTGAACAGCCTAGAAGGGAGATGTTTGTCATTGACTCATCATTCTAAAAAAGCAGAAAATATAGAAGGAAGTTAAAATAACATGGATGTGATTGTTTCCTTTGTGTGCTGGCTGGGTACCTCAAGGAGTTCTTGTGTCAAAATCTGAGCAGCTTCTTGCAGCTAGAGCTAACACTCAAACGCTGGACAGGTCTGCTTTGTTAGCCTAAGCCTCACCTGTGCAGTCCCTTCCCTGCAGCTGCACAGCACTGCAGATAATTGCAGAATTGCAGATAATTCTGGGTAGTGCCTGGCTATGGGTAACCAGGTTTGCTGAAACAGGACTGCTCACTAAGATTGGGAAATTGATAAATCAGGTTGTGAACTTTTAGCAGTGAGTTAACTTCTTTACCAGCTGTTTCACTGAGCTCAGTGGGCTCTACTCAAGGCTGTCTGTCAGTATGGGAGATTGCTGTGGTTGGGGGGAGCAGCACACACAACTGAGCCTCAAGGTACTTTGAGCTCAGTGCAGTGGAGCCTTCAAACACACACCATTTTCTGCTCTGAATGTTCACTGTGTTCTTATAGCTTGGGAAAGTAGAACTGAAAGCTGTGTTAATGATTTTCAAACATAGTCCTTGACTTTGTCCAAAACAAATCTGAGTCTGGAAGAGTTTTTAAAAAGTGATCAACTTTAAAAATTTTTTGTTTGTTTTGCTTTGTTTTTCTGTTCTCTGTTCATCTGAGTTGGAAATTGGTGGATATGCAGGGAGTTGCTTAAGTAGACATCAGCACAAGTCTGTTGAATCAAGCAGTATCAAGGTACCTATATAAAATCAAAATAAATGTCTGCACAATTCCCTTTGGACAGAGATTAATGATTTGCCTTGATATGAAATCCCTATCCTCTAACCTGGAAAGCTTGCAGCTGAAAAAGGAATAGTATTTAATAATAGACCAAGACTTGATTTCAATGGAAGCATTGTCTGAGTAGGGACATCAGAGCTTGGTTCCAGAGCACTAGTAAAAAAATAAAATAAAATAGGCTTTTTATTTATTGGGCACTCAGACTTGAAGACTCCCAGGTGCCTATTAGTCTAAGGGCTTGTCTGTACAGGAAAGTTAGTGTGCAATATGTTGGAATATGAATTTACAGTGCACCAACTCCTCTGTGCTCCCCCTGTGCTTGGATATTTTTAGCACACAGTAACGGTGCCTTTCTTCATGGCAGTTCATTCAGCTTTGAAAATAAAATAAATCACATTCTGCTTAATACCTATGTGGTGAGTAAGTGCCAAATAGCCAATGCCCTCTAAACTTGTCCCCAAACTTCCTCCTCTCAACTAGTACTAAGGATGATGTTCAGTGGGGTTCTGACTTTGGCCAGGAAGACAAGTGTGATTCTGCTTTTTTAGAAGGGAGAAACACAGCATGTTTTCAAACCCCCTGTATTTCAGTTTTCAATACAGCTTTGAGAATGTAGCAGTTTAGATCAGAGGGTTCCAGTATAACTCTTTGAGAGTTATTTTCATTAATATTTTGTAGCTGACACTAAAATACTGCATCCTTTGCCCAGCCAAAAGGTATATATGGCTTTTTAGTGAGGTTACATTGAGGTTTACTTGAGGTTTGATTTACTTTTTTACTTGGTTAGTTTTAAGCCCAAATCCATTCAAATAAATGCTTTTGCTGGCATATACTGATGAGGCAATATCAGAGTGAGAACATGGAAGAGGAATAAAGGAGGGAGGATGGACGTATACGCACTAATCTGTGGGGTTTTGTTTGTTTTTTTTGTGGTAGTGCTGCAGTTTGCCGTGTTTTGAAACCATCAGTGGAAGGTATAAGGCACCTGGAGAGCCCTCCGTTTGCTCACAGTTCTTGTAGTGAAAATTTGGTGAGGAAACCTGACTGTTGGTGAAGCTTTGAAAGATGGGATGTTGTTTGTTTTTTCTCTTAACCTGGAAAGAAAAGTGCAGCAATGACCCTCAACACAATATCTGGTTTTGGGGGAAAAGGGGAATAGGAGACAAAAAATTTTGCTAATTCAGTCTTGATCTATTCACCTTACAAAGTTAATTCCTCCTCTTATTAGTTTGAAAATGTACCAGCTTGCATATAAACATTAGGAACTGATGGAAAATCTTGCACCTTTCACAGGATGCTACCTTGTTGTTCTGCCTCAGGTATCCATGGTATGTCAGAGGAATGCAGCAGAGAACCAAAGTCTGACTTAATCTCTTTATCCTGCATTAATCTGAAACTCCCAGGGAGAGACAATCCTGATTTTGAGGCTCTCTGAATTCAGCATCAGTACTCTTGTTTCCTAGAAGAAAAATGGGGGAGAAATAAGTTATAGGTCTATGCACCTAACAAAGGGTGCCACATGAATTAGGCAAAAATTTCACACAACTTATTTTTAACTGGCTCATTTCCTGAGAATAATCTATTTTGTCAGGTTCTGCTCTTCTGTATGGTAAAAAGAAACACAAACACATTAATGCTGAAGTGAAGTATTGTCTTTTTCCCAACTCTGTTGTTAAACAAGTGAAAATTATTCCATCCAGTTGGAGAACTGAAGCAGGCTGAAAGCAGCATTGCTATGTGTTTGTCACATATGTGTGCAGAGAAGATACAGCAATCTGATGGGAAGGTTGGGATCCTCGCTGGGGAGCTGTACCTGGAGTCCACACATACTATTGACTACAGAGCCCCTTTCTGTGGGAGTTCCTTCTTATTCCCAACACCCTAAGACTGAAGGAGAAGAAGTGTGACTTGGATGTCAACCACAGTAAATTGTCTTCATGGGTTGACTGTGGTAAACCAGTCAACACTAGTTATTACTGGGGACTGGTGCATGTGATGTTTGCAAATACAAGTTTGCAGCTAAAGCAGATCAGAAAAAAACACACATCCTTTATTTCAGTCATGCTGGGAGAAGGCTCTCATCCAAGTCAAATTGTGCCTTGACCAGCTGATGTAGTGCACACAGCTTTTCCCTGCCTGTGGTGTTTTTAAAGCCATGCTGTGCATTGATGTGATCACAAAATATTTGAGCTCATGATCTGCTGTGTTGTAACTGTGGTGAAGATATACCTAAAGGAAGTATCTGCTCTTCATGCAAGGACAGCATAGCTACAGGTAGGAGCATCAGTATTAGTGTAGTTAACCCTTTCTTTTATTCAAAGGAATTGACCCCCTACTGAACTTGTGTCTGTGTGAAAGAAAAAATACCTGACCTTAAATGACTTGCACAAAGACCAAGAGGGAGACTGTCAGGCTGGTTCTTGCAAGCAGCCTGGCTCCTGATCCTCTGCTGAAGTCGCTAGACCAAATGTCTCTGTCCATTCATACTGAATGAATTCTCAGTCTGTGCTACATTTCCTCCTTTGAATAATTATTGTTAATGAAAAGGAAAATGAGAGAACAAGGTAATGACAGATAGCACAGAGAAAACATTGAAAAGTGAAGAAAGAAATGTCTGGGAATAATAGCAATGCTGTTATTCCCATGTTAATGATTCAAGAGCTTTCTGACTGCTGTAGAAGCAAAAATGGTACTTGCTGCAGTCTATAGAGATTTGGGCAATGCAGGGAAAATGGCAAAATGGGTCAGTAATGGCCCCCATGTTTGTTCTCAAAAGATACCTCCCCTCCTGCATAGGTGTGAGGTAGTCTCTGAGATGCAGAATGCCCCTTTGTGGGTTTAAACCTGTAGTTAATTAATCTGAAATCCTTCCTATCTGGACTTACTGGTTAAGAGAGCTTAATAAATTACTGAGACACTGATCTCAAAGAAAATAGGCAGAACTCCCAATTATATCATCAGGTTTATCTCTGCCAGGATTGCATGAATGTGCCCTTAGTATCTACTTTAGCTCCACATCTGCTGTTCTTTTCACCCAAACACAAATACTGGTGATTCTAGTAGCTCTTAAATCACTTTTTCCTTCAGACTGTGTGTTTTGTTGTAACTACATTCACCTCCCCTGTTCCCTCCCCTGTTTTGAGGTCAGTTGCCTGTGACAGATACTGTGTTCTATTTGGTATGTGTAGCTAACCACTTCTGATTTTAGACAACATGGTTTTAATTAGTTCTCTTCCTCTCTGGTTGCTGAACAGAGTTGGCCTCAGGTGGAATTTTTAAATTGTGCTATTGCTGTCTGTTACACAAGCTGGAGTTCTGTTTCACAGAGTAAATTTGAAATAAAAATGAGATTTTTTTAAATAGCAGAATTCACAGGACTGGTCAAACTTTAAGAAGTCATGTGAACAGCTTTTTCACACATGTACAGTAATGTGCACAGAAGTTCAGGGAGATACTGACTTTCCTCTGTTTATCTGGTTTCACTACTTTTTAAAAATATTTACCAAATTATCTGCCAACATGTTTACATGATGTTGTGCAGTTGTTGTGCTGGAGATGCCTATTTCTGCTACCTCTTTAGGAACTGGTGTCCTGAGATATATATGAGGAGCTCCAGACTTTCCCTTCTCTCTTTTCTCAGTCGCATCAGTTCTTATGTTTGACTGACCTCTGAGTGATTTGGTTTGCTACTTTGTTGGAAGATTTTTTTTTATTACTACTACTTTTATTATTATTTTGTACCTTTTCTTTGTTTTACTGGGCTAGCTTGCAGCTGCCATGAAACAGCAGTTACTGGAGGACCTGACTGTTGATTTCCTTTGCTGTGTAATAATTGGGAAAACAGCCACATCTCAGCCAGTACAGGTGAGAGCAATTCTCTACAACTTTGTGGGCATTTGCCAAAGCATATCACATTGTTGGAAGGTTTTGGGGTTTTTTTGTTTGTTTGTTTTTACCTAAGACCTTGCTCTAAGCTTTTTAAATACACTCTGGAAAAAGCTATCTGTAGTTTGAATACACCAGCCCCTTATCTATACAGCCTCCAGAATCTCCTATCTCCAAGGCCGTGGTTTCCAAGATTTGGTGGGGTTCCTGTGAAGATAAATCGCATCAGAGGCATGACCTTTATCCTTGGTGCTATTTAAATAGCTTAAATATCTATTGACTTCATACCTTGTGATTTCAGTTGCTGAAAAAGTGAACACTAAAGAAAGGAAGAGTTGACCTACAGTGTATCAACTGAGTGATCTCTTCATTTATAGATCTCTACAAATACAGGTGTTGTTTTTTAAAAAAATTCTTCCCCCAGCACTACTGTGTTGTGGCTGGTTGCTTTTGAGAGGGAATCTGTGCTTCCATGTAGAACATAGCAAAAGAAGATACTAATTTCTGTTGTAGATGCTAAAGTTGTTGAGGGAAATATGAAGATAAAAGCAAAACAACTGGGAACCTTCTTTGTCTACAACAGTCTACGAATAAATATTCCCTAATGGTTCTTAAGAAAAATCTTTAAATCATTTGCCTAGGTAGTTCTGCATCTTTGTGAGGATTTTCTGTTGGAAGAGAGGGTGAAGATAAAGAAATGTATCTGCATTTGCCCTGTAAAGGGCAGTAGACCCAATATATTATGGAAATCTGCACTGAAGTGTCTCCTTGTGTTTCCTTCACTACAGATGAAGGACTTCATGGCCTCTATATTTATAGTATGGGCCCATTTTCATTAAACTCTGCTCTGGAATAATCTATTAATTAAAAAAAGCCCCTCTTTTTATATTGAAAGACCTGTGGGAAAACTATTTAATGTAAGTCAGTGTGATGCAATGCCTACTTGAGTTTGGAGACAGTGCAAAAGTATAACCAAAGACTGATTAACTCACTCACCAGCACTGATGAGTTAAGTCTGGCCGATTTACTGGACTATTCAAAGATCAGAAACACCAAGAACACTGCTCAGCTGAAGCCTGGGGGTCAATGTGAGGAATTTCAAAGATGCGTCCTTTTCTTTGGACTTTGTTCCCCATAGGAATATTAACCATATATTTAGACTGCATAAACTGGATTCTGTATTGTTCTTTACATTCTGATAGTGCTAAATATTATTGTTCTGGTAACAGATAAAACTCTGCAGCTGCATGATAGTGTTATGTGATTGTGGGAAAATGCACTGTGGAGGAAGAGAACTTAAGTCTTTCTCATTCCTCTCTGGTCAGCTCTCTCTTCTGGTCAGCTCTCTCTAAAGACTGTAGAGTGAAGATGACCGAAACAGTTTCAGAGCCACGATGTACTATGAATTGTATTTAATATCTGAATTATTAGAAGTAGTTCTCATAACTGCAAGCAATAAAAGTTAGCTCCTGTATGTGGCCTCAGAGCTGTCCTTTTCTGGGCTTTGGATGGTGGTGTAATGTCACCATGAACCATTAGCTGCAATTTTACATGGCAAATGCAGCTGCATTTCGCTAGTGAGGTGAGCCCATCTACAATCTGCTTTTATAGCCCAGGGTTTGTTTTTGTTAATGTTTTTAAAGTGCTTTGAATTAAATGGCATAGAAATTTCTATTATTCTAACATCTGTTTGTCCCTGAGAGCTTGTATAACCTGAAGGAGCTGTGCAACTTTAAACCAACTCCATAGTCTGCGACCCTGTGAAACAATGAAGAAATACATTGGTTATGTTTCTGTGGTTCCACACTACTGTTTGCATCATGCCTTCACTTTTCCATCCGCAGGGAAGGTCTCAACAAATTCTGTCAGTCTCTGGAAACAGTAGGTTTTGGACAGTGTTGACAAGTCTGGGGGGTGGCCATGGTGGTACAGTTGCAGATGAAAGAAAATATTCAACTGGCACCCTAAGTCTCTCTTATGCTGACAAGGACATGAAAACGTTCCAGGCTTTCTGCCATTTCTTACCTAAGTATAGCCTATCCTTTTGATATGTATCCATTTTACTGCTTCTTGATCTGCTTTACCTTATGAAATTTACATGGAGGTATAGTTTGTTTGGATGTATAGCTTGTTCAGATTGACTGGCAGCCTATGTGTAAAACAGGCCCAGGGCTGAAACAGCAAAATTGTTGCAGAGCAGGATTGAATTGGGTTGGCACTGAGGTGTGGGAAGCTCATTTAATGCAAGTTGTAGCTGGTGGTATCAGTGCTTCCCTTTCATGAATGCAGAGTTTAACTTTGCTGCCAGCCTGGCAACTTCCCACTGGGATAATGTAATGCAGCTGCAAGATTATTTTGGCTCTGTGCTAACTCCTTCCCTTGCCTTTTTTTAATAGTCTGTCTCCTGCCTTTCCCCATTCAGTCATAAAACCTTTCCTAACATTTGTTCTACTTTTAAGAGCTAGTAAGGGCATGGCAGTTGATAACAGAGCCAACACCCTTCCTTAAAAATGCACTTTTCAGCAGTGAAATCTGCTGCCTTTTGGGGAATTTCAAGAGTTTATGCTGTGTTTTGGTTTGTTCTCTTTCTCTGCTAGCTATCCCTCGTATCACAAAGTTGGTTAAGATGCAGCTTTTGTATTTCTGTAACTATTTAAAAACTGGGCTGAGACTTTGAAATAGAATAGCAATCTAGCTTGCCTGAGTCTTGATACATTGAAAGTGATATGAAAAGGCCTAAGATTCACTCTTAGGAAACAAGGCTTTTTCAGATTATTGGTCCTTCTGTAAGAATCAGGGCCAAGTTTGGCTCTCTAGATACTTGACACATAGTCTTGAGTGTTGGTTTAACCTTATTATTTTGTAACAATTATTTTGTAACAAAAGCAATTATTGACGTTTTAAGTCATGTATCAGTTATGGTAGAATGAGATTTGTTGTTTTAATCATAACTAAAAAAGGCTCAATTTTTGTTGCCCAGCTTTTTAGTTCTTCAGCATCAATACAAAGAATTTGAGATTATAGTTAAACTTCTTACTTCTTTCATAGTGTCAAACTCAGCTTTTAAAATCAGGATAAGGCCCTCGTTCAAGAGAATGAGGAAATGATCAGAATCAGGGTAAGGCAAAGGTAGTTAACTCCACTCTGCCTTTGATTGCATTCTTGTTCAGAACCTGGAACAAAAACTCTCCCAACCCATCCTTTCTCATGTGATTATTTTCTTCTGGAATTTGACCTTTAAATAAAAATTTAAATAATTTGGATTTTTTTGTGTGGAAATCACAAATATGGAGGAATGTAAACTGTAGCAGTGACAAATAATAGTGTCTTCAGGGGCTGAAACAATAGACCAGGGTGGTGAAAACTCTCCTCCTGCTTAGTTAATTCCTTACTTTTTAATGGCACGCGAGGAGCCCAGGGAAAACTTTCAAAGAACCCAAACTGACCTCAGAGGGAAAGGAGACTGCTTTTTGTGTATCTGCCCTTTTTTCTTAGCAAGTAGGTGATGACTTCAGCTGCATTAGTAAGAACCATTTCTCACTACAGCCAATGTGGTAAATTGTTTCGCTTTCTCTTCTAAAGTTCTTTCTCTGTCCTTGTCGTGACAAACCATTCTTGTAAAGGGAGATCTCTTTCTGCCACTTTTGTTGGTGCCATTGTGTTACAGATTGTTTGGAGTGCCTTTTTAAGACCTGCGATTAAGATCTGCAAAAGATCTGGGAGAATTTCTTTGTTTTGGTTTTTCGGAAGTCCGAGGGACTCACAGGCAGGCCCTGTTCTTTGCTTTGTGCCTTCCTGCTCTAGCCACTGTGAGGGTCAGAAGGAGACAGGTCAGACATGGAGACCCGGGCTAAGAGTTAAAATAAACCCTTCGGAGAAAGAAATTTAGATATACAATAATTTTTCAGGTTTTCAAAAAATACTGAGCGACCTGCTTCTAGAAGCAAGCTCAATGTCTCAGTGTCCTTAGGATTGACTGAATATTGGGAAATCCAGCTTTTGTTTTTTAAAAAAGGTTTGTCCCTACTGTCTTGACAGCATGGCGTAGGAAAGCAGCAAGAGGTTGTCAAAAGATGTGTATTGAAAATAAGTGGTCAATGTCTGGAGGGTGCCGGGGTGCAGTCACCAGCATGTAAAGGCAGACATCTGTAGGATGCTTTGGGTTCCAGAGATATTTTTATGAATGAAAGGTGCTTATGACTGGAATGCATGCTGAAATAGGCAGTGCTAATGGAGTCTCTACGATCTTCTTATCTTCACTTGTAAATCTGCCCCCGAAGATAAATGTTTAATAACATTCCAATTTGGTTGTACTTGCTAAAAGTGATTGAACTAATGACCCATAATCCAATAGATCCATTTGTAGTGAATAACACCAAGGGTTCAATCCTTTGCTCCTGATTTAGCGGGATGTCTGCTTAATCTACCACATTTTGCTGTTGCAGCGCTTGCTCACTGATCAAACCAAATTATATACCTGGCACTGAGTGTAGTCCATCTTTCAGTTCCAAAAGGGCAACAATTTCTTTGTATGTATAAAAGATAACAGCAATCTCACATGTTTTTGGGAATCAGTAAATGTGTATGTGAGAGGCAGAAATCTGAGTAGCTGTTTTGTTACTCTTTGGTCAGATGACAAATGTATGTGGTACTACTGCATGCACAAACTTCTGATCCAAGTACTTGTGAATATGGGTCTGAAATTTGCTTTGGTCAGTAATACCTCTGCACTCCACTTTTTCCTGCAAACATTAGAGAAAGGTGAAAATATGGCTAAAGCAAATTCATATCACACTTCAAACAGATACCTGTAAATTTCTTTCTATTTGGCAAATGAAGCGATCCTAATCACTTCAGTGGGAATCTGTCTGCTTTAAGGAATGCAGTATCTTGACCTAAGACCCCAGCTAACACTTATGTAATGAGACCCACTGAACCACGTGGGACTACTTATGCAAATGCTTAATGTTATGGACAACTCCAGGATAAACTGCTCTTAAAACTGCAGTCAGTGATTTTTGATTGCAAAATAACAGACTTAAAATAGGCTAGAGTAACAGGGGCCCCTATTACATTTTCCTGCTGCTGTGCTGTGGATGAGCTTCTCTTCCTTCTAATCTAACTCTTGTAGAGAGCTGTTGCTTCCATAAATCCTGAAAAATCTTCCAGTAGCTATTTACTCACTAGTTCTTTGTTAGATTGAAATGACTGGTCTTCATTCCAGGACTTCCTGTTAAAAAAAAAAAAAAAAAAAAAAAAAAAAAAAAAAAAGCGCCATAAATAAATAAGCCCCCCACCCTTCTGCTGTCAGTCAAGTATTTGCTTTGTTGCAAAGTTCTGCAGTTCAGAGTGATGATGGTTGAAGTGGGTGAAACTGTGTGGGGAGAGAAATAACTATTTTTATGAGATAATTTTCTTAAGACTGTTTTCTTCTCAAGCATTGCTTGTAAGTTTGATGTGTTTTATTGCCAATTCTTTATATAAGAACTGTGGTGAGGCAACTGATCCTGATACCTCAGCTTGTATTGTCAGGTTTTGCAGCCTTGCCAGTAAGACCCCACTGAAAATCTGGACTGAACAGTGGTAGGTAGAAATAATCTTCCCACTGTCGCTAAGTAGACTTTAATTTAGTAGTTTGAGAGACCAAGTGAAGCTGCAGGATGGACACAGCAAAACAGTGAGAGCAAAAAAGATTCCCTTCACTGCCTGAGTTCTGTCCTATACTTCGGGTGATAATGCATGATGCATCAGAAAGTTTGCAGCAAGACTGAAGCATTTCATATGCTTTATTTCAAAGGCTTCACTATATACACTCTTTAAAAAAAATTCTGAGTATGTAAAACAAGCCCAAGGCAAGAAAGAGAAGTAGCCTAAACAGACAATATTGTTCTTCTGTCCCCGTTTTTTTCCTTGTGGTGAATTAGACAAGTTTTTACCTTCTAATCTTTGTGTAGGCTCATGTACAACTTCCAGCCTAAGCATTCTTGCTAAACCTCTATTTTAAGCTCAATTTTCCTGCCCACTATCCTGCATATCTGTCTCTCTTTAATCTGGCTAGTTATGGTCCACAAACCTGATTAGGAAAAACCTGCTTCCTCAGTTGAGTGTCAGTGGTTGTTGTATCCCATGTTGTCAGGACTGGCTCTTATTGTAAGTTCACTGAAAATTTCATTTTCTCCTCAGTGTGACAGGGTAGAGTCTAATCTAGATGATCTGCACAAACTACAAAGAGGTGTACATAGGGGGAATGAGCAGCATATTGTTGGAAAAAATAAGTTTCTGCAGGGGAAAATCTGTAGGGAAAAGCGAGTTGGCCTATTAGACTGACTGATATGACTGGGAGGAAAGAGAATAGATAAACTTTTGGACCTGCAAGCCCTTTTCCAGGTCTGCTGATTAACCACCTGCTTAATGAAATTTTGGTTTATGTTTTCTGATAAATGTTTTATGTGTTTCTTCATACTGAATTTTATAAGGAGATGTGGCTTGTGCCTTATTACTCATTTCTTCTGTCAAAGCAATTTCATGTGAATATCTGTGAAGACTGGATCCAGTTTAGAAAGGTAGTTCAAAGCCTTCTACAGTGAAATTGAGAGCATCTTGATCAGGGCCTATATAGTTTTCTTTATGCTCCTTATAAAGTAAGTTTTAGTAGCATTATTGTTTGAAAACCAAAATCACAAATGCAGTAAGCAAGCAAGCTAGACTGGCTAGGCTGATAGCCCCATAAACAGAAATTAATTTGTTTTCTCTCCCCTAGTTGGGGGCCAGCATAAGCAGTGCCAGGTCTCAGGTACGCAAACCTACTAATGTGTATTGTCAGGTTTTGCAGCCTTGCCAGTAAGACCTCACTGAAGACCTGGAATAATAAATAATACCTGGAGATAGGATAGGGTCAACATGGATCTCGGACTGCTTTGATGGAGCAGTGGCAGAGCCAGTTGTGTGGTGGTAGGCTCAAGGATGAGACCGGGCAGGGTCCAGGTAAGTTCACTCAGGTTAAATAAAGATAATGTCTTGGAACTCTGTGGAGGGTCTGCCCCGCTCTCCTGTGTGTGCAGGCAATGCCAGGGGTAGGTTGCATTTTCTGTGTTTCTTTTGGAAGAGGTTGAATAGAGAGATTTGGTTATCTGCTGAGGGAAAACAGCTGTCTCCAGCTGTCTGAGTGTGCTTACACAGGTGGGCTCCAAAGCTAAAGCACTGGCTGCACCCAGAGCAGGGCCACAGTCACAAACTCCTATAGGACTGACTCAGAACTCTAGCTGGCCAATTTTAATGTGTCAGTCCATAAAGGAGAGCTTGCCCTTCCCCCTTTTGTCTGAGTCCTCTTTACTTCTCAAATTCTTGCAAAAACTCACTTGGTGCATCTTGTGCGATAATCTTCAAGTGCTGCTGTGAAAGTCAGGAATTACTTGAGAACTCTGTGTATTGTCTACTTACTAGTAAGTAGCTTGCCAAAGCTGGCCAGACATTTAAGGAGGGAGTAGTGTAGCGTTTTAGATCTAAACAGAATGATGTATGCTGTTTCTTTATAATACAGAATTAAAATAACCTCGGTTATAATTTTGTGCCTTTTCAAGTATCTATACCTTTTCTGCAACCTGCTAACATGAATAAGAAATGCAAAATGATCATATAAGAAGTCTGTTCTAATTATAAGCATATTTTTATTAATATAAAGCACTGTTCTAGTCACCTTGAAATTTCCCTCCAGAGAATGGCTGCTAAAAATTTCATGTACTTTTGCTCTAAAATACTGGATTGCCCTGTAGCTGATTATCCTGTAACAGTAAATAGAAAGACTTTGCCTTATATGCGGTACAATGAGGAAATTCTTGATATTCTTGTAGACCGGTAGCATTAACATTTTTGCAGTAAGAGGGCAACTTGGTATCTGTGACCTCTTGACTCTTAGTTTTTTTAAAAAAACTTCAAAAATCCTTTGTGAATCTCTTGGTTAGAATGGAAAAAAAAAAAACCACCTCCACTGTTCTTTAGTAGACACTGCTTCTGAATACTTAAAAGCTGTAAATAAAATTGGAACAGCTTTCTTATTCCTACTTGGAAGAAAATCTATGTTCAGACTGTCATTAACCTGCAAGCCAGTTGTTTTAAGATATTGACTCTAACTGACTCTGTTATTCCATGACAAATCTGTTAGGATTTTTTCCCCTCAAATGAAGTTTTGATGCAATTTGACATAAAATTCAGATACTTTTTTGCACATATAGAGAATTACTAAACCATAAGCACATCATTGCAAATATAAAATCATTATCTCAGGAATGGATATCCCTCTTTAGAATCGACAGGTGTGGTATCTGTGCAGTCCTGAGGTCCATTCAAGATCCTCCAGTGCAGGGAGTGCAGGAGTGCAGGGACCATTGCAGGAAGGCTTTAATTTTTAATGAGCTTTTCACAAATGGAGATGTTGCTTTTTCAGGTGCTTTGAATCCTGCAGAAACTGAGTGGCTTCGTGCTGCAGAGTAGCATATGGAAAGTACTGAAATCTGCCTGTGGTGTGATATGGCTGAGATCCTTGTACAAATGTCCAGGAAGGTAAACTGTGATGATAGCAATATCTCACCTCAGGGGACTGGTAAAAAGATTATGATACTTGAACTGTGAGAAAACCTGCATCAGATGGGCTTTCCTCTGAATCACAGAGTGAAAGAGAAGAGACTATATAATAGTTTTTTGCAGGGAAAGTCTGCTTTGATGACCAAAGAACTCTGACAAATGTGTCACAAATGTGCAGTGTAATCCTGTGGTGTTTGGGTGCTAGACTCTAATCTGTGTAGTCTGAAGGGAATAATGCAAATGATCGTTGACAAATGTATAGTTGAGAGGACTAATTGGACAGAAACAGCTAAACTATTTCAGTCCCACAAAGACATGAGTGGACTTCAAATGTTGCTTAGATAAGTGTGTTTCAAAGAGGAGGTGGTACAGAGGCTTCAAAAGGTCTCCCAAGGACCATCTGAGAGAACTTCTCACCTTCCTGCACTAGTGGCAGTTTTACCATTGGATTCACAAGGCCAGGATTTTGCCCTTGGAGTTAAGATCAGAGAAATCTGTGTTCTGGTGAACAATCTCAAAGCAGAGCTTGGAACTTTTTCTACAGTCTTTAGCTGCAGTACCTATGGTAACTTGAAATGAAAGACGTGTTCAGTTAGTGGTAACTGCTGCAAGAAAAACTATTTCCAGCTTCTCCTTCCTCCCCAAAAATGATCATCATCACTTAGATTTAAAGAATAAATTTTCTTATGAGAAAATAAGATAATAATAAGATGATAATAAGGAAATGCTGCCTTGTGTACTTTAGCTATTCCTGAGTTTGCAATGTTTAACTTCTCTGGTTTTGGTGAAAATGTTTGTGGGGTTTTTATACTTGTGCTCAAAAGGATTGAATTAGTGAGATTGTTTGACCGGCATGTTAAATTTGGAAGCTGGGAACAAACATTTCTGGAAACAAAAAATATGATCAATGTTGATCATAGAGTTCCAGGGTACATGCACTGTAGACTGTTCATTTTTCAAAAATTACTTTTAAAAATAATTATTTAAAAGATTTCAAGGTTTTAAGATATTATTTAATTGACAAGTGGATGAGTGTGCAATGCTGAAGGACCTGCTTATCTCAGCTGTTTTCTTTCTCAGTTTTGCCTAAGCTGAGAAACACATCTTCATAACATTTTTTGTCTTCGTAGCCTTGGCAGCCCAGATTCCAAATCTGATTTCTTTTTTTCTGGCAGTGTGTGATGTTGGAAACTAACCGTGGGAGGGCCACATACAATCCTCAGTTTTGTGATGTGCCCTGTGGCTGTCTGTCTTTTTTAAAAAGAGATATGACCTTCAGAGACTACAGGTCCCAGCAAGCAGTGCTTCATTCTGATCTGATAAGCAAGTACTCAGATCTGATGTGTGCTGCATGTCAGGGCGTGCTGGCTGCATGAGCCACACCTCAGCATTTGAGATAAGAGTGGCTGCAGACTGCTCCAGCCAACACAAAGTAGGTGCAGCTTTGGACAGAAGCTGATATTTTTTTTTTTCCTTTTCCTCTGCCCTTCAGTTTTGGAAACTTATTTTATCTTATACAGTAATGCAACAGGATTCTGATATATAGCATGATTGCCTATCATGTTGAATGGCTGAATGTGCTTTTGGTTTCTAGGTTCTCCCAGGTGCTTCCTTTTCTCCCTCTGTGATGGCTGCTCTCATATACTGTTCAGGAGTAGGCAAAAACTTATGGATGTGGCTGATTGCTTCAAGTAAGGGTGTTGTTGCAAGAGATTCAAGCCCGTTTTTACTTGCTAAAGAGAGCTGGCTGAGGCAAGCTTTGGATAAACAGTCTGAAATTTGGGGTGGTTTATCTGATACATTTTTTTTTAAGTTTGTCCAGTATGGGAAGAGACTACCTCACTTTGACCTGGACAACTGAGGAAGCAGCTTTGACACACCCTTGGGTGCAATTTAGACACCTGTTCTGAAATGCCTTCAGATTAAGAGTTCAAAAGCTGACTCTGCTTGGATGCAGTTCAGGATTGGAGCAAACCCTTTTTCCCAGTCTTAGGCTAGATGCTTCCCAAGATGTTTGGATGTAGCTTACTTCTCTGTAGCAATTCCATTCTAAGTTCTGTTCTTCAGCTGGGTCTGCATCTGAACAAGTGAAAGCATGATGAGAAGTTCAAAACTTTTGGAGTTTCACTGTATCTCAGATGTTTCTTGGGAAGTGTGAAAAACCCTGGGTGACTCTTCTGAGATTTCTAGGTGACTTCAGTTTCTGGTATGTGTTGTAAAATACAAAGCCAAGGTGTCAAGTGTCCTGCACTATGTCATCTTTATTTCTTGCTTTATAGTCTTGTTCAAAGAAAGTTTAGCTGAGTGAAGAGTTTTTTATATTCTTTTAAAATCCATATAAATATCACTTACCACCACAAGAGCAGCAGTATCAGGTTGATCAAGAGGACTGTTTGTCCCAGAATTCCATCTCAGTCCATGCTCAATAGTGGACTCTGAGGGAAAGAGCAAAAATTATATTTTATGTGAGAAAAGAGCCTCATGTTGGCGTACTTTCTTGCGTAGGAGTTTGAACTTCCTAAGTTAGCATTTGCTTCTGGATCACAGTGACACAGATGTTCCTGCCAACATATTCTGTCATCCTGCATCCTATATTTGCACTTTTGCACATTAAACATAAAACCAATAGCATTACTACTTGGATTTAGTTCTTTGTGTAGATGGCAGTATGGGTAGCTGAGAAGCTGCACAAAGACAAATCAGATGCTGTTAACTTGTTCCTGCTTGATGGTTTGTGTATTTTGGAACTTGTACATAATTCTCAAGGCTGCAGTTTCTTCATGTATTAGCTCTATTTATAATTTTTATTAAACCCTGAGACCTGAGTTTTATCTCAGCTTGATAAATAACTGAACCTTTGGCTAGTAGAGTGAGGATAAATACATACATAAAGAAGAGCAGTTAATGAATAAGTAGCTGGTCAACAGAGATGACAGTGGATAAAGATACCTGTCAAATTCTTAGCACCATAAAACTAAAGCACATTTAGCCTGATCCAACATCTGAAGAATTTAATTTCCATTGTTTTCAAAGGAGTGCCTTCTTAGCCTGTATGATATGAATTCTTATCTCTGGATCCTTTTTCTTCCCCCCCCCCCCCCACTTTTTTTTTTTCTCCCTGTATTTCTTTTATAAGCACAGTTAGGTTATTTGATCTGACTCCGTTCTGCAGCACATTTTTTTGTAAAAACAGCTTAGTGGAGAAGAGTGGCACCATGGTATACTAGGAACAGCCTATTGGGTAATGGTAAGGTGATAAAGATTGATCCAGTGCTTTTAAGGGAATAGCCAGCTATTGAAACCTGTGTTTTTACAGAGGAATACTGTAGTAAGGAAATTCAAAAAGTCTCTGATTCTGACATGGAGAAGCCTTGCCAATTCTCTGCTGTTATTATAGGGTGTATATATATATATGCCTATACATAGGGCATATATGTATGCCTTCTTTTCCTTCCACAAAAAAGCATACTGCTTGATTGATATTTAACCACAGCAAGTTTTAATTAATTTATACATGTATGTAAACGTATGGAACTGCTGCACTGACAAATCTATAATGGGATTTTTATCCAAGCCCCATTTTATTCTGACTTTCTGGCAGACATGAGTCTGTTCCCCTAAGGCACTTCAACTGTGCTGTCTTTTCTACTCCTGGATATCCTCTTGCTCTGTCTGACTCCACCTCAAAAATGTCTGTATCCTAAGACCTGGTTTTCCTACAGTTGTCCCTTGGTGCAATTACAGCATGATTAAAATATGCAGTGTGGCTGAGACCTTGATCATGTTCTAACAAGAATATAGCCTTAGACATACAGCCCAGTTACAGCCTGGTAACGATGTCACAGAACAACCCGGCTCATCTTGCAGCACGGGGTGGGGCTTTATGAGCTTTTCCTTGGCATATTTCTAGTCACACCACTTGCTATCATTGCATTTCAAATGTCATTATCCCAGGTGCCTAGATCAGCCCCAGGAATGAACTTACAAATGCCCCTACATAGCTTTTTCAGCACTTTGCTGCTGTCTGCAATTCTAAAGAAGTAATAGTGCACTTTGAAATTTCCTCTAATTTTCAAATCACTAAGTACTCACTGAGTTAAAAACTTGATTCCTAAAAAAGTGCGCATAGGTATTTGTTACATATTTTAATTCTGGGGTCCTGAGCTTGAGACCGATCTCTAACTAGTGGTTTTCAAAAATAACTTTTTCCTTAAAACCAGGCGGTCCACTAGCTGAACACTCAAAACTTCTTAATTTGTCCACTTTTGCCCCTTCCTGGGAAGTGTCCAATACTATCCACTGTCAGAGATGGGATCCTGGACCAGATGGATCACTGGTTTGTCTCAGTTGTACACCTTTTATGTGTCATGCTTAAGTTATGACCCCTGAGACCATTTCACAAGCTATTCCAGCTACAGAAGCATTAAACCCCCACCCCCCCCGCAAAATCCTCTGACCTTTCTATGTTCTTCTATTACCACATCTTGTTCCGAGTCTGTAGCAGATGGGATGGGAGGAAAAAAAAGCTATTTGCATTAAGTCCTTTTACTTTAACATCTTGGCTCTTTGCATATCCTTGTTTAGCTCTGAAAGAATGGGAGATGGCCCAAAGATGAATGGCAGATAAAAACAGGTCAGTGCCTCCTACTGGGAGACTTATCATGGAAAAAAGTCCCTGCACTCCAGATGCCCCTGTGGGGGAGGAATGTTTCCTCATAATGCTTTTAAATGCGTTGCATTGCAACTGTGCTTCCTTTCTACAGAGCTTTGCCACACACAGCCACAAACATTGGATCCTGTATACTTGAGAGATTCTCTGTGCCCTGTAGTCGCAGCTAGCAGTGACAGCACTGACAGTCAAATCAATGCTTCCTTGAATTTTCCATGTCTGTCAGCCTTGTCATTCTTCAGGAATCTGTGAAGTTCAGAACAATGCCTGCTATGTGGCATGCAAAAAATATACGTATTTCTTATAATTGTAGAGCTTCTCTCTTTCAGGGAAATAGCTTCCATAGAAAGTGGAATGGGATTTCTCACTCTGAAGATGAGAGATGTTAATAGCAATGTTCTTAACATCAGTTCTTAACAAACAGTGGGTTTGTTTAGAGTTTCAAGAGTTTCAAGTGCCTTGGATTTTCTCTAAAGTTCTGCTCGTTCCTGTGCCTGTGCTCTGCCATAGCAGCCTTTGTACTGTTCTCCAGCAACCTGGAGAACTTTCAGCTGTGTGCTCTAGGAAGCAAGAGAAGGAATCTTTCATGGAAGTACTGATCAAAACAGCATGCTATTCCATCCCTTCTGGGGCTGATTTCCATGTTTTATTTGAATTTCTGTTATTTGACTTGAAGACAGTCTTCATTTTTGACAAACCTGAACTGTTCTGCAGAAAGCAGACACACTCAAGAAGTTGTGCATAGTCCAAAATCCAGTTGCTTTCAAAGTGATCTCTTACAGAAGGAATTTCTTTTTCTTTTATTTTCTTTTTTTTTTTTTTTTAATGTCTGAGTTCTATTCACATATTTGTTCCTTGGCTGGGATATATTTTAGCTGGTTTAGTGAGCTGAATCAGCTCTTCCACAAATGAAATGAATACCACAGCCAACACAAAGGGAGTAAGAGTGTATGGGAGTGTATGGCTGGAGCAGGAAAGAGAGGGAATAAGTTGTAAGTTTTTCTATCTTTGTTTCTAGCTGCAGTGCTTAAATAGATAACCTTTTATTTTCCTTTTATTTTTTTTTTCCCTGACAGTTTTTCTTTCCATTTTATATACGATTCAGCAAAGGATTTGTGCTTAGTCTCAAGAGGGCTTTGACAGGACTTTCACTGACTTCAGTGTAATAGATGGGGTGTCTGAGGGGATTCAGAGCTTTTGGTCAGGAACTGGCTGAGAGGCAGCAAAACAGCCAACACTGAGTATCTGTGGGACTACTAAGCAGGAGAAATTTGGGTTCAGATAGTGTCCTCTGCAGCCTCCAGCTTCCATTCTCTTGATAATGCCCAAACAGGCAATTGGGCATTCCTGCCAGATGTTTCTTGGCTTCCACAGATTTTTATAAGCTTTTCCTTGTCTTCAAGTTCCCTTAGAAACAAATAACATTGTCCTACAAGAAAGAGGTTTGGGACATCTGAGGCAGAAGTGCAGCATCTATGGAAGATCAAAGCAAGTCTAGTTTTTCAGGCTGAAATGTTATGGATTTACATGCCTGTCCAACAGTGAGAACTATGCTACTGTGTGAGATCACAGGTTGTGGGTTTGGCTGCAAGAATCTCTATTCATCCTGATACATCTAGTGACAGCTGAATGATGCTGGTTTATGAACTCAGGAGAAATTTATATGGCTGGGCTTTAGCAGCCTAAACTCAAGGACAGCAATTGAGATTTGAGTCTTGTGCAGTGCACGGCAAGCTTCTTGTTCAGCTTTTAATATGCATGGGCACATGTTAAGTTATAACTTAATTGAGAATTCATATTGTACTCTAGGAAGTGACTATTTGCTTCAGCAATTCTATTGACCAGTATTGTGGAATTTAAAACTGTGTATCCTGAAGAAAGCATAGAAACATAATTTGAATGCAAACTGTATTAAGTGCTCACATCCTGTATCCTAGCAGGAATTTCACCAAACAGGGGAAGTATTCATTGAACTAGGAGCAAAGCAATGTCAAGTTGAGAAGGAAATTACTATGGAAATGAGTTTTAAAAGCCTGAGGCAGATGTAGGGAGAGGCACATTGTACAGGAATTTTCCTCATGCTCTCTAGCTTTTATGGCCTTTCCATTACTTCAGCTGCAGCATGTAAGAAATCTTTGACTTGGAAGACAGTCACTGAATTTCAGCATTTTTGCTCTATTACTATGAGCTGGCTGCCCTGTTATGAGACATTAAAGCCAGCCTTGGCTAGGACTGGGGCATCTGCCTGTATGGCAACAGCTTTGCTTGGGCGCACCAGAGGTCCTTTCAGCCCAGCACTTTGTCTCTCTGTGGTCAGTAATGGATGCTTAGGAGAAGAAGAGAAGTATATTGACTACTTTCCTCCTATACTATTGCAGTGCTTAGCAAGGAGCAGGTGACTGGGTTTGTAGGTTTAATAGTCCTTAATTTTATATTTTTTCTCTCCCATAGATTGTCTTATTCTTTTTTTTTTTTTAACTGTGCATTTCAAGAATTCATATCTCGTAGCAATGAGTTCTACAGCTAACCTGCACAGTGTTAAGAAACCTCTCCTATCTATTAAGCATAAAGCCCCACCATTTCCATGTTTTAGCAAAATGCAAAATAAACTGCCTATTAATTTCCTTTCATATGCTTTTTATGATATGATCTTAAATTATAGATTATGACTTAGACTGTTTTTTCTGCTTAAAGATTATTGAGTATATGGAAGCGGAATTGTTGGCTTAGCACATTGCAGAAATATGGCAGTACAAGAAAAAAGTGTTATTTTTCAGAAAAAGCAGACATGTCCTCTAGTGTCTTCTCACAAATTCTGGAATATTCCTGAGGCAGCAGTGGATTCCTGATGCATTTCTGGAATGGATTGATTGCAAATGGAGAGCTACATGGCTTAGGGCAGGAAAGTGGAAAATGTTAATCATGTTGACAATAATTGATGAGAAATGGTTGTGTGGGAGAGAAAACCAGGTTGTTAATGTATACGTGTATTTGTTTACAGATTGTTTGGGAATTAATGGAACTTTAAAGGGCTCCATGCATTCCAATGCCTCAGACATGGATAGGAAATAAACTGTGATCCCCTCACTTTCCTTTTGTTGTCATAAAAAAAAAAAAAAATCAAGAGGCTGAAAATTAGGATTTTCTTAAACAGCATGAGAAAGTGAAAATATTTCAAACAGCTTATCTTTAATAGACTTGTTTTCATTCAAAACTTCTTGTTAAAACTATTCTGGTCACTTCCAGTAATGGCAGAAATGTGAGTATCTGTTGCAAAATTGCTCATGCTCAGCTATGTCATTGGGTAGAAATTACATTAATCTGTACAGGTTGACAAATTTAACAAAAACTGGTCTGGACACTGAACTGGGGAAGATAGCCCCCAGTTGGAACCTCACATAACACTGTCTCCAAATAAAATACTGTTTGAATGGTCTGGAAGTCTATCACTTTGTTACTTACCTTTGCAGCTACTGCTTTCAGAGATGAAATTAATATGTCAAATCTTGGGAACACACATTTATTTAGAATTCGTATTTAGAATACGAACTGTTCTGTGTTAATATGGAAGTAAGAGCCTATGAATTAGAAAATCACAAATTTGTGTCCCTTTCCTGTGTCACATGTACTAAAATTATTATTTTACCAGGCTCAATTATGCAGTACTATTATTTTGTATATAAATAGTAAGAATAATCTGAGGTCTGATTACACTCCTGCTGGTATCTATTCATTTATTTGAATAAAAGTTGGTTTGGACTACAAAACCTGTGAATCCTGCTATCTGTGAAGAATGTTTACTCTGTTTTCCTTTTACTCAAGCAGGAAGGAATGCATGCATGAATATTCATTTTCTTCTTCTAATTCCCTCTATGTAATGCAATTGTTTTTTTCAACAGCCGCTCTCCCCCCACTAATAACTTCAGAAACATCTGCATGATTCTTAAGCATAAAAATATTGACTTAAGGAAGGTTAGTGTAATTACCTTGTAATTTAACTTTAAATGCCACTGGCCTGTTCAGTAGAGCCTGCCTGCCTATTATGTCAGGATCCCAGGTTCAAGGGAGCCTGAAGAGGTAGATCCTCTTGGAGAAATAGCCTGGGTAAATCTGTTGGTCTGTCTGACTGTGAGGTTTGTGAAATGGAAGTCGGTGACATGGCATTCCTTTGTGATCCTTCTGCAGCAATAATTCATGTGGGAGGACTTTACTATGTTGCTGCTGCTGAGTTAACAGGCTCTAATCAAAAGCTCAGAAAGTGCTCATGAAGATGCATCTAGGTAAGCAGCCCAGGCAGTAAGAGTTGGAGAATGATGAGCCCAGTTACATTTTCAGTGTATTCTGATTTTAGCCAGCTCTTTGGTTTTGGCCCTCATCCCAGGCTCTGCCTCTGTGCAGTGTGTAGCCAATGATCTGAACAATTCATAGTGCTGTGCAATGTAAGAACTGATAATGAGTTAATGAGATCTTGGTGTCTTATCTCAAGTATTCTGTATACTTGCTCCCTAAATAGGGTGACTCTGTGACCTATCATTCCTGTGGTTCATGAAGAACTAACCTGGAAAAACCTGTTAATCTTCGTGGTCTGGAAAGATCTGGTTTCCCTACATCCCAGTGAACAGGTGTATAAGGAACAGAAAGGACATAGGTGGAAAATCAAATGTTCTCCTAGAAGATAAATAAATGAACTGTAGGAATAAGAGCTCTAAACAGGACCCATTTCCATAAACCTCAAGTTCTATAAAACTCTAATGCTGTCTGCCAGTTAGTCATCTAGTTTGTGTGGATCTGTGGAATGTAGTTATTGGCAATTCTAAAAACAAACCACCCTATACTTGCCCAAGTGTTTCACAATATAGGAGGCATGTTGAAGCCTGTCCATGTTCCTTTTCAGTACAACCAATTACGGCATTTAATTATTCTTTGCCTACATCTCTGTATATATTTCTCCTCACCATTTGATCATTTTTTTTCTAGTGAGTGCCTTTGTAAACAACAGGTTGAGACCATGCAGTGGAAAACTTGCACTGACATCGGTGGCGTTCATTGCTTTTGAGCCTGCCCAGCCCTGAGAGCCCTCTTAGCATGCAGGACTTGACTTTAAGGTACTGGGTATTCTCAGCTCTAGCTGAATTAAGGCAGCATGTCAGGCCTTTCCCAACAAATATGCCTGCATGTGAGGGTATTGGGAAGCTTTAAATGTAGATAAAAAACAATAAAACTTCTCAAGAAGGAACAAAGCTATTTCCTCTGCAAGCTCCTGTCTTGAACAGGTCTGCAGCCAGCTACAGCTATTGAGGCATTGCAGGAGGAGCCCACAATGAACCAGATTGTAAAGAGGCTATAGGAAAGATGGCTGGATGGGGTAAGGCAAGTGACAAGTACTTGATAGGCTCTGGGTCTGTGCTAGCCAGCAAGGCCAGCCCTTTTGAGTTATTGTTTTGTTGAAAATCCAATTCTATGTTCTTTTCAAATGTCAGGTAAGAAAGTAGTCAGGTAAGAAAGTTCCTGTTTCAGTTCTCAGGTTGTCTCAAGGCATCTTGCAGCAGTTTTGAGAATAAAGGGCTAAATTTAACTGACCCATTTTAAAAGAAAAAGTAGAAAAAAGGGAGGAGCTTTTGCACAAATTTTGTGTGTCTATGGACATAGTATTCCAAATAGTCTGGCCCTGGTTTTGAGGTTTTTTTGGGTTGTTTGTTTTTGTGAACCTGATGTTATTGAAACCTGGGAATTATATTCTTCAGTATGTACAATTTTTACATGCTTTTGTGCTCAAAGGGCTTTCTGTTCTTTTTTACCTACCCACAATCAGCAAATGTCACCTCCAACCTGTCTTCCTGTAGTAAACAGATTTGGCCATAAGGACAAGATGGGTCCTAACAGATGGAGCCTATTGGTGCTCCCAAAGATGTGTTGGGATTGTCACTAGACACTGGAGGACAAGAGCAGCTGCCTTCCTTGGAGACCCCAAGCCTGCAGCCTTTGAGGCTCTTGCTGCCAAATGAGAACCCTAAAGTAGATCTCCTTCCTTGCTCAAAACCAGAATTGCACTCCGATTTCTTCCTCTCTGTAAATTGCTGTGTATAAAAGACTAGGCTTCACATCTTGATTAGAATGTGAGATTTTAGTAAAATTAGGTTTTTTCATGACAAGAAAGATAGCAGCTTATTCCCCGAAACAGCCTGTTGTTTTGGCTGGGGACAGCAGGATGGGTTAATCGTGGCCCCATTTCCTGAGGTCTCCTGCAGTCATGATTTGTGAATGCCTGAGAAAACCCCTGCTGAATTCTAATTGTTTGTGGCAGTCGGCACATGATTTCAAGTGTTTGGTCACAGCAGTGTTCGTTTTCTGCTCTTTTAATCTTTGATGGATGTTGCGCCTGGCTTCACTGATGTGGTTCACGAAACAGTAGGCAGTGATTTCCTATAAGATGTTTTGTCTCAACTACAGAGGTGTGGAGTCCCTATATGATGGCCCATATTTATTAATGACATCCCAAGGTTTCTAAAGAGAAAGCTCTGCCATATACCATTAGAACCTAATCTATTCCAAAATGTCAGATGCAGTTAAACAAGAGCTAACTCAATTGCACTGAGACTTTCCTCCTTAGTTCAAACTCTGATTAGAAGACTGATTAAAGGCATTCTCTTTGTAAAGATTCACTCTTTATCTCTGCAGATATCATTACTATATAAGACAGGATAAAGCTAGCTAAAGGCTCACACAAATGATAGAGCTGAAAAATATTTGTGTATGTGTGCATAGTTATTCAGATTCAGGGCCATATAAATGCACATGCATGTTATTTTAAATGTGCTTAATTAATAACATGAAAAATGTTAATTTATAAATGTGGATAGTGTTGAATTTTGTTGCACCTTTTAGCCTATTCATCTGGTGTTACTAATATAAAAGATCAAGTTTTCATATCATATGTAAAACAGTAGGATTAGGACTTTAGCAGCAATTCGGGGGTTGCTCGGATACGAAGTATTTTGTTCAGAATACTTGATATCTGAGATCATTATGACCAGCCAAACTGCTTCCTGTGATTGAAACATTGCTCTTGCTGTTCAGTCTAAACTACATGATGGCAATACTGCTGAAATATCCTAGGCTCTTCCTAATGTTTTACCTACAAATAGTATTAAGCTTTGGCAATGCCTTTAAATTTCTCACAGTGTTCATGTTTGTGTATAAGCTCTTAGAAGAAAGGATTGTTGATTCATTATGTGTTTGTGTGGTGCTTACCACAACATGGGTGATGTATATTTCTGTAGCCTAGATAAAAAGCTGGTATTATCAAGAAATAAAAATATCCAGAAGGCAAATGACTAAGCTTCCAAATTATTTTCCAAGACGAAGTTCCTAAAAAAAATGGGGCTTTTAACTCTTATTCTTCAGAATTTTGTAGTTTGCTGCCTTGTGCATGAATCATTTGACAAACACCTTGTGGGCTAATGAGAAATAAACAAAAAATAAAGGCCTTTAAGAAATTGTATGGAAGTCAGAGTTCTTGTATAAGGGATTTAATTGTTGTTTCCATTCTGATCAGATTAATACTAACTCAGCGACGCTGCTGCTGGTTGATGACTTGAGTGTGCATGTTAGCATGTGAAAGAGGACACGATAGTAAGTGATCATATTGGTCCAGGCACCACCAAACAGATAGTTTGTAAAATTATTGACAATCTTTAGCAGGGAGGCCATGCTCTGAAGCATTAGTATCCTGCTTCTGAAGTTAGCTTGTGGACCTCGGGGGAATGTTGATCCTTTATGTGCCAAAATCAATCTTAATACTCGACAGCAGCAACAACAACAATAATATCTAGCTGTTCCTTTGCAAATACTGCATAGGTATTACCTTGTTTTATAGCTGATGGGCTAGAAGTCTTGATTTTGTTTTTTTATGAGTGCCCCTTGAAGAAGTAACTGAAGTTGCTCTTTGGGCTCATGGATTTGATGGATTCTGGAAAACTTCTTGCGCTGATACTTTTTGATGTAGGGTTACAAGGACTGACAAAGCAGGGCTTCTTCTAGTGAGGCATTACAGTAACAGCATAGGATTAAGACAAAGCCAGATCTTTCTATTACAGAGTTGCCTGCTGACTAACTTCTAATTGGCTTTGCCAGATTTATCACAGATCTGCTGCTTGTTCCCAGATTGTTTGCACAAATGATGCAGTTTGCCAAACACTCTCTTTTCTCTGTATTTCAGTGATGGTGTCAATTTAGTTAAACCCAAGTTTTCTGAATCCCAGCCCAGGATTTTTTATGTCCTGCTCTGTGTGACTTTCAACAAATCAAGTAACTTCAGCAAACTTACAATAGAGGAAGAAAATTGCTCTGTTCTCCACCCATACAGTCCTATACAGATATACCACATATGCATATGGAAGCAGGCATACAGTGTGCAAATGCTATGTGCCATTTTCCTCTCCCAAAATTTTGAGACTGTGGTTACTCTTCTTGAATGAAACAGAATAAATAATCGCATGGATACATAGATGACCAAGGAAAGAAAACCCTAGCGGCTGCGACCACAGACTTGAGGGGAAGTAATTGTGTTGTAATTTCTTTCCCAATTAAAAGTTGAAATCCTCCTTCCAGTGCTGTTTTTTAGGAAATATCTACTCTGGGCAGCCAGAGTTTTTTTCAGAACATCTACAGCTGTTGATGACTAGCTGGTCTTGAGAATGTTTCTGAACATCAGGTCTGGCAGTGCCAGCCTGGTGCTAGATGTGTTGGCTGGGTTCTGCAGAGCTTTTGCTAGTGGTAATCTCTGCAAAGCAGTATCTTTGCTTTTTCCTCCATGCCCTTCCAGACCCTCAGGGTGCACTTCCAAAATGTCAGCCTATGCCTCATTTAAATCTTAAGACCAACCTACTGCAATATTATCTCCAAAAAGTAACTGCAGAGAGGCTCTAACAAACAAGAAAATGTTGACCTTTTCAAATCACTGTGAAACATCCTTAGCTCTACTGTGCTGCTTTACCTTAATGCAGGAATAAGAAATCACAGGTCTAGTTAAATTCGCCCCTTTACCTGATCTCCAAGGTTGGTTGATTTCTAAGGGATAATGGATAATACCTTCACAGTTTGAAAATACCTGAGTGAAGTGCTATATTGTCAAGATAAAATTTCCCTAGTCTCCTCCCCAGATAATAAAGGATTTAGTCAGGACATTAAGACATTGCCAAAATCCTCAGCTGCCCCAGTTCACTAGAGTTAGACTGCTAGGCAGCAGCAAAGTGAGTTATGCTGAGAATCGTTAAACCACTTAATTCCAGGATTAAGGAGCTACAAAGGTAGCATTAAGTCATATTTGTGCATGATCCTTCCTGTGACATGAGAAACTGGACACAGCTCACCATCAAGCCTGCTATAGTACTTATACACTTATAATCTCTTATCAGCCCATGTCAGTGCCCTCACACTGCTGGATACCCAGTTCATGAAGTAGAATACAGATGGATAGAAAATATTTTGTCTTTGTTATCTCCTTTAGAGACTGTTGGTACAGACTGATGTAAAATCTTTGTGTTTTAATGTGGCGACAGAGTCATAGGAAACCAAAATTAACAACTACTAGGAAATGACTGGAAGGAAAACCATCCTGTGTTTGGCTTTTAAACTGTTTGGTCAGCTCTGACTTGTATGTCAGTGTACAACAAGTAGTATTTAAGCATTTGTAGGAGTATGAAAATACATGATGCTGGATGTAGATACTTGTTACTTGATGCGCATCTTAATTTATTAATATCCTGTGTCATCAGGAGTGTCACACAGCAATGACTTGCTTAGTTTCAGAATTTACTGTCATAGACATCTGTGAATGTATCAGTGGGTGTATACATATAGCACAGATAAAGATGTAGGATGTTGGGAAAAAAAATCTTGCCTCAAGTTTGGGATGAACTCATTATATCACTACTGGTGGAGCCAAGAATGAGTTAAGCAAAATCTTCCCAGACAAATGTCAGTAGCAGCTCTACAATATCTCATACCATCAGAGATTAATGGATAATTCTCCTGCTCTTAAAAAGCCTCATTGTGCCTTTTTACTTTTTTTTTTTAAGCAGAGTTGCTGCATTGCAGGAAAAAAATCATGTCATTGGCAAGGGTGTGGCTTAGTAGTTTTAATAGCAATGAGTTATGCATAATACAAAATGTAATTACTTTGGTTATTATACCATGACTTGATATATATGAGAGCCAGTGCAATGATGAATATTATGTAGGATGGCTGACACTTTCCAATCCAAGGAAAAAACACTCAAACCCTTTGCTAGTTAGCATTAAAATTTCTTCCACTTAAATAGAAGTAGAGAAGCTTTTTTCCTTGTCAGGGTTTGTAGACATGAAGTCCACATATGAACTGGCTCCATCGGTGCTGATGGCAAAATTCCAGTGCACTTTATAAAGAACCAAAATCCAGCTCTATGTGGACTTCAGAGAAAACAACTCTCCATACGTCAAAGTGATTGAGAAATAAGTCAGCCTTTGTGAAGGCACAAAGACCAGACTGGCACCATTTAAAGCCTCAGTACAGGTACAGGTTTAATCATGACAAATTGACTATAGCTGGTATCTTTCAAAGGAAGGAGGGGAAGATGATACTAAAGAACATGTTTGAATATCAGGTTAATTTTATTAAGAGCCTGCTAACAGGCTCCTAATGTGAACAGCAGTAGTCATTTTGAGGTTTCATGGAGTCACTGAGTAGTTAACATCTAAAGGAACAGGAGCCAGAAGCTTTGTGTTATCTGTTTCTTCTGATCTGCTCTCTTCTCTACACCGAGGTGGTTCTTGTCATGTCTTGGAGGGTGTGTAGTTCCAGCTGTAGTTTTCTTCTATGCCAGTAGCCCTGCAGGCCCATTTGACTACCTCCCTTTTTCCATGAAGGCTCAGAGTACATAAGTGTTCCCATTTTCCTACTGTCCTTTTCTGGAAGGGACAGACCCAAGCAGCCCTTCATGATGTGCTTTGCATTTGAAGTCTTGCAAAAATGGGAGTAACTTCTGTGAGATTTCCAGTTAAAATAATCCCAAAACAGAGAAGGGATGAAGTAATATAGACATTGGAGAGGGAAAAGCAAAACAAAACCTTTAATCAGCTTGGAGTTTATCAATTTGTGGCTTATTAACTAGACGGGAAATTATTCTTTCCTTATGTGCTTTCTCATTGTGGCTTTACCTGCTATCATCAGTAAATCTATCAAATGAAACTTGTCTGTGCCTAAGAATTGCTGTGCAGCACAACTAGGACCTGAGATAAAGTGTTCTACAACAGACCAGCTACAGCAGGAAGTACTGAAAAGTGAGAGTTCAGGCTGTGAATTAGTCATCAAGATCTTGCCCGCTTTTAATCTGGCAGCATGATACATTACCTCAGTGGGGACTTTCATCAGCTTCTTCTCAACTGCAAGAGGGTTTTATTGCTTTGGTCCAGACAAGCCCTAGGCAAAGATGTGATAAGCATTTGCCCAGGGCAGCAGATGCATTGGGCAGTGACTGTGGGCAGTGACTGTGAGCAGTGACTGTAAGCATGCATCATACTTCGCCTAAAACCAGACCTAGGTAAAGCCAGGCTGCTGTTGCCACCTGTGCTGCCGCACCGAATGGAGTCGCATTTGACAGTGGCAGTTGTGGCTCTTTTCCTCCTTTTATCCTAGTGACAACAGGAGCAGCAAGACTGTATCTGCAGAGCCTTCTCTTCCTGCTCTTCCCAGCTCTTCCCAATGCATCTCCTCTTCCTGCAGCCACAGCAGCCCTTCAACACTGGGAACAATCTGTTCTGCCTGCAGTGCTGAGGAGCGGGTGGAACAACTCTGTGCCCAGTATTCTGAATTTACAGTTATACAAAGGATAACTAATTTGAAGTGTTTCAGGTGTATTTCATAGTTTTTACCTGTAGTCCAGTATGTTTTATTGGCTATGGAATACACAAATTGAAAAAAAAGATTTTACAATACTGCTGACTGGATCTGAGAAGTGCCCTATGGGGAGAATTGCAAGAGCAGTACATAACACACTTGGAAGTGTTCTACATACAAACAGTGTGTGTAGTATACTGCTAATAAATGTGACAAAGATGTCTGTTTATAAGCATGCATGCTACAGCCATCTTCATACCTGTATTCAATATGGTGTGTATCACACTGGTTCCTCAACACTGTAGGTCAAAGTCTGGTGTTGGTTTGTTGCATCTCATCCATGACCACTATTACTGTGAAACATGTTCTTTTTTCATGATGGACAACTTAATGAATTTGATATGTAATAGTATAGTAGTTAAATGTCTTAGGAATAAAAAACAATTGTAGCTTGCAATTTCTCTCAGTTTAAAATGTTTTCCCCTTTCCCTTTTCTCTTTGTATAATTGCTCTCTAGAAAAGGGGGTGTACCATGAACAGAAACATGACTCCAATGTAGCTATCATTTGAATGAGTCCATGATTCTTTCATGCTGTATGCTCTGTGAATACATAAACCTGGCCCATCCTAGCTCAAGAATTTTTTCTCTTCTTTACATGAGCCTTTAGCTGTCAGCAGCAGAAAGATTAATTACATGATGAAGGGGAGTTGCTGTAAAATGGTCTTAATATGAAGACTACTAAAAAACCAGGGGGTTCCCTCAGAAACTCTAGCATGCTTTGTCGTAGAAAAGGCAGCAACAGACATCTCCTACAGATTGCGCTATCTTAGCTGTAAGCATCCGTCCCAGCCTGAAAGCATCCCAATGCACTCAGAGGTTGGAGGGATGGCTGCCCTAGGGAAGGTATAGATAAAATAGAGGCTTTGAGACTGTTGTGCATTGGTATTGCCTTGAATGACATGGCCCAAGAAGGGCTCTGGTAGATCGGTTGTCCCAGCCCACAGAGAAAACTGTGATAACAAGCATACAACATTTCTCCAGGGAAATCTTCTGGTGCCTTGAATGCAATGAAGGCAGGGGATTCCAAATTATTGTGAGAGGTAGAGCAGAGATTCACAGTCTGCCTCAAGGCAGGATGAAAAATACACAAAGCTGATGCTTTCTTCCTAGTCCCTCTGGCTCTAGCAGAACTGCAGTGCTGAAGCTGGGAGGGAAGTTTGGGATAAATTTTGATCTGCATTCTACAGACTTTTTCAGTTTTTCTGTGTACATGGATCAAAATATTATTATTTCAGAAATAATTCTGAAGACAGAATGAGTCAGGTTAGGGTTGCTGCAGTGTGCTTTCAGTGTGAACTCACAGGAAGAAGCTCTTTCTGTGGCTCTAATGTATTCCGTTTTTATGGCAACACTGAAGTGCATCATATAAATAAGTCTCTTTTTTTAGCCACTGTGAAACTGATGGAATGCCCTATTCAAAGAAAGTATTATTTTAAATCACTATAACAGATGTAGATTCAAAAAAGTACACAAATGCTAGAACTATGAGGTTTATTCATTCATTTTGCATCTAACAACACAGAGTCAATGATTTTCCCTTTAAAATCTATTTTTATATGTATTTTGCCTTCCCAAACAATGATTTTGTTAAGATGTTCCAATTTTAGCTACAGCAGACATAAATCTCTCTCATTATATTGTGCCATTGGTTACCACATTTTGATTTTCATGGTAAAGAAGATACTGTAAAATAATTTGTCATTCTATTATCTCAACACAAGTTAACATTCTGAAATTGAAAATACTTAATCTCTGAGAGCTACTATGGAGAATTTTCTAACTCACCTCTGGTTCCGAAGGCACTTTCAGTTTCTCCTGGTCTTTTTTTCAACACCTCCCCAGTGCCATGTTTTAGCAGGGAGAGATTAGGCATTGAGCCTGAGTGCTCAGACAGATTCTTTGTTCACAAATACACTAATTCATAATTCTGTGTCTTGCTAGCATACAGCTCCAGACAGCAGAAAAGCCAGACTAGCATCCTGGGTTTTTGAAAAGTGTGATGCTGTTGGTTACTTTTTCCCCTCCTGCCTGTCCTGTGTACTTCTTATTCTCTCTGTTCTGGTTGTTTTAAAATCTTAGGATCTCTGAGCCACCATCATCACCCACCTCGCTGTAGTCAGGGGTTGTTTCTCCATTGCTATAATGTTAAACAAAAATTGGGATCCTAATATCAGCTAGGGAGAATACAAGCAAGAACAGAAATACTCCAAAGACCAGAGTCAGGGAATGCCCTGCAGTAAATTCCCCAATGTGACGAAATATCATCCTTCCCAAGCTGCTTTATTGTATTTTCTTTGCAACACCCTCCAAATTTCATTAGCAGCTGAAAATTGAGAAAAACAGAGCTGGAAGAGACCGACTTTGGGGATTGTTTAGTAGCGGACCTCTCCTCTTGGGGTTTGTGTAGGTCTTTCATTACCAAATTACTTTCTCTGTGATTGTTAACTGTTTTCTTGCAGAAATTTAGCTTAGGAGCATTAAAAAATTCCTAGGTAATTGCAAAGAGTCTCGGTATCCCTGTTATATTCCTGACCCTTGTGATGGACTTCCAGTTCTTTGTCCCCCACACCAGCACTGGGATGGCAGAACCTGTTCAGACATTTACTTCTTTGGTGCTTGAGTGTGTGATTCTTTGCCCTTTTCATACTTCATTCAAAGGATCATGTTTCTCTTTCTTTGATTTTCTCACTAAGCTACTCAACTTGCTTTGAGAATTTTCAGTAGGAACAAGAGGGGTGGGTGCTGTTGCTCAGTGCAATCATGTTCTGCTTTCAGAAGTGGGATGTGAGCACAGTGAGCAGCACTTCTGCCTGGCCTTGAAATCAGGGAAGTCTGTCAACTGCGCTTCAGCATCGTCTTGTGGAAGTGCCCCCTGCTGCCATGTACAAAGACGTACAGCAGATTACAACACGGCAACTTTTAACTGTATTTCGTACAGTGTCTTTCATTCTACATGTGCTCAAAGTGCTTTACAATATACAAACAGCAATAGAAAATGTACAAAACAAATATGTCTTCAAACAGAGGAGCTGCTTCCTTCAGATGGCAAAAATGACACTTTTCCACAACAGAAAAGCAATAGAAATGAGCCTGTACTGGCAGAGGCATTCTGAATTCTCTCCAGCTTAAGACAACTTAATTCCAAGCATGATTGTTCTTCATGACTTTATAATGAGTTGAACCAAACATAAATTAAGAAAATAGAGATTTAGGTGGGAGTATCAATCTAAATTTACTCTCAAAGCCTGTTGTTGATTCTCTGCTTTACATTCCTGTAGCAATTTTTCTCCAGCACCCTATGACATAATTTTTAAGCAGTGCTTAATTACATTTTGTTAATGTGGGAAGGGACTGTATTGGTAATTGCTTTTTATGATTGTCAGTTGTATTTGTGAGTATTGTTAGCTTATGTCATTAAATGAGGTATATTTTACAATTAAAATTTCAGCACTTTTGAGTGCTACATCTAATCTGTTTTAAATGCCATTAAAAGAAATGTGTGTAAATTCAGAACAATGTATTATTGAAATAAACTGTCCAGTCTTGTAGCTATGAAAAACATGCATTTTCAGTGAGTATCAGAGTATGTCTCATTGAGACAGTGATTGTAATGAGAGGTTTGTTTGGGGAAAGAATGATGACTTTACTCAAGTAGGACCCAAAGCTTATCTGAGTGAAGGTGGGCTTTAAGAGCAAAGGAGGGAAAAATTTGAACAAGGGAGGTAGGGTCTGAACAGGCAGAGGTAGGGTCTGAGGAAGGAAATGGAAAATATTGCCAGTGCCAAGGAGAAGACAAGGGCATTGGGAGCTCTGGGGATGTTGGGCGTGGAGAAAAAGGAAAAGGACTGAGGACTGAGTGGGCAGTAGGGTGGAGTGAGGATGGACTTGTTCCAGAGGCCGGTCAGAGAGCTGGTGGCTCTGGACTGGCTACAGAGTCTGAGTGTTGAGCACAGGGATTCTGTGCCATGTTTGGGGTCTGAGTACAATTGTTCAGAGCAGCATTCGGTTCCCACAGTCCATGAAACGCTCATTTCTTCCCATTGTGTTGGGAAACAAACTGTAGATGTTCCACTTATAGCAAAAAAAGGATGTATCAGAGTCCTAGAGGCCACTGTCACTCTTGTCCTGGAGCCAGTGTAATCTTCACACTGAGGCTTGGATCCTCCGTGTGTGGAGAACAGGCAGTTATGTCAGCTAAGACATAACGTCTTGATGCATATGGGAAGGAAGAAAATATGTTTTGAAAATGCTGTAATTACATGTTGCACTTCATAACTTGAAATCTTCAGTTTGTAAGTCTTTGAAGTCTTCAGTTAAGTCCCTCTGACATGGCAGCATGAGTGTGTGCATGTGAGCTTAAGTGTAAGGAATACATATGTTTTGGTGATCTTTGGTGAGGAGAGGGACAGCAATAGGCAGTGTTAAATATCACTCTTCAGCATGGTAACTTCGATACATCTGCACTTCTTTGTGGTGCAGAGATTGGATTATTGGCCTCTGTAACAGCACCATCTTGCACTGCAGCTCTGTTTGCTCTTGCAAACTGAGCAGGATCACATCTGCATAGGGTCTTTGGCAGGGGCTCTGCCGAGGTCGCTGACCTGCCGTGGAACCATGTTTGTTCAGTAAGCAATGCTTTCATATTGATGCCCCACTAAGCCAGCAGACCACAATGGCTTCCTTTGCCGCCATGCAGTGTTTAGCTGTGTATGTAAGTTTAGGATCAAAATACAAAGCACAGATGCTGACTGGTTTTGATTGCTAGAGATTTTGTATGGAACTAGTTAGAGGACTGGGCTGTTAGCCCTCATAAGTTGCCAAAGTTGTTTAGATAACTCTGCTCTGCTTAGAAATCTCTTCCACTTCTTCACTTATTCAGTGCTAACGTAAGCTGAACTGCCGTGTTGTTTGTCCCTGTTTTATGTGTAACGCAAGAACTTTTGTAAAGAAGCAGTTATGTCCTGCTTGAGATGGGCTCTGCAGTGGGAACAACTGCAGCAAGCCCGGCATGTGTTGTACCTGCAGATTAAACCCAGAAGTTAATTTGTAAGCAGCCAGGCAGCCTCTCTTCACAATAATGAGGGGTCTCAGGGCCAAGCCCAAGCAGAATGAACCCTCAAATCAATCACTGCAGAATCCAGGGAGGCAAAAGTGCCCTGTATGAGCATGGGGCATATTTTTCAGCATTGATTTTGATGTAAGTGCGTGTGCTCTCCCAGCCCTTCAGCTGTGCACTATAGCCATGCAATAGCTGCTAGTTGGGACTCCAGGAGTGAATGGTGTCATCTCAATAGTGTGATGCTCTGCTTATCTAGATGGCCAATGGGAATAGGGGAGCCCAACTTTCCAGCATGACCAAGCTGGGCTGGAATTGGCATGGGAGCTGTGTGAAGATATTAAATCAGCTTTGCACTTTACCCACTCTTGCCAATTCCCTAGAATAAATTTGAAGGGCCCAAGGTTTATTGTCCCTCGTGTTCAGATTGTTAGGACTCACACTGGGACTTTATGGCCACTTAAGCATTATAATGGTATTGCAATGTCCTTTCCCCCCAGGCCTTCTGCACTGTGGGAGAGGCATAAAAAGGTAGTGGTACACTGGATCCCAACTCAGAGCTTACTAGATGGCTGGTATTACCACAGGATATAAATAGGCTGGAATGGAGACTGAGGGGGAGTTCAGTATAATACTGCCAGCAGCATGTTACTTACTCAACACAGTTACCAGCTCTGTGGGATCAAAACAGTTACACAGCCAGTGCAGGCTGCACAGGAATGGAGGGGCTTTCACTCAGGCTGTGGAGCGGAGAATGGCATTTCGTGCTTAGGAACCTGTGCTGGATTCAAACTGGAAGCCTGAAGATGAAAATCTTTGGGGCCAGGCCTTGTCCTGCAAGAACTACCCAGGCTTCCACATGTTCTGCTTCAAAATAGAGCAGGCAGGCACTTGTGTTCAAAAAAACTTTTGGTTACAGCCCCTTGTTAGTTTAATTTTAGTTCTTATGAATTGACATATGGCAGGCATGATTTTTAATTAGAGCTTTAGCTGCGTTTTACTGGTAGGGTTGCAGAGCACTGTGGAATTTACACTAGGAAAAAAATGCTCTGTCGGTAGAGTACAAGGCTGTTTAGTAATCAGAGTGGAAAGTTAACTTTGAAACAAATTGGCAACTGATCAGATAAAATTCAAATCGGTAACATTTGTGTTGGAAACCAGCTCAGATCTGGGAAAAATGGAATCTGAGCTATTCTTTTCCTCTTGCAGAGGAACTGACCAGTGAACACACTGTGTACACACCAAACTTCATTGTAACACCCCCTACGAAAATAAAATGAATACTTTTATAGGATTATCTGAGCACTTATTTGATTCCTTTTCACATTAGTGTAGAACTAAGTGTTGCTTTGAAGAGAAGTTTCCTTACATATTTTACAAAACAAACAAACGTCCTTTGCCAGTCAAAAACTAAAGGTCAAAAGTTTCCCCTGTTTGTTTTTCTTCTGAATCAACAGGGTGTTAGAGAGAAATGTCAGGAGATGTTTTGCTCCTTTGCCTTTGTAACAGATTCCCATCTTCCCAGTTCATTGTGTGAACTCTTTCAGGTACTGAAAGAGTTAATGGTGTGTTCAGGCCTCAACCAGCAAATGCGTTTAAAGCTCAGTCCAGCACTCACATGGTTTGTATTCTTGCTCTGCTGGAGTGGTGTGTTCATGGCATCTGGTTCCCTGGCAACAGCTTTCATTGGCTCAATCAAAGCCTTTTCTTCTTAAGAAAGCTCCCACTGTGACACCCTACCACCACCACTAATCACCATCTTAACTGAGTGTTTAAGATGCAGCTGGTATGAAAAATAATGCTTGTGCATGTGAGAAGATTAAGAGGCTACCTTGCATAGTACACCTGCCCTGGAGAGTGCTCTTACTCCTTACTGTTGGGCGTACTTGAGGCATCTGCTTTCCCACTAGTAGCGATGAGGCACCAGTACACCAAAAGTCTGCTTAGAAATAATCTTTTGTTAGGCAGAAATCCATAAACCTTTGTGTCTTGTGAATAGTCATTTCCTCTTTGCGGCTGAGATGGCGTTTGGGCCTCTGTGCTATTGACAAGGGGAAGAAGTGGGATGTAGGGGGTGTACAATAAAATCCATATTGTCAAGGCTGTCTTCCTTGGCAAGGAGGAAGGAAGAAGTCTCCCAACATGTGAACTGGAGGACAATGTCAGCAAAGAATTAATGTTAAGCTTCCTCCAGGGTTACATATATTGGGGTTTGTGACAATTCAGATTTTGCATAAAAGCTGAGAAAATCTCTAGCAGTCTCTGCCTGTGTCTCACAGAATTTGGGGTACAGAGTGATCAACAAACTTGAGCATTCTCATGCTCAGAAATCATGCTTCCACTGTTAGAAATGTTGCCTTCATGATGAAATGGCTGTTAGAAATGAAGTCCTGATTGATTTGGCAGCTGATAGAAATTCTTTCCTTATTTTCCTAGTCTTGGAGACTATGTTGAAGAGTGCTCTGTAACCATTAGAGGCCATTGCACTCCACAGGAATGATGCAGCTGGAGCAGAGATGTAGGTGAGGGTAAGCACAAGGAGAGACAGTGTGTGCATTGTAATCCGTGTGCTACAGTGGTTTCTTGTTTACCAGACAAAGCACACAGGCCAGACAACCCCCTCCTTTGCTTATCTCTGTGCTATTGGGCAGGAGAGTGAACAGGGATTTAAGAATGTGGGCTGGAGAGCAGACATCTTCAGCAGCATGCCTTTAGTCATGAAATACCATGCCAGAGAATATTACGCTGATTTTGTGTCTGCTTTGGTTAGGTTTTAAGGTAAACTGTAGTCTCCTGATAGAACTCTGCTATTTTAAAACATCCCTTGTTTGGAAACAGTAAGTGAACATTAGAAGCTTGGAAGAGGGGAGAAGGAAGCCTTGTCTTGTGGGACACTGTATTTGGCATAGAGAGACTGAGGCAGTATGTGCCTGAGAAAGGAGATAGGGAGGACAGACTTGTGGTTAAGCTACTATATTGAGACTTGAAATTTGGGTGTAGCCTCCACCTCTGTGTGGCCTTGGGGAAGTCTGTCATAGGCAAAATAGACATTAACCAAGGGCAGGCAAACCAGAAGCGAAGCTGTGGTGACTCCTATGGCTGTGGCAGAGCCCAGGGGAGCTGCCTTGGTAGCTGCTGCTGCCAGGGCAAAGCAGAGCCAGCAGGGTAATGTGTGGCTGCCATAGCACTTTCATTTTTCAGAGGCAGCTGCAGCAGCAAGTGCAACTGAGCAAGGCTCAGTCCTGAGCTCTCATTCACATTTCTGCCCTAGCCTTTCCCTGTGGCTAAAATGTTCTGGCAGTGCAACTGTGAGAGCAGAGCTACTGTGATTTGAATCAGAGTGGTGGGACATGTAAGTCTCTAGTCAATCTCCAACTCTGGTTAACTACAGGTGGCAGAGAAGAGTAATAACAACAAAGCTAAGATGAGTGTTCTCCAAAATTCACTCTGCAACTCAAACTATTAGTTTCTGAGCCAGCACTGGGTCTTTGTATTAATAGATTTTCTGAGATTATGTCTAGGTATTTTGTAAGCCCAGCACTAGGCTGGCACTAGCCCCTTGTATTGGGACAGCAAAACTCACACAGAGGAGAAGCCCAGAGCTTGTTCTGTCTTGACTTCCACGTGTCCAATTTACCCTCAGTCCAGCTCCAGAGTCTTTGCTTGGGGTACCTTCGCTTCCTGTGTCAACACTGCTACAGCCCCAAGTATCCTGACTCCCCCAGATACCACAGTAATACAGGTAGGGGACTGCAATGCAAAAACATCACACAGGCCCAGCTATGGGACCAGCAGGGTACAATAGCTGCACAATTTACAAAGTGGGAATAATTCTTGCTTCATTCAGCATATTCTTAAAAATATAAATCCTAATATATGAGAGATACTTAATAGCTACATGGTGAAAAGATTCTCTGAAAGGCCTATGCATGTTTTTAAACACCAAATATATATTAAAGGAAGAAATTCAAAAGCTGAAATTAGAAATTACAGCAGCAAAGAATTGTCATTCTGAACATGGTAAGCCTGTTTTCTTCAGTCATTTGTACCCATTAATTAAATTTATTTAAACTTATTAACAGCTGTACAGTAAAAAAAAGGAGACCATGGCAGGTATTAGAACAGTAAAACAACCTGTTTTGAACATTAAATGTCATTCATTATTTGGTAAATTTGCTTTGGAGACCAAGTGTGGGGGGTGTTGTTGCTTCCTCCTTCTCAGAATGTTTCCAAAGACCAGGGAAGTCTTGTATGTGCATGTAAACTTGTGTGTGAGGAGCTATACTTTTTCTGCTGCACTGACAATCTTGGCCTTTTGACTAATTTATGGGCCTCAAGGTAGGCAGTGAAAATGTGACTTCAGAGGGGTAATTGGTAGAGTTCACTGCTCTGGTGAAACTCAGATTTGCTTTGGTTTAGATATGATTTCAGAAAGCATTATTTATTTGTACTGGTTTACCATGCACTCTGGAACAAAGGAGTTTTGGGAATCACCCTCAGATATAAAGGGACAGGGAACTTCCATTGCTTAGGGGTTTTCACAAGTTTCCACTGGCCACACAGATGGATAGCTGAAAATATGTAAAGTTGGCAAAGTGCAGAAGGAACAAGACCAGTGTGTTGTCTCAGTCCTCCCCATCACATAAACTGAGTGCTGAGCAGGTACTCCTGTGAAGAAATCCAAGGCTTTTTCTTTCACACAGAGAGACATGCATTTAAATAAGATAAAAGGTTCTTAATTTGCACATAGAAGGTATTTGAGTATACAGAACAGATTCTTGCTATAAAGATGATGATTGAAAGGAGATTTTTTTTGTTCCCTAATTCACTGGGTAAAATTACTTTAGAGTTTGTGTTATTTTTCCTGCTTTTTAGATTATCAGAGTTCTCTCAAGAAGCCTTTCTTTCTAATGACAGTCTATACACATGTGCTTAATTATGTTATCACAGTATCTTGTGGATAAACAGCAGGACTTGTTTTTTCCTTTCTTATTCTTTTTTTTTCTTTCTTTCAAAAAAAAAAAAAAAGATCAGAGGGTAAACA
This sequence comes from Vidua chalybeata, assembly GCF_026979565.1. Classification (NCBI taxonomy): domain Eukaryota; kingdom Metazoa; phylum Chordata; class Aves; order Passeriformes; family Viduidae; genus Vidua; species Vidua chalybeata. The sequence continues at coordinate 12,453,399 of NC_071536.1, read as the reverse complement.
TGAGGTGCACATACAACTGCAAACCTCTGAGAAAGGATGTAAATGCTGGCTTTCTGCACAGGAGTGAATTTCACCCTAAGTAAACCTAGAACAGGGTCATATAATATATTGGCCTGGAGTCACAGTAGTAGATTTATATTATACCAGTGAATAGGGCTGTGTCTCTGGCACTGCTGCCTAACCCCTAGCAGAAGTTGTGTGGTGTGAATAAAGGCCAGAGGCCTGCTGTAAAAATGATGATTTAGGTGGTTGATTGGGACTCTAGAGATCTGGTTGCTTTTCCTGCTTCTTTTCTACTTTTCTTTAGAAGGTAACTCAATCTTACTCTTTAAGCTAGGGATAATATTTCCTCACCTCACAGGGACATTTTGGGAATAAATGTGTTAACTAGTGCAAAGCATTCAAGGCTCTGGGCCTGAACAGCAGAGAAGAAGCAGCATAGAATGGAAAAGTATCATTGTTCTTGTGGTGTTGCTATAGTTTGTAGGAGATGAAGCCAGAGCTCCATGCTGAAGAGCTGAGATGAAAAAGAATATTGAAGAGCTGCTTTGTATGCAGAGCATTGTCAGGCCTGTGCCTGGAGTGAAGCAGAGCTCTTGCCAAAAAAATGAATGTGGGGGCAGTACCTGGTCAGAGACTGAAACAGTATATTATACCACACAACCCTGAGGCAGAAGAAGGTTACATTAGGCAACCTTTGCTTTGCTGTTTCATGATACTTGAGAGCTTTGCTTTTCAGCCTTTGATTGTTTAGTTTTAAACAACATCGTTTTTAGCATGGAACTGATGATATAGATCTTTCAGTGCACCTGGAGCTTTACAGGAAAATGTGCAGATAACGTCTCAACCCCTTAAATCTTATAGACTGGAGCCTTTTTCTTCTTTCAGAGACCTCATTAGATTAAGTAATCTAAGGAATTCTGGTTTTACAGCAGTGACCCATAATTCAGCACTGGTTTAGGCATAAATTTGCAATATGCTTCCATGGAGTTTCAAACTGCAGAAATGCCTTTTTTTTTCAGTGGTTGTTGCTTTGCATACCTTCATCCTGTACCACCTTCCACCCAGCAAGGATTCTATGGCCTTTTTACTGACTGGCACCCACCAAACCAGCAATGAGCAGAAACAGGATTACCAGTCTTACTTTTAAAACTTCTAGTATGTATCTTTGTAAACTCCACAGCATCACTATGCTGTATCTTAGTAGTGAAACAAAATCAATCTCCTCCTGGGTCCTTGGGCAAAGATTGGTGAATTAACTTTAGGCACAGAAAAAAAAATCCCACATTTTCTTTTTTTTTAAGGAAGATTTTACATTATCTAAAACCTCCTTACTTTTAGGCACTCTCTGTGTGTCTGAATTTTTTTTTATTTTTTAAACTTTTCCTTTCCAGAATATCCAGCCTGCTGCAAAGAAAACATGTTTCAGTCCCAGAAACATTATTTATGAGCACGCCATCAGCTTCGCACAGGAATACTTAATAAACCCACAAGCACTTCAGAATGGCTTAGCCCTGCTCACTGCTCAGCAGTGTACAGACAAGGCAGGAGAAGTAATAGGGCTGTAGCAGACTAGATCACAAATAGGGAGGGAGCTGCACTGGGGAATGGACCTGGTGGCCTCTAGAACTGGACATCATGCTGGAACTTTTCCATCCAGCACTTTAGAAAACAGCAGGAATCAATGCTTTCACACTAGGAATCAATTAAAGAAACCCAAATTATTACCATTTGAATAAACAATTATTCCTTTTTCACCCTCACAGAAGCTTGTTACTGATGAACTAAAAGCCAGAACTAATTAAATGATCTGATCACACAAATCATATCAGAAGTGTTTCATCTGGTTTAATTAATTCTTGCCAGAAATCGCTGCTACTTTTAACACATGCTGAATGATTTTTTTTAAATTAATTTTTTTAACAATTTCCATTTATATCTGTTTCCAGTACTGCTGGGATTCTCCCTTCCTGCAGATAAAGTGGGAGTGTTTACAGAAGCCTTACTGTCAGGGAGTTTTTTAACCCTAGAGACAGACAGTGTGGCAAATACCTTGTATGTCAGGAAAAGGGACATTTACACTTCTATCTAAGAGGGGGTTTTTAGCTACAAAAGGAGACAAATAAGATACATGCTGTTTTGTCCACTCTCCTGGTTAACTCTCAAATTGCTGGTGACAAATGCTCAGATGAGAATGCAGTGGTTATTACTAGGAAGAGCACAAGGCAGTTCTATCAGCACTGTGCAATCTTCAGTAGCTTTTTTCTCTTAGCACATGAAATGTGAGCAGGTTATGTTGGTTATTTCTAGCAAGCTCGACCACAGGGCATTTCTTTGTCAAGCAGAACAGGCCTTAGCCTGATTTCCTGAATCAGGCAGCAAATGTTTGCACCTGGGGCTTGGTCTCAAGACTTGAGAGCATCCAGGTCCAAGCACAGAGTCTGCAGTCCTGCAAAGACATCCCTGAATCAGGAGAGTGTTTCTGAGGAACACGAGCATGCTTTTGTCTGCTGTAGGACAGCTTATGTGTTTTGGCTTTTGGTAGATGTTAATGGAAAAGGCTCTTCCTTGTGAGGTATCTTGGAAAAAAACTACAGGAATGTTCCTGTATTCAGAGACTGGTGTCTGGGTCTCTGAGATTAGAGGTTTGGATTCAAGACAGTTCTGTGATGCACCTCTTGGTCTCACACTACTGTGCTACTAGTAGTACATGCCTGTGTCCACACAAGGCCTGGGAACAGCCTAGTGTTTATCTTTGTAGTTTTCAATTTCTGTATTTATTCCTCAATTGATAATGCATTTATTGCTGAGACAAAACTTCCAATCAAGGGGTCGCACATGCTGCAGATGTGCAGTAATTGTAGTACTAGGATTTGCCCTTCAGTTGTAGTTGCAGGACAATACTGTGCAAACTGGCTACAGAAATTCTTACCAACAGGAGGACAGAGGCTTGCTCTAGGGACTGCTGCTTTGGATGTTAAGACCAGAAAAAATATGAGAATAGTGTTATTTTCCATCTGACTTTCATGAGGACAAGTGACAGACTTTAAAGTTTAAAATAGCACTATTAAAGCAGTATAAAAATGTACATATTCAAGATATGTCAGTAAGATGGGACATTGTCACAGAATAATGGGTGCTAGCTGCTCAGCATTCAAAGTAGGACAAAAAAGAGGGAGATGCTAATATAATTCTGTTTCCTAGGGAGCAGAGAATGAGAAATAAATAGAGAATAGGGGCAGTGCAACACTTCTGAGTATACCCTTCCATGATAGGAAGTGTTTGAGCAGGGTTCTCTATGGCCCTGCATTTCAGAGCAGTGTTTGTACCATAGCTGACACTCTCTGCCATCCTATCCCCGCCAAAAAAACACTTAACTAAGACAGAAGCAAAGCTGTCTGCTGGGCTCTTATGCCTTTCCATCTTAGCAAGTGTGGTCAGCCATAGACCTTTTGAAAAGCAGGGCCTGAGAAACCTTCCCTGTGCCCTTGCTGGGGTAGGCTGTACTGCTGGGGATCATGCAGGTCAACTGTGAGAGCTACCTTGATCCAGCTGGCAGAGCTGGAGCACTTGGCTGCTGTGTGGCTGTGACACAAGGAAACTGCTGAGCTCTGACATGAGAAAGGCCTTGTCTCTCTAGGAGGTGGCTTGCCTCTTTCCCTGCCTCCTCTGTTCATGTATATGGTCCACTACTCTGTCCCCTATTGGTGTTGACTTTGTAAATTGTGGTAATACTAGTGCCTAGAACTCTTTCTCCCCTGGGAAATTACCAGAAGTGCACAAAGGTGTCCTGGGATGGTCTGTGGGCTCAGTGCTGGGGAGTGGAAGGAGCATTCCCATGGCAGTCTGTGAGGACAGTGGTTGTGAATTGAGTAGATGCAAGTTCTGAGGAGGAGACCAGCTGTCTCCTGGGAAATGTTGCTGTTAACACTCCCCTTGTCCTCATTCCCCGCGGCTTCCATACTGACCAGTCTTGCCTTGCAAAAAAGAAGGCTTCAGACTCTGTCCTGTGGTCATGTGCCCTATTCCCCAAATGTTTGCACTCTGCCTTTGAGATAGCACAGGCTCTGTATGCTATGGCCATATTGGGGCATCACTCCAACAGCACAGTTAAGGTTGTGTTTGCTCATTCCTTAACTCTTTATTTACTGGTTTCCAAGGGAATAGCTAGGACTGACATTCTAAAAAGGCACTACATGCTCCTGGCAACTTTCATGAATTTCTTTGTCAGCAAACTTAATACTTTTGAAAATTTATGGGAGGAATATAACTTGATGAGCATTCACATTGATGACATCAATTCACAAGTTAGAAATTCCGTTGCCCTGAATATGCTACTGGAGCGAAGTATAACTAAGTGCTCCTTCACGGCCTGGGCAGTACTTTGCTATGAATATTCTGTTAAAAAGGCAGTGTGAGGAATTCCAGAGCAACAGCTGCCTGGACTGAGGCAGGCAGTCCCACCTTCACCCACCATGGACTCTGGGATGGGTCTGTGAGCTAGCCCAGTCCACAAGCCAGGCCCTTGCATTAGCCAGCAGGCAGGGCCAGTCAGCATGAGCATGGGCCTGACAGGCACAGAAGCATGGCTTCACACCAGTTTTCTTTTTGATCAGCCTGAAACACAAAAAAAGTAAATGTACATGCAGCTGTAGCTGTCTCCACAAGCTTCTGCCATTTCAGTCCCGATGGTTTTCATTGCTCTTTCTCTGTTCTCCATAAACACTTTTCCCTACATGCCATTCTTAATCTCATTGAGAAAAATGTTCAGCTTTCTGCCTTGTGTCCCTTATGACCAGGTCTACATGGTGCAAGTGAAGTAGGTTAGACTTTTTCAGTGATATGGGGCAAGCTATAGATAAAACTGACTCCTGGGTCTCTTTTAAACTCCCTGTCGTTCCAAAGCCAAGCTATCTGCCTTCACCTGTCAGCATTAGTCCATCTCTTAGTCTCCCTCTTCATTCCAGCTGAACCTTATAAGCTTGCATAATCTTTATGGGTGTGTTTCAAATTCAAATTTGGGGTTGCTTCATGTAAAAACATTTCACCAAAGCATCAAAGCATTCAGATATTTTCCCCTTTATTGTCTTCTTCAACTGAAGCAGTTCAGAGTTAACTGAAAAATTGTTTTGCTTAATTCAAATCCGTATTTTTGGGGTGCATGGGGAAGTAGTGCCCTTCCTCATTGCTCTGCTGTTGAATTATTTAATCACTTCATTAGTGTTTTTTTTAAAAAATACCCCGGTAGTTATTTTGCTTTGGGTTTGTTTTTTTTTTTTGTTCATTGCAGATAAATATTTTCCTTTTATGAACAAGATAATTTCCTCAGTGTCTGGTTTTCATTCTTAGGGAATTGTCAGCCAACTAACAATCTTACTGGCCAGCACAATTCTGCTAAGCTGGAGATGTTTTGCAGTATGTGCTATCACACAGACCCCACATGGCAACACTTTGTACAACAACCAAAAAAAGACAGGGCATGTGACAGTATATCCCATCATCTGAAGAGTCCCCAGAGGCTCTTCAGAGAAGGGAACATTCCTTATGCATGTTACACAAAAGCCCAAAAGGTGATGAGTGACACTTCCCACTTTCATTTCTTTGGGAAGATTTGGTGTCATCACATATGTCTCTACTTTGCCACTAGTGTTTGACTATTTCCCCATAGAAAGTAAAGTGTCAGCTCACTCTTTGCTATTCTCTGTCTCTTAATGATCAATTATTTTTAATTGGAACCTCTTGCATTGTGCCCAATCTTAAGAGGTCCCCATCAAGTTCAGGGCTCCAACAAGATGGGAACAGTACCAACACATATGTGGGGACAATAGAGACATTTTTTTTGTCCCGAAGAGCATGATCCTATTTAGAGAAGGGCAGACAAATAAATGGAGGTAAGGATGACTGGAAGAATTTGCAGACCATGGGCAAATTTGGGAAAAGTATGACTGTCTCCTGACTTCTTGTCTGGTGCCCTGTCTGCTGGCACACACTGCTTCTCATTTACTAATAAAAGTGTCATTGTATGTGCAGAATTACATTAAAGGATAAATAAAGTAGGCTGTATTGCTACAAAGAACTTTATCAGTTAAATAAGATGCAGCCAGGGATGATGCTGAGAGGTGGACATTGTGAATATAGCAGTTCTCATGACACAATTTCCTATTGGCTTATTGTTATGTATATAACTTGTTATTACATCTTTAATGTCTGTTTTCAAGTAATGTATTACATCTCAGTGCTGTAGTGAAATGCTGACCAAAGGACACTTTGTTTACAAAGCTTTAATGAAAATTGATAACAAAATGGAAGAGTCATTTAAGTGAACTTGCTGAGTTTCTTGAAATTGTTTTCTGAGAAACATTTGTTTTCAGTTCTCATGTTGAGAGGTTTTGATAAAGATTCGATTCAGGATTCAGTGCAGGAAGATCTTTTCTTGAGGAAAATGAAAGCCATAGAATTAAAGCATTAACTTTGTTTATGTTGACTTTATTAGTTGAAGTGGCAAAAGTCTTAAGAACTCTCAAGACAGAAAACTAGATCCCTGTCTGTGGGCAATGATACAAAGTTCTGTGCCTTCATAACTGCAAAACCATCCACAGATTGTCTTTGCAGATCAGGGATTTCTCACCAGAAAAGACAGTTGGTGGCTCAAAGTAACTGTAAAGTACAGACTTTTAAATCTTATAGCACTCAAACGCCGGACTTAGGTTTAGCCTACCATAAAAGCAGAAAGCTGCCGTGATGTTTGGTGTGAGCTCTGGAAACCCAGCCCACCTCCTGCCCCTGTTTGAAGAGCAATATGGCTCAGGCACAGGCGCTATTCAGCCCCCTCGCACAGGGCTGCGGTTCGGTCTCTGCTTCCCGTGGTCGCTCTGAGCTGCTTTAGAGAGGCCAGATCTTCGCCTTCATCTACTTTGTGCCGGAATTCTTTAACCGTCGTGAGAGTTGTTTCTGCAAATCCAATAGCTGATTTATTATCTTCAGAGAGCAGAATGTGTAAAGAAAAACAGTATGAGTAAATCCTCTCTCTGGAAGGGCTTTCTATCCACTCACATAATCCCGCTTGGTTCCAGCCTGGTATGCATAGCTGTGGAAGGGTGTCAAATGACATCCCTTTTACTGGCTGTTGGCCCTAATGGAATGCTTCTTTGCACATCTCATAAAGTAAGGACAGGAAATGCTGCCCGAGACTTCTACATTTTGCCGTTAATTAAAAAATAAAATTAAAAATTTGAAAGGCAAGAGCATGACAAATAATAAATGCTCTTTTCATCATGGATTAGATAAAAAAAGATTCCATCTTTACATTTTAGTTTTTTACCCTTTCTAAAGACTGACTTGCTTTAGATAATCAAAGCTGGCTTTGAACTAATACACAGAAAAAAAATCTTTTTTTTTTCTTTAAAAATAGCCCTATAGATACATATACATATCACAGCCTTTCATTCCTTTTATAGACAGTTTCATTTTCTGGGAGAATGTGAAAGTTCTGAGCAATCCGGAGCTCGCAGAGGCACCACAACAAACAGGGAATGAGGACCATCCACACTACTGCAATTAAGACAGTGTTTAATTAGCAGACAGCTGCATTGGGTAAGGGCCTTTTGATTTTCTCTCTTCACTGGGCTTTTGATGAGAGATTTACCTACAGTTGTAACTTCTAGTTGTTAAACTTGCATGCACTATGCTAGATGTGCTTGCACACACATACACACATGGAAAATCTGTGGAAGGAAGCCATGTCAGGCAAGTGATCTGATATGTGCTTTAGGTAAATATTTTTGAAAGTAGTTCCCTTTGACTGTCTTCCATGAAAAATATATAAGTTACATTTTTGTTTGTTGGGGAGGGTGAGCTATAAATTAGTGTATGCTTTGGTGCTTTTAGGAATCCTTTTTTGATTTATTGGTTTACTTTATTTAGCAACAAAAACCTGATGTGTGGTGAAGGTGAATGGGTGCAGAAGTCTGCCCTGGAAAAGGCTGGCATCAGGGCAAGACACAAACATTTACCCCAGTCAGCTTAGACACTTCTGTATTTCATTGGTGAAAGAAGTGTAATAGCCTCATGCTGTTCCCTGTTGTTAGGGCAGGAAAATGTCCAAGCATCCAACTAATCCTTCTCCTTGGCCATCATTAGTAATGAGAAAGATGTTGTTTGAGGTCATGGTAGTGGAAAGAAACTGTCGAGGAACTAAGAGATGAAGTGAAAACATGGCAGAGAAGGTGAATTCTCACTGCCATGGGCTTGGATGAAACCTTGGTCAATTCTGCTTTAGGCCTACTACTAAGATTTAGATTGCACTTGAAGCAAGCTGAAGTGAACAGTATTTATTTAAAGAGGATCAGCAGAGTTGTCATTGAGCCTGTTGATGATAACGGTGTTTATAACATACAGCAAATGAGAGCTTGGAGAGTACTGGAAGAGTTAAGAACCCTGCAGTAGCAGCACAGGCCCAAAACTTTATCTCTGCTATGTCTAAGCACCACTATAACACGAGTCCATTTGGTTTGACATACATGCCCAGTTTAGTGTACTTTTTTATTTACCTAGTTTGCCTCTTTATACCCTCTCACACTTTATATTTGAGCCTGACTAGATGATACTCCTGTGAAAGCAGGTGCTCAGCCTGACTATTTTAGATAAGATATTGGAAAACATACAAATAATGTATTCTAGATGGTGGCCTTAATTTGGCATTCTCTTCAACAGAATCTACTTGAAAAATATCAGACTGTGGGACAGAGGCATTTATACTTTATTTATAGGTATATAGGTATTTATACTATAATTGTATTCAGTTTCTTCTGATTTTGAGAGTATTCATTCTTACAACATCCCTATAATATACAGAAGTGTCACTGCTCCAATTTTATAGACAAGGAATTAAAGACAGAGACAAGATTTTTCTAGATGTGCACCTGGAAATTTAAATGTTTATGAAAAGTGCTTTCCATGTAACCTGCCTCCATTTTTAGCTGCCTGAATACTGCTGGAAGACTGGCTGTATGTGATCTGGCCACCATCTGTGATTGTGCAGGTAATCAAGCACTTGTCTTTCAAATCTTAGATTAGCGCCTACTTGCTAGAACACCTTTTTGTGTGCATCTGGGCCAGATAACCTGTTTCTGTTCTACTGCAGCTCCTGGCAGAATTCCCTATTCACCACAAGCTTTTTAAAGTCCCTCAGAACTTAAAAAAGGGAAGCATAGTGAGAAAGGGACAGCATAGTGGGAATAATCTATCTTCTTACCTGCCCTGACAATGACTTTGCCTTTCTGCAGATTGGTTTTAGAACAATGCTAGAATTGCAGTAGCTTCAGTGAAGCTCAAAGTAGGGGAGAACTGGGCCTCTTTTTTTTCTTCTTTCTAGATATCACCCTGGCCTTTGGGATTGAAGTTTTAATGGCAAGGTTATGGCTACCCTGGTAGCCACATGACAAGACTAATTTCCAAGATCTGTGCGGCCAAAGTCTACTCACATAGGCTACTCCTCTAAGCAGCAGACTTGGATTTTCTGTGTGTGTTTGTAAGGGTAACATGTTTAAGTGAAGGGTTGCCTATTACCAAGCCTATGTGATACAGCTAGGGCAGCCAAACAAGTTGTTGCAATCAGGATTTCTTGACTAATATGGACTAGTGATCTCTTCCAATTTACAGTTGTTATTTAAAAATGTGCTCTAGGCCCTGCTTATTCCTGCTTTTTATCCACATTCTCATTTCTCCCAGTCCCATAGTTTCCTGGTGTGGGTAGGCTGGCTGTACAGAGAGGAGCAGGTGATGCAGAGGAGTATGTGCTCATGACCCTGGTTTGGGCTGTCCTGGCATCATTCAGTCAAATCCCATCTGGCTGCAGCTGTGGTAACATTGTGCCTGAGCCTGGTGTTTACCTGAATTAGGAGAAAGTGCTGCCTGTGCCTTACTTCACTGATCTGGTTTTGAGACAAGCAATGCCCAGCCACCTGAACCAGGGCAACCTTGGACCTTGGGTTTAAACAGTGTCAAAACCCTCCCCTGTACCTCCCTTCTCTGACTGTAGCACAAACTGGTTGTCTGAGCAGTGTTAAACTCTGATGTATATATTTTAGTTTTACAGTTTGGGCATCACTTTAGTCAAAATGAGTTGATTCTAATTGGGGCATTTGGGAATTTGCCATGACTGTATTTGTTCACCCAATCCTATATTATTTATGCATTATTTCTGCCAAAACCACACACACGTTGGCATGAAACAATTATACTGATTTATACAATAGTTCCTCAATGAACAGTTAGAGTACTGAAGATTCAGTGTCATCTTTTCCTCTCCAAGCAAGTGGCTAAATTTCTTTCCGTTGGATTCATGGTTTTAAAATTAAAAGGAGTAGAAGGCATGTATGAAGTGTATATGAAGTATCTGTAAAGTCTGGAAGGAAATGAGAGTGAGATGAAGAAAAAAAGAGGCTATTTGAAATGCAGGCTAGTAATTTGGCTTCTAAACCCATGTGAAATTATAAGTAATGTTTATTGTTGCCAGTTGGTGAATACAGAGATGTGTGGTTTTTACTTGCATGCAAAGCTATTGGTTGCGGGTGAAGTACTTAGACAAAAACAGTCAATCGTCAGTGTGGGTATTCCACCAAAAATAAACCCAAACAAACACAGATGTATTATAAAAGCACTTTTTTCTGTGGAGACAAACATTCAGTTGCTGCTGCTATTCATGAATTCTAGAAGTGTTGAAACCTCCTCTTTAACTTGCCTGAAACAATAATCCTTCATGTTAGAAAGTTACACAAATGTCTTTGAAACTGAAGAACCAGTGTTTCTATTGTTTTCATGAAAATATATGGATTATTTGCTAAGTTCTTGTGAACCAAAAAATGCTACATAGACAAGAGCCAAAGGTAAAGGTGAGGCAACTTTTCTTAAAACTTAAAAAAAATAAAGCGGGCTTAAACATTAGTCAGAGAAAAATGTTTTGCAGTGATTATCAAAGGTTAGTAAAGGCTTACTTTTTATCCTTTTTTCCAGAGAGCTTCACAAAGAGATTTTCTGAATTGTAATTCATTATGAAAGTAACTGCTACTTTGTTATCAAAATGGTGATAGACATTTTTATTCCAGGCCAGACACTATCACTACTTGAAATTCTCCGAATTGTTTCCACTGTGAGCAAATTCAAACTTGATGTGACTCACAACTGCTTAAAAGTAAATACTAGTAGCTTCTACTTTACATCATCATCAAATTTCACCTACAATTTCAAATTTTAAAAATTATCTTAAATCACAGGATTTGGATACTTTTTCATAAGCGGCTTTAAATCCAGAAGTAACCTAATAGGAAATACTGAAATAAAAGCATTCCACTTTAGTGGTTTCGGTGGAAATAGAGATTTTTGGTTTTTTCAGATATAAATGTCTCATGAACATGAAAGAAGTCTATATACAGAGTTCTTCCACGTATGGAGAAAAAATTAGCAATCACATGTGAACAATCACTTATTTTGTAAGTAGTTCTTTTACTTTAGTAGTAATGGTTTTTTATTTATGAGTAGTTTAAATTAGATTTTTTTAATGCTAATTAATTTTTTTTTACTTTTTTAGTTATTTTTACAAAATATTAGTTACTATTTATAAATTAATGTAAAAGTGAAGGTTTAGTGAATGGTTTCTCATGCAGCGAGCAGGGCTGGGTGGCAAGTGGAGAGCTGTGGGACAGGCCCCGTGTATGGATGGGGGCCATGGATCAGCTGTCCGTGATGCAGGAAGGATTGACTGCAAGTTTAGCAACGCAGCTGTGGCTGCACAGCACAGGGGTGTCAGTCACACCACTGCTCCCGGCTGGCGGCTGCCAGTCCTTCACAGCACAGGCTGCTCCAGCCCTTCCACCGCTCTGGGTTAATGGGAGGAAATGTTTATAGAAAGGTTCAGGTTTCCTAAGTGAGTGGAATGAAACCCCCCTCAGAAATGATCAGCAAGCTCATGTCATGGAGCAGTTTGAAGCAGCCGGACTGGCAGGAATGCAAAATTCTTTTCAAAGAGGAAATTTGACAAGTGAGCAGTTCTGGGGAGCAGCAAGAGGTGTTTTCAAGTAAAAGATATGGCTCTTCCAGAAAGACAGCATGAATGGGGCTAGCTCTTAAAAGAACTTTTGAATCAGTAGTTCATACACTGTAAAAGGTTAAGTTCAAGAGCACAGTGTCCAAATAAAATAGTGCCCTCAAAGCAAAACTATTACACACTATGCTTAATAAATGAAGCAATGTTGCAGTACAACCACAGCTACTATGATGGCATCTAGCTAAGGCATCTTAGATCTATCTCTGTTCTGTAACTTAAATTTTCGTATTGGCCTAACTGAAGGTACAGGAAGCATGATGAATGCAGACAGTAAGCTGAAATCCTTGTGAAAGAAATGCTGTAAAATATCATTTCACAGGTGTACAATTCTGTTTGTTGGGGCACTTGCCATGACTGTAGCAACACAGCTTGAGATCTAAACATTCATTTCAGTTTAAAAAATTAAATAAAATAGACCATTCCACTGAAGCTTTCAGATGACTGTGATAAGAAACAATGTAGGCTTCAGGCTAGCTATTAAAATTAAAATAAAATTCACTTGAACAAAACTGCAGAGAATAAAGGTGCTATGGGAAAAAAAGCACTAGTTCATGATACTGCCCGCTGAAAGCCATTAAAAAGGACCTAGTCCTTACTGTTTCCCTATTATGTTCCACCCATCAAAGTGAGGACCTAATTTACAGCACTCATAGCACCCTCCAGTTCTCAATCTTAAAGTCTGTTTGAAATGGGAAGACAGCATTATCCTTATTTTCTAGATAAAGGAACTGGTTTATCAGCTTGCCCTCAGCAAGAAGCAGAGAGTGGAAGAAAACTTGGCTAGGATGCAAGTACCTCAAGTGAGGGCAGACATTTGAAACCGGCTGTCTCAAAATGTGCTCTCCTATTGTGAGGGGCTGGCAATCACAACGAACAGTTTCAAGCCACAGCTGAGTTTCCAGCCTGCATTCACCCAAAAGTCTCTTGCATTATCCATAACGAAGTGGGGGAGAAGACACTACTTTTCAGAGCTTCCCCCCATTCTAAAACCTGCCAAGTATTCAAAGATGGAAAAAAACATCATTAGAGCCCTTGTATTAAAAATTATTTATTTAGTGATCTGTACATGGGGTGAAGCAGGGCCTCATACAGACTTTCAAAAAAAAAAAAAATCAAGTAAAAACATAAATACATATTTTCTTACAAAAATGAGATTTACAAAATATACATACTGCACTTGTCTGACACGCTTGTTTTTTTTTTATTATTTCCACGTGCACATTATAAAAGACAAACCAAGCCCTGCAAGTCTGACATCAGAGCTACTGAAGGATTTAGCTGATGGGCCCATTCCTCATGCTCAGACTACTGGTACACCCTCAGACAGCAGCAGTCTGCCCCCCTCACCCTGGACAGGTTTTTTTCTTTTTAAAGTTTCATTTTAGACACTTCCCCCCCAAAAAAACATGAAGAGCAGCTATAGGGTGGAGACTTGCCAAAAATCCAGACTGTCCTATTTTGTCCTTAGGCAAGAATATACACACACACATATACTTATAAAAACAACCCTTCAGTGAATATAAAGGTAAAGTAGTATGCAAAAAATAAAATATGAACAAGTCAACATAAAAATTTTCAGAATAGAAAAATCTGTCACATTTCAAAAAGAAAACAATGCATTTGATGATAAATTTTTGAATGCTTTTCCTTCAAAGACTGATCACTGGAAACTCAAACAGCTGTGTTTTAGCCGAAATGAGAAGGCTCCTCACTTGCAGTAACTACTTGATTTTAAACCCCAACCCCAGCCCCCCACCTGCACCAAGAATCATTGCCATGCAGCTCAGGGAACCTGAGGAGCAGGCAAAGGGGTCCATCGTGAGCCAAAACGATTCCTCCTGTCCCCAGAACCCGGCTGTGTATTTATTATTTTCTGCAGTGAGCTCACTGCAAAGCAGGAGAGAAAGCAGGTTTATGGGAAGAAAAAAATCCTGTCTTTACATTACATATTTTAGTGGCTCTTGTTTTGGCAGGTGCTCTCAGGTAAGCTCTTCTTGCCCTCTAAATCTTGCATTTCCTTCGGCTTAGAAAAGTAACCCATATTGAATGGTAGGAAAACATCCTGCCTCCTCCTTTTCTCATAAAAGGAATGTTTATTTCTGTGAGCTCCTCACATCCAAGGGTGAACCTCAACGACTTCTTTTTGTTACTTTGCCCATAAAAACCGATCCCATGCTTATGCCTTTCTACATAGAAAACACTTTTGTTTCCCCCTTTGTCTCCTAGAACAAAGGCAAGGGGGAAAAGCCTTCTGCTGAAAAGCAACAAGTCATTTCTTTTCAGGGTGTGGAATAGCAACCCCCTCCTTCCCCACAGCAGCAAGAACAACAGACTGAGGGCCAAATTTTTACTTAAAAACAGTTACAACAGGTATCGCTGAGGTAAAAAGGAACTTGTGAGCTGATAGAACAGAGGCATCTCCCCAGCACACGATCGGGCTGTAGCCGGCTGTGCAGTACTCACGTGATGGCTCTGCCGAGCTGGAAGGAGCAGGCAGCGGGCTCAGGCTCGGGAGTTACCCTGCCCATGCTGCAGTTTGGCCCCGGCAATTCAGAGAGCTTTTAGCTACTTGGCAGGGGTGGCTCAACAGATCTGGCTTCCCCTCCCTCTTGTCCAAAGCAAGGCAGGATGATTTTAGTTGGGTTGGAATTTCTCTTCCTCGAGGAGTAGCAGGAGAGAAGTAAGGAGACTTCTGCGTGAAGGACTCCTGTCCCAGCAGTGGTCTCTTTTTCTGTCCTCTTCCACTTAGCTGGTCATAAGCACCACTGGACATAGTTTGATCCTTTATGCAAAGAAATTTTTTTTCAAACTTTCTGTGAGGAAGAAAAATTTGGAAAAGCCTCCCTTCCTCCCTCTTCAGGGAACCATTGCCCTACCCCTATGCTGAGTATCCGCCTCCTCTGCGTGTATGCCTGTGTGAGATGTGTGTGCCAGAGGGGACAGGGGGGTCTCATACTGCCGTTTCGCCTTTGCTGCCGGTACTGAGTCTGTGGTAGAAGCGTCGCCAGGACTGAAGGGTTTTGCCAGACCAAATCCAGAAACCAGTCGTGATCCCAACAATCATGGTCATGAGGTACTTGATCATGAAGACAGTGAAGTCTGGGCTCATAGGGGCAAAGTGGCTGGGACAGGGCACAGCATACGTTTTGCAGGTCTGAAGGAGCCATGTCTTCTCCCAGGTACCACGGAAGGCCTGCTCGTAGAAGTAACACGCCAAGACAATGGTGGCAGGCACCGTGTAGAGGACGCTGAAGACACCAATGCGCACCATCAGCTTCTCCAGTTTCTCTGTCTTGGTGCCATCATGTTTCATGATGGTGCGGATGCGAAACAAGGACACAAAGCCAGCCAGCAAGAAGGAAGTGCCAATGAAGAGATACACAAACAAGGGTGCCAGCACAAAGCCCCTCAGCGAGTCCACACTGTAGATACCTACATAACACACCCCACTGAGTACATCCCCATCCACCTGCCCCATGGCCAAGATGGTGATGGTTTTGACAGCGGGCACAGCCCAGGCAGCCAGATGAAAATACTGGGAGTTGGCCTCAATGGCCTCATGACCCCACTTCATGCCAGCAGCCAGGAACCAGGTGAGGGACAGGATGACCCACCAGATGGAGCTGGCCATGCCAAAGAAGTAAAGGATCATGAAGAGGATGGTGCAGCCTTCTTTCTTGGTGCCTTGGGCCACAGTGCGGTAGCCATCCTCAGAGAAGCGCTCTAGACACACCACCCGCTCCTCCAGCAAAAAGCCTGCTGCATAGGCCACGGCGACCATGAAGTAGCAGCCCGAGAGGAAGATGATGGGCCTCTCCGGGTAGCTGAAACGACGCATGTCTACCAGGTAGGTGAGCACGGTGAAGAGGGTGGAGGCACAGCAAAGCACAGACCACACGCCCACCCACAGCCGGGCAAATCGCACCTCTGCCTCCTTGAAGTACATGAGCCCATTGGGCCGGGCTGGCTCACAGGGGGCTCCACAGTCCCGTTCCCCCAGGAACCGGTAGCCCAAGTAAGAGGGCACTTTGAGCTGCCGCGGACAAGAGAAGGAGAAGCCAGAGGGTGGCTGTGGTGGGGTAAGAAAGTCAGGGAGGTAGCCAGCTGTGGGGTGGGCAGTGACCCCTCGACCCGCCGCACCACCAGGTCCTGGTGGGGCATCCGACGTGTTCTGCCCCACGCAGATTTCACCCGCACCGTGAACAGGGAAGTTCTCGCAGCGGAGCCGCTCTGGCCACTGGAAGCCGAACTTGTTCATGAGGGCCTCGCAGCCCTGACGGGCCCGCTCGCAGAGGGAGCGGCAGGGTGGGATGGCCTGCTCCAGCACGGTGCACACCGGCGCGTACATGGAGCAGAGGAAGAACTTCAGCTCGGGCGAGCACTGCACCTTGACCAGCGGGTAGAACTGGTGCACCTCCAGCCCTGCGTCCTCCTGGTTGGTGTGGCCCAGCAGGTTGGGCAGGATGGTCTGGTTGTAGGCGATATCCGTGCAGAGCGGGATGGAGATGGGCTGGCAGAAACCGTGGTCCGGCACTGAGATACCCTTCTCGCCGTGGTACTGCTGTGCCGTGGCACCCGCGGGGGTGCCCAGCAGGGCGGCCAGCAGCGCGGCCAGCCCCAGCAAGGGGCAGCCGGTGGCGGCCGCTCCGCCGCATTCTCCTCCAGCCTGCATTGCTGAGGCGGCCAGGGGCCTGAGGAGCCTCGGGGAGTCTTTCAGAGCCGGCCGGCGCGACGGCCCAGGGGCATCAGCGACCAGTGGGGCGGAGGCGCGGCCCCTTCGGTGGGGCAGGAGCGCGGCGACGGGAGGAACGCGGCTCCGCGGACCTCCACGACTTTTTTCCTCGGCTCCGACGCGGCGGCGCTCACAGAGCGGTGGCGGCGCTACTCTAGGCGAAAGTTTCCGGAGCTGCCGGAGAAGGCAGCGGCGGCGGCGGCGGCAGCAGCGAAACAGGAGGCGCGCGCGTAGCCCGGCGACGGCTCTGGCCAGCTCCGCGCAGGGTCCCGCGGCGGCGGCGAGGCGGACGCGCTGCTCCCTGCACGGTCCCGAGGATTTAGGTTACGGCTAAATGGATTATTACCGCGCCCGGCTGAGCCGTGTATTTTACTTCAGGGCTTAAATAACTTTCAAAATCCAATTACTGCGCGATCCTCCCCGCGGCTTGGTTGGGCTCCGCTCCCGATGGACACCGCTGCGGGCTGTGCGTCCGAGGTAGCCGCGCGTCTCCCGGTTCGGCTCGTTTCGCTCCGCTCCGCCTGCGGCCCCGCCGACACCGCCCGCTCCGCGGCTCCCGGCCCGCGGCCGCGCCGGCACACAAAAAAGGCGCAGCTCCGCGCGGGCCCCGCCCCCGCCGCCGGCCCCATTCACAAACCGCGCCGGGGGCGGGGCCCGCGGCGCCCGCCCGCCAATCCGCACGTGGGGGCGGGGCCGTGCTGGGGGAGGGGAGGGGAGGAGCTCTCGCCAGGGGGAAAAAAAGTTGGGAACAACTTTTTCCCATCCCCGCCGGGCCAGGCCGGGAGGAGCCGCCCGCGGCCCCCACCCCCCGCGCTGCCCGGCACAGCCGGGGGAGGGGGGGGGGGCAGCTCGCTCAGGGTGGCCCGAGCAAACTAAAATTAACTGGCTGCTTTCTGAGCAGGCTTTGAAAATGCGAACAGCTGCTTGTGCTCGGAGTTACTAAAAAGGAAGGGAAAAAAAAAAAAAAAAAGGGAAAAAACCTCCAAACGCAGCGCCCGGGTACATTTGCAGAATGATCCTATTGCGTAGTTGGGATGTTCGTGTCTGTGCGCCATCGCCTCCCCAGCGTGGGGGGTTCGATTTGTTATCGCAGCATGACCGTTGCTTTTTGCTGGCAGAATAAACGCTTTATTCATGCAGATCTAAGCCCTAGCTGGGGGAAGGCGGCTTTTTTTTTGAAACGTCCAGTGTTACCTAAGCAAAGAGGAGAAATGTTAAATCGCCATTTGAACTGCTGCGATTCCTTAAGAGACTCAATTAAACAGTGAAAAACCAGGAGTTCCTCTGTGAAAGCACCCTGCCTGCAGGAGAGAAAATGGCATAGGTGGGGAGACCCCTGTTACTGGCCTGCTAGGCCAAGCAGATCTAGAACTAAACACCAGCATACATTTGCTAAGGACAGGAATGTGGGGTTTGCAGCATAGCTGTGTTTTGAGGTGCACTGCCAAAGCACAGAGAGCTGGGACCATCCAGCCTCTCTGCAGGCTGGATGTCTTCAGCAGCACAGAAGGGGTGTGCTTGATAAAAGCTCTGCAGCAAGGCCTGCTTCTGCTTCACTGACCCATGAGAGTTTGTGCTCTCAGATAGGCTCGAGCCAAGTATTATTCAACTTACCCCATCATTTCCTTTGAGGACAAATGTCCCCCTGAACTGCAGTACTCAAATTCTTACTTTTCCTCCTTTGCTCAGGATTGTGCTTCTGTTACCAGCTAAGCAAAGACACCAATCTGTACCATCCTCCAGGGCAGTTGAAGAGAGCAGGGTTTGGCTCAGGGAGCTCCAACTGCAATTGTTGGAGAAATGTTTTCCATATCCTCTACTGCTCAGGAACAATGTGTCCTCATGCCAATAAGACCATGGTGCTGCAGCTTTTGTTACATTTCTTAAGAGAAGTTGACAGTTATAAACAGGCTTGCTAAAATAAGTTTACTCCTCTTAATAGAGATATTTTTAAAAATAATACTGTGCATATAAAAAATACATATGGGAAGGACTAGCTAGTCATGGCTGCAACAGTTTCTTCTGAAAAGAAATGTCTTTCTTTTCTAAGATATAGCTGTTGAAGAGTGCCTTAGAGGAACTTCACTTTTTCAAAATTTTAAGGCTTTTTGTCAAAATTCCTCGCTTTTCTACACCAATTGACTGAGAAGATTTTTGTGATACTCTTCACCTAAATAACTACATATGGGATATATTTACATTAATTTCTCTACTCTGTTGTTTGGTTTTTGGCCACTAGTAGCTTTCAATAAAATTATTCTTTCCACAGTTTTTTTTTTGTTTTGTTTTTTTTTTTTTTTTTTTTTTTTTTTGTTGTTGTTGTTTTGTTTTGTTTTTTTTTTAGGTTTTTATGGGTTGGTTTGGTGGGGGGGGTTTGTTTTTGTTTTATTTTGGTTTTTTAGGGGGTTTTTTTGGGTGGGTTTTTTTTGGTTTTTTTGGGGTTTTTTTGTGTGGTTTGGTTTTTGGGTTTTGTGGGTTTTTTGGGTTTTGGGGTTTTTTGTGGTTTTTTTGTGGGTTTTTTTTTTGTTTTTTTTTTTTTTTTTTTTTTTTTTTTTTTTTTTTTTTTTTTTTTTTTTGGTTGGTTTGGTTTGGTTTGATTTGATTTGATTTGATTTGGCGGGGGGGGGGTGGTTTCCTCCATACCCCTTCTACCCCCCAGTCTGTAATAATCACCTTGAAGCCTCTCTTTTTCGCTTTGGCCTATATGACTGCCTTCATCTGCAAAGCACTTTGTGATATTCTCTATGAAAAACATTGGATGATATGAGATGTTTCACTGGCAGGAAATGACAATGCAGAGAAGATAAAGCAACCTCAAACTTTCTGCCCCATGGATTCCTCATTCTGATTTCTGTATGTAAAGAAACAAGTTCAGAGCTAGTAAAATTCTATTGCAAGAAACTCCCTCTCAGCAATGGGGAGACAGTGACAGGAACTCTTCAGAGTAAGGTCAGTCAAATCAAGTGGCAAGGCTTTAACTGGACTTTTATTTACAAGACAGGGCAAATGGCATCAGTGGCTTCGCCAGTTTTCTACTCATCCCATTTGTTAGAGTCATTCATCCAAACCATGGAATGAACTAAAAGATAACTGGAATCTCTGATACATGCTGTGAAAACATCCTTTACACTTACGAATATAATGTAGAATCAAAGTGAAGCAAAAGGGGAAAAAAGTTAAAAGTGGGCAGAAAGGAAGAAGGATTATGTCCTAGATTATTTCTTAGGGAGAGAAGAGAGTAAATTTATCACATACAATGATGCTGCTAGGCCATCCCAGATGGCAGGAATGTGCAACAGGTTTTACTAAGATGTATGAAGAAAGTCTCTTGGGTATGTTACCGAATTCCAAGATCTTTTTTCTGTTTAGATCCACAGGGAGATGGGAAACAATCACAGAGAGAGGCAATGGCAGTTGCCTCAAAATGGCACATAGTGGTATAAGAAAACCCCAGACTCCTATATTGGTCTAAAACATCCAGACAGCTTTCAGAGGACAATAAAGAGAAGTGAAAGAAGAAAGGAAAGGAAAGGAAAGGAAAGGAAAGGAAAGGAAAGGAAAGGAAAGGAAAGGAAAGGAAAGGAAAGGAAAGGAAAGGAAAGGAAAGGAAAGGAAAGGAAAGGAAAGGAAAGGAAAGGAAAGGAAAGGAAAGGAAAGGAAAGGAAAGGAAAGGAAAGGAAAGGAAAGGAAAGGAAAGGAAAGGAAAGGAAAGGAAAGGAAAGGAAAGGAGAGGAGAGGAGAGGAGAGGAGAGGAGCAAAATTCATTATTCTGGAACACAGATTAATCCAAAGAATCCAGAACCTCTGTAAGTACCATCAGCTACAGTTCAAATGGCAGCCTGCAAAATTACTTAAATTTCCTCATAACAGGAGGAATCCTCATCAGCACAGTAAGCACAGCAGCCAGGTTATCAGTCACCCAGAACAAACACACTGCACAAGACTTTGCAGCATCTGACAAGTTGTCTATTGCAATCACAGAGGGTTCAAAAAGTTTTCTCTAAAAATATCCTAAATGCTAATGGTCTAAGTACACTGCATGGTCTGCCAGCAGTAAACCTTCACAAGCAAAATCCTGGCTAGTCCTAGATTCCAGGATAAATTTACAATCTCCAGTGTTGATACCAGCTCTGGAACTGTCTGACTAGACTGTACATAGGGAGGAATTGTTAGGAACAAACAATTATCTGTCTTTTTACTAATTTAAAAATAAATTCAGTTCAACTTCCAAGCTAAGTCAAAGTGAGGAGTGGCATCCCTACATTATGTATTTTCCTGCTCTTTTAAAGCCTCCTTAGGTGGTGCCAATATATTTTTCCTTGTTTCCTATCCCATCTGATAGAAAACTCTTCCCATGGGGGGAGGGAAATCAAAACAAAACACCTCCTCCCTGCCCCACCACTTATTTTGTGTGCCTAAGGGAGAACATTTTCAGGCTACCTGTTGCAAGGCTTTGAGTCCTCCCTGCCCTCAGAAGAACAAACGCCATTTCTTCCCCCGTCCTTTCCACCCACAGAAACTTGCTGGCCGCACCTCACCTGACCTCCTGCTAACCAGCACTGCCAAAGTCCCGGTGCCACCGCCTGAGCTGTGAGATTTTCCCAGTTACTTTTAGTAAATAACTTTTATGACACTTTTAACCTCGACATTTTGAAGCATGCTTGCATACAGTCTTACATGATCAGACAGGCTATTGAGCTAAGAACATCAAAATTTGCACTCCCTAAAGCTTAGTGGAGAAATGCCTGGAGCCTGGGGGAAAATTATGCATTTGCCTATTTTACATCGTTATTTGCATAATTAGAAATAAAATAAGTTCACAGTATTATATCTGCTTGCATTTCTATCAGTCTGATAGATTAGTCTAAATTACATCTTGTCGGAGCTCATCAAAGAAATCCAGTCTTTCCGTAGTGAAACGGGAGAGCCTCGTATTTCATGGGCAGGGAGTGGGAAAAGCAAAACCCTGCCCCCCACCACGGAACCCTTAATTTGAAATTAGATGGAAGACATAAGAAACTGATTGAAAAGAGCATATGAGGAGGGCACAGGTGACAAAAGGAAGGGGATGCTGCTGGAGGGGATGTGGCTTCCCACAGCGAGAAAGGTAAAAGCCCTTTGCATCACGGATTTATAAAATAATTATTCGTTTATGAAGTAGTATCCCAAAGGATACAAGGAAGAGCACTGTCTTCCACATTTATGGTCACACGGCGGGGAAAACTTTAGAAAGCATTTACCAGGATGAGCTATCAGGCTGATGATTGCCTTTATCTCTAAGATCCATGAATAAGAAAACAAAACCTGATCTGCTCATCCCCCACTCAGCAGTTCATTGAGGACATAAGTTACATTTTAACCCTTCATGATACTTTGAAATACCTTGTTTCTTTAAACTGAATTTAATCTGCTTTCTCAGAGTTTTAGGCCAGAAGGCCGTTGGTTCCTATAGAACCCAGGGAATCCCTCCCTATGTCAGTTTCTTAGGTTAGGTGCCTTTTTAACAGGACTAATTCTCTACTGGCAGCAGTATTACCAGCCAGGCCCTTACCACCATTATGTCTGTGTGCAGTATACTGCAATATGAAGAAAGGAAGATTCCAGAAACAGTTGGAAAATATGACATTTGTGTCTGCTGTCCTCTTTCCATCAGCGAGGAAGATCCTGCTTTACAAAATCTGGATGTAGCATAGGCACATGCAAACTTACTTTGCTTATCCTTTAAATCTTAAAAGGTGTTTCTGACCTAGAATGTTGGCTAGACACTTTCTAGACTGCTGTAGCTGATTTTGGCCAATACTGTATACACTGGGATATATCAGCCTGAGCAACACCAGGAGAAGAACTGCTTGGGATGGATCTGACCCAGGCTCCCTGGGCTGGCCACCTTCTCTTGGTTTTTGCAGGAGTCACAGTCTCATGGAGTCTCATGGATGCTTCAGCTTATCTTGAGCTTTTCCCAGTGTCTGTGAAAATGATTCACAGATATGCAAAGGTCTCTAGCAGAGTCACTCCTTGCTTTATAATTCTAAAACTATTAGAGATCCAAGCAAAAATAAATATAGCCTTGCCTACTTGCTGTCATGCAATGTTTTTTAGGAAGCTAATTAATGTCTTTGTGGTTGAAACTCCCCCTCCCAGAACTATATGCCCTCAGACCTCTTGTCCACACCATGGATCCTTGACCTAGTCTGGACTACCTATCAGATATCCCTTTTTCCTCCAAAACCCAGCAATTTTGTTCCTTTTGTGTGATTCCACCTTCTATAAACTCCCCTTCAGTTTCTGAGGTCAAAGACAAATGCTAACACCTGATCTCTATGTCCTCCCTGAAGGAGCTGCACCATTACAAAACCCTGCAGAAAAGTCTGCAGAAAAACTAAAAAATGCTGGTTCTCCTTCCCTGGGCAGCCAATTCCATAGAGCTGTCTCATTTGTCAGCTGCTATTAAGGCAAGCAGTCTCTTACCAGGGAGCATTTCTGCATGCAGTTCTAGCAATGTAAGGCTGTTACAACTGAGGTACGTAATGAAAACTTTAATGAAAAACAGCAAAGTTTCTCAAGTGTGTGCATGAATTTTCCCAGCTCACTGCAGATGGTGCCACAATATTTTTGAACACTGAATTGTGTCTTGCTTCTAGCCCCATGGCTGGTGTGGACATAGTGACTGTTTGCTCTGATCACTGTGCTGTTGATACTCTTTGGTTGTGAGGGCTGCTGCAATGGTCAGATGCATTGTGATACGTCTTTTGTCATTCATGCCCAACCTGGGTTTAATTTTGTCTTTCTATTTATTCATCTATTTGAGGTCATATTTTAAATCTTCTTTAATGCACAGACTGAAGGCTTGCACATGTCCTGTTTGAGTTTTCACTGATTTCAGTGGAAACAGCAGGATACTCATCAAAGCCCCAGTCTCTGTTTATGTAGGAAGAAGACCTGGATTTAGCCCAAAATAAGAGATGGGAAAGACCCATTATATCTTTTAGGTCCTGCTATTACATATGATAGTGGTATAATTAGTCTAATTTTAAATGACTGGAATAATGGGACTCTTGTCATCTCTCTTGGGATGTGGTTCTACCATCTAACAATCATACAGGCAGGAAGCCACTGCCTGATGTTCAAACAAATGGTTTATCTTTGCTTGGTTAAGACTCACTAAAGATGAGTGCAGCCTCCAGAAACATGTTGTTTCCACAGCTTAGAAAGCAAGGGAAGAAGAGCTGTTATTCAATACAGAATCTGCCAGATGTCTAAAGAGGCTAAGGAATTCCTAAGCCTCTGTTTACAAAATCCTGTCTCCTCCCATGAATGCTTAAATTACCTATCACTGCTCCCATCCTATATTAAGGGTGAAATTTCCTTAATGACTCCACTTTCAAAATTGGATTGGAAAGAGAAACAAACATTTTAATTGCTTTTCCCTCTTCTTAATGGGCTTGCACAAATAAACCCCTGGTCTCCACAATTACATTTAAACTGTTTTAAAGAATTATTTTTTCCTTTGGTCCCAGTCATGCTTGGGGACTGACTTGCTGTGGTGGTTCTCTGCTTCCAGGGCACTTGAAGGTTTGCTGTGTAGGGCTACTGCCTGCTGCATCCCTGCAAACCATGGATGATGCTGCTGTGTGGAGAATTTCCCTTTCCACAGAGGCCCCCAGGCTGCAGTGACCAAACTGCATTTTAGTGTAGCGATGCTGTTTGAGGGCAAGGGGCAGAGGGCTAACACCAATGTTTACAGACATCTCTCCTGAGAAACTGGGATCCTGGGGTTTATGGTCCAGCATCAAATGCTCTCCTTTACCTTTTTTTTTAAATCACTTGCTTTCAAACGATGATTTCTGCCTTGATATCAGCCTGCATTGACTTCACTCTCTTGGAGCTGGGACCACTGGTACTGTGACTGGTGGTGGAGATATTCAGCTGATTTCCTTCCATGGAGGAAGGGGAACCAGAAAGCAGCACTTCAAATAAGTCCCCTCCTCATGGAGTCTCTGCAGGGAATGAGGGCCCATTTTCTTAATTACATGTTCATTAGTATGTTTAGTGCTCTCCTCCCTCTCTTCCCCCAGCCCTGCCACCTGGGAGTTCCTACTATGTTACTGGAAAGCCATAGAGGTTTATTTAAATACCACATAGTCAGGTTGGAATGAAAAGCTATGAAGCTTCCCCTCTTTAATACTTTTTGAAATTATTTATGGGCTATGCTTCTTGCCTACGTAGAAGGTGCCTTCTGAGATTCCTGCAAGTCAATGCAGAAATAGCCGTTTGAATTGAGCAATAATTAGAAGCAGATGGAGCAAAGCAAAGCATCACAGAAATCCCATTCTGCTAAAGAAACACTGCTGTCTGAAATAGATTTCCGCTGCATGTAACATTTTTTCATATGGGCTAAAAAGAAACATCATATGTCTGGTTTGCACCTACCAAAGCTGGGAAATTCAAAGTAACATCTGCAATTCTGCTCTGAATTCAGTCTCAATCTGCATGCCGTTTGCAACCCCTACATTTGCCTGTACCACAGTTACAATTTCTTTTCTTTCTTGGAACAATGGGCATTCAGTTACTTTTTGTGAATGTGTGTATATTTGTACTGGATTTTTTTTCTCAATCTTTGGTGGATTTTGGTGGTTGTTTTGTTGTTTGGGGGGTTTTGTTTTGTTTTGTTTGTTTATTTTAAATGATTTTAAATTGTAGGAAAATGTTTGTGACTTAAAACACAATACAGTACTTAGTAATCCACAGACTTAGTCTGAGGAAGGTACTCAGAGCTCTCAAATCCTAATTTGCTGCCAAATTCTTATGTGCTTGATGTAGTGGATTGTTTCACTCCTGACTTCTAAAAATAACACATCCTGCTCTCATTGCTCCCACAGATCATGCCCTTAAGTTTAGAGAAAACTCACAGCATCTCAAAGACAGCTGTACAGCTCTCAAGCTCAAATTTTAACTCTGTTTCTTGTTTGCTTTCCTTAGATGAGTGCAGCTGAATGTGGTTTGCTGAGGGGCTTTTGTTGAACCATGTTGTTGGGGTGAGCTGATTTTCTTTCAGTGATTATAACTTATTGACCTGATAGAAAGTCATAAAGCAATATTTTGGTCAGCTACTACATGTGTCCAGTAAAGCCATGGTTTTAATGGTGGACTTGTTCATAATTATGTTGAAATTTTCTATAGGCAGGGATCCATACTATAAGGTAAGGGAGTCTTCATGAGCCATTTTAGAAAGCAACAGTTTTAAAATTGCAAAGATATGCATTCACTATCTCTGAAAACATTCATATCGTAGCATTCCAAAGTGTTCTAAGTTTGTGCTACTCGAGTGTTTACAAACAGGCTTGAGGGTTTCACCTGGAGCAGAAGTTACTCCTAGAAAAAAAAAAATTAAAAGGATTTTGAAGGAAACTATAAAGGTTGACAGGTTGCTGTTTCCTTTCTGATGTGAGTGAACAGGCGTGTGCTAGTCATGGCGAGGCCGGGGCAAGAGCCTGTCCCGCAGTGCTGCTCCCAGGAGCCTGTACCGCAGAGCCGCTCCCGCGTTCTGTCCCGCAGAGCTGCTCCCGCGTTCTGTCCCGCAGTGCTGCTCCCAGGAGCCTGTCCTGCAGTGCTGCTCCCGCGTTCTGTCCCGCAGTGCTGCTCCCAGGAGCCTGTCCTGCAGTGCTGCTCCCGCGTTCTGTCCCGCAGTGCTGCTCCCAGGACTTCCCTCGGGGGTGTTGGGCACATCGGGCAGGGGCTGGTCCCGCCCGTAGGGCGAGGACCTCGCGTCGCGGCCGGACCTGTACTGTAGAAAGTGGTGCTGGGAACAGCAATAGGTAGCATCCCTCTGTTTGACCCTGCCTCCCAGGTCCGTGTTGCTGTAGGTGCAGGATTTTGCCTGGGGTGTGAAAACTGGAATTCCATCTGCTGATAGCTATTAAAGTGCAACTGCTGAAGCAGAAATGTTAATGCTGGTGTCTTTGCCAAACTCCTACTGGTTTATTTTCATAAAGGCTGTTGCAGGCGGGGGGGGGGGGGTGGGGTGGGGGGGGGAGGGAGGGAGGGGAGGGGCTAATGTAGGGAAACGAGGTCTAATATGAAAATAATTACTTTCTGGGCAAAGCAAACAAGTCCTCCCGTAGCATCCTAGTAGCTGCCCCACATGGTATGTTGGGTGATGGTGAAGGAGTAATCCTGGAAACTCCATATGGACACTGATAGTATTTTTTAAGGTTGCTGATCTGTGGGAATTTGTGAGGTGCTGTAAATTGTTTTTACCTGAATTTGAATGAGGCAGCATCACACCAGTGGCTCCTGGTTCAGGAGACAGTAGACTTTTAAAATGCACCACTGTTATCATTGTTATTATCCAAGTGCAGTGTAATCCTTGGCACTTTCCTACGCACAACAGTAAAGGCATTTTCTGCCCAGTGAGATTTATTAATGCAAATTATAGTAGAGAAGGATGATGATTCATGAAACAGCCTGTGGAAAGATGAAATGGTGACTGTCCCCAGACATCCCCTGCCCTATGCCAGAGATCACTTCCTCCAGGGCAAGGACATCTACGCTCAACTCGGAGCCATTGTAGGACTGCTGCTGCGTGCCTCACTGTATTGGAGCAGTTCAGATTTGGTACCAGGTTACTCCCCTTCTTTGAGCTGCAAACTGAGGTGATTCCTGGAACCACATTACTTTTGGCCCAGAGATCCCTGTGAGAGGGGCAACCACTTGCAGGAGAGCAGCAGGGCAGGGCAAGGCAGTGGGAGCTGCAGCAGCCATCTGATTTTCATCTGTTTCTGTGACTCAATACTCTCCCTGACCACAAGGATCAGCTCTTTGTGAGTAAAGTCTATAGGCATTGGTCCCTAGATATTACGCAGATATGGTGAGTTTGGGCTCTCCAAAGCAACCTGAGCAGCTGAATAATAGCTACTCACCAGACCCCAAATTTGCTCAACAGTATTCCAGAGAAGTACTCTGTTTTCCAAGAATGTCTAGGGTGGTTGTGCTTAAGACATCAAATATATAAAAATTAGATTTGCTTCAAAAGCATCTCTTAAAACTGGTCAGTTTTTGTTGTTGTTTGGTTTTTTTAGCTAGACCAACTCTCCCTTTAAGATGCTCTCGGATTCTGGGTGCTCACCACCAGGGCTGTGGGTGGCAAGGAAACCCAGGCCACTTCCAAGGTTTTTCAGAGGCGCTTACTCACTCCAGGGAAGCTGCAGCTGAAGCCAGGCAGCTGAGAGCCACCACAAATGGTATTTTGCTAAATAATTCCCTAGGGTTTGTGGGCTTGTTTCCTAACAGGGCTAGCTAAAAAAATCCAAGAGCTGGCATGGGGGTTGTATAAAAATTCATTATTGCTTTTGTCCATATTTAAAAGTATTGATTTAAAAAATACATGTTTTTCACTACATTTTTATCAAAATCACTTTTGAAAATAATTGCTTGTTGAGAGCCTTTTCAACAAAATTCAGTTTACTGGTAGTATTTGAAGTTATTTGTTTTTCAAACATGATGAAAAAATTACAATTGGGATAGGAGCTCATGTGGAAGCATCATGGAAGAAAACCCAAAATGTTTCTGAAAAATAGTTGAAAACAGTCTGTATGTGACAGTCTCTTCCTGCTCACTAGCATACCGCTAAAAGAAAAATCAGGTCCATTTTTAATGTAAAAATGCCCAAGTGTTTGCCTCTATAAACAGAAACAAAACCAAAAGCTGGGTAAACCCAAATTGTATAGCCAAGGAACACAAACACCCCCTTGCCTAGAGGAGGAATTAGTGGCTTGCATAATCAAGCCTGGGGACCTCATTTTGTCATGCTCAAAGGGCCGCAATGGTACAACAGTAGGGGTGGAGGGATCAGCAAGCACCAATAATGAATTCCCTTCATTTTTCTATTTTAAGGCCTGAGTAGAGGAAATGCAAAGCTCTTTTTTTTTTTTTTTTTTTGCTCTTTCCCCCCACCTTCTTTTTAAGAGTAGATGAAAAGAATGAAACAGTAAAGAAGCCAGGTTGACACCTGTATCTATGACAGCTCAGGCAAGGAAAATAGTGGGAAAGGATCTGCTGGCAGCAATTTCAAACTGTCCCTTTCCTGATTGGGAGGCTTTGACTGATGGTGCAGCTTTGTGCAGCCATATGGTCGAACATCTTGAAGGGCTGGCAAAGAGATGCTGGTGCCAGCACTGGGAAGGGGGAACCAAGTCATTACTGAAAACCGGATCTCAGAGAGAGGAGCCATTCATACAGAATTTTGCTTCATGCTTTACTTTTCTCTCTGTGCACGGGACTCAACATGGCACTGCAGGAAGGCAAGGCCTTGCCTGGCACAGCTGTGCTGAGCCATGGTTAGAAGGAAAAGCTTCTTCCTCAGTGCTTAGTGTATAGCATGGGCTCCTCACACTGCAGCATTTCCCTCTTTGCACACTCGTTTACATCCTCCCTCCTTTTATTTACCCAAATTTGGCTTTGTTATAAGCTGCCACATTGTTTCTCCCTATGTCGCAGTACCAGGAGGATAAGGTTTGTTCTTCCCAGGCTGCAGCAGAGACTCAAGGAGAGCAGAGAGCAGGGAGCTTCCTGACCAGGGCCCTGGCAGCACTGGTGCCCATTAATGTAATGCAGCACCAGGGCCAGCACGATAAGAGTTGTAATGACCACCGTGGGTTCTTGCTTTCTTTTTTATTACTTGGTACATTACATTTGTTTCCAGCAGAGAAGAGTTTATGTGTGTGTGGCTGCATCGGTTGTGTTGGACTGAGCTCCCTACATGGTTATGTGGATGGACTCCAGGGACGGAGCTGCACTTCCCCTTAATAAGCTCCTCGCACCACATTAAAGATAAAAGGGGAAGGGAAATATTTATATTCTGACAAAGCAGCTCTTCCCTTCAGGCTCTTGTTTTATTTATTAGCTTGCTCTGTCCCTCTCTTGCAGTTTTTTCTCTCTGTTTCAGTGCCTGTGCTGTCTTTTTCTCCTTTATTCACTAATTTCGTCCCTGGGAGACAGTGACAGCGAAACTTAAGAATCGCTGCCCAAGACATCAGATTCAAATTGTGTAATTCCCAGTTGATAACTACAACTCTCCCCCATCTTTGTTTTTTAACACAAAGTAGTGCTTTATGGTGCTTAAACAATTGAATACATTACATCTCGTTTACTCCAATTGCTTTAGATGAAACGGTAGAAATAGGATGAGTTGGGTTTCTGATGGTTGTTGTTATTTGTTTGTTTTTTATACATTCCAACACAGATGCTGAATAGCCTCCCTTGTTTGTGTAGGCAGTGGAAACCACTATCATTCTTGTCTGGAGAAGCCCTTACTGAGGCATGACACAGCTACATGGAGACCTTTTTAACCTCATTCATCAAATGCTTCCTTTCCTCTGAGGCCTTGTCCTGGGGGAACATTCATTTCCTTCAACTAATATGCCATACAAAAGGAATCTTGGGTAGATTCCTGCATCTCAGTCTAGCTCTGAATTTGTGCAAAGGTTCAAGAAGACAAGCAAAATGTGGTACTCTTGTCTTCTACTTTTTTGATCCTCTTACATTACAGAAAATCATGATCTAACTTACAATGCCAGGGAATACCAAAGTCCATGTTAAAATTATTTTTAGAGCTTTTTTTTCTTTCTGTGGTCCAATCAAGTACCCCTCTGCTAAGAGTGAGGCAGCAAAATTAGGGACTTGGTACCCCTAAGCTACATGTCTCTGACATTGTTATGTTTCTGCCTCTTGTCATAGAACTGCAAAATATCTGCAAAACACAGCCTTTACACCACCAGAATAAGTGGTGTAAACTGCAAACTGCCGGATGAATGAACTGTAGCTGACTGGGGGAGCGAACTGGTTTTTTACCGTTCACAATGCTGCCCTCGGAAAAAGCACCACGGCTCTGTTTCCAGACTGATCAGGAAGGTAAAAGAATTTGTTAATTGATTTTTCTCCCTCCCATATCAATTAATGGAGCCAATCTAGTGAGATGTGTGCTCTTTCTTAGTTAATTAATCCCTTTACTTTATCTTCACAAATAATGGCAATAAAGCAATTAGCAAAGGATTTACAGGGTGTGGAATAGTGAGAGATTCCTCTGGCCCCTCTGCAGCTCAAGCTGTTCAGCAGTGCTGCAATTCAGGCTCTCTCTAAAGGGATTTGTGTCCCCCACCCTCTGCAGTGTGGCTGCTGAAAGCCCAGCCTCCTCAAGATGTGAAATCCCCAGCTCCCCTTCCCCTCAGGGAGAGTTAACAGCTTCGGTGCCGTCCCTGGGACAATGGCACCAGGCCTCAAAGGCGGCAGACACCGGCTGCTGGTGGCACTACTGTCTCCATAGTCCCTAAACCTGTGGCTCCCAGGGAAAATACAACGGGGCAGGGAGCGCTGAGCAAGCCCATCCCCTCAATCCTGCTAGAGCAGCAGGTCCCGCGCCCTCCCTCCGCTGTCCTGGCCTTGTCCCACCACTCCAGGCCGTGGCCCTGGCTCTTTGAAAGCCCTCAGTGGGTGGTTCAGCTCTCCCAGCCAGTAGAAGAGGAACCACCTCAGCTGTAAACCCTGCAGGAAAGGAACATAAAGGAGGAGGGAGCTGCCTCTCCTCTCTGTGACAGAGGTGTTGAATGGGTTTTACCATTCTCCCCAGATGTTAGGGCTCACCTGAACCCTGGCACAGCTACCTGGATGGTGCATGCCTTTTGTGGAAGGACAGCAGCTACACAGTGGGGCTGCACTGGTGGAGAGAGCAGCATCTCCCTATGGGCTATTCACACCCTGACAAGGCATCTGTCCCTGAGCTCATCTGCTCGAGATAGCCTTTGTCAGCAACTCTGCTAGATTGTTTCCTTCCCTTGGAGTGTGCAGCTGAGTCCTGGTCACCTTTGTCCAAGGCAGTTATACAGACCATACAGATTCCAGCCTCAGAGTAGAATAAGGGCATCACTGAAAATATATATTTTGAAATGTTCATGTATTGGGTGGTTAATCTAAGGCAAAGCTCCAGGATTCCAATTACTTTTTAGGTATGATTGGGAACCCAGTGTTTTGTAATTTCTCTGTGTAATAAGGGTGTTGTGACCTGCTTCTGCCCACTTACCCTCATACCCCTATGCAAGACTTGGCATGGGAGGTGTGAGACTTGGCCCCACAGGTGATAGGACAGCACCCTTTACTTGTTTTGATAATTTAATTTAGTGGTTCTGAATTGTAATTTCTTATTATTTGTCAGTAAATAGAATCATAGAATCCTTTAGATTGGAAAAGACTTTTAAGATCTGCGGGGACTGCTGGACTCCAGGACGGTTTGGATGGGTGATGGTGAAGGATCTCTGAGGCCCGGTCTTTAGAGCATATGGTTTATTGTAAAGGATGAAGGGCCCTGCTTGGAGTTGCTAGCCGCAACTCGTGGCAGGCCCGGGGAGAGCGGGGGGGGGGAGAGAGAGAGAGAGAGAGAGAGAGAGAGTGCCAGGTGGGCGTCCCAGCAGGAGGGTCCAAGAGAGAGCGTCCAGTCCCCCGGCCACACCTTATCAGGGGGCTTCAAGGTGGGCTGGGACAGGACTTGGGCCAATGGGGTTACAGACATCTGATACTTCAGGGGAGGGTTACAGGTATGGGATGAACCATACATTGAGGGGTGATACAGAACATTCCATTTGACCTTAGGATCTATCAGAAGGGGGGATTGTTTCCAGCTTGGCTGCATTATTGTTTTCGAGATGCTCAGTGATTAAGGTTTGGTATTTCAAACCTCGTTTTCATCTCGATATCTCTGATTCTCTGATTCTGATTCAGAGATTCTCGTATTCTCTGATTCTTTTGCCAGGCCGTCATATTTATAGGGCCTTGCTATTTCATCTTCCCCAACAAAGATCCTTGAGTTCAACCATTACCCTAGCACTACCAAGTCCACTGCTAAACCATGTCTTGAAGTGCTACATCTACATGTCCCTTAAATACCTCCAGGGATAGTGACTCCACCTCTTCCCTGGGCAGCCTGTTCCAATGCTTGATAACCCTATCAGCAAAGAAATTTTTCCTGATATCCAACCTAAACCCTCTGGTGCAACTAATGTAATTAGTCAAAGAGTAAGTTTGCTGATAATATCTAATTTGAGAGAAGTTTTACAGGGTATTATTTTTTCCTGCTGCTTAAGGATATCACCAGCATGTAAGAATAAGCAACAAGTCCTGAAGTGCTGCAGCAAGAAACATCTTCATGTTCAACATCCTCCTTTCTGCCCACAGTTTGCCCTCTGCCTTCTCATTAGCAGCAGTGGTGTGTTGCTGGAAGGCCCATCTCCACCCTCCTTCTGCAGGCACAAAGTGCTGGAGATGAAAATCTGTCTCTTCTGTGCTCCTTGCTATGGAAAGTGGAAGCCTTTTTGGTTCCCTGAAAGACATGGTGGCCTCAGAGAGGCAAGCAGATCCCAGCAGCCCTGTGTATAGTGGTGAGTGAAGCAGTCCCTCCTGCACCAGAGGCCTGAGGGAACAAGCACTGGGCTCTGAGCACCACCACCCCTTGCTGGCCCTCAGGCTTTCGAGAGAAAAAGAGGAAAATGTGTGAATTATCTGCAGCCAAATTGTCAGCTGGTGGCCTCTCCTAGGTCTTAGACTAGGTGCTGAAAAATGAAGCAACTGACTGCAAGAACCTAAAGAAATTGTCTGTGGGTGAAGGAATGTGTTCAGACAGGAAAGTGTCCAGCTGTCCTTCAGCCAAGATGTTTTCCCTCAGAGAAAGGTGTGGCAAGGGCAACATGTTTGGTTGCCCCTCAGCCTCGTGTAACCATCCCAGCCAGCCCGGGTACTCTGTGCTGCTGTTGTGTGTCCTGCCCAAAATTTGTGAAAATGTTGGTGAGCTCTAGAAAATGTATTCTGCTCTGGTCTGCTTCATTAGTCTAATTTCCTACCTCCCAACTTAGACTCCACAAGAATAATATTTTGATGTAATATGCATGATTTTAACTGCACAGCCACTAAATATTTCTGGGTTGGGTCAATCTTTCTGTCACTGTGAAGAGCTGTCTTGGTTTTTTTCCTATTTTGTTGCTTGCTTGCTTGCTCACTGCTGCTGTGCCTATCTCTATTTTCAAATGTAAACTTTCTGTGCCACTATCAAGTGCCAGTGAAGAGATGTGGATGTTCTGTGTGACACTGTGTATATAGTAGATGCATATTTGTCCTTAAGGCGAGATGCAATGTTTCATCCCAAGGGAAAGAAGAATGACCTTTAGTCTGTCTGGATATTTTACAATGTGTCCTTCCTTTTCTGTTTCCTGTGAGGTTAAAGACCTGCTGGTGATGATTAAAAGTCCTGTAGTTTTTTCTCTCTCTAAGTAGTTTTTTGAGTTATTTCAGATGGAAGAAAGAGGCTAGAAAGGTTTAGTTGCATCTTCCTTTTCACCCTGATGTCCACCAAAAATCAGATTCTGCCGCATTTTACTTTCTAACAAAAGTAAAACTTGGTAACCTTTTCTTTCTGTTCATACCCAGCAGCTGAACATCCCCTACCCCTCCCAAACGGATTCCCAGAAGGATATTTTTTGCAGCCTTCATACCAAGCTAGCTTTCATGGTACCAGCATGGGATCTCTAGCCTGAAGCTTCTGGCACTTCTGGGTCCATATATATTAGCATTGTAGCTGTTAGGACCCAAGCTTAGAAATGTATTCCTAATTACAGCAGAAATTGTGGCCAGGGTTCATATCAGATCTTTTTCTTTGGGCTCTTTTTCTAGTCCAGAACTGCTGTATGTCTTCCTGCAGAATGCTGGCAAAGACATTGTCAAGGAAAAACATAATAAGATAGTGCCAGAAGATCATCTGTGCATTGCACAGATGGTCTGCACGTGCACCACAAGCCCACTGGTTTGGGAAACATTGAATTTACTCTGCCCTGTCTTCACAGCTGATTCCAACTTGCATCACAAGCCCCTCTGACACTTACAGGAAGTGTTGGAGTCGCTTGCGGGGTCTCCACAGCTGATCTGTGCAGACGCTGTGGAAATGTCTGTGGTTTTTGGACACTGAGTAACCTAGGGTTGCTACCATGTAGCGGTTCCAGCTGGGCACTGGACCTGCAGAAGTCCCACATAAGTGTAAAGAAGGTCCTCAGAGTCTCTCTTCCTTCCAGACAAAATCTGTGGGCAGAAGAGAGCATGTCCAATTAAACCCAGACGTGTTAGCCGTGCTCTAATGTGTTTGCTGGATGTCTGCAAGATGCAGAGAGATCAGGCAGAAGATGAATGGTGTGGCAGTCTAAAACCACACTTTGCTGTGAGTAATGTTAGCATATTGATGCAGCCTTTCATTCTCAGTGTTTGTCAA
This sequence comes from Vidua chalybeata, assembly GCF_026979565.1. Taxonomy (NCBI): domain Eukaryota; kingdom Metazoa; phylum Chordata; class Aves; order Passeriformes; family Viduidae; genus Vidua; species Vidua chalybeata. The sequence continues at coordinate 12,418,266 of NC_071536.1, read as the reverse complement.
AAGTAATTAGTGTAAAGGTCTTCACAGGATCAACCTCTGATATACTTTTCCCACCCCATATTCTCTTTTTTCCCAGTTTATAGTCTCATTTTAAGTCATTGTGTTTGCTTAGTGGCAAATTCGTATGTAGAAGTTTCATTTATTTGCATTCATTCTGGCTTTACAGTATCTGTGACTCTGAATTCTCTTACTGAATCTGATCAGTTCCAAGTAGCTGGGAGATTGGATCAGGCCAACCACCCAGCATCCCAGCATTGAAACTTCCCTAAATGAGAAGGATGTGATAAAAAAAATTGAATCAAATCAAAACAAACAACAACAACAACAACAAAAAACACCCAAAAACCCCACCAAAAAAAAAAAAAAAAAACCAAAAAAAAAAAAAAACAAAACAAAAAACCACAAAACCAAAAAACCACCAAAAAAACCTGTCACCTGTCTTGGGCTCCAGGGTTGGGCTTTTGGCTACTCGGTCAGAAGGCACTAAAGGAATCTCATTGGGCTGTGGTGTGGCTGCTGAAATTGCAAATCAAACAACAATGACAAAAAATATCAACATTTCCAGCCTGATGTTCTGCAATCAGCCTGCAGCCCTGCACTGCAACTCGGCTGCCTGGAGGCAGGGCATTCCTACAGGCTCCCCAAAGTCCTAGCTGCTAACTAGGACGGGTGAATACCTTCTCAGGGCTGGAATGCCCTGCTCTTATTTCATGTCCCCTCAGATAAGTGGTGGCATATCACCCACCCAAATTAAAAAACCAGCCTGGAAATATGTCAAAGAAGAATTTCCTTGTTCAAATGCATCTGGAAGTCACTACTCTTCTACATTTGACATTCAGATCATAGCTGGGGCTTTCAGAAAACGCAACTTGAATGAATATCTGTGGGTCATTCAGAAGGGGAGGGCCTGGCTTTGTGGCTGCTGCCCAGAGCTGGGGTGGGGAGAGCTGGCATGCCCTAGCTTGTCCTTCTTGCCAGAGTGCTGCCAAATAGGTCCCTGACCCAGGCCCTTCCAATGGCTCTGAGGAATGTACCACCTTAGGTCTCCCTGGGACAGAGAAAATCATATTCCAAGTATTAGATTAATTAGTGATCAAGCTGGAGAGAGATTCTGCCTTCAGTGTGTTCCTTCCTCTCTCTGTGCAGCTCTGTTCAGGTGTAAACATTACTTTCTAGTGGAGTTTTGGCTGGCTTTGTTCTGTATGTGATTCATTCACTCAACCTCCCTTTCATCCCTGCAGATGGCTACTCTCAGATCACGAACATGCTGCTTTAAGACAATGGAAATAGGGCCTTTTGTTTCTCAGCTTTTCCCCTTTGTAAGAAGGGCAGAGATATCTGTGGGAAGGAAAAGATGGAGGACCATCAGTTCATTGGAAATCACCTTCCAATCAGAAAATCAAAGTACTTAGCTAGAGCCCAGCCTCTTACAGAAGCATGTGGAATTGGAACAAAGCAAAATTCAAATTCTTTATGTAAAATTGGTATCAAGAATTTACCTGCCTTAATGACATCCTTACATTTTGTAGGGACAGCTATGTAAAAATTGCATTATGTTCTCCAGAGTCCATTTTTACATCTTCACACTGCTGGTCACTGGCTGAGTCCATGACATGCAAAGCCCTTGTTGTTCTTGTTGAAATCATCTGGACATACAGCTTTTCTGCACCAAAGAGAAAGAGGCTCTTTAGTATCAAGACAAACAGTCTCATGTAAATGTGTACGTAGCTTAATAGGATCATCCCTAGCTCCCTGGGACTGAAAGAGTATTAGTTTGTTACTCTTCAGGTAACATGTTTATAACAGGTCTCTAACCTGGCTGCCATTCTATTGCCTTCTGTTACTGAAAATAAGCTGCTGAAATCTGTAATATAAACATGTACATACCTCTGCTATAGTATGCAATGTCCCAGTCTTCTAAAAGCAATATACAGTATAATAATGCAGTAAATATAGGTCATCTTCAGCAGACTGTAGCTTTTAGCAACTGGAACAATCCGATATGCAAAAAAGGAAAGAAAATTCCCGGTGTGGGCATCAGATCCGTTCATGTGGTGTGAACACATACACTTGAACTGTGTAAACACACAAAATAGTAGGGTATGATGAAGAGCTACATAATAGCTGAAGAAATATTTGCAGTATTTTGTATTAAATAATAACTGAAGCTAACTGAATTTTCTGGGATGTCTTTATTATCCCATTTATATAGCAATAGTTGGAAGAAAATTCTCTGCCTTCTAGAAGAATAGTTCTGTCTCTGGTGCAGTGTTTTACTTTTTACATGTAAAGCCTGACATTGACAAGTGACATTTTTCTAAGTTATGAGAGGGAGGAAAAACAACCATTTTGTTGACTTGAATGAACTGATCAGCTCTCTGAATTACCTCAGGTGCCACAGCACCAGAACCCATCAAAGACCTCTCCAAACTGATTTTGAAATCAGCTGTTAAAATCACTTTGAATTTCACCTTTTCCTTCTCATTTCATGGCAAAATGATAGTGTTCCACTATCAATCAAATAGAAAATACACAGCAAAACTCTAACTTTAGTAAATTTATTCAGGATTGGCTAAACATGAAAAGCCAATAAGAATGCATTATCTGTTTTCATAGTATGACCAGAACCTCATGGGTTTGTTTAACTGAAAACTTTTGTATCACATCAGTTCTTTGTTCAATCTATAGTTTGGAAATTAATCTCTAATGCGTATCTAATCTGCTGCACTTTTCCTCATGACTTCATATAAATACTGATTTATTTATTATACTTTGGCTATAGTAATTTGCTGTGAGCTGGAATCACAGCTCTGGAACTGTTCATTAGGGAATAGTAAACACTTGGCATCTTTTGAGTCAGTCAGGCTGTGTCTAAAGTTATTTACTGCAACACAGGTGGATCAGTACACTGAAGCTACTTGGTCCCAAAAGCCCTACATCTGACCTGTTGGCAGTTTGGGAGTTTTTCTTTGGACGAGGTAGTCTGGTTGCTTGAACCAAATGTTCCCACCAAGGATGTGTTTTGAGCTTTCCAAAGAACCCTGCATTGACTCAGACTCCCAGGTTTCCATTATGGACTGGAGCTTATCCAGTTGTGCATCTAAACCAGCTCTGGCTTAGCATTCTCCATGAGCAGTTGGGCTGGTGCACATCAAAACTACTCTGCAAAGTAAAACAGTTCCTACTAACTGGGGATGCACAGGGGATTTGCATTTGCTGCTCTAGACCACCATACTAACATAGACACTGGAGTATAAATAAAATACAGGAAAAGATTTTTCCATTTTTCTGTTACCTAAAAGCTGTTTTGGTTGGTTGGTTGGTTGGTTGGTTGGTTGGTTGGTTGGTTGGTGTGTTTTGACATAACATTGCAAGTTTTTTGTTTGGTTTTTTTTTTTTTTTTCCTGAGAATAGTTCCTTAGTGACAGGATTTTCCAGTCGGTCTTGAAAATGACAATTTGTACACTGGCCAGATTCACAAAAAAAAACCAAAAAAAACCAAAAAAACCCAAACAAACCCTTGAGGGCTAGTTTTTAAGGAGTCAACATTTCTAGCTAGATCCAGATATCCAGCCATTCAGATTTTACTTAGTCATGCACCCAAGACAGCCCCTTTGGTCCATTGCACTGAGCTCTTTCACCTCACTGCAACTCACACGGCATACTTCAGTATAGCTTGATAAAGATCTTGTCTGGCCACAAGTTCCATGTAAATATATATATATATTTGTCTGTGTGTATTTATATTGTTAATAAGAGTTCAGTTGGCTTTGATGATAGTCAGTAAGAGATTTTTCCACCACCATATGATTTGAATCACATCTCATGCCTTGGTTCATGTGCCCTCCTGATTTACCAGCTTGTTTAGGCCAGCTTATTTGGGTTAACCTAATCTCCCTGTCCTGGCTAGAGGCTGGACCACCATCTGTCAGGATGGGTTCAGTATCCTCTTTAAGTTGTGGTGTCTATGATTACATACAGAGTGCTGAACAATGGTCTATTATCTCTTTGTCTTGTCCTTTGAGTTTCTGCAATTCTTTGTTGGTGACAGTTCTTGCAGAACACCACAGCTTTTTTCACCTGGAAGGAGTCTTCCATGGCAGCACCCTCTTTCCCAGGAAGACTTGTGTACTTAGAGGCAGCCTGAGCACAACAGACAACAGCATTCCTGGGAATTTGTTTCAAGTTTCCAAGGTTTCTTTTCTGAACAGGCACAAGAATTGAATGTTTTTCCTGAGACTTCTCTCATGCATGGTCACCAAAATCATAATATTTTCCCATCAGAGGGAGTTTTCCTTTGTGCCCAAGAAGCATGTGGTGGGAAATAAAGCCTACAGCTCTTGTTCACACAGCTCTGGCAGAATTCACCCTCCCCAAGCCCCGTCTCTCTCTTTGTAGCGGCACCCAATTTTTGCTTCTTCAAACTCAGCTCACATATTCGATTTTATCAGATATTCTCCTAATTGTGTCACTTTCAGATATACTGGTATAAGTTGAGATTTCTTCCTAGAATAATTTGTATCAGGCTGAAGTATTCAGAGAAAGAGCTTTACTTCCCCAGAAAAAGGGGTAAAATTCTGTAAGTGTTTTTGTTTAATAATGAGCCAGATACTTGATAAGCCAAAAAAAAAGTTTGTGGCAGATACCAATACACAGACACTACTGAGCAGTTTCTTTTGTTCATGCAAGCAGCTGGCTCAGTATTGCACCTGAAGAGGTAATTATAAAGATAAGTTGGTACACTAATTTGCAACATTCAGGCCTTCCTGGGAAGGTATTGCCATGACAAAAGAAAATAAAGGAACTCACAGTCAAGAACAGGGGCACTATCCACCATTTTTCACTCTCACTGGCAGCTCTAGGTAACCTTTAACCTCTTCCCACCAGCCTCCTCAAAGAAGCTACAAGATGCAGGAGAGTAAAGGAAAAGGGTCTGGTCTCCTCACACAAAATGCCCTGCTCATTTATACTTAGAACAAATGTCTTTAATTCTGATTTCTTTTTGCTCTCAGGTACTCCAACAGCTGAAAAGGAAAAGAAGAAAATATAAAATTGCCACCTTGCCAAGAGTAGGTTTCTTTATAAGAACATTAATGATCACATTTGAAATCAGTTTTATAGATTACTAGTCAGGAGTATTTTGTTTGGTTAGTTTATCATCATGGACAGTACAGTGCTTGACTCTGAATCATTTTACACAGATTAATTAATTTAGTTTTGTAGTGCTGCACAGTGAACTTTGCAACTCTGCTTATGCATGCAGTCAGGGCTCACAGGGAGAGCTACAGCTTAGTGACACCCGCACAAAAACAGCCATGACAAGTTGTGTGCTCATCTTCAGAGGCTGCTGTTGAGATCTCTCCTGTTGGGAAAGGGACTCTTCTGCCAATCACCTCATTCCTGTGATCAAAGCCAGCCTGGCCTGTGCGTGCTCCGAGACCCCGGGCTGCTCGCACTGGAGCCAGTCATTCCATAGAGAAGACAACTGGACCTTAGGAAAGGAAGCTCTATCAGTAACCTGGAATCAACCAGTATAAAATTTCTCCTTATCTGAAACTCTATTCTTGGAAGAAATATTATCACTAGCTGTGTGTTAATTGGCAGGAAATTGCTTGCCCTGGGCTCCTCTGACAGAGGCCTCCCCCTTCCCTCTCCTCTCCCTGGACTCCACTCTCTCATACTGCACCACACTCAGCATTTGATGGTGCTGAAGGAGAGATGAATTCTGTGAACAGTATAAAAACAACTTTCCACTCCATCGCAAGGAGCCAGATGATGGATACTATTTTCAAAGACTTCTTTGTCCATAAGATGGCGTTTGAATTAGGAACTTGTTTAGCCAGATTCTCTTGTTACAATTTACTGATTCATTGGGTGGAGAATGGGAGGGCAGGATGACAGGGCCAGACAGCTTCAATTAATGATCTTTTTCAAAGATCTCGTTCAAACACAAATGCATCTTAAAATATATCCAGAATTAGACAGGAAGAATTATAAATTTTAACATATTTGTGCCTTTAAATTATCTGCTGAAGGGAAATAAGCTGTTTTAATATCACTACTTTCTGACAGAAGAATAGTTCTAACAGATTAAATCTGTGGTGTTTTTCTTAGAAACCAGAGGTAGTGTAGAAGGGGTTTTTTGAGAAAAAAGAGTCTCCAAAGCTCTCCTGATGTCTCAATCAGACCATAACAACAGTACAGTCTTATTTGGGTTAGTAACATTAGAAATTAATTTCTGTTTCAGCACAGTAGCAAAGAGACGGATCAAATTCAGGTCTTTTACCTGTTCTGGCAGATGTCACTCGTTTGAAAGTTTTCTGTGGATTACATCAGAATGGATAAATCTGGAATTCGATCCAAGGAGATACTTAGGATACTTTTGTCTCACCTGCACTGGAGGAGCACTCGGGCTCTGACAACACCAGCACTGTGCCTCTTTTTCCCCTGTGCTCCTTCAGCCAGACCTGAGCTATTCACATCCTGTCCCTGTGAAATCCTGGGGTCCTTCTCTCAGTTGCTGAGCATTGGCCATTTTCACAGCTCCAACTTCAATTTGTAAAATTTCTTGGAAATTGCCTGGGGCTCTCATCTTAGTGTTGGGGGAAGGGGAAAGGTCTGGACTGGTCTTGCGTGACCTCAGCCATTTAATTTGTCTGTCATTACTTCATGGGTATAGGTTACCAAGAAAACGCAATTCTCAATTTTCTTACAAAAATAGGGCAGTGATCTAAGCTCTTCTTTAGTTACTTGGTTGACAAAAGGAAAATTTCTGTGGTGGAATCATTCTTAATCTCTTCAGGAGTCTCTCCCTCTGAACACAGACACACACATTTATATGCGCTTGTTATTAGAAATATCATGCACACACCAACTCAGCTGTTTGCAGAATTTAAGTAGCTAGAGGTATTGAACCCAGAAGACTATGCTGTTGATATAAATAATATATACTTTTTATGAAGTCCATTTTCACATCACAGATTTCTTTAGATAAATTTTTCAACTTTAAAGTTCCCTTATTTTTTTCCCCCATTTACTCCTCTCAAGACAGCATTCAAAATAACTATTTGTATGTGGGGAATGGAGACTTCTGAATGAACTTTAGCTGATTTAATAAAACTAGAACAAATCAATAAGCCACCCAGGCATCTAATGCTGTCAGTATTCCCACTGACTGTTCCACAACATCAAACAGTATGGAAAACATTTTCAAGGTAAGTCCTCTGTATTCTGAAACAGGTCCCTAAAGGCAGAGAGATGGAGGTTTTCTTGGCCTACCTGTTTAAAATGGGTCATGCTCTGCATTCACAATCACCTTGAAGTCAGGCACAGTTCTTCAAAGCAAGAGCTCCAGTGAGGCGTGCACTGCTTGGGCTGCGAGTGCGCTGCAGCCAAGGTCAGGGAGACCCTCCTTTCCCCAGCCATGTTCAGAAAGTTCCTTTCTTCTTAGCCTTGACTGTCATGGTGATAATAACTCCTCTTGGCTGTTATCAAATTTCCATCTCCATGCAATGTCTTCTCATGCGTCATGCCACTCTTAAACCAAATCTTAACCTCACTTCTCTGGCTTCAGTGAGAAACTCTGGGCCTCATTATCTGCTTTATCTGTGTTACTGAAGTTTTGCTACTCAAGACAGTAGATATCCTTTGCCAATGTGAAATGTTTTAGTTCCCAGGGAAGAGATACTGTACAGGCAAAACTACTTCTATTTGTACAGCTATCCCATGGTTTTATCTTAACAAAATTGCAAAGCTGACATGTTTCCACTGGCAAAATTTTCTAGCTGGATGCTGAAGAAATAGAGGGATATTGTACTGGGACAGGGCCTTTGGGACAAGGACAGCTGTTGTGGTGAAACTGGTAGTTTCTCTCTACTCTTCTCTTCTTCATTACCCCATCCTTCCCCCAGGTGAAATTGACTGTACTGATCCATTTAACTGCACTTAGTCTAAGGACATCTGTCAAAACAGTGAGGTTGATCTGGGATCACAGTTCATCTGAATCCAGCCTTAACACCAGACCCTGCCAGCAGCTGGTGGCAGAGCTAACCTGGCTCTCAGAGTGCGGCCCTTGCTGCCCTCCGTGAGAGAGGCCACATGCATTGCCATTTTGATCCACTAATGCTCTTTTGTTCTGTGGAGGTAAGAAGAGAAGGTTACAGTCAGGGTGATGATGCTGTCTTGTTAACCAGACGTTATTTAAGTTGTGCACTGCCATAGTCTGTTCATGATCAGCTCATTTTCAAGTGTATGAGCTCACAGGGCTCATTCTTGTCTGCAAGGTCCCAGGAATTCCCATGTTTGCTGCTCTGGTGCTCAGTCTGGTGCTGCTTGCATCAGCTGAAGTGTGGCTGTGCCAGGATAGTTTGTTTCACTCAGTGCAAGAGAAAATGTCAAATGGTAATGCTCAGCTACTTTGCTACTTCCTTGCTATTATAGGGTCACGAGCACAGATACAAATTTATTGTCAAAGAGGTCTGTCAACTCCTGTGCAAATCCACTTTTGATGTTAGAACTGGAGGTGTAGCACAATCTCCTATCTATAAGGAGTTATTAAATAATAGCAGACTTTGCCAAATGAGCTGGTGTATTTTTCCTGTGATTGCACATAAAAGAAGAAGTCTTTGCTTATCCTCACAGAAGAGTCTTTGAACCCTTCACTGTACTTTCCAGAAATCATTCTTGGTTCTGGGATGCCTGAACCCAGATGCTGATGGAGTTGACAGCAGAAGAACTGAGGATGTCAAGGCGAAGACCATGCTCTGTGCTTTGGCACACGAAAAGCAGCATTTTGAGCTGAATGCCCACAATTCAGAGGCACCACAAATTAGCACCTGTGTTTGAAAAACTTTGCTTCATTTGTCCTTTTTTCATATGCCAGTTTTAGATGAGTGTGAGAATCATGGGTTTCAGCTGGCTTATTCCAGAAATTTTCTGGTATAAGTGCAAGGGTATAAGTCCTGCTCTTCCTTGTACCTTGGTGAATAGAATGAACATCTCCCACTGGAGAAGGACTAGCGATGACTTTAGAAAACAACCAAACAAGGAAATACATTCAGTTGGGTTACTGGTGGAGGGGATTTATAGCATGTTGTGAACTATCCACTTAGTCCCAGAATTTAAGTGAGGGGCAGGGGTGGGGGTTGAGAGAGCAGGAAAACACAGTTCCCTTGTTAAAATGAAAGAATGAGTTTAATATATACAGGCAGAAAGAGGAGGCAAGTCCTTTCCCTGTTAAATGTTTACCATCTGAGCTCTGCTCAGACTCCTGATTTTCTGTATCTCTAAAGGTGGTGGTACTTGTGACAGTAGGATATGGTTCCTTAATGTATTCCTCCCTCTCAACCCACCTTGCATGGGAAACGACTGCAGTAACAAAAAGCAGACTGTTCCCTTCTCATGAATATTAATCAGTAAACTCCCCCTGCTATTTTAAATCGAAGGCTGGTGCTAAAACCCTTTTTTCCCCCACTCAAGCATCCCCCAAGGAAAACCCTTAAAGTCCTGGGAAAGCCATGCACAGAGGCTGCCGTGACTAGAGTTCTTCTAGGCAGTGACATATAAAACTCTGAGGTCAGGGGGCACAGCAAGAGAAGGAATGAGCTTTGTTTCCGCTATGTGTTGCTGAAAGCTAAACCTTTATGGAACTTTTCTAGCTGCATTTTTGGCTATTTAGCTTTGAAAACAAAAGATTTATTTATTTTTTCCTATTCATCGCAGTTTTTGTCCTAAGTTGACAGCAGTGACATAAGAAGGACCCTCTCTGTTCTGAATTAGAGCTGTGTATGCTCCTTTGGTCATTACTGCTTAGTACAAATATTATATGACCTTTCAGCAAAGGGAAGAAAACAGACAAACAAAAAGATTGCACATTGCCAATGTAGACACCCATTACCACAATTCATTCTTCTAAATAAGAAAATTAAAACTCTCTTGGTAAGTAAAATACATTGACTGGAGCATATATAGTACAAGAGGATGCCCAGAAACCCAGCTGTATGTCTTCACAATCCACTCAGCTTCAGTTCAAGCCAGAGGAATATTCCCAAAGACACAGGGTGATACAGCCGGAGGTTGACTTGCCTCCTAGATAACCCTGAGCAGCACTGAACAGTTCTTTGAACTCAAAGCAATTTGCGATTGTGTTCAGAAATAACACATAGACTTGCCAAAATCCAAAAGTGTATCAGCAACCAATGTGTATTTTTCCAGTGCCTGTAGTGATAAGCCAGTGCAGAGTTTGTTGTTTTCTCTTTGGGGCAGTGTTAGCACTTGTGGTATGTTAGAGGATTTCCCATGCCAAAGATGCAATTCATATCCTGAAGACTGTACAGTCAAGAATAATGTTTTAAAATCTTTGTCCTTTATCAAAGGATTTGGACAGACTTCAAAGAACATTATTATCCATATCTAACAGCTGGGAAAACTCAGGCGAGAGGGGTGGCATGGCTTTCCCAAGGTGATCTTATGAGCTGGTGTCAGACCAGGAGTAAAGTACTGTAGCTCCTGCCTACTGTGCATGCTGCATCTCATCAAGTTGTGAAGGTCAGTGCTGGGGCCTGTACACTCCAGATCTGATATACTGGTTGAAGAGTTGAGAGATGAAAACTTGAGAGTTGAAAGTTGAAGACTTGAGAGTTGAAGACTTGAGAGATGTTGCACACAGTTAACAAATGGAGAATTGAGGCAAGGGATGGAACACATTCAAGCTGATCACCCAGACAGACCTGTGTTTGATGGCTGCTGGTAGCAATAGCTTATGGCATAAAATCCATGGTGGAATGGCAGTAAAACTCACAGGACAGGCTCTGTGTGAGCATGGAAAATAATCACCTCAGTCTTTGGAAACAATGTCTTAGGACATTACTAGGTTGGAAGGTGGGAGTATGGTGGGTTTTACTGCTGGTGGTTTGGTCACTCCATAGGTTAGAGTACATGTTTGATCCAAATAAGCCATGCCACCCAAATGAACTGGTGATATATGTTTCCCTGATTTATTCTGGAAATATGATGTCTTATTCATGTAAAGGAAGAGTGGCATGAACCAAAGGTACCTGATCCAGCATAAAGTTGCTCACACAAAGATAAACCTCTGCAAGTCTTTGAACAATTTAGGCTTGAAGAGTAAATTCATGTTAGATCAGCATCTTAAGTTAGATGGCTGCAGTGGTTTTGGTCCAGACCCCTAAAACCACATGTACTTCCATATTCTGGGAATAATTCTGAGATAAGTAAGTGACTGTGTTCAGAGGAAGAGATCTTCAGGTAGAACCTGAACCTTGTGCTTGCAAATCCTGGTGGAGTGAATGGTTGACGTTAGTACCCAGAGATGTGTATTTGCTGCAGCAAGGTCTCAACCAAAACTCCCAGTAGATATCAGGCAGTTTAAAAGGGTTTATCAAGCTGCAGTTCTCCTGCTCAGGAGTGTTCCGAGGTGATGGCAGCAGTACAATTCTTCCAGGACAAAAGAATGAGAAGCAGCTGTAGCTAGTAGCTCCAGGTATAAACATGTATCACTAATTAGAGGTAGTTAATAATTTCCTGTCTCTATTAAGTGCTCAAAACTGGTATTTACTCTTCATTTTCACTCTTCTTTGGAGGAGCAGAGCTACAGCTGACTAATCCCAGTTGGTATTGAACAAGATGGCCGTAGTGTCAGTTAGTTTTCATGGAGTGCCATAGATGTGTAGAGTGTGAAAATGCAGGTATTTGCTAAAAACCAGGTTGTTTATTTCAGTAGAAATATTTGGCTAGCAGTGTTTTGAAGACTGTACTGCATGATGACAAAAACCCCCACAAACCAAACAACCAAAAAAGAGATCAGAATTACTAAAAGTTTGAAAAAAATTATTCTACATATTTGAAAAGAATGCCACAACTGTCTATTCAGTCAACTACTTCAACATCATTGTTTTATAGCAATATAAAATCAAGTAGTTAAATATTAAATGGGAGATTCAAATGCAAACTGAGAAATGGACTTTACCTGGCAGAAGCTGTGAGAGATCAGAAGCACATCTCAAGAACTGGTTATTTCATTTCAGCTGAACACTTGTCCTTCTACCTTCAGGCCAAGAGGCCTTATTTATTATACTAAGAAATGCAGATAGTCACCACTATATTCACCTGTGGTATACTGAGATTAATGGGGAATTTCCAACAGGCAGATATAGTGCCCTGGAGAACATGCAAAGTTGACTCTTGATATCAAACTTTCAGTTTTTCTGTTACCTGGCCCAGCTGAGCCAGCTGTGCTTGTGCTGAGGCCCTCAGCTTCTCAGTCTTTCAAAAGAAGATAGGAGAGATGAGACATCAGCAGTCAATATTGAGGATGCAATACTCTTTTTCCTGACATCATTGAACTGTGACTGTGGATGCTGGAGCCAAGGAACCAAGGTTGGCCATGTTTTCGGGAGGACTGTCTCTGGGCTACTGCACCCAGAGGTTGAACTGGCACTTGAACTCCTTGAGCAGTTCCCAGCAGTGCATGTAGGAGCAGAATCCTTATTTCTACTTTTCCTTTGTTAGTCTCCCCATCTACCCTCTGGGCTTCTGCACTTCAGGAACTTAACAGGGGACACGTCTTTCTCTGTGGCATTCTTTCTATACTTATCTAGGGGTTTGAATACCTCCCAGTTAGTGATTTCTGGCAGAACAATGTACACCATTGATAGTACAGACTACAGCCAGCTTGCCTTTCAGTTTCCTGTTTGACCTTTTAAACTTTGTTATTTCACAAATATTCAGACTTGAAATTTTACACACTTAAGGCACCTAAAAGCACATTCTCCACTGGTAAAGTTGTCTAAACAAACTAGCCAAACCTTGAAAGGATATAATTTCCCTTGAAAATACATCCTCACAGATAATTGATAGCATAGCCATCTTTCAGACCAGATGGTTTCCTTTTGGATGCTTACACAGAATAAAGTATGAGGAGCAAAGTAGCCTTACACCCTCAGAACAGATCCTGCCATCACTTTTTAGACTAAAATCCACATTCCAGAAGGATATAAACTAGTAAAAAGAACCCTTGCATTTCACCTGATAATAATTCACTTCCTTGCAAGAGAAAAGCAATTTCTATACGTTAGTTGGCTCTATCTCTAATATTTATGATTGTATGATATTCAATATGTATTATGTAAACATACCTATTAGGCAAGTAATATAGTGCTGCATAAGGCATAAATATAAAGTTATATTTCAATTTATACTTACATTTATCCCATGCTTTTCTTCATAGAGATTTGCAAAGGTAAAATCTATAATGTCTTCCATTAAATGCAGGCCCTTTTGGGGTTTATGTTGGTGTCATAATTGCGTCTAATAGCTGAGGCTGGGCTAGTCCAGCCTCACCTTTTAGGACCCAGGTTGTAACAGTAAAAGAGCACTTGCTTTTTGTATTGAGCATAGGAAGAGACATGAGAGAAAGGAGAGGATACTTGGGCAGATTAGGAAGGAAAACACATGACTTCTAAGGAAAAAGCACTTGGGCATCTATCACTGGGAATCATGATGGTTGCAAAATTCTACTTTTTCTCTCCCTTCCATGAGAGCTTATGTCAAAAGAGATGGCAAGACTGCAGGGAGAGTTCTGTGGAGGTGATGTGAATGATAAAGTTTGTGAAATTCAAGCAGTATAAGAGGGATTGGTCTACTGTTCTAGCAAGATTGGTATTAATAGTAAATTCAGGGAGCTGTATACCTAAGGACCATACTACATTCCCCTAATTTTTTGTGATGGTTCTGTATTTTTAATTCTTTTTAAACTTTTATTACTCTTAACGCTTCTAAGAAATTGCCTCATCAGAACTGAGAAGCTGGACAAGTGACTCATGTAATGCTCATCAGTATGGACAACCTGAGTTATGTGTTTCCTGGAACAACTATCCTTTTTGTTCTAAGCTTGTCTAATGTTGTGTCCAATATGGAAGCAGGGAAGGGTAGGGACCTTGCCAGGTCATGTGTTTGCTGTGTTTTTGTAAGATCCTAAATTTTTTGCCTTTGGAAACAGCACTGGTTGAAGTGGTTGTAATCCGGAGCTGCTTGTGGAGCATGAGAAGAGTTTGTGCTTTGATGGGAGTGCTGTGAACCGGATGGCTCTTGCCATCTTGTATTTGTGGAGGGGGTGGGTTCTTCTCAGGAAGCCTGGATATGCTGGCGGTTCCCAGCCATATGCTTCCCCCAGGTACCAGCTTCACTGGCAGAGCTCAGGCTAGGAGAGCACAGGATGTACTTTTGCAAAGGTTCAGTTGCCCCTTCATGTGCCCTTTTGGGCTTTGGGCTAGCCAGGCTTCAGGAAGGGCAAAGAGGAGAAGGTCAGAAGAAAGATTAAAGGGTCCTTAGAGTAAAACCCTTTGCTGAGATGCAAGGCAGAATGACTTTGTCACTCAATTACTCTGGACTTTCAAAGCACAAAATGAAGTGTTGGATGTGGCAATGCAGCCCTTGTCAGCACAGTGTGTGGGAGGCAGCCCAGCAAAGGGAAGTGAAGAGGGTTTGTTCAGCAGCTGGCACAGCAGCTGGGCCCTGCCAGCTCCCATCCAACTTGCTTCATCCCTATCAGTGACCAGCTTCTTCTCTGGCTGTGACACTTGGCACTCTGATAAGCCTGCTCTTAGTTCTCCTCCCTTGGCACAAGGTTCAGCAGCAGACATACACCCTGTGGAAGCAAAGAGCCCAGGACCAGCAGAAAGCTTTGTAGGACAAGGATTTTAAGGCCTGTTTATGTTAAGAAACAAGAGTTAGTGGCATCTAAACTAGGAGTAGTAGTGGTAAAACTGCTTTGAAAAGCAAACTAGCTTTTAATTATATTATTAAATCCCTGTGACTACTCTGACCTTATGGAATGCCTTGGCTTGAAGGCTGATCTATTTCATGCAGCCTTCTGACCAAACCAGTGAGCAGTGTTAGGTAAACAACCATTGTGAATGTAAGACTCAGAGCCTTCTGAGAGGAAATAGCTCCTTCATAAAGTTCAAACGCCTTTTTACCTATGCAGAATTGATGTAAATAGGTGTGAGGGTCTTCTCCAGGGGTCTTTCTAACCTAGACTGCCTAGTCTGCCTGGCTAAAGCATTAAATATCATTTGTATCCGTAACTAAGTTGTCTGTATAATTTGTGCTTTTCAGTGCTGTATGAACTGCAAAGGTGGTTGAGATCTTCCAAAGTCATAGAAATTAAGGCATCTGTAATAAAACAGGTGCCTAAATCCCTAAGTTTTTGTGAAAAGGCAGTCACAAAAGTTGTTATGAAAATCACAGGGAGAATGCCCTGGGGAAGGACCTCAACCTAATTGGAAACAGTGATTTCACAGGCAGAGCTTCTGTTTGCAGCATTTTGCTACATCCTACTGTCATTTGACAGTCTCAGGATAACTCTGTAAACCACTCCTTATCACAGCCAGGTCCAAAAACATGTTCTGAAAAGTCTAGAGTGGTTGGATTTTACAGAGGTGAATCAGGTGATTTCTTCTACCACAGGTATCCTTTCTCCACAGCCCCACAGCACATCTTGCCCGCATCAAACACTGTATTAGAGGCACTGCTGCTCCTAAAGATTTCTTACAGAAATCCTAAAGATTCTTACAGAATCATAAAGATTTCTGCTCTAGGAGGGGAGATCTGACTACATTTCCAGCTCTGTGTGCCACAGGGGAACTGGAATATGACTGAGCATCTGTTCCTGTGCTTCTATAGTTCAAGCAAAAAATGTTGCTTTTACCTCTCTGTGTCCTGGGTGACTTGGTGCACCTATACTGTTCTTCTCCAGCCTCTCAGCCCCAGTCACATTGGATACACATCAGTTTGAACCCAGATTCTGCTACCAGGCATTTATCTTGGCAGGCAAACCAAACAGAGTGTAGGGCTTGGAAGCTCTGCACCATCCAGGCAGCCTGCTTTACTTAGCAAGAACCAGGACCACTCCATGACAACAAAGACAGGATAGCCTAAGGAAAGGATGCTCAAAACCAACTGGTTTTGGTTGGTTACTTTGCTGATACCACCCCTCTCATCTTCACTGTAGCATGACAGAGCAAATTGCACCCACTGTATCTTCCTGAAAGCTGAGCATCAGGTAAGCTGCTGGAAACCCTGAGTCTCAGCAGCTCACTTGGGAGTAATCAGTGTGGAAAGCCAGGTTTTCCTGTTTTGTCTCTTGTTAGGTTTTCCAACTGACCAGTTACCATCAGGACTCTGCTATCAGCCCAACATCCATCAGAAAATGAGAACCTGTGTTATTTGAAGGGAAAAAGAGCATCAGCTGCTTTCAGGAAGGGAAAACTAGTGCCAATTTATGGTTTGCTTTCAAAGGGCCCGACAAGCACCTTATTGAAACTGATGGAACAGTTGGCATTGATTATATTGAGTTCAGTTCCAACATGAAATTCTGAGAGCATTTTGCAGCATCTAATGATGGCTTCCTACATAACTGCTGTGGAAACCCAATCTGCTTTCCTTCCAGCCTCATTCCAATCCAGGTTGGCTTGTGTTTCTTTGTTCACTAAAGCTCTTGTTGGCTAAATTTTTTGGGACAAACATGTAACTGATGCTTAAATCCCCAGACAAAAGAAAGCACAGATGCCTTTTCTGCTTTGAAATACCGAAGGTCTTTCTCTGCATAGCAAGAATCCATGTCTTGAATGGACTCAGGGGGGGCAGAAAGGGACTTGCTGCCTGTGAGGCTTGGTTAATATGCCTCTGACTGGCTGGCTTTGTGCCTTCTCTTTACCTCCTTGTGATTGAGAATAGCCTGCTGGCAGGTAGCCTAGGGGCTATGGCTAGTTGTGAAAGGGTGAGCTGGGCAACAGGAGCAGGAAAAAAAGTAAGGAGTAGCAGATGTGAAGAGAGGGGAAACCACTCTAACTGATGAGCACTTTACTACTGAGACTACGTCTTGTAATCTTGTAGCCTTCTCCCTTGCTGTCTGCAGCAGATCTCTACAGCATCCATCTAATTGATCCTTACCTTCTTGAGAATCACTCAGAGGTAGGTTTGGGAGCCAGCCTTGCCTTGCTGATTATTTTCTCAGCTCCTTCAGCACCCCAGGGCTGGGCCTCAGGTACTGTATCTGAAGGCAAAGGGTTTAAGATGCCATGTGACAGTGGCATTGGCAGGACACCCCAAGTTGCTGATGTATTTTTCTGGTTTTCAAAGTGCTCAATTGCTTCATTTGCATGACATACACTGTAGGAAGGCTTTGCTGCTCATTCTGCCCAGCTGTTTGCTGCTCGACTTGGGGTTCTCAGGAACTACACATTTTATGAGCTGAAATTTGTTGCAGTGTTAAAGACAATTGTTATAAATAACATAAAGAGCCCTCAAAGGGTGCATGCTCTACTTCAACACAGCAAGCCTGTGTCCAGCTTCTGGAATTTGCTTCATAAGTGCGATCACAACTGCTAATTTTTTTTTTTCTGCATATTTTTGAGTGTGAAGTAAGTCTGTGGACTTACAGAAACTCAAACTGGTTTGTAAAATAGCTACACATTTTTCCAGGTGGCTTCTAAATCTATATTTAGAAATTTCTCTTCTGTCTCACTTTGAAGCCATTAAGCATGTGGAGTATGTTCAGCAGCTGACAGATGTACTGAGATTTAGAAGGGTAGAAGAAGTCATCCACCAAAATGCAGTAGCTCATGTCAAAGCAACATGGAAAAACACTCAGTGGTTATTCAGTGTTAAGAACAGAAGCCTACCATGGGTTCAGGCTGATTTAAATAAAATTTTAAAAAAATAAAAGCCAGAAAAAGATAAGATCACTCACTGAAAAGAAGAAAACCAGAGGAAATAGGATCTAGATACCATCCAACACTCCATATGCACTGTGAGGGGAAACAAAATGAGCTGTGCCTGTGCTGGGCTGTCAGAACCAGGGGCAGAAGGGAGCAATGGACTAAGCTCTTGGTGGTGTTGATTTACCTGATTCATGGAAAATCAGTGCAGCCCCTGTAGCATGTGTGGGAGCTATCGAGGTAGTACATCTGCCTCAGCAAAATCAAAGCAGTCTTGGTCCCTTGGTAGCTCACAGGAGGCTTCTTCTCCTCTGCTTGGGGCACAGAGCACTGCAAAAGGTTTCCATGGCAGGGACTCAGTGCTCTTCTTCCCACTCCCTGTAGGAAAAGGGCTGTGTGGAGAGATTAGGAAAGAGTCACTGGAAAGCCTTTGGTCCTTCTTGTCTATTTCTGTCATGCTTTTTAGACTGAGGCAAGGTCCCAGGCATTTAATTTACAAGAAGTATTTCAGGGAGAGTTTTCTGCACTAATTGCCATGCTGTTTACTGCCAGAGATATACAGGGTTTTTAACTTCATGCGCTTTAAAACTGGCAGAGGGTGACAGGGTTTATGATTTAATCTCTGGCAAGTGTCTCTTTCTTTGGGGATAGGTGAAATGTTACTATCATCTATTCAAAGGTGGAGTGACAGTTTTTTACTAGAACCCAACTAACTGCATCTCAGAAAAATGCTGATACATTCACACACAAGAATTGGATGAGATGAGACACTTTCCTGCCTGTTTCTGTGGCACACAGTGGAAGCTGCTGATATTTGATGAGCAGTAACAAGATGCCCTACTGTGACACACCACCAATGCCAATTGTTTATGCCAAGTCTACTGAGCCACCCACATGCTGAAAAGGCAGAGTTGTGTTTAGCACAATAAGATCCAGGGATTTGAATGTGTTACAGTGTTAATTGTTGATATTGTTGTTGCCGATGGGAATTTACCTATAGTTTCAGAGAGCAGAAAAATTCACTCCTAAAAAAAGAAGAATCAGAAAGTAGTTGTTTCTGCATGAGCTGATCCCATCAGTCTCCACACACCCCTGGTGTGCAGAACCAGGATGCTAGCTTAGCCTTGCCTCAGTGTTGCAGATTACACTCAAATCCCATTTATCCTCAGTAGCTTTATTGATAACTGCTTTGGGACACTGCCTTCAAGATGTATTACCGTAATTCATGGTTTGCCTTGCCTCCCTTAGCCTCTCTCCTGTGTGTTCTGAAAGCCTCCCTGTTCTCTGGGGCCCTCCAGCCTTGCCCAGTTGCTGTGCTGCAGCTCTCTGCCTGGCCCAAGTCACAGTGGGCCCTGGAGGATCAGTTCTGGAGCCAGGGGCTTTGTTGTGGCACAGCTTCTGTACATGGGCACTTTCTTGCTTCCTGCACAGGTTGTTTGTACCTGCACAGGGTCACAGCAAAAGGATTGCAGATGTCTGCAGATGAGCCACAAGAATATGATGTTTCTCTGCTGTTGTATGGGAACTCATTACAAAGCTCGTAGTGTTTTGCCATTTGGTAATTTAAGAGCTCAGGTTTCTTGCACTATGCTGAAAAGCCCCTCTGGCATTTGTGAAGAGGTGAACCTAAGGGTCCCAAGCTAAAACCAGATTACTGAGACCACAGTGGTGTGTATTCTTCAGAGAAGAGAATCAGAGATCTTTCTAAATGGGTGCATCTTTCCTGGCTACATTTAAAGTGTCTGTATATCTCTGCAACAAAATTTAAGAGATGTATTTGGGAATGAAAGCAGCACGTGCCCTGATGCCTGTGATACCTCTCTGTCTTTATGGCAGCACATCATCCTTGTCATCTCTATCACACACCTGCCAGAAAGGGCTCATCTGCCCTTTCTGGGTCTACACATAAGTGTTTGTATCCTGGTGTTAACCTGGCTTGTCTTTGGGTCACTCTGGAGTAAAACAGGTTGATATATGCTTCAGAACTTCTTGCTGCAGTTTTTAGCACTTTCCAGCTCTTTGCACACTGTTTTCCCATCTCCATCTATTTCCCTCCATATCAGCTCAGGAAATATTCCCTCCTCATCCCCTTCCACTTCCTCTTATTAGTGTTCCATATTCTCCTTGCTTCACAAGAAAAGGCTCAGTATAGCGTCCATGCATTCCGCTCCCAGTGCTCTATCTTTGGGCAGTAGAGAGCAACAGACCTAGCTGAAGCTTACACCCTGTTGTCCCTGTAATGGTTGCAAAAACATCTGTACAGCTCTGTATTCCTCCAGCAGATCAGAGGCCCTTCACTGCTCACCTCGGGAGAGCAAATTGGCAAATACCTGAGCTGGAAAAGGACTGCCCCTGAAAGAAGGCTGGTTACAGTGTTAGAGAAGTGGGAAATTCGGAGTCATTAAGTAGGAAAGGATCAACTCATCACATGCCCTTGACTTTTTAAGCAAACACAGCAGGGAAATAGAGTAACTGTGGCTTCCCTTCCCCCACACAAATAACTGGAGTCGTTATTTCAGCAAGTGCCACACAGTGCACAGCTAAGCTACTAATTTTCATTTTACAAGGCTTCTTGGCCTTTACTGTGACAGAATTCAGTGCCTGTAAAACTCTTGAATTTTTATTATCACTTTCAGAAAACAGCATTCGTCTTTATTTTCCTGTCAGTGGCCTCAGACTTTTCTGCTAGAGCTATATTTCCTAGGACATGCAGGATTTAGGGGATGGTCAAAACAGATTGCCCACTGTGTACAGTCCATGAATTTTATCAGTGCAGATACAATGAATATATTTTACTGTATTTTTGTGTCCTGAACATTGCTAGGCAAAGAGAGCTTGTTCTAATGCTGTTCTGCATGCTTCTAGAAACCAACCCACTTCTCAACAGGCTGTCTTGCCTTCAGCTTTCTCAAGGGGAAGTGGAGCCCTCTTCCTCTGCTTGGGTTTGGTTCACATCTGACCAACAGTTCTCTGTCCTTTGGCTCTGATGTGGCTTCACCTTTCCCTGAACTGCAGGAGACCTTGTTTTAGTGTTTATATAGAGCCACCTCCCTCCCCCTTCATACTCTGGGGAATTGGGTTTTATTCATCTTACCTCAAAACCATGTTCTTTCTCACATGTGGCCTGAGACTGTTTAGGGAAGAGCAGCCCTGTCTGCCCATACAGCCCATGGCTCCCTTCTGAAGTGCCTGGGAGGGGGAAACTGGCCCTGGTCACAGCACAGGGGCTGTTAGTGAAATGTCCATCTATCTGAGAGCACATCTGATTACAGGAAATCACCTGGTAAAATTTCAGGACACCTGCCTGGCACTGGAGTCAGACAAGTAATTCTCTGGTTTTAAGTTTGTACCATGACAGCCATCACTACTGGGGTCCCAAGGAGCTGAAGCTTTACAATTTTTTTATCATTTTAAGGGAATATTGTTCAATATGTAGCAGGTTTGGGTGGAACCAGCTGTTGGAGTCAGCCACTGAGAATCTAGCTCTAGAGTCCTTACCCAAAGAAGGCTCTCACTGACTGTGTGGCTGGCATTTTCTGATGGCCTACCTGTCCCTCCTACTCTCTAGACATAAGAACAGTTTCAAATAAGTCTGTGGAATTTTTTATAGTTTGGTACTGTGGCAAGCTAAGAATTGTGTAGAGAAA
The DNA here is from genome assembly GCF_026979565.1 of Vidua chalybeata. Taxonomy (NCBI): domain Eukaryota; kingdom Metazoa; phylum Chordata; class Aves; order Passeriformes; family Viduidae; genus Vidua; species Vidua chalybeata. The sequence continues at coordinate 12,396,881 of NC_071536.1, read as the reverse complement.
CTGTATTATCCCAAAGGAGACACTTTCATCTTCTAGTACACACTTCATTGTGAAAAAATAACTCAAGGGGATTTAAAAAAAGGTTACTTTTTGCCTAGATCATTCTGTGTTCGATTTGCATCATGGCCTATGAACTATTTTATTCTGTCACAACTATGCAGGGAGCTGCAACATAGCCTGGGACGAAACAGCAAGAGGTAGAGGACCAGGAACTTCTTATTCTACCTAATTTGTAGACCAGTATATCACATGGATTAAGAACCTAAATACTCTATTTTGATGACCTCTTCCAATGTGTCTGATCATTCTGTGGCAGAAGAAAGAAACAGAAAATGGTTTTAGATGCTTTTAAACAAGAAAGAGTTGCAGAGGACATTACTAAAATGTAGACTTCAATCGTTAGTTTTTAGAAACATGAAGTTCATTAGCTTTGGACGTTTCAGCATAATTTCACTGCAGAAGATTCATTCTGTTGAGCACCAGAAATACATGCAGATGAAGAAAACACAGGCCTTGCCCTCAGGAGCAATCAGTGAGCTAAAGTCAATCTAGACAGGTATGGGACAGAGGTGTCTAACAGCACTGTCTAACAGCAGTGTTGACACTGGCCTTGCTTTAACTTTAAAAGAGGGGATTTTTCCCTTCCTAATATTTTTTTGTGACAGGTAGTTAAAAAGTTAAAAACCTCAATGAAATTCAAAGAACTGAGGGTCATTTTGAGTGCTGTTATCTGCTTGAGTGCATCATAATAACTGGGCATTTTAAAGTAAAACTCTCTAGAAGTTTAAGAGCTAAGACTATATATACACACAAGTATATATACAAGGGAGCAGAGAAGCCCCTAGCAAGGAAAGAAGCCTTTTACCTCAGCAGAACTTCCTGCACCGTGGTGTGAGACAGGAGCCCACAGAGAAGCTGCCCAGTGGCAGCACTGTCAGTGCTGTTGCTCTCCACAGCAAGGTCCCCCACCTCAGGTGTAATCCCTGGGTCCCCTCCACGTGGCAGGTTCAGTGCAAGAGAGAGGGTGGAGGTGGTGAAGTGTGTATGCATTAGGGTGGGTGTCATTTTCATTTGTCTCCTCTGAAATAAAATTTGCACTATTAACTTCAGTATGAGCAGTTTTCCCAGCACCAGAAATATCTACTAGCCTTTTATCCACCCCCCCTTCTGTCTCTCTCCCCTCCATCTCCCCTCTATCTCCCTTATTCACTATTTTCCCTTCAGTGTCTGTATCCCCCATTAACAAAGAAATAAAAATTCATCACCACAGCAGTCTCACTGCTGCTCTGCTGCTCCATGTTTAATATTCAGGCTGGAAAGCTGGTGATCTTAACTTAGAAACCAGAGAAGAATGACTTACACTGCAGATTTGGTAAAGCTCCTCTCAGCCTCTGCTCTTCAGTTCGCACTGTACGTGTGAAAACTGTCTCAGATTTCACAGTGGTGATTTCTGCTCCTAATATCAACTCCTAAAGGGCTCAGCTTCAGCTCAGTTGTTGCCAAATCATCAAACACCTATGGGAGATTTGGCTGAGATTTGGACCAGTGGTGAAAGGGAAAGAGGGGAGAGAGATTATAGAAGTAAATAAGACCCTGAGTGTGAGAACTGGGGTAATTTTTATTTTTATTTTCTTCCCATCATATCATACTTATTTTGCCTGTATAGGTTGTCACTGGCACAGTCTTGTTTCACTGATATTTTTATTACCCAAATGACATTAAAACATGGAACATGGGGCAGAAAATTTGCATCAAATTCTCACCGTCACACCTTGGTTCAGCCACATAAATACCATTACACTTAACTGGTGTTTTCTCTGCAGGCCATACCAGTGGGCAGGAAGTTGGTATTGCAGCTGTGTCCACCATGTGATCTGGATGGGACATTGAACATAAGTTCCTGTCATAATTTTTTTGGCTGCTAATGTAATGATTTTTGGTTAGATGCTCTGAGAAGGAGAAGCATCTAAGATGTATCACTTGCTCTATGTGCAAGGAATCACTTAAATTGAGTAGAGGAGCCCTTGCCACAGTGTTGTGCTGGCATGGTGGTGTGGCGATTGCTGTGTTTGTTCTGCGGGGCAAAAGGAACATGTCATGCACAGCACAGGACACAGGTATCCGGCTCTGGTGTCACTTGGTCTGGAGCAAATGAAGCCAGAGCAGTGGGGGTTGTGTCTTTTAAAATAATGCAGAAATCTGGGGGGAGAGTGTTCAGTGAAGACCTTAGTCTTTCCCACTGGTGCCCTGCAGCTTTTAATTAATCAGGTCCAATTATTCAGCCTATATCCATTTGAATGGTGGATAACACTGGAAGGAATTCACTTTCAATGGGATTTATAACCCCCTTCCCTTAAATAATTTCAGATAAGAGATTGTAAATGCTATGAATCCTGCACCAATCAGTATGATGCAAGCAGTTAATGCTGTGATGTTTTTATTCAGAGAACAAATTGGAAATCAGGGGGAGAGGAAACAATCTTTTAATTTACAGGAAAACAATAATTTATAATTATTTTGCCTTTAAATCCAAGAACAAACACAGCTGTTGTTTGAGGCTCTTAATCTGATTACTGAAGTGCTGGCCTTTCAGTGCAGAGTGAGCCAAGGGGATAAGAGCTGCCCTCAGGCAACAGAGAGCAATTCTCTTCTGCTAAGGAGACTCAGGTGAGGAAAGGACTGGACTTGCTTTCACAACGTGATTGGACCCGTGTGTTTCAGTTTTTTTCAAATGTGTTCCTTTCTACTTTCTATTTAACTTTTAATGTATCCCCCACTTGGCTCACATTCCCAGGGTGAACTGGGAACCAATCAGCTGTGGATTTGTGCTGCTGGAGGACTATTCCCGACATGCTGGGAAAGTTCCCAAAGTCTTTTCTCACCTTGCTTCCACCTCCAACCTCCTCTGTCAACTGCCAAAACATCACACTTGCTAATGACAGCAAAGGAATTGAAGTAGTGTCCCATCTCTGCACAGCTGATAGCAGTGTCTGGAAGCTCCAGGCAGGTTCAGGATGCTGTCAGATGAAGGGCTGAAGCCTTGCACTGCTCAGAGACAAGGGACTCTTGAGGGAGGGAGCGAACATTGCTGTCCCACCTTGCCCCAAATCTTGTCTTCCATCCTGTCCTCCTTGCAAGGATGAGTGAAGGAACACCCACACAGGAATGGGGGCACTGGGGCATCACTTTCTGCCTCTTAGAAACACAAGAGTTACAAAAGAATAATTTAAAAACTAGATGCCTTTCTGAAATGGAGTGCTAATCTATTCCCTTTTATTCTCCTAATGGAAACATTAGTGACTGATCAGTTCAAATGAATTTCAGTGTATAATCAATCTATTAATGTAGTTATATCCCATGGCAGCCATCAGTATGGAGAGGATTAATTCTGGCTTTCATTCATCTGTCTAGGGAAGTTCACTGGGATTCAGGTATTTTTACTATCACTCATCCTCTGTAGTAGACAAAGTGGAACAAATGTCCTTGAGTGCTGGTGATACTTGCAAGGAACAGAGGTGATGAACAGAAAACAGCATGATGAAAAGAGACTATAGGGGACGAATAACAGTATATGTCCTATTTTGCTGCAGGGGCCTTCTGTTTATAGCAAACTCTAGGGTTTGGATGTAGCATTATTCTGCCTATGCAACTGGGTTGTTTTTTTTTTTTTTTTTTTCCTTCCTCTGTGCTTAAGTCTTCACCAGCAGAGATCTCTCAGGTTTCAGAGTCTCGCTGTAATTAGAAAGAACAGCTTAAATCCTGACTTCAAACGAGAAGCCACCAATCTGCTGTGTAAACAGAGAGCTTGAGTGAGCTCCCAGGAGGGTTTTTAAAATATGTTCTGCTAAGCCCCTGGGGGCAGGAGCCAGATCGTGAAGGGGATGAAGCCCTTCATTGCTACCAAGCAATCACACGTGTTGGGGACTTCAGGGAGCATGGGGAAGGAGCTGCCCAGTGCAGCTGCACAGCATGCAGGTGCTTAGTTTAAGAGCATGGCTGTACCTTTGGTAACGCCTCCCGAGGCTGCACGACTTTCGTCAGCATCAGGAGGGAGCCCAAATGATTTTCTGCCTAGGAAGTTAAATTGCATAGCACATGGTACTGGCCTCTGTTAGCTGCAGGGAAGGAGGAGGAGGTTTGGGAAATAGTGAAGTACCAGATCCAACATCAAGTCTACAGGGACAACATTTGGTTTTGGTTTTTTGGTTTTGTTTTTTTGTTTTTTTGTTGTTTTTTTGGGTTTTTTTTTTTTTTTGTTTTTGGTTTTTTTTTTTGTTTGTTTTTTTTTTGGTTTTTTTTTTTTTTTTTTTTTTTTTTTTTGGTTTTTTTTTTGTTAAATTCGAGCTGACAAGTGATATCTCAGGTGTTTCTGGTATATAGTGCTTCACACTAAACTGGCACTGGGCTCCCTCCAGCTGGGTCTGCTTTCCTGTAGAGCCATAGTCCAAGTGGGAGTCTGGATCCTGAAACAACTTCATGGCACAGACTACAGAGCCTTCCCCCAGCTGCTGTGAAGAGCAGTAACACTGTGCACTGTCTTTGTATGGATATTGAGAACAGACTAAAGAGGTAGATTGAGGTGTGAAAGTCTCGCAGACTTTTTGCAGAAGATAAAGGAAATCTGTGGAGGAAATCTATTGTCTCACACTATCTGTCTTATCTGTGCTAATTATTGTTAAGGTGATTTCAATGATAAACAGGAACATAAACAGGAATCTCTGGAATTCCTTGGTAAACCCATACAGCTGACTTGCTCTGGAAGTTACCAGCAAGTACAGCTAAGGTGCTGCTTAGTTTAGGAGAGCTCACAGAGACTTTGGCAGCCCAAGAATGAATGTGATCAATTCCTGCTGACCCTAACTCTCAGCAAAGACCAAGAAAGCTCCTGACAGCTTAAGAACTGATCGGGAAATGTATGACTGTGTAAAGTCACCTTTTTCCCCACTTGTGCTGACCTATTTTGGATTAAGTTGTTCACAGAGTCAGGCTTAGCATTTCAAACCCATGTGTATCAATTTCTTTACTTGTTTTTAAACCTAGCCACTCTGAAAATACAAAGAGTAGATCTGGAGAAATAAATTTTGCCTGCCTTAGGTCTTTCATTGCACAGCCATTGCACAGATGACATTTTCCCCAGGAGCCACGACAAGTCACAACCACAGCTACATTCATTTTCAGGAGGAAAACGCCTGGAAATGCCAGGAAAGTGCCTGCAGGCACCCTGTCAGGTCTCTCAGCCCTGCCCTGCCAGCATCATAGGTTGCTGATTCTTCTAACTCCTCTGCCTGTCCCAGAACCAATATGCTTTATTACATCTGCAGCAGCTGTTTTGCACTACAAATACAAAATTTTGGAGCTTGTGTGAACAGGATGGGATGTTTCTTTGCTATAGAGGGGATAACATATCTTTGGCTACTGTATGGGCTGGGAAGGATTCTCTTTGTTTCTCAGAGCAACCATGGTAAGAAGGTGATTAGATAACTTGTCCCCTCTGCCATCCCACATTATTCTTTCACACTGCAGCCAGCTCTCCATTTGATTATTGTATTGTGTGGCTAGGAAGCTCTACCAAACTTTTCACTTCATCTGTGAATGCCAGTCCTCCAAAGAGCAAGTAAAACATCCCATCCTTTCACAGAATCACATAATATTCTGGAAGGGACCCACAAGGATCATCAAGTCCAACTCTTAAGTGAACGGCCCATACGAGGATCAAACACTGACCATGATGTTATTAGCACTATGCTCTAATCGACTGGGCTAATCTCAGGGTTTCATGGCAATAAAGAGCCAGTCAACAACACAATGAGACAAGTCTCTCAGTTCCCTGAAGCCTCCCACTGCTGGTAAGGAAATGTAGGCTGAGATCATCTTGTTATCTGGGTCTAAATCCTGGCAACTCTTGAGCAATATTTTGGACATCTGGCAAAAAGGCATGTGCACTGCAGAGCTAGTTCTGGAAGGGCTTTGTAGGACTAGCCCTGTTTTATAGGACTGGATGAAAGGTGAAACCTGGAAAGGTTGTGACAAAGGTGGACATGGGCTTTGGAGCAGCTCTTACAGACCTTGCTGTGACACTCATGGGATCTGCCTCCACACTGGCATGGCCACCACTGAAACCAGAAGTGGAGGAGTGAAAAGTCAGGTACAGCTTTGTTTGAACTACACATTTCCAGTCATTCTGGAAAGCAATTCTCATACCTGGACTTCTGAGTGGCAGTACCCCATGTACAGACAGTGTATAAATAGATGGAAATGAAATGCAATATTCTAGGGGAAAAAGTTTCTAGAGGTGCTTGGTACTCAGTCATCTTGTGGGCTCTGTGGGTGGAAATGCACAAGTGATATCAGAGTAGGGAGTTACAACTGTTCCCTTGAGAAAAATGCACAAGAAACTGCAAAGATTAGCAATTGTAGCTAGAAGTGGAGTGAGATTTGACCTGGAATGAAGAAGGTTGGCTAGCCTCAAAAAGACTTATGGCAAACAAAAGGCCAAATCTTTAACTGATGGAATTCAACACTTCGGTCAGCTGGCCCACAGTGATTTAGCGGAAGAGGGGCTTGAAAAGCTGTTCTGCTAAAAGAGACGTGAGCGTGATAGTATACAGCAAATTGAATCATGTGAGTCTACAGTGTGTTATGGTAGGAAAAAAAAAGTAGCTAACATGATTTTTATCTATGTATGGAAAGGCATCAAACCACAGCTGAGGGAGGCACTGGTTCCTCTCTCGATGCCTGATGACATCCCAAACAAAATATACTGCTTTCAGTCCTGGGCTGTATCACAGTAGAAAGGTGTAGATAAATCCATGAGTATACAGGGGGAGGCTCGGACATGTAGGACTGCAGAGGCTTATTGGTGAGGAAAATGACAAAAAAAGGCAACATAGATAACAAGGAGCCTGAAAAAATTAGATTATATATGTCCATGTGCTTGCCAGGTCTGAGTTCCACAAGGTAGAGGAATAGTTTAGGTGGTTATAACAGGCTATAACCAGAAATAGTGGCATAAAATTATAAAATATAACTGACAGTAATATGAGGTCACTTCTCCCCAGGTTACCCCACAGATGAGTCTCTGGGAAAAAGGTGAGGAAGTGCTTTTGAATGGCATATGCAGCTGGAGAAAACATCCTTGGCCCTGATCTCTTCCACTTTATTGAGTCCACGTAGCTGCTGCAGTAAGGGTTTGGGTTTTCCTGCTGTTCTTTACCTCTCTGTTATGATAAATATCGATAGCCTTGGCCAGAGCACCTCCCTTCTCCTTGCTGCATGTGGATCCTTAATGTGCAGGTTTGAGCTGTGCTAGGAAGGGTCTTGCTTCCGCTGATCTCTCTCCCTCTATTGAGAAGCTGTGGTGCTGGGAAAGGGTAGCATTGGAGGGGGATGTGTGTAGGTGACTGCCATTAGCAGTCTGTAGGGAGAAAGTTGCCAGCAGTAGGGAAATAATGGTGTGTTGTGCATGTGATCCTTTGCCCTTTTGGCTGATGAAGGAGCCTCAATCAGTCCTACCCCTCTGGGTAGGGGATGGGAGTGCACACTGGGCCCTCTGTTATTAGCTGGGAAGAAATTCAAGCAGTCAGCACCACCTCCAACACAGGCAGCCCCTCAGTCAGTGGAATAAGGCGTGAGTTTCTCAACTGTAATGAGCTTGTTTTTCCATGAGATTGCTGTAATAAGCTGTAATGAACAAAGAGCTGCAGGATACAGAGTGAGTGGGTGATAGGATGGCAGATGAAATTCCATGTTGATGTATGTAGAAGTAATGTGGGGAAAAACAATGATAAGTGGATGAGTACGTATTAGCTGTTACCACCCAGAAGGGAGATTTGGAGCCATCCTGGGGAGGAAAACTGTGCAGCATCAGTCAAACTGGAGGTGGGAGGAGGGAAGAGCCAGGAAAGGAGCTGGCAGCAAAACAGAAAACATCATTATACTGCTGTATAAATCCACGGTACATATGTGTCTTGAATGCTGCCTGCAGTTGCTCCCTGAGAGAGGACTTAGCAAAATGAGAGAAAATGTTGCAGTGCTGGCAAGAATCCTGCAGTGTGACAGGGGGCATTGGTTGGGAGTGAGAGGCAGAGACAGAGCTGGGAGCAGCCACAGGGTGAAATTTTGAAGAGCTGTTGGTCTGGAGGGACAAACATTGAGGCAACAGGTATAAATTACTCCCTTATGAAGGGATAGTAACCAAGCTCTTCAGCTTGAAACAGTGACAGCTGAGGGGGCTACGCTGGAGATCAGTCAAGTCGTGATGTGCACAGAGATGTGAATAAGGAATGATCATTTACTGTTTATCACAGCATGGGACCTAGTGGACAAGGAACAAAGTTATCATGAAATGTTTAAAGGAAAGAGAAAAGAACAGATTTTTTTATCAATGCATGGAGAAACCTGGAACTGGTTACCACAGGACACAAGTCAGTGACATGTTTATAAATGAGTTCAAAGGACTTGGAAAAGTTGTGAAAGTAGTTTAAACAGGGATGCTAAACTGGGATGCAGATGCAACCTCCAGCTCAAGGAGTTTCTTTGCTCTGGAGTTTATTGCAAGAAATTGGGGGAATTTCCATCCTGTTCCTCTCCTGTGTTTTGCCGTAAGATGCCACATTGGCTACTGCCAGACAGGATGCAGAAGAAGATGGATTAAAAGTCCAAGGCAGATATGGCAGAGGCTGTATTAGGGGTCTAGCTGTAGCTAGATCAGTGCAGACTCCACTTCCTCCAGGAAGCAAAGCCATACTTAGCAATTAATGTACTAGTTCTTGTGACTGGCACTCTTTCAATACAATCCTACTCCAGGGAAGAGTTAGCTGTTCAGGAGCATGTGAGAGTAATTCCTTACAAAGAATTGTCCAAGCATTTCCTTTAGGGAAGCAGCCACAAGATAGACCTTTGTTCTGCATCACTGACAGCTTTAGGTCATCCCTAGAGATGGATTTAAAGCAAAACCTCTTGAACCCTCTTGAACTTTTAAGGAAACTCATTCCTGGATCTTCCATCTGGCTGAAAAGCTCTGCAAGGGGCTGAGATTCAAACACCTCTGAACTAAGGGGAAGTCTGGAGCCGGATCCACAGCTGTAGCTCGAGGCCATCCTGAGCTTTTTATGTCAGCTTTCTTTGAGAGCACCGGCTCTGTTCTGCTCTGCACGGTGCAGATGGGCCACAGGCCATGTGGAAGATAGAGTGAGAGGAATTCCTCTCACACACCACTCACACAGAAAATTTACCTTCAGGTAAACTACTTTAAGAAGGCTTCATTATATTGGACAGCTGTTTACTCTGCTGAAAAGTGTGAGGATTCCTTCTCTTCTGCTTTTCCAAGACTTTCATCTCCCTTCTCTTTCAGGAAGAGTAGATGTAATAAGATATAAAGCTCTGCCATGTAATTGTCATGAAGTTGATATCCCATGATTCCTGTTTGTGACCAGAAATAAATTAAGCACCTGGATAAGCCCTGTTTCTCTCCCCTCTCCTGAGCACCCAATGTGACGAGAAAACTGCTGAGAAACAACCACAATTAACGATGGGGTCACATTTAGTTCAGCACCATCGGCTGGTTAATTGGCAGATTCCATTACAGTTCCCCTTATCTGTGTGCCAACACAGCTTCTAACAAGCTGTTTGCTGGGTAATTAATCCTGTCCAGGGTTTAGATCCTGAAGCTGGGTCTGCTTTAAGGGACTGTGCCATTACTAACCCTCTGCTAGCAGGGCTTCTTCACTCAGAGCTCCTCCCTGCAGAGCTCAACTGTAGGTCCAAGTGGCAGAAGGGACATGCGGAGACATTGCATTCCCTGGAGAAAAGCCAGCCCTTGGTTTTGTGAAAAGAATCCAGAATCCCTGTATTCAGTTTCCTGCTTCTGCTTGATGTTGCTTGGCAGATCTGTAGTGAGACAATACCTTGAGAAGTTAACTGGCCCTCCTGCAAATGCAGGTAATTTTATTAAACAAATCCATAACAGGACATGAACTCTGCTAAAAAAATTGAAATAATGAGTTTATAAAGTAAACAAACAGTGTCCTGATTGACAGAAAGAAAGTAAGAGCAAGAGGAAAATGAAAATAGAGACTGCAAAATGAGGATGGAGCTGGATATTGAATTGGTTGGAAGGGCTAGGTTTGAGGGTCCATGCACAGGGAGAGCAGACACTAGCAGAGTTAGCAAACAAGCAGATACCAGGGAGGTCTGTCACCTCTGTCACTATTGTGCCTTCTGCCACAGACACCCAGGTGGGCTTTCGCGTGTGAGGCATACCCTTGTTTGTTCTCGTGAATGGACTAGACAGAAGTGCTGATCTTATGTGCTCTGATACAGAAAAGTCCTTTCAGCCTCTCGGGTAAGCTGTAAGTGAAGGAGATTGACCTCAGCCTTCCCCAGTCTCTGTTGTGCCAGACAGCCAAAAGGAATGATTAAGGCAAGAAAATTAAAGTATAGTGGGGGGTGAATGATTGGAAATATTAATTTGTGTAGCCTCTATTCTCTGATTTCTCATGAAAATACTTCTAAAAATGAATGCATGAACAGTAGGTCAGTTTGTACAACATTCTTAGAAGAAGGGACACTGGAGATGCACATGGAGAAGGCATGATGCTAGGATTAGCAGGAATGCAGGCAATTGGATGCTTTGAGCTGTGGGTAAAGGAGAGAGGTGCTTGTATATTTATCACCTATTCTCAGTCAGCTTTCACTTAGGAGGAGATTGATTACCTCCAGCTTTTTTCATGGGAAACTTTCCTGTATCATGTGGTCTCAGCCCTTGCTTTAACTTGCATCAGACCAATGTTAAAGTAGTCCAGCAGTTGTTAACAGTCAGCCAAGTGGTTGTTGTTTTTTTTTTTTTTTTTTTACTTCTGGAAGTTGGAAAAGAAAGGATATGGTTTTAGAGAGAGGATTTAATGAGATGAATCTTGAGGTGTTCTTCAGAGCCCATGTGCAGCTTGCTCAGTGCAAGAGCACCATGAGCTCAGGGATCTCTGTGTGAGTTCTCCCAGCTAAACTGGGTTTTGCTTCAGCCAACAGCCAAGTGAGCTTGGAGTGTGCAGGGTAAGTACCCAGGCTGAAGCCAGCTTCAGAGCAGAAAAAAAGATATGTACCTCCTAGCCAAACAGGACAGGAAAGGCTCTGTTAGCTGGGCTACCTGGAACACCAGGAGACAGTGGAGGCCTGAGACAACTTCATAATTGTGAAGGTCTGTTGTAATGTACAGCCATGCACATTATAAAAATAAAATTCCTCATTATTAATCTTTTCAGAAATCAAATTTGGGCATTGGTCTGCACCTATCAATTCAGGCAGGTGAAACACTCAAGATGCATGTGATAAAGAGAGATCCTGATGATGAGAAGGGATTGCTTTAAAGAGTGCTGCCCCTGGAGGAGCTGGGGAAGGCTTTGTAGCACTGTGCTGAGGAGGGGAGATCAGCATGATAAAGACAGAATTGCTGAAAGGACACAAAGGAGTCCAGGGAGAAGGAAGGGGAAGGCACTGAACAGGTCATGGGGTCAGCAGGTGAAGTCTTGAAGACAGACAGATGGAATGGAGAGAGTGAAGATGAGACTTGTAAAGAAAAAAAAAAAGGCAACTGGTCCACCCAGGGTTTGGATGAACTAGAAAGTGGGGAGAGAGGAGATTACATGGCTGTAGTGAAAGAAAGATGTGGATATGCATGTTCAGGCACTCTGATATGTCAAAGAACAGACTGGAACTATTGATGTATTTGGTGCCATGTTTCCAAACTACTGCCTGTTGGGAGCCACATCCATCTGTCTTTAGTTTTTTCTTCCACCGGGAGTATGTACAAAGTACCATCTGATTTACTCATAAAGTATAAAAAAACCACTGTTGAAGGGAAAATCTAATGCTATTCAATGGATAAGGCACCTGAAGCTTTGATATTATTACTGAGGATATCAGAACTGGTGAAGCTTGAAGTACAGCTGTAGCAGCCAGAGGCCCTGCAAGGCCTCTCTGGCAGTCACTTGCCTAAGATAAGAAATGCCTAGTCATGATGACTGGACCAAAGAAGCCACTCTTCTGCCTTTGGACCCCCGTTATCTCTGTAAGACCGTAGGTCATATTTGCCTCGACCCTGGCTATTGGACAATTTTCAACACCCCTGTATGCTATATAAACCCCCATCTCTGCCCAGTTCAGCAGAAGAGCTGTCACTGAGACCCTTCGCAGGAGCTGCCAATAAAAACACCGCTGTGGAACCTCATACAGCCTTCTTCTCTGTCCATCTCTACGCGTCTGCCTGAGGCAACTTAGCAAGCAAAGAGCTGAAATCACTAAAGAGCTGAATTCACCAAAGAGCTGATCTCTCTTAAGAGCCGAGCTGCTTGCTAAGATTGCCCACGGCTGGGAGCTTGCTTGAGGGACCCGGGCAGGTTGTGTTTATCAGCCCAGTGCTAGCCGGGACACCTACAGCAGCCTGGGTCGGATGGACCCCTGGAACCCCAGGCCAAAATATACAGCATTTAGAAATTTGGGAAGTTGTTCAGCTGGAGTGGGAGTAGGGTTGATGCAGGAAAATCCTGAGAACATCAAGACAGAAGTTAGAAGTTTGATGATGATGAAGATGATGCTTCTTATTGTTATTACCAGTCTGCCTTTACAAAGGTACCAATGAGAAATCGTATTGGTTTTCATGTACAACTGCATTGCTCAAAAGTATCTTGAATATCAAATGTAATCTGTTGAAATCCATAGTCCTGATTTTCTGCTAGAAGAGAATATATTATATCCTATATTTTTTTTTTCTTTTTCTTCAGGAGCCCACTGGTAGCCAATGCAATTTTCCTATAAGGAAAGAATTTCAAAGGGTCAGGTCCACATATTTTGGATACCATCCATGGAGATTAGTATTTCTGACAGACCACTGTGCAAATCTATTTTTTGTGCCTGTGAATGCATTGTGGCCTCTGTTTGGTTGTTAGGGGATTTCTTGTTTGTTTTCTAGAGAGCCTAGCTAATATGCAGTTTTTGTTGATCTGCTTATGCTGTGGAAGGTCTGAGTTCAGTGGTGTTGCCTGTACATTATAAATACTGTGCACACATTTTATCCAAACACTGTACAGCCTCGTGAGAGTCCCAGAAGTCCCTGACTATCTCAGATGGGATTGTTTGCACTTTGTGGAGTGCAGGACATAAGCCTTGTCATGAAGAAGATGGGTTAGACCAATTCTGCTTGCCTTTCTCTGTAGGCTTGCACTGTGCATCCCTTCTGAGACGGACTAAGCATGCTGTTTATGGATGTGATTTTATGCTATCAAAACAGTAATGCTATCTCTAGTTCTATTTAGATGTGCTGACACTAATAAGTCTTGTATTAGTAAAAAGATATTTCCCTCTAATAAGGAAGGTTTTGTCAAATAAGGATGCTTTTTAACAGTTTTCACGCATGGAAGAGAAAGGGATGGAAGAGAGGAGAGATGTGTTGCTTTAGCTACACTGATCTAGTTAAAGTAGCACCATTTTTGTGTGTAGACAAGAGCTTAGGAAATGTGCAAGTCTTAGTTTGGGGGCAGGACTTTAAAGCACCCATTGAAGTCTAGTGTCAGTTTTCAAGGCTGAAGAATATTATTTTATTTAGGCTTCCAGACCAGCCTTACTCCAGGAATGCACTTAGGTTGTTTTTAAAGCAAACATGAAATCAATAGCCTGGTGTTCTGCTCTGCTATTTCTTGCCAGAGCCTAAGGACCACACATGGGTTTTCCCTCCTCTTCGTCACACTGCCAGGCGTGCTCTCGGATAACGGCAGGCAGTTCTTGGGGATGAATGCAGAGAGGTTCCAAATGGCCAAACACGCACTGGACATCTGGGCAGGTTTTGCTGCAAAGTATTTTCCATCAGGCTTCTCTCCAGATACTGCCATGAAAGGACCAACTCACACCACCTTTTCACAGATTTTATCCAGCCTCTGACTTCAGTGGGAGTTTTATCTGAGTAAAGCTCAAATAGGAGCCTGTTGGCTTTCCTCACCAGTTACAATGTTCCTGGTGGAAGTTAGGGCTGTGGGTTTCATTTTGACCCTGGCAAACACCAGCCCTGAGAGCAATACAGCACTGTGCCCTCCTGCAAACCACTCCAGTGACTGGTCTCCGCTCAATTTCCCTGGACTCTGGTGCAGGAAAATAACTTTTGTCCATCCTGTGCAGGGAACAGGGGCTTCACCTGGAGTAACAGATTCTGAATGCCTATCCATGTAGGACTGACCTGCAGTTGGGTACCCATTCCCGACTCCAAGCAGCCACCATCCTCATGAGCTAAATAACAGCCTCTGGCCAGCTACTGACCTCTCTTGAGACGTGAATGCTCCTTTGGTTTCTAGCAGCTCCCTCGGGCCAGGCTAACTCCTCTCCTGCAGGGTTTGAAGCTGAACCACCGTATGGTACCAAGACAGGTCCCCAGACAGAAATGAAAACACACATTAGCAAAGAGGAAAGAAACAGGCTAAAATTGGAAGTGACCATTTTGTGTTTGATGTTATTCAGAGGAGCCTGTTCTTCATTTAGGGCATTAATAGTTGTAACAGAAGCTGTAATATTTCAACAACAGTGGTGATTAGGAGCAAAGAGGCAGCTAATCTCCATCTAAAAAGAGCTAACTAGCCCGTCCTTTAGCCCCCACCGCACTGTCACATTTAAATACCATGAATATTCACTGCTTGGCACCCAGCTGGTATCTGAGCTGTTTTGACACAAAAACCTTCAAACTCAAAGAGTTTTTAATCAGTCTGCAAGAGAGAGAAGAAGAAAGTGAGAGAAAGAAATAGGAACAGAGAAAATGAATCAATGAGTTCAACAGAGAGGAGGGTATCCGAATCCAGTTAACCCCTTCCTTTCCCTGCAGATATAAGTGCTGCCTCTGCAGCTCTGCAGCCCTCTCCCAAGCTGCAGGGGAATGGAGGAGGAGCACTCCATCCCCTCTGGGCAGTCCCAGACCTCCTGAGTGCTCAATCCTACCCTGGAACCCCATATTCCTGGGTACCCCATCCTAGCTGAGTGCCCATTCTGCCTGCCTGCCCCATTTCCTCCGGCTACCCCACCCCACGCCAACATCCCTTGCTTCGGGCACCTCCCACTCACCTTCCCATCCTTAAAACGCATCCCCTTCTGCTGGTTGTGCTTGTCTCCTGGCACAGGGCTCTCACCTTTGCCTGTGTTTGTGACTGGTTACTAATATTCTTGTTGCAGACAGCACAGTTTCACTCACGGTATGTGATATGCTTTAGAGCAGCCAGTCTGCTTGCAAAGGGTTTTCATCTCAGAAGGAGGTTTCTCGGTGTTAACAGCTGCCATCTCCAGTATCCTTATTGGAATCTCAAAGTTGCCTACAGCCCACACAAACCTCTCTGCATCAGCTTTTGCAGCAGGATTAACTATGCAGCTACAAACACTGAAAATCATGCCTTGTCCTGCAAGAAATAACCCCACAGTGCTCTGAAGGGTAAAGTTTTACCAGCACTGTGGATCTGGGCTCTGACAGATCACCCAGCAGTCCCCAGTTAACCCGGGTCAATCCCATACCCACAAGTGCATTTCTGTCAAACTAGTCTAAGCACACAACACAGAATTTATGCAACTTTATGCTGTTATGTCTACTTGTGGTAGACAGTTTTTAGATGATTTGGCAGGACAGTAGTGTGGTGTAGGAACTGGTCTACTCCAACAACTTGCCATGAAAAAACGGACTGGTCTAAATTTTCTAAATGTGTTTAACTTGGTGGAGTGCTAGATCCATGTTTCATGTCATATGGCTGTGGCATTTTTTATCAATACTGGCGACCCCAGAGTCATTTATTCTCTAATCATACCGCAGCCTAAGGCTTGAAACTTTGTGGCCCAGGCTGCAGACCTCAACCATGTGTGGGGAATCTGTACTTGCACCTCAGCTGGCAGCATGTTCAGAGAACAGTGGGGACTCTTCCAGCCTACTGTGTCTTCAAGGACTCTGTTGTGGGCTTAAACTACACATAGGTTGTGGTCTCATTTGCCTTCAGGGTCTTTAAAAATGAGATGCACCTCAAAAGCCAATGTTCCAGTCCTTTTAAGGAAAACCTCTATCAAAGTGAAGTATAGAAGCCTGGGACTAATTTAGGCAGATTATTATGGTCACTGCAAAGGATACTGGTATCCAGGAAGGTGCTGTTGTGCAGACCTTCCAAGGCAGGCCTGTGCAGTTGGAAACAAGAACACAGTGGCTGGAAGTCCAAGGCCAATGAGGAAAATAAGCAACTAGCACTGGAGGAGCAAAGCTGCATCTCACTGGCAGTGGAACAGAAGATCTCTTGGGAGAACAGAAGAGAGCAGGGTTAGTGAGGAGCCTGAAGGCCCTGCTATGTGGTGTGATGAAAAGTGGTGCCACAGAGGAGGGACTGGGAGCAGCACGGTGGCGATGCTGTGTGTCAGATCTGCACTACATTGATGGAAGTGGAGGTGGAACCTTATGGACATCAGGGAAAGACAGCAAGGAGAAATTAGTGGAACCAAGATGGGAAATGAGAGTTTGGGAGCAGGTTTTTCCTGTGTGGGTTCTCCAAATCTAAAGCTAGAGTAAGATTTATTAGGAGTTGCTGAAGCTGTGGTGACTTCTACTGAATACAGTCTGGGACTCCTTTGGGAGGAAGAAGTAGAAAGATATGGGTTCCACATTTCCTTAGTGCTCTCAAGATCCTCTGATGCTCTCCAGATACAGAGATCTCACCCAGGGCTTTAAAATTTACAAGCATGAACACAATAGCCAAATGTGCTTTGTAATCTCTTCCCAGGCAGCAGACAAAGTGGGTTTTGCATAGATTGGTACTTATTCTATTCAAGTTGATAATTATTTTGAATGGAATACTCCCCATGAAGCATATCTGGAACAGTATCAAACCCTATGGGCTGTGGGAGGCACATCCATCAGCTGCACTCTGGGGTGTATTCTGGAAAAGCTCACAGCTGGATAGGAGGATCCATTTTCCTATATACTTAAATGAGAAAATAGCAAAGCTTTTCTTCAGTCTCTTCTTGCCAACATCTGGCCACGACTTAAAATGAATTTGCACAGTTGCTATGAACTGTATCTGGGCATGCTTTTTTTGCCTATGGAAAAATGTGGGAATCTAATAATCCAGTACAAAAAGAAGGTGTTCCAGCTAATATGTGCCTCAAAGACCCTATGGACATGGATTTGGAATGTTTTTGAGGAGATGGATCAAAACTATTTGATTTGATATTCACCTACAGTTTTCTGTGTTGCCTGACTCCATCTTATTTGCATGCAGCCAACAAGTTCTGTATTAGGAAAGGAAAATCCAGGCTGAGCTGCAGGCAGCAGAGGTGTTGAACTGGCAGCTCTCACCCACCTGAGTCCACTCTCTCCCCATCCTGTCCCAAGAGGAGCATGGTGCTGCTGTGGTGCTGCTTGGAGGGTGGGGGACTCAGATAAGACATAAAACAGAAGCTGTGGCCATCTGTGGCCATTAAAATTCCATGACACCTTTTGGTACTGAAGCAGCTGGCGCTAAAAGTAGCCCACTTGCAATACAAGGCAGACAAGTCTCGTGCAGCCTGGTGAGAAGGTGCCTCATGAGATTTCACCGGTGTTTTTCCGCCTGCAGCGAAGAATGGGGCAGACCTTTACACTCACTGCCCAATAGTCAGTACTCCCAGAGCTGGAAGCAGAGCTGCTGCATCCCTGTGACCAGAAACAAAGCTGAAAAGGAAAGAGCTATGTATGGATTGTACAGCATGCTAATAAGAGAGCTCTATTGTTCCTGCAACTGGATTTACACACACAGTGCTGCTGGATGGTGGAACATAAATGGACAAGTCTATTTGCAGGAGGTAGAACCACAGAACAGTTTGGGTTGGAAGGGACCTTTAAAGGCCATATAGTCCCAATCCCCCCCAGAATTTTTGAAGTTTTTGGGATCCTTGCAGCAAGCCACAGTGAGATGTAGCCTGACACTCCAAGGTTGTTACGTGAGATAAGACTCAAGCTCTTGTTGTAGATTGAATCACATCTCTGCAACTGTTAGAAAACTAAACTTGGGGTGAAAGAAAAGGCCCTACATAAAATGAACTCTAATCTACTACACAGAGGAGTAGAAAGCTGTGGTGATGGTGGGGACCTTTACTGACTGACAGTTTACAGATCCCATCCTCGGCACTTGCTCTCATCCTGGAGTCTCCCTGCTGTGCAGTGACCCAGGGCAGGAACCAATCCAACTGAAAAATAAACATTTTTTTCCTAGAGTTGTTTTTTATTTGGATGAGTTCTCTGGGCTCATTCACCATGTGCTACACAGATAGCATGCTAGCATAGCTGATCGTGCAGGGTATGCCACAGCCTGACCAGAGTGCTCTTCTGTGTGCCAGGCCTGACCTACAGTTTGCACAGAAGGAGCAAGGGGAATAAATGCTTCTCTCAAAGACTCTTCAGTAATTCTCGAGGAATCAGTGCAAATCATCCCAAAATGCTGCTACTGGGGCTTTGCAGTTGATGCATAAGGACGCTGGAGCTTTAGGAAACTTACTGTGCAGCATCCTAAAACTGAAAAACAACAGCAGCACTTTATGCCTTGTATGTCTGTAATAGCTCTCTTGCAGAATCCTATCTTCTCTGTCCTTCTCTGTGAGGAAAAAAATCTGGTATTTCCCTTTGCTCCTTCCCTGGCACATCCTGTGTGCCTGGGAGCTTGCTCAACATTCCTGGTATGTCCTCTGTTAGGAAGGTGTTGTGTCTACACCCCAGGGGAAAAGCTGCTTGGTTTGGCATTGGCATCGTGGCTGGAATCCCTGCGGCACCAGCCCACCTCAGCCGCTGCCCAGGGCTGTGAACCCTTTCTGGCTGCTGTGTTCCATCTCTCTGCTGCTGCTTCCCAGGCAGCATGTGAACCTCTGCGGTCTGCTCTGCCTTCTACAGGGAATGGGTTAACGCTATAAAATAGTCTTTTTATGGAACCTCTTGGCAATGCAGAAAACTTTCCCATTGCCAGAGTGTTCTTTTTATTCAACAATTTGTTCCCAGAAAGCAGCCCATTTAAACAGGTTTTGTCTATTAAGGGGCTTCAGCTGCATTTGGGGTTTTTTTGGCTTATTCAGTGTGCTGTGAACTACAAAATAGTGTCCTACAATAGGTTTGTCTGAGGGAACTGAAGTGTGTACTCCTGTGATTCTGCCTACTGTGGGAGCTCCTTGAAAGCCAGATGTCACATCCAAAGAGTAATCTGTGTTTACAAACACATGGCCACACATACTCAACATTTTCAGCAGCCACCAAACTGAAATTCAAATCCTGCAAATTTGCTTCTCTACCCACCTGCCCTGCACACAGCCAAAGCAGGAAAAAAAACTTTCCAGAACTTGGATGGGATCATCTCTTTTATTTAGGAAAACACACATTGCTGTCTGCAGAGGGCTGAGTTTAACTTCCCAGCTGGGGCCTCTCATCTGTAAATTCTTGAAGACAGAAAAACACCAACTGCTCTCAAGATAATCCAATTTCGCTTCTTTCCCACTCAGAGGAAGACTGCCTACTCCCCCACTCCATGTGGGTTTCAGTCTGGCAGAACTTCTCCCAACCACTATACCCCGGGCAAGATCCATATCAAAGCTTCAGCCCCCCAGGGATCATTAGAAGGCATTTATTTCTGCATATTCCGGTTGGGGATGCAGGGGCAGGGGTGGAGGAGGCAGATAACTTTATTCACAATGCAAATAGGCTGCCCTTACTTTCAACCTTTTCTTCAAACCTGGAGATATTAAAAAAACATGAGCTCTTCTAAAATAATAAATACACCAATTCTGCTGGATGTTATATTGCTGGTGCCTCCAGAAGAGTGTCCTGGCACCATTTCATGGAAAAAGCCAGTGAAATCTGTTAACTCTGCTCTTGCCCTCACTCCCCAAATTGCTGGTAGAAGTTCACTCAAGTGGGCTGAACCCATATTAGAGCACTTGGCTAATTTAAGAAAGATTGTTAGTAGGTAGTTTTGCACAACAGGACTAAGATGCTTCGAGGACTGAGGGGAAAGTCAACCCAATTCTCTCTGCAAATTTGAAGCACTAGTCTGTGATTTACTAATAGGGAGCAGTGAGTTATTAAGCTCATCACAGCACAGCATCGTGCTCCTCTAGTCCAGAGGGAGCCAGCTATTTAATAAATCAGAAACCAGTGTTAAGCTACAGGGATAAAAGGATCTACATTAATATGAAAATATTAATATCTGGAAGAGCAGATTATAATCTAAATGGGTTAGAATGAGATAGCACCATTGTTTAGAAGAAACAGCTTGCTCCTAATCTCATTAGAGCTGTAATCATACTAGCAATGGAAGATATCTTCAGACCCTTGAAAGCAGTTTGGAGGCCTGGTAAATGTGGTGATCATGCTGGGTGGGTTCAAAAAGCCACCTAAGTCTGCCTTTCAGTATCAGCTGGATGACCTGTCTGAAGGAAGCAGAATGTTCAACTGAAGGGGATGATGTGGCTTTTCCTTCTGCATGACATGCAGCTTTGCAGAAGTTGTGCACCCCTTGCAAAAGTGAGCATTGCCCAGAGATGCTCACGGCTGAGAAGGTTTCTCTGCTCCACTTCGCTCCAAAACTTTACCTGGAGCCACAGGGCAGGCAGGTGGAAATCTGTAAGATGAGGCTATGTTCTCTCTCCCTCACTTGTACAAACCAAAGGGGACTTGGCATAGCAGTGCTTGCTATGAAAGTGTAGAAAAGGATAGAGTCAAATTCAGGGGCTGTTTCCCCCCAGGCCATGCCCCCAGAGCAGCCCCTTCAGGGTCCTCTTCCTTGTCTTTGCACTTGCCTCAGGCACAGCTGGATGTGAAGGAAGCAATCCTTCCTGCTCAAAGATTGCTTCCTTCCAGGCCTCCCATTTTTTCCTCATGTGTATTGAGTGGAGCAAGCCTGCCCTGGCAGAGACTGTGATGCAGCCTGGGCACATGCAGGCAGCTCCCTGAAGACATGGTGATGGCTAGCAACCTGTCTGTCTGCATTGGTCATGTCCAAATGATAAAGGTTCCTCCTCTGCCAGCAGGGCAGCTACTTACCTGGGTTTCTCTCTGCCACCTTCTAAGACATTCACAGATTGCCTCCTCACTCAGCCCCCAAGACAGCCTCATTCTGCTTCCAGGAGCCTCAAACATGGTCCCAAGTTTGGGGCTCACAGCTATCTCCAATTGTCTTTCATGTCTTTTTGCACAGGATCTACAATGGATGGTCAGCATCCCTGCTCCCAGGTCTCTTGCAAACCATCTTCTTTCAATGTCATTAAATCTTCCAGGTCTGTGTCCAACTGAATGGCTCTGAGAGGGTTTTGTATAAAACAGACATCTAATCAAGTGAGAAGCCTTCAGCATTTACTCATTGAAGCATGGTGTGGTTTATCTTGGGGCTTTTCACCAACTGCAGCATGCATGTCCTGCAGCTCAGCCCTCAGCTCACCAGCATCAGCACGGTGATCTGAGCAACAGCATCGTGTTTAGCTCATAAGAATTGTTCTCAGACTTCATCATGGGGGTAGTTGACCTTGGCAGTACTGTCACATGGTGATAAACCCAAAAGCTCAGTTCAGAGACGTAATTTTTTTCAGCCTTTTTGTCTTAAATCCAGTCAAAGTGTGAAATGGCCCAGATTTAATTAGCAGAGAAAATTCTGCAAAAAAAAAAATGCAACAACCATTACTGATGAGAAGGGTGAAGCCAAAGTGAGACTCATTGCTAAGAGCTGTTATTTTCCTCTGGCACCTGTGACACTTCCAGCCTTAGTCACTGAAGTAAATTTTCTAGCACAACCTTCAGCGAAGTGCCCAGTCAGGCCAGCAGTCTGGCTCATGCTTGCTTCATTACAGACCCCTGTCATGAGACATTGCAAACAGACAAACTATGGCCCAGCTGCCAGGCCAAGGCTGGCACATAGAGCTTAATCCACTCAGGATATGAAGGACCTTCCATAACACATGGTTTTGATTTTCACAAATATTGAGTCTATTCTTTGCATTAATGATAAAGTGGATTAAACATGCACCATTTTCCTAGATAATGCCCCTCTGGAGTTTCAGTGGGACCAAAGTGGATCTGGCATTTAAACTAAAGAAATCCCTGTTTAACGTGTGGGAGTCTCTGGAGAGGTCTCAGATCTGCATTGCAGCTGTGAAATACAGCATCTTCTCTGTTGCTTATCAGAGATCTATGTTTCTCCTGGGAAAATTTTGCCCAAAGGATTCAGCCCTTGCCAAATTTTCTACTGGAATTTGTTTGTTTATTTTATATTTCTTTTTAAACATCTGAAACCAACAAACTTAAAATATGCTCTAAATCTATCAACTTGAGTTAATCTCTTAAAATTAAATTATAAAAAAATTAATTCCTTCAGGCTGCCAACTTCTATTTCTAAGACTTAGTCTAAAATAGATTTAAATGACTGAAATTCTAAACCCAGGAAATGTGAGGTTTAATTGGAAAGAAACACAGTTTTTCTTTTCTCCTGTGCTACTACACCTGCTCTTAACATCTGATTTTTCTGAATTTTAAAATGGTCCATCTCAAACAGGCATGTGAGTGTATAATGGTGTTCTTTTGACCCCTGTGCCCACTTTGCAGCCACAAGGAAATACAGGTACCCAAGGAACAAGTCACTCAGGGATAGCTCTGCCTCATCTCCTCCCCACTCAGTCCTCCCAGAGAGCTTTCCCCTTTTCTGTGCTCTCTTCCTTTGTCATGTCTATACTCATTTGTCATGCAAAAAATATCAGGGCAGGAATGGAGCCAGATATTTTAGGTCCAGTACATTATCTAATATTTTCCATGGTTTCTACCATGCTGAAAGGCAGAATTTTGCCATGATGCTGGGTGGACCCTGGAGATGATATTTGGCTGTGAATGCAGCTACATTTCCCACAGCTTCAGCGGTGTTCCAAGCAAGTGGGTGGGCTGGGATCTATAAATACTAATCCATACTTCAGTTTATAGGGAGGGATGGTCGAAAACACACAACTACAATCTGTTCAGAGAATTTATAAATATTAAATCCTCAGGAGGTATCTCTGCTTACTTCACAAACATCTGTTTGTTGGAAATACCATTCTGATAAACAATTTCCTCAGCCTCAGCATTGTAGCAGTACAGACATTACAGGTGAGGATGATCATATGGTCCTTTTTGGTCTTTGTGCAGGGTTGTTCTCCTCAGTACAAAGGTGTAGGACCAGAGTTCTTTTCTCACAGCTACACCATACATAGACATCTGCAACACATGAAGCACTTGGGCATCAGCAATCATAATCAAGCCCTGAAAGTGAAATTTCAAGGAAAGGTACTCCCCAAGGATCTACAGTCCTCTGGGTAAGATGCATTTTGAACTCTAGTGATGCTAGATGGAGATCTTCCAGTGTATCTCAGCATTAAATATGTTTGTCCTGGAAATAGCTTCAAGTGCATATTTTGAATGAAGTCTGTTTGCTCTGGAGAGAGCTACTGGTCAACTACTTGTAGCTATTTTTCCCATGTCATCATCTGGAATCCTGCTAACTGGTAACATACAGATCTGTCTGATGTAATGTATGGCCAAGAATGGAGAATCCCAATTTCTGCCTGTTTCTGGTGGCTATCCAGGGCATATGGTATTCACTGAGGAGGACAGTGTGGGAGAACAACCTTCTAATAAAAAGTGAATTCTGATGTTTGTATCTGTATCCAAGCTGTTGCAGTGTATATGACTTGTACTTTAAGAGCCTTGCTGCCCTGTCTCACTAACCTGGAAAAGACTTTGGAATATTAAATAGAGAACAATCCCACTATCAGCAAATAATCCTCTAAGAGATAAATACGGTAAAAGAGTCATACTTGTCGTAGTCAATATTGATATAATCTCAATTCCATAGGTTATTGCATTTGAAGAACTATTCTGGAACTATTCAGAGAACATACATGTGATGGGGTAAATGAGTAGAATATGATTTATCTTTAAAAGGTCAGGCTGTGTACCAGTACATATTGCTAAAAAGTATATTTCATCATATGACCAGCTGGCTGAATGTCTTACT
Organism: Vidua chalybeata; assembly: GCF_026979565.1. Lineage (NCBI taxonomy): Eukaryota > Metazoa > Chordata > Aves > Passeriformes > Viduidae > Vidua > Vidua chalybeata. The sequence continues at coordinate 12,372,834 of NC_071536.1, read as the reverse complement.
ATGATACAGCACCATCGTGGTACTGTACATTTTCAAGACAGGGCTAAATTCAGATCCTGGCTCCAGCTGAAGGGCTCACGATGCCATGACTTGTTTGGGGCACTTGCTGAAGAGGAATGCAAAGTTCAGGGTTGGATCCAGACCGAGAGCCCCAGAGTTCCTATTTTCCTGCTGCCAGGAGCACTAGTTTTGGTTTACTTGCTTGACTAGGAATGAATGGGACTGGCTTGGTTTTCTTCCAGACAGGTTTTACTTTGCCTCATTATAAACTTCACCATGTACTGTCCTTTCCCCTGCCTTATCTCTCTGTCTCCTTCAAGGGCAATGCTGGAATGTAAGAGGGGTGCTTTTGCTGGGAGCTGTTCTGAGCTGAGAGGACAGGCAAAAGTGACCCTTTATCCTGCTTGGTGTTTCAAACAGCTTCCGCCTGCGGGGAGGGGATGTATTGAGAATGTGTGAGAGAAAACACTGAAAAGGGAAAAAGGCACAAAAAGGGAGGAGAAAAAAAGTACAGCAAGGAAGCTAGAGACAAACTTCAAGTTGTGGATTATTTCTCACCCAGGCTCTAATTAGGAAGCCTCTTATGGGACTGTGAAGCTCTCAGGCTGCCAAATGTCAGCGTGTTTATCGGAGATCAGGCGAGTCTGCAGCAGTGAGTTTGGTGCCATGATCCTCCCGGGTCCTTCCAGCGTGTGTGATTCACTCGGCACTGGCACCTCCGGGGGCTTCAAGGCGCAGTGGAGGGCTCCTTCTTCTCCTTTAAAAACCCAAAATTAAGCCCTTTCCTGGGATTTGGCCTCTTCATGCTGGTTCTGCATGGAGAGGGTTAACCATACAGTGCAGAGCAGCTTCAGCGTATGTGACTCAGATTCCCGGGGAAATCCCCAGCTTATCTGATGGAGCCTGTTAGTCTGCTAATTGAATAAGCTCCTATTAAAAGTGCAATGTTTTTTAATGACTGCTAACAACGGGCCAGATTCTGATCTGATCTTTTCGCTTGGGTTGGTTTTTGCTGCTGGTCGGGCCCAAGCCCTGATTGCAGCCGGGCAGCCACCCCCAGCCCCACCGGTCCCAGCAGAGCTGCAGCCGGGCACTGAAGCCAACGCACCGGCTCCAGGACGTTTGGGGTGCCGGTGAGCTACCGGCCGCTGTAACAGGCAGGAAGCTTTTATTTGAGATCTCTAGGAAAAGACAGAATCCTGGCAGTGCAGCCAGCAGATGAAAGCATTTGTTGGGAGGCTACCAAGGATTTCATGTAACGTAATTGCTGCGAATATTTTTTAGTGATTCGAACTGTGCTCTGAATAATTAACTTTCCCGGTGTTGAAATCAGGTTGATTTGTTGATTCTGCACATAAGATGTTGTCTGTGTCTGCCTAGGAAAAATGTTGTGTATGGCTCTGCATAGGTACATTCAAACCCTAATTTTAATTAGAATTATGTGTATAATATCTATAGCTCCTTTTTCTCAACAGGAATTGACTTTGGGAAGGTATTTGCCTAACAGGAAAATTTTAAAAAATGTGATTAGCATTTAAAGTTAACTTAGCTGGGTTCCAGGGTACTTCCGGAGGAGACCATAACACTTCTGATTTCAGCTAGGCTCAAGTTGGAGTTGAGCTCTTTTGCATGACCCTGTGACCACATTTGCCTTCCTTTTCTTACCTGGAATTCCCAGTGGGTAACCCAAGCCTACTTGACATCAGAACCATGTAAAGTTTTCTAATAAGACTTTTTTTTGTTGTTGTTGTTTTTTCTTGTAAGCCAGGAATGAGATCTGACCACCTTCACCCCCACACATCTCCACACCTACTCATCTCCTTTGTGTCCTTTTTGCTTTTCTCCTAGGAAAGTTTCTATTAAAATGCAGAAGCTTCTTTTAGGATGTCCCATACGTTCACACTGGCACTGAGCTGCTGCTTTAAAAGTTTCATAGCAACCCCGTAAGTTGTGTTTTTTTCCACACAATAACAATAACGAAGTGTCAAAAATCTCAAGTTGCTGTTATCAGAGGCAGAGTCTAAACCCCATTTCTCAGCCTGTTTTCTATTCCCCACTCCCGAGTTGTCAGATGCTGTGACATGGCTCCATCACACCACGACTAACAGTCCCAACAAACAGAAAATGATATCCAACTGGCAAACACGCTGTTTACTTTCCAGAAAAATTGCACTTTCCCATCTGACAGCTGATCAAGGGATCTCCTGCTGCTGTCAGCATGAAGAAGTGTTTAAACACAGGGATGGAAGTTTAAACATTTTCTCATTATCACAGAATAAAAAAAAAAAAAAATAAATAAAAAATAAAGGCATTGAGTCTCTCCGACCACCTGCTGTGCCAGTAATGAAGCGATGTCACATGACCAGCCGGCGAGGACTTTTATCTCTGCCCCAATATCATTACTGAAGTGACACCTGTCACATGACCCACATCAGAGCTTTCATCTGGGCTCCCCAAATGCAGTTCTGGCTTGTGAAGGGGATTTTCCTGGCATTTCCCTCCCCCCACACACACTTTAAAGAGCATTGCCCACTTGCACCGTTACAGACAGGGGTTTGCTAGTTTTAAAGCCCTTGGATATTTTCTTGGGCATATATAATTTGGCCAACAAACTTGCTCCAGGCTGAAACAAAACAGAATCCTGGTCTGGGAAAGAAGTTATTTCATTTACTTCCAGATGTTTTTAAAGCAAATATTTAAGTCTGATGTTAAATTCTCTTCATGTAAAGGAGGATGTTAAAGGATTTCTCAAAAACCTCAGATTTGTTTTTGGTTTTTTATTAGGTGGTGAGAAGAAACAGTTTGATGACCCTTAAGCACAGTGATCTCCATTTACATGCACTTTATAAACTCTCACCTGCTTTACCAAAGCATCCCGCCCCTGCCAAAAGAAAGTATTTTCTGGGAAAAAAAAAAAAAAAAAAAAAAAAAAAAGGAAAGGTCAGTCCTGCACCTCTTTGCTAATGTCTGGGACTTTTTGTGAGATGTTCAACAGCAAACATTTGGATTTGAGATGGGCCCACATAAATGACAGCAGTACCGAGCTGTCATTACTTGCCAGAACCCATTCAGTTATTATCTCAAAACAACATCAGACATTCAAATGTGACAGGGGATGATCACACCACAGGAACTAGATGTGAGCAGGCTGGAGTTAAGAGAATATGAACTTCATGGATTTTCCTTTCCTCCTTTCCTACTCCCCACTCATCCATGAATGAAGTCTGGTACTTTTCTCCCTGCATAATCTGATTCAGCTCACTAAAACAACGAAAAACTAACTCAGCAAAACAGTTCATAGTCTTCCATCTGTTTAGTGAGTAAAATCAGTTCTTCAAGGGCTTACAAAAGTGCCAGAAAGAAAAAGAGAAAGACTGTAAAGCTTGAAGCAGGGAGGGAAGTGGGGGAAGCAGAACTGCCTTTTTAGGTGGCACTAACTTGGTACATGAATTCAGACATGTTTCTTGTTACCTATTCTTTCTGACTCATTACAACACTACATCTATTTTGCCCGAAGGCTGTTGCCCCTGAGATGGTGCAGGCCAGGGGATGGAAAATCTACAGAGATAGTACTCCTGATGTAAATAGTATTCCCATTAGTTGAGGAGAGGAGTGGTTAGGAGTCAGTTTCTCTCTGATGTGGCATTTTAGGCATTGGGTCTACAATGTTGAGTTAATGAACAGAAGACTGCTGGGTTGCAGCATATCCAGGGTCATCCTGGCTTTCTGTCCCTTTAGATACAGAATTATAAGGTATCATTTGACTCTTTGGCAATTTAGCATATGGCTAAATTTAGCAATGACATGGCCATTACGGGGTGGAAGCTATGTAAAACAGCAAAGCCATTCTGTCCTACTGCTCTAGGGCAGAAGAAATTTACAATTGATGCTCTGGATAGACCATGAGGAAAAATGACTCAGTTCTCATCATTAGATCCCTCACTGCCCATGTATAACAAATCCTTCCATTTAGCATATCTTGAACATTCAGTTGCTCTCAATTAGGAGCAGACATTCAGCCACAACCATCCTACTGCAGGCCCTGGAGATCCTGCTTCTTCACTGCTCTTTGTCCTGACATCTCCAAGAATGCAAAAGGAATGCAAAACAACCCCTATCCCAACTTGGGCATCATGTACAGCTGCTCTGTTCAGTATTGCAAAGGGAGATCAGGTAATTGAGAGTGGCTGATGTTTGGGAGATCCAAGTCCATGCAATCTAGAGGTAGAAAGACTTTTGGGACACAGCTTGCCTTTTCATCAAGGCAGAGAATTTTAAGGAACATAACCTAATGAAAATCTTGTCCTCTTAACTGAGCAGTGCCTGCAGATAGTCTATGTCCCCCTTAATGTAGCTAATCTATACATTCCTAAAATTATGTCTGTAGCAAGGGCAAAGGGGAACATAAACTGTTGTGCTGCTTCCTGCCCATATCTGCAGTGTGTATTTGGTAAACGATGGACTGGAGTGGGGCTGGAGATGCAGCTCTCTTGACTAAAAGCTCACCTTTCAGCTGTTTCTATGGCTGCCACCCATAGCTCCTTGACTGGTTTGGTTCCAGTGCCTCAACACTCTGCATAATTCTTGGTCAAAGAAGTTCTCCCAGCAATGCCAGTGACACTACTCAGATGAATAAAAATATTCAAGGAGGTTTGTATGTCTGCACCTCAGTGATTTATCTTTGTCTTCCTTTTCTTCCCAGATGTGCTGTGAGGTTGCACCAAGGCTACTGGTTTCTATGTCCCAGAGCTAAGAAAAAGTATCCAAGATAACTGCAACCAAGCAGACTAGTACTTAAACACAGTGAATTACTTGCTTTCCCAATTCTTCCAGGAAGAATTCTATGAGAAATTTCATAGTAACTGCAGTTGGGAAAGAGGTTTCTGATTTCCCGATGTATCCCCATCAGCACTCACCTCAGATTAGCTTTCCTTCTTATGGTCTGTCAGAGCCTTGAGATCAAGGAGATTAAAACACCGTGAAAACTCATTAATGAGCCAGGACTCTCTGCAACAGCTGGACCAAAAATGAACTGCATTTGGCTGCATCTTAATTCTCTGCCATCTCCCCTCTGCTCATCAACACCTGCACACATTTGGGATGGTGTATAAGACCCCTGAATTCAGCTCTAAGCAACCAGTCTGCAATGCACATGTCTAATGCTCTGCTGGTGTGGAACCAGTATGCTGGTAATCCTGTTAGTAATGGCAGAAGCTCCCTCTAGGAAATTATCACAAATAGTCTTAAACAATTCCTTTTGTTGACAACTCTATCCAAGAAACCGTCTTCCCTGGAGACTTCACTCAACTTTTGACTAATCCCCTCCTTCCCTCAGGAGCTCTTTTGTTGAAGGAGATTGTAGGCATACCCCAGGAATGACAGGTCTCTGTAAGCCTTGGATGAGCCTCTACATTCTTTCAATTGTCAGTCCCCATCTGTCCTGTTTGTACATCAATCTTCTGGTCCAGGGAGCTCTCTATTAAGTGACACATGGCTGAGTATATTCTGCAAGTCCAATGTCCAGACTGTGCTGTTACCTCTTCGTTGCCAAGTCAATCCTTCTCACATTGCTTTCTGAAAAACAAAAGACAGGACATCTGCACAATTTCATTCCCTTCTACTGAAAGGTGACTTTTGAAAAACACACACCCCACCCCTCAAACTGTGTCCTTGTTTTATAATCTCAAAGACTTTTCTTCATTTTGTCAATATAAGGAGTTATTTCAAAGGTCCTTGGTGTAAGGGAGGGTACAATTTGCCCCTATTGCAGAGGAATTCTATTAGGGGAAAAATCCATGGCCTAAGACCTGAATCAAAAAGAAAAATAATTCCCAATTACAAATATTCAGCAGGGCTAGTGCCTTCAGTTATTCTGCTTGTTAAAAGCTGGTTTAAAACAGGCTCTTCTCTTCCTGTATATTCAATTACACTTAGCTGGTACAGTATCACATACATGTAGGAGGTACAGCATTAGATAGCTGAATATTTATTTTGAGAGGCAGAATGAGAACAGTAGCAGATTCCAATGACCCATATGTTCCTCCTCAGCAGGTAGAGGGAAAGTGGTGGGTGGAATAGGGCAGAAAATGGGTGGAGTGTTGGCATGGAGTATATATCACCCTGGGATAGACAACTGACAGTATCTCATCTTTTCCTGAAACCAGAAGGAGAACAAGGAGGAATCTGTGATGATGTTTTGTCCCTTGCTGTGTTGCTCAGGGCCCATGGATTCAAGATGGAGCCTGGTATGTTTAGGTTTTTTGGTTTTGTCTATTTTTGTAACTTAACTCAGGTTGGCAAAGGAAGGAAGGCTGGCCAGTTTCATTATGTTCCCAGGAAATTCCATTCTCTCATGTGCCAGTGTCAGGCTGTTGTGCTTTAGATGCCTATCTGCCTCTCATTAGATTTGAAAAAGCATGCAGAAGCCCCTGCTTTCCATTAGTAGCCTATTAAAATGACAAAAAAATATTACTGTTTCATTTATAACCTTGCTTGCATTTCTGAATCCAGATGCCTTTTTTAAAAAGAGAATTAATAATATGAACACTATCACATATAGAATGTTTTCCTGCAATGAACTGCAGAAGAAAACTTGAGTTGACATTTAAGCTTGTTTAGCATGTTTTGTAAGCAGCTAAAAAAAGGGACACAAGCATTTTGAGGACAGGTTAATATATAGCAAAAAAAGTTAAGAGTTTCTCCTACTAGTTGCAATTTTAAATGTTGTATTTGTGAAATGCTCTCTAAATAATTTTAAATGGGCCCAATCCAAGTTCACTGAACATTGATACATGAGTGCCCTACTCAAGTGAGTTGTCCCAGAAGCCTTAGTGGAACTGACAGCCAGCTTTTCTGGCAGGATTAGTTCCTCTCTGATCGCAGAGAGGGAAAAGCCATCCTGTCTGCACTCAGCTGAGCAGGTGAGCAGGGAAGGCATTCAGGCTGCTTCCAAAACCCAATCTGGTCACAGCACTGGCAATGTCAGGTCTTTCTTAAAAGGATTCCAGGCTGGCCTCTCTGTCTGCTGTTGTCTACATGACGAGGGCAGAAGGGGTAGAGAAGCTGTCAGACCAGGCACTGAGTGCTGGGACCTGATCCTATTGCAGATACAGGTCATCTACATGCATTTGGAAGCACAGATGGGTAGCTGAGGTGTGTCCTAAGGTTGCCTCTTAGCTTGGCAGACAATAAGACAGTCAAACTAATTTGGCTTCAAAATCAGTTTCCAGGTCTGCCCTGCAAGCACAGACCCAGCAGTGACACTGACAGGACACATGCTGCTAACAAATGCACAAAGTAAACAAAGAGACAGGATATAATAAAAGGACAATCTCTGGTCATTTCTTTTAATAACAGTGATTTTAAGCAAGCTTTTGGTCTTCTGTAACAAAAAGATGAAAAATACTGATGCTGAAGCATAGTTTTGAAACCTGACATTAAAATAGTGATTAATTAAAACCAAAGATATTACAAGATAAGGAGATTTTGCCTAGCTCTGCTCAGGTTCCAATTCATGTGAAATCAAAACAAGTAAGCTATGAAATGTGAACTCAGTAAGCAAGGACAAATGAGAACAAAGCAATTTGGTCAGTTTAAGCAATGGGGAAATGAAGCAATACTTTGACTGGGGAGGCATTGGAGGAAAGGGCATTGGTCTGGGATTTGGCAATATAACAAAACAAATCCAAACCTCCCATGATACCACTGAACATTGTTCACTGGGGGCCATTGGCTTGCTGATCTCTTCTCTCTGAATGTGAGATTTCCCACTTTGTTCTCACCCTGGAATCTGATCATCCAGCCCCAAGTATCAAGTCTATTTTCCCACCTTCAATACATGAAGGACTACATGTCCTAAGGGTGATGGCAGCAGCTTTGACAATGGCAACTACATGCTTACCCAAGAATTATTAGTCAATCATCCATGATTTCTACCAAAACTTGCTTGAACCTCCTGAGACACGGCCTTTTCGGTAAGATGCAAACAGGTCACAGATTTCAGGTTGCAGTCTCACCCCTGGAACTGTGAGCACTGATTGTCCTGTGGAAAAATCAGGTTAAAGAGAAAGCTGCAAAATTCCTTCATTATGCTACTTTCTTCATGCTCTCCTGTGACATTAGCTGCAATATAAACTAATTCAAGATCCTATTTCTCACAGCTGCATTCCTTCCGATTGTTTTTGGAAAATTATTTCTTTAATCTAGACACTCTTCTCTAGAAATCTCATCTGCAGTTTCTTTTCTTTTTTCTTTTTCTTTCTCTTGGAGCAACCAGCAAAATACTATTTGGTAGAACAGTGGTAGGAAGGTAACCCGCTAATCAAAAGGATTCAAATGGATCTGCACACTGCCAAGCTCTCTCCTTCCCACCCAGCAGAGGGGAAAAAAAGAAAAAGAAAAAAGAGCTAGAGCGAAGGCACAGAGCTTCTCTCCTTCAGCAATCTCACAAATGCAAAACCTTCCACTCCAGTGACTCCTCATTAACTTACCAAATCTGACAGTCTAATTATCGTAGCTGCTTCACGCTTAGAATAAATAAATACTAAAGTGGGTGTTTAAAGAAATTGAGCAGTGAAATTCAGTCATCTAGACAGTCAATAGAGAGTTTATTTTAAATTTTTATATTCTTATGTATTTATATCATTTTAGGAAAGATAATGAGATAGTTGTCTTTCAGGCTAATTGAGTTCCTATGCTCATGGTTGCTTGCTGTCACAATCTCAAACTTAGCTTTAACTTTTGTGCCTTAGAAATCTGATCACTGCCTCCACATTTACTCTTTTCTGCTGATAACTGGGTGAAGTCAGAAGTGCACCTGAGGATGGGAAATGACTGTGTGAGACTTCCAGTCTGGATGTCTTTTCACAGCAAACAAGACAACTAAATCTTTTCAGATTTGCATTTAAGAGTGTTAAAGGGAAAAAGGAAGTTAAAGAAACCTCAGCTATAATTTACAATTAGACAAAACATTGAAAAACATCTGCTAACCTCTGATGCAATAGAGTCTGCCTCCACGAATAGTATTAACAGCACTCCCCCCAAGAGTGGTTTGTCTCCCTGAACAATAAGACCTTTATAGAGATTCTCTGGCCTGAGATCAATGGGAGTCAGAGCATTTGATCCATGTCTGTAGGACTTTGTTTCCACAAGTCATGTGGGCCAAACTTTGCGCCAGTTGCTTTTGCAAGAGCAGGAGCTAGGGAGTGAGCAAAGGAAATTTTCCTTTTCCCATCTTCCCCTTTGCCCTGTGCTCCTAAACAGTGCCCAGTACAATGCCTGCCCCAGGACAGCATGCAGGGAAGAGTTTCAACAGGGCAACATGTCCAGAGCCCTGTGCACTTGGCAAGCATCTGCTGTGATGTTGCAACAGCTCTTTCCTAGGGTGGTGGCTTAATGACACAATACAAATCTTTCATGTCCTGTCAGTATGAAGGCAAGCAGATCTTCCACCACTGTGGGGATCATACCAGGTGAAGTGGGGGGTGCTTTTCCTGAGTTAAGTGAAGATTTGTTTTATCACCTCACAGATAAGAATACTTCTGGCTTAGGAGGGGCAGCTGATTTCCTGCTCATCACCAGCTTTGGTTTATTCTTGTATTAAGACACATTATAAACCGGATTCATACATCTGGTAGGAACATTCTAGGTGTCTGTATGTGACTTACAGTGAAGGATATCTATTTGCTGTGTATAGAGGTCACAAAGCAGAGTGGTAAAAAACATCAAGTGACTATATGAATCTTTTAGCTATGTAGGAGAACCTAGGGAAACCAGCCAACCCAAACAAGGGATGATGAAAGCCAGCTCTTCTTTATATGTCCCCTGTGATAATATACCAGTGCTGGCTAATCCCAACAGTATTGGGGTTTTTGGTAGGCAATGGCTTGCAACCGTAACCTCCTCATTGCCCACACTTGCTTACTTGCTTTGTCTTAGTTTAGACGCAGCAGACATTAAAATGACTGTGAACATCAAGCCTCCCTCCTCCTCCTTGTCTCTGAAAGGCTGAATAGTGGGCTGTTTCAGGAGAAATGGTACAGTGTCTTCATCATCTAGTGCACTGGTTTTGTGTTGCTGGAGGAGATAACAATTAGAGACCAATTGTGCCCAAAAAGAGCAAGTACCTTCTAGTCAAAGCCAGGATCCCATCCATGCAACACACAATCCTCCTCATGGAGCACATACTGGAATTTATTGACTGCTGTGCCAAGGGTATGGCCAGGGTTGAATGTCTCCTACACTGAGATGAAGATGTCTCCTGAGACTGGACATTGGGCTGGTGGGGAAAGGATCTGGCCTCCCTGGCCCCTGTGCCTGTGTGGTTTGGCCCAAGCTCTCCTTGCAGTGTGTTTTCTTGGGAGTGCACTCTTGATAACCCCAAATCCCACTGCTTACCTTCCCTGCTTGCAAGCCTGCTTGCTCTAAAGCATCAGAGGGCAAAAGAGAGGGAAAACAAACCAAATCTATAAGTAAGAATAATAAGCTGCAATTGTTACTGTGTCTGACCTGTCTGACAACAGAGTGAGATACCTCCTCAGAAGGCCCTTTTGCACTTCAGGACTGACACTGAGTTGAGAGCACAGCTCATGCTTTCTTGATTCAAGGATCTCATCTTTCTTCCAGGAGGGATTAATTGGACAGAAAACATTTTGCTTTAGCAGGTGGCAAAGGGTTAGAATGAAGTTTTATCAGAGCTGCTGCAGTGCCGGGCACAAAGATAATTGTCTCAGGATTGGCTCTGGCCAGAAAAAGGACAGCAAATGCTCCAGTTTTACAAAAGGTCACCACTGCCACCCCCTAGGCTAAGCCATACTGAAGGAAAGCTGAAGAAACCCCTGCACCTCTTTCTGTTTTTATATCCAGAAGTGCTGGTGGCATATGTAGAATGAAGGCCACCCAGATGATGAGCGAGGTTTGAACCCAGGCCTCAGGAATCCCCCCCAAAGCTACAGGCACAGGAATGAGCAGCTGTAGGAGAGGCCTATCTGTGGGCCAGCCCCATTCAGAGGACAGAGAACCTTCTTCCTCCCTTCGAACACAGCCTACTCTTTTTTCCAGCACTTTGCACTCAGATGAGCATAGCAACAGCAACCTATTCCATTCTGTAGGAGCTGCTCTCAAGGAAGCAAAGAGCCCTGTGCTCCCTCTCCCCCTTCCCAGGGGCAGCAGCCAGCCTCTAACCATTAACATTCCCCCTAGGAATCTGAAACATGCTATTTGGAGGGGTACTTAACTTCGAAACAGTGATTTCTCCAATTATTTTTCCCCAGGAACTGACCTTTGAAAAATATCCTCTAGCTTCCACCTTGTCATAACAACTTATAAAAAGGACAGTTGTGGATACAGTTATTTCATAAAAACAGAGAATAATTTCTTATGAGAACATTTTATTTTTTCAAATTTTGTTTCCCCTCTTACTCTCCCACACACCTTGGGATTAACCCCCTCTTCTTTCACCTTCAGATCACATTCAGCCCTTCTGCTTTAACTTTCCCTTTCAGAGGATGGCAACTAATAGCCAGCATCCTCCAGAACAAAGTGGGAACAGAATATATTTAAAATCTGCACTGTTATCATAGCAACAAGAATTTTAGAATGATACAGTTAAATTCTAAAAGAGTGTTATGCCAAAGTGACACAAGAGAGCAAATGTCTTAAACAATTATGGCAATAGGAATGGCTACATGGGGAATTATTCAGAATAGCCTAAATTTTACAGGCTTAATGAGTCACTCATGAATATGGTCTTGCCTGATTGTACTGTACTTGTTTCAGCCCCGTGCACTTTGATTCTGTTCTCAAGACATTGGTTGCTATGATAACGCCATGCAGTTTCCTGTCCACATGATACTTCTTGCTGCAATATGGGGGATAATAAATACGGGATGGTGCCTAAATCCAGGTGAAAGGAATCTGTCCCCTCACTGCCAGCATATTGGAGAGATTGACACATTATGCCAGTCTGTTTTCTCATTCCTTCTATTTCTCCTCACTCTCTCCCTTTCTCTCACACTGTCTGTCTCTGTACCTGTTTTTTTCCTCTCCCTCTCTCTCTCTCTCTCTCTCTCTCTCTCAGCACTGACACTTTCATCTTCTCCCTTGGGGATTGGAGATGTCACTGCGGGAAGTGCTTGTCCGCCTCTCTGGCAGCAGCAGAGCCCTGTGGCTTTGACAAACCTCATTTAATTGGGAGGAAGCCAGGAGGGTTTGAAAGAACTGAAACATCCACGAAACTCCTTTTATCAGGCATAATTTAAACTCTGCATGGAAAAAACCCTATATGTATAAAGAAAAGTCAACTTCCCTCCTGCTGTGCGTGCTCCCCTCCTCCCCCCCCGGCACAGGCAGGCTCCTGCGAGATTCCATCTTTTCATTTTTCTAAAAGTGTCAAAGTAGATTTGTGCTCTGTGGCTGGGTGAACAGAAAAGGAATGCAGATGTCTCTCACTCAAGCACATACACACACAGAGCACCTTCTGAAGGGCAGCAGTTTGGGGGATTGGGAGAGATGCTAGCTCGCTGCTCCTCCACTTGGGATGTGTCACAGGAGGCAGAAATTTGGTTTTCCAATAGCTTGACAACACAGTCCATGAAGACTTTTCCTTAAATGCCCCTATCTTAAAAAACATCACCAAACTAACTAGTGTACAGGGTGCCCAGGAGGCAACAGGGAATGCAAGGTCCCTTTGGCCTGCAGCCAAATAGGAGGGAGCTTTCCCTAGTGAGGAGCAGAACTGCAGCTTGAGAGACCCTGTATTTTTTTGTCAGCTCAGGCCAGGAGAGGCACAACTGTGTGTGCAGCTGTGTGCTTAAGAGAAGGGAGCAAGGGAAGAAGAAAATAAAGCAGGTAAAACTGAGGGAGAACTGGTGTGACAGGGTACAAGGAACAGCTGTCTCAACATCAAAAGGGAGTGGGAGGAGCAGTCCAAGGGAATTGGGGCTAGCACACCATGCGGAGCAGATGGGAATTCAGGACATCGGGAGGGACGGTGGGTGAGTTACACTGAACACACAGTGTGAGCTGGGGAAATGTCCAGGCCCTTGGGGTTATAGAATGGGGGAGATGGCCTGTCAAAGCATATACAGCTCTGCTTTGCAGAGAGCCATGGTAGCAGCCCATCAAGGTCCCCTTCTATTAACACAGTGGTCAAGTAGAAGAAAACAGAAAAACAAGTTGTCAAATTTGCCGTGGGATGTAAACTTTGCAGGTTATAGGAGTGGGAAGGGAGTGCAGGCAGAAAAGAGAGACATCCAGGTGAATGGCAGAGACTTTGAAAATAGAAAAGAAACTCACAGTAAATAGCGCGTGCAGCAGCCCTTTCTTGGTGAGATGAAATTGAGAGGTAACTTACCAGCAGGAACCTGATAGAGCTGAGGAGGCAGAGGGCTGAAGAAGCTATGAAGAAGCGCATCTTGTGCAGAGATTCGTCCTCGAGGGAAGGCTGTGAGCATCCTGGAGGCCAAATTCTCTGCTGCTGGCACCCTGCTCATCCTAGGAAAACAGAAGAAAGAATAGCACAGGAGATGAGGACGAGCCAGAAAGCTGGAACCAGAACATGACCCAGCCCTTCTCAGTTTGAGGCAAAGATAGTGGAGGGACACAGGGGAGCTGGATAAACCCACCCCAGCTTTATAGCTTTGCAGGAAATTTGCTTTTCCATCTGAGTTTGACTATGTTGGGGTATGTGCATCCAGGATTTCAGCTCAAACTCATGTTTACAGACCAATTTTGAAAACCAATTTCTGGTTTTTAAAAAGAAGGTTGTAAGTGAAAAAGAAATGATGCTGAGGAGACTATGTTTTACATGTTGTAACTGTAGTATCAGAGTTTGGTGGTACCAGTTTACAGTGACAATCCAAATGTAGAAAATAACGTGACTGGCCCACTGAGAAGACTAGAGGTCAAACCTAATAAACCTAAAGAAAATACCATTTCCTCTTCTCCTACCCCAGTACCAGTAGTGCAGCTGGTTAAAATGTGTTGGGGATTCAAAGAGAAGAATCTGTTTCTCAGGATGAGTGCTTAAAAGAAATGTAATACACATATGCTCCATGCCCAGCAAATACCAATGCCAAGTGGCTGCTCCCTAGAGGAGCACACAGCTGGGGACAAGGAAGTGGAAGAGCGAAAACAAACCAACAAGGAAACAAATAAAATAGTAATTTAGTTTTACAGCTTTTACTTTGTTTGTTTGTTCTGATCACATTTCAGCTTCAGAGCATGGCCTGTTGTGCTTCCTCCCTTGGCCCCCAATGGTGTATCCCCTCCAAGTGACATCAGGGGCTGGGATCCCCCTGCTCCTGCACTCCCCCTCTCTACACAGAACATTCAACATGCTGACATTTTTGTTTGGAGGAGATAAAATGTAAAATATAAAAGAAGAGGAAAAAACACCAAGACAGAAGGAGAGAAAGAGATCTTGAGAAACAAATTTGTAGAAGGTATCTGGCCTCACTGTGGTAGATAATTACTGATTTTTCACCTCCAGAAAAACAGTTCAAGCCCCTGCTTCCTTGGGGACCAGGGACGGGACAAGAAGCCAAAGCATCCTGTCTGAGGCCTCTTGCTAGAGCTGCATGACAGGCTGCCCTTGCCATAGAACAGTCTTACTGGAGACCTTCAGCCCCCGGTCCCTGCTGCTGCAGGCTCCCACTCTGGGCAGCAACACAGTTCCATGCTTCCCAACATGGCTCAGGCTTCCTGGTGGTGGCCAAGCTCTGTGGAGAGCTCCCTTTTGATTTCTTAATTGTTCATGGAGAGTCATGGCTGAGCGGTCTGTATGAAGCAGCTCTTTCCTTCTCCCAGGCTGAGCATTCCAAGGCAGTTATTTGGCCATGGCAGCCAAATGACCAGGACTCTAAGGTAGAGCTGGAGCTGGCCCACATGCAGCCCAGAGCTCTGCCACAGAGGTGCTAGGCCAGCCCCTTGGCTTGGCCTGTAATGGGGTCTGTCAAAGGATTATGGCCAAAAAAGCAGAAGTGCAATATAGCACAGTCACAAGGAATATACTTATTTCTTTGTTCAGGCTGAGAGAGGATTTGTTCTCTTCCAGGACCTGCATTATAAGGGTTTGGGACATATTGAGCTTTCTGTGTTTCTCAAGCTGTGCGTGACAATGGCTGGCATTCCAGTAACCTGTGCTTTGCTGAAAACTTTAGCGTGTTTGTTCAGCCATTTAGAACAGCATCTGAAGAGCAGCACAGTTCCCTCCTAGCAGGGCTGGATCCCAAGCAATCAGCTGAACAGATAATAAACAGCAATGAAAAATGTGGTTATGTCCTTAAAGGATATTTGATTATTGACATCTTCATGTACACAATCTTGAGGACAAATCCTGTCTTGTCTTTTCTTACATATCTATGAAACCTGCTGTGTGTCTCAAAATCAGTTTAAGGGGATTTGATTTGAATGACTCCCTCAGCTAGGTTAGAGCATTTTGTCTGATTATAAATTTCTTTCACTGATACATATATACATTCTGTGTGTGTCTGTGCATATGCACAGTGTGCGTGTGCCTGAAAAAATACTCCCTTCCCTTAGCACATTAGGGAGTGACTCAGCAGTGCTGGTGTGTCTGGTCAAGCTGCATGTGTAACCATGGCCTTCATCTCATAGCTTTGGCCACTAAGAATGTGATTTTTCCCCTCCTAGCTAATCACAAGATTATTTCATTGTCTCATGAAAATGCTGTCATAGCATGTCTTCCTTACTGCTGTTGAGCAACATTCCTACAGTCTGTTTTCAAAAATGAAAACTGGGACAGTGTGAAGTCTGTCCTCAGTCTGGGCAAGAGGGCCTGGGAAAGTATGACCTTCTCAATCGAACTGTGCCCCACAAAAAGCTGCACACAAAGTCATTGAATCACTGCTTATCTCAGAATAATCACTACTCCTCTGAGAATAATAAACCCACTGTGTGTCTACCTTTGCTGCAATCTCTCAAAATCAGTTGCTTAACTGATGTTAGATCTGCTTGTTACTACAGAGCCATCCTGCTCTTCCTGAGCTTGCCAAAAGAGCTCACTTCAAATTAAATGACTGCATAAAGAAACAAATAAACCCAGAGGCGATTTTGACATTGCTGTTATAGGTACCTTACCTGTCACAGATGACTCGGAGTCTCTGAGGTCTCCTGGAAACAACCAGTTCTAGAAAGTGTAATATGCAATCACAAGATTAAATGAAAATCAAGCCAAAACCCATTCTCTGAGCCCCTACAAAAAATGTGCTCAGAATTTCAAAGGGCCCTATAGAATCTATCTTATTTATAAACATACATTATTCCTATAGGACTTGAGTACCTGCATTGATCTTAATAGGCTGTTCCAGTTCTGTAACCCTTTCCTTTCATATATCTGTGAGTACAGGCCTTGGACCTCCTCCTGTTACAGTGTGAGTCTTAGCTTTGACATCAATAAAAGCAGTATCAGTCCCTAAAGCCTTCACACAAAGGAAGCAAAAAGAAGTTTGCAGGCCTGAATCCACAGTCAATTGTCTTGTCTTTCCAAGGGGCTGCTGAGATTCACATATTGCCCCCATGGGTACATGGGGCTTTTCTACATGGATGCAGCAGTAAGACTGGGGATGGAGACAAAGCACTTTGATCCCACTTTCTTCTTACCCACAGCTCTCACTAAGTTTGTTGTTTGTCCAGTTAACCATGCTTACAGAGACTTTGTAACTCACTGATTATTGTGATCTCTATCAGACTGGAACTTAGCAGAGTTTGCAGTGTTGTGAAGTCTGTGTTCTTGATATTTTTCAAGGACATATTTCTAAACATTGTGGTAAATATAGAGGAATACAATCCTCAAATGCTTTATTGTAAAGCATGAATTTTCTCAGGCTTAGATACGAATGAATGGCTTAAGCCTGGAAAATTTCCCTGTGGAGCTGATGAACAGAGATATTTTTTTGCAATCGGAAAGGCTGCAATTTCTACCCACCTACATTTTCCTGAGCACTGTTTCTGACAGCAGAGAATGAACAGTGGCACTCTAGTCATGGGAAGGAGAGCAGGAAGGGTGGTGTCCACCTCTCTTCCAGCTCAGCCTGGACAAGCATTCCCCACAGCAGTGAGACCACCAGGAGGCAAGCACCACTGGTCTGTTGCCAGCAGACTCAGAGCTCAGCTGGGGTTAATGCTGCACCCTTCAAGAGCATCTGCCCTCCCTGCCTGCCTGGAAGCACCAGGCACTTCTTTAAGGCACAGGAGCTGCCTGCTGCAGGCCAGGTGGGAGTCCCCTCTGCTTTTGCCTGCACGGCCATTTCCACAGTGCCAGACTCAGCGTCTGACTTGATGAACAGGCAACTTAAAAAGTGTAAATGACTGAACTTCCAGCCCTTGACCTTTCCAGCAGCAATCTTGCACCATTAAAGCAGGCAAGCAGGTTTTTAAACCTGTCACAGGGTAAGTAACAGTTCAGAATTGAATTATTCTCCTACACCCAAATATTAAGGTAGTTTCTAGAGCAGTAAATGGGAATATGACTTGGGATGGGATTCACGGCTGTTTATGTGCCAGACACTGCATATCACCAATATATAGAATACTCCCTTCCCAAATAAGTCACCAAGACTGGCAGAAGACTCCTCTTGGATCACTGGTGACATTTTCACTGATCATCTTTCCTTTTTTTGCCCCCTTTACTGTAATAAAAGTGTAGAAATAAATTACCAATGTGAAGTTTCCTGATAGAAGAAAAACAATTTTAAAAATTGTTTGGAAAGGCAAAAAAAATTTTCTGTATGAGGCATAAATTTTTGCCTCTTCACAGAGCTGGCCAAAAACTTTCAGATGTGGTAACTTTCTGTCAGAAAAATTTTATTTGTGAGATGAAAATATTTTATGACAATATATCAATTTCATTAAATATTAGTAAAAATGCCAAGATTACTTAAGTACTGTACTGAAATCTTTTAACATTAATATTCTTTAATGAGTTTAACACAGAATTTTAAAAATGCATGTTCAGTTGGTAACAATAGGGCAAAATGTTTCAGTGATATCTTAGGGAAATGTCACTTTGTTTTTGCAGAGTGTATTTTCAGTGTATTTGTATTTGGAATAACATTCCAAAAAAGGAAATAGGATTTTCTTTACATTTGAAATAGAAATATCAGCTTGCTTACTGGGAACTGGGAGGAATACCTGAATTATAGAGTTTGCTGTCTTGAGCGAGCCTCTTAACTTAAATTTATCTTTTATGTAATCTGGAGATTAATAATTATCTGAAGGGGTAGTGTAAGAGCCAGTGAGCCACCTATTCCTGTCCCTGTCCAAACACATCTCTCAGTGAAGAATTCAGCTTGAGTGAGGACTGCCAAATTTGCAGTTTTGAGTATACAGAGCTTTGATTATAAATGGAAGATATGGGTAAGAAAACTGTGTCTCTGCTCAAGGAATTAATGCAGTTAAGTAATGCACTTTAAATCAGTTCAGATTAATCTCCTGACTGACCCCATATAGACAAATCCTCAGAGAATGCCGAGGCCCCATTGTGTTGAGCAAGGTAAAAACAGAGTAGTGAATGTTTTCCCTACTGTAAGATTAAGACCAATTTAAAATTGTAAAACACTGTAAATAGCTACTCCATAAAGGTAAGAGATAAAGAATATTTAGATCATTCAAAAAAGTAGATGAACTAGTGATTTAATCATCTCACAATGATGATCTAGACATAAAATGATGGGATTGTGTAGGGCTGATTGGCTTTTTTAACACTATGAGTAGATCTGAAAGGTAGCACGTAGGTTTGTTATTTTCTATCCTTATGCAAGGTAGAGTGTGCTAATGAGGAAATACCTTCCTATTTGAAAACCCAGGTGGAAGTGGCTAATGAACTGATAATGAGGCAAGCAAGCCAAAGGACAAAAGTTAAACTTTCCTAATTGATGAAGAGAGACAAAGAGGATGCCAAGTGCTGCTGGATGAAGGCAGTGGGGTTGCAGGCTCACAGAGAAAATTTCTCTCATTAGTGAAATCTCTGTGGCTTCAGGACAGGAGCAGAGCTCTGTCTGTGTGGCAGGCCGGAAACTGCAGGCTGTGCCCACTGCCACACAGACGGGAAGTTTCCCTACACCCTGGCTAGCATGCATTGCACGTTAGTTACAGTGCTGCTCTTCCCTTTGCGATCAAAGCCACATGCAGTTTATTATGACAATAAAAATTTTATCGTTTTAGAATTCAGTTTTCAACCACCCATGTGTTAAATGAAACATCAACATAAAAAGTGAGATTGCAAAAAAAGCCCAAAGCCCTCGGAATGCAGACTTCATCTGCATTTTCACAAATGTCATGGGAAGTTTGCATTTCGGGGTCTGCTGCTTGTTGCCTCCATCTGCTGGTGACATTTTGGAAACGCAACAGACACTGAAAACACGTACCTGGGTGCACAGCTTGACTCTGGAAAGCTTCTAAATCTCATTCAGCATACCAAAGCCTGCAGATACTAGGAAAAACTAGGATTTCTTTGAAAGTCATTGCTACATCTGAAAAGGCCTCATGTGAAACCTGCATCTGCTCTGTGAGATGATATTACCTGGCACAGGCAAGTTCATCATTCAGCCTGTACAATAAATCAAGGAGTAAAGCTTACTCTCAGTTCACCATGTTATAGATAGATATGTACTGCTTCCCACTCTTTGGAATCCAAATGTCAGAAAAAGGAAGCAAAAACTAACTTGGTACATTGGGCGCTCCAGTATTCCCAGTTTCGCAAAAGCACTAGCTTAATGTCATGGGCTGTGATTCCTAATCCTTTCCTGCCCTTGACCCCTGCTGTCTAGATTCAAACTTGTAACCATTAATGGGGCTGGATCAAAACACTGGCCTTCTGGTGTCACCGATGGTGTTTAGAGGGGATTTAAACTCACTGCTTTTCAGCGCAGTGAAATGAACACAGCAGTAGATTAATGCAAGGATTTGAGCTCACTCAGCATGAGAGCTTTCAAAAATAGTGTTAACAGAGCTGCAACTGCCTCTTTCAGGGGAAGCAAAATGAGGGAACAGAACAAATGAACAAACACAGGGCAAAGCCTTGTCACTATGGGTAGGGCTGGTAAGCCTGGGGAGCCAGGGAGACGGCCAGCGAGTCTACTGAGATGTGGGGCAGGAGCTTTCCCAATGTTCTCCAGGGAATAGCTCTCCAACCTGCTTGCAGGCCCTGTGACTGCACATAATTCCCTACCCCAAGTGTCTCTCCTGCAGAGAGAAGGTGACATCACAAGCTGTAGGGCTGGCCACGAATGGGTTACTCACCCATCCTTCCCATTCACCTGGAGTCAGGTTGAGACTTTGGCAAACTGTAGGGAATGGGCATGAGGCTGTTCTTGAACTTCTTTGTGCAAGACACCGGGGCATAGGTTAGTCAAAAATGCTTTTGCACATTTCATCCCTTGCCAGCTGCCAGCTACAGAGGAGGCAGAGGAGCTGCTTTTCCTCCAGCTGCCCTGTGTGTGCCCCACAGGCCCCACAACCCATGCTGTATCCTTTTCAGAGTGCAGCAGGATGTGTTCAAGCCCAGCAGTGACAGGAAAACATCTAAAGGTTTCCAGCTTTCATTTCAAAGATTCCTACTAACCCACCTCGCCCAGGAACCCTTCCAGTAACAATCTCAGTCTGGGGCTGAGCCTACGCTGCTGAATCCAGTGGGAGTTTTGCCATCAACTTCAATGAGAATAGGATCACACCTCAGTGCTTTGTTTTGCCCGTGTTCATTCCTTGCCGCGGGCAGGAACCTGTTTGTTTGTTTGCTGCCTGTGCTCAGTGTGAACATCAATAGGACTAGCTAAAAGAATTCAAACCATCAGATTTGGGGAAGAGCTCCAAAGTTTGTTTGCTTATCTGAACCAACCCAGGCACCCAGATTCGCACAAATGGTCTGGGAATAAGCTCAGGAGAGAAGGTTTTCTCAGGCTGACTCCACAGATTGTATTTGGGCTGAGCACGTCCTGGGTGGGGGAACAGCATTTGTGCTTCAGGGAAGAGAGGGGAAGTGCCAGAAGCATATAAATGGCATTTAGCTTTAAACAAAGAGATTAATTTGTCTTTTTACCAGCAGTCTCATCAAAAAGTGAATTGATTTAGTTCATGAGTAGGGTAAATAGTCCAACTTTAGACTAGCCTTCTTCTGTCCAGACTGGTTTGTGTAATCCAGGTGTGAGCCAAGTGCTTGGTTCCTGTATGTGGCTGGAACAGCTCGCAGTCCCTTAGGCTCTCAAGAGGGGAAAGAGATATTGCCTCTCCAGCTAACACAGGTATTGCCGAAACACTGACGTAGTATCTTTCATGTGTTTGCCAGCTCCGTGGGATGCTCCAACAGAAGTGTCCTCTGAGTCCTGCATTTCTGCCTGGTCCAGCCACAAAAGGCACCAGCACCCCAGTATCACAGCACAGCACGGGTCAATTCTGCCCCTCTGGAGTCTAATAGGGAAACTTTCTATCAAGTCTGAAAGCAAGTCAGACATGAAAACTGCTTATGATGACTCAACTTCACTGGGGCTCTTGCCCTGCTGTCCAGGTGCCTGTCCTCTCCTTCCCAGCCCTGCCACTGGAACCCTCCAGAGCAGCAGAGGACAGCACTGCTACTCAGACAAAACAGAGCTGAGGGAATCACTACTCAGAGCAGTTCGAGGCACTCACATTCTTTGTTGTCTGTGCAAGTTTCTTTGCTAACATAGCCTTAATGCTTGCATTTCTAGGTTGTGCCTTTACATAGCACCAGGATATCTAACCATCGTCACTCAGAGTTTGTATGTTTGTGGCTTTGTATTAGCAGATGACTTGCATAAAAAAATTCTTTGTGATTAGTTCCTCCCATACATGAGCATTTCTGTATCTCCCAGACTATTCTTCTCAACTTGTAGACTATCCAGCCAGGCCTTCTACAACTTAGAGAAGAAAATGCTTCCTCCAGATGTCTGCTCTGTGCTTGCTTGCTATCCAAATTAAACTTGCTGTGGAGAGCGACACATTCCCATTTCACGCTGGTTTGATTAATGTGTCTCAGCTAATTGTGTGAAAGATTCCAGTCCTTTCGACTGTGAGACCACGTTATTGTTCAGCCAATCTCGGCTTCCATGTGAAAATGGGGGCTGTTTAGTGTTCATGCACCAGAATCAAAGGAGGGGCATCTTGGACTGGGTCACAGAGCAACACCCACTTCTTTGAAAAGATGTTACTATGCTCTACTAAACCTGTAAACCTCTTGCTCAAAGCACGTCTTCTCCCTCCTCTTCTCCCCCCTTGTTCTTTTTTTCCCTGTCCAGATAGACAGGCTCCCCCCACCACTCTCCTATGGTATAAGTGAGAGAGAATGGCTAGATTGTGGGTAGCTGAATTTCACATTCTAGGGTTTTTAATATTTCACTTTAATATTTCTCTTACAGAATGATCCTGCTGAGAGGCTGAGAATCAGTGCTCATCATTTCCCCCTCACTGACACTTGAATATATTTTCCCAGGAGAAAACATTAAACAAAAAGAGAAAGAGAGAAAGGGAGAGAGAGAGAGGGAGAGGGAGAGTGACTGAGCTAGCTTTTCAAAGCATACTTCTCAACCTGCCCACATCAAAATAAGAGACAACTGGCCCTTTGAAGTTCAGGACACAGACTTCTCTACCAGCTCATGTGGAAATAAAAGAATCCAGCTTTGTAAATCACAGATTTCTCACCTTGCCGACATCAAAATCAGGGACAGTGACCTTTAAAGCTTAGATTTAAAGGTCCCCAAACCAATCTCCATAAAAATAAGGAAAGTTCAGATAAACTGCATCTCCAGGTGTCTGTCAGCTTTTCCAGTCTAAACCAGAAGACATTGGTCCTTTGCTCCACTCCACTGAGGAGTGGAGACTAAATACACTGTGAGACTTTGAGCAATGAAATCTTCTGTTAGACTTACACACCAGCACTCAGTGAGGCAACTTTGCCACACACATACCTCTGTTTGTAAACTAAGCCAATTCCAGTGTTGTTGTAGGTCCTACAACAGCACTGTCATTAAGTAGCTCAGGGATTTAGTAACACTGAAGCACAGGATTTTTCATAATAAGAATTACTGACCCAACAGTGGAGTGGCTAGTGGCTCAGAGAAAAAGCTGACCTTCTCATGAGTTAAATCCTACCTGGGTTATAGCTGGGAAGCTTGGAAAGTCCTGGCCAGGTGTCTTCAGTTGGGACCCCCAATACCTGCAAAAGAAGAGAGTGGGAAGAACAATGACCTCTTTCTGCCCATTCTTTGCCTTGGTGTGGAGTTGGAGGAACCTCTCTCAGTGGAGAGTGACTGACCTTCCCTGTAAACCAATGCAGAATTACACTGCCCTGGCTGGTGCTGGATCTACCATTGTGCATAAAGGACACTGACATTTTAGCACCTGATTATGGAGTAGAAAGGCTCCTGCTGAGATTGAATGCTGTTGCTGCTGGGAACATCAGTGAAGGCATATACAGCTTCACTGCCAGGTGCCACTGCTGCCTGTGTTTGCCAGCCCAGGGGTCATGCAGTTGAGCCCTTTTCAGTGCTGAAGGTGTCCTCGAACACCAGAGCTGCACTGGGTGGGGCTCTGTGCCCACCTGCACTGGCAGCAGCTGGTATGTACAGCAGCAGCACAGGCTGTGAGCTCTAAGAAACCCTTGCCTTCTGAGGTAAAAAAGTAAAGCTGGCAGACAAGTCTGGTAGCTGGAGCTAGAAAGCAGTGCAGAGCCTCACTCTGAAGGATACAGAGCTTCAGCAGTGTCTTTGGCCTTTATTGGGGATTGTGGACTTCAGTAGTAGCTGCTCACTGAGCAAAGTCTGGGCCAGTAAAGCCTCCTCCAACTTCATTTTAGTTTCTGAAATGTGTGAGATTCAGCATATCTATTTTTCTGCAGTTGTGGATGTTTAGTGTTGTTATTATTATTACTTAACTCATGCAAAGTACCCCGTGCCTATTGATATGGATGATATGTGCTAAAGCAGTAAAGCCACATATTTAAGAGTAGTTAAGAGCATGTGAAATGGTAGTATAAATCAGTAGTGCTAGCTCCAAGCATTCAAAGCTTTCATCCAGACAACCCCCAGAATTATCAGGTTTTCTTAAAAAGCAGTGAAAATTTAACATGAAAAGTTTCAGGGTTTTTATTCACTTTCTCTTCTCCAACACTAGACTTGTCTCACATTAGTTACCCTTTGCATATGATAGACAATTCCCGTTCCTTAAAATGTGAGCTGAGATATATGACATGGGGAACTTGGCCTCCCAAAAATTTGTATTAAGATTGCAAGAAAACACGCATCAATGAAAAAAACACATTAAAGAAGGAAGAAATATAAAGCCAGCTTGTGGTAGTTGTAAAGCACCAGGTAGTTGATTGTTTTTCTCACTCACAGCTAGGAAACAGCTGTGACAATTGCAGCTGTCTGGAGAAGACAGCCACAAGCAGGATGTGCATCTCACTGCTGGCACACATTAGCAGTGAAGAGAAGCAGGTTGCTGTGGCCCACGGTTCCAAACTGTTTATGGACTCAGCCTGCCACAGCAAAGACTAAGGGGGAGGATCCTTGTCTCTGCTCACCTGTAAAATCAGCCTTGGAAGCTTGAAAGCTCCCCAAAGAGAAGGTGTCTCACAGTGTTCAGCCAGCTGAGGACGTTGGAAGTTGTCTGGCACCACGGGTAATTTGACAGCCCTGGGTGAGGATGCTTTCTTGACTGGTGTGTGTATTGTGTGACTAGAACAAGTCTGCCCAAAGCAAACTCTCTATGCACAGAGTTGGAATTTGAACTTGAATCCAGAATTTGCTCTCTTTTTGCTATCCTGAAAGCAAAAAGAGCTTCCTGGTTAGCTTTCTAGGAAGCCCTGCTCAGTGGGTCCTCATTCTTCAAGGTTTCTTGTGAGCTGTCAAACATCAGTTCTACAGGCATCAGAGGAAACTGGGTAAGTTCAGTGCATAGTAAAATCATACTTACCAGGGTCAGCTCAGCATTCTGCTTCTTTTGGTGAAGAATTTAAACAAATAATTATTTGAGTGTGCTAATAGTTTTCTACACAAGGATTATAGCAAATACTACATTTTACTGCATTGAGGAGTGAAAGTGTTCAGAGCACCAATTACTGAATGCCGTATGAATTTATATTTGCATTTTCTGAGCCTTTTCATTACAACAGATGATTTTCCAACCTGTAAACTTGCATCTCTTTTTATTTTCCAATGTAATGGGGCAAGTGATCTCTTCCTCTTCCATTCTCTTCTCTTTTTTCCCCCTCCCGGGATCTTTAGTAGATTCCTTGCCAAATCAGACAATGTGTTACAGTTATTTATTTGAAATTAATTATACTCTGACAATTATTTTACCTGTGGCATATCCACCCTAAATCTAGATGTTAACTTTCTGGTCCATGTCACCAGAAAAAACAAAGCAACTTCTCTACAGTCTGTAGTGAAAGGTTTTGGTGCAGGTCAGTTCAGCCTGCTGGGGAAGACACAGTTTCAGCCAGAAACATTTTTACAGTGCTTGTATTTCAGCAAGTGCTTTAAGATGGTGTAAATCATTGCTCTTTCTCTCTGCCCTCTAACTGTCTGCTTCTCCTGTGATGACTTAGTTGAAGGAATCAACGTAGCTGATTTTGTTTAATTTTGTTGGGAAGTCTTATTGTATATTTTGTGTTGAGGAGCCTTGTAGTCATTCATTTGGCACAATGTGTGGCTCAGCAGCAGAAGCACCCTGGTGGCATTCTGTAGCCTAATCCAGCCCACATGAAGTCCTCAGCACGATGTTAATCAATAAGATGGAGCTTTTGCATGCAAATCCTAGGCCCGGCCTCTTAAAATTGGAATCATGGATCTTGAGTTGGTCAGGTTTGCTTGCTCTCCATGCCATGAGCAAACTGGAGACGCTGGAGTTCTCATTCACTCATGCCACACTTCCATTACCAACACTGCCAGCCTTCCCTTCATGTTTGGCCCTGCTCCTGTGCCATGCCTTCATGCGTACCAGTGCTCATTAGGGCTACTGTTTGTGCAGCCAGAGGATGAGAATGGCAAAGAAGCTGTTCTCATTTAGAGTAAGCCAGGAAGAAAACAAGGTTGCAGGGTCCTCAGTTCATGTAGCCCCACATGTGAGAGGTGACACAGCAATGAGCAGCCAGGTATAGAGATGGGAGATGGAGACTGCTTTAAGTGGCACTTGCCTCTAGAACAATTTTTGGTAAAATGACAGCCAGTCAGTCCTGATGATTCAACTGGACAAACACATTTCACAGAAGGGAGATTTTCCAACCAAGTATCTATATGGCGTGTGAACCAACAGTCCCACACGGAGATGAGCATACTGGGTGATATAGACTCATGCACACAAATGCAGATGGTCTCTCTATCAGTGCAGGGTGCCTCTGCTAGTAGTACATGAAAGGAACTGACTATTAGAAAACAGTAGGAATCCCCATTCTGAACCTCACACTCAGCAAAATATCTCATGCTAGACATCGAAAGCCTCTAAGGAGCTTTGAAATCTTGGTCTAACACAGAGCCTCATTCCAGGCTGTATAATATCATAAAACCTCCTGTGAAAAGCACTAATTATTTCATAGCTCTTTAAACTTCCTCATGATTTTTAAATAAGGGGTTTTTTTGCCTTCTGTGGCACAAATCCTGTTAATCATGGTATTAGTTATAATACCAGAGAAATTATGATAGCGCTATAACCCTCTAATGCAAAACCACAGGAAATGTATCCTGAGATTGCAGAGACATAAGTGTAAGGATAGCCTTCATTCCCACTCTGATAAACTTGACCTTGCCCTGGCTTTGAACCTTGTTAATTGGCCAAGTACGAATTTTTTTCCCCCAATAATTCTTTTTTCCCCCCACTCTCTATGAAAGAGAAATTCAGCATTTATTTAAATGGACTGAACTCAAGTCTAAGAACTGGATGCACTTACCTGACTTTTTATCACATTCCTACTTACGACCAGAGAGGAAAACCCTACCAAACAAGAGTGTTTCTGCATGAAGTGGTTAAACTGGAAAAATCTGACTTACAGTCAGATGTTTAATGCAGCAGTCTAATGGCTATGAAGTAATTTCTCATTATTTTAATGAATTTTATTTTTTCTGTACTTTCTACTTTGAAAATCCAAGTTTCAGAAGCACTCTATGCATAAGAGTAAATCCTTGGGAGGAAATGTGAAAGGGCAGACACAGAATCACAGAATCTGCTGAGTTGGAAAGGACCTAAAAGGATCATTGAGTCCAACTCCTGGCCCTGCACAGGATACCTCAAGAATTCCATTGTATGCCTGACAGTGTTGTCCAAAAGCTTCTTGAGCTCTGGCTGTCTTGGCTGTGACCACTTCCCTGGGGAGCCTCTTCCACTGCCCAGCCACCCTCTGGGTGAAGAACCTTTTTGTAATATCCAACCTAAACCTCCCCTGACCCAACTTCAGGCCATTCCCTCGGGTCCTGTCACTGGTCACTACAGAGCAGAGATCAGTGCCTGCCCCTCCTCTTCCCCTCACAGGGAAGCTGTGACTGCAGTGAGGTCTCCTCTCAGACTTCTCTTCTCCAGGCTGAACAGACCAAGTGATACCTACAGCAAGACCTAAGATGAATGCATAGGTTGACCTTGCTGTTGAGTCAGTACCAGGGTCAGGAACGCTGTCAGTGCTGCTGACTGCCTCAGTTCTGCTAAACCACTCTAGGAATGTGGCTCTGGGTTACTGTTTCTCCATCAGAAAAAACAACTTAGGAAGCTCCCAAATATGTTGCTCTTTCTCACTTTATACAGTAATTTCACACTTTCTATTATGCCAAATCAGTCTCTAGAGCTGCACTGGATGATACAAAATGTGCCAAGTTAAAGTGAAGAAGGATCTCTGACAAATCTCAGGGTCTTGCCATTTTCAAGGTAGTTCCGGAGCAGTATTAGCCATCCTTTGTGAGAATGTGGTGTGCTGTATCCTACAGTTAGTAATGGATTTAAAAAGAAGCTAAAGAATTTGCAGTACCTGCACACCTTTTATGCTTTCTTCAATTTGATGTCATTTTAATTGGCTTTAAATTTTTGATGAGATGACAAACATCAAAAGGAAGTAATTTGATTTACTCCTGTGTCTATAAGAAAGTTGCCAAATATAAAATGGGTTACAAAGTCTGCTATGAACTTGGCAGATTAGACCAAATTATTTCTGCTATTCACAGGACCTATGCTTAGGATTTCAAAATTAAGTAGGCTGAAGCAATGGATTCTTTTTCTCTTCCATTTCACAGTGTATTTTACTCACCGCCCAGATCTTCTCCAGCTGTTCATGAGTACCAGAAGTTCCTGCAAATATTGGCTGACCCTGGATCATTTCCACAAAGATACAGCCTGCACTCCTGCAAGAAACCCAAGGTATTAACTCATTCCCATATATGTTATATATAATAGGATTGTTAGGATGGGAGGGGAGAGAGGCAGAGATAATTGTTGGAATAGAAATTTAGAAATTCTGATTTGTAAATGCAGAAATCTTGATACAAGAGCATAAGTGAAACAGGACGGGAGCAGACCAAAGATAAGTTACATTCACATGCCTCCAGGATTTCAGAAAAAAACCCAAAGGGGTCAGGGTTCCATACAAGTCTTTTCCCATCTCTTTTTTCTCATCAGCACCACCCACTAAAAAAAAAAAAAAAAAAAAAAAAAAAAAAAAATCACTTTTCTCCAGCAAGACAAGACAGGTGCTATCCTTGGAAAAGAAGCCCACTAAAGCAATATCTTTTTTTTTTTTTTTCCAGTACCAAAAGAAATAGTTTCTCTGTCCATTAATTCTGTTACCAAAAAGGTGAAAAAAGGATCATGGCAGAAGCCTGTGGATGGACTTTCCATGAGAAAAGGATATAAAATTGGAGTACTTACAGTAGGAAAGATAAACAGGGAGGTTTATCTTTACTACATGCTTCATGGGCTTGAAGGATATGTTAGATGCAGGCACTAACTACCATAGCCATTTTCCTTCAGAAGCAATTAGCTCTTCATTGGAAAGCTGAAGGCAAGTTTTCATAGCATAAAAAAACTGGTCATAACAGCAGTTAAAATATTCTTATTTTTATGTCATCCCCTGCTCTGCACTTGGGCCAAAACAAACCAGACAGCTTAAAAAAAAAAACCCAACACATGCCAAATTGCTTGATTTTACTAAGGTGGACTAGTCCTCATGGCATAAATTATTAAATAGTTGTGATCAAGGTAGACTTGCCTATTTGCAACTATTCCCAACTCTTACTATATGGTGTAAAACTCCATTCATTTACTTTTTAATAATTTCCTTCAATTTTTTTCTAGGTTTTCTGTCTTTTCACTAAGTCCCATTGCAACTCTTCAGGTTTCAGTCTCATTCTTCTTTGGTTATATCATATTTGAGTCCTTTAGGCTCAACTCTTGAAAACTCAGCTTTGTCTTAAAAGCTATGAAAGTATTACTTTCACTTGCTTAGCAATAACTGGTAATCTCTTCTGGTCATCTGTACTCCTGTGTTACCCTTTGCACCTTGTTTTTGCAATACTGTAGTTGCTTTCCCACCTGGTTGTGGTCAGTTGAAACCCTGGCATGGAGCTCATCTGTGGTATTTATTTTGGTCATCCTTGCACACCAGGTGCTGCCAGCCTGTTTGCAGGTCCATATCTAACACTGTTTTCATAAACATTTCTGCTGCACTTTCCCTTAGCTTCCTGTGCCCTAACCTTGGCAAGTCTTGTGAGATGAGCTTCTCTGCTTGTCTAATATCCTCTTACAGAGTCCAGGTATCACGGATCTTAAATCCACAGCTTTTGCAACATAGAGGTTTTCTGGTGTTTCATAGCACTACCACATGATGAGACATTACTTTGGAGCCCACAGATAGATTCTACTGAGCCCAGTGTCATACCAAGACTGTTTTCACAGCTGATGTATGTGCCCAAATGGCTCACTCTATTTTGCAACCACAGGGGCTGCTGTAATCGGCTGATTGCATTGCACAAGTTCAACTGTGTATGGTCAAAGCAATTTAGGTACTCTTGATTTGTAGGGGGAAGAGAAACAACTCTCCGTGTTTTTGGAACAAGTGATGCTGGTGTTCCACCACAGTTTGCATTCTGATATCCTGGCTAGAAAGGGCCATTAGACTGGCAAGAGCAGGAACTTTGAAAACTAATGGTAGTCATATTAGCCTTGCAGAAGAGGCCTCAGCTTTCCTTCTGAGAGTTACAGTGACAGCTCTGACAGCATTATGAGGATCCTTCTGATAATGAGGATGATTCAAAATAATTTACTTTTAAATGTTTCTAAATACTTAGACCTGGGGTTGTTTTGCTTTCCCCCTTTTCCTTCTTTGCCCTCTAATATTAATTTCTCAAGTCTTCTTACCCCTTCCAGTCTATAAGTTTCTAATAGGGTCTCAGTCCTATAAAACTGCCTTGGGAATAGATAGGGCAGAGGGAGGGGTCTTTTGGGAAGAGGCTTAAACATGATATCTTAGCAAGTGCCAGAAACAGTGACAGTTAAAGTAGTAGGAGAAGTTACAGGGATATTCAGGGAGCATAAGCAGAGCTGATTCAGACAGTACAGTTGTATCCATCTGCAATCCCTGGGGAAGATCTGAACACTGCACTTTGCCTTCAGTCTGCAGTGCTGCATCACACAATGGAAAGATTCTCATCAGGATTAAGATTTAAGATATCTCTACAGCATCCCACAGTTCCCTCTCCATGTTTGCGAGTTTGTGTTGGCGCTAGGAGATGGCAATTTTATATTTAAGCAGAAATATATCTTTCCTCTTGTTCATGACCTAGCCTGGTCTGTACAGTGGAGCCCTTAGCCAATATCTCCCAGTTTGGCATAGTGGGGCACTGTGAACCAGGCTCAGGAGAAGGCTGTCGTGAGCCTGGCAGGTCCATGTTAAATGACTGCATGTGAATTCCTATTCTACATTAATCTACCACAGAAGATCACTGTGATATTTTTTCTCTCTTTTTTTTTTAAATGGAAGATTATACAAGGAAAGTCTGACTGAAAAGAAGACATCTTAAGGCACTCATGATGTTTGCAGGCATTAAAGCACTTGGTGTTTTTCAAAAAAAGAAAAAAAAGGCCTTCTGATATGCAGTGTAATCTCCTTGAAATCCCTTAATTGAATCTTCTAAAGTCCTGAAGAGATAGTGAGGGAGAAAGAAAGAGAAAAGAGATACAGAGAGATTAAAGCAGCTTTTCTAGTTAGTCCAAGAGTGACCAAGTCTCCTTCTATATCTCTTTCTTCATCTATTCAAGGCCTCATTCACTTCCCATGTGCCTCCCACTGACAGTATTGCTGCTCAAGCACACTATGCATGAATTGCAATAATGCTTTATTTTGCTATAATTGGTTTCTTTAAACCAAGGCTTTGACACCCACTGTCTCATGCCATTACCAAGGGCATTCTGACCTGCCTTCATGTAAATTGCAGCATCCAAAAGATGTAGGGTTTTTTTTTCCTTTCTTCCCAATAGACAAGTAACATCTGTGTGAATTCACATTATTTCCTAATAGACAAAAATTGAACTTAAACGCAGTGTACATCAAGATAATAAATGACTCTTGTTAGAGGAAGTTACTGAATAGAGCTCACTGAAGTACTCCCTATTCTCTCAGCATGACATCTTTCTTTAGGGCAAACACTTTGAATGTTGTTATTATAAGGAGGCGTTATAACAAAGGTGCCTATAGTGTGGATGTAGTTCAGTGGGATGGAGAGCACTGTGCTGCTAGAGTTGGGATCTTTGTACACCACTCCTACATTGCTGTTCATTACACCAGAGCAGAGTTATGCAGTGGGGATGTTGGTTTTGCATAGACAGAAATGACACGCTTTCTGTGCATAGCTGGCTTTGGACAGGGGTCAGCTTTGAGGGAAAAAAATCAACAGGCTTATTCCTGATACAAACCCTCTAACCTGCTAGGCAGGCATGTTCTTCAAACTCAGCAGACATTTCTGAGAGACTGTCTGGAGGGAAAAATGACAGGTAGTGGGGGTAGTAGACAGGACTATTTAGACTGGCTTAGCAGCTGGAAGCCATTAGAATTTAGCAAGGTTTTCCTCCTTAGAGAAGTCTTTAAATAATTAAATCAGCAGCAGTCCTAGGGAAGTAAACAATCTAAAAACTTCCGTTTCCCTGACCTACCCTCCAGACTTAGGTCACTGGAGTGTCTGATAAGCTGCAGACCTCTGGAGGGAGATACAGCCTATGAAGACCTGGAGCTTTGCTGTTTGTAAACTTAGCCAGCCATCTCACACATTCTTCAGCCTGCTGCACTCCTACTCTTTCCCAGCCTTTGACTCTGCAGTAGTTAGGAATAAGTCCTGGCGGGACAGGTACAAGCAGAAGATTAACTGGCCTGAAGAAAGGGTGAAGCAGCAATACCATCTACAGGTGTAAAATTGCCAGAATAAGGAAGGTCTCCTGCAACTTCATGAGCTGCACACTGTCTATGAGCATGTCAGGACTGTGTTGCTGGAAGTGGGCTCAGGCTGGTGCAGAAGTGAGCCAGAATATTGATGAACCTTACAGTTAGCCCAGCTACACATCCAAGCCAGCCCAAAAGGCCGCTGGGATCCTGCAAAGCCTTCATCCTCTGCTGTTTTCTGCCCACTCTCAGAGACTCCTCTCCTGTCTATGAATGTGCAGCTTGTTTCCTTTTGATTCCCAAATACATCAAGATTTTTGGGTAGAGCTCATATGGAAACAAGGCTTTAACAGACACAGCCCTTCTCCTGAGTGAAACACAGACTGCATCTGAGACATGGTCTTTGAGAAGAAGGACAAAATATCACAGAAATAATTAAAATCTCAGACACCTTTCTAACTCCAGAGTCATTGAGAAACCCTTTAATGCCACATTCTGTTACCAAGGCCTAACATTCACACCTAATTGACGGTGCAGTTGTGGATCCATTGTTTTTCCACAAAGCCAATTCTGCAGAGAGTTACTACTGACTCAACTGACTACACAGATACACTTGCATTGAGCAAAAGTGTTCTGTTGCAAAACACAAAAATGCTCCATACATGTTACCAGACAAGATGCATATCTCTCATAAATATTATCAGATGATGTTTGTATCAATCCATGGCTGACATGTAGTGACATCATTTCCAACAACTTCTATGAACCCTCTATGAAACTTCTACAAAACTCCACACTGGTCACACATTTACTGCTCACAGTAAATTCCTCTACTTACAACAGTATCTACTGTAACTTTGGCTGATTTAATTTAATTCAGATGAAAATAATTTTTCCCAGGGAACCCCAGACGCTTTGACATTGGTCAGTACCAGATATCTATATCAGAAGAATATGCTGTAGCTCCAAGCAACACATCAGGAGGACGGTACCAGAGTGTCACAACTTCAGAGGAGTATGTCTGTCTGGGGATGGACTGGGCACGAGCAAGGCCTGCAAAAAAACCCCCACCAAACCAACAAAAAAATGTTGTGTGTTAGGACAGTCCTTCTACCTGTACAGTGCATAAATCATAATAATTGGAAACAGGACATTATTTTCTCTTTAAACACAAGTAATCTCAATGCAGCTTACAAGCAATTGACAAAGAAAGTATTTCTGGAATATACTTCTGGGGCAGACCAAATAAAGTTATAGGCTGTGTTTTGCAGGGCTTTATCATTTGAGATTAAAGCAGTTATCCCAAACCAATGCCAAGAAAGCTTTTTGGGTCACACATTGCTGTGGACTCTACACATTTTATTATTTTCTGAACAGAGAGGGGTTGATTCTTTGTTCTCTTGAACAAGTTTTACATGGCAGTAATTGCTCTGAATTAAATGAGGTTAATCCCTGCACCTATCAGTATAAATACAAGAAAAGCTGGACTGACCACAGAAATAGTTTCCTGAAGTTCAAGAAAAGGTTATGTTTCTCTGCCTTAATTGGCTGTGAATAAAGATCTATATGCATGCTACAGCTTTGGTCTGAGCAGATATACAGCTGTATCCAAACTGTGACTCACCAAAGTCGGCTAATTTGAGCTCACCGAGGCAACTGATGAGCAAGTTCTGGGGTTTCAGATCTCGGTGAAGAATGTGTTGTTGGTGGATGTAAGCCAGGCCACGCAAAAGCTGGAACATGAAGAGCTGGGAAAAGCCAACAAAAAACTGAAATGATTTTGTGTGACTTTGCATTGATACATTAACTCTGAACTTTAGGAGAACCCTGGAACAAAGCAGAGACAAAGCAAGTAAGAAACCAGTAAAAATCCCAAAAATTAGTAGAGCTGGCTGAGGAGGAGAAAACTATGGTGGGTTATGACTGCCCTACAGCTTTCTGAGGTTTTCAGAGTAGAATATTTGGCCAGGAGAGCAGTTTAACTGCGGTCCATAAACACACATTTTGGAAATTTAACTTTTCTTTAGAAATGGACTGTTGATTGCAGGAGCAGGGTCAGCTTGCCAAAATACAGACTCCAGCTTTCAGAACAGCAGCTGTGCTGGTCGCAGTGCTCAAGACAAAGAGACAAAGACACACAGCCAAACAAAATGAAAGCCTAAGGAAATGAAGGTTTGCCCCCTTGAACCAGATGGCACCAGCTGACTGGGTTCCATGGCCGCTGCACATGCCACCAGTGGAGCAGGGAACTGACCGACCTGGCAATAGGAACTGTTGGTTTCAAGCTGGGAGAAAGCATGAAGACCTGATTTTAAAAATACAGCAAATCAGATATGATGAACAAAGCAAGCAAGGAAGAAGAAAACCAAGCAAAAAAGGAAGCAAATAAATAAATATCTAACTCCCACCATCATCGTAGTCTAAATAAGCCTGGGGTAAAATAAGTTGGGCTGAAACAAGGTATGAAGTTAGACAGTGGATAGAAACAAAACACAGCAAAAGTAATAAGACTTCACCAGAGAAAAGATATTTTTCACCAGAGGTTTAACCTGAAGAGGAGGAAAAACAGTGACACCCATAGGTCATTTTTGTACCAGAAATTTGTCCCTGTAACATTCTACATACTTATATTCCATAGGAATCACTCAGAAAAAACAAACTGCATTTGCTAGCAAAAATGAAGCAAGCTAGATGACCCTCCTGAAGGAGCAGTAAATAATTTTGCAGTTCAGTTCCTGCTGACAGTGAGTATTCTGGAGAGGAAAACAGAGCAGCTGGCTAGTGTTTATTCACAGAACTGCCAGTGAGTACATATTACAGCCATGTGCTCCATGTGCTTTACGAGCATGTCTGGTAGCAGAACCCTTGAGATCTGTGCCAAAACTACTACACTGCATCTCAGATGTATCTGAGCTTTAAGGATGTTGAAAATATGAGGCCCCAAAAAACTTCATTAGAATTGGTGTTGCTTAACAACTATCTGGAAAAAGATGTGAACAATGTGGCAACATTTGAAGATGACAGAAGTATTTAGATAAGTTGTGATAACAAGTGACAGTGAGGAACTTCAGAGAGATCTGACAAAGCCAGATGAATAGGCAGTTTGATAAGATACAAAGTTATTGTTGACAGCTGTAAGATAAATTAACTGAAGCTGCTCAGGAAAAGGGCCCAGGCATTCACTGAGGACATCTGCACTGAAACCTTAAGCCAGCGTGCAACGGCAGTCCTGAAAGTTAATTAAATGTGAAGATGCATACAAAGGAGAGCAGGATACTATTATAACATCAATCTATAAAGTAAGGGTACATGTTCGGTTGTACTCAGATCCAGTCAAGCAATCCCAAAAGCTATGGGAGAAACAAAAGGGACTTAAATGACTGCAAATATGAAGATAGTTCCAAATGAGAAGACAGTGAGATGTGAGAGTTTTTAATTAGAGAGATGAATAATGTGTTGTAACAGTAAAAGGACGCAAATTTGAGTAGAGATAGGTGTCCTTGCCACAAGATGTCATTGTTCACAAAAGCTAAATGTCCACTTGGAGGCTCAGAAAATAGGAAGAGGGGCTAACTGAAAAAAGGCTTAGAGACTGAGAGGGAGCTTGTTATATCATCAAATGTAGATTTTCTCCGAAGTTTTTGTCATATATGTAACAAATATATATTAGTAAGTAATTTACAGTGACCATACATAGTGGAAAATAACTCTTCCTCATGCCTTAAGGGATATGAGTCTTCTAAGGAACTCACCATAACATTGTATGAATGGAGTCCTCCAGGATGCTGGCCCATGTACTGTGCTAGATCTGTGTGCTAAATAAAAGAGAAGAACTTGAGGCAAAGCTTCTCCTGTAAAATGCCTCTACCAACAATGCCCCTTCTGTAAATGGAAAAATATGCAACTGCTACAAAGTTGCCTATTTCACCTAGGTGAACATCTGGTCTGATGCAGCACACAAGCATGTGCTTAAGTTCTGGGCCATATCAGAGACCTGGCTGGCCTGTTATCTCACCCAGCATTTGTGACCTGAAGCTGCTGGTTAACAGAATTCATACCTGTGCTGGAACTAACCATAAAGCTGCAATAAGAAGACATAGCTTCTGTACTTTCTTTATAATTTGGTTGACTATCTGCAAAAGCAGGAGAAGTAGCAAGATTCAAGTGGAGAATTTTATTGGTATCCTGGTTGCCCCATGAGAGCAGCTCACAGCTTGGTCATGGTAAGCCACTAGGGTCAGTGCCAAATCTGACCCCAGCTGGGATGTGAGCTCATATCATTATTTCCTATCCTTGCTGTGGCTCAAAAACAGTACTTTTATTGTGTTGGCAAGGCAAATATGGAGGTAAATAATGTCTGTCACCCCAGTGGACACAAGACATGGAATTATTTTTGCATACAGCTGTCGCATATGCAGAAAGAAAAGAGTAAGTCTGTGTGGCTGGAAAGCAGGAGATCAAGAAGGAAAATCAATCATTGCACTACAGCATTACGACTTGTTTCTTTGTAGATGTCTTACAGTGCAGTAAATTCATTCTGCAGCCTTTCCAATACTTCCCAGTACTATCTCCACAGGAAGCTAGAAAAACATCAACTCACCATGTACTCAAAGACAAATGTTAGTGTCTCCTTGGTCTGGATAATGTCATGAAGCAGTACAATGTTGGCATGTTTCAAACACTTGAGAAGAGAAGCTGGGAAAACACAAAAGGAAGATCAACTTTACTGCTACTGGAAGTGGAAGGAGATCGTGCACAAAACAAGGCAGCAAAAATAAAAAACTGGGGAGTAATAGTCCAGACTTGGCAGTTCTGTAAGAAGTAGCAGCTACTGAGCCTGAAGGAGGATGGAACAGCTCTGCAGAGAAGCAAGCATCAGTGCTTCAGGCTTGGCAGGAGCCCATCCATCTCTCAGAGGTGGGATCTTGCCTCTGTCAGAAATAGCAGTTCACAGTTCCCATGTGTCAGCTTATAAATTGAGGAGAAGTAATTTCTTCAAGGTAAATGCTGAGAGGGAGGACCTGGAAGCTCCCAGAACAAGAACGCAGTAGCCTCCAGCCTGTCACTGAGCTTCTTATTCTTCTCCCATCTGCCTCCTGGTGTGTGCCCTCAGCAGGGCCCTTACAAGAGACTTCCGGGAAAAGCTGTCTCTACCAGTTTCCAGCTTCACAACAACAGAGCAAAAATCTGCAAAAAGAAATTGCTGTAGGTATAAGCTAAATTCTGAGTTTAGTTCTGTGCATATTGGTTACTGTCTCTGGTTAAAAACTCTAAGAACAGAGATGATGAAGTTACTGCTTGAATAGTAACTTGTTTGTATTTATAAAACTTAGGCACACTTTTCTTTCAGCTTAACTATCTAAAAGCATCATTGCAACTGTGTGTCCCTGGTCCTTAGGTCCTGACATGCCTTTGCCAAGCCTTGTCACATCCAGGGTGTGGTGATGCAGAGGGCAGCACGTGGAAGAGTCTCTGGCCCCATATAGACCACAGGGCACTGACTTATGCTAAGACAAGACCTGCAGCCTTCTGAGCCTTTTGGCTGTGCACTGGGTTTGCTATGTTAGAGCAGGCTCCAGCCAGAACACGTATGAAAGGAGCTTCTCAGCAGAAACTCAGCTTCTCAGTGTG
This sequence comes from Vidua chalybeata, assembly GCF_026979565.1. Classification (NCBI taxonomy): domain Eukaryota; kingdom Metazoa; phylum Chordata; class Aves; order Passeriformes; family Viduidae; genus Vidua; species Vidua chalybeata. The sequence continues at coordinate 12,334,829 of NC_071536.1, read as the reverse complement.
CACAGCTTAGTGAGACAATATAGCAGTAACTCTGTACAGAGGAGGAATGTGGGGAAGAGGTGAAGCTGGCATTACTTTGCCTGTAGGTTGCTGGCACAAGTGAAGAATCTGACCCAGCTGTTCACAGACAGGGAACACAAACTACACAGAGAGAAGCCCCAAAGCCCCAAAAAACAGATGTCCCTGACTCGAGATTTTAGTTCTGCTTCTGACATAGCAGAATAACCTCAGAGCTATTCCAGACCCACTTCTTGTTGCTGATTAAAACCAAATTAGTTTGCTGTCAGATTATGCAGTGCTACAAATTCCATTCAAATAAGGCATGGGCATACAATCTTGTTGTTTCAGCTGAATTAGCTGAAGCACACAATACAGAGCAAGGGCCAGCTGTGGGAGGCAGAGTTTTGGTCACAATTAAAAGCTGCTTTTTTTGTTTTCAACACAATCTGAAAAAGATATTTGAAGAGTTTCATGCGGACAAAGCAAATTGATACTGGATTAGCACTTTGACTTTTGCAACCATAACAATTTCACCTGGTTCTAAAAGCCCTACTGCCAGAGTTACACTGTATAACAGAGCTGTGGCCCAAGCCTGTGTCACTTCTGAGACTTTTGAGCAGTAAGGGATGCCTGATTCAGCACAACTACTGAACTGTAAAGTAGTTCTTGCACAGAGCTTGGGGTTGCTGCAGCCAAACTGCCTCGGCTACTGATACTAGTCCACTTAGCTACCACCAGTATGTTCCCAGTGCATAGCAGTATGGTTATTATTATATTAAACATGCTCCATACTTGCCTATGAACCCAGTAAAGATACTCTGGCTAGAGCCCATCTGCTACAGAACATGATAACCTGACTCTGTGATACCTCAAAAATTCCATATGACCGGAGCTGCTCCAGAGGGGCAGCACAGAGAGTCCACAGTAAAATGGAGGATTCAGCGCCTGTGCCTCAATCAGGCTTCTGGGAACTGCTCCTCACTTTGTTGCTTCTACAACCCCCTGCTGGGGTGTCAGGTGCTACTGCCAGAACCGAGCTTTAAACGCATTTTGCCTCTGCGGGGCTTCCTGGGGTGAAGCGTCTCTTTGTCAGGGGAGCGAATTCCTCCAGGGTAGCAGAGAATGCACCGCGTTAATAAATCTTGTGCTTTGTTTTTGCTACTGACTTACATTGTAAATTTGAGATGTCAGATGCTGCAAAGCTCAGCAGTACACAAAAGACCTACTTAAAGCAGACCCTTCATAGGATCACCCTTGTTTTCTCCCACAATGAATGAAGTAAAGACTCTGGGCCTGTCCAGTAGAGCATGTCAAAGGGGTGCTGATCTTTGGCGCATCATTAGTTCAATGCAGATAAAGCTTTTAAGGTTTATTTTACTGGTGGGCTACGAGTGTAAATGCAGAGCAAAAGCACCACAGCAAATGAGTGTATAGAAAACATATCACAAGCCATTTTTTAAAGAGGCACATTTAGGTGTGTCTCTGCTTTCACACAGAATTGGACTAAGGACTTAGTAAACTTTCTTGTCTTAATTACTGTTATAAACCTGGAGTGGATTCAGTGACCTCTCTTTGTTATTCTGACTTGACTGCTATGAGAGTCCTTCTGTGCTCATGCTGTTCTGTGAAAGCTGGCACAGCTGGTCCCTGACTCTCCATCCCCATCACAAGATTAACCCTGGTTTCACAAGTGCAGTAAAAACTAAAAAGAACCTCACATGTGTTGTCCTACACGGATAGCTTTCACTAATACCATAAAACAGACTGGCACAACAGTTGCATATTTCTGTGTATGGAAGAAAACAGATTAGGGTCTTCTTGGGATTGTACAGCAGATGAAAACAGAAGCCTCAGTCAAGCAGGCTTGTGAACTTAGTCTGTAGGGAAATGTAAATACTTTCAGCCAAAATCAAGCACTTGCACAAAAGCATTTCTTTCTCCAAGAAATTGAGAAATCTGCCCAGTGCTCTACAAAGTTGACTGATAAGAAGAATTTCTCACTGGACTGAAATGACAGATGTTCTTAAACATCAGTTTTATTGAAAGTATCTCTCTTCAGGCTGGGATCTGTGATGCTCCAGTTATCAGCTAGGGAAGTGCCATGGTTGTAGTAACAAGTCTACAGCTGCCCAATGCAGCAGTGGCAAAGGCTGTGTAGTTTCTAGAGGGCTGTGTATTTTCTAGAGGGAGTGAGAAAGCAGCTGTGAAGGAGGCAGCAAACAGAAGGTGCAAGGGAACCCTGACACTGCTAGAAAGAACATGCTCTGGCTGCAGCTGGCACTTATCACAGGCATTGATGCATCTCTCACAAGTGCATACACTAGAGATTCCTGCTCTGTCCATTGCATGCCTGTCCAGCCCAGCATGAAGACAACCTCCATGAGAGGATAAGGAAACAGAATTTTGGAGAAGGACAGCCAGCACATTGAATAAGCAAGAAAGGACTGAGGGAGACATCATGGAGCTTTTCCAGGTTAAAACAAATGCTCTTCAAGAGTGATGTTTCTCTATTGCCTTACCTTCCCGAATGGCTGTAAAGGGCACTCCCTCCTCTGCCTCCAGCTTGATCACTTTCAGTGCCACCACCTGGCTGTTGATCCTGTCAGGTCACAGTAGAAAATCACATGAAGCTTCTCAGTGCTCAGCATGATAACACTAACAGTGTCCCAAGCAAACACCCAAGCAAAATTTCTAGGGCTTGCTGACCCACTCAGGCCAAGCTCAGAAGGGAATTACAAACCTCCTCCATCTTGTGTTCATTAGCAGAGAGCTGAGAGCCAGCCCACCTGGCTAAAGAAGCACTGTGCTGCTGTCCAGGTATTGCTAGAGCATGGTTTTGAGCAGTGGCCCCACTCCACCTTCTCACAGCTTTCCCGCCCCTGTGTGATGACAGCAGGACCTCACGCCCAATTTTTCAATTATGCAGAGATCCCTCACTTCAAGGAAAACCTTTGCTCCCTCCCTGGTTCAGCCAGACAATCTCCTGGCACACTGCTGTGGATCAAAGTGTCTTAGTGGTGCCTCCATGGCTGCAGTGGAGAAGTTCCCTGAAAAATTGGGATGGAGCTTTGCAAATATAATGTCAAAGGCAAGACTGGACTTTTGATTTGTCTTGTCTGCCATAGGAGGTGTTTTCAGCAAGCACTGGTAAGGCAACATTGCTCACCTGCTGATCCCCTTGTACACAGTTGCACAGGATCCTTCACACAGCTTCTCTAGATGTACATAGGATGTGGCGGCTCCAAACGGGATGCCTTGTCTCTGCTTCATGAAGAAAATGTGTTTTAGATTGCTGGGTAGAACAAGAAGCTACTAGCAGGTCATTCAGTAATTAAGTACTGATTCATGGCTGGAATAACCATAGGATAAAATATCTCCTTTCTGGCTCTATGGATGCTGCACCTCACCCATTTGAACCTTTCCACAACATCCTGCTACTGGAAAGAATTGGTGTAACTCCAAGATCCCTGTGTGCTGTACCTCCAGCTCTGCAGGGTGTGGAGCTGCAGGGGCTGCAGAGAGGGTAGAGAAAGGGATGCTCTGGTTACATCTAACAGCTGGCATAGGAAAAGGGGACAAACTGTGTCACTGGCAAACTACCATTCTACTGATGAGTTTCTTTTCTTTCTTCTTGACTGCAGTGCCTTTAAGCAATGCAGATCATTTTCATCTCTCTCTCTCTACCAGTCATAGATCTCCAGTACTGGCTGTAAGGGGGAAACTGTCTGTGTTCCTGTGTTGGTAAATGGTAGCACTCACTCAGAACACACAAAGATAAAGCTGCCTTAACTGCAGAGGGTACTTCTGCCAGCATCATACTAAATGCATTGAATTATTCATCTCTAAATAACCTGTTAGGGCAGGGACCAAAACTCAAATGCAGAAGTGAAATTTCAGGAATACATTTATGTATTCTTCTCCCCCTTAATCCCTCATCCCTCACCTCCTTCTTCACCACTGTATAATTTACATAGCCTGTTAATTTGGCCCGTACAGCATAACAGTGCTGTACACTACACAACTATAAAAAAGGTAGCAATGAATGGCAAGCAGGTTTCAAGTTGTTGGCTGCCTCCCTGTTTTACAATCTCTCATTGGCAAAGAACTTGCTGAAGTGCAATCTTCTCTCCCTGCTCATCACATCAAAGGCACTAATTGTCATCTAAGGTACAGATTCCTCTTTCAGTAGCTTCACAAGCCTGAAGCTGCAAAGTTTGATGCTGTCTGGTTAGAAGCAAATGTGACAGCTTTGCACTCCCACAAGTGGAAGCACCCTATCTCAATGCAGAAGTATCACAATATGATATTAAATACCTCTGCTGTAGTCACTGCTTCCATGTGCTGAAGGCCTTGGATTTGTTGGGAGCCCCTTCTCTCTGAACAGCAGCTGCTGCATCCTGGTCTGACAGCACTTACACACAGCATGTGCCCCATGTTGTCCTGTTTAAATTAAACTGTATCTCTTTTTTTTCTCCTTGCTCCTCCTCATCCCTCTGTGTCTGTAATAACAGCTCATATGATTTGCATGAGGTCTCTGCCTCAAAGAGTCTTGTGATTTCTGCAGTTTTCCTTTGAGAGTCCAAATGCACCTCTGGAGTAGTTCCATTGATTTCAGTTCCTTTGGTACATGCCCTCCAAAAACAGCCAACATTTTTCATACCTGAAGTGGGAGAATTAATAAATCCAAACTTTCTGCTTGTACACATTTCTTTCAGTTAGGCAACTCTCAGTGTAGTAAGTTGGATAATGAAGGGATATGTTTCACACAAGAACAGGCCTTGACTTCCCTCCCTGCCTGTAGCAGCTCTAGGCTTCAGACTTCAGCCTCTGGGCTCTCAGGTGAGTTTTCTGAGCACTGTGGCTGAGCTGTGCTTTCTGCAGGAGCTGTACATTGACTGCCCTTGCTTTGGCATTTACATCAGTGTGGGGAGCTGTCTGTCCCTGCTGGATGACGTGTCCAAGGGATGCAATGAGTTGCAGCTGATGGTCTCGTCCATATGTCAGAATAACCAGAGCAAACTGATTAATCCTGCCCACTGCAGAGCAGGGAATGCACAGTGCATTTAGCCTGGGTGTGGACAGCCAAGAGTCCCCTCATAGTCCTGCATGAGCAGGACTCACTGTGCAGCTTCCTAGGACTAACACCCAACCCACACATGGAAGATGACAAGGGCTGAGGGAGCAGTCATCGTCCTGTGGTATTTTTCTGCTGACTCACTAGGTCCTTCAGTTTTCATTTGAATGCATCACATGAAATATTCCCTTTGCGTCACGGTTTTGATGTCCAAGAATAACACTTTTTCCTTGAGCATAATTATTTATTTAAAGCAAAAATTATTTATTTAAACCAAAAATGTCTTGTGAAGCCAGGAACAATTTTTCTGTCTTGTTGCAACCAAACCACCCAGCCTCTGCATGTCAGGGAGTAGAGGGGAAATACTGTCACAAAGAGAAGTAATCCAACTTTTGCCAGGTAGCCAGAGATGACAAATGAAGAAAGCATGCTTGTAGCTGATGATTGTTGTTATTGGAAAAAAAAAAAAAAAAAAAAAAAAAAAAAAAAAAAAAAGGAGTAACCATTCTTGTTAGTGGAGGAAACACTCTAATAGAAATAGAACTATTAAACATTTCTAATAATAAATAAATAATAAATGTTTAATTATTTCTATTAGAAATATTTCTATTAGAAATGTTTAATAGTTATCCTTAAAAAATGTAAGAATTTATAAAGGAGAGCCTGAACGTGTCTTTGGAACTATGGTTTTTAAATGAAAGTTTCAGGCAACATAAAAAATAGTCGACTAAGAGGTGACATAACCTTAAAAGCACAATTTACAAAACTTGCTCAAATAGAAACGCATATATATGCCCATGTAGCAATATGTATATATAGATATATAGCATGTGTATGTATGTGTGTATATACACACATAGGTGTAGACACATATTGTGTATATACACATTGGTGTATTTATGTGTACATACTTAAACGTATTCTGTGAAATCGATGTCTGTGGAAAACCACACATAGATGCGTGTGCATGACTCGCACAAACGCGTGCACGCACACGCACCCGCGGCAGCACAGCTATTCCCACCGGCCGCTCCTGAGGGGAAGCTCTACATTGGGCCTGCTCCCAGCGCTGTGGCACAGGCCCGCTCCCCGTTATAGCAGCAGTGACGGGCGGGTTTGCGGAGCAGGAAGGGCCAGACGGGCGCTGTCGCTGTCACCGATCGCTCCTGGGCCGGCCCCGGGCTCTTTATTTGCGCCTCGAGTATTTCCTGACGCATACCCACGTGTCGCTCCGGTCTCTGCCTGTTTTGTCCCGGGCAGGGACCCGTCGGCGCTCGCGCGGCGCTGGCCCCGCCCCCTGCGCGTCCCGCGGCCCCGCGTGAGTCAGCCGGGCGGCGCGAGGGGCTGCGGGCAGCGCGCGGCTGCGGGCGGCGCCGCGGCAACAGGTGCGGGACGCGCGGGGCTGCGCGCGGGGCTGCGCGCGGGAAGGGGGAGCCGCGCCTGAGGGCGGCCGCGCTCCCCGCGCCTGCCGCACCTGCGCGGCGGGACGGGAGCGCCCGGCGGCACCGGCGACACGGGACAGGCCCTGCGCCGCCCCCGGCTGCGCCCTGGGACTTGGGGAGAGGCCGAAGAGCAGCTCTGACGGACCCCGAGTGTCCCGCTCTAGCCGTGCTGCGGTGGGCTGGTTCAGCAGAGATCTCGAGGTGTAGTTCTGTCAGGTCTGCAAGGTCCCCTCCCTCTGGGTGGAAAGAGACCCCCGAACTGTAACTGACATGCCCTTCATCTCCTTCCACTTGCGTTTAGAAGTGCTGTCCCTTTGCGTGCCTTGCTTGCTCGGGGGTTAATGCAGTTCGGCTTTTGGAGCGTATTGAGTGGTGGTACTGCTGCGGCTGCAGAATCCTGTACAGGTGACACAGTGTCCTGTCACTGTCACAGACCTCCTCTTCCAGAACGAAAATAGGGGAGCAACCGGAATGGTCGTAGATGATGTGTAGTTAATCACTGCTGTTGTAGGGCCGCAGCTTATGTAAACTAGCTGTACTTACCATTTTCAGTGTCTGCAGAGTGAACGGTCTTCAGATGGGAAAGCGCATGAGAATGTGCAAAATTAAGGTGTAATTTCAAAAGAAAAAGGGGCAGAAGGAGATTCAGAATTTTTTGTCTCTTTCGAGTGTGGTAAATTTTAAGTTAATTACATGCTGTAGCAGATAATTTTCACCTGTGTTGGTTTTTATTCCCTGACTTCTTTACTGCTTTATTTTGCCACTATCCTGCATTCACTGGAACTGGCATTAAAAGCTTCGCACCTTGCCCTCATGCAGAGGAATCGCTACCGTCTTTCAGTAGCCAGTTGTTTTGTTTTGTTCTGAGCAGGTCTCAGTCACACAATGTTAGAAGCAGTGGTTAGTGCTTCTTTAACTAGTCACACATTGTATATAAGCCACAGTTGTCAATAGTCAGTGATGTTGACAACTCTGTTTTGCACGAGGAAGCTTGGAGATCACCTCTTCAGAACCTGAGTAGCTAATTCTGTATGACAAACACACAGTCTTGGTCCTGCAAGTTATTGCTAAATGTGATGCAACAAATGTATTAAAAATGTGTTTGGAAATACGTAAGTAAACATGTATGAAAGCTATAGAAATATTTGCAGTGTTTATTGACTAGCAGGGAAATAAGCAGGTGAGGCGCATGGGAGTTCTAGCGTTTCTTAAAGCCGGGGGCACACTGGCTGTTGCTGTTCAGCAGTGAATGTAAGGTTACCTTCATACCTGTGGTGCTCACTTAAAATGGTCAGCAAAGAGCACAGTCCATGATAATGAGAGAAGTGTTTGCTCCAATTCATTCCCAACCATCGCAGTTGTTACGGTGTGGTAGCGTTTGATTTCTGGAGAATTAGCCTTTAATTTTGTAAGTGGAGAGTATGACATCAGTGTCATGCCAGTGACCATCTGTCTGTAGCACAAATCCATTTCATAATTGGCACTCCTTGCTGCTTTCCACTTGGAGTGTTGAAAGAAAAATGTAACAGTAAAAGTATGGACAGAGCAGTGAAGGTGCTCGTATCACTTCCATGCAAGAGTGTTGTTTTGTGCCTGGATGTTCACCTCCATGAATGCTAAATTTAGTAACAATTCTGATAATCTTAGTGGAAAGGAAACAACGTAGATGTAATGTGAGAATAAGCAAGGGAAATTACATGTTTCTGTTGGGAGGAAGAAACCTGTTACGATTACTTTACTTAGTTTGTAGCTGTGGCAAAGCAACTTGTATTTTGTGTTAGCTGTGAAATGGGAATAATGTTCTGCTGTCCTAGGAGTGAATAAGAGCTTGAACTGAACTTGAAAGTGATTGCAAAATGTCTTAAAGATGTCTCATCTCTGGAAAGAAAACAGTTTGACTCTCGTTTCCCTTTTAAGCATAAATGCTTGGTAATGCAACCTGAAGTGTGAGCTTCTGTAAAGAATATCTGTCACTGCCATCATACCATGCTCTTAGTTTCTAATTTGCCACTGTTGCAGCTTTCTTACTTAAGAATTATGTAAATAGTTTTTCAATTTGGCCTTGAAGGGAGATCGTGCAAAACAGCTAATCAAATGCCTGTCTTTAACTTTATTGTGATTGTCATGTAACCTTCTGATTGTAACAAAATCTTTTTTTTTTTGCAGTTCAGGCTCATGAAAATGAAAAAAATTCTTTGAATCCTTAAAAAAAGTCCATAAATTCTAGACGTCAAGAATTTTAACCCTCAGTTCCTTAACCTCAAGTAACTATGTGCAATGTAAATGGTATATTTGTTGATACCTCAGTTATTCTGTCAAAGTGTTTATTTTTTTGATTCAGTGATCCACTGAACAACTCCAACTGAGTTGTTTTGTTTGAAGCTAGAGTCCTTCACAAAGGAGAGGTGCTAGCATTTTCAGGAGAATGAATTGCAGGGTTAAGTGGTTTTGAGTAGGCTAAAGAAAACCCTAAATTTATTTGCTCTGAGCAAGAACACATCAGCAAGTTATGGTTCTAAAAATGTGCTTCCATTTTCCTTTGATGTTTCATCAACACCTCTGCTACTGAAGCATCGCATGACAGTTCCCTTATATTTGTGAGACTTCCTTTGTTAATATTTTAAAAGTTAACTTTTACAATTTTTTTCTCTTTTTTTTTTTTTTCTTTTGTAGTTGAGGAAGGAGAGGCTGTCTTGAAAGCATATCTTTCTGGTGACTAGTGTGTCTTTGTGTTCCTAGAAAGTATGCTCTGGTTTTTGGGTTTTTTTTAGAGAAGGGTGTATATGACTTACCACAATACCATGTTATCAAATCTTTATCTTTTTGAGGTCTGTTCTTTGCCAACTCTGAAGCCCAAATCACTCTTTTTAGGGTCCTTTATCTGAAAGACTGGAATTATTGTTTCTATATGTGAAGGTCTCCTTGGTAATTCATTATTCAGAGCAATCCAGTGAAAGTATTGGAGATTTTGTTAGTTATTTTAATTATTTATCAACATGATGATTACTGTTTCCAAGTGTGCACTGAAACATCTGTATGAGAGTTACAGGTCTGAATATGTTTTGTCTCTTTTATTCATGATTGGCTATATATATTTCTGTATCCAAAAGCTTCAGCCTACTTATTCTGGGTCTTAATTCTTATACTAACTAATTTGTTTTCTGATTTTGTTACAGTGTTTCAGTTTCAGACAGCAGTTTCAGACATCAACTGTAATAAAGCAACAGCTCTAAAGAATTTATATGTGAAACTTTGAATAAATGTGATTATACACATGTATTAATGCAACTAAAATCTGTAATACTTCATATCGTGAGGCAGTAGATCAAGAGAAATCACAGTTCTTTTAATACTAAAAGAAGCCAAACAGATCATAAGAAACAAAGATTAACTGTTTCTTTGTTTTATTCCAAGAAAAGTAATACAAAGTTATCTTCATGAGGATGGAAAGGTATGAGAGTAAACTTGAAAAATTCAAAATCTGAGAGGATGAAATTGTAGCTAGAGCAGCCACTTTTTTCCCCTTGCCTTCCATGGTTGTCTTTATCTCCATGCGCACTCTGCTAGCAGCTTGCATGAAGAAATGTTTTGGACTCTGCTTTCTGCATTTCTGCCCAGACAGAATTGCACCTGCTAATGGTGATGTGTGATTTGGTTCAGGAATTAAGTTACAAATTCAGCTCCTAATCATTTTCTGCTCATGCAATTCTGTTCACCTTAAATTTAGCTGAGTATTGAATTCTGTCTTATGACTAAAAATGAATCAATTTGGTGGTTTTTGAGTGGTGTAATGAGAATTGTATAGAGAGATTGATGTGAATTTCTGCCTTTGAACAAGGTTTTGTTCATTCTGTCCTGACAATAGACCCAGTGTGAGCTGAGTTGTTAGGATGAGTCTGGGTGTTTAGTTTCTGTCTGCCAGCTCAGTGTGAGTGAACTAAATATAAATACTTGAACCATCCTGGCAGTGTGGAAGTGTTTATTTATTGAATGCAGAAACTAGACTTTTGGAGGTTTTTTGGGTTTTGTTGTTATTGTTTTATGTTATTTGTGATTAAATAGCTGGTTTTTATGTTTTTCAGTTTGTGAAAATTATATTGTTCCTTTTGAAAGAGGAACAATTTGGTGGTGATGGAGTGCTGCCACTGACAGATGGACTCACAGGAAAGAAGGTGAGAATGAGCAGCTAGGTGAAACCACAGAGGCTCCCTGAAATAGGCCAGCTCATGATCATCCTGGAAAATGAAGTGATATCAGCATACTCTTTATGTAACTTGTACTAAAACTTGCACTAAAGGGAAGATTATTAACTGAGCTTCAGTTGTGTCTGGAACACTAAAGTTGCTAGAACAGCAACTTCTTTTTTAAGCTGATTGCTGTAATTTCTGGAGCCATAGCCACAGGCTACAAACTTGAAAGTAACATTCCCAAGTGAACAGTACATCCTGTCTGGTACCTGCACCTGTGAATTTTGATTCTGGATAAGTAGCCCTGCAGTAGACATTTCTTGCACTGAGATACTTGATAGAGGTCAGATGTTTTTGTCACAAATCCTGTTATGTGAATGTCCAAATTTGTTTTACACTGTTTTCTGAAGACCTGTTAAATGGATAAAAGCACAAATATTGGGCATTGAACTGATTTGATGTACAATATGTTGATGAAAACTCTCAGTATTATCATTTTGTGCTCTTTGGAGTGCTTTGCCTATCTGTGTAAAATCTGTATTTTTATCTTAGGTGAAATATCCTTATAGTGATACGAAATTTTTAAGCCTTTTTTTTTTCTTTATTTATACATTATTTGATTGGTTTCTTTTTAATTTACTTTTATTCTAAACACAAGTCCTATGTATTTGAAATGCAAGGTGGACTCTGCATTTTAAATCTGTTTGCTTTATGGAATAAACTATTTACTTGAATTTTACAAGAGTTCAGGACTGTCACCTTTTAAGTTTGGGGGTTTTTTTCTTTCCATTTTGTAGAAAAAGATATTTGGGATGGACACAGGAGCTAGGAGAGATAATTTGATTTCTTAGCTATTCTTAATTTGAATGTTTCAGAGGCAGATTGTGTAAAGATGTTCATCCTCTGCACCACAGTTAACAAAATACATAGTTTAACAAATCCATGGCCTGCAGGAATAGGGCTACTTGCATGTGTTTGCCTGCAGTGTGGTGTATCAGAATAGCTTTTTTATGGGTTTGGTGCAGGTTCCCAATACATTTTACTTCTTGTGCCTTGTCTTCGAGACAAAGACTGTAATTCTGTCAAAGCTTCCCTTGCCATCTTAATAGATTTAATTCCACAAGTTCACGTCAAGCTGCAAGAACTGATTTATGCAGGGAGTGAGTGACTTGGCTGTTGTCAAATTAGGAGCTAAACTTATTTTTTTCTTTCTGAGTGGATAACAGTCTAGTCTATATAAAATTCTAAGGAAACTTAATTTAAGTCTAGTCTTAATTTAAGCTAGTCTATATGGATGCTTAACATAACTTTTTGTATTTAAATCAAGGGATTCAGCAAATTGTTAAAACTGTGGGCTTGTCAAAATTCCGAAGAATTTCTTTGTGCTGTGTTGGAGAAGTTGCTGACTGAGCATTCAAACCACAGTGTGTAGAAGTTTGCATAGTTCCAGTCACTCCTGCAAGCCCTGATAATTGCACACTCTTTCAGGATATTTTTTTTTCATGGTTCAGTTGATTTGAATAACTGGCTCATTTGAATCTGAGACACTCATTAAGAATTTACAAAAAAAGAAAAAGCCCAAACAATCAAAACCTCATTTTTATCTCTAGAGGTAGAAATGAAAGTGTATAAAGGATGAGCTCTTACAAGTGTAATGTTTTAAACACTCTATTAATGGGAGCAATTGGTACGTGGAAAAGTACAAATGAGAAAAAAGCTTATGGTTTCAAACAAAAGACACTTGTTCATTTAAATAGCATTTATTTACAATTTGATAATACTAATTTAAATATGTTGGCTTGAAGGTAAAACTAATGTCTGAACTACCAAGCCTTTCCTACATAGGCATTACTGAACCATGGAAAACTTCATCCTGATTGTGTTCCAATTTCATCCAATCCTTGTAGCTCAGAAGAGGCAGAAGGAGCCAAAGAGAGAGGCCTGGTCTATGTTTGGAAGGCTGGTTCCTGCTCCGTGACTCCAGAAAGGCTTCCAGGCCTCAGTGGAAAGACAGTGTTACAGGCAGCCCTTGGAATCCATCATGGGTTACTTCTAACAGAAGGTAATAAGCATCTTAATTGTAATGATTTGGGGTAATAGCAATCTTCAGTTATTGTCAAGTTTTTTTTCTTTTAGAAGTGATACTAGATCTGTGTTTGGAAAGATGAGGACTGTACTTTGTGCTTTTCACACACATTTGTATGTCCTTAGTATGTTCTTAAATTAGAAAGGACCAATGAATACACTTAACTCACATGACTGGAATATAATTGATTTTTTAGCAGAAAAGCATTACTTATTTTAACAGTACATGCATGCATAGGGTAACACTAATTTGAGGTGTAGAACTTAACAGTGGCAATTACAGAGAGCAACCAGCAGTCTTCTTATATCAATAAGTATAGTTTTGCTGAGCCTGGACTAAGCTAGGAATTCATATCTATTTGTCTGAAGCAGTCTTCATATTTTTGCATTGGTTTAATAATTGGTTTTACACTCATACTAGGATTTGTTTTTCTTTTTTCTGCCCTCCCAGGTGGAGAGGTCTACAGTTTCGGAAAGCTGCCGTGGAGGTCACGACCTGAGGAATGTGTTAACAGTCCTGTCTTGGAAAATACTTTGCTTGGACATCGTATTATTACAGTGGCAGCCGGCAGCTTCCACAATGGTGCCGTGACAGAGAGCGGTGTGGTGTACATGTGGGGGGACAATTCTGCTGGCCAGTGCGCAGTTACTAATCAGCCGTGTGTGCCAGAGCCCCAGCTCGTCAGTATTTGTGATTCCGAAACCAGCCCTCTGCTATCAGTACGGATTTTGCAGCTGGCATGTGGAGAGGAACACACGCTGGCACTATCGCTGAGCAGAGAGATATGGGCCTGGGGGAGTGGCTGCCAGCTCGGCCTCATAACAACAACTTTCCCAGTGACAAAGCCACAGAAGGTAGAGCACCTGGCAGGACGTGTTGTGCTCCAGATTGCTTGTGGAGCCTACCACAGCCTGGCTCTGGTACAATGTCTCCCTGTGCAGGAAATGAAGCCTATCCCAGAGAGATGCAATCACTGCAGTCAGCCTCTCATTACCATGACAGACAAGGAAGATCATGTAATCATTTCAGATAGTCACTGCTGCCCACTGGGTGTAGCACTGTCTGATAACCAGCCAGAAAACCACGTTTTCTGTCCATCATCGGACACCCCCGGAGGCAAAAGTGTAACAGCTGGCCAAAGTGAAGACTTTCAGAAACCACTTGTGGAACAACATAGGCTTGTTGGTTTAGAATCTGAGAGACCAAGTGGCCTTTCCAGCAGCAATGGACGGGAAGATAGTGGAATTTCTAGTTCAGGAAATACTCTGTTCTCGGACAAAAAAGAAGTGAAAGAGTACTTAATTGGTTTGTCAGATAGCTCATTAAAGGAGAGCCTGAATAAAAACATCTGTACTGAGCCTGAACAGGTTAGTACCTAATCACTAATCACAGCTCATAATTTGCAGTAACTTCTCTTGCATATGTGACAACATTACTCTTTTTACAAATGAAAAACTTACTTTAATATAACTATGGTGTTTTTATAGTTTCCAAGTGGCTTTTTCACTGATGGTTCTCAACTTTTAAGTTGAAGATTTTTTTTGTCCTTCATTGTTGTTCATTTGTGAGCCTTCATTGTGGGCATCCTTGACAGTGCTTTAATCTCTTCTCATGCTCTGCAGTACCAGAACCACATAAGCCAATTTCCATGCTTTGTTTCCTGATGCATGGGTTTCAATTTGTATGGGGCAGAAGGATTCAGTGGATCTTACTGGTACTTTAAGGTAAAGGTTTAATTTCTGTACCTGGAACAAATCCCTCACAAATCCATCTAATTTCTCAATCAGTTAATAATTCTGGATTGCAAATTGCTAAAAGGTTTGATCAAAATGTTTCTAATGTTAATAATGTAGGGTGACACAAACTCATAAAAAGCAGTGGGAGATGTGTAAGTACTACTCTGTGTAGTGTGGAAAATGATTCAACAACACTGTTTTGATGCTATAGCAGAACAGTCAAGTACTCATCTCTTAGTAAGCATCAGAAAATGCTTGACGTGATGGTTCAAGAGCTGTTTGTGGCTCCCTGACAAAATAATTGTTTTCTGGTTTTTAGAGAGGAGAAAAGAAAAGGAAATGTAATTAGGAGTAAAGGGAAGAAGATAGAATCCAAAAGTTACTAGACAGAAAACTAATCCAGAATCTTGCAGTGCAGTCTGGCAGTCCTTACTTAACTACTGTCCTGTGAGGACCCCTACTGCTCTGTGGCCTAATTTGCAAAACTGACACTGGAATTCTGAAAATTTCTTTTGTAATTTAAAGTGTTGTGCAGTCATAAATTTATTTTTTTTTAGTAATTGCAGTAAAACATTCTCCATATTTATTCCTCTGGGAAATAAATTTCACAATACCTAAAAAATAGTTGATTTTTGTTACTGCCTCTGATGGCAACAAAACCCCCATAGTTTTAAAATCTGTCCAGTAACTTGGTGGTTCAGCAAGTTATACTTTCTTACTCTGAGGAAAACTTCCTTTATAGAAATGAATGTTGTGTAAATACATTTGCTCTTTCTTTTGCTTTTTGCTATTACAAATGCATTCTAGCAGTTGTGGGCTCTTCAGACTCTTGCAAGAACTCCAGCATTGAGAAATGACTGAAGCACATAGTTTCATGCTCCCTTTCTCAGTTCCTTGTTCCTGGCATATTTCCAGAGCACTGTTTTCCTTGCACAGTTTCAGGAATCAAGACTGGAATTGATTCACTGAATCTTCCACAATTGACATACAGGTGAAGAGCAGAGATAAGGTCTAATGTAGTGTTTCAGCATTAGTATTTCATTTTTCTTTGCTTTCCTACACAAATGAAATTTTCTTTCCTGTTTTGCTAGATTTGCCTTTTAGAAATAGGATGAAGTAAATAGAACCAATCCCAGTCCTTTAACCTAAGCTTTAAAGAAGTCAAAGATTGTTTTTAGTTTGGTGGAATAAAATGAGCTGTCGTACTTGTAATAATACCATTTTCCACTGTGTATTAGATGGAAAAATGGGACTTGGCTGTCTTTATTTTAATATTCAAACTATTTGTCAGAGGTTATTTTGGGCATTTTTTCTTATTTGGTGGGTCAGCTGATTGCTGTTACAGGTAATGGTGTGCTGGGCTAATAATTGCCTTCAGTCAGTTTGTCCCTAGTGTGACTTGATGATTACTGACTAAGCTTTGGATGGATACAACAATGGTGTAAGGGGACACAGCCCAGTCTGGTTTTAAGATAGGCCTTGCAAAATGAATCCATGAATTGCTGTTTACCTTTTACCATATTGAAAAGAGAACTTGTCTCTCTTAAAATGGAGCATGCTCACTGATGCACTTTCATTGGTGGCAAAGAAGTTGGTAATAAGTTTAAAATTATATCCCTTTTCATATTTGTGTGCAAAGATCCTTTTTTTGTTGGTATTTAAAAACCCCAGGCTTACAGTCTCTTATGGATGAGCTACAAGACAGGTGCAACAGACGAAGCCCAGTCCTTTTAGAAATGTTGCTTGGTGCTATCTTTAAAAAATCATTCTGAGCAATAGATGTACACCTAAGCATAAAAAACCTAGATAATTTATATTATATACAGTTATATATGTTTACTGTAAATTAGAGATGCGTTATAATAAACATTATATGGTGTTCAGTCTGGCCCATGGTTTGAATAATGAATGTGTATCGTCATCCTACTGTTCTGTGCTGTCTGCTCTGATAGTTTCCCATTTCTCCTTGGTTTTAGCCATCTCAAGAGAAACAGCTCAGTGCTTGCATCCCTGGCCCTCCAGGTAGCAGCACATCCACCCTGAACAGCCTGGTGGCCTCGTGTGCCTCAGCGGTTGGGGTGAGAGTTGCTGCCACCTATGAGGCTGGAGCCTTGTCCCTGAAGAAAGTCATGAACTTCTATGGCACATCTTCGAGTGAGCCAGGATCTCAGTCAGGCAGCAGGTCCCCGGGGCCCGAAGCTCTGAAGGACAGTCGAGAAGAGCAAGTCAGGCTGGAATCCATGCAGGGGAAGAAGAGTTCCAGTTTAGTAGATATTAGAGAAGAGGAATCTGAAGGAGGGAGTCGAAGGCTTTCCCTGCCTGGCTTGTTGTCACAAGGTAAACAAGCATGTTGGGGAAAAAACACAGAAAAACTTATAATAATGTGGAGGTTTATAAGTGAAAAAAAACCCCAAATATTTATTAAACACAAATCTAATGATCTCTCAAAGGTGTGTATGAATTCTAAATTATATCTTAGGGCCTGAAAGCAGTGGAGAGAGTGAAGACTAGCAGATACTTAATGCTAAGAAATCTAAAAACAGTGGGTTTACAAATGGTCTTTCTTGTTAAATTAAGGTAAAGCAAGCACATTGGAGGAGTCATATTGCCAAATGATCTTTCATGTTGGTTTTGTAGCAGATAAAAATCTGTGTGGTCTGTAATCTGCACTGCACTGAGCTGGTTTTGAGCCAGGGACCTATAAGTATTCCAGTTCCCACTGCTGAACTTCAACGTTAATGACTTTTTTCCCTCACAGATTTTAGTGCTGTTAATTGCTCTGAATGTGTATATGGTTTAGTTTTATACTGATCTTGGATTTGAGGGGAGGTTTAGGAAGTATTGAAGGCTTCTGTTGACTGCAAGGATATATTTTCTTTCAAAACACTTTAATGTATAGTTTGTTTTGGTTCATTTGTTTCATTATAACTGCATGATTCTCATATGTCTACTATACTTTAGCAGCTGGTAAAAACTACTTGACATCTACCTGGTTTTAGCACCTGTGTTCCTTCTTTGTACCCATAACCTATTGTCTTAGCTTTCTATTGCAACCTTTCTTCTCAAGCTTGAATTAAAACTGCTTCAAGAAGAGTTATCACTTGCTATTAAGTAGTGTTGTTACTGTGTAACACACACAGAGTGATACATTTACCAAAATGATCAGAAATTTTTCTCATTCTTGGCCTCTGCTCAGTTTCCCCAAGGCTCTTACGGAAGGTAGGACGGGCAAAAATGAGGACTGTGGCTCTGACTCCAACCTACAGTGGTGAAGCTGATGCTCTTTTGCCCTCTCTAAGAACAGAGGTGTGGACCTGGGGGAAGGGCAAAGAAGGACAGCTAGGGCATGGTGATGTTCTGCCAAGGTGAGATTTCTTTGAAAAATGTTTTTTTGTTCAGTCAATTGCTAGAAAATGTTGAGTATTGAACTATCTCAGTTTCTCAAATTTAAACATCTGCCATGCAGTGTCTGCTTGTTCTTTTGGGTGTTATGACCTAAGTTTCTCCAAGTACTGTGTTTTGTGCTGTATTGTTACTGGGCACCAATCAATTCCAATTTTACCCTTTGTAATCAGTAACAGTTTTGGTGATATTTTGACTTTGTCCAAATTGGGGTGAGGTCTGTCATGAACTTTTGCCCTTCCTGACCATTTTGACTAAGCTGATTTATTGCCAGAAGGTTCCATATATCTTTGTTTTTTCTAAATTGTTTTGGGGAAGGAAATAAAACTTTGAGTGTTTCTGCATTAACAGTACCTCTGATCATATTTTTTCTCTTTCCCACATTCTACTCCTCTTCCCTCACCTTATGGGTTCTGGGGATTGACAGGCTTCAGCCACTGTGTGTGAAAAGCCTTGATGGTAAGGAAGTGATTCACCTCTCTGCTGGCGGCCATCATTCCTTAGCACTCACTGCCAAATCCCAGGTATAAGTGATTGTTACCATTTATTGTTTCTCTGACATAATTAGCATGTTTGGTCTTTTCTAGTTTTTACTTTCTTTTGCTTCTAAACTTTTGTTCCCATTTGCAGGAGGCAGCATGGAATTAGCGTGGAATGTAAATTGTATTTCTGCCCAAGTTCTGCATGTACCATCAACATTATGTTTAAAAATTGCTGTGAGTTGATTTGGTGCATTCCATTTCTGAATGTGAGAAGACAATCTCAGAATGTAGGAAAGCAGTGAAAATTAAGGAAATGCTTCTCAGTACATGACTCCTATAGCCTTGACTTGTGCATTTTGCACGCTTGATGTGTTGTACTACCACAGTTCAGTATGTTTCTGTGTATATAAATGTACATTCTAATGTTCAGCACTGCTTCTTGCAGGTGTACTCCTGGGGCAGTAATATCTCTGGCCAGCTTGGCCACTTGAACTCCCCAACAACCGTCCCTCGTCTTGCAAAGGTACTTTGTTATCTGTGTGGTTCTTCTTTCAGTTCAGGGTCTCTTCTACAAGTGAATGAAGAGTAATTTCTGAGAAGGGCCTGTTCATGGATCTATGTGCTATTTAATAATAGAGCCCTTGATTGTCTTTGGCTTATGCTGTGAAATGATCTTTAGATGAGCTTGTGAAAATCTACCCTAGAAATCATTTACACCGACTTCCTCTGGTTTTTGACCACAGTGAAGTTCCAGAACTGAGAAATATGACTGGTTGTATCTTCCTATCAGATTTCACTTTTACATTATGCTTGGTTTCTCTGATATTGATGTTGTAATGTTGAAACTTTTGAATACTTCAGAACTCTGTTTTTATTCTAAGCAGTTGTTTCTAGTGTTTTTAGCTTGGCTGGAACACGGCCACATTTGTTGTTCGTTTCCTTATTTCCGGAGCTTTGCAGAATTTTGGCAGTGGTTTTTTTTTTTTTTTTTTGAACTTTTCACCACATTGAGTGAATAGCAAAATAACAATTTTTGGGTTAGACCACAGACTTTCCCATGTTTTCTAGTGCTTATCTTAATGGAAAGCTAGCTACATAATTTTCCTGCTTAGGTCTTATACAAATTAATGTACAGCAGATTAACTGTCTCCCAAGCTTATATAGATTTCCCAGTTAAATGTAGAGGGGAGAATAGTGTTCCAACTTTAATCAAACTCACTTGATGCCTATTTAAAAATAAAACTGATTGGTAACTGAAAGGCAAAAAAATCAGCCATTAGAAAGAAAACTGGAAAGAGTTTTTAGTATATGTGCAAGGAGTTTATTTGTTATGAGACACTGAAGTTGAAAAATTGACTGGTCATTGCAATAGTTTGTCTTGGCAGGTGTATTATGTACATGTGTGACTAGAAGAGTTATGTACTTTTCTCTCCTTCCAGCTTTGGGTGATGATTTTTAATGTCTTCCTTCCTCCTGAATTTTAGGTGTGCGGTGATGGTATTTGGACTACAGCAGCAGGACTAGATTATTCTCTCTTCTTAGCAGATGAGAAAGACTTCCAACCTGGATTATATTACTGTGGCCAGGAGACAACAGAAAATAATTTGAATGAAAATAGCTGTACTAAGAGTCCAGTTTTGTTAGTAGCTTGTAGTAAGGTGAGTGTTATTTCCTTTAAGTCAGTACAGATCATACTGGTGCTCTTAGGAAACAGCATGGTGCTGATGGCTTGATGAGCTTTAAGGGTGTCAAGCCCCATGGTTGGTTCCTAGTAGTCAAATGAGGAGCACATTGGGTGGGGGGCAGAGAGGAGGTTGAGTTAGTATTGTTCTCTCCCCTGCCTGTTTCTTGGCCTTCCCTTCTGTTTGAGGGACAAGGAGGTGTTTCTAGTGTCCATTTCCTTCCACCTGTGCATGCTGCAGAAATGCACTCTTTTATTGTGCTCTGCTTCATCAGTCTTTGTGTTCAGTCTTCAGTGCTATTGCTCTTCACTTTCTTGTCTCTCGGCTGGCTGAGGCCACTGGCTACTCTGTTCTGTTACTCCATTCTGATATTCTGCCTCTTGTTTGTGACTGGGCAGAAGGTCCCTGTGAGTTCTGCACCTTCTACTTCCCTACCCTTCCTTTTCACATGAGTGCAAAGGGGGATGTGCATTTGATGTTAATGGGAGACAGAAGGTGCCCCTACAGCTTCATGAAGCTGAATCTTACATGTGCCATGAGGTAGCAGTGTGAACTCTGCATGGCCTCTTCCAGTTTGTATGTGGTTTCAGACCAACATGAGTTTAAGGTGACAAAAAGGAAATAGTGAGGACAGAGTGTCTCTGCCTTAGCTCCTCTGGGTATCACTGCTATTTCCCTAAATTGAGCAGAAAAGCTGTTCGGGAAGTGTTTTGAGGAGGAGCAGAGATTTAGACACTGGGTCTATGTCTGTGCATGTAGACAGACACACACCTGTATGCCTTCTGTAAGATTGTTGCTAGCCATTCCCTTCTCTTCAAGGGTCACTGGTAGACTCTTGCATATAAGAATTGGTTGCCTGTTGAACAACTTTGGCTCAGTGTTTCAAATGAATCCTCTATTTAGCAATTAAGAAAATAAATGTAGAGGAAAATGAAAAGCAGTGGCTATGAATGTATCTTCAACATTTGTCATTCTTGTATTAAGTACTGAATAAGTTGTTTGTCACTGAAGGTAATTTATGCTTACTATCACTTAGTGCTCTTCAAAATATGCTTTATTTCCATTACTCTATTTTTAAATTGGAGTGTAAAAAGAAAAACATTAAAGCTGCTGTTTTTTCTTTTCTCTTTTTCATCTTTCAGATAGGGTACATAAGCAATGTGATAGCTGGTGGTGACAACTGTCTGGCCTTAGTTGACAAAAATGTAATGGGATATATTGCCAGTTTGCATGAGTTGGCTGCTACTGAGAGAAGGTTTTATTTCAAACTGAGCGAGATCAAATCTCAGGTTCTTAGACCTCTTTTAGGTTTAGGTAAGACCTTCTTTTAATATTTTCCTTTATTTTGCTTCCCCTACCACAACAAATTTCTGTTATGCAAAATTTAAACCTAATAATATATTTTCAAGATAAAACTAAGCTCTTGCTTTCTCCCCTGTTTAGATGAAGAGGTAAAAGACAGTTGCATTTTGACAGTGTTCATTCTGTTAATATTTGCACTTTCCTAATGGTTTCACCTGAAATACCTTCATTATTTGAGCTGTATTTAGTCTAAAACTATCGAATTTCTGATTCTGGATAATGTAGCCATGAGGTGAAAGTGCTGATTAAACACCTAAACAGCACCCTGTTGAGATTTTCTCTGTTAATGGGTGCTGTTCATTCATAAGGTAAGCTAAATTGCTTTCTGGTCTGTTTCAGATAATTTGGGCAATGCAAATACAATCCAGTTGTTGCAGGAAATGGCAAGCAGGTTCAGCAAGCTGTGCTATCTCATTGGTCAACATGGAGCTTCTTTAAGTAGCTTTCTTCATGGAGTAAAAGAAGCCAGGAGCTTGGCCATCCTGAAGCATTCCAGTCTCTTTTTGGATAGTTATACTGAGCAAGTATCCAATTCCCTCTCATCTTGAGTCTCTGCAGGCTTAATCTACTGACTGCAACAAGCCCTGAGTTAAGGGAAAGTAGGTCATAAGGAAAGCTATGTAACTGTTGCATTGTTGTGATTTAGAAACGTGTGAAGAGTTTTACACAAATGGATTCATTTTGTAGTGAGAAGCATTTCCAAGTCTTCACTAGCAGAGCACATGGACATCATCACCTTCCTTTGTGTAAAACTTTGGGTACAGATTCTTCCTTGGTTGCTGCCTATAAGCCTAAATATTCATCACTTATGAAGGATCTTGTAGTATAATGTGGTAAGACTTACCATTGCTAGAATACTAATTAAAGCTACCTTTGGGGGTTTATTGAGGTTACAAAATGCTTTTTTAATAGTCATTAACTAAAGATTGTCTTCCAGACGAAAATTCTTCTGTCCTCATACCTGCTGAACAGCTGGCATTACTCCTGTCACCCAAAAGCTGGAGCTACTTTAGTAGCCAGAATTAAGTCTGGATTTTCCTAGTTATTTTTATTGACTTAAAGCATTTGGGAGAGAAGATCTATGCAGTCAACCTGTTTTCTGTCTTTCCCATCAGTAACTTCTAGTTTCTGGACAATTTTATTTAAATGTGATGGAAGTCTCATCATACTTACAGTTTTTTTGTGACAAATAATGGCTTAATAGGAAGTTTAAAAGTGTCTTATCTGAATTATCTGGTTACCAGATTTCTGAAAATATCTAAGGAAACAAAATTTTGAGATTATCAACTTCAGTTGTTACACAGTAGTTGTTATGCAGTAGCAGTTTGAATGGACAACTAGTTGCACTTTTTTTGAACACAGGCAAAACTAGTAACATTTTTGCTAGGTCAGTGACAAACTTATGCTGTATCACCCTAAAAGAAGCTTCCATCTCTGTTTATCATATAGATTGTTCATAATTCTAAATATGTATTTTCTGATTTTCTTACTTAGTCTTCAACTTGAATTTTTCTTGTAACCTGGATTTTCAAAATTGGTTCTCATTACTCAGAATAGAAGGTTTTAATTTTTTCTTCCTCAAAGACTGAAATACCTAATCTCTATTCTCACTATTGCTTGTCTTCTGCCCTTCCCCTTTGCTCCCTACTGCTTACATGTTTTTATGTGTATGGCATTAGAACCTCAGCGTTACACCATGAACACCTTTCAAGGATCAGTCAGGCAACACAAGTATAATCTATTAAATGGGCTAAGCAGAGACCTCTTCCCTTGGAGAAACGTGGTTTTGTTGTTGTTTTTTTTTTTTTTTTTTTTTTTTAGTGGTGATGGGGAGAAGTCATAGAATGTTGAATAGCAGGAAAAGAGAAAATTCCTCTTTTGAAATTCCCATCTTGACTATAATTAGAAGCTAGTAGTACTAAATGGTTGAAATAGGTTGAAGGTTGAAATAGGTTGAAATAAAATTAAACCCTCTGCATTGTGCTAATGGCAGTAGAAATGTGCAGTAATGCATGTTCAGTGCTGCATGTGGAAGGTGAATGCCAAGTGTTCAGTAACACTGAGTGTTGCTCAAGTACTGTATAACTTGTGTGGTAAATGATATTACAGATGTCATCATAAACTCTTGGACATTTCAACAGTTGCTGCTTTCTGGGATGTTTTCATTTTGTAATTGAAGATCTTTTTCTTCCCTATATTAGGTATTGTACTTCAGTAACAAACTTCCTTGTAATGGGAGGATTTATGCTCCTTGCAAAGCCAGCAATGTAAGCAAACCTTTACCATTTTTTGGACATTTTTATCAGTTAGCAAAGAACTGTAAAGAATGGAGAGTGTATGTGTGTAGTAATGACCATGCACAGACTTGCTCTCAGCATACTTGAGTACACTAATTCCTTTTCCTTCAGATAAAAAGTTACCTTCTCTTCACTGTGATAAAAATTTAGTTTAAAATGCTGCTGAGTTGAGTTAGTTCATCTTGAAGGTGGAGAATGGAGGAAAAAAGGCTTGTTATTGGAAACTCCTTCAAAGAAACATAGAGTTCAGATAGTGATGTTTGAGAACTTCAGATAAATGAGGTTAAATGTTCATCATTATTCAGTGTTAGTGTTTATTCTTTCAAATGTTGCTCTTAAGAAAATACCAAAGAGAATTAGCTACAGTAGATAAGGTGAATTAATTTTATTTGAATTCTTTAAGTTTATGGAAGTGCTTTAAAATGATGCAAAAATAATATTTCTACATGTGCATCTTCTCTACCTCTCAAGGTTTCTTTGCTCTATTTCATGCACAGATTCTGTAAATGTGAGGAAGGAATTGTATTTTAAGGCCTGAGACAGTACAGTTGAGGTTTCTAGATCCTAAAGCTTTTTTCTCATTTCTATAGAATTTTTGTCTGGGAAATAAAGTAATGACACTGGGTCTCTCACCCTAGTGCTTTGAAGTTGTTGTACTGAGGGTAATTTTTAATTTGTCTGTGGAATTGCTGCCTTTCCTTCACAAATTCTGCAATTGGGAGTAATTCAGTTAACATTTATGGAGCGCTTTGAATGCAGTGTAAATTATGGTACTGGAAGTTCTTGGAAATGCAGGTACCTAGGACAAAGAACATTCTATTCTACCCTCTGAGATCAGTGACAAAGTCTAAATGCAGAATCACCCTGCTGAGACACACTGAGAAGCTTTTTTCAATGGTCAGGATTTTTAGGGTGACTTATAGGAAATCTTAGTTCAAGTATAAGCTTGTTTGTAATTGATACTGAAATCACCCAATGCTGAATTCATCACTTCAGTTGTCACTGCTGGGTGTCACAGCTTCTCCTACTGCAACCAGAGTCTCATTAGGTAAATAACACTTCAGGGAAGAGATGTCATGCAAGTTTTGTCCTGCTTCTTGCAGAGGAAAGTTAAGAATATCTTTGCTGGTAATGATGAATTTCCCCCACTCCTTCCCTGAGGGGTACTGTCTTAAATGAATGGTTAATGGTGTCAGCCCATCTTTTATGGATGTTCTGCAGCATGAATGCATTAGACGTAGTCCTGACTTTCAAAAACGTGCCAGCTTCAATGGAAGTCTCCATAGCTGGCAGGTTTTTGAGCCTGTCCTCTAAAAGAGTAGACAAGCTGTAGTGAGTGTTGTCTGTTATTGTTTGATGCTTTTTAACAGAGGAACTTCCATGTGAGGATCTCAAAATTAAAAATAGCAAGCTGTCCAGAGGCATAAATTTAAAATTAGGAGAAACAGTCTTCTTTCTGAAGAAGACTTTTTTCCTAAGGCTTGTTCAGTAACAGAGTTCTTAAATACCACTAGCAAACCTGGACAAGGTACAGTATTTTGTGCGAGATGGCATCTCACTAAATGTGTAGCATTCTTAGGGAGTCTGCTGTGAACACTGATGTGTTTTGCTGTCCCTGGGACCTCCTTTCTTAGCCTCACCTGATTCTTGCAACTTGTGGTTTAAATGTTTCCCAGCTGGATGTGTTTCAGTGCACCTGTCCTATGTGCCAGCACCGATGAGCACACACCTACGGCGAAGGAGAGGAAAAAATAGGTGTGCTTTCCTTTTAATGAGGAAATCCTGGGTTTGTGTGCTAATGTACTGTCTTCAGAATCATTTCCCTCTTCTTCTCTGAACTAGATTAGTTCTCCCTCTTGGAAATCAGACTGAGAATTGAACAGATTTCCTGCCTTTCTCTGAGGATGTATTTTTTATAGTTAGGGAACGGACTGCTCAGTTGCCTTGAACAACTGCAAGGGGAAGAAATTATTTCAGTATATTTAGGGAAGTGCACTAGAGCAAAGTTAAGGTTCTTTCAGGCCTTCTTGCATGAATCAAGAGTGTTAGAAACTTACTGCTCTAAAAGCAATGGGGATGTTTTCCACCTGTTTGTTCTTTACTAATCAAGTGGTAAAGAGGAAAAAGGCAATTGGTTACACTCCAAGTGAGCAACATTGTCAACTTCCTTCAGCCAGTATGATTACTGAGCATATGAAATTACAAGTAAAAAACAAGTTTGTGTTGCAGTTTTAGCTACATGTCTTTACTGCTGTACTTCCTCAAACTACATTGTGAATAGATGAATAAGCAGCATGCATTTGCCCTTACAATTTTTATTGGTTTATGATAATCCAAAAAGGGGCGATCTGGGCTCATTTACATAAGACATCACTAATGTCTTAATGTCTTCTTTCTTCTCTCGTGCCTCTGTTTCCCAATGGTCCCATCATTTAGAGACTTCTTGAGTAAAAACCAGGAGCTGTTACAGAAACTGTCTGAGAAGAATGAGGAAAACCTCCAGCTAGTAGAAGTTTTGAATGCTCTGTTTTTCATGCCATTTGGACGACTTCATAATTATGCCAGAACTTTGCTAAAGCTTGCCACATGTTTTGAAGTGGTAGGATGGTTTTTCTATCTATAATGCAATAAATAAACACATGAAACTTATAGCTTGGAAGTAACTGTGTGAAATAAATGCCAGGTAATTAAAACTAGTTTATTCCTCAGAGGAGCTACTTCGAACTTGTGTTTGCTGCAGGGAAGATCTTGTAGATTTATTTGCATAATCTTACACCACCTGCACAGATCATGTGACAGGTAGAAACTTGTTATTCTACCAGAGCTTGTTTGTGTGCCTGAGTGCTTAATTGGAAATATATTGTTTTGATGTTTGCCTGTTGCTTTTCAGTTTCATCTGGCATCATTGCAGCTACTCTTGGCTGTAATACTCTACAAAAAACACTACATATATATTAGGTGGACTTTTACCACCCATTTAGAGGTGTATAATTACTTTGTTTTGAAATAAAAGATTACTAAACAGGCACAGTAACTGCTTGTACATTTAGCCCAATATTGTAATTAGTGATTTAGAGTATTGTTCCTGCAATTATGAGCACTACTTCTGGGATAGCTTGTTAAGCTGCAAGAAAGACGATCATGTAATTGTGTATTAATCATTCTCCTTGTAACATTCAGGGACCTTCTTGTGATTTTTAAAAACTATCAGGACACTAACAGAACATGTGACCAAGAAAATAATTCTATCTCTTCTGCTTATTACCCAGACCAACTGTCATGCACTGATTTAATAAAATGAGCACTTGTATTGCAGCTTGGTTGGTGGTGTTGGTACAGGAGTTCAGCAGCGCCCTCAGCTATGTCTTACCTTGTGCCCTGCAGGCATCTCCAGAATACCAGAAGCTGCAGGATTCTAGTTCATGTTACGAGAACCTTGCTGTCCATCTTAGCAGAAAAATGAAAGAAGCAGAATACACCCTTGGCTTCTGGAAGACCTTTCCTGGGAAAATGACGGTATGGTGATGATTGCTAGTCCATTAGCAGCTTGAATCTCTTTCTCTTACTGCCTGTGTCTATTACTGATGCTGCTGTCCCAGTTGCACTTCCTGTTTTTTCCAGCTGGTGTTACTTCAGAAAGGTTGGGCTTTTACTGTGAAAGACTAAAGCACCGACCTTAAGTCACAGTCAGTGAGGAGTGGGATTGTGTCGTTTTGCTTTTGACCCCACCTGCAGGACTCCTTGCGGAAGCCGGAGCGGCGTTTGATCTGTGAGAGCAGCAATCGGGGCTTGTCGCTGCAGCACGCGGGAAGGTTTTCTGTGAACTGGTTCATCCTCTTCAATGATGCTCTGGTACATGCTCAGGTGAGCCAGCTTGCAGCCAGGAACAAAACCTTTTCTCTTCTTCAAACAACATTACGTATTTTTCATATAGTGAAGTTTTTCCAGTGTAAAAATAAATCTAAAATTATGTGTCTTTTTAACATTTCATTGCATTGCCCTGTGGCTGGCATGGTTTTTGCTGGCTGTTCCTTGAAGCAAAGTGGTAGGAAGAGTCCCTAATGCTCAGTTTTTCCCTAGTTCTCAAACAAAGGGAAAAAATAAAACATTTGGAAAAAAATGGGGCCAGGTTAATGGGTCAATAATTGGTGATGTTTCCCTTCTCCTTTCCTACAGTTCTCAACACACCATATCTTTCCCTTGTCCACACTGTGGGTAGAAGCTCTTTCAGAAGAAGCTGGTAATGTGTGAGTATTCTTGCTTGTGATGCTGAAATAGTCTGATCTTTTGGGAGAGAAGATGAGCATTTTGTAACCAATTATTGTGAACTTGGAGTGGAAAGCAGTGATTGCAGCCATGTCTACCCTTTTTTCTTGTTTCAGAAAATGTATTTCTGTTTCTTAAAGTTGTGTAAACATCAGAAAGAATATGGTGGTTGAGAGGGAAGCAAGTCTTCTTTGCTGCTGCTTCTTTTTATTGTTAACTTAAAGGGAGTGCTAGCTGGGGTAGAAGAGAAGAGGGGAAGAGAAAATACAATGTCAGTGCTCTAAGAAACCTTGGGGTTTCAGGATGGAATTTCACAGATTAAAATACTTTTCCCCTGTGTAGGAATGGGTTGAAGATTACAACACCCGAAGAACAATTTGTTCTTGTTTCTTCAACACCACAGGAGAAGGTGGGCATTTCTACAAATTTGACATGGCTTCAGTGATACAAATGAGGCTTTTTCCCCTACTGTGAAACCAAACTGGGAGAAGGATTGCCTGCGTATTCCCCAGTAATTAAATCTTTCTGCAGCTAAGTGTGCAGACTGGCTGTACATGGTGCCCGAGTGTAGCAGTGTTACAGTGCACAGCACTGTACTGAGCAGTGCCAGCAACATGATTGTGCTTGCTGTAAAGGTGAGAGTTGGTGCAAAGACAGCTGTTGGCTAAATTCTGTCGTGAACCACTTTGTTTCAGACCAAGTGGCTGAGGGCAATAAGCCAAGCAGTGGATCAGGCCCTTAGAGGGACTTCTGACATGATTCTGTATGGAGCTGGTGGGAATGTGCCAAGACAGGAACCTCCTATTTCTCGCAGCGCCAAATACACCTTCTACAAGGACCCTCGATTCAAGGATGCTGTTTATGATGGGAGGTGGCTTTCAGGAAAACCCCATGGAAGGTAAAAGCATTGGAATGGAGCTGTTGAAACCAAAATTAAGTGGTTGCTGTAACAATAAGTAGGCTTACTCACAGAAGGTATTTGTAAGGTGCAAAGCGAACTGCTTATCTTACTTATCTGCACGGGTTTGTATTTTTTCCAGAGGGATCCTAAAATGGGCAGATGGACGAATGTACTCCGGGACTTTCCGGACTGGGTTGGAGGATGGGTAAGGTATTCTAACTACTTCTGGAGCCAGGCAAGAAATACTTTTTGTTGTAGGAGAAAACAACAAAACCTTTTTAATTAAAGGTTTTACAGTGAATCTTACTGACCTGTCTTACAACATAGTGATGTATCTTCTCTAGTGCTTTCTTTGCTATATTTCTGGTAGAGTAAAGGTTTAGTAATTTAGCCAAGAGACAAAATCTTGAATTGAGACTTCAGGGTTTGGATGAAAACTAATGAGAGTATGTAATCTTGATGATGAAGGTAACTAGTGCAGAGGAGACTGAAAGTAGGCTGAATGGAAGGTCTGGACATTATCATGTTATCTGGTGAAACAAATAAAACCACTTGAAAATAACTTAATGTATTACACAGCTTTGAATTAATCTGTGGACTTCATTGCTAAGAATCTGCTTAAAGCACTGTTGAGGCTGAGATATTAACTTATTTCCAAAGGCATTTTTATATGCATCTTGTGAGGAGACATATGTGAGCAGACATATTGGGCAGGATAAAAATATGTGAAGAGCCCTACTGGCTTCAAGATATATTTTCGAAATATTTGGTTGGAGGGGAAATTTAAATGGGGTCTGACTGCAGACAGCTTTTTAAAATTCCTCTTGGCTATTGGTATAATGTCTTTGGTCATTTGGTGTATTGGTATAATGACTTTGGTCATTTGTAACTAAGTGTAACTAATCCTGAAGATTTTAGGGTTGTTGGAGATGGAAATACTGCAAACAAGTCCCAGCCAGAAAGAAATGGATTAGTATTTAGCTGTAATTGCTGAAATTATCAAATGTGTATACTTGTATTTCAGCATGCATGTTATAGTCTCAATAGTTAACAGCAGTGTCATGTTGGGTGGACATGGTCTGAGGAGAAGCATCAGAACTGGATTTTGATCTCCTCAGGAGATTAAAATCAATAAATATAGTTGTGTATCTCATTCTTTTCAGGCATACTGAAATTGTGAATAATTCCTTGTCACTGAGCATAATTGGAAGCTAGCATATTTTGAAAAAATCTTTTCTGTAGCAATACATGCCCTCAGCTTTCCCTGGAATAGAGTGTACTTGAATTATCAAGAGCTGAAGAAAATAATAAAGGTAGAAGCAGTCTTATGATTTGAAAAGACTCATGGCGTGAGAAAAATGCTGTAGTGTGGCTGTGAGAGCAGTATTTCAACATGTCACAATCAAACAGGAGAATGCAGTATGGACTACATTGACCATCTAGTGATGCTGCAAATCTTGCTTTCTGTTATAAAAACTATCATCTGTGAGTGCTGTAGTTAAAGATGCACAAAAATGAGAGAGAGCATTCTGACTTTAGAATGGCTCCATGATGTGTATCTGCTCTGTTAATGAAATGTATTGGTGTTACAGCTGCTTGTTCCATCTCTGCACTGGCAGGTATGGTGAATACAGAGTGCCTAACAAAGCACTGAATAAAGAGGACCATTATGTGGGATACTGGAAGGAAGGCAAAATGTGTGGGCATGGAGTGTACAGGTAACTTGTGGCACTTGTGTTGCTGTCACTGCATGGCTGCAGGAGAGCAGGGCTGATGCTCTGACCAAGCTTCTGTGTGTAGCTTTCTTACATTGCAGACTTGTGGTTGTAGTTAGTGTTCTGCTTTGCTCACAATGCAACTTGTACAGTGGTCGGTTATTAATGTCTGCTCTGATGTTGCTGCTACCTTGCAATAAGAGAGGATTCTTTATTTTGAGAGATAAATATCAACTCCAATGGCCTTGCTTGTTGGGCAGAGAGTGGCTTTAAAACAATAAAACATCCAAAGACTTATATTAAAGGATCGCTTTTATCTCAAACATACTTAAACTGTAGTTGCTGTTTGGTGCGGTTGTAATGCAATTCCTAGAAGGAAAAAGAGAGGGTTTATCTGTATGGGGGAAGCACCAAGCAAAACAAAATCAATCAAAAACTCCAAAACCAACCCCTCAACAGAGCAGTAGATGAGACTCTTACTTGTTCCTGTGTTGTTGTTGCTGCTGTTCCAGCTATGCTACCGGTGAGGTGTATGAAGGGTGTTTTCAGGATAACATGCGGCATGGGCACGGGCTGCTGCGCAGTGGGAAGCTGACCTCTTCTTCTCCCAGTATGTTTATTGGACAGTGGATAATGGATAAGAAGAGTGGTTATGGAGTTTTTGATGATATCACAAGGTAATGCTTCCACAAATCCTTAAAACTCGGGTATGACATGAAATTGCAAAAAGAGTAGGAAAGCATTTGATTTGTGAGTACCAGTAATAGCGCATGTCTTTTTTTTTTTTTTTTTTTTCTTCTTTATTGCTGGGCTTTCTGGGTTGATGGTATAA
Source organism: Vidua chalybeata (assembly GCF_026979565.1). Taxonomy (NCBI): domain Eukaryota; kingdom Metazoa; phylum Chordata; class Aves; order Passeriformes; family Viduidae; genus Vidua; species Vidua chalybeata. The sequence continues at coordinate 12,303,365 of NC_071536.1, read as the reverse complement.
AGAAATGAGTCTAGGAACTGCTTTTTGGTGCTGATTCTGGAGTGAATGGTGGAGGGATTGCACTGTTTTTTTTCTGTCTTGTTTTCTGTCATACTCCTGCCTGAAAACTAGCTCTGAGTATGGTGTCTTATTGAGGCGTTGTGTTGTGCATGTGCTGGAAGTATTAAGAAGTCATGTGAGGAGTATTCTTTCATCTCAGGTCTATGAGACTGGGTTGTTCAATGGCAGATAATGGTGCTCATTAATTTCAACTCATGCTCAGGTTTTCCATTGGCTTATTCTGCCAATGAAGTGAAGGGAAGATGCTTCCTCTCAGGGCAGATTACTGAAGTGATGGTCTCAGAGACAGATTTGCACTAAATATGTGCAGTAAATGAGCCCTGAGCACACATCAATATAATCTTTCAGTCACCAATTTAATGGGGTTTTTTTCTGGAAAGAGCTTTTGGTGAATGCCCAAGGAACTGTTGTTGGTTTAATTGAATACTCACTTAAAAAGCCAAGCAGGCAAAAGTCTAGGATGTAAAGGGGAGATGTTTTTCTGAAACAGAGCTGTTGTAACATCTCTAGGTACTTCCTCATGTCAGTTTTGCACCTAGTCTTGCTCAGAGGCAGTTGGTTGTTCTTACACTGTAGTGCCAAGATGTGTCTGCATACTTTCTTTAGTCATTTATTTTCCTAGGATGAATAGATACCAGCTTTTCTTGCAAATCCTCTCACTTCCAGAATTTGTAAATGCAGTGTTAGTTCATGGTGAAGGAGGAGGGTGGCATTTGCTTTTCACTCTAGCACTACTCAAACATGAGTGAGCTGCCTTGATGTAGTTTTGCTTCTGGTCTCAAGGAGGTAATCTGTGTATCTTTGTGTCCTCAGGATTTGTTTTCTGCATTTATTCTGCAGCCCAGACAAAAAAGGAATAGCTGCAGACACTATTGCCTGCTGTCATTTTTGCAAAACAGTTGTTTGAACAAGTGTGACTTTGCGTTTCCATCCCAGTAGCTGAGCATACAGAATCTCTCTCCAAGGGGCTTCACCCAGCAGAGGCCTCTGTAGTTGGCAGGATGAATCATCAGACAAGCTTCCTGCCACCTTATGGGGCCAGTCAGCTGGGAGAGACCCCTGAGCTTAGTTTAATGCTTGGGCTTACTCTCTTTACTATAAACATAGTTTTTCCTGCGTACATTTCAAGGAAAATGCTTGGGAACAAGCAGAATTGTATCAAATCAGTCACTAGTTTCCCTCTAAAAGCAGAAAAAAGGCCTTCAGAAGTTAATTTTTTATTAATTGCATGGGGGATATGTCACATTCTCTTTAAGAACATCCGGAAAAATAGGTTGTTTGGAAATATTTGGGACTTGCACTAAGTTTCAAACAACTCTAGTCTGATACCTGTGTGCTTATATAAAGAAAAAATGGTTTTTTAAATAATCTGAAAGAGGCTGATGTTTATTTGTAAGCAATCTTTAACTGTGTAATAAATTTTTTGATATCATGACCTTTGTTAGGCTGTTATACAGAAACTTTGTACAATATTATGTGCTTCTTCACAATATTTGCATTCTTAATATTTCAAAAACATCATGTATGACTTTCTAGGTCACCCTCCTATTCTCCAAGAAGAACAGCTTGGTTTCTTTTGATTTTTTTATTCTCTAGTTTGAGTCATCAGACTTTAGGTAGAAGAAATAAAAACTTTGGCAAAACAAACCGCTCAGGTTCCTTGGGGCATGCATTGGGCTTAACAGGGCTTTCAGCACTGTTTCAGCTCATCAGCTTGCTTGGATATGACCAATTTGAAATGTGAATTGGGAAAGAAAGTTCACTCTAATTTATTTGTATGAAAAAGAGTTTGTATTTCCGGGGGCTGGTGAACCTAAACTGACAGACCCAAAGCAAGTGCTCTATGACTCTCTTCTGATGATTTCTGTACTGGTCAATGTGGCTGTAAAGCCAAAGAAGGACTAGAGATGTACTATTTAGGCTCTGTTTTTCCCACTTCGTTTTTCTTCAGAGGAGAAAAGTATATGGGAATGTGGCAAGATGATCTTTGCCAAGGCAATGGTGTTGTGGTTACTCAGTTTGGACTGTATTACGAAGGAGCCTTCAGCACCAACAAAATGATGGTGAGTTGGACACCGGACCCTGGGCTAGGGACTTCTGCTCTAAGTGTGGCAGCTTTCTGAGGCAGATGAGCGTGTGTTAGGCTGTGGAAACCTTCTGTCCTTTTAATCTTCTATTGTCCATGCTTTTAGAATTGTTTTTATTATCCCTGCTTTGTTTTACCTAGGACTACTTCAGAAAGAGCTTAAAAATTGCTATTTGCTAAGAATTAATAACAGGTTTTCTGAAGTGCATCTTTAGATCGGTGGTCTGCCCTTCTGTTATAACTACTGCTTTGTGTTCTTTATGATTCTTTTTATAGGGGACTGGAATTCTGCTTTCTGAGGATGATACAGTCTATGAGGGGGAATTTTCAGATAACTGGACTCTGAGTGGAAAGGTCAGTATTACAGTTGTCACTTGAAAACTGTTAACCATCTAAGAAAATAAAAAGGTTGTAATTTGGTTCCCAATGGATTTTAGTTAAATTTTTTTATTATCTTTTCTCAAGGGAACACTGACCTTGCCAAATGGAGATTATATTGAAGGTCTCTTCAGTGGAGAGTGGGGATCTGGAATAAAAATCACAGGAACCTACTTCAAACCTAGTTTGTATGAGAATGAGAAGGACAAGCCTAAAGCACTGTGAGTGTTGAATAATAAATAATATCTTGCATGGTTCAGTATTACTTAGGAACAGAATGATTGTCTTTTTTCAAACACCAGTCAAAAATACTTCTTCCAAGTAAAAAAGTGAAAACATTTTTCCTCTTTCTTTCTGCTCGTGAAATAATATAAGATAAACGTATTTTTATAGTTATTCTTTGCTTTAATTACTACTTGAATATGCAAACAGTGGCATGAAATTACAGGACAGCTGATGTGCTGCTACTGTGCTATAGCAGTCTCAAACTTTGTTTATGTTGGAACTGGCTGACAGAGCCTGGGTTCACAGCTGCTCTTGACTTTTGGGCTCCTGAGAAAGACTTAAGTTCCATTAGAGCAGTTAAGTTAATCGCAGACCTGTCTGCCTTCTGCCAGTTACTTTGTTAGCAACTTAATGAAGTATCATTTAATAATGCCAGTGGGGATATATTTGGACAGAATTTACTAGATCCTCCACCTCTTCCAAACAGTGTGTAAGAAAATAGAAGGTTGCTGATTTGCAAAAGAGCATTTTAATACCTTGGCAAGAATGACTTTGAAAAGTATACATAAACCCCTCTGTATAGCAGATGCCTTAGGGCAATTTGCTTAATTATTTCTTGGGGGGAAAAAAGCAAAACATGTTGAAGTTATAATTAATACATCTTTGAGCAAAAGAAACCTAAGTAAAGAGTTGATGGTGAGATGTTGGTATGTGGTAGCACTAGGTAATGGTTTAACAATCGCTGTATGGGATTCAGTATCTTGGAAACGTGCTCTGAAATTTCAGATTAAAATGGGAAACACGGCTCTAATATTTTTACATAGATTATTTGTCAGTTGGCTTCCTGAAGCTTTCACTGGTAATTTCTTTTGACAGTGCTGACACCTGCAACAGCATGCAAGTTAAGCAGAGCCTCCCTGCTGAACTGAACACTTGCAGCCTTTGCAGCTGTCTGCTTTTTACCCCAGTAGGGAGTCTATGAATAAATGTATATACATATTTTTGAGGATTGCTCGTGAAATAAGGGTTTCATCTACCCTCTTCTGACTGTGTTCAAGTTGAAAATCTTCTGATATAATTTCTGAAAAGGCTTAGAGCCTACTTTTTCTGCTTTCTCAAACTGGCAGCATGGGGAAATTACCTGTGTTGCTAGTTCTCATCTCAAATATGCTGGAAGAAATATTAATGAAAGATCTGACAATTTCTGACACTTGATTTAAATCAAGATAGACCTGTTAACCCTGACAGCACTTGTTTTGAGAAAGGTTTTCAAAGCCCAAAATTTCATGTTAGGTCTGAGGTATCTTTATCTATATACATGGGTAGAAGAGCTCTTGGTTTTCTTCTGGCTATAGATGATCCCTGAGCATTGTCTGGCAGTGAAAGGATGCCTGAGCTGGTTTTGCTCTCTATCAGCACATCCCTAACATGCACTGCAACATTATCTGTAGCTACTACTTCAGGGTCAGAAGCTGTGTACCCATCCTTGGTATTTATGTGGGTAGCTGTGCTACTTGTACACTCCAGGGCAGTGAGATACTTGGGACTTACTTGTGCTGTGTCCTTGCTACATGAATGTGTCCTGAGACTTCTGAATGAATGCCAGTGGTGAAGATAAGCACCAGCCCTTTGTTGTACCATTTCCTGGAAGGCTGCAAGAAAGAGTAAAACTAACAAGGTTCATTGCTGTTCTCTAATGTAGGTATTAGTAGTAGGCTCTAACTTTATTCTTAGTGATAAAACTTGGTTCACAGTAGAGTCTGTTAAGTTTCTCAGCTTTTGGTAAAACAGTGTGAGAGATGAGACTGACATTAGCCATGGGTGGTTTTCAAGCTGAATGTGTTGTTTCATTGCTATTTGATTTTAACAGACCCACTGGTCATTTTATTAGGCGGAAACTTGGGATCCTGGCAGTGTCCCCTGATGAGAAATGGAAGGCAGTATTTGAAGAATGCTGGAACCAGCTTGGCTGTGAGAGCCCTGGCCAGGGGGACAGATGGAAGGCTTGGGATAACATTGCAGTGGCTCTGACCACCAACCGACGGCAGCACAAAGACAGGTTGGCTCCTAGAGAATGTGTCACCAAGCAAAACAGGATGGAGAAGGAAACTGGAATTGCACTCAGCTCTAAACTTGAAACTCCGGCTGTAAAGTTTTAGTTAAAACAACAGCAAATCCCAAGTGAAATCATAACCTTACTGCTCTGCACGACAATCCCTTTCAGGGACATGCTGATGTTTATTACTAGTTGAGTTGTTAATGTCAGGGGCTTTTTCCCCCATTGTGTGTCTCAACCTGTCTTTTTAAACTGCAGCCCGGAATTACTGAGCCGCTCACATACTCAGACACTGGAAAGTTTGGAGTTCATTCCACAACACATTGGTGCCTTCACCCTGGAAAAATATGAAAATATAAAAAAATATTTGATCAAGGTATTGTGACTGAAATGCTGACATACTAAGGCATGGCAAGGCATGACAAGCTCACTTTGTAATAGCTTTCCTAATTAATTATATATTTGCACTCTTGTAATCCATAGTTCATGCTTGCTCATCACTTAATATATTGAAGTCCACAACTAAAACAAAATCATTGAATACCTAATGAATGCTCTCTTAAAGTCATTTTCTGTTCAGTTACTGTTTTCATTCTTTAATGTTGGATCCCAGCAAAGCATCTTGAAATACTTGCTAATTTTTGCATGTTAATTTTAAGACTACTGGACAGATGACTAGTCCAAGTAGTAGCACAAGTTCTTGTACTGTCTTGACTCCTATAAATTGTGTTTAGCTGACACAGAAATTTTACAATCCAAATGGCAATTTGTTAAATGTAGCTAATTTTTGAGATAATTGTAATATTTTTTTGAAAGCCTGTTGTTTAATCTCTCATCCATCTGTCTTGAATTCCATTTTTTTAAACTTGTCAGCCATTGACCTATCTGACTGGCCAATTAATATACATTGTCTCAGGCTTGTGATACTCCTCTCCATCCCTTGGGCAAGCTGGTGGAAACACTGGTGGCTGTCTACAGAATGACCTATGTTGGAGTAGGAGCAAATCGACGACTGCTGCAGGAGGCCGTAAGGGAGATCAAGTCCTACCTCAAACGCATCTTCCAGCTGGTCAGGTAACGAGACTCATTTCCAAGTCAAACTACTGCTGAATTCATTAAAGCTGCCCCATGTACTGAAACTGTCTAGCTGTCCAGTGTTGTACAGTTCAAAGGTGCTGGCATTATTACTTAATGTTGGGGGTTGCTTGTATTTTCCTATCTTTTTAAGGAGTATTGAATATTTTGTCAGAAATGGAAAAACAAAACTCTTTACACCTAGTGTGTTACATCCTACATTGTACTTCAAAATGTGGCTGTAAGCAAGTCATCTGGAGTATGGATTTACAATTTTGTGTCTGTGGATATCGGTGCTGTGTAAAGACAGTGTTCAAAGGGTATAGAACATTAGTGAGGATAGGGAATCCCAGTGTATTCCATAAAGTTCTTACCAATAGAGCATTAAAGTTCTTACCAACATGGATGAACAATCTTCTATGAAGAGCTGGCTTAGATTCTTGAGAATAATTACAGCTTTAATTATGTCCTGCCAATCTGAAAGCAGAAATACTCCAAATTACTAACAATTAGAAGCCTTGTCTGGAGGGAAGTGATATTAATGTAGGAAAGGTGTTCTTGGAGGGGTTGGCCTCCCTAAGTTTTCCTCCAGGGAGCTGGTACTCTATGTGTGTTAGCTGTGCTGTCTTAGCCCACCATGTATTATTATTGCTGTCTGAGTGCATGTTGATGTGACCTCAAATGCTGTTACATGTGTTGCCTTTTAGGTTCTTGTTTCCTGATCTCCCGGAAGAGGGCAGCACAATTCCATTTCTGACAACGGAGCCAAAAGGAAGGCGATCGTTTTGCAGCGGGAAATCTGATTCCAGATCAGAATCTCCTGAGCCAGGGTACATAAAGGAAAAACAAATAAAAACGAACAAAGCCTTTATTTTATTTGTTGCCTTTTTTTTCCTTTCGGGGAAGAAAGATAAACAATATTCAACTGATGGATCTAAGCAATGGTTTTTCTTCCCCTTGGGTTCTGATGACAGATTCTGATAAGCAAACTTCCATGTTATGGTTGTAATAAGCATTTTATGCTTGTCCATGCAGTGGTTCTTTACTTAAAAAAAAATTTGCTTTTGTCTGTTATGGGTAAGCAAGTTAAGGCTTGGGCCTGGGCTTCAGAAAAGTATTTCAGATAAGAGCACTGGAGGTAATTTATAATATTTTCTTATCAGAGTTGCTATTTGATGGATTTGTACTTATTTTTTTACTCTTATCCCTTTAGAATAGACTCATGCTACATGAAAGATTTGTTCCAATGATTTTAATATAATTTTTATAGGTAATTAGGTTTTTTTATGGCTTCCTCTGCAAACCACCCCCTCTGTTTTTTTGTTGCAGCTATGTGGTAACCAGTTTTGGCTTGCTGCTCCCTGTATTACTGCCACGCCTCTATCCCCCTCTGTTTATGTTGTATGCCTTGGACAATGAGCGTGAGGAGGACATTTACTGGGAGTGTGTTTTACGCCTAAACAAACAAACTGATATGGCTCTTCTCAGCTTTCTTGGAGTGCAAGCGTGAGTATGCTACAACAAAACACAAACTGGAACAGGTTATGGCATGTAATTAGGTAAAGCAACTAAAACAAAGCCCCAGTTTTCTAAAGTATTTTCTCTGATTTAAATGCATCTAAACATGTCTTCAAGCCAATTAGAAGGGTTGAGAGAGTGAATCAAACCTTCCCTCTTCCAAAACGGGGAGGTGGAAGGGATGGGAAGGAGGTTAAGATTGATGTTGCTCCAAAATCAGTGAAACATTTCAAATTACACAGTTTCCTGGGTACCTGTGAGAGGTGTAGTTGATCCTGTAGGAAGGGCTGTTGTGTCTCAGAATATGATGACTACTTTCCTGTAATGCGAAAGATACTTTAAGAGTATGTTTTGTCTTGGATTTCTTGCAGGAAATTTTGGCCAGGAACTGTGTCCATCCTTGGAGAGAGTAGAAAGGTATGTTAACTGGGCCTTGTTTACATGTTTTGCCCAGTGCTTTTTTCAAGAAACTGCAATCATCAAAGTGATCAAAGAATTTTTGGCCAGCCTTTTTGCTTAAGATATGCCATGTTATTATATTTCCCTTAAGTTTGCCTACTATGTAAATGCTATGGTAATGACTTAGCAGGGGCACTGGACTAGATGATCTCCAGAGGCCCCTTCCAGCCCCAGCCATTCTGTGATTTCTTACAGTGGCCATCAGTACAGCGTTGTCACTCACTGACTGACTTGGTAATGAATTCAAGAGACTTTTGCTTGGTCTCTAGTTATGAAAGTGTGAGAATGAAAGTCTAGCAAGGAGATTTTCAAGCTGCTTAAGAGAGTTATATCATTATATACTTTCTGATTAGCAAAAATGTATAGCTTACGTTCTTAATCATGATCTTGTTGAATGAGGCTCAACACTGAACAGTGGGGGTGCTGAAGCTGCCTGATAAATCTTACCATGATTACACAGGTATCATCAAACACAAAAGACGCCTGCTTTGCCTCTGCTGTTGAATGTTTACAGCAAATCAGGTAATTCTCTGCAATTTGTCTTTGTGTTTCACTGTTACTGCTTTAGTAGTATCTGGTTTACTTGACTGGGATCCTTTACATGTCACCCTTTCTTGTTCACCTTCCGAAGAGAAGTCACTAAGATGTGACTGAGTAAAGATGCAATTTCTCCTAGTGGGGAATGAAGTGTTGCCTCATAAACATGACTGAAAGGTGTCTGTAGGGCATCATTTAGAATCAAAGGCATAAGGATGTCTATGAAATACACATGTGAATTTCCAAACAGCTGTGGTAAAGTGACCTGAGCATGGGAGACTTTTCTGTGTCTGTTGCACAAGAATTTAAGAAATTAGGAAATTAAAAATATTTTAGGAAGGAATTTTTCCCCTTTTACCACTATATTAAAACACCATTAAAGTGTGAAGAGAGTCTCACTTGCAGTAGTGTGCCTTGGTGTGGTGCTTGTAACCTGGGTACTGTGCAGCCTTGGCAGCCCTGCCTGCTGCAGTGTCAGTGTCTGACTGACCTCCATGGGCACAGGGAGGGCCATGCTGGCCAGCAAACCCTTCCTAATTTACGTGCAGATCTCTCACTGCTTACTGTTATCCTGGTTTGCTTTTGTTCTCCAAATAGTACCACATTTACCCCAGCTGACAAGCTGAAGGTGATCCAGCAGACTTTTGAAGAGATCTCCCAGAGTGTACTTGAGACCCTTCAGGAAGATTTTCTGTGGTCCATGGATGACTTATTTCCTGTTTTTCTCTATGTGGTGCTACGAGCCAGGTAGGCATCAAGGGTGGCATCAGTCATAAACTGAGCATAGGCAGTAGAAGTTCTTCTCTGTTAAACACTCCTGCTGCTTGTTATAGGATTAGTTACTGGCATTTTGTAACTATAAATTTTCCAATTTGACTGTTTGCTTTGGACTGAAAAAGTCTTGAACAGTCTTTATTGTGAAAAGGCCCTGAATTCAGAATTAAGAAACATTATACTGGCAACTTTTGTTCCCATGTTCACTTTCCCACTCTCACATGTGACAGGATAAGGAATTTGGGGTCTGAAGTGCACTTAATTGAAGACCTGATGGATCCCTATCTCCAGCATGGGGAGCAAGGCATCATGTTCACTACCTTGAAGGTATGAAAATTATTCAGAATTATTAAAGGCTTTCTTTGGAAATAATCAGCTTTTAACAATGAAGATCAGCTTAGGTCAATTACATGAACATTAGACTATAACTTCTTTGACTTTTTAAATTGAAATATTTTACTAGGATAGGCAAGGAAATTTAATGTAGAGCTTTGGTTAAACTCCTAATTGCAGGTACCGCTAAGAAAAATGGTGCAATGTGCAAATGTGGATTACTCAAAGGTAATATTGGTTGCTCTTGAAGTGTTCTAAATGCTCACATGGAGCTGGTATTCCCCTGCAACTTAACAAGCCTTATAAAAATTGAAATGAAGTGCTTCTTTGGAGATTAGCTATTCCATTAAACTTTACATTAAGACTTCCCAAGAATGATATTTAGGGGGGAAAAAAGCCACTCTGTCACCCTCTACATTTTATTAAGTATTCTTATCTTTTTAAGTATGGGAAAAGGAAAAAAGTGTTTTTAGGAAGAATATCCTATTGTACACTAAGACATTCATAATGGAAATATGTTGTTTTGGTACCTCAAAACTGTTTTTCATGTGGATCTTCGGACAGTTCAGTTGTATGGAGACTTTTAGGGGTGTTGTTTTGGAGGGAGGCTATTAATCTGAAACTTAAGAAAGAATCTTAAACTGAAGTGTTAGGTTATCATGATTGTGTTTTCTGTCTGTGCAAACTCAAAATAGCTGAGTCCAGAGGATTTTTTTTTTTTAAGACTTACTAGTTTCATAATGTGGCAAAAAAGTAAGGTTTGCATTGGTTCAGATTTACTAAAGAATCTACCTACATGGTGGAAGCAGAAGTAGAATCTAATTTGCCATGTGTGCAAGTGTTGTCTGAGACATTTATATTAAGTTTCTGATCCTGGCTGACCTGACCCAGTGCATATTTGAACCAGCATTAAGAAGTGAATAACTCTGAACAGGAAATCAGGGTGATGGAAACCTTTGCTTTTCAGTCTAAATGCTTTTGAAATGCTTCATCCCTGTATCCTTGTCCTTTTTTTTTTTTTGAGTCCTTCTATCAAAGGGTAAAGAGAGACTTGTAACCAAAAGTATACTTTCATCTTGGCATAGCTGGGAGCTGTGAAAGTATTGAGTCCCAAATCCTGCTATCTTGCTTGATGAGGTGTTGGATGTAATTTGTAACTTAGTATCCTGTTGCTCGTTTTGTTAGCTTTCATATGAGAAGGTTCTCATGTGTTGAGTACTATAACATCGCTGCTTGTAGAGAGCCTTGTCCTCTGTTTTCTTGCATAGAAAACCATCAACCTTTTTGTGTGTGATGCTTTGCTGTGAACTGGCACTTGTGCTAATCTGAACTTTGTTTTAATTCAGGCATGTTACTACCAGATTCAACATGAAAAGCTTACCTAGACCATCATTTACAACCTGCCTCTGGGGGATAATCTACTCAGTGGAACTTCACTAATAACCACTTCTTCCCTGAAATGGTCCTTAGAAAATACTTGGCTATAGTTCTGCTGCTACAGATGAAAATGTTCAGTTGTTTCTTCTGAACTCTGATCTAAGATTCAAAAACTGCAGCCAGAAGCTTTGTGTGAAGTGGTGATGAAGTTAAAGACTTGGTTTGTCAAGTACCTACCAAGAAGAAATACTTTACAATTCTAACAGAAAGATTATTTACTCCTTTTAAATTAACCGTGCTGCACAAAGGCATGGCATCTACATAGAACACATGTGAGAGTCTGGACCGCATGGCTTCCAAAGCAGTGGGTTTGTTTTTATTATTCCTGGTTTGTCAGCAGAAATGTTTAAAAGGAATGAATTGCACCACAGAACCATTTGGTCTTCCTGAATTAAGCTGTATGTTTGTTTATTTAAGAAAATAGAAATATGTTAGTATTTATAATGGGTACCTATAGTGTGTTTGGCTATAACGGTTTTGAGGCATTTGTGTTGAACAGCATTGCTGAATGCAGTATTCATGTGCTGTTGTGGAAGTAATCACACTGTTACAGACTTCCCTATTTACTAGAATTGTAAATATACAGGCATTTACCGTTCTTTCTGTTTATGAAATAAATAAAAGGCACTGACCACTTCAAATTTTGGCACTGAATGGAATGCTGTGCAGTGTTCAGTTTGCTTACCCTGAGGACAAACGCTGTCTCTGTCAGCTCTTGTGGGTTGATCAAGAGGTGAGAAGGGTGAAGGGTGCTCTTGAGCAGATGGGTTGACCTTTGTTAACACCAGGTGCCCACCGTGCTCCTCTCTCACTCCACTCCTCAGCAGCAAGTGATGTCCAGCCCCTTCCTGGGAAGCAGGGTTTAGCACGCAGAGCTGTTGCCCCAGAGGTGAACTCCTGGCACCAATGCCAAGCTCTTCCCACTGCAGGGAAGCTCCCGGGCAGTTCACCCCACAGGCTGCATTGGAGTGGCTGCTCCAGCGGGTTTAGAACTCTGCTGTCACTCCTGGTTCTGTCTGTGCCGAGCCAGAGCTGCCTCTGAGGCAGAGCTTCAGTGCTTCCATGCTTCCCACTCAGAGCAGGACACACTGGGCTGTCTCTCCTGGCACTAATTACAAGGTGTTCCCACTTTGGGAAAGGTCCCTGCAATCCCTTAGCGCGATCCTGATCACACCTGCTGGAGCAGTTCACCTCGGAGGCTGCAGAGAAGAAATCATTTCCCTGGGGAATCTGTGAGTGTCTGTGTGTTCTGTGGTTTATGGCTGACTTCTTTATACTAATAACACTGGTGGGTAACTAGAGTATTGTAGGTGCCATGACTGACTCAAAAAAATAAAAAAGGGAGGGGAAATGTAGATTACAGAATGTTATAATAGCTTATGTTAGACTCCATAGATAATGCTTATCACATTTTGAAGTAGTGGTCATGGCTTGTATATTGGCATCTAAATGGAAAGAACCCATATGCCAAAACACAGTTGTGTTGAACAACAGCTGCAATGTAACAATTTTCATAATAAAGTAAAAGTAATTGGTCTTTTCAAAATCATTTCTAGTTTTATCAGGGAAGGGGAAAGAGTAATTCTGGAATGATGATATTTAAAACTACTGTCAAATTGCAACAGACTATAGTGATGAGAGAATATAGAGAGTGGACCTCATGTTTACAAACAATTTAGTGTTGGCTTAATCTTATTTTTTAAATTATACTGAATATTTCAAGGAGAGATAAGCAATAATGAATATGAATAAAAGGGAAGCTATAAAAAGCTAACTTGAGAAGGGGGGAAGATACAACTAGAGGTGAAGAGCATAATTAAGACTAAGGCAAAATTCAAACACTTCATCTTGCACTACATGCAGCCTTTCAATGCAATCACCTCTTGTAACTCCATGTAAAAAAAAATAACTGAAGCCTGGAGGAGTAGAACTGCCCTTTAAAATGGGGCTATGCTGAACAGCTGAGTAAATCAATGGCAATTTTCATCTGGAGAAGATCTGAATTCAGGATTTATTTTGCCTTTTGTGGGAGTGTAACCATGAAAAACAGATTTGGGATTGGTTTTTTCCCCTGTAACTGCTTTGAATTAGCATGTTTTGTATTTTGATATTTCAGAAGAAAGGATTTTAATATTACACTTTGTTTCATATGAAGTCCTCCATTGATTTTGTGCCTTAAACCAAAAATGTAACTAGAAATGGGAAATTCTTCCGTGTTACTTCTGCTTTTCAAGAACAAGGTGTAGCTACAAATATGTAGCAACTTTAATGGTGTAACTTCATTTACTGTGAATGGTGGAAAGCTGAGAACTACAAACCCCAAAGGATACATCTGCCTTTACATATATAAACACAGAGAGGGGTATGTATATATACACACTCAATCTCTTAGAAAAAGTAGTGGTATCACGTATGAATTTAGCTTGGCTGAATTAGGGAAGCAGACAGTCTGGGCTGGATTATTTTTGGTCCTTCTGATATATAGCTCAGTTATTAGCTGAAGAGAATCCCAGGATTAAATGTGCTTCTGACACAGATTCCACTTTACAGTCGATCTGGTCTGTGATGCGTTAGGAAATCAGTACAGAGCAGCTTTGATTTGTGTATTGCTGTAACTAACAAAGAAATGAGTTAACCTGCAGGACTTTTCCAGCTGGATTGCTTCAGGGTAATTACTTTTTTCTTTTTTTTCTTTAATGGAGGGCCGGGTATTTCCTGTGCTGCAGCAGAAATCCTGTAACCAGCCACAGAAGATCAACACACTGGCTGCAGACAGACCCTAAGTGATGAGCACCCTATTGACTGGGAAAGTTGATGAGAATAAGAAACTATTTAGGTGAGAGACGATGTAAAGTAGGGTTTTATGCAAGAAAAGGGTTAAGGGGATTTGTTCTCCTCTCCCTGGTAATGAGTAGTTCTAAGGTTAGGTTTCTGCGGATTAGAAAGGAGAGGATGTCCATAGATTAGCTGGGGCAGTGAGGTTACTTGCTGTACTAACATCCAACAAATACTCTTTCCCTCTGGAAATTCTACATGAGCTGAACATGGCGTATTCTGTGGGATTTGCAGGTAAGAAAATTTGCATTGTACTGAAACCATTGTTCTGCAAGGATGCATTTCCCCCATGTAAATGTGAAATTAGTTTCCTCTCATAGCTACAGCAAAGTTATTTAAACTCCCGATACCTGTTTAATTCTTGTTAGCTAAATATTAGAGGGGTGTATGAATGGGGAGTAGGAGCTTGAAAGGGAATTTTTTCCTCAATCCTAATCTTCACAAAACTGTACTTATTTTTAGAAATAGGTTAGGATACTACCTGTTCTGGTATGTTGAGAAATAATGCAGAAAATTTTGTGACTGATACAGGACTGTAAAACAAGTCCTTTTTTGAACAACCTAGCCATGTACTTCCAAGTTGATTTAGTATCAATGCAATGGTTGGTTGTTTTTTTAGGGGGCTTTTGGTTGTTTGTTTTTTTTTTTCTGTAAGCCCAAGCTGTTGGCAGTAAACATCTGGAAATAAAGCTGGCTGCCCCTCATGACTGCATCCAAGTGTTCTCTGAGAGCTGCTCTTTTGGAGAGCGATGTTTTGGCAGTTCTTAGCCGATGTAAACAAGGCACTGGCCCACTGGACCACTGCAGCTCTAAGGTTGTGCTTTGGAGGGAGGCAGAATGAACCACCACTGAATAGATCTGAGTACAGAGAGTAACAGCATAAATTACCTCACATATGCAAGTGTGATTCTGTGAAATCTTACAGAATGCCTGGTGTGAACATAACGTTTTTTCAGTTGGTTTTTTTTTTTTTTTTTTAAACTCTACTGCCTCTGACTTGCATTAAGAGGTGCTTGGGTATTAGAAAAGGATAAATGGTTACAAATACTTAAGTTGTGTCAATTTATTCCATTAATATTTCGGGTTGCTGCTTTAGCTAAAACACTTTAGTGTCTCAAAAAGTATACAAAAAGCAAGATGGTTCTTTACACTGACTAGAAAAGAAGCTGTCAGACTTCAGTAATGACACTGGCCTAATTAAGCTTATTTAATGCAGAACAAAAAAGTCCTGAACAGGGCATGTGGTTTGAGTTGTTGAATCTTTCCCAGCATTTTTTGCCTGTTCAGTTTGTTGATTTAGAGTGGCTTATTTGCAACAAAACTTTCACAGAGTGTTTCCTGCCCTCAAGCTAATTTGCAGTCTTCAATATGCCAAATCATTAATTTTGGCAAGTTTAAAGATAGAAGTAGTTTTCCTTGTAAAAAGTGCTCAAGTCTAACATATTAACCAAAGCAATGTATAAGAGCAGGGGAGCAATGTTCTCGATGTCAGATTCTCTGGTGTTGTCCCCTTTAGAGGCTTGACAAGATGCAAAATTGTCCACTTAAAGACAATTCTGAAATTTTATTAAAACAGGACTTAGGTTCCCTTGCAGCTCTAGCCTTGTATCAATAAGACCACCTCCTCTGTCTGACAATTAGGTTCAAGGAATACTTTGCTGCTGAAGGAGAAGCTCACATTTGGGATAACTGATGTTTGCAGACTTGAGGTGACTGACTCATTTTGACTCAAATTCTGGCACACTCAGTGTGGATATCCAGCTCTTTCTCTAGCATCAGGCAAAGAGAAATGTCTTCTATTAATGAGCGTCTGTAATTGCTTGCAATACACGTGTATTGGAAGGCCCTTATACTGCCTGGGAGATTAGTCAGGTAAGCCTTTTAGCAAGAATTTCCATCTAATTTGTTTAGATCCCTGGATGAGGAGACCCTGAGCTCAGGCCTTACAGTCTACGTAGATACAAGTCTTAGGAAATAAAGGCACAATAATAATTCTGCATTTATTTGAATGTTGACCTTTCCCCTTAAGCAGGCAATCCAGTTGCTTCTTTCTAAAGAAAAGGATAAATGCTTTCTTTCTAAAGAAGCAACTCTTCCTCTCTTCTGGTAGTGACTTTTTCAGCATCTTTGCTACTGACATCTTCTGAAACCAGGCTTCACATTTGGAAGCCACTTTCCTTTTGTTGTGTGTAAATACAAAACAGCTACTAATTTATGACTGAGGTGAGCTGTGGTGGTCACAACTTGACAGATTTTGATGTTCAAATGCCACTTCTGTTAGTGTGAGCATAAACTCTGTGGTTTAAGATTACAGCAATGGATGGAAAGGTAACTGCATGTTTATTCCTAGAACGCTGATAGCTGTAGCTGAGGGTTTCACCCAACAAGGCAAGCAAAACCTTCAGTAGCTTTCCCAGATTTTTGGGAAATCTGAGGTTCACCTTCAAGATAAACTGTGTCCAAAATTTCTAAACACACTCAAGTTGCTCCCACATCTGTTCTCTATAGAAGCTGTACTGATACCAGAAGGTGCAATGCTCTATGGGGAAAAATTAATCCCTTTAAAATATTCAAGGGGCAATGATATTGTTTGTGTTTTAGCACAATCTGAAATATTTTAGCATCACCAGAAATGTTGTTCTTTGTTTCCAAGTGCTTTGAATCAATTAGGAAGCAGGTTTTCATGACTAGATTTTTCTGTCCTGCTTTGTTAAATCCATCATTAGGCAGATCAACTAAGCTTAAAAACAGGGAAGGCAAATTCTTTAAGGAAAAGAACTGAGACTATTGAAAAATATTAAATAATTGCTGCTCAAACCTCAGTTGTACTGGGGGAAGATCAAACTATGTTTTTGTGAATCTTTGAAAGAAAAAAATCATAATTGTAAAAGCAGTCTTCAGGTTAGAATTTCAATAAGATGTACCATTGAATATGCTGTAGAAGTAACTTGAAATGAATTGCCCAGACTCAGTAATAAAATGTTTGAGTCATAATCTCATAATTTATTATTTTTTTCTCCCTTAATTTCCACTGCCTTTTGAAAGCAGTTTTATGATTTAACAGGAGAGAGAGGAAGCGTGTTCTAAAAATAAGTATTAAATGCAGTAAAAGTGACAGTAATGCCTTCTGCTTTTGTAAGCAGATCAAGACAGTACTTTTCCTGCTTGTACCTTTGCTGTTTTCTGTCTACAGAGCAATCTAGAGGAAAATGGCTGCCTTTTTACTTTATTAATCCAGGAGATAAACTACTTAGCAGTATTTGTGTATTTAGCAGAATTTGGTGTAATGCATTCACTGTACCACACTGGGGTTCACTACTGGCTGAGGTGCTCAGATGTTTGATGTTAGTTTTTTTACTTGTAGTCTAAGTTATCTTTTGAGTGGCCAGTTGAAATATTTAATTCTTTAAGAGTAATCTACAATACTGCTAATCATGACAATATCTTTACACTTGTATCAAGTGTGAAGTTAAATCATCTAGGATGTAATGAAGATTTTGAGCTACTTAAGAGCTTTCATACATAGATTCTTGATTCTTTAGGGTATAAATGCAGTGCGTGGTGTTCCCTGGGGAATTTCCATACTATTTTGAGAAGAGTACAGTGAATTCTCTGAAGCAATCCTGTACTGTATTGTTTGCCATCAACAGCAGATTGAAGAACTTCTTCCAGTTTTAGTTTAAGAGAATGTTATAGGTTAGTGATAGGCTGTCACAGAATTTTAAGGGAGGGAAGGAATTGGAAAGAAAATTTTAGAAGGCCCATTATTTTATTTGTGGAAAGGTCATGCGACATGGATACATATTAATTAGTAATGTTGTCTTCCTGCATTACTTAAAAATGCTGGTTTTAAAAATCTAAAGAAAAAAATAAGATACTATATGCTGCTTTTTATAATTAAAGAAATCAGCAACACATCTTTAGATTAGCAAATAACTTTTTTGATTTCATTTCTATAAGTGACAACCTATTATAAATTGCCTGAGAGAGATGATGATACCAGCAAGGTAAGAAGTGCGGTTTTTTATCTGTGTTTTAATTCACTGTGAGGTAATAAAAGAAAAATAATGAAATCTCTGTGGAACAAATCCTTCAAAGACCTTAAATTCTAATAGTTATAGAGACAGGGATCCCTTTTTTCAAAATCATGTCTTTGCTCAATGAAAATTCAGTAGAAACTCCAGTCTTTCAGTTTTAATATTGTGTCCATATTAAGAGGAATTAAATGTAATGTGTCCTTGAATATTATTATTTTTCAAGCTATATGAATATAAAACAAGATTTAAGTCTTTAGAAAAAATTATGACTTCTCATGGTAGCACATTTAAGAAGCTGGAGATAGAAGATGGACCAAACAGCTTTCTGTTTTAGAAGACCTAATGAAGCAAGCAAATGACAATTCTATAAAGAGATTAAAATGCCGTACTGCAATTGAGGTTTGTTTGTCTGCATCTTGGATGCTACTGGGTAGCTGAATTTATAGGTGGGACTCATATTTATTTTTACACCTGTGGTGCACTTTAAATACAAATGATTGCCCACCTCTTCCTTTGTTTTAAATTCTGCTTTCTTATCAGTGTAAAATACCTGTCAGTATTCTGATATGAGGGTGCTCTTTTCCCTAGGTCATCATCTATCTTTATGAAACCAACTTGGTGTGAATGCAGTATTCAAAGTGGGTGGAATCTCCTTGAATAAAGGAGAAGATGGAGGTGCCAACAGTCAGCAGTAAAGATAATGGTAACTTTCACATATCTTTTTCAGTTTTCTTTCTCTTTTCAAAAAGTTCTATTCCTTAATCTCTGTGACTCTTCCATGAGTCATGAGAAAGATGAATGTGCCTGAAGTATTACTACTCAACAACTGGAATGATTCTTGACGTTCAGTGGTGGTATGCAGTTAAATTAAGAGATTGTCAGAATACCTGGCATTTGTTTCTGGCTTATAAAGCCAAGGAGTTTTTTGTTGTTTCACCTCTTCTTGGTACGAGGTATGAGCTTGAACCCAGACTGTTACATGTGAGATTGCCTGCATGGTTTTCTCACAGGTCAATTGCAAATTGCTAGCATTGACCTAACCCTGCTAGCTAATAACATGGTAAAATAGCTCTTATGCAACAGAGTTGATTGCAGGAAAAAAAGCAAGGCAGACAGGAAATGTCTGTGCATTTCTTAGAAGTACAAATTGAGGAAAAGTGAATTTCAAAGGTCTTGGGTCACTGTTTGGCTTTGGTTGGTCTTCTCTTTGAACTGAAGTGTCTTGCGCTTTTCTGTTTCTTGGGCTCAGGTGTATCTCATGTTCTGACTCTAGCGCTGCAAGAGCTCAGTTTGCTCTGCAAGAGAGATGTCAATGGTGTTGGCATGCTGTATGACCTGCTCAGATCTCGCTGGCTGCAAGCACTGCTAAAGGTAAGGTACCACACAGCTGGGAAAGCAAAGGTCACCTACAGAACAATCTCTAGTGAATAGCTACTTGATTTTGCCATATGAGGACAATAAATGCTTATTTACGCTAAGTGCTGACAGTCCTGATGTCAGTTCTAACATCAGCACAGTAGACAAAACCACTTACGCTTTAAAGGAAAATAAAGTGTTCTAGACATTTAGACTCTTCTACTTTACCTGTCTGTATTAAGGCCAGGGGATAGACACTGAACACATCATTGCTCAGTTGTCTTTCCTGTTCTTAAATTTCTGTATGGCTATGCATCCCACTTCTTGGCCTGTGACACACTATTTTATTTTGCATCCCATTCATCTGATGTGTAATTGAAGATCTTATATTGTTAGAGAACAGAGTTTTGATGGGTGTTTCTATCTTAAGAAGAATTTTATCTCTGAGACAAATTCTGTAAAAATTCTGCTTTTCTTTAAGAAGGATTTTTAAAGAAGAGCTTTTACTGGATAAGAATGCTCATAAGGGCATTTTAAATGCAGCAATTTATGCCTTCAAATAGAGGAAGGAAACAGGCTACAAATCACAGAATTACTATGAGGCTATTTACCCGTGTAGATGGCTTTTCTTCTAGGAAAATTCAAAACTACAGTATAACTGGCATGCTACCTGATAATATGGAAAGACATTGAGTCCAAGACTCAATTCCAAATGTGCCAGATATTAAGAGTTTAGATTACAGATTCTGGGGCTCTAGTTGGACTGAGAAGTTTCTAGAAATAGTGTTGTCCATTGCCTGTCATATATGTATCTATATGATCACGTGAACTGGTCAATGTCATTGTTGCCTTGTTTTATCTGTCATGGCATGCAACAGATTTATGAATGCCTTCAACACTATATTGGAAAAAAACCAGATCCTGTCACGCTGCAGGCACGTGCATTGAGTCGTGAGGTGAGACGTATGCACAGTTTATTGCTTTACTTACCCATACCAAATGAATGGACTCTGCTGCAGTTAAGTGTTCTGGTATTTATTCTGGGTCTCAGGTCTAAGTACAGTATATAAAATTGAAACTCTCCTTGCACATTTGAAAAACTACTCAACAGCCCTTACTGGGGGGGGGAGGAGGGGGGGAGGGAGGGGCATGAGAAGTGAGCACAGCTGTGGTTGCTGGACTACGCAAATCCTGGCCAGTGTAATGAACACAAATGTTAATTGTTTAATCACTGACCATGTATTTTTCTTCCCATGTAACTCTGTGGTTCAGTGTTATGGCTGCAATCAAGCAGACTGACATGAGGATATTTAAAAGCTTTTTAGATTTTTCTAATTATAATAGCTGAATTCTAAATCTTTTAATTAGCGGGAGACTTAATGACGAAGTAGAGAAACTGAGACTAGTGATGAAATTGGTTAAGAGATGGCAGCAAAAACTGATTTAGAGCACATGGCATTGTGCCTGAACTAAATTAAGCCTGGCTGAGTGTTGTGCAGCTGTGGTCATATTGTCCAGTTCTACAGCAAACCATATGGACATCATCTCACTCATATAAGATGGGGGGGCTTTACACTGTCTCCATTCCTTTACATTCAACATAGAGCTTTCTAAATGAATTGTCCTCTAGAATCCATCTGTACATTCTTTCTTACATTTATCAGGTAGTAGAGTTACTGCATGAAGCCCCTCAGTCAGGAGAGATCAAAGAGCTAAGACGGCTACTGCGTTCTCCACACTTCAAGGCAAGTCCTGCATAAGGATAGAAAAAGTTTGCTCATGGAGCTCTCTGCAGTGGGAATGGAAATGGATGGGCAGCTGTTCACAAGAACTGGTAAAGGAGCCAGAAGAGGCATAGTTTACTAATGATGAACTAACCTGATCATGAGATCAAATGTGGACTGTGTACCTGAAGTACCTGCAGTGGGCTGCATTTTACTTAAGGCTGTGTTTGAAAGATGTTTCTTACAAAGTTTTAAATTATGGGCAGTTAATGCAAATATATTATATATCAAATTTTCCTTGAAACTGCAGAATCTGCATTTTTAACCCAAGAGCTCCAAATAGAAATACTTCATCTTTTGAAGGTTTTCCACAAGAAACAGAGGAACTGTTCTTAAAACTGCCATGATTTGATTTTCTTGGTGAAAAGAAGAAAATGTCAGTAGTGCAAGGGATCTGTGTTCACAAAGGAACATATTCAGTGATTTCTGTTTTCTGACCAGTCGCTGTTTAAAGTTCTGCTATTGTATGATCTTTGCTTATGGGTTGGCTGGTTTGCTTGTTTCCATTTGTAACAGGCCTTGCTATCTGCTCATGATACTGTGGCCCAGAAAGATTTTGAACCAACCCTTCCACCACTGCCAGACAACATACCTGAAAATGAAGAAGCTATGAGGATTGTCTGCTTAGTGAAAAACAACCAGCCTCTGGTGAGGGACCTTCCTTGTGTCTGCCAATTTTTTTTAACTTAGAAAGAATTAATAATGCATTGGATGCATATTGGTTTCTTCCCAGGAATGTCATGGGGATTATGTGCATTCTTGTCCAGATTTTACAGAATCACAAGAATTGTTGAGGTTGGAAAGGACCTGAGAAGACCATCTAGCCATGCCTGGTGTGGGTGTAGGTTGTTCAGTGCCTTGTCTTGAACATTTGGCAGATGTATTTTCATTATATGAGATAAAACCAAACTGGATTGAGAGTTATTCCCATGGCTGAAACAAAAGGAAGGGAAGAGAGTTCTTTAGCAATCATTTGTACTTATAAGCGGCAAACATTAGCTTACCTAATCTGTTTTAGGAAAAGATAACTGTAATATTGCAGATTAAAAAGATTTCTAATTGTCAGTCAATGAGATTATTTTAGTGTGATGGAAGTTGAAGACATTGAAGGACTTAGTATTAATACATTACAGCCCTGGAAACTACAGGCCTGTCAGTCCCACTTCAGTGCCTGGTAAAGTTACGGAGAAGATTATTCTGGGAGGTATTGAAAAACACCTGAGGGACAATGCAGTCATTGGTCACAGCCAGCACGGCTTCCTGAGAGGAAAGTCCTGTTTATCAAACCTGATTTCCTTTTATGACAAGGTAACCCAGCTAGCTGATCAGGGGAAGCCAATTGATGTAATCCTTTTGGAATTCAGGAAAGCTTTCAATACTGTCTCTGAGTATCCTTCGGGACAAAATGTCCAGCACAGAGCTGGATAAACACATTATGGGATGGGTGAGCAAATGGCTCATGGGTTGGGCAAAAAGGGTTATACTGACTGGCGTTACATCAGACTGGGGACTTGTCGCTAGTGGGGTTCTGCAGGGCTTCATCCTTGGCTTCGTAAATGACCTAGACACAGGACTGGAAAGGGTACTTAGCAAGTTCATAGCTGTACAAAACTGGGAATAGCTGTTGACTCCCTTGAGGGCAGGGCGGTCCTGCAGAGACCTCAGTAAAGGAGTGGATTGGGCAATCACCAACCATGTGAAGGTCTACAAGGGAAAGTGCTGGATTCTTTGCCTGGGATGGGGCAACCTGGGATGTATGGACAGACTGGGGAATGAGGTGCTAGAAAAAAGTGCCCTGGAAAGAGACCTGGGGGTCTAGGTCAATGGCAAGTTGAACATGAGCCAGCAGTGCCCTGGCAGCCAGGAGGGCCAAGCGTGTCTTGCATCAGGCACAGCATCACCAGCTGGGCAAGGAAGGGGATTGTCCTGCTCTGCTCTGCACCGGGGCAGCCTCACCTCGAGTGCTGGGGCAGTTTTGGGTGCTATGATATAGGAAAGATATTACAGTATTAGAGAGTGTCCAAAGGAGGGCCATGAAGATAGTGAAGGGCCTTGAGGAGAAGCCGTGTGAGGAGTGGCTGAGGTCACTTGGTCTGTTCAGCCTGGAGAAGACCTCACTGCAGTCACAACTTCCTTGTGAGGGGAAGAGGAGGGGCAGGCACTGATCTCTTCTTTCTGGTGACCAGTGACAGGACCAGAGGGAATGGCCTGAAGTTGGGTCAGGGAAGGTTTTAGATTGGATATTAGACAAAGGTTCTTCACCCAGAAAGTGGTTGGGCACTGGAACAGGCTCCCCAGGGAAGTGGCCCCAGCACCAAGCCTGACGGAGTTCAGGAAGCATTTGGACAATGCTCTGAGGCACAGGGTGTGACTCTTGGGGATGGTGCTGTGCAGGACCAGGAGCTGAACTCAGTGATCCTTGTGGTCCCTTCCAACTCAGCTTATTCCATGATTCTGTGTTTATTGCTATATCCATGCTGTGGTAAAAAGGCTGTATCCCTCAATGCCTTTGTGTCAGCGTGAAGAACAGACTTGCGGTATGGAAGGAAACTTACTGGGCTCCTTTGGTGATCAATGTGTTTTTTCTTTGTTCTTACCTGCCAGGGTGCCACCATTAAACGCCATGAGATAACAGGTGACATAACAGTTGCCCGTGTGATCCACGGTGGGCTGGCAGACAGAAGTGGTACGTGGAATTTGAAACAAAGTGATACATAAAACTGAACTTGAAATAAGATATTTGAAGTAAGATAATACCTACAGTTAATCTTCCATTATAGAGCAAGATGATGTGCACATGGGACAGCACTGTAAGCAGTGATGCATTGCAGTGACTTTCATTCTGACTTCATAGATTTTCAGATGAATTTGCTGTTTTAGATTGAGTTGACGAAGAAATCTAATTTTCATTACGTGTTCTTGGCACCAATACCTGGATATCCCAAACTGCAGTGTAGTATGAAATGCAGAACATTCCCTAATGGAGAAATGGTAAACATTAGTGATTCTAGAAGATAATGGGCTTTAAGGAATATATAATAATACTTTTTGGTGCTACTCTACTAAACACATTCCTTAGCACTAGTAGCTAAGCAATCTTCCAAGGAATTTCCTTGGAAATGTTACTACTTTGTCATCCTATGACAAAGTAGTACTGAATGTGTAAAGTAGAACTGAATGTGTTCCATGTCCCTTAGAAAATGTAATGTAATTAAAATGTAAAACATCAGAATAAAATTCAACTGTAGTCTTATAAAATAGTTCCTTTTAGTATTTTCTGGCCTTTGTATAAAGAAGAAAACCCAATTTGCAGAAAATAGCCAATTAAGTTCCTAGTTTGACAAATATTTTTATTGAGTTAAAGGAACATGGAAAAGAAATCAATATTGTGAAGACTTTACTATAAAGGACAGAAAGGAGTCCCAGGACCTCCCCCTGCATCTGGAGATTTTAGGGATCTGATTCCAAGTCTCATTTTCTCTTAATATAGGATAGGTTCATAATTTAGCTTGGGAATTGGAGCAATATTAAAATGTTTATGCTAATTTTAAGGCAAATCATCAGTAGATTGTAAACATGCCATATGGAGGAGTGGGAAGGATTAAGAAAGCTGAAGCATGCAAGCTCCTTGTGACCCGCAGCAGTCCCATCCAGGGGCAGTGCAGCCTGAATCCAAAATGCCTTCCTCCATACATGGTGCAGGAAAATTTTAATGCTGACTTACAAACCCGTGATATTTCTGTATGACCCTCCCTTGCCTATCCAAGATAAATCATGCTGTGATAAAACTCCTGCTGCTGTTTTCATACTTGTTTTCATGGTAGGTTTGCTGTATGCTGGAGACAAACTGGTGGAAGTAAATGGAGTTCCTGTTGAGGGTCTTGAACCTGAACAAGTCATTAATATTCTGGTATTTCACATTTTTAAAATATGTTTTGTACTTTGCACCTTAAGATTATTTGTATGCTCGCTCTTTTACACGCTCTTGTACATGAGAAAGCCTGAAATTTTTAACAGAAAATTCAGATTGTTTCCTTACTGTGAATGACGTTCCCAACTGCTCATGAAATCAGAATATATGAAAGCAGAATTAAATCTAACTTCTGTTCTGGGCAGAAATAAACTTAACTGTGACCATTCCATCTGCAGCTTCTGGGAAAAATACTAATTTATTCAGCCTTCACTGATTCATAACTTTTTCTAGAAGTGCCACTCAGAAATATTCCACAAGAAAGTAGTGGAAGGCTACTATTGCTATAAGAGTCCATGTTACAAAATGGACTAAAGCAGAGTGAATGAGCTTGTAAGTTACATACCTTACCTTGCAAGAAAAGGGCAGTGTAATTACTGTTGTCAAAATTCTCATGAAGAAATCTGTTGAGATGTCCCTGTTTTGTCATTTCACACACAATTTTTCAGGGTTCTTGACTGTTAAGTGACAGCCAGTGAGGTATTTCTGTGTGTAATCATACCAAGTCTATGTGCAATTGCCATGGTTATACCATTTCTAGGTATAAGAAATACAAACTCTATTGGAACGCTTAATTACTAAATTATGTTCCTCCCCCTTTATATAACCTAACTAACCAAACTCTGCTGCTAATTTAAATAAGATTTCAGTAGAAAAGTTTGGTATGAATCAATACTGAAATTACATATACTTACAATGAAACATAGGTTGCATTAAATTAAAAAATATTTAGCAAAACTTTGATGTTTCATTTTTTAGTTTCCTTTTGGAAAAAATACAATATTGTCACACTGACTCAGTCTACCTGAATTCTATCTGTAACACAAACATTGCAGTATCCTCAAAGCCATGCTGTGTCGAGCTTATCTTGCCTATGTTTGATTACTTATGTTGAATACCAACCATATTTTAATTCTTTTCTAATCATTTAGGCCCTGTCTCAGGGGACAATTATGTTCAAATTAATTCCAGTTTCTGATCGGCCTGTCAGCAACCAAACAACAGTAAGAAACATTCTTTTTCTTTTCCCAGGCTGGTAGCAGTAGTGCCCAATTGTGTGATACAAAGACATGGTGTTGCCTGGAAGTTTATTGCAATCCCTAGTGTTACATTGCCTTTATGGCTGCCTCTGAGCTGACATCAGTATGTTGTTGCTGAAGCAACAAAACCAGTAAGTAGAAATGTAACTGTGTAATAAAGGCACTTTCTGAGTGATCTACAAGTTGAAGGTCAGTTCTTTTCGTAATGTATGAGATAATTTTTTTTTTTATTTAATGAACAGAGAGGTTAAGGCTTGATCTGGTTTTTAAAACTTGTCTTCATAATTAGACTGAAGTTGCAGCAATATCTGGCCCTGTGATTGTAAAGTCCATGTTGTATACATTCTAAACTTGGCTTCTGCTCACTCTTGTATATTTTCTTTACTAGCTGTATGTGCGAGCAATGGCAGATTACTGGCCCTTGCAAGATCCTGCCATACCATGTGCTGATGCAGGTTTGCCTTTTAAGAGGGGTGAAATACTCCAGATTGTGGACCAGAATGATGCTCTCTGGTGGCAGGCCAGGAAAGTTTCAGATCTCAGTGCATGTGCTGGACTCATACCCTCAAATCATCTTCTTAAAAGGTAAAAAAAAAAATCATCCTTTTCCTGATTTCTTGTTCAAAAAATCAGCCAGTTATTTAACATTTTCTTAAGTTTTGTAGCAATATGATTCAGAGTGACATCTGACAAACACCTTCTCTCTTTCTGATCTCTGACTTCTTGCTATTTTTCCATTAAGAGCACCGTGTGAGAAGAAGCTTTTGAAAGCACCTGTATAATCTCAAATTGCCATTTGTCCAGTCTCCATGCTGGTTGCTGAGACATTTGGTGGAGTGTAGCAGCTGAAAGATGTGTGGAAATTGAGGGCCCTGACTACTCAATGACCATCTATGATGAAAAAAAAAAGCAAGGGAGGAGTGGGATACTAAAAGCATAGTATATTTTTAAAGATGTCCTGTGATGCATGAGTGACCTCTTCAGCTTTGGTCAAAACTGAGTAGGCCAGATTAGAAGAACAGAGGGAAAAAAAGAACCAAAACAAGCACTTAAGAAAGAACAAGAATCTCTTGCCTATTTTTTTCTGCCTAAACAGACCATTATTTTTACACTACATGCATTCAGAATCAGAGTACTTACACTGCTGTAGCAAAGTTCAATCTAATCCTTTAACCACATGTCCTGTGGTACCCCCAGGATAACGTAAGGCCATGAAATAGCACATGATAAACTTCACTTTGTAATAAATATAAACCTACCTGCAGTCTGTATAATGCAAGGTGAAATCAAACTGGGTTGTGACTCAGGCTGCAAGTGGCTTTGTGCAGTAATGGAGGCAGTAGTGCTACTACCCCTACCAGTAGTATACTCTTCTACTTCCAGGAGTCTGTGCCACAGTATGCCTTATCTTCCTATACTTTTATATAAATACTTAGTACTTCTGGACTGCTGATTTGGAAATTTGAATACTTCTGATAGTACATTGGTTTTATTTCAGGTCTTTGCAGTGGGCTAAAACATTGGTAATGTTTCAGTTCTTGCTGTCTTCTCTCAGTTCAATACTGATCAATCTTACATGTAAGCGGTGAATCTGACTGGAGCATTATGTGCTTGTGGACTGTTTTGTTTCTTTAACTGTGATAAATTTATTTCTGTGTAGGAAGCAGCGAGAATTCTGGTGGTGTCAGCCCTTCCAGCCCCACCTCTGTCTCAAATCTTCAATGTGTGAGTGAAAAGTTACTTGAGCTATACAGCAGGAAAGAAAGATCTTGTCTCTGTTTCAGGGATACTGAAATAAAAGCTTATACAATTCAGCTTAATTCAAAGTCATTGTTTCTGGAGCCATATTGTAACCTTCAACTGTGTTAACAATCCCCTGAAAAAAAAAACTTACTGATAATTATACCTGGAGTACTGATGGTGGAGATGGTTGTCTCCAGTGTACTTGAGATCTGACCATATGAGAAGCTGTGAGTTCAGCTTCTTCTAAAGTCTCTAAGTTCTAGGACCTCACTAGGCCAGCCAGTTCTCTCTAGGAAAATTGGCTGTAAGTCTTGAAGTGACAATTGTACTGGCCTGGATTTCTAGGGACACAGATACCAACTCTGCTACTGAGAAGTGCCATGTTTGGAATGTTTCTTTGCCATCAAAGCTATTGAGAAAATAATAGAACTTATTTTCTTGAGGTCTACGATAAGCTATGCTGCCCTTGAATTTATTCATGGTAATAATCCAGAAATATTATCTTCTGCCAGCTATAATTTTCTGTATATATGCAATTATTCCCAGAAAAAGAATGTTCTTCCTGTTTCTTCTGTCCCCATTTCCTTCTATGGTTCTTTATGCAAATATAAAATTTTTCTGTCATGATAAATCCCAGGGGGCATGTGTTTGATTCCCTAGGATTCTTTTTGCACTGATTGCATTGCTTGCTAGAGCTGAGGCTCTCTTTCACCATAATTTTATTGCATTTTAACTGCTTCAATGGATATGCTGTGAGCAGTAAGCACTGTGGAAGAAGGTAGGAAATCACATCTGGACAGCATTGCATTTCTGTACCTGGAACCAATATGACACGTGGTTTTACAGGCTTTTAAAAAAGTTGTCAGAAATTAGGCATTTTGATAAATACATGCAGAAGAAGCCCAAGTTCGTGGCATTTTGTGTGCTTAACATAATTGAAATCCAGCCTTTTTTCACCTTTTTTCTCCTTGTAGATGCATGCATTGTCTTAAAGTGGAAACCTTAGCTGTGCACTATCTGTCAGGGAAATGACAGTTTGGATGGGTTCTTTGAGGAAAGAAAGACAAAATTTTCTCTTTCTCTTTTCTTCTCCCTCTTTCTCTCCTAGAGCAGCTCCAAGAGAGTATTTGTTTAAAGGATACATATGGGCAGAATGTGATTGACAGATATTCTGACAATTGTCCTGTAACTGGAAAATAGCTCCTGCTGGGCCTATCTGGAAGGGTGTGCAAGAACAAAACAAAAACAGTGCTGTATTGTGAGCCCATGAGATTGCCCAAGCTCATGTGATCGCATTTCCGGGATATAATTTGATGTAGTTTGGGGATTGAGAAAGAGCTGAATTGATCTTTTCCTTTTCTTCCTTGTAAAAGTAATAATAAAAATAAAAAGCAAAATACTTTCCTTGAGTGTAGCATGTTGGAAAGATGTTTAAAACCTATAAGACAGAAAATTATATTCCCCCATGCTAATACTTAATAAATAGATATCTACTGGCTAAACAGATTGACAGGTGTGTTAAACCTTTCATTATTTCAAGAGGAGAATTCAAGTAAGATGCATTTGTCTCTCTGCCTTCAGAGCACTCCTTTAAAAGTTTTTGCTCACTGTAATACAAAGAACATTGGAGTTAACAGTTAAAATCCTTAAAGATGTCTAAAGATGATTTGAGCTTCATGTATCTTGTTTCTGATGTCTGAGTTCAGTCTTGTAAGATCTGTAAGGGTGTTTTTCCTCTCCAGTGTTTTCTGATTCAGATGAATTTTCTTCCCTTTTGTTGATCTGTAGAGGATGACATGCAGATTGACGAAAAGTGTGTGGAAACAGGTAACTGAATTCACTTGAGATTATTTTATTTGCTACAAGGCAGTAGCTAGTTTAAAGCCTCATTTCCTAGATAAAACCACTCATTTTCCTAGTGAACTTAATGGTAGAAAATTCTGGTTTTCATACTCTGGAAATCTCATGTTGTATTAGTGTATTAAAATGAACTGTTTGCAGTTCCAGTGTACAGTGCTTATAGTCAAGTGTTTTGACCAGCACAAAAATATTTGCTTGAATGAGATCCTACCGCTTTGATTCAGGTGTTGGATTGTGGCTGTAAAGTTACCATACTTTTTTGCCTATTGCATATTTAATGCAACAGATTGTTGTGGTCATGGAGAATGCACTCAATTCCTTGTCAAGAAATCCCTGATCTTGGGAGAACAAGGAGCAAGAATAGGTTTTTACTTGTGAACACTGAGTTGTAAAGATTGGTAGCTTGAGTTGCTCCCTAAAAGCAGTGCAGTTCATTCATCCTTCTCCAAGATAATTCAGAAGCTCTCATAGAGGGATGAGATCCTGTAGGACTGTGTGAAAAGAGATGAAGCAGTTAATTCAAGTATAGTGAGCTGTATTTTGCGACCTCAAGGTAGAGGGAGCTGGGGAAAGTATATGTGAGACAGACCGACAGAAGCTTGAAAACTGATTTCTGATTCTGATATTCATTAGAAGGAAAAGAATTAAATTTTGAATTTATTTTAATATCTTTGCTATCTGGATTACAATACAAGATGAAGAAACATTTGAGTCAGGTAAGTTCCTCTGACCTAACTCTAAATTCTTTGCTATTGTTCTGCTGTGAGAAGGGTGTCCAGATACAAGTGTCTTAGAAACAAGCAAGTGGCAAAAACCAAAATGCCAGTTCAGTTTCAGAAGCCATTCTGGCTTGAAAAGCCATTATGTAAAATCCTGTTGCTTTAAGTCTTCCTCTTGTTCTCTGATTACCTTAGTAGTAAGGTTTCAGTCCTCTTATCCCATGAGTGTGAATGTTTCGTCTCGTGCACCAGTAGCAGATCAATTTATCCAAACCTCATCAGCTGTACCCGTGCAAGCTGTGACAGCAGGGGCTGCACTGATGTCAGCAGATAATTGGATTACCTTCAGTAATGTGGAGGCCTGAATCCCCAGTGCCTGTAGGAGTTGATGTGGTAAAGAGGAAAGCTGCTTCTGGAATCCTGATTGTGGGCATGGCTGACATACAGGAAAGAAAAATGCTTCTAAAATTCATTATTTATGTATAAAAAATACAATCAATAAGTACTTTTTTTTTTGACCAAGCTGATATGGAGGTTTTTGTTTGTATTTTTCATTTAGGAAGCAGCTGCTTATTTTACAGCACGTTGAGAGTTCTGCAAAACTTAAGTCTTCTAAAATAAATAATTTCTCCCCTAAAATAAAACTACTGCTAAAATTCTCATTTGAAGTATTTGGTCATCTTGTGGAGAAGAGTGTAATTTTACCTTAAATTTGCTCTTCTCCACAAGGTCTCTACTTGCTAGTTCTTCTTTCTCACCTTCATCTCTTATCCACAAGCGTTTGTTCTCTTCTGCCTCTCAAGCAATGCCCAAGGCTTTTAAGGCATAACCAGCAGGTCTGCAGGGCAGTCTTTTGTTTTCAGACTAGGGTGTTTCTGATAGCTGCACTTGGGGATTACTGTGCAAATCCTGCTCAGTGCTGAGTCAGCTGTCTGCTCTAGCCACACAGTCAGAGGAATAAAGGTGCAAATATTTGCTATCCTACATTCTACTTTAACCAGTAGCTGCAGATTTTGCACTACCATACTGAAACAGATGCTGTAGTTCTTGCATTCATTGGGAACTAAGAATTCATGCTCAAAGAAGCATATTTTAGATTTAACATCTGTAGTACCTGTTTTCTACATTCCCTAAATGTGTTGGACAATGCTGGTTAGATTTTTTGTTAGATCACAGTATAGACTGTCTTCTCAAAACTAATTGTTTTATATCTGTCTCTATCTGAATCTGCAGAGGAGCTTAAAGAAGGTAACACTATTTCTCCCTGTCTCCTGTAGCAGTAATCTAATAGAATTTATCTGTGTTTATGCTTTAGCAGGAACTACCACTCTTCTTGCAATACCTGGTAGCTGAATTGCTTGTTCCCTGTAGGATTCTACATTGCACTCCATACCAGAGAAGACAGGGTAGATAAAGCAGAGATATTTAAACATGTTTGAATAACGACTCAAGAGACTCGAAGATAGACGGGCATGTATCAGCTTAACATCACTCTGAACATTGCCCTGAATGAGCAGTTTTGTGCCAAGGAGTTTTTCCCATAATTATTAACTAGTTGTTAGTACATATAGAAATGTAGGAATAAAACTGTATTGTAAAGGTACAAGTAATGAAGAGTATATAGATGTGAAAGGGCAATTAACATGCATCTAATTTTGTTTCAATACTTCCATGAGATAAGTGTAAATCAAAGAGTGCTAAAGCATTTCAAAGCTTTGCAAATGAAAATAATGTTTTTCCTTGGAACAAATACTGCTTTTAAAGACATGCCTATGTCTTCTGTATCTCATTCTTGCTTTAACAAGGCCTAAACAAAGGGAATGCACAGCTTGGATAACTACATGTGTGATTAGGGGAAAATAAGGAGTACTTTTTGAAAAGAAAGCTAAACACTGGCACCATTTTTTCCTTGGTTATTTGTTTTCAAATCACCTTTCTCAGACAGTTTCTATACTTTCTGAACATTGATTTATTGGAAAATAAGTATGTTTGAATCTT
This sequence comes from Vidua chalybeata, assembly GCF_026979565.1. Lineage (NCBI taxonomy): Eukaryota > Metazoa > Chordata > Aves > Passeriformes > Viduidae > Vidua > Vidua chalybeata. The sequence goes on along the minus strand of NC_071536.1, from coordinate 12,271,086 downwards.
TTATGAGAGATTTAATTTTAAAAAATACAGAGCTTTAGAAATCTCACCTGAATAGTGAAGCCTTCATGAGGAACAGCATGAGAATGAGGACAAAAAGAATTGGAGGAAACAGGTTAGGCTCACATGTTGGAGCACAGACATCACTGATCCAATGAAGAAAAAGAAGTAATAAAATCAGGTCTTCATTTTGCCTGAAAGATCTGAGCAGACACAAGTTGCATTTTCCAAATGTGCTATGGGGCAGAAGCTGAGTTACAAATTTTTTGTTTCTAATTTTGAGCTATTGACTTGTTATCATTTTAACTAAAGATTTCTTGTAAGATAGATTTCACCTGAAAAGCTTAAATTATGTGGATGGTTTTTTTCACTGATTTCCATTTCAGAACATTGTCTGGCATGTAGATATATTGGGAATGAAACAAATAGAATGTAAAGTTTCAAACTTAATTTAGGAAATACCAAAACATTCTATGTTTATTTTTTCTCACAATAACCCTTTTGAATTGATAATTGGTCATGTGAAATGTTTTGATATTATAGAGTATCATGCTTTTAAAATTAGGCATCATACTTCCACATATTTACTGAAACTCATTTTTTCCTTGGGATCAGCAATTTGTTTGCCATCAAGCTTTTAAGCTTTCTCTTTGATCTCATGAGTATTTGTTCTTTGTATTCTAGAAGAGGAAGAATTTGGTGAATTTGGTCAACGAGTCTTTATTGGTATGCAATGACTAAAGATAAGTAAAATATCTGGGGCTTGATCTAGCTTAAGTGCGTGAAAGCAGTTCAATAAAAAGCTTTGTTCTTTATATCACCTGATGTCTTACTAAATGGAATACAACTTACTCTGTTTTCCAAATATTAGGAAGTCTCTTTCTTCCTAATAATGCTCAGTATCTCCATTTAAATCTTTCTTCCTGTTAGGTTTCTACACAGGCTTGGGAACTATCTAAACTTGACTACATGATTAATTTTGCTCAAAAGTAATGTCTGTCATCCACTGAGAATAATCATGAGGGTTTTTCATTTGAAAAGTACACCTATATGTGAAGTTTTCAAAGTTGGATCAAGTGGAGAAACAAACCTACCTCTATGGTTATTAAACCATAGTGACCTTTAAAATATATCTTCTGGAGGCTGGAGCAAATGTTTTAGACTTGCCTCATGAGAGTGAACCACCTACACTATCAAAAAAGTTGACTTGTTCCCTAGGGATGTCTCAGGTAGTCAGAAACTTCTCCTCCAGCTTGTTTTGGGGATCTTTCACAAGTCTTTAATTCTAGGCTAATTTTCAGGTGACTTTCAATGGGATTTTACCTACTCTGTAGCTGTCATTTAATGCTCAGAGATTCTACCAAGCTGTCATATCAAGTGCAGCAATGAAATTCACTAACCCTCACCTTGCAAAAACCTCAGAAAAGGTAGTATGTTGTGTGGCTTAGAAAGAGACCCTCTGGGCTAAAGAACTAGTTGCCTGCATGTCGGGTGTATTTTTCAGTACTGTGCCTTTGCCCCATCCAGCTGGATTCCGCAGAAGCATGCGGCTGTGTCGCAGGAAGGCCCGGCTCAACCAGCAGTCCTGCTACTCCCGCTGCCCCAGCAGCTGCTACAGCACCCTGGCAGCTCCCTACGAAGAGGTGGTGAGGTACCAGCGGCACCCAACAGACCGGCACAGACTAATTATCCTCGTGGGTAAGAACTTAATGACCTTCGCAGGCAAATTTCAGCAAGGGTTTCCTGCTGCTGATTGCAGGCTGTGTAGGCAGCTCTCAAAGCAACACTTCAAGAATTATTGTAATTTGACCCCATTATTGGGGTTAAAGTTTAATGCAGGTATCATCTTCTTTGCTTGAGATAGTGAGTGTTAATAAACAGTAATAATAAAGTCCTTAGAAGGAGCTGGGTACATATGCTGCTTGATAATGGATTTTATTAGGGAAGTGGTTCAGTTTTATATTCAACTGGGACTGAAAATGATGAGAAAACATTGGTATCTCAACAGAAAACATCTTTACATGGAGGCGTTTCTACAACCAGTGTTAAATGGATAGATATGACAATAATAAGAATAATATTTAATTCCGGACTAGAACAATCTCAATCATGGACAGTATGGAAAGATGCCTTTAATAATGCTTGTTATAGGACATACTGTATTAAGTGGGTTTCAGGCTCTCAATGAGACTTTAATTGGAGTGACTGAAGGAAAGATGCTGTTCTGCACTGTTCTATGGTCCTGATACAGCAAACTGAGTAAAGGCAAATCCACTGTCCTTTCTAAGTCTGGAAGTATTTGATAAGTTTTTTCTTTTAAAATAGTACTGCTGAGTTGCCTCCTGGCTATGGCTATATTGTTGGGGAGTGATTTGTACCCTGTCAGTAATATTAGCTGCTCTTGCAACTTTCCAGGTCCTGCAGGAGTTGGTGTGAATGAGCTACGGCGAAGGCTAATCACAAGTAACCCACGAGAGTTTCAAAGTGCCACACCTCGTATGGAATGCTTCTCCTCTTTCCTCCCCTACCCCAATTCAAACATGAATAGGAAATGCCAAGTACCTTCCTCTTGCCTTTGTGTATTTATACACTCCTTGCTCTATGGCTGTTTCTTCAGCTCTACTGAAAGCCAGTACTGTTTGCTTTCATAAGGGTTAGTTTAAAATACTATCAATCTCATTTTGGCAAATCAGACAAAGGTATGTTCAAGTTCCAGCTTCTGAATCCATTAAAAGCTTTATGGAGATGAAAAGTTATCTGCATGATTTGGTTAAATTTTGGTGTTTGCTTTCCCTAGATTAAAAAAAAAAAACCAAAAAAAACCCCAAATGTTTCTTGGAGATACTTCAAGTCTTAGGGTTTAAGTGCTCAGGTATGAGAATGAAGACAACAGAAGTTGGTGCTTAATAGGCTTTGCAGCTTTCCTTATTAGCCTTCTAGTCTCAGATGAGACTTATGCAGCTTAACTTCTGACGTAACAACTGAAATTATTTGTACCTGTACTTATTTGATTCTTGTAATTTAGATAACCAAACTGGAAATTAGGTATCTGAAGCTAGCTGAAAATTCAGGACTTAGTGCTTAAGGTCCCAGATAAGGGGAAGGTGCAAGTGTGGGAAACTTGTGGGATTTTTCTGAATGAGCTTTAAAAAAAATCTGCCTCTGAAGAGTAAAGAGTTGTGCAACCAGCTCCAAGGCAGTTCCTGATTGCTTTGAATTGCAACTATTTGGATTAAACTACTCTTCCATTCCAAGAAATACAGTTGTGCTTTGATAACTTTCAATGACTTGTCACTGGCAAACCATTACGGTATATGGGGCTTTTGCTCTGGATTAACAAATGGAAATAACTCATATTATTATTTATGAAAATACTGATTGATAGTTCTTCATGAAGTTCTCATTTTCACTTATAAAGTTACGATAATTGATAAAGTTATGATAATTGAGTTGCAGCTAGGTTTTTTTTTGTGTGTGTTATATCATCCTTCAGACACCACTCGTGTTCAGAAAAGTTATGAAATGAACGGTCGTGAATATCACTACATATCGAAGGAAACTTTTGAAAACATGGTGTATAGCCACAGGTGAGTAGGAGAGATGAATTACATTTTTATTACCTAAAATGCAACATGAGCCAAGTACAGTTTTGCAGTTAGTCCTAAGTCTGGGCTCCTCCACTCTTACTGTGTATGTGTGGTGTAAATTTGGGTCAAACTACTTGAGACTGTTTCTTCAAAGACTGTTTGTGCAGTTGCAAATAGTTCCTCCACAATTAATCTCAGAGTCCTTCTAAAAGGAGTGGGCTGAGTTCATTAGATGTGCTTGTAAGTTATGAGTTTAACTCTCCTGGAAACCAGACTGCTTTTGAAAATTTAGCTGTAAATCATACCTGATCCTGACCTACAGCTCCATTGCAGGATCTCTGCAGTGATGACACATGAGTAGTTGAACTGTAAGGACTAAATATTCAAAAGAGTTTGCTCCTTTCTATGCATCAATAATCTAAGACAGACCAGCTCAGCACTACAGAAGCGACAGTCATTGAACTGTACGAAGTGCTTTGAGATCTTCAGACTTAGGGAGTTATTTGTAGTATGTAATTGACAAGCATTAACGAGTAAAATCACAACCTCTAAACACAAAATTCATAAAACCATGATGAGTAAAAAAGGCCTGTTTTGGAGATGAATTGTAATGGTTTTTGTGCCTAGTGTAGTAGGGAAGAGCAAAGGTGAACAGTATTCAGTAGGTTTTATGATCATTCAGTCCTGATCACTGGATTATTTTGAAGATTCCACTTTTAAATGGAACCTTTTGAAACTCAAATGCTCTTTCATTTTCCTTCTTCCTCACCACTGTTGCAGAATGCTGGAATATGGGGAGTACAAAGGGTACCTGTATGGTACCAGTATTGATGCAGTGCGAACAGTCCTTGATGCAGGGAAGATCTGTGTAATAGATTTAGAACCGCAGGTGAGTGGTAAAGGGGCAGGGAACCTTCTGGAAGGAAAAATAATTTTCTCTACATTCTTGAGCCATTGGAACAGTGTTAGTTGCTTTGTCTTGTTTTTCACTTTACCTCGTGGTGCTTATTAATAATAGATTATTCTTTTCATGTGTCTTAGAGGGTGGTGGTGGTACTACAGTAACAAGTATGTTGAGACAGTGCATTTTTTACCAAGCCAGCAGCTGCATTATCAGGATGGTATGGAAATGAGTTTTCATACTTACTTAAAGTAAGGATTAGTCTTTCACGTGGACACCTGTTGCATGGGATTTCTTCCTCCTCCAAGCCCTACTGTTGAGAGTTCTGTCCTCCTATTAGTAATCTCAGAACACCCTTTGGTAAAAGCAGCAACACTTAAAGTAATCAAGCAAAAGCTGAAAATTTTAGTGTGTCTTTGTGTCTGTATTTCTCTCCAGAAATTACAGCTCTTAGTAACCTGCTTCTTCACTTAGATGCTATTAATTTTTATTTTCCTTCTATTTTTGCATAGATTTTGCTGATGAAGATAAGGCTAATAAAAGCCTGATCTTGTAAATATCTAAGATACTTAGAGCTGTGTCTAGTTAAACCTTGTTAATCTTCTCTGAATTGCTTGCATATTTAGTACTTAGGAGCTGTTTGGGCTATGCTGTTTAAACATCTCTAACTGAATGTAAAGAGCAACACCATAACTCAGTAATTCTTGGATATTTCCCTCTATTTATGCAGAGCCAATGTGTCCAAGCCTTAGGCTGGCAGTGGCTTGTGCTGCTTAAAACAGAAATTAAGTTACAAGATTTGTGGGGTACTACTCAAAAACTGAAACTGCTGTAAGAGGTAGATGAGGTCACACCTTAGTCTTCACATCTAAAACTGTCCTTTGGGTTTCTTCTGTTACATTTTTAAGCAAAGGGGCAAAAGAAGGGTGTTGTGGTATGGGGTGTGTAATCTTGCCACTTGGACAGATGTGCCACTATGATTTTTTTTTTAGGGTGTGAATTTAAAGGACAAGTCTTAGAAAGGGTATTAAGTAAGACGAGTGAGGTAGCAGAACTACTGCTGCGTTACATACTTTATTTTAAATCTGGTGGTTTGACCAAGTTTACATGCTACGATTTTCTTTAGTTTTTCTTTTTTTTTTTTTTTCCATTCCCTCCACTACTCTGCAGTAATTTAAAAATACTTATTAGTGTTAGGAAATGTTACACAGTAAAGGAGTTCTGAAAGCAGGATACTTTCTTCCAGCATGAAACAATAAGAGGTACTTGTTCCAAAAGTAGCTCTCTCAGAGTCAAAAAAGAACAGGTTTCAAATGCATCTTTTCTGTGGTTGATTGTAGAGATCTGTTAATGACACTGTTCCATCATTCACTGGTATTGAAAGCATCTCCTAATGATGCTACCAAGCAGAATTAAGTAATTATATGCTACAGTAGTTTAACAATGTCTCCTCCAGGGATCATTAGTGAGATCTTTTTCAAGTAAGTGTTCCTGAAAAAAAGTGTCTCCTAGGTCTGGGGATCACAGTATGTTGCAAACAACTGGCTTTTTATGGGAGTAAAACTGGGATGAATACACTTGAAATACTTCATTTTACTCTTCCTTTGTAGGGTATACAAATAGCCCGGACCCATGAGTTAAAGCCCTATGTTATATTCATCAAGCCACCCAGCATAGGCTGCATGAGGCAGACTCGTAAAAATGCCAGGATCATTACGGATTATTATGTGAACATGAAGTTCAAGGTGAGATTTCGGAATAAAAGAGATTGAGTTTATTAATCTGAGATTCTGTTATTAGAACATAATGCATTCTACTATGCTACACTGTTAACTCTTAAAAAAACATTACTGTGTCTTTAGGATCAAATCTAATTATTATCTTTTTCTGTGGATTTTGTTGGGATTTCTTTTCCCCTTACAGATTGGCTTTGAAGCATAAGAATTGTAATTTGTAACCAAGAGGGCTGAGACACTTTGCATCAAAATGTCTTTAAAGGAGAAGCTATTTTGCATATTTTTGTTTTATTTAGCTGCCTTGTGTCAATATTCGAGTCAACACCTATTTTACTGTTTGCATTGAAATACTTGGAATGTGCTTTGTTCAGTAGTATTATTTTTTTCACAGTTAATAAGAATGTATTATTATTTCATGTATGCTTAATACCACTATCAATCCTATACTAAGTTCTGTAGGTAAAACACAGATCCTGCTTGTAGGAAATGCATCTCTTATATTTAGAATATATACAGCACTTTGACACAATCGTTTCCATGCAAATCATCATAAAATTTAGCATCTTAACATTTTGGAGACCTCAGTCTATAACTATGTGGAAATGATTAATGATTGCTATTACAGAAAGTAACATGGACACTGGGGAAATAAACTAAAATTTGGAAAAAGAACACAAGCATTAGTAGATTTACCTTCCAGTCCCTAACATTCTCTGCCAGCACTTTATCATTAGAGTAACTATTTTAGGGCAAATGGAGCATCCGGAGACACCAGGTACTTCCTTGGGAAGCATATGGCAGGCAGCTCAGTTTTTGAGACGTGGAACTGACTGTAGCAGAGGTACTTTATTATAGCAACTGTAAATGAAATAAAGCAGACTGACATTATCTATTCACCTCTTATTTATGTGGCCCAAGGTGTTTTGCAGATGCTGTGCAGGTATGTTTCTCTACACAGCACTGAAGTTTTATGGACTTACTGTCTCACAGGAAGAAGATTTACAGGAGATGGAAGAATCAGCTAAGAAAATGGAAGCTCAGTTTGGTCAGTTCTTTGATCACGTGATTGTGAATGACAATTTACAAGAAGCATCTGCGCAGCTGCTGTCTGCAGTACATCGTGCACAGGACGAGCCCCAGTGGGTCCCTGCAGTATGGATATGCTCAGACAATCAGCCCTAATTCTAAACAGCAGGCAGCTTCAGAAAGATTACAGCTTATGTTTTACTTCAAGAATAATCCTAATGTCAGGATCGCAAGAATTTATCTTTGTATGTGAGGGATTTGGAAGAGGATTAGGAAAGAAGCTCCAACAGGAGATATAATCATACTATGTTCTGTGTAGCTCTTGAGCTTTTTATGTTACACTTGCATCCACTTTTGTACAAAAAAGAAAAAAAAGAAATACTGTGAGTACTCAATTACAAGAATAAAGAAAAATCTATTTTGTTGCATGTATCTGTGTTATTTACTTACACATAAGTTCAGAAAGGTCCTGTCTTTTTATTATGCTTGTTCTGGCTTCTATGATGCCTTTACATTCTAGAAGTCTTACAAATGATATTAAGTAAGAATGTGCTTTTTTTGTATGGTGTCTGTCAGCAGTATTATTTATGAAGGTATTGGTTTGTTGCTAATCCTTTTTACCTTTAAGATAGGAGTGGTGTTGGCATAATATTAATTACTCCAAAGCCCAGTTATCTTCATAATAGTGTAAATATATCTTTTCTGCTCTTCCATCAGCTCAAGTGAGTACAAACTGACAGAACGTGGACTTACCAAAGAGGAAAATAATCAGAAAACCTTTCTCTTGTTGGGTTGGTCTGTGGTAGCACAGTCTTCTCATCAAAGGGTTCAATGCTTGTAGCAACTAAGTTCCTCACTCTCTCCACCTCGTATTTGTAGCTGTCTTGCTGCCTGAGGTAACAGGTGGTTATTTTGTTCGCCTACCTCATCTTGCAGGAAAATCAACAAAAGTGAGTTAAGCAGTCTAGAAAGAGGTTATATAAAGACACATATTACAGCCAGCAGGATGCCTGCTTGCTCTAGAGCCAGGGCTTGTATTCCCTGTTTAGACGTAAAATGGGAGAAAGCTAAGCCCCAATATGTCATTGATGTGGGTATGTACTGGTGAAGGGTGATATAGCAGCCAGCTCTCTGCTGCTGGTCCATGACCAGTTTCCCCACTTCTGCCTAGTCCAGCATTTGTCGACTCTTTCTCTTTGCCTTTTTTCCATGTATTATTTCTTACTTTGGTGTTTTGTTTTGTTTTTTCCGATTACTCCATTTATCAGTTTGAGACCCTGGCTACAAGCTGAACTAGTCCAGAACTCTTCTTGATTTTGCTTGTCTGCAGCCCGAGAGACGACGACTCCCGCTCGGGACCGCGGAGCTGGGCTCGCTCCGATGAACCAGCCGCTGATGAGAAGGCGCAGCCAGAGACAACAGAAAGCTGGACCTCCCGGCGCCGGAGTGGGGCGCAGCCGCGGCGCAGGGCGGAAGGAGCAGCGGCTCCTCCCCGCAGAGCCGGAGCTGGGCGGGCGCGGCCCATGGCGGCGCGGCGGGCGGGCCCCAGCGTGGTGAGGGGGGGCGGTGGGGCCGGAGCGGGAGGGGGGCGCGAACGGCTCCGTGGGGCTGCAGCGCGGGGGGCCCGGCGGCGGGAGCTTGGCCCACCTAAGCGCTGTTGCTGAAGGGATGTGGCAGGCCGCTCCCCAGCAGCAGCTGCCCCGGGGAGGCGGAGCTGAAGCGCGACGCGGGAGCGGAGCACCCTGGTAGGAGAGCGCCCAGGTAGCGCGGCTCCTGCGTCCCCGCTTCGCTGCGGAGGCGGCGGTGCCCGCCCTGCTGCATCCTGCGGGAGGGGGGAATGTAACCGGCCGCAGGGTCGCACGTTTCTGAACATCTTTGTAGCGAAAGCAAGCAAGCATTTCCTTGTTGTATTTTTTCATATAAACCTCTCAAAAGAAAATCTGCAAGGCTTTAACAAGTCTGTGAAGGCTGATTCAGTGTTTTTAAACATTCTGGACATTTAAACCTTTCCTTCTCAGCATCCTGGAATGGACACTCAGGGAGTTGGGTAGTTCGTTTTCCCCCTGAGTTTCCAGGTGCGTCCCACTGTCTTGTGGCCTGGCTCAGGTGTGCAAACACAGGGTTTGACCGAGGCAGCGGCTGCCTGGTTCGTGGGAGTCTCTTGGTTTCGGGGGCATCATTTTGAGGGCACTTTAGAGCACTCAGTGGCTTTTCTGTCCAAAACAAAATGTCCATGGGGACCTGTCCCCAAACTCACCCTTTCTATGAAATTTGGGGTGAGTTACTTCAGACTCTGTGAACTTGCAAATAGACCAAAACTGATAACTCTATGGCAGAACTGGGGACTGTCACACAGATGGACAGATGAGTATTTACGACTGGCTGTTTGCATGTGGTTTCCTGTGTTGCAAGGAATAAATGATACAGAAATCAATGCACTTGTCAGTTGTTCTGTAGAAGGTAATAAAATAGAAAGGTACTACTGAGTACAGAATTACTACTGCATAGGCAGTGAAAGCTGTATAAAATGTATAAAAGGCTTTTGTTTGTTTTTATGGAATTTTTTAGCTTTTAGTTTTTTTAAATACTAAGTATCCCAAACATTAAATATTTACTGCCACAAGAATGTTGGAAACAATAAAAGTAATGAGATTTGACCTTTACCAATATTTTTTCCCCTATGGTGCACCAATATAGTGTGACCAGTCCCCACCAGTTTGCTGGAAGCCCCTTAGGGTGTGCAGTTCTCTACCTGTGTAAGTGGCACTTGCTGTCAGTCTTCAGCATGGCCAAAATCCAAGTGAGATATTTGAAGTCTAATCCCACAAACCCTTCCTTGCATGAGGCATCTCATTTGCTTTGGGTAAACAAACCAATGTAAAACTTGCTTATAGGAACCTGTGCCAGCATGCGGAGTGAGGGGTTTTTTAGTGCAAGTAATATTTGCTGTCATTGAACAACCTGCCCTTGTTTCAAATGGGAGTAGTTCTGGGTCCTGACCCAGGGGTAGGAGGGTTCAGGTCCAGCTAATCCTGGCTGCCTGAAGTTTATTTTTAGCTCAGAATTAGCTGAGGTTCAATGTGAGCAGCGTGAGGGAGCCTAGGCCAGTCACAGTGCCTCTTTCAGGGAACGACTTCAGATGATATGGGAAAGAAACAAGTGGTAAGTTTGTGGATCCTTGCATTTTACCAGTCTTACAGCCCTTTTTATTTCTGGTATCTGAGTTTTCTGGGCATGGGAAATACTTTTTTGTGTTATGTTTTTTCAATATAATTGTGTAATACAAAATCTGAAAGTTAACTCCTTTTTCTATATAAGAGACAGGTACGAGCTCAGTTTCAGATTATTATCTGGAGATCCTTTTAGATTTTAGGTGTTTGACCTGCTGGTAAATATGTTCAAAATTATATGGAAAAATTACATTTTATAATATTTAAAAGTATTTTCATAAGTGAGCTTATTTCCTGTTATTGTTTTTATTATTGTTCTGAATTTACCTCATTAATAGAAAATACTCAGCTCACATTGTATACTGTACAATTACTGAAGGCATAATTTATTACAATAGCTTATATTTATTTAAATAAAATGACTAATGAGCTTTCTAGTGAAGGTGGTACCTTACATGAAAAGTAGAAATTATTGAAGCTGAAATGCAAGTTGTGTCTCACACAGAGAGGTTAGCTGTATGTTCCTACTGCAGCGCCCATCAGAACTCTGATAAAGGCATATTAGTCCAGCATCTTTTACATCCTGCTTTTATGTAACATCTCCATTAGGAATGTTTGGCCATTTAGGAGGCATACAGAGCAAAACATACCTTGGATATTCTGATCTGAAGCTGTTTCCTGAGAGGTGGTTTCATGCTGGCAGAAGCTGACTTTTGTCTCTTCTCTTTCAGTGCCCGCCTCGTGCCCTTCCTCCAGTGCCAAGGTAAAATTATTGCATTCTGTGGAACTGATCATGATGCTGTACTGCAGATTTTGAAAGTAGTAACATTAAAATAAATAAGTTTCATAAACATCTGAGCAGTAAAATTGCTTCTCTTGCTAATTTCTTGTCCCAAAATGCTTTACAAGGAATGCAAAGCATTTTAAAGTTTTATAGAAGCCAAGAAATTTTACCATATTACCTCAATTTTAATACTCATGAGAGATAAATACTTTAAAAACTTTTGGGCAAATATTCCAGTCTTAATGTCTAGTATAACTTAATTTTTGTTCATTTTAATCTATTCTTCTTCTCTCTTTTATTATACGTTCTTTAGTTTATTTGAATCACAAATACTTAAAACCAGGAATTTCTGGAATTAGACTAGATATTTTTAAATAGGAACTTAGGTATTTGTTAGTTTGATGTAGTATAGGAGAAAAATTGGGCTTTTTCTCAGTGTGAAAAGAAAAGCAATTATATAGTTTTTATGACATGGTACTTCAGAATTCCTTCAAAGTACCTGCAAGTAAATGTGATGTTTATGATTGTCAGCAGATAGTGCCTTTTTAGTGATGTATAGGCTCATATGTTTCATAACTTCTATTAGTTTGTTATATACCAGGCAGTAAGACAAGTTTTAATTAGCCAGGTGATTAAAGGTTTTAATCTGATCCACAGTTAGCCAATCAAGGAACTGTGCATAGTCACCAACAAAGTGTTGAATCTTGCTGATTGCTTCGTACCCTTAACCCTGTTATACACAACTGCTCATAAAGAGGAGGGGGGAATAAGGAAATTAATTACAAAAGCAGCAGAGTGAATTTCACGGTTGTGAATTGTAATTGATTCAGAACTAACTTTCTTTTCATCTTTTTACACTGCTTGTCAACAACTTTTCTTCTTCAATATGAAGTGGAAGCCAAGGTGAGTTATTAAAGAGAACTACAAACCTTGGTAGTTCCTTTTGGTGCCACTCATTCTCTCTTTAAAGATAGAGCCTTATACTTCTCCTAAATGCAGGCTGATTATTTAACCTGGTTACCTGTGCATTGTTAGAACTCTTGTTTTTTCTCTGCTCTCTTTACTGTTAGCTATTTCCATCAAAGTAACTGAAATGTTGCCACTGTACTTTAAACAGTAAGTTTATTTTTCAGAGCATTATTCAGAGTATTTCAGTTTACTGCTTAACACACGTGCATGTATGTATTGAGCCTTTGCTGCACATAAGACTTCTTACCCTGATTTCTTACTCTGTTTTCCTCTGTACTCCTTCTCCTTGTGTGAACTGGTCATCTTACCTGTAAAAACAAAGGATATCATAATTTGTAAAAAAAAAATGTATTTCTTAACTTGCAATAGGATGGCTGTTAAAAAAGGAAATTGAGATTTCTCCTTGCTGTGCACCCATACTTCTGTTTTATGTTATGCAGATGAAATTCCACTCAGTCGTCCTAAAAAAAGGAAACCCAAAGGAAAGACTCCATTAGGTACGGTCTGGCCAAGACTTAAAACTGTTCTTTTATTTCTTCCATTTTTTCCTTTCTAACTTCTTTGCATAATTCATTAAATAGATATTTCCACCTGTAAGCTGCTTATGTTGAATGTGTTAAGCACTTGAATTTTTGAATGAACTAAGATAAAACTCTTTTAGCAGTCTGGTTCTATTTCAGTCCTTGGCCAAACAAAGTCACAAGTTAATCACTCCATTATCATTGAAGAGTTGACTGTAAAATATTATTATTTGCTGGTTACTTTTGCACAATAAATGTTTATAAAAGGTGGGTAAACTTGACTTTGAAGTGGAAGCAAAGATTCAGTTGTTACCATAAAAATTGCAGTCCTTGAAGGCACTATTAAAAAACAGGTGCAGTGTTAAAATGGAGAAGTAATTTTGTCTTTCTGCATCTGATCGTGCAAGTTGATGCTACTGCACTATAATATGAATTCATTTTAACCTTTCACGGAAATATAATTCCTCCGAAGTATAATAATTAATTGCTTTAATAATAGAGATAAGAGTAAATATCCTTCAGTGGATTTTTTTCTGCTCTTTTTTTATTCTTGTGCTGTATGTTTAGCATTTAAATTTTCCTTTGATGTGATGCCATTTTGCCTTAGCACATATCTGTGTATCACCGTGCAATAAGCTATTATTTTTTTCTTGACTCCTGCATTATAATTTTTGCACATAGAAAAGAGAAATGTAGAGGTGTAGTTCTTTCCAGTGATGGATTCTTTTCAAGCAGTCCTCTGCTGTATGCCCAAATGGGAATGTGCTTCTTGGATACTTAAATTCCCTCCTGAGCATGTTACTGTTACTGTGAAATACCTTTGTATATTTCTACTTCTCATAATTGATTGTCAGCTCTTACATTTCCTATAGCCAATGCATTTTCATCTCAGTTGTTGCTCAGCTGAGCAACACTGTGGTAAATGGCAGCTTTCTTTTGCCTGTTTCTCAGTGGCTCTGAATTCAGGCTGCTGGGTCTTTTCCTGTGGTTTTTAGATGGCATTGTGCAAGCAGCAGTTCGTCGGCAGTCTGAAAGCAGCGAGCCCCTGACCCCTGAACCTCCTGATGCCCCTCCTCAGAGGAAGCGCAAGAAGAAGAAAGTACCTGCTGGTACGTGAGATAGTGGTAGATGGGAAAGAGGAGTGAATAAAACTTGGGAACACAGAAATATTATTGGACAATGTGTATTTAGTTTTAAAACATTTCATGTGCTTCTTTACCTAAAATAGCTGAAAGTAATCTCTGGGTGAGTGGTAGCTTAGAGTTTCACTTTCTGGTTTCAGATTTCATAGAGTACAAACCTCCATGAAAATAATGGATATACAGTTTTGGAAATTATGTCATACTTTACATCATTCAAAGCTCAGATCATGACTTTTTTGCCACTCTTTTTATATAATAACTATGTATTTAGGTGAATGTATTTCCATATTTATGAAAGCTCTGAAACTTTCATGTTGGGTTGGTTTTTTTTTTAATCTTCAGATTCTGAGACCTCTTTTACCCAGCAGAATGTGGCATCCCTATTTCAGAATGGAAATGGCATGGATGTCCCTGAAGCTGAAGAAACGGTGATCCGCAAACAGAGAAAAAGAACAAAGTGAGACAAAACTAGTACAGCTCATAATCTGGATTAACTGTAACAGTGAATGTGGCTGAGGAGTATTTTACATTGTCATTTGGCAAAAATGTAAAATCTTGAAGCCCCCAATACCATGCAGCCTGTGTACAGTTCTTTCCAGGGTTAAGATCTAACTTTTTTCACTTCTTCGTTCTATGCATACCTGGATGCATCACAGCTCTAAATACATGTTCATGAGCCTAATAGTTCTGTCACAGACTTGAAGAAATTAGAATTTGCAACTGCTTTCTATCATTCTTACTATCTTAATAATACGAAAGTTAGCTTTTTTTTCCAATTATTCTGATATGTTCTAATTGTTAATCTCTTGATATGGAATTAGTCTTATGGTTTTAGTCAACTACCTGCATGGGAACTTTAGTCCTTAAAATTATAAACACGGTAATATTATACAGGTCATAGTCTGATGGCTTCTTATCAGTCAGGTTAGACATGTTAAATGTTTATAGGAGCCTTTGGATTTTACACAGTACCTCCTATTCTTTCTCTGTCCCATTGTGTGTTCTGTGCCAACAGGAAACCTCGGCCAGCCGAAGTGAGCTCCAATGAGCTGGAAGTGGAGGAGGAAGACATCATTGAAGATGAGCACAGAAAGAGCCCAGATCAGCAGCCTGTGTTTGCTGCTCCCACTGGAATTAGTCAGCCTGTTAGCAAAGTGTTTGTTGAAAAAAATCGTGAGTTCATATCGTGATTTAAGTAATTTAAGAACGTTCTTGCCATTAGAAGAAGCATTATTGTATCTAAAATCTAAATACTGTAGTATTGGGAAGAATTTTTTTTAAAGTTTTCCAAAACAAAAATTATTTGGAAATAAATACACATGACGATTTTTCAACAGTGAATGGTGGTGTTGCTGTGCTGGTATATTTGGTTTGCTTTTTAATTCCGTGGTGGAGGTGAAAACAGTTTCAAAGTACCTAGCTGAGCTTTTTTGACTTAATATTGTCACAGTGCCTTGAGAAGAAACTATTACTTACAAAAAGTCTTTCAGATGGAAGTTTTTTGCAGGGCGTTTGTGGTTTTCTGTTGTTTTGTTTGGGGTTTTTTTGTCCCAGGGAGCAATGAGTAGTTTCCCAAAGTGCTTTGCACAGTGTTAACTCCATAACCTGACCCACCAGGATGCATCATTCTGACCAGAGGCATCCTGTATCAGTGTAAGCTGACAAAGGGCAGGAAGGGGAGAAGAAATTTCTGATGCTTACAGCTTTTTGACACTAATAAGCATTAATGTAGAAATGATGGTGAAAGGAAACAGAGCTCTCTAAAACTGATCTCCTTATCCTTTCAGGGCGTTTTCATGCAGCTGACCGCGCAGAATTGATTAAAACCACTGAAAATATCAATGTACTTTTGGATGTGAAGGCTTCGTGGACTACTAGAGATGTTGCCCTCTCAGTGCACCGAAGTTTCAGGTGAAAGATAAATGTTCTGATATAAATAAACATAAATCGGGGGTTTGGTTTGAGTTTTTGGGGTTTTTTCCCTCCCTGAAAATTAGTGTCTTTCCTTTATAGTTGTGATGTATTTTTATTTCTTTTGGATATTCCTAATAAATGGTGGTTCTGGATTCAACAGGTATAAAGTTTATCAGTCCTCTGGCTTTTGGTATTTGTTGTCAAGATTATGAATTTCTAGTGTAGACATCATATGTGAAATACAGCTTATAAAAAGAATAACTAAGAAAGCCATATTGCAAAGATTCAGACAAAATCTCAATAGCAAGAGATTGAGCTGATAACCAAAATATTAGTCACCTACAGAAGTGTGTTAGAAAGTAGGACTGACCCATCATGTGCATTACCAGAATAAAAATACCTGAATTCAGACAGTTCTCAAAGAAAAATCCTGGTTGGTGGTTAAGAGGGAGGAGTGAAATTGCACTGGGGGAATAAGCTTGCACATAAATAGCAAAACCATTACTTTTTTTATATGCAGTTGTTTTGTAATAGAGAATGGGAAGATAACAGCCATCTTCTGTGGTGTATTTTAGCTGGAAGCCTGTGCTTGAGCCTGTGCTCAAGCTTTTCCTTAGCAATGAGGATATTGGAAAGATTGCCTTGGGGACAAGTTAGAATGTTGTGTAAGTGTTAGGGGCAGTGTTCTTGGGAAACTACAGTCAGCTACAAGTGAAAGTATTTGATGCCTGTGGCTGTAATGAAGGGAAGACAAAACATCTTTGTTTTCTTTAAGTGCTCAGGTTCTGGTACATCTGGTGTGACAGGAGGAAACAAAACTCTTGCTTAGAATTTTTTAAACTAGATCAGAAAAAGCACTCAGAAACAATCTCTGAAAGGCCTTGAAAAGCAGGGTTGAATAGATGTATTCATAGACCTTTTCTATCTATAGCTAATTGAAGAGGTTAAAACTGGTCTTTCCTCCATTCAGGGTCTTGGGCCTCTTCACCCATGGCTTCCTTGCTGGTTATGCTGTATGGAACATCGTGGTTATCTACATTTTGGCAGGAAATGAGCTTTCCATGGTTTCTAACCTGCTCGAACAGTATAAGACAATAGCATACCCAGCTCAAAGTTTGTTCTATTTTTTGCTGTCTATAAGTACAGTCTCAGCCTTTGACAGGTAAAGCATATTTGTATTTAAAAGGTGTATATATATAATTTGTGTATATGATATTCTTTTCTCCTTTGGCACATGTTGATTTGCTGTTGATGATTTAATTGATATACTCAAAGAATGATTTTTCATATGGCTGACTAAACACAGAAGGGTGTACTTGTGCATCCAGACCTTTGTACTCATTTCTGTCTGGTGCTTGCACCCTGCTTCAATGTACTGCTGCTGTTTGTGGGATCAGGAGGTGAAGCAAATATAAGAGCTGACCTGTTTTTTTTGGAGTGGGACTGTGAAGAGGGGTAGAGAGCAACAAAGGTTTCTATCAGGTTCACTTTCATATGAATCCACTGCCTAGTCAGGTTTGAAACGTAGCTGAGTGAACAGTTTTCCTGGCTTAGCTGGGGCTTCTGCATAACAGATTGAGAGTGGGAATGAAAAGAAAGAAGCTCAAAAAAGATCATTCACTAGACTAGCTTAATGGATATTACAAATGTTTCTTTTAGTTACAGATAGGATAAGCCATTGGGGCAGTTGGTGCTATGAAAAAATTGTGACTTCTTTCCCTCCAAGGATGGCAGGGAGGAGTCCCAAGTTACATTTGCTCCTGTAAGCAGTGTAAGCACTTACATTAGCATGGACACTGAACTGAATGACAAAGATTAGAGGGGACAGATGTCCCCAGGTTCTCCCTGTTTCAGAAAGGTCTGCAGTGTGAAACCTTATGGAACATCCTCCTTCGTTTTGGAATTGGCATAACGAGGATCACTGCCATGTGTGTGGGATATAGTTGTAAATTAAGGCACTGTTACAAAGGCAGAAAAAATACCTTGCAAAAAGTAAAAGAACAATAGAATACTGTTAGATGAACAATAACATTGTCATACTGGGCTGTGTTAATGACTCTTGATTTTGTTACCAGGATTGATCTGGCAAAAGTATCCATTGCACTGAGGGGCTTTCTTACCCTAGACCCAGCAGCACTAGCTTCTTTCTGTAAGTATTTTGAAGTGGATTGGAAGCTGTCCAGAAAATATGGTAAATGGAAAACTCCTCCATACTCTTTTTACTGAAATATTCCTCCCAGCTTATTTTCTGCTTTAGAATAAATGACTTGCTCAGTAGTTGATAATAGGAATGGCCATAATCACTTTGTTCCATAATTTTTAAAGCATTTGCAATAGTAGCATTAGTGGGGCTGTTAGTGAGAGAATTCTTTTCCATGTCTCTGAATATTGAACACAAATCTAACAAAAAAACAGAATCACAAGATGCAAGGAGCTTTGATGTAGTGCAGAAACCAGATTTTGATAGGTCAGGAGAATGTTAAAGAAAAGAGAATGAATTAAAGCAGACTATGATTGGAGGCAGTGGAGTGAAAGGAAAGAAAATGTAGTGATTAGTGCCATGTCATGATGAGACAGCATTTTGGTATTATATCTGACACTACTAATTCAATTTCTTCCAGTGTACTTTGCTGCTCTTATCTTATCCTTAAGCCAGCAGATGACATGTGACAGAATCAACCTCTACACACCACCTTCGGAAAATGGCAGTATCTGGTAGGAAACGAGAAATCATTTCTGTAAATTACAGCACAGCTCACTTAGGGACCTTTGTGAAACTGGCAGATTGAAGAGATTGTACAAGATATGTAAGAAAGTATTGATGAAGGATTTTATTTCTGAGCCTGCCTTTGAGCTTGTCCTGAATATTTGCTATTTTCATTAAAAAATAAGAACTCAAGGATGAGTTTGGTCATGTTGTTTGCAAATCCATTATACCTCAAACAAGAGTTGGAATGATGCTGGAAATGTCATCTAGCAGGAACCTTAAGAATCTCTTTTGCTTGAGAGTGGGACCCTGCTGAGGTAAGTAACCATTTTGGGTTCAAGGGCAGGGTATTCTGTAGACAGACAACACTGTCTTTGAAGGAGTCTGCCACAGGATGCATGGGCTTAGCAGACACAGCTAGCATTTAAATAGAAACCATAATTTCATTTTAGGTGATCCCATCCAAAACAGTTAGTTTCTGAAGTATCTATTAATGGACTCAAATTCTGGTAGCATGAATTTTTAAAGTAAACCAGGAGAAGTAGAACAAAAGCATTTATGTGAAAATTTGCTGGTTTGGGCAGTTAGTTTTTTGCGGGGGTGGAGGTTTAGGGTTTCTGTGATCTTTGGTAATTGTTCTCTTTACCAGGCCTTTGCAATGCAAGACCATCATGGATGGTACAAGTGGCTCTCTTTTCACATCTGGCTTAGAAAACTTGTTTTGATGTTATTCTGTTGCAATTCTTACTGTAACTTCTGTGCACCAATGATGTCTGATGGTTTGATGTGTCTTTCCCAGGACTGCAGGTACAGAAGCAGAAATTGTTCACTCGTGGGTTGTGGTGAATCTCGTAGTGTCTGTTCTAGTTGGGACAAGTTGGATCTTCTTAAGTTCCCGGCCAGAGCTGGACCATAGTGAAGGTAGGAAACATTAATAGGCAAAATGTTGTTTATTCAAGTTGTTGGGGTTTTTTATCTGCCGTGCTCTGCATTTGGTGTTCAAAAGTAGTCCTGAGAAATTTTGTGACTGAGGAAGAACAAGTATTTCCTAGCAACCTTGCACAGCAAATGCTTTTTAGGATGCTGGTGTCTGTGTTTGGTATTATAAACATTAATTTAAAAATAAAAGCTTTATTTTTCCTGTCTGAAGCAATTGTGAATTTTGAAACATTACAGAACTCTCTTCAATGAAGAGAAAAATAATTTAAAATACTTTAACAGTATTTTAAATATTTATTCTATGTGTATCTTAGAAAATTCTGTAATGTTATTCATGTTCCTTCTGCAAGTGCTAAATGGGTTACAAGTTCAGTATTATTTTCAATAGGACATTGCAGTAGTTTTGGGAACTCCCTAGCTTAGAAAAGTCAGATTTGTGTTTGCAGAACAGGACTTCAGATGAGGACAGCTTGTGCTGGTCCAGGCTGTAGGAGGGGGAAGCAAGTTCTTCTCATTGAAGAAATCTGGCTAGAAACTGGGCCTTCTTCCTTTTGTGTTCCACCTGGGATCCAAAAGGTGTGTCCTAACTCAGCATTCCTGTCAAGTGCGTGCAGCCTGTCACTTGAAGGTATGCTGTACATAAAAATCCTAAGTTTCAACTTAAAAGTCAAAACGTATCCTAAGAACACCGTGACTTGAAGCACAGATTTGTGTTTGGGAGGCTGAGGATTCAACATGCCTCTTCAAGTTACTTTTGAATTTTAATGTACAGGTGTCCGTATTTCAGCTGGCTCCAGTCACTGTGTTTATGTCTAATAAATCATGTAATGAGTTAAAAATCCCCAAACAACTAAGTTGCAGCCTTTACAGTCCTTAATGGTAAAATTTATAACAGATGCTTAAATCATATTTAAAACCCATAAATAATAAGGATTTACACAAGGAATCCAGTGGCAGACTTTAACTCAGGTTTTGATTAAATTTTTTGGTTCTTACATGTGCCTACTAAGAATGGAAAACCACTTCAGAAATTTCTAGAGAGAAATTCATTAGTACTTATTCCAAATAGTAGAGAAAGTTTAGTCTGCTAAGGATGGGATATGCTAACTTAACACTGTGAGACACAGAGCAAAGACTTCTAAAAATGAACAAGTCTCTATACAGAACTCTTCCTTCCTGAGTCTGACACTCTCAAAACTTTAACAATCCCTCAGTCTGATTCAGGGTTGTGTTTTAGTGTCCATGTTGAATGCACGATGGTACTGCACATGATCAACTGCTAACATTGTCACCAATCCTGTCAGTTTTGGGGAGCACCAATTGTTTTCTAAAAATAGGTGGCCCTTGCCAT
Source organism: Vidua chalybeata (assembly GCF_026979565.1). Classification (NCBI taxonomy): domain Eukaryota; kingdom Metazoa; phylum Chordata; class Aves; order Passeriformes; family Viduidae; genus Vidua; species Vidua chalybeata. The sequence goes on along the minus strand of NC_071536.1, from coordinate 12,250,342 downwards.
CGCTGAGTTGTTGATATGATTGGGATGAAAAGCAGGAGGCTTGGGTGAATGCCAGGGTTCTTTTCAGGAATAATGGAGTTGTATTCAGGTGAAAGTTTTCAAAGAAAACATAATTCTTTCCTTTCTCTTTTAGAATTGATGTTTCATTCTGAAATTGAGGAATTTCCTCACGGAGATGTCATACCTAGAGTCCAGCCATAAGTGTGGAACAAGAATCTGCATATATTGTAGCTGTGACTGATGGCTCAACATGTTGTATTATAGCTATGTATTATAATTTTCATAAAGAAAAAATGTATTTTTATATTGTATATATTTAATGTTGATCTTTTTATGTATGTTACAGTTTCCAAATGTGACTGAAAACTTTTATACTTTTGCTTTTTATTTTACAAAGTAGATTATCCCTGGTGCATAAAGTCAAGGTGATTTTGTAAATACTGCTACCTACATAGCCAAAGACACTAGAGGGATGCAGAAGATCAGGTGTTCAGTGCTTTTTTGACTGCTGTACAGTCTTCAACAACCCACTTTTGTTACTAATGCAAACAGCAGTTAGCTTATCTGATTTGGTTAAACATTTTCTAGAGATTAAAAAAAATCTTACAACAAAAGTAGCCTAAGGAAAATTTATAACAAAACAGAGTTAGGAAACATAAACCTCACCAAGTTAGTAATCTTAAAATAATCTACATTTATTTGTCATAAAATATTTTTCTAGAATAAAGGATTAAATTGACAGGGATTTTGCTTAGTAATCCATAAAAGAGGATTATTTAAATCCACTTTTTTAATCTTCATGTAGTTTTCTTGAAAAAAATCTTGATGATAACAAGTTCTTACGGGCTGATGTAGATACAAGATAAAGAAGTTTCATGTTGCAGCAGTTTGGTCAGTTAAATACATCTTCTCATCAAACAGGGTGTTTTTGTGTTGCCAACAGGATGTATCTGTGTCCTGTAATTTCTCAACAGTCAAGAAGTGTAACTGTTCCATTCACAAGAACAGTGTTCTGATTTCTCCTGATCTGGTATGGCAAGAGCAATCATTTTATTCACTGCTCTTTCCAAACAGACTTGGATTTCATAAATGTTAAAAATGTTCCTACCTATTTTGATGGAGATTGTTTTCTGCCAAATTGTTGTTTTTTGTTAGGATAGAATGAGAAATTTCTTCCTAAAGTTACAAGAAAATGCTTATTAAATCAGCCCAAAAAGTCTGCAGCAACCCACCTTCTATGCAGTGACATAGTAGTAATCATGGCAGGCGATGGGTTTTGCCAATGAGATCCAACATTGCTTTTCCTTTATATTAAAGTGACAAAATGAAAGCATTGCAGATGTGAACAAAGACAGATATATTGCAGGAACAAACAATCTCCTTAGTAAACACAGATAAGGTCTAGTTTGAAAACCATTTATCAAGAAAATATCACCTAAAGCCCAAAACTTGTTTGTATGTGTTACTTAACATATATTGATTTTGCCTTGTTTGATTTAATACGTGTGTCTGTGGATGGTTGTAAAATGGGTGCACTTGTCAAAATTCACTGAAGAATTATTGAACTTTTTTAGTAGTGAAGTTAACAGTAGCCAGATAAGACTTGAAAGGAAATGTCAAAGAGCTTTCAATGCTTTCTGTGCTAACTCTGTGCTGTTACCTGAGTTGCTTCAAAACAAACATGGGAACGTGAATGACTAGGGCTGTTGCTGCCCTGTTCTCTTGTGTCCATTCAGCAACTTTAAGTTATTAAAAAATTCAGTGTTCATGGCATCTTTTAAATGCTGTGGCAGTCTTGGCAGGGAGGAAAAAGACATCTACAAGAATTAAAAGATGTTCCACAGCTGTTGGCTGCATTTTGAGGCATTCAGTTTGCTATGGGAAGGAGCACTTAGCCTCTTCTGTAAACTGTTGTGGCTCTTGTGTCTGTATTTTTGTAAAACTAGAGCTAAATTACAGCTGGCACTGCACTGTACATTAAAATGGAGAGATTCAGGGTGCTGATCTCCTTCAGTTGTGCACCGGATATTCTTGCCATGATTTGGCTGTAGGAGGTGAGGGATGAGACAGCATTCCCGTGTAGTTTGCCACCACACTTTCTCATGATGTTGTGCGTTTGCTTGCAGAGTCACTTACCGCCTGAAGATGAGATTATTAATGGGATGGCTGCATGATTTTTCTTTTATCTTGGTATGGTCAGAAGTATAATTTTGCCCATAAAAATACAGAGCTCAGCAGAAGTGTGCTAATGCATCACATCAGTACAGGAAAAACTTGGATAACAAGTTTGATCATCACTTGATTTCTGACATTAACACTAGAAATTGGCCTTCCAACTATCCCATAGACAAAATTATGCCAGCTAAGAGCCAGATTCATTCTTATTGTGAAATATAGTTTTTTATGGTTGAGCAGGGATTGAATTAATGAACTTAATGTGATCAGTATTTCAAGCCAGGCTTGCCTTTCCCATGTATATTTTTAGGAGGGTCTGAGTATATCCATATTTAAATTAATGAGTTTTGAGGTTGCCATATAAAAAGCACAATAAACAGTTTGATGGCTAATTATCTATTTTACAAAATACTTTTCATTCCATTAAGCCTCACAGTGGAATATGGGTTTAAGTGAGCTTTTTTTTAGTTTCTTGTAAAGTCTTAGAACAAGTTTACAAAGTAGATATTTAATTCTAGAACATGAAATATTTGTAGAAGCCTTAACTGAAATGCCTTTGTGCATTTCCATATCATTGTTTTTAATGCATTTGTGTTAATGAAAAAAAGTTTTCAAATATGTTGGTGCCAAGTTCTTGTTTCTACATATATGAAACATATATTAAACAATTGCTGTAAACTAGTTAGAAATGATGGTACTACTTTGTCTTGTTTCCAGTTGTTTAGTCTGTTTAAAATAAATCAGTCTGTCTGAGGATTTGGGATGGGAGGCTGAGGGGCTGTCTGGGGCTGCTCCAGACTTGGGTGGACAAAGCCCCACGCAGCCTGATCAGAGGCTGGACTCCAAAGCTAAAATGTTTTAATTACTTAAATTGTTCTAGTAATGTAGTAATATTTGGTTAATTTCGACTTGATTTAAACGTTACTTTCTCAAGGCAGTTTTCTCAAAATGAAGCCAAGGTGACGTTAATTTGCAGAGTGTCTTTCTAAAGTAGTTTTGGTATTGCTGAGGTAAACTTTAGGAGGGTTATGATTAGGTGAGAATTACGCCCTTGTGTATTTCCAGCAGAATGAATTTAAATGACTGAAGACTTTGGGAGATCAGAGAAAACCATCGGGTAAATACCTACAGCTAAGCCTAAGCATTACCTGTCTCTTCCTTTTTTCCTTAAAGCGGTGTGGACGGTGCTATTGCATTCCTCAGGGCGGCTGTGCTTGAAACTGCTGTGTAAGTCCCCAGATACTTGCAGAAAGACTGTTCTCCCTGGGTGTTCTTTTAGTACTGCGGCCCGGGGCTGCTTTCTCCCTTCACGGAGGGCAAGGAGGCCTCCCAACCTGAGACCCGCCGGTTGCTGCTTCTGAGGACAGGTGCTTTAGGGGATGTCATTTCCTGCCGTGTGTCGCCTTCCCGTCCCCGGTGCGTTTGTCTGCCCAGCAGCGTGTCCGCCGCGGCCACCTCGCTGCCCCTCAGTCCTGCCCCGGCCACCCCTCTCGCCCTCAGCCCTGCCCTGCCCATCCCGCTCCCCTCAGCCCTTCCTGCCCGCCCCCGCTCCCCCTCAGCCGTTTTCCCGCCCTGCCCTCGCGCTGCGCGGGCAGCGGTAACGGCCGCCAGGGGGCGGTGGCGGGGCCGCCATGTCGGACTCGGCCTGAGGGGAGAGGCCGCGCTGCTGTTGGTCAGTGATTTGGGGCAATGCGATCGGCTATTCAGATGGGCACAGGCAGGCCTCAAACAGTGATACAGAGATAAAAAGCAAGATCTTCTCGTGGATAAACATCTATAGCCACTGCTAGATGTACTAGTTAATCGCCACAGTGAAAATAAACAGATTAATGTACTTTGGGGGTGGAGGGGAGACCCTCTCCACCCCTTCTCACCCCAACAAACCAATAAAACTCAAAACAACCGCCCCCCCCAAAAAAAAATCCCCAAACAAACCAAGCAACAACTACTTTCGAAAAAGAAAAAGAAATAAAAAAAGAAATAACTGTAAATTTGAAACTGTTAAAAAATCTCACAGAGTAAGAACGAAGTCCGGAACAGTAAAATTCTTCCATTTTAAATGCTTGTGATGCTGATATTCAAGCAGAGCGCCTTTGTAGGCCATGGCTCACCAAACTGCCCAAAATGTATCATTTTACAAGTCCAGTGTAAGGAAAAAGAAAAGTTGCCAAAAAAATCCTGACTGGAAGTCAAAAGAGAAGCAATGTAGAGAAATGTGCATTGCCATGCCACCAGCATCTGGGTCAAATATTAATAAATGTACTATTTAGGAAGGAAAACCAAATTACTTTGTCCTCAAAACTAGTTTGAGGAAATCTAGTAATGTAGTGAAGAAAAATCATGGAAAGTATGCTGAACCACCTTTTTCAACATCACATGCTGCAGGCTCCAAGGATTCAAAATCATGTGTTCTCCCATGATAAGGAAAACTTGAAGCAGAAAGTGCAGCAGGAAAAAGCGCATGACGGCCAGCCAAAGATACAATTCAACAAGTCTGTGATGGTTCCATCAGCTACTGTAGAAAAACAGCCACCTCAAACCAGGAAAGCATTTGAAGAAAACTCATCTGTAGCTGACTTGCCAGATTTCATTTGGGCAAAAGGAAATCTGCCAGTAAGAATATTTTTCTTTTGACTGCATGAAATGTGAGAATTAGAAAGATAATTGATATTGAATGTAGAATAATCAAACTTTGGAAATAAAATGTAGTAGATAAACTCAGCATTCGTACTCTTGACCCATGTGTCATGTGAATTTTGACAAACCAGAGGAAAATCTCTGCATCCTGCCAGCAATCCATTCTCCTCCATTGGAGATGGATTTCATGAGAGGACAACTGAATTCCATGAATCTGGGTATGTAGGTAAATCTAGTAATAACGGTATATTCTGTAATCATGTCTAAAAAGAAAACCACCATATTGCAGATAACTTCATATGGGCTTTTGGGGCATTTTCCAGAAGTTTCTGGGATACACTTTCAGATAAGAAACAAACATATATGTAACTAATTTACAGAGTAGTATTGTATTGTGTTTTTATATTTCTGTAACAGTTCTGTAATGGTTTGCCCCTTCACCCCTCATTTTTCTCCCAATGGTTCCACCCCGAGCTTTCCTGCCTTTCCCTCAATGCCAATCTCCCTGAAAATGCTCAGTCACTCCCCTGTTCCCTCCCTGGCACCCTGTCCATCACTCGGCTCCCCATCCCACTCTCCCAGAATCTTCCACTTTGGGTGTCGAGTGAGTGGACGAGGGCCAGGGGTCCCTCCCTCGAATTTTCCCCATTGGTTTGTGTATCTGTCTGTCCTTCCACCTCCCACTCCCCCAAATCCCCCCATTGGTGAATGGGCGTCCCTTCCCCCTGGTTACCACCCCTGTATTTGAGCTGTTGCGAAAGCGTCGAAGGCACTTTCGGCCGTGGGATACTCTGACTTTTTGAGCTCCTTGGAGCACGGATTAAACCTGAGACTGATTTCCCAGCCTTGAGTCGGCTCCCTTATTGCCTCCTCGGACGCCGCCTCTCCTCCATACAAGGCAGACAGCGCAGCGCTCTGTCTTGGCCGCTCCCCGACTCTCCTCGAGACACGGGGGAGCGTTCCCCGCTGCTGACCGTGCCTCTGCCGGGCACGCCAAGCCAGGGGGCTTCAGAGCGGGCACGGCGGCAGAGTAGAACTAGTTGTTTCATCTGGGAATTATGGAGGGTTCCATAGGCACCTGTTTAAACCTAATGTTCTTTCCTTCATCCTATCTCAGGTTTCTGGATAGATTTAATTGTGTTAAATACCAAATGCTATTTTGCTACCAGGTTATTAGTAGACCACCTCCATTTTCAGTGGTTTCTTCTTTTTTAAACTCAAGTCCTTGCTTGTCTATTACGTCCGATCGTTTCATTTCATAGTATGGTTCTTACAGTCCTTTGAGGTCTCTGCTGTAATGCGTACTGTTTCTGAACTTTAATAATTTTTCCTCATTCATACAGGATAGGGATGGCTGTCATTAGGACAGGTCATTACTGCTACTTTAGTTGTTTCAGAGGCTTATTAGACAAGCTAATATACTTCAGGAAAGCTACTTAATAGCATTAAAGGTAGGGTATGTAAATCACCTACGTTGGTACCTGCCTCTTGTCAAGAGAGGTTCAGAACCGTGGTTTTCAAATGCTTTCCCATATTTTTACCTATCCTCTGGGTTAAAAACTACCTTGATAGCACTTGAAGAGAAGGAGAGGGGTAGGGAAAAGAGTTATGGTAAAGCTCTGTTACTTTAAAAAAAAATACTTACTTCTGTTCATCTAGTGGAAGAAACTGTTCTCTCTTCAATGGGTATTTGTTGCATTGATGCCCTTTAAAGTGAGGAATTAATGTATCAGAGCAAATTGATTCTGAGTAGATCACATTTTCTGTGTTCATCCATTCATTCACAAACTGCTGTGGTGTCAGATCAAGACAGTGAGACACACAATAGCATTGAGCATATATTCAGGATAATGTTAATTAACAGAAGTTTTCTATTATACAGGTATTTATTTTACATAGTGCTAAATGTTAGCATAATGAAAGGTGGCTGCAAAAAAACACTCGTATTGTTTTCACAAGTATTTCAAAAGTAACCAGATTAGATAAATTTTGGTTTAATTGGCCATGAGATTTTGCAAATGTAGAGGTTTTATAAGCCCCTTTGAAAATACATCACATGGAGCCTTAAATGCAAAATACTTGGAAATTTCAAGTCCAAGTTTAATTCTAATTCACATGCTGATAGCATGCATCAGTGATATGAGCAAGAGCAAACAAGTGTTCTGAAAAAATCCACAACCCAACAAAAAACTATTGTGCTTAAAATTGTCAGCTTGGAATATAAAGTCTCTGCAACTTGAATCTTAACAATGCAGATCATCAACCTCAGATTTTGAAAACTTAACTGTATGCAAAAACTTCAGATTTTCAGAACAATTGTTTCCCAGATCATCTTTTCAGTGGCAGGTAGTTGAAACCTTAAAAATATGATTATACATCTGCTTTCCTAACTAATATTTATTTGGCATTATTCCTTAATAGAAAGCATCTCAGTTAATGAGCAAAATTATATCAAACCTTTCAGTAAATATAATCCAGGGAGTATTCAAGTATTTCTGGTTATTTTAAGAAGTCACAGTGCATCTTAATTGCTTTTGTTTGAAGAGACAGTTTTTGAGAGGCAGTAGTTCTAAGAGTAAAGACTTGTGTGCTTTTAACTTTAAAAAAAATTGATTTGATTTTCTTCTTAATGTCAGTACAGAAATTGGAACAGTGTTTAGAAATGTTTTTAATTTTTTTTTTCCACAGAGAGGGCAGCAAAGTAACTCCACTGGAACATGTAGTGGTTTGAATAACTTTGTACTGCCATTGTTATTAGTATCCAAGTTCATTTTTATAGAGCCCATGGCACTTGTTGCAAGAAAAGCTTGAAAATACTAGCAGTTAAGCTACCTGAAACTTTGTACAGGTTTTAATAGTAGTAATATTTATTCAGAGATTAAAATTAAAATATGTAGAACTTCATGTGTGTTCTCACTTATTTGACTTGGTTTTTATGTATACTATGTTAGTCAAAAGTTACTTGTAGATGCTATCTAACATATTTGACTTGCAAACAGTCCAAATCTACAATGGCTAAGAACATGGGGTTCACATGAAAATAGTATCTTCTCCAAGAGTACACAATTAAGTTATTAATATTTTTAAATCAGAATAATTTTCTACTTTTGACAACTATTTCCTTACCTAATGATTGACATAAATATGATGGGGGTTTTTTTCCCTGTAGTAACAAGAAGCTGATAGAATGTCTGGACTATGGTGAAAACAGAAATCCAAGAATTACAGATATAAATGGAGGCAGATAAGTTTATTGATAGGTCTTTAATCTCAAGTTTACATGATAAGTTTAGGAATATAGAGCTCTCTTCACAGCATAATGAGTAGAATCAACTTTTTTGCTGATTCTTTTATGTGGTCATTTAGAATTTTATGTGTCTCTCAGGCTTGTATTTGAGTCATTTGGTCTTCAAGGCCTTGTAGCAAAGCTGCTGGCAATGCAGCAGTGTTCTTAGAGTTGGCTACAGGCCTGCTCAGCTATGGAAGACTTGAAGACTTATGTGGAATGTTCTTTATGTTGAAAATTTAAAATATATCCATCCAATGTCTATTAATACTTTTTTACCACCATCATGCTTCCATCCGCAAAGTACTAGTGGCTTTGGGACCCAACTTTTGCTACAGCATGATGAGAATATCCAGGTTTTTAAAAGAAAAAAAGCTGGGTTTGTTCAGTTTGAGTTGCCTGGTACAGTATGAGAGGTGAGAAATTACTGAATTGCAGGGAGAAGACAGCTTTTCATCTGACTTAGAATAGGTAAATTCACTAGGATCCTAGGGGAGTATTAGGTTCTTAGTATGGCTGAATTGATCCACAGGAATTTAACTGTGCCTTGCAGAAGAGGCTTGTTTGCCAGCAGCAGTGCCAGTGAAGCTTAATGCATGTTGCCTTTCTTCTAAGAAAACAGTATTAGGTTCTGGTAAATTCTGGTGGTGAAAAGGAATACAGTATAAATAAAAATATGTACAGTAACTTTAGATTATTTGACTCTTCAAAATTAACCCGTACCTGCTAGAACTTGAGACTTTGCATAGCGAGACATCCTCAGATTAACTGCTAAAATGATACAACAATAAACAGAGGTGCAAAAGCCCAGATTTGTACTAAGACTATGAACAGATTCAAGAGCAGGAGTCCCACTTAGCAGCTTAACTTCTTTGGGAAACACACAGTATTAAAACTGCATGAAAAATGATGCATACCTAACTTTTGGCAAGTATGACAGCATGTTAAGTGAGAAAAACGTCTTTTCAGAGAGAAACATTTATTTACATAAGCAAGTAATCTGTGCAGTTTCACATTTCAACTTGGAAATGGAGGACTTCTCCTTACTAAAATGATTTGGGTCATAATGAAAAGACAAATAGATGTTTAGGTAAGATCACAGCTAAACCCCAGGCCTCAGTTCAGAAAGGCATGTGGACTGCAGCACTATGAGCTGATAATACAGTACAGAGTAAGATTACAGCAAGGACTCTCTTGTTAAGGAAGACTTTGAAAGAGAGAGGTGAGACTCAGCCATTCTTTACACACAGTTTTCCTTACAGTCAGAGAGTGAGGCACATTGCATTTTGTGATGCCAAGAGGAAGTTAATGAATTATAGCCACTTCATGGCATTTCAAGTATACTTGGTCTAATTGTATTTTAGTCATACAAAAGCAGCAAATACAAATCACATTTTCCTTCTCTGAAACACTGGAGAGGTATAACTGGTATTTATTTAGAATTCCCAGTCTGTATCATCTTGATTTGTAGCAATACGTCCAAGTTCAGTCCCAACTACTGTTGAGGGCAGTGCCAAGAACTCTGATCTGTTATTTTGAATAGGAGGTGGTAATAGGGACAGTAGTGAATTCTGTGTTTGTTCCTTTATCTAGAAAGAAAAAAAGTTAAAATGCAGCTGCACATAAAAGTCTCCATAACTTTGCAACTGACTTCATTAAAAGCATGTGAAATCAGAGCCATGTTCTTGCATGTTACAGTACTGAAAGTAAAAGAATGAGACTCTATTAGTCTTTCAACACTAATCAAATCAGTTGTGCAGTTCTGCTTTTTATTCTTTAAATGAAGAATATTAATAATTTCTTAAAATTAGTTAGGCTGCCTTTAGTTAAGTTAAATCAACTTAATCAATGGGGAAATGGATTAATCTTATCCTTCCTATACTCTATAGATGCTATTTTGTTAAAAAAAAAAATTCTGAAGCGGGTATGTTCTTACAGGATGCTTTTTGGCACCAGGTAACTTCATTATTTTGTAATCTAGCTCTTTTTGTGGCTTATTTAGGTTATAGCTGTGTCATTTAATGAAATACAATAAACTCACCTGTTTGAAGAACGTATGCGAAAGCAAACTGCTTGCTGATGGCCTGAATCATAAAATGAACAATATAATTATGTTTTGGAAAGTAAAATACTGCATTTGGATAATGGGCCAGATTGAGAAATAAATTTAAGTCCTGTGGTTTTTCCTCCACAGGACAAATGTGAAGAATGAGAAAAGCAGCACACAATTCCTACATACTATGCCTCAATTTGTAGTGAAAGCACTACTGAAAAAATCTATTTTAAAGGCCTTTTCATCTGCTTAACAAGGAATTAAATGCCTCATTCAAAAGAGGCATAGAATTGAAAGCATATATTTCAGATTTCTGGGTTTTCTTTTCTTGGATAAAGTACATGTTTGAAAGTTAATTTTACTTGTTACAAAGAACAGTTATATTACAAGAAATTCAGGGACCAAATTACTTTAGAAGTTTGATTCCTTTATCAGACAAGACATTTCTTAAAATACAAATGTAAGTGTATAGTTTTACGTAGTACATCTGCTCTGAAATTCTGACTCTAACTCTAGCATTCAACTGATTACTGTATTCTAAACTGGGGCTATACTTGGTTTTTGATGGAAGTGACAAAAAAAAAATTCGTTTTCACCATAATGTTACCTTTTCTCAGGGTCCTGTTGTAAGCAAAGTTCTACCAAGTTGTGGAAAGCAGGTGAAAATGTTTTGGAAAAGGGCATTTGAAGTCTTTCACTGGTCATTGTGCGTGTCATGCTCTCACCAATTCCGGAATCAACTCCTGATCGGGAATTCTTCATCCTCGATTCCCCCCGGGGAAAGGTATGTATATCCCAAGGACAGTAGGTGGGACCTTTCAGCTTTTGCAGCAGCATCTAGTAGGAAGGAATAGCAGTATGAGAGTTCAACAGCTATCCAGACCTATTCAGGGTAAGCTATGAAACTCCAGGGATGGAAGGATTATTTATTCTAGAAAGAGGTGTGCATATTTGAAATAACAAAAAGCAGCCACTACTTCAGCAGTAATAACACTTGTTTCTGTGAGTAAAACAAAACAAAAAAATGCTCAGCATGTTTTCAACTAGAGATAAAGTTTAGCATTGTACCTGAGTGCGAGGCATATCTTGAAATGGAACGTGTCCATTGGCTAATTCACATGCTGTAATTCCCACACTGTAAATGTCAGACTTCATGTTATAGCCAGACAAATCCTGTGAGAGAAGGAAGACACTACTGATCACTGAGGCCATTGGGTGGTGCCAACAAAGATACAAGTGCCTGCTTCAAAACAAGATTCCAATACCCCATAACCTACACAGTATTAAAGCAAATAAATTGTGAAACTTCAGACTTTTTTCAGAAATCTGATGGTTGTACTGAACACAAGTTTCAGGATTTGCAGTAGTTTCCAGGAGGTTTGGGTAAAGAGAATTAGTACATCACCTTACCAACAGCTTTAGAACTGGTTCTCTCTAGAAAAATTAAGAATTCAGTATGTACATGTATTTTTCAAAGTTGCAGTTCAACATATTTCATTGCAATTCTACAAGCAGACTTAAGTTGGAAAATGAGTACTGCCACTAACTTTGAATTGGAAAAATTCTGTGTAATTTATACTAACCTGTCTCAGTAGTTCAGGACTCAGCCAAGGAAGCACAGATGTACTAAACTGGGGGAAATCATACACCACTTTTGACTTCTGTCCATTGCTAACTAAACTGTAGAGGTTGTTTAAGCCAGAGAGAGAAACTAGCCCATCCTCTGAAATCAGAATGTGGCTTGCTTTAATATTCCTGTAACACAAAGTGGTAAATTTTAGTTATAAGAATTACTCTAAGTACTACTAGAACATAAAAGCTTTCATATTTCATTGACTTATAGTGAGATACTAGCTTGGAGTTCATCTCTCTATTAAGAGAGACGATCAGGAAAAAAGTGCCAGAAATTGGAGAAGGGCCCTTCTTCCCTGCAAGGGGTGTAAACTAAAGAAGTCCCTTCTATAACTCTGGTTTTCTTCTGCTTCAAAGAGACAAAGCCAGGCAGATGTATAATCCCTGTAACAAGTGGCTTGAAGAAATGTATAAATACATTTCCTGTTAAAATTAATCCTGCTGTATTATTGAAAAAAATGTTACTTGTGCACTGTCTGATACAAGAAGGTATAGAGGAAAAGGAAGGAAACAATACTTAAGGTAAGATGCTAGTTCTGGTTCTTACCTATTGACATTCTCCTACCTGTGAATATATCCATTCTTGTGCATGTAATTTAATCCTCTGATTGCACCAAACAGAATGTTTCCTATCAAAGCTTCACTCATTCCTTCAGGAAAGTAAGTCTTCAGCAGGTGTCTAGCTGAACCTGGAAGTGAAAAAAACCCTAGCTAGGCCTAACAAGTCTTATTAAATTACTTGTCTATGTTCCCTTCACTATATACACTCATCAAGAGCAGCATTCTATATTGTCTCTGGTGCATTATTACATGGACATAACTGATGCCCCATGTCATGCTTCTGTTAGCTGCAAGTCTGTGCCCAACCTGTATTCAGTGTAAATAGGTCTTCTGTTAGCAGAAGCTATATTAAGTCAAATACATCTCCCAGTTACCATTCCTCACATGGTGGGTGCTAGGACTAAGGGGGAATTTAATGCAATTCAGATACCAGTTTTCACTGGGGAGGAAATGTTCTCTAAACAAATGGTTTGGGAGAGTCTGTTTTTTTCTACAAGACAGGAGATGATTAAAGAGAAACCTCTCATGGACCACGTGGTCCAATTTGTATCAGCCCTTTCTCCTATTCTAAAATTGCAGTTAACAGTTCTTACCATAGGCCATGAATGGGGAGATGACCCAAAGCCAGCTTCCAGCTGTAAACACTGTCCAAAATGTCATTATGTTGGGATGCTGGAAAAAGTGTGATAAAACCACCTCATTCTATGGAATTAAATGAAAGTGGATGTGTTAACCACAGAACAGCAGTCCTACCAAGAACATTAACTATATTCAGTAATCATTAAAGAGAACCGTTTCTTTGGATTTATACATGATTGCAGGTGATGTGCATAGCCTGCAACAGAAATGCAAATAGCTTGCCCATAATTGCATTTGTCTGAAGCAAATCTAGTTTGTTCATAGTCCAAACTTCTGGTGTTAAATAGGAGTACAGAAGATATTTCAAGTAACTTGTACAATTACAGAAGCAATTTCTAAAGCAATTGTCAGCTGTGGTCTTCGGAAAGCAACTCTCAAATTTACACATGCATTATGTTTATTATATTCTACTCCTTTGGAGGGAAAAACTTGACTGAAATGACCCACTTCAAACAAAGGCTACCTTTGTTCAGTAATCTCATATGTATTCCTCACTATCTTCATCAGGCTTTGTGCAGAAATGTTGTTCCTTTACCTGTAAGGCTTTCAAGTGCTCTTCAGAGCAATTTTCAAGGTCTGTGATCCTTACAGCAACTTGCCTGTCTGTAGGTGTATGCCGTGCAAGGTAGACTGAAGTTAAATTGTTGAACCTCCTTCCTGAAACCAGAAATGGCTACCTTAACATTGGAAAACATAATAAGCCCATCACATGGTGTCCTTCATATTTAGAGATAATTTTCCAGTTTTAAAATTGCAATTGATAGCAGCGTCCTTTTGTTTCAGAATGCCAAGACCTTAAGTAATTGCAGAGAAATATATGCAGCAAATTAGTTGAAGCATGACTCTGCTATTTTGAGAACAACTAAAAGTGTTTGAACATATGTCAGCATCAATTATACATCCAAATGAACAACACTTAGTATGCATATTCACATAAACTTATGCATGGAGAGTAGGATCTAAGGCAGCCATCCTTAGAACAACCAACTTGGGTAGCCATGTTACAAGATGATTATGTTACTTAAGGCTGTATTTATTGTCACATACCACAGATTTTGAAAACTAACAAGTACATGCACAAAAGAGACAATTTCAGGAAATTGTTCATTTGTCTTAGATCTTGAAATAAGAGATTACTAAAATATAAGCAATGCTCTGCACTTCTCTTAACTACGGAAACACAGAACAGAATAGCCTTTCATTTTCTAAACTTAATATTTACTGTAGTTAGCAATAAACTATTGATAGCAGGAAGAAGATATATTTTAAAGTCCATTTATGTTACCTATTTCCAGCTGGAGTTCATAATGAGAGACATTAGAAGAGCAAAATACCATTTCATTCTTTCCTGTAGATGGGGGAATCCAGGCTAGATCAGAATCAGCCTAACAGAGAGAAGAAACAGTTCTCAAAATGACTATGTAATTTTTAATCATTTATATTTTTAAAATTAATGCAAAAATATTATTAATTATAAAGTCCAATACTCAAATAAGAACACTCAAGCTGGTACTTTTACCATTATTAAGACTTAGTTTTATGAGTTACAAGTTTTGTGTGTGTGTTTGTTTTCAAACTGGCACAAGATTAACACTTAGATACCTATAGTCTTCTACCGAAGTGGAAGCCCCAAAGTACTCTGTTTATTTTTGTTGTCAAAATTTCAAAAAGTACTCCCTAATTAGGCTATTTTCTAAATATGCACCAGCTTTATATTTAACCTTGGGGAGTTACAGTTTCTATTCTTACCAGGCATTCATGGATGCTGCTCTGTGATAGCTCTTCTGGTCTGATTGATTCAACTGGCGTACGCAGAATACAGGAGCAGTCCTTCAGAGCAGAAACAAGTGAATGTTGGTGGAGTTGCTGCAATTTATTAAATATGGCAGTGCAAAAATGTAAAAAACTAGGCCTTATAAGCAGCAGTTCAGAAAGTCTTCTGCTACAAGTCAATCAATCAAGGGATTAAGGAACAGCAAAAACACAAACATGGCAGACCTAGAGAGAAGAGACACTAAAGTCTCCTTCACCAAAAGCTGACACAATGAAGTTCAAACATCTCAGCACTGTGGAAATCCCCTCAGGCAAGACATTTCACCAGAGCTTTTCATATTAAGGTATAGCTGGGTAACAAGGTACAACAGCCAAAATTTTTAAAGACAAACTTACCAAACAAGACATGGAACCACTTTAGATCAGGGGAAAAGTCATACACACCCATTTATCCTAGAAAAAAAATAAAATAGCAAAGTAAGATGATACATAAACCTGTGATAAACTTAAATCTCCTTAATCAGAACTGTGAGGCATTCCTGTCAGCTATCACACACAAAACCCCAGAACTCCAGCTCAGGGAAAGTCTGCTTCTATTTAAGTAGCATATCAATTTCAAACTCCACAATGAGGACTACAGGTCAATTTAAGTGTTCCTTTTTAATGTATGGGTTTAGAAATTTTATTGCCAGTTCTGAATAAACAATTTAATTGCAAGTTAATTGCATAAGTGCAAAAAGTAAAAAAGAACAGACTTATGAATCTTTGGCAGTTTGTAGGAAAAGAAATCATTGTCTGTTGTTTTAAAGGAGCACAGCTGTGCTAGGCAGATCTTGGCTTGGCTGTGTGCAGCTGAACTAGCCCACAAAAAAAAAAAACAAGGCAGAAGCAATTGCACTTAACATTTCACAAGTGAGGGAGGAAATAATATTGTAAGGGATTTCAGTTAAAAAAAAAAAAAAAAAAAAAAAAAAAGAGAGAAGCAATTCCCTCACAGACCAGAGTAGCCTCTCTGAAAGTCCTCTAGCAAACTTACTTTATGTCTGATGCTTTGGAGGCTTAGGCAGTGGGAGAGATGTCTAGTAACGGTATCAAAGCTTCTGTAAGTACAGAATGGGACTGTTTTACCTTAGATATGAGTAAGTCTTCAACAGTAGAATCATTAAGGTTGGAAAAGACCTCAAAGATCACAAGGTCCAACCATTAACCTAACACTGCCAGGCCCGCCATTAAACCATGCCCCTAAGCACCACATCTACATGTTTCTTGAACACTACCAGGGACGGTGACTGCACCACTTCTCTGGGCAGCCTGTTCCAATGCTTGACAACCCTTTCAGTGAAGAAAATTTGCCTGACATCCAATCTAAACCTCCCTTGGTGCAACTTGAGGCCAGTTATTGTCATCTTATCTCTTGTTACATGAGAGAAGAGGCCAACTCCCACCTCACTATAATCTTCTTTCAGGTAATTGTAGAGTAAGAAGGTCCTTCTGAGCCTCCTCCAGGCTAAACTCCTTCAGCCACTCCTTGTAATACTTGTGCTCCAGACCTTTCACCAGCTCTGCTGCCCTCCTCTGAACACCCTCCAGTGCCTCAGTGTCTTTCTTCTTGTGTGAGGCTCAAAACTGAATGCAGAACTTGAGGTGCAAAAGGGCCTCACTAGTGAGTACATAGGGACAATTACTTCCCAGGTCCTGCTGGCCACACTACTGCTGATATAAACCAGGATGCCACTGGCCTTGGCCACCTGGGCACACTGCTGGCTCATATTCAGGCAGTTGTCAAACAGCAATCCCAGGGCCTTTTCTGATAGGTAGCTTTCCAGCCACCATGAGGAATCCTACTTGGTGACTTATAAAAAGTCAGATACAGGAAATAGTTCCATGTTAATATGCAATTTTTGTATGAAAGTTAACTTATAAAAGCTGAACTACTATACCAGAAACTGATAATTTTGTTTAAGGAGCTAAACTTGAGTATATCCTGCATTTAAATTATGTATGCTACTTAATCAAGGGAACACTCTTGAAAAGCTAACAAGCCCCCACCACTCCATTGACTGCCAAATATCCAAGCCATTCCAGTAACATTTTTACCCTGAATATCTGCGAATATCTGCTTGGGGATTTGTTGTAATTCTTTATAAGAGATACCAGAGATAAAAGTCGATCCCTACCAGGTCCTGGGCACCCTCAGAGGATCTGCACTTGACTTACAACTTCACTAAGGAAGTTTGTAGCAGAGTAGGGGAAAAAGAAAAAAAAAAAAAAAAAGAATGGAGGTGCTTTAGGATACTAGCACTGTAATGGCTACAGCATCCTTTTCCTACCTGGAAAGAAGATGCCTCATTCTGCTACACAAGACAATTTATTCTGCTGCTTGCAATATGAAACCACAAAAGCTAAGCTATAACTCTTAATAACTATGATATACCAAAGTCAAATCATTGTAGACTTACTTCAAAGATGTACAGCCAGCCAACAGAAACATCCGTGATGCACATTTATTCAAATAACACTACAAATTTAAGGTTTTTTTTTTTTTTTTTCTTATGTAGCTTGACATTATTTCCATCTTTCAATACGGCTTTGGATCATGTCCCCACATAAACTTTTTCCCTGTCCCCACATTTTTCCTTCTGTATCGCAGGATTGTTTTGTTTTGTTTTTTGTTTTTTGCACTGTAGATACTGACAGTGTTGTACAGGTAAAATGACACAATCATCGCACTTTGGCCAAAGCTTCAGCCAGCGAACAGTGCAGGGCAGAAAAAAACCACAGAAACCTGTGTCTGTGAGCTAGGGGAGCGTGAAGGCTCCGAAGCCCGGGTACCGGGAACGCGCGTTACTGAGTTCTGCTGACGCTGAGCTGCAGCTCCTACTTCAGTGTTCGCAGCAGACTGAGGCAGCTCTCGGTCGTGTATCTCGAGTGAAATGATCCGTCCGTGACAAAGCACCGGAAAGTGCGGAAGGACGCCCCGCAGGCTCCCCCTCAGTTCCTCACTCGCTCCGTGAAGTTCGTACCTCACCTTCCTCGCTGGGCCCCCGCCTCCCTCTGGCCTCCCGCGGTGGCCGGGACAGGGTTCCGCTCCCCGCAGCCGCCTCCCAAGTTCGGTGTGCGCTGCTCCCTCTCCCCGGCCCGCCCGGCTGCCCCCGCAGCGGGGCTGAGGGCGCGGCCAGCGCGGAGCCTCGGCGCAGCCGAGCAGCCTTACAGGGCGGCAGCGCCCGTTCCTGCCCGCCGCCGCCGGAGTCAGGGCCGGGGGCCGGCGCCGCCACCGCGCCTCCCGCCAGAACCCCGCCCCGCTGCCGGCTCCGCCGGGCTCAGCGGCGGGGGCCGCCCGCACCAATGGCCCGGCGCATTGTGGGGCTCGTCACTGGCGGCGGCCCGCCGGGGGCTGTAGTTCTGGGCGGGAGCCGAGCGGAAGCCATCGGGGCCCTTCCTCAGTCGCCGCTGTGTTGCATGCGGGGCTGCGGCGGGAAGAGCGGCGCCGGAGGGAGCGCAGCGTGGGCCGAGTAAGCGAGCACTCGGCGCCGGTCCAGCGGTGCCCTGCCGCCTCACGGGCGAGCGGCGCGCTCCGTGCCTCACACCCCTGCAGGGGTTAATCGTCCCTCCTCTCGCCCCGGCCGGGCCATTCCCCGCCGGGCCGCGGCACCACCCGGGCTGGAAGGTACAGCGGGCCGCGCCGGGTGTTCGGCGGCTTTCCCGAGGCTGGTTGGGGTCGGGGCGCGGTGCCCGAGCGTGAGGCGGTGTCCGGGGCTTGGCCCCGCGGTCCCGGGCGGAGAAGGAATTCCGGCGCCTGTCCGGGTTGGCAGCTGACTGGACTCTTTTGGCGGTGGTGATGCTTTAATGTAACGTAGCGCTGTGTTGAGCTCCGTCTATTCAGTGTAAGCGGGGGCTGCGGGGGTGGCGGTGCCCGCAGGCGGTGCCGGGGTGACCTTCAGCGGCCCGGGGTGCCCGTCACCGAGCGGGCTCCCTGGAGGGTCATGTCACCGCGAACACGAGGCAGCCCTCGGTGACATCTTAGCTGTTGGCTTGCTTGTGTATGGAAGGCAAGGAAATTCTAGCTGCTAGCAACTTCTTAATCACATTGTTTCATTTTAATCAGCTGGTTAAACTGGAGTACCAGTATCTGTCATTAAGTGTCATTTACTCTGCCGTCCATGCTAGTGGAGAAATCTTATGTGGAGTAACGTGCTCTTACTTTTATCTTTAATGCAATCTTCAGCTGTTGCATAGGTGCCTATTTCTTGCTTATGTTTCACAGTTACTCTTAACTGATTATGACAGTCTGATGCAGATATTTGATATACTAATAAATAACTTAAGTCAACATTAGAAAGCAACAGTCGATTTTAGGTTTGTTTTCAGATACTTGTGTTCTTTCAAAAGATGTAGCTCTTAGTAAAAATAGGCAGAACTTCTTTTTAATTACACTTCTGACACTGAAGCGAAATTGAAAAAAAAATATTTTCCAATACCTGAAATTTTTCTACTCTAGTGGCAGTGTGACTATTAGAGCTGTATCTGTTTATCGAATTTCTGTTACGAGTACCTGAAAATGTAGTTTGAAGAGCATTGGGAAACCACAGACTTTCCTGAGGGTGGTTTGCCTCTAATAGTAGACTTCTGGAATTAATACTGTGTAGTAGAAGTGCTGTCTTTCAGGAATGATAATTGTGATTTGTTGATTAGTTTCCAAGAAGACACAAATAGAGCATTTTCATTTCTGGTTTGATTGCTAGTGATATTCTGGTGACTGAGTCATATAGATCAGTTTGGTTAATTCTAATACAGAATTGTATCTTAAAATGCTGAGCACTGGCTGGGATGTAGGTCAAGGAACTGAAACTACTTTTTTGGGTGATCAGCCATGCATCAACTGAAAGTGTTAGCAATTTCAGTTAAATGTTATTCAAGTTAATTTTCTCCTGAAAAAAGAAAATTTGTGAGAAAAGATGCATACAGATAGTAGTGTTTTGATTATGTATTTACATAAAAAATCTAGGAATTAATAGAACATAGTGTGTGTCTTTAATGTAGGTAACACTCATAGTTTCAGACTAAGGCAGACTTCAATTAGGCATTTGCTGTTTTTACATTGTACTAAGGGTGACATAGACAACCTCCAAACATGTAGGACTTAAATCTTAACTATCAAGCTGTGGTATTCAACAGTATGCATGTATACAGGTACATAAAGCATATATACATGTATTTGACAGGTAGTGTTGCCACTTTGGAGAGCATAAGCTGTTACAAATGACAGACAAAGAGAATAAGTGAGCGTGGTTTGGCGTGACTGTAGATAAAATAGGACGAAGGAATGTCATTGCCAGTTTCATGATCCCCATGTGATTCATCATTCTCCAAGAGGTGTTCTCCAGCTTCCCCTCTGAAGCCTTCCCCCCATCCCAGAAGAAAAACAATTATGATTGGAAGTCTGTTGCAGGCTTGTTTATGACCATTACAGTTGGTTTTAGGATTATGTTGGCATACTCTTTTAAATATTTTTTTCCTTACATGAGCGAAACACAAGCACTAAATAGATTTTTGTAGGGATAGTATTGGCTGAAAATAACAGGTGTTAGGCAAACGGCAAATGTTACTTCTGATAGACAAAGTTTGTGTTCACATAGATTTGTTTTTCAGTTGATAATCCTTTGTCCTTCATCTCCTACTGGATGGTGTTGAAAAATTTGGCCTCTGCTTCTGAGCACTGGTCCCAGGAATGTTTTGGCAGCAATTCAGTGTGGTCATGTTTGCTATAAGAATAGAACTGTTTCATTAACCTTGAAATGCAGAATATGTTGATTGCTATTAGCTGGCTTGACAGCATTCCAATTTTAGCAATGGAAAAAGTACTGTGTTAATGACTTGATACAATTTTTAAATTGCATGCTTACATGGCAGTAAAATTTGGCATCTGAGAATAATAACAATGAATAACTCATTTACTTGGCTTGCTTTTGGAAAATGGATGATGTCTTCTCTCTTAGTCAAGTTAGAATCTTCTTTGTTGTTAGAATCTTCTTTGTTGTCAAAATTTTCTTTGTGTTACTTGTGGCCTAATGTCTTGAATCCTGGAATTGTACAGAGAAGCAGACCTAGTTTAGTCTTTCCAAGTACTTGTGAGGAGTCAGCTGCTCTCAACAAATGAAAAATAGCAAGAATAACAGTTTATTTATGTTGCAGTTTGGATATTGTCGATATAGATGCCAATATTTCGCATACATTTTTAACTTTGTGGACAAAGAAATAACACATACAGTTGTCTGTGGTTTCCAGTTGTAAAGCAACTCCCTGATCTTTCTCATAATTCAGGTTTGAATCAGAGTTTCTCTAGTGGTAGAATGTCTTCAGAATTATATTCTATCTTGAGTTGTCCCAGCTCCTTCTGCATCCCTCTGAAATTGCTCAAAGTGGTACTTACAAAGACAAGAGCAATTTTCAATGCTTTATAACTAAATTATCTTTTTCTAAGATTTTAGTCAGTATTGCTTTTTCAAGCAATCTTCACTAGGGTCTTCTGACTCACTGAAGGAAAAAATTATAAAATCTCTTTAGAACAACTTGGATTCTCTAGGGCAGATTCAGAAGGTGCAGGAATAGTTTTGACTTCTACAAGAAGTGTGCTATATGTAGCCCAGGTTTTAGCTCACTGTTTGGAGCCAAACGATAGCTGAAATGTGAGACACACATTGGGGAGTAAAATTTAATCTAGAGATTACGGAAACACTAAGATTGGGATAGGTATGTGTGTAAAATGTTGTCTGATATTTTCATCTCTCATGAACCTTCCTTGAAAAAAGCCTTCTGAGAGCACCACCCCTGCATATGGGTTGTTCTCCAATATTTGAATTTCCCTTGTTTTTCCTGTGCACAGTGAGCCTATTAGTAAAAGACGTGAACATCAATGGGAAATTGGCCTATGAGAGAGTAGGGGGACAAAACTGATAAGATGTAGATCAGTGTAGAATAAATATAGTAAATTGACACTGGAAATAATCTTTATAAATAAAGATTAAAATCGATACCTGAGAAACTTTTCTAGCTTCTCTTTTGGACATGTCTTTCTGCATGATTTAACAATTTTAATTTCTAGTCCATCTTTTTATAGCATGGTCATATATTTTAAAGCCATGTTATAAATTTTATGGGGTTTATTTAAATGTATTTAATCATAGTTTTGACTTGCAGGAGGAATCTGCAGTTAGGAAATTGTTTTATAGCTGCAGTGTAGAAGGTTCATGGAGTTACTTTCAGGGTGGAACTGCCCAGTGCTTGAATTTCTACAGAAGTTGCCCCATGGTACAGGAAACTAAAGCTATGAGAAGCACTGGAAATGCAAGCATTAACTTTTATGGTGTTTGCTTATGTAGTAAACTTCTCAAAGGTTTTACAAATGAGTTTGCTCTTTCAATTCAATAGCTTGGTGTTGGCCTGGTGCTCTAGAAAACATTTAGCCAAATCATCTTCCACCCCCCACCCCCCTTGGCTGAACTGAGACTGACCTGCTACAAATAGTGCTTCTGCTTTGCCCTTAGAAGAGAGATTAAAATCAATCTTGAGAAGCAGCAGCATTCATTTTTACAGTTTTAAAGCTCAAAGGAAAAAGATTGAGTTAGAGTTGTGAAGAAACTGTCCTGTGCTGCTGAACTTTGTCTAGCTGTCTAGTGACTCTTCTTGTTACAAAATAAAGTCATTTGCATGTGTGGGTCTACAGCAGTCTAATTAAATGTCTTATATTATTCTGTATTAAGTTGTTTTAGAGAAGGGGGTATGTATAGTTCATGCTTTTCAGCAATCCATTTAAAAAACAGCCTATAGAATTTTTTTAAATGCTAGAAGCATTTAGATAGAAAATATGCCTGAAATCTCAAGTTTTTCTTTTTTATTAAGTGTTTAATATGCATAATAATTACAACTGATAAACAGGTCACATACATAAAGAAATGAATGACAAAACAAGAAGATACTGCACACAAGTATGAGCTGACCTTAATGGAAGAAAGTTCTTTTTTGATCTCCTGCCAAAGTCTACGAGCAGATGAACTGGCAGGCTCCAGACTTGCTTTAAAAAGCTCCTGCACTGTCCATTTTAATCATGTCAAATAAGAGGTTGCTATAGACAGCAAAACAAACCTCTGATTGTTGTGCTTGATGATTTGAGATCTTGGGGAAACTGTTAAAAGCAAATTTTAAATTAATGAAGGCTTTTAAGAGAATTTTATGTTAACTGAATGCCAGAGGAGGGAAAAGGAGACTGGTTTTCTCTTCAGTTTTATATCTTTCTCTCATCTAGAACTACTGTTTTATATGGAAGGTGATTAATCAGTCTTGGCAAAGGAAAAGTGTATACTTCATTAAACTCTTCCGATAGCTTATCTGAATCAGTCACAGTAGTTTCATTTTCTGGTTTATCTGAGTCCCTGCTGAAGAGAAAACACAAATTTTATCACAATCCACGAAGTAAATTTTTGATAGGTCCAATTTTTAATTAATAGATTTCTAAAGGAAAAGAGACTCAAGCAAATGCTTGTGTAAAACTTAAATTTTTTTAACAATTTAAATGTTAAGGGTGATGTTTTTAAAATCCTGACTTTAGAATCCATCACTTTAAATAATGTAGTGGCCTAAAGAAAACGTTTTAGTTGGAGCTGTTGTCTGTTAGCATAAAAAGGAAATGCCTTGTTTCAGTGAATGACCTGAATACACTAAATATTTTATGAAAGAAGATGAATAGTACAGACAAAGAGATATTTGACCAAGTCCATGTTTAAGGTGAGCTATCTGCAGGATGGAAACATATTTTAATGCTACTTTTTATGTGTACTGTGTAAACTGGAAATAAAATGCTTGTTTGCCTTTTTTTTTTTTAATATTTAATTATAGTACAGAGGGGAAATTCACGCTGAAAGAAACAAAGTCACAGCAATTTACCTGTCTCCCTTGAAAGAGTGAAATCTGTTAAACCTGGGCATTCTCTCTGTTTTATTTTTAGGTGATGGGTGAACTGAGAAGCTGGTGAAGCTTACATGAAATACTTCTACTGATCAGTAGCCCAGGTGAAATAGGCATGTCCTAAGATGGCAGTAGATCTGGAGTATGAACCAGCCTACAGAAGTGAGTCGATGCCGGATTTGTGAGCCTCTGTGCCTTGATGGCTCTCACTTACGCTGTCTCTAAACCAAAGCCATCTTTTTACCAAAGCAGTAAAGGAATGGTGCACAGCTTGATTACAGAATGTTCTTTCCAAGGAAGTGAACTGTGAAGGAAAGACTCATGAGTTTTGATCCCAGGGGCTTGGAGAGCGTCCCTGGTAAGTTGAAGAATTGCTATTAAAAATCTTGAATGTGTCTTAACATGTCATAAAGCACCAACCTGAAGACAACCTTATGTTTCACATTCTTTGTGCTGCTTATGTGGTATTGTAGAGGAACAAAACCAGTGACATTAGACTCACTTGTAAAGTCACTGTGCACTGTGAAATACTGTATATAGAATTCGTACTGTCAATATACAACATTGGTGTTTTTTCCATAGAAAGATACTGCAGATAGTATTCATCCTGAGTGGAAATCTTGCAAAGATAATCATTGCATACCATTGATATTTTACCAATTTAGTATTAATGTGGTTTTTTTGCAATAACTGTGAAGAGATTAAGGGACACACACAGCATAGAAAGAGCTAAACTTTGATTGCAGGGGTTTAGTATCATGTTTCTCAGAGTGTGATTCCATAAGGATGATAATGAAGTTTTATACTTCTTCCCTGATTTCAAAGCAGTATTCACTTGATTTTGCTTACTTTTAAGATTGTTTACATCTATGTTCATTATCAAATCAATGCATAAAACAGAAGAACAAGAAAAATGTGAATTTCCTTCAGAAAAGGGAAGTGTAACAACTATGAAAAGTCAATGAGACTTTAGGAAATCAATAGCTGGTAAAATGTAGGTTTGTGTTTTAGCTCAATGAAGAGGAAAAGAGAAATTCAAACTTAGTACATACATTATATTCAGGAAGTTGGAGGGACACAGTATACCATCTTTTCAGGAAGTTTTGGGATCAGCTGGGGGTGAGGAACTTAAAAGTATTGCAGTATAAATCAAGCATTGATTCAGTAAGTATTCTGTTATTTTGTCTGGTACAGAATAATTATTTCCACATCTACTGAAGATTTATGAAGTATTTTATAGTACATAAAATGTATAGTACTGTAGCAGCACTATTAAATTTTACATATATTTAACAATGCACTATTACTGGCATTTACTCTCTTTCAGATGGCTGCTCCAATGAGGACCTTCCTGAGGTGGAGTTGGTGAGCATGCTGGAAGAACAGTTGCCAGATTACCAGTTACGAGTGGACTCTCTGTACCTGTATGAAAATCCAGACTGGATTCAGCCCATGGCTTGCCATGGCCGGCTGCCGGAGATGGCTGCTCCAGCTCGTGAGGAGGACTCCTTCCGTTACATGAGTGAGTCGGTATTTATTTCCCCAGATACTGAAGATAAAAATCTAGATACGCAGTTAATAGTAGGAAATGGTCAAATCTGGAAAACTTTGGACAGGTGGAAGAAAAGGCTGATTTCAGGGGACGTGCTTGGGGTTCACACTGCAATTCTAATGGCTGACTTAAGATGGTTAATGACTGCCTGATCATCAGATTACATACTGAAGTAAGAATGAAGATGTGATAGTGAAAAAGAGGCAGGAACCTAGAATTGTGCTAGAAGAGGTATGAGTGTGAAGCAGTTCTGTTTTCAGGAATGTTGACCATGCTGTGGTTGATTTGGTGATGTTCCCCTGATGTTTTGTGTCAGTAATGTTTGTGAAGCACATAATTGCCTGTAGTTTTTAAGTGTTTTCTTGTGAGGAGAATGTATTGTAATCTCTTCAGAGAAATGGGGAAGTCCTGTTTCCTCCATATATTGGAACTATTGGAACAAACCACAGTGAAGAGGGAACTTGTTTTTTATATACAATCTGTAATGATTACCTCTTCCTTGTACATGCTACCTCTAAAAGGGTTTTTTTTGTCATTGTTCTTTGTAGTTTAAGCTTCCCAAGGGTGCATAGCAAAGGAATAACAAAGATTAAAATATCACCTCCCAAGAATGCAGTACTCAACAATTTAGAGTGACCTTGTTATGAGTTGTACTGGAAGGCTTTGAACTCTTTTAACTGTGGAAAGTAATTGGAAAGCCACTTAATGTTTATTGCTGAGACTGTTTCTGATACTAATATTGCAAGCATAAATGATTTTATAGTCGAGTGAATGCTTTTGTAGTTCACTGGAAGCAGTTGTGTGGTTGGTGGGGCGTGTACTTGCCTCTAAGAGTTAATTATAAAGAGGTGGGATCAGAGTCTAGCCGTGCGTGACGTGAAACGCAGCTCTGCCGAAGATTTTGGCTCTGCACCTCACCTGCGTGATGAAACGCAGGGCTCCAAAGGACCTTCAGTCAGTGTGAGCTTGCATTTTCAGCCTGCAGGGAGAGGGAGGGGTTTTATCAACAAAGTTTTCATGAAGCCTGTTGTGTATTATTTGGCTGTCAAGGCTCTGGAGAAAGGTCCATCTTCCTATTTCTCCCAGAGGGTAGTTCTTTTCAAATAGAGAAGGTGTCCTGTGAAAACAGGAAACTGCTT
Source organism: Vidua chalybeata (assembly GCF_026979565.1). Classification (NCBI taxonomy): domain Eukaryota; kingdom Metazoa; phylum Chordata; class Aves; order Passeriformes; family Viduidae; genus Vidua; species Vidua chalybeata. Next base: position 12,223,934 of record NC_071536.1, on the reverse strand, counting down.
GTAGGAGTTTTTAAAGCAGTTTTTAAAGTTATAAATGTTTTCTTGTAGCAATGACTGAAATTAGTGAATTTAAATTATTAATTTAAATTAATAATTGAATTGAATTAAAAGATAGCAGTTAATCATAACATATAAAACGAATTCTTGTATCATTTAAGAACACTTTTGTAACTGCTGAGTCATGTAAACTCAAACATAAATATGGTTTGTTTCTCCTAGAAATTGTCCAGACGTTGGTTACACTTGAAATCATAGAAGCTTTTTTGAGACTAGTAACCTACAGGGACATACTGGGAGAGTCCCAGACAAATACAGATATAAATCAAATTCTAGTTATAATTATTGTTGAATAACTTGTTAGGTGAAATTTTAATCTTTCTTTGTTGCCTGGAATTGGGAGTAATGTGACATGAAGCATGACATGGGGTTTTAGCTGTGTATCTTCCTCCCCCTGTATATGTATGGAAATATTTTTATAACGTTTTCCAGGAGAGAATGCTGAATATATGGTTTGAGTGACTTTGTATTTGAGAAAAAAGCCCCAAAACAACACAGTAGTTATTGCACTTGAGCTCCTCCTCTTTTTATGGCTGCTGCTGCCTATAAGAAGGTCTGTCCCATAAGGTCTGTCAGTTGGGTTCACACTGGTAGTGTTTTCAGTGAGGTGGAAGAATATTTTCTGCTTCAACTGTGCTAGCATAAGAAATCTTGAATTACAAAAGACCTCTTTGGAACTACTTTGTATGTGTGAATAAAGGGTCATGGCACAACATAACCAAAATGAAGAGTTGCTTGCAACTTTCACTTGGCAAGGTGAGTATTGCATGTGCATGTGTTCTCAAGAGAGAATTCTAATAAACTGTATAGTTTTGATCCTGTACTGAGAGAAAATACAGAAATTTTTATAGAGCTAGGTTTCAAAGCTGTTGGTTCTGTGATTGTAGTTATCAGAGTAAAGATATTTGCTCTTGATTTTAGGTACTTACCTACCTGAATAACCTTGGAATTAGCATGGAATCAGTGTAAATTTTTATTAAAGGGACTGGATAGAAACTTATAACTTGAAATCACCTGCTAGGAGCAGTTACCACAGGAGAGCTGGCTATAATATTCTGCCTGTAATGGCTGTATCTTAGTTATGTATGTGAATTTTCCAGATATTAATAAGTTAGATGTGTTTGGAGTCCCCTTTCCAGCAGCTAGTCTCAGCAACCAAGTAGTTCAGTAAAATTGTCCTCCAAATGCATTTTATGCTACTGATAGATACGTACTTTAAATTTAGTAGAGAGTTTCTATTTTTTCCCTGCTTAGAACTACAGTTAGTAAGTGAGAGTGCTATAAGTTGAAAGCTCCTGCATGCTTAAACAGCATATGTTGGGTTTTTATGCCTACTGATCTACTTGATGAAAAGCATTTGGTTTGTTACTTTGATATATTTTTCTTTTAAGCTTTTAGAGAAACAGTAAAACTTTTCCTTCTGTGTTGTTCTTCCTGTTCTTCTGTCTTTCAAAATTACAAAGAAGTTTCTTTTATTACTAAAATGCAACTTTGATCTTAGTATAGCTGTAGTGTTATGCTTTAAAAGGTTAATTGTGGCCATTATGTATGTGAAGGGTATAGACAGTTTATATAACATATGTAAATAAAGTTAGTGTGCACTTTAGCTTGGCACTTTACTATCTCATAACTAAGTCCTCAACAAAACAAAGAAAAGAACTGATAATTGATACCACTGTATATTCAGAGTAAGAATGCAATTTAAACAAGGTGAAAGAGTGAAGGAAATATTGAGATCAAACCTATAGTAATCTCATTTTGCAGTTCAGTGATGATGGAATTCATTTTGAAACAGGTTAACTTAAATTTTCATCTGAAGGAGGTACTTCTGTAATTCTTAAATTTATATTACTGCCTTCTTCACTTTAATGATCCTGACTTCATAAAGCAAAAATAGCAAATTGCTGTTGAGCTTAGCACAAACGTTCATCATCCGATAGAGAGATGTAGAATTCTGCTTCTGAAGAAAATTATATTTAAATGATTCCCTAAAAGGCCTTAGAAAGTGTTAATAGTGAAAAAACTATGTTTACACATGCATTTATTTTTTGATTGTGGTAGATGCATGGCAGAAAATTACCTATTTCCTTACATTTTAATTCTTTCTCTTCTTTTTTCTCTTTTTCCCTTCCATATCTTTCATTATCTGTCACTCTAGCTCTTATTGAAATTCCTTCCTCCTCCTTGGATGGATCTCACAAATTTGCACAAGGTAATTAAGATGCCTTTGTTACCACCATCTTTTTATCAGGACATGAACAAGAGCAGACCAATGCTTTGCAGTTCTAGCACTGTGTTTTGTTCAGAGGTGTCACAAATTCTTCATGCTCTGCTTATTCCTCACTCAGTCCTCTTTCCAATCCTACTGTTTCTCAATTTTTTAATAGTTTTACAAACTCTTCAAACATTAGAGTCACTTGATTACTAAGATAGCATTTACTGCTACATCTAAAACCCAGACATACATCATCTCATTTCTTCTGAATTGTTTCCAAGATGGTCAAGCCCTTAATAAATACATTTTCATGACTTGTCTCAGGGGTCTCCATACTTCCTGTGTACAGCTGTCACACAGCCTAGTGGGAATTTTGCTTCAGGGTTAAAGTATGTGTTTAATTGTATTTGGATATGCTCCAATATACTCCTCCTTCTCTCCCCAGCAGGCTGGAGGATTCAATTGCTTAGCTGTATTCAAAAAGTTGCTCTTAGGAGTTTTTTCTCCTTTTTCTAAATTTGAAAGATGTGTGAGCACTTCAAGTCTTACTTAACATTGCTGAAAAGCGCAAATGTTCAATACCTCGTTTATCAATTTCCCAAATGATTATTGTTTCACATTTCTGAAGTTGAAGGTGCATTTTCATAGCTTCTGCTAGCTTCATCAACCAAGTACTGTATTTGTATATAAACAACATCATCTGAGTTCAGCTCTCCTTCTTCCCACAATCTTCTTGTCTTTCCTTCAATAAAATAAGCATGTTTGTCTCTCTTCAGTTCTTGGCACAGATAATGTGGAGCAGAAAGACTGCGGTGAAGCTGACATGGTCAAACATCTGTTAGCTGAGGTATGCTTGTCACTGTCACGCTGTGTTAATGCAGTTGAGGGAATGTATTTGAGGGAGAGTTTTTATTCAGCTGTTGACCATTTTGATTCAGTTATCTTCAAGAGCTGCTTATCAAACACGTGAGTAATGAGAAGCTACCCATTTGCTTGCACCACCTCAGAAACAAAATGTAACAAAACTATGGGCACCCATGAAGCCAGTGAGTATAAGAAAGAAACAGCTTTCTTCTGATTTCCTGTTGCTCCTCTGCTTGTACCCTTTCACCACTGTTTAAGCTGAGCAGTCTGTTCTGGAGGAAGTGTGACTGGGAAGGCCACAGGCCTAAGTAAGTGTGTGATTTTTGTGTGTGTGTGTTATTCAACAGAGCCCACGTAATCTTTGTACTCAGCACAAAACACAAAACGGTCCCCAGGTTTGGTGCTTTCCCTTCCTGTTACTGCAAATGGCTGTGGAGGAGAATATGCTGTATCAAAAAACACAGTTATGGATGTGTTCTGGATCCAAGTGATGAAGCATTAATAATTTTCTAACAGTGTTGATCTATTTGAGAGTGAAGGGGGAATCTCAGAGTGCTGATGCATTGAGCAATATCTAGGAGAATCTAAAACTACTCTGAATTTAAACCTTACATGATCAAAAGGAAACATTTTTTCTCATTTTTTGAGCAGAAGGATCGGGACCTGGAACTGGCAGCGCGAATTGGACAAGCCCTCCTTAAGCGAAATCATCTGTTGATGGAGCAGAATGAAGCACTGGAAGAACAGTTAGGACAAACTCTAGACAGAGTAAGTGATTGCTTTTCTTTTTTTTTTTTTTTTTCCTTTATTTAGTTTTGTTCTCATTTTTTCTCTCCTTTTTTTTTTTTTCCATTTATGATGGTGGTAAGAGGATTAAAAGAAATATATCATTTTGGGGTGATTGGTGCTCTTGGACTACAGAAATGTGCTTAGGTGCCATTCTCTTGTTCAATCACTTTTTGCAGTCCAGGAATTGAATATGAAGACAACATATTGTAATTACTGAGAAATTATGAGAATGTTAGATATCATTAGGGTATATCAGACTATAAATCTGATTTCCCACTGTTAAACTAAAAATGGACTAATATAAGTCAAAATAAGAGATTGATATCTGACATGAGCTGCTACATAACTTCATGGGTGAGGAAACAGAAAGTGAGCTGGTTAATGGGGTGCTTACACTAATAAACAAATGAATAAATAAAATTTAATGAAAAGTGAATTCTGATCAAGATCTTCACTCCATCTCTTCCTGTAAGCACAAATGCTTGATCTAACCTTTTCTTTGTTTGTTTTTTTTTTTTTTTCCTTAAAAAAATAATTAAATAGTTGACAAATAACCCTGTGGTCAAGAGATGTAGTGTAACCTGCAGTGAAATGGATTCAGCTGCTTGTGTAAAACAGTATGCTGGTGACAAGGATGTACTCATAATCAGCTGTAGGACAGCATAAACTTAGGTATTCATATAAAAATGTAGATAAGCAAAATAGATTTTATCAAAATGAGATCTGTCTCTTCTTTTGTTTTTAATTGTCCTATGGGTCATTTAATGTGCAAACTGGAAGGTACCATTCTGTACATATGAATAGTTGTCTCTCAGTCTTTTTCTCCAGGAACTCAAGAATTCAGAGTAATGGTCATAATCAAAATGATAGCTAGCATTTTAAAATGAAATAATATATCAAGGCAACTGGGAAATCATTTTGCAGTAAACTATTTAAAAAGTAAGTTCTGTTGTTCATTTTGTGGTGTCTTGAATTTTCAGTCTCCCTTGCAGTGGTAAAATTACAATTTTGCGAACTTCCTGTAAATAAATGGAGGTGTGAGCTATTCAGGAGCAGTGACGTTCTAGAGGCTGCATGAAAAATACAGTATGATATTGTGTATGTAAAGTGTATTTCATGTGGTGGTGATCTTCGCTTGTCCTAGGTTAACCAGCTGCAGCATGAGCTGTCAAAGAAGGATGACCTGCTACGTATTGTTTCCATCGCTTCTGAGGAGAGTGAGACGGATTCCAGCTGTTCCACACCACTGCGCTTCAACGAGTCTTTCACTGTCTCCCACGATCCATTGCAGCTGGATGTCTTGCAGGATAAACTAAGAGAGCTGGAGGAAGAGAACCTGGCTCTGCGATCCAAGGTACATCCAACTGACGGCATGTGCTGTGTGTGCTGAGTGTGAAACAAATAATCAGGGTGTTCAAAATCCAGCAGCAGGATTTCTCTTGAAGCACATGGCTATTTTGTGTCACTATACGCAAATCATTCCTGAGCACTTTCCCTCCGTGCCCACATCCTTCTGTTTCCTTCATTCCTCATTATCTCCAGAGTTCTCCAGCAGTCTGTTCTCAGTGCAGTTTGTGATACATGAAAAAGCGTGGGAAGATATATGAGCACCCACCAAAAGTACTTGGACACATCAGGCCCTCCAGCTCATGTAGTTTGTTTTGACATAAATCTGACTGCAATGATCAGGAGTATTTGGGGAATTCCATTCTGATGCCATTGTTTTTGTCAGAAGATATTTAAGGGTTAATAAGCTTCCACTTAAATTATTTTAAAGACACACTTGGTTGTGACTATATGATTAGTTCTCTATTTTAACTGGTCTTTCATGTGTGTAAAGCTTGAACACAGGCTCTAGATGTGCCATTAGAAGGATAGAGACTAAATGGCCAGACAAAAAATGGCTACAGAATGGAACCAACAGCAAAGGTTCCAAGAATTGGAGTCAACGAATGCAGTGCCTTTTCTTTGGTAGTGAAGAGTGGAACTTGTAAAATAGGACATTGTTTAAAACTGGGTTATTTTTGTTGCCTTTAAGAAAAGGGGGTGTTGTTTGTAAGAAAAGTGAAGATAATTTATTTTGTGTGTGTGTGTGTGTGTGGTGTTTTGATTTTTTTATGTGAGTTTTTCCCAATATAAGCTTGTTATACCAGTACTACAGTAGATTCCTTTAATGTCAATAAAATACACTTCTGCCCTTGTTTTATCTCCAAAGTACTCAGCCTGAGATGCCCATTCTTCCTAAAACTCCATAAGATTAACTGGATATGTCAGTAGTGTTGTAGGATAACAAAGAGAAGATTGCCTTTATTTTGCTCCTAAGCCTGTATATGATTGCAAGTTTACAGGCTAGCCAGGTCTCAATCATTCTGTGATATAACATAACCTTCAGTGACTTGAAATAGCCTCAATTACAATGAGCCTCTATTTGATTTTATATTTCTTTTCATGTGACAGCACTATGTAAAGAGGCGTATTTGCCTGCACTTGTGTAAATGTACTGTTTGCTGGGATAATCTTTAAAACCATTTGCTGAGTTTTACAGTGTGAGTCCCTTACTGGCAAACAGTTCTGAGTATAGAAGATTTGGCTGTGCTAAATTTAGTATTACCATCCTCACAATCAAAAGAGACATGGGAATCTAGAGTGCTTCATATTGTTTAGATATGTTGTGATACTCAGTCTCTGGCCCAGAAAATTTAGTCTAAATAGACAAGTTTGAAATATGGAGAAAAGCTGTTCTATTAAGAGATTTTCAGTGCCATAAGAGAGTTGGCTAACATCAGTCAGTTTTCAAGGTGTTTTTTTTAACTTAAGTTTTTGAAACAAATTAAATTGCTTATTTCTGATTTCTGTCTTGGTTCACCTTCCCTACCAAATTACATATTTTTGCAACAGTTTTTTATTAGAGACAAGAGATCAGGCTTTGTTCATGTGTCTATCTGTCTTTCACATAAAACACCTGTAAAATTCTGGGAAACAGGTTATGTTGGAAAACATAACCTGATGCATAGAATTTTTAAAGAGAGAGGGGAGACTCTTCAGTTGCGAGAATTTTAGAAGTAAAAATTTATAACATTATAGATAAACTGAAATTGTTATTGATAAGTGAATAATTTTCTCAAAGGCTTGCCATCTGAAGTCAGAAACCATTACATACGAAGAGAAGGAACAGCAGCTGGTCAATGACTGTGTCAAAGAACTCCGTGAGTATCCAGGCTGTATTTTGCAATAACAGGATGGTAGGTGAAATACCTAGTGCCTACATCTTCTTAGTTAACCCTGAACCTAAAAATGGGCTTCAGTAATTTATGCTAATCATTGAAGTCTTGCCCTTAGCCCAAGTGCAAGGTTGTTTCTGTATTTTATCAGATTTCACTCTGGCATTCAAATTCAGTAGTGTGTTATGTTTAGAAGGGAAAAATGAACACAAAAGGTGATGTCCATAAACTTTCTAAACTGAAGCCTACAGACATTGAAAATCAATAAAATATTCTCCTTGTATATTCAGCACACTTGACACTGAAATGGGTCAGTGTCTACATTCTTAAAACTATGAACACATTAGTTTTAGAATATATCTTATGAACCAAAGCATTTAAATAAGCAAGTGGCTTAATTTGTCTAGAGCAGCTGTTTGTATTTGCTTTGGGGACAGTGGTAGTTAATAACAAGATTAATTCAGAATCAGACTTTTCCAGAATATTTCAAGTCTGGCCTTGATCATGAGTCGTTATGTCATTTGAAATTGTTTTATTGTGGTCATTTCACATACTGATCATGTGTGTTTCAGATTCTACATGCTTGGTTCTTAATATGTTATACCTGCATTTGAAATTAACTCTTTTTCCTCCTTCTCCCCACTGTTACTCTTTTCCTTATGGATGTTCTGAGGCACCTACTTTTATGTATTATGAATTGATTCCTAAGAGAATTGGTGGTTTTGGAGATTGTTTTTTACTTTCACTCATCCTTTCTGGGATTTAGGTTTGGTTTGGGGTTGTTTTTGTGGTTTTTTTTTTGTGGGAGAACATCTTGATTAAGTTCCTTTTGTGTTTTGTAGGGCAAACAAATGCTCAGATTTCCAGGATAACAGAGGAGTTGTCAGAGAAGAGTGAGGAGGTAATTCGCTACCAGGAAGAGATCTCATCCCTTTTGTCCCAGATTGTTGATCTTCAGCATAAACTCAAAGAGGTAAGGGAATGCTGATAAAGTGTCCGTGTGTGCACAGATATCTGTGCAGCATGCACATGCCAGTGCTTACCGCAGGCAAAAACTGACTTGGCAAGCCACGGGGTTGCACTGTTCCTGGAAAGTGTGGCAGAGGATCAGTCTCTTGGGGAAATCAGCTGAGAAAATGATGAGCACCTTTTTGTGCTTTCAGAATATGATTGAGAAGGAGGAGCTGAAACTTCACTTACAAGCCTCCAAAGATGCTCAGAGACAACTGACAGCAGAGGTATTTAAGACTTCTATAACATACATTTAGATAAATGTTTGGGACAGAATACAGGAGAAAGAAAACTGAGAGAAAGTGGGAACTACTGCTTTTTAATTATGTAGGATTTTAATCTTTCATTGTGTTAAGTCATATGATTGGAGGAAAAGAATGATTATTTTACTTAAGCCTACACAAATATTTTTGTAGTTCACAGGAGTATAAAAGGCAAGGAGCGTGTTTCAAATAGGGAGGTCTTACTATTCTTAGTTATGAGAAAAAGAGTGCTTTAGTGTGAATATTACTGATTGTATCAACAGTACTGTGGCTCATTAGATTTTAAGGCAGTTCTCTTTTTTTGCTTCTTTTGCATCAGTATTTAGTGTATTTGCATTTTTTCAATGTATTTTCCTTTGAATTTCATCATACTTTTTCCTCTTTTGAATCTTTGTGCTTTGTCACTAAAACTGCTACGGATGCTGTACTGTTGTCCATTCCAGTTGTGGGCATGTGCCCTGCAGCTGAAAGAATCTTGCAGTGTTGAATCAGCCATTCTAGGTTACTGCAGGAGTTCATTCTCTCCGAAGAGATCATGTGATGGCCTCTCGTCTCTTCCAGCTCCATGAGTTTCAAGACCGGAATGCAGAGTGTCTGGGGATGTTGCACGAGTCCCAGGAAGAAGTGAAGTTGCTGCGCAGTAGAGCCAGCTCTGTCGCTTGTCTCTGCCACCCGCAGTCTCGTGGAGCATTTCCTGTGGTAACCAGCACCTCTAGCGTGGCACACACCAGCTGGCACACACAGCTGTGGCAGTGAGCAGCTGTAGGAGCACAACAGCCTTTGCAGGAACTGCAGCCAGAACTATTTTGTAGTAGACAAAGGAGCTGATCTGTTGGTTTTTCAATTCTTTAATGTGTACACTTGTTAGAAATTTAGGAAATTAGTTAGGAAACTAACTGTTCACTTGACATACTGTGACACTGCAATTATTTTTCCATTTCTGTTTAATAAGGGAATTGGCATGTTCTATAGCTTATGCTCAGTTGTGCTGGTGTCTTGTTTGATGTTGGTGTGAATTTTGTAACTCAACAGTGTTTCTTTAAGAAACAGAGCATCTCACATACTCAAAATATTTGGGAATTCTTCAGGTTTTGGTTGGTTGCTCTGTGTGTACAGAATCACTCATGTACACTTGTAAGAAGTGCTCTTAAAACTGTAGCTTAACTAAAGCAACTAACATACAGAGTACATAAAGAAACACAAAGAAAAAGCAAATGTTGCTAATGAAAACTGAACCCCATCCTGGTTACACATGGGTATAGTTATGGTGGAAAACTGTCCCACATGCCCTTACTTCAGAGGCAGAAGGGTTTGTCCAAAGCATACTGATACTGGGCAAACAAATGCTGATTGTTAAAAGTAATTTTACAGATATTTTCTGCTAAAATTGTCAGAAGGAAGACTTGAATCTAATTTGTCAACTCTTATGGTTTCCATTTTTCTCTAGGATTCCCTTGCAGCAGAAATTGAAGGGACAATGCGGAAGGAATTGAGTCAGGCTGATGAATCTGTTCTCTCCAAGCAAAAGTATGTTTTCAGATCTCCATGTGCTATTTTGATACTTATCCATAGACTTGTATTAATTAAGGTGAAACTGATTTCGGGGACTCCATAAATGCATATATTCCCTCTATAATGTTTTCATTGTAAATAAAAAAAGGTTTGTAGTATTTGGTAATCTTTTCAATTTTGAAACCTGCTACTCTTACTTGATTCTATAAAGAAGCTGGGAATTGATAAAAGGATGTTATTTCATTCTTTAATTTGAAACTTCTTGATCCAAATTCTCTGATGCACAGGACTAGTTTTACCCCTTTTAATGCTTATAGAAAAATTGCTGGACAAATGACATTATAGCTGAAAGATATATAAGAGTTTTTAAAACCCTGAAGACCTGTTCATGATTCTGAGCAAGGAGTAATAAACTAAATATGTGCTTCTGAAAGCATATACAAATTAAATAAATAAAATATATACTTTTGAATATTCTAAAGCAGTTATCAGTAGAAGTTCAGATCTTTCAGGTAAAGAAGTGGTAATTCTGATGCTTAATAGAGTAGATCTCTTGAAGACATGAGTGTTTAGGCAATCATGTTTTTCTGAACATCTTATAGTGGGGTCTCCACAGACTTTTCAAACTTTGTTTTTCAGAGATTTTTCTTTATTATATCTTCTTTGCTTCTGAAAACCACGTTTGTTTGTCTTTTCCACAGGGTTCAACAGAAGCGAGTGTTTGACACTGTCAAGGTTGCTAATGTCATCCGTGGCCGCTCCTCTTCCTTTCCTGCGCCGTTGCCAATCCCTGGATCAAATCGCTCGAGTGCTGTTATGACAGCAAAGCCCTTCCAGTCTGGCGTGCACCACTTGGAGTGCCACACACAGATGGCCCCAGGGAGCAGCTCTGAGAAGAATTTGAAGTAGGAAGCACAGCCTGTTACCTTCTTCTGAAAAGAACTGATTCAAAACTAAACCCAGACTGGACTTCTGCTGTATAATAGAGAAATAGTTAATTTAATGGGGTTAATATCTATTATTATTTGATGTTTCTCACAGAGACACTCACAGTTCTGGCCAGCCGGGAACCCCTGGAGACAATGACCTGGTCACAGCTCTGCACAGGCTCTCTCTGCGTCGTCAGAACTACCTGAGTGAGAAGCAGTTCTTTGAGGAGGAGTGGGACCGAAAAATGTATTTGCTGGCTGAGCAGAAAGATGAGGCTAGTAGCTGCAGTACACCAACAGAAAGCTCTTTTTCCCCAAGTACAAACTCAGAATTCACGGATCTCTCTGCCAGCTCTAGTAATCTCCGCGTTCTCCTACCAGAGAAGTTGCAAATTGTCAAACCCATTGAAGGTAAGAGGATGATCTTTCTTCTCTCATTAGCAGAAAAGGATTTTATGTTTGCCAGCTAAATCATCGTATGTACAGCTGGGTATGATGTGCAGTAACAGGAAGCAGTAGTATTTGGTAGGCTCCATGCCGATGTTAGGCTGCTTCTTGGCATTGCTGTCCAGTGGGTGTGTGGCTCACAGCAGCCAGCTGCACTTCTTTTCATAATGCATTCTTGTAACTCGATACAGTAGTAGGTAATGGCTCTCTGAATCTCTTCTCTTTTGTCACACCAGGATCTCAGACCCTTTTTCATTGGCAGCAGCTTGCTCGACCCAACCTCGGCACCATTCTTGACCCAAGACCAGGTGTTGTTACTAAAGGCTTTACCCCTCTGTCTGATGATACTGTGCACCACATCTCTGACCTGGAGGAAGATGATGAGGAAGAGGGTGAAGGAGGTATAACATTTCAAGCACAACAGTCCTTCCCAGAGGAAAAGAAATGTGCATTGTCAAAGCCAGCAGCAGGCATTTTCGTGCCACCTATTACTTCAGCAGCAGTACCACTCACTGGTAAGAAGCATGGTTAGTGTTTCTTCCTAAGTCTATTTAGCAGTGTCCTTTACTCTAGGGAAAGTATTTGTGTGGTAATGCTGTCTTTGCTGTTCTTGTTCTTTACTTCAAAAAAAAGGACTCAAAAAATTAGCAGTGATAATAACATTGTCTTAGACTTTGATTCATTCTTCTATGTCTTTTACTTTTATCCTTAATGCATGTAAATTCTTCACATTGCAGCCTCAAATCCAGGGAAGTGTCTATCTTCAACAAATTCCACATTTACCTTCACTACCTGTAGGATCCTTCACCCATCTGATGTCACTCAAGTAACTCCCAGGTATGAGGACTGCTAACATTCTAAATGCTGCTGCATAGGATTAAACAGTTACTTTCTGGCTTTTGATACATGGACCAGTTTTAAAAATACTAAGGCAGTTAGGCAACATGTAGGATGTTACTTATAAAAATAGTTGTAATTACAAAGGAAAACTTGGAATTCTCTAGAGTGAGAATTAAAACAAGTTAAGGTAACTTGAAGTAAATTTTAACTCTTAAGTAGCAGATGCCTTGTAGCATACAGCTATTGTGGAAAAAAAAATTCCATGATGATTTATTTTCTGATTCGGTTATATTTTTTTTAATTAACTGGACAACTATGTTAATATTCTGTCTAATAGAGTACAGGAGATCACAGAAGGTAAATTCATTGGTACTTTGCAGAACAATAATTCTGAATACTGAAGCTGTCACAGCTGATAGCAATAGTTAAGGTTTTTCTTGAGTCTTCTGTATACAAAAATGCAAATGAAGAGCAGGTATATAAATGTCTAATGTGTGTATATTCTTTGTTTAATTTTTATTTTCTTTCAGTTCCATGGGTGCTCTATTTTCACTGGGGAATACTGGCAGTAGTACTGGAAACCCAGTAGTGAGCACTCCATCAGCTCTTCCTTACAGACTAAGTACTGGAGAATTTGTTACCAACAGAAGAGACTCAACTACTACTTTCAGCAGCACAAGCAGCCTGGCTAAACTTTTGCAAGAACGAGGCATCTCTGCCAAGGTTTATGACAGCCCCATGTTAGAAAAACTGCCTTTGCTGCAACCCCCTCGAACTCTTCCCATTCCTTCTACTCCACCAAATTCTCCTTCGCGTTCACCTTGTCCTTCCCCTCCACTGTTTGAGCCTCGAGTGCATCACTCAGACAATTTCCTGGCTTCTCGACCAGCAGAAACGTTTTTGCAGGAAATGTATGGCCTAAAGCCCTCCCGTAACGTCCCAGACATAGGCCAGCTGAAGATGAGCCTCGTGGACAGACTGAAGAGGCTGGGCATTGCCAGGGTGATCAAGCCCCCTGAAACACAGGACCATGGCAAGAATCAGGGGCCAGAGGTTGGCTTGCAGAGGCAGGACTCAACTGGGTTCTTAAATGCAGGTAGCAACTTAATGGCAGGACTGAGAAGAAACCAGAGTCTTCCAGCCATAATTGGAGCACTGGGAGCTCCTGTTTGCACACAGTCATCAAAAATGGATATACTAAAGGAAGACTAACTGGCCTGAAAGGTGTTTGACTTAGAGCACAGTAAATAATTTGAGGGATGAACATCCAGTACAGGCATTGTTAGGTGTGTTACAGAAGCGTTGGAGAAGGCATGTGCATGTTAAAATGTGGGAAAGACAAGCGTTGGGACCAAGGAGCAAAGGAACACTGCTTGGGTTTGAGGAAGAAGGTTTTTGTGGGAGACAGAAAGGTAAAACCAAAGCTTTATTTCAAGACCCCCTTCAGCATCTTGTCTTAACTTAGTCAGAAGTGAAGACTGTTGTAGACATTTTCAATGTTTTAACCCTTTAACCTCTATGTGTAGGTATTTAATTTTTTTCCACCATACACCCATAGTATTTACTAGTTGTTTGCAGTCAGGCTACATCATTTAAATATAATATTAAAATAACAATCAGTCTGACCAGCATTATCAGCCCAAGTTCCTCTCTGTAGCAAACAAATATGAAAACTTGGACTTTTTTTTCATTCTTTTATTTTCCATTTCAGAAGCTCTGCTCTTTTGAACACCTCCTCACTTTGAGAAGCAGGGGAGAGAATCTTTAGCTCTATGTAAGAAAGTAATACTTCAGTTTACAAACACAGGATTTATATTTTGAAAGAGTGCAATTGTGTTAGTGAGGTATTGACAGACGTTAATTTCTTTCCAGAGCTTGTGAACAAAGCACACAGAGAAATGTGCAATGAATAAGAATTAAGAACCAGAATAGTGTGTTGGGGTGAGAACATCCAGCTAAGAAATCTTTCCAAAGTGTAGAGTGCATCTATTTAAATGAGGATAGTTTTATGCACACACACTCACACAAATATCTCAGGCACGTTTCAGCATTGCAAAAGGAAATAAACCCTAGGTGCTTGATTAAGGGCTTCTTTTTAAAGACTTAAATGGAGAACATTTACTTCAAGGAAATTGTTGGAAGTTCAGAAAACTGCCTCTTGTCTTGCCAAGTACACATTCTTTATATTTGATAGTTCTCCAGTAAACTTTATGTCTTTCATTCAATTATTTCTCATTTAAAGTAGGATTTTGTTTAAAAGATTTCATTAAGAGCAAAATTTGTCAGTCTCTAAATAGAAACAGGAAGAAAAAAGCTGGTGTTCTTTGTAGCATTTTAATGAATATTGAAATCCAGTGACCAGTGATGGAGTGTGTTTCTGAACATAGCTGAGGCAGAGTTTCCAACTCAAAAAAGAACTTCATTTTAGAAATCTGGTTTCTGAGTGTTAATTATAAAAATATTACTGCCCATGCTACTTTTTTGATTCCTTCCTGTCCAAGATTCTAATCATAAATGAACAATCTACAACAGATGTTTTGTGTAACTTAAGAAAAAGTTGTCTTTGCCAGTGACCTGAATAGAAACAGCTTCTTAGTCTTTATATAAATTTTCACTGTACCTCTCAACATTATAAAATTATTTGTTTCCATACAATTAGATTAAGCAGTTAAGTTTACCTTCCTGATACTATGTAAGTGGGGTATAGCTGGCAGCTGTCTAGGGGTGTGGTGTGAAGCATCAGTGCAGTCACACTGATTTGCATTTGCTGTTAGGTATATTATCCATAATCAGTACCCTCGTTGCTGCAGAGGTGAATGGAGTAGGGCAGGAAAAGAAAGCTTCTTAACCTTGTTTATAGGAAATTTGTAATGTGGCCTTTACAGTTCTGTAGATCTTGTAATGACTCTTTGATATTTTTGTTTTGTAAAGGGAAAAGGAGTAACCACTTCAAACTTGCACAGGGATTCTTGTCTGTCAGCAGCGCACAGAAATATTCCAGAACTCCTGGAGCTGCCTTTTGCTCTCTAAGCAAAATCTTACACTTACAAAAGGTGAATTTTATTTGAAAGACTATATACGGGTTAATTTTGGTTTTTAAGTGAAAAATATTTAATTTTTTCATGTAAGTATTTATGTTTGTATGTACTTAGCTGTGCATGGTGTCTTGCCTAGCTACATAAGGTAAGAGTGAAAGGAGGGAGTGCCATGTTGGTCTCCAGTGGCCTGGGATGGGTATTTCTGCTGTGTAACTTCCAGGGAAACAAGTTAGTAAAAGCTTAGACAGTTTGGTACCAACAGAGAAGTGTAGCATGTCAAAAGTCCGTCTATTTTATGTGTTTATTGTAGGAATACCTGAGTTACAGATAAATTTTTGAAGGTACTACACCGTGTTTCTAACTGGCTTCATAAGATAACTCCAGCCACTGGATCAGCAGAGTAGCAAATCTGCTAAGGCAGAATTCCTTTGGCAGACTGTGGTTCAGGTAAAACTAATCTACAAGCATATAAATGAAATGCATGTTTCTCTTGGGGACACTTCCCTATTCCATAGCCCAGCAATATAAACTGGCTCAGTTCAAACAATGCTGTGGATGTTGAGAGGTTGGTTTGTTCTGTAGCTGAGGTGTATCATCAGATACTTTACATAAGGCAAAAAGAAAATGGAAGAACCTCTATACCATGGTGTTTGTGTGTGTTTACCCAGTTGGTTGATGCTGTGGTGCAGTGTTCTGTCATGCATTTATGCCTTTAAATAGTCATGCACAGTTTAGCTATACATGCCTGGCTTGCAGTAACAGCGAAAATTGATACTTCTTTCAAGTTTACCATTTTGTACCAAAACCTAGAAGATAAACCCTTTTTTAATATGTGTTTCTGAGAACATTTTAGAAGTTACCATGATTCTAGGAATGATTTGGCTTTTGTTGTTTCCCATAAGAGAGGTGACAAACTTGCATGGCTGACATCCTGCACCAGATCTTTTGAGTAGAGGTAGACCTAGAAGGAATGGAGAATTACATTTTGGCAGGGTTCTGTTACCTTGCAGGTTTGAGTCAAACATGGATGCTAGAAAGGACTTACCCATGCCTGTGCAAGATACAAGAGACAGAAGGGAATTCTTGTATTTACCATATTCCAACTGTCTTAAAGCACAAACTTAAAGCTTTCTAGTTTCACTGTTTGTTTTTGATAAATTCAGTGATACCTGCATGCTCAAAATACCTGTGATCAAAGTTAAACATCTACTGCAGTCGAATAGCAACAGAGAGGGAAGGAAAGTAATTGTATTTGGGCTTCATTTGGCTGTTACATGAGGGGATTACAGTGTTTGAATAGTCTGGGATTTTCATGGTATTTTTTTCCATCTGCTTTTTGCACTTACTGTTGTTTCATAGTGGAATGTAAATTTGATAATAAACATGTATAACATGTCATTTTTCAGTATACTGCTGATCTTCTGTGGTTTGTTCCAGATGTCATCTTCTCTTCTACAGTGTTGTATTACAAACCTAAAATCAGGCCTTTTTTGTGGCTAAAATTTATAGTGATTATTATGCTGTACACAAGCTTAGTGAAGCGAGTTGGTGTCTGCAGAAAAGGTGGCTTTAGAAGCCAATAAATTGATATAGATAGTATTTAAGTGTTGAGCCTCACTTTAAATTAATCTGTTCATATTTTCTGGTACCTCGAGGTGGGGGGTTTTGTGCATGGGTGGTGCTTTGGAGTTTTTTCCTCCCCAATTTTACAGCAGCCAGTGTGTTCCTCAAGCATTACAGTGTTAGCACTGCATCTTTGGCTAACACCACCATGGTTGTTTTTACATCTCAGTAGCTGATGTTATCTGAGCCCTATAGATTTGTGACAAATGGGAGTAGACATTGAAGCAGTTCTGTGTGCATGCACACCAAGGGAGGCAATATAAAATGTTTTAAGGAGCTGGGTACTTACCTAGTGACTTTTTCTGTACTTAGAACTAAGACTCAAAGCTCAGCAAGGTAACTGAACTTAGGGTAACTGGACATCTTCAAGCATGAAGCTGTACCAGAGCAACTGATTTTTGCTGTTGAGACTCTATATAGAGGATACACTGAAATCCAGGTCAGATACATCCTGCTGAGAATACCAGATGATAAATGCTTAACTTGATCTTGAAGTGTACCAAGCCACTAAGAATGAATGATTCTAAGTCATGGGGACAAGTAACAAAACACACTGATGTGAGCTGATTATATCCTATAAAATTTACAACACTCCTCTCTTTATTTTCCAAAGGTTAGGCATAAAGTACACAAAGCTTTATAGAGATTGTCTTCTAAAAGTTGCCTTGCAAAGATACCTTATGAAAGCAGTAGCAATGTGGTCCAGCTGATAAAGGACACCAAGTGTATTTTAGCCAGCAAACCACTGAGATCAGCTAAATAAATCAGAGATAAATCAGAGACCATCTCAGAGATGCTCTCAAATATAAAGAGTTAATACAAGTTAATGTATTAATACAAATTTCTTAAGGCTTTTTCCTCTGTAGTTGTATTTTCAATCAAAAATATCTGCCCTTGTGCTAAGAGCAGGCACTGTGAAGTCTGTCATGTCTGACTGAATTCTGAGCTGAAACCAGCCAATTCCAGGCTGCAGCAGCTCTCTCTGCCATGCAGTTCTCTCCCATTTAGTTGACAGGAAAGATGAGCCTCTTCCTCAGTGTGAAACTGGGCTGCGGCATCTGCTTCTTTGAGTCCCGCTCACAAGTTTTTCTGCTCACTTCTTGATTTACTGCTGTCAGGATGGTGAGAACATCTTCCCCTCTGCAAAGACACAAGTACAGTTAGGCAGTTAACATCAGCAAAATAACATTCTTGCTGTCTTGATATACACCAGTGCTAACAGCTCCTGTTTTTAATAGGCTTCAGAGCACTTCCCTAAGTTGCTTTGAACAGTTTGCATGGTGCTGCTCTGTCTTATGTCACTGTTTTAACTCCGAGCAAGTATTCCCACTGCATATCATCTACCTCTGCATCTAAATCAAATTCCTGTCATCCAGAAGGAAAATTCAGGTGTTGCCAAAAAAAAGCTTATGGAAACATACGTACCGAGGACAGCTGTACTCCAAGTGCTGGCACAGTGCCTGTATGTACCAGGTTCCCTCCCTGGGACTTCTGTAGGAGACGTAATCCTGCAGGGTGGCCATGCCCAGGAGGAAGTCTGCCTCTGCAGGGATGCAGTCAAGCTGAAGCCTCGCATCTCGCTCTACAGAAGAATCTTCCTCTCCAGAATCTGTTTCAATGGCCACACCTTTATGGAAAGCATCACCTTGACAGGCCTGAATAAAAAAAACTTTTGGTTTTCCAGCAAGTGAACTGCAATTCTGTGCAGTGAAAGAAGTGGTCAGTTCCCTGATAGGTACTTCCTGCCCATCAACACCATATATAATGCCTTTTTTCCCATGAGACAGGATACAGCAAACAAAACAGTCCTTGTCCTCGTGGTCTGCACTCTGGAAGATGTTCACAGTCTCACGGATTTCTTCTGCAGTGAGGTCTCTATATTCTTCTACTCTAAAATGAAGCTTGCTAAAGACATTCCTCAGAGCCGCTGGAAAGCAAAGAGAAGGGAAATTTGAGACATTTCATTATATGAAAGTTGGACTCTGCAACTGCAGATTGCATTTCTAGACATAATTGGTCATCTGCTACATCCACACAGCTGTCGCCGCAAGCCCCCAGCCAGGTAATAATTAGCATTGACTCCATGATTGCAGAAGGGTGATCAACTGCTTTATTATATCATCCTATACTATATTATACTAATTAAGAAACTCCGTAACCCTTACAACCAGTCCGATACAGCTTTGACCTAATTGATAAATCAATCCAAACACCATCCAGTGTCCAATTAAGAAATCACCCTTTGGTAAGCAAATCCCCATGACACATTCCACATGTTCACAACAGCAGGTGCACCAAATGGAGATAAGAATTGTTTCTCATTATTTTCTCTGATTTTCTCACAGCCTTCCCCAGGAAAATGCCTGGGAACGTCTATGCCTGCTCTCTGTGGCCAGAGAGCTGCTGCCACACATATGCTCCTGGTCTGAAAATACTCTAGTAGTCCAATCACTGATCATATCTCTACTGCATTCCCTTAACTGTCATTAAAAGGTTTTCTTGCATATTTCTACATATTTTATAATTAGTATGTGTAAGGCTGATGTAAAGCTAGCCTAGCTTGTAAAGTCCAGGCTCAGGGTGCTGCTTAAGGTTTCAGTTAACTCACTAAAACTGAAAAATGCAAGTGAATTGTTCAGTGTCAGGCACTAAAAACTCGATGAGTTGATTAGGACTTGTCAGCACAGTGAACAGAGCCAACTGAGCCACTACAACAAAAGTAATCCTAGAAAGGGAAGACTGAAATTCAGACCTTTACAAAGAGAAACAAGATTTCTATTTTTAAAGATTCACAAACTCATCTTTAACATTCACTGTACCTGCATCCATGTCTGTCCCATTCCGATCCTTCATGTGTTTGTGTTGCAGCACTCCTTCCCTAGCTTTTGCAAAATTATGATTATTCAGGATCAGGCATACTCCACAGGGTCGGCTGGTCATTTTGTAAGCTTCTAGCAGCTGAAAAGGAAGACTGGTGAAACTCCTGCGCTCTCCTCCAAGTGCTCCTTAGCTGTTGCGAGTGGCAGAACAGGGTACAGAGCCAGCTGGCCTCCTCTCCAGGCAGCTCTCTCTCAACAGCTTTGCTCCCAGGGCCTGGCAAGTACCCTGCCCCACTGCCTTTGGCAGTCTGTGCAGGACACCACCCTGCTGGACAATCAAATCAGGCTCAGCCCACACAAGGTGCTCTGTTCACTCATATCTCAGTGCCAAACCAACTGCCAACTGCCTCATTCCTGGTACCATGAACTCAGTCTACCTTGCTACTCTTGCAGATGTTTCTGAAGCACAACACTGCAGCAGCTGTGACACAGCTTCAGAATAAAGGATGCAGAGATGTGCATTTTTCTTTTTATAGACAGTGCTTCTAACAGCTGGTCTTAGAACAACTGTTCACTTCGTGGAGGGGTGAGTTCTTCTAAGGCCAAATGATGATGTTTCTAAGAAATAAATTAACTTACCTGGGAAGAGTCATTAAAACTGCCAGGAGGACCAGGTGCTACAGATGACAGCAGATGTCTTTCAGGGCATCCTGTGCTGCCCCTCTGTTCCTCTGTGATGAGCATCCCTTCTTGGCCTGCAAAGCATTCATGATCAGTCCTGTACAATACCTATACATCACTTCAAGAAGAGGCTGTTTTGTTGTTTTACCGAACAGCTTTAATCCATCTTCAATTCTGTTCCACAGGCTGATGTTAATTTTTTCACAGAGACTCTTCAGCATACTTAGGTTGTCTTTCCCCAGAAGGCCCTTCTTCTCCATCTCAGTGAGAATGTCAAGCATTGTCTGGGTAATCAGAAAGGCAGTTTGCTCTTAGGGCACCTCCATGCTGCCACTGGGAGTGAAGCTGCAGCATGTGCACCTAAAGCTTCAATGTAGTGACAGCACATGTGACCCACAGTCAATCCAGCTAACTGGGAGCTCAGGTGAGACCTCAGCTGAGCCAGTTAATCCTAGTTCAACAAAACCTACAAGTACTGTTAAGTACCAACATCTTCTCAAAACATACTAATTTCCTTTCTGTAGCTCAGAGGTGCCATGATCTACTTAAGATCCAACCCAGGGCATCTAACAGTGGTCATACAGGAATACGTAGCAAGATTTTTAATGCTTTCATTCAACTTTCAGTGGCTATTGTGCATTCAGCTGAAACAGAAGAATCACTGCAGTGACCATCTCAAGCACTGGCAAAAAGGTTTTTCTGTCCCTCGGGGCCCTTTTGCTTCAGATGCAAAAGGGGACCCAACATACAGAAACTCACCAGTGAGTAGCAAAGCATAGTGGTCACCCCAAGAATTTACTATAACAGCTCTCACAGTCTCCCCTCTATGAAAAGAAGAAAAATCCTCAAAACTTTTATTAGACAGAACAAAGTACCAGGGAGTCAGAACTCCAGGCGGGGACAGCATAAAAGCACTGGATCTCCTGCAAGACTACTTGTAAATTCCAACTCATTTGACTTAGCCTTGAGAAGAATCTGCTGCTTAGATCTGTATTTCCTGCATTTTAAAAAAACATCATAAAATAATATTCACAGTGGATCACCTTCTATATTTGATAATGACTGAGAAAGAAAAAAAAAAGTCTGTTGGGCAAGATAAGTAAATGTGCTCATCAGTTTTTTGCTGATTAAGGCCACTGAGTACCCTGAGTCCCCTGTGTTGCTTGGATGCGATGGCCTCAGTGCCTGGCACAGCTGGCTGTGACACTGCTGCAAAAGCTGTGCCCGACACCAGCACAACCAAGTCCCATATGCACTCAGGGGCACCCTTTTTCTTGTGGTGTTTTCATCTTAAGAGTGACACCATAAAGAAGAGTGAAGCTCACTCACCCATGAGCAACTCAATTGCCTCTATGGATTATAATTTTTTTAAAGTATTAAAGAGATACTTACAGTCTCACGGATTAGCTTGCTTTTTGGCAATTCATTGACCAAAAGTAACTTGAAAGACATCAGCTCATTTTCAGTGACATCTTCAAACAGCTGAAAGAGCAAGTGTCTAGAAAAAGAAGTAGAGGACGTTGTTTCATTGTGTTTCCAAGCACAGCTTAACTCCGTACTACCGTACCGCTCTTGTCTACTGTCGCCCCAGCACACTATCCCATTTTTTCCCGTTTTAGACGGAGGACACAAGGCCCAGGGCCGCCTGAAGCCAAACCCTTCAGCCCGGTGTTGAGAGGTGACGGCTGTCCCGGACAGAATGAGGCGGGCAGCCGCGCCAGCCCAGCCCGGCGCCCTCACCCACCTGAAGGGCGGCACCCGCGCCCCGCCCGGCGCCCGCAGCTCCCTCTCCACCTGCTCCTGGCTGGAGCCCAGGTGGGAAACCAGGAGGTCGATCCGCCCGATGCGGTAGAGCAGCTCCCTGAGGAAGGCCAGGTTCCCCGCCTCCAGCAAGACCTTCTCCTGCAGCGCTTCGAACAAGTCGTACGGGCTCCGGACGGCTTCCAGCCTCCCCCTGGGGAGATGGTCCCGGCTGAGGAACTTCAGCGCCGCCAGCTCGGCCCGGTCCAGCTCGTCGCTGACGGCCAGCAGCAGCTCCCGGGGCAGCTCCATGGCCGCGCCACAGCCGCGCACAACGGAGGGCGGGGCGCGACCTGGGGCGGCGCTTCCCTCTGGATTTAAACTTCCGGAACGAAACACCCCGCAGTTCCTGTGGGGAGCGGCGCGTCTTGGGCCTTGTCTGTTCACAATTCCGCCCGTTCTTGAGCCTATTCTTGAGCAAACCGAACCGGCTAGTGCGGATGCAAAGGTCTCCCTCTGCCCGGGCTTTTCCTGCCGAGAGTTGCCTCTCTCTGGTTGCTAGGCCAAACCACTGCGATTTTAATACAAGGAGACGGAAGCTTTTATAACATCACTGATGCGCCTTCCTCCTTGCAAGCCTCCTGGGCTGCTGTCAGAAAAGGCAGCACGCTCCCTGCAGGTGTTCGGCCCCTAACAGCCACCAGCCATGGAAAATAGCTCCCTTCCCGGCCGTCCTACATCTACTCAAGACAGTTCCACAACAGGAGCAGGCAGTGCGGTGTGGTGAAGGGCCCTGGGATGCTGCACCACCTCCACTTCGCTTTCTAGTGCAGCAGCATGGATAGATGGTATTTCACAACAGGAAGGGAGAGATTTTACCAACTGGAATTTCATCCTTCTGAAGATGAACCTTAACACCTTAATGCTCACTTTGAGCCAGAGAGCAACCCTCAGCACATCCATACTGTCCAATAAAGAACCAGTGTTCTTGCACTGATTTGAAACCAGCATCCCTTTCTTACCCAAAAATCCAGTAAAAAACACTTTAACAATATATGAAACAGAAATCTCTATATTGTTATCCTAGAAGTGCCTTATCAATGTTCAAAATCCTATGCAAGATATTTGGTTACGATATGCATGGCAAATTGGGTCAAAGGTGGAAGGAATCCAAAAAGCAAGGCACTTTTCAACAGGCCATAAGCTGACCTCTCCTCAAGACATGTTAGAACAAGATCTTCCTATCTTGTTCTAAGGATGTATGGATCCATCTTTGCACTCACGTACCTAGACAAATCAGGCCTAAACACAAAGTGGCTACACATATAAAACTAATAGAACTAAGAAGACTTAGGCCAAGATCAGGAAATGTGTCCAGGATAACATTCCACATAGCTAGGAATGTATGGTTGGCATTCACAAGAGCCAGCCACATTTGTGGCCCAGGGAGTTCCAGTGGCTGTCAAAAACAGAACAGAGTAACAAGCAAAGGCATACTTACAGAAAGAACACTCAGAAATTAATGAATTCCCAAAGATCTCACTTATATTTCTTAGCACATTGCAAAGAAGTCATTGCAGATTAAACATGCCATTCTCTGTTCATCATTTGAAATATCTCTAGTTGAAAAGAGGCAGATTTGAATAATTTCTCAGAGAATGTGCCCACCTTTTTTAGGGGTCAGAATAAAAAGGCTGAACACTCAACACTACTGTTAAACTGAAAGAATAGGTAGCAAACGTGAATGACTGGGCAAGGACTCATGCCCCTGGACAGCATTATTTCTTCTTTAGCTAACAGTCCTCCCCAACTCTTGTAAATGTTTTCCTTTTCAAATAGCACCACTCTGATCTTGCCTGTGCTCAGTTTAAGTCTGCAGGACTTCAACTTACCAGCTTTTCTTTCCTACCAGACTTCTGGCTCCACATTCTGGTGGCAGTGCCTCTGCTGTCTGAAAACAAAATAGAATTAAGTGCCAGGCTTTTGACTGGATTTGGCCTCCCAGCCATGAGCTTGGAGGAAAGAAAAGGCACAGTATAAAACAAAGCTGAGGGCCTTCACAGAGAAAAAGTAATTGCCCCTCACTGTTGCTAGCTTGTACTAGAGAGAAAAAACAGTCAAGAAGTTGCAGAACCAACTTCCTTCTTACCACTCAGCTCTGTGGGTGGGACACAAATCCGTGCAAAAACCCACCAGCCACATTTGGCTCAGAACTGCAAAATTCAAAGTGTGTTTTCTCCTTGCCTGATTGCTGCATGACCTACATATAAATTCACAGTATGGCTGTTCTGTGATTCTTTAAAGATTTTGATGGGGTTTTCTCTTCCTCCTAGTAGGTCTTCATCCACAAGTGATCATGGTAAACTGTGGAGGTAGCTGGAATTTAATAGGCATAGGGTGTGACTGATCAGCACCCTCTATAGCCCTGTGCCTGCCCCCCCTCCTCCAGTGGAGGACAGCTCAGAAGAGGACAAAAAACCACACCATCTCAGGGAAGAACAGATAATAAAGAAAGTCCAACTTACCTCAACACCAGGATTGGAGAGTGACCTTAGTTTTAGAGGAGACATTTGCACCTGTGGATCATCAGGTACCCCAAGACAATTAACAAGGAATAATGTCTTCCTGAGCAAGCCAGACCACCATGGAGGGTGTGGATATGTGGCTCAACCCAAACCAAAATATAAGTATAAAACCTGGACAACTGATAAAACATTTAAGCTTTGAAAAGAGCAATGGGCTTGAGCTGGCTTCCACCCATGTTCCACCATGACTGGGAATGTCCAGGGTCATGACAGATAGCATACCTATGTAGGTGTCTTACCCTACCAAATCAAAATCCCGTGTATCCCCAAAGATACCAAATAATTAAATTTGATATCCAATTCCTTCTTATGTAAAATAGCTGAAATACCTTGGTCTGAGTATATTGAACTCTGACACAGAAATATGAGAAACAGAAATGCTGCAGATGTGCAACTTCACTTCTGCAGCAGCTGCCACCTTCCAGCAAGTTTCTCACAGAGGAAGCAGTTACTGAATGGCCCTACTGGCATCAGCTGCCACTATCATGACAGTCCTGAATTTATTCTTTCCTACCATCTCTCCAGCTGCTGCCCCTCAGGGTGGCTGCCAACAAACACTCCAACAAAAGTAAAATTACTTCTGTGGGGTAAAAGTGTTTGTCATGCTGACTGTCCCTCAGAAAGCTCATCCAAGAGAGGAACACACCACAAACTGAGGTGATATAAAAACCAAGAGAATTTATTCTAACAGAAACACAATTACAGAGCTTCCTTTCAGTATTCCACAGTCATTCAAGACACACTTTGCCCTGAGTGCTCTGAGAAATAGCGAAGTGAGAACCTTTATTATCATACTACGACACGAAATAATTCACACATTCACGCTAGATGTAAAAGAGAGAGAAGAGGAAGTTTTATTTCTGATCTCGCAATATATAGAATTCTAAAAGTGACAGTGGATTGGAAGATTAAATTGGTACCTCTCTAATCACACTGGTCAAACTAATGGTCTATCAATTCTCTCCTCCCACAGAGAAGAATGTAACACAATCACTATTTACATGACAGTGTGTGAGAAACTTTAGTAGAAATATACAAACATCAGAAAGTACAGAAAACTTTTAAAAGAACTTTAAAACTTTTAAAAGAACAGGGAGACACCTTTATTATTGAAAAAGTTATACAGATGGGCTGCTTATTCAAGTAAATGATTGACATAAAGCAAACCAAATATTTAGAAGAAAAGAACCAAACTAACATAATCATGGGGGTTTGGTCCTTCTGGAGCAGGATGTTATTTTCCAAGAACATTTATAGCTTCCAAAGACAGACAATGGTTCACCTCTGGGTAAGGCAGTTACACATGCTGCTTGGGAATGGATCCAGCTTTCTGAATCTGTTCTTTTTTTGCAGATTTTAGGGACTTAACTCAGACACAAATGGGACTTCATTGACATTTCCAATAACTTCTACAGTACTACTTGAAAGTCCTTTCTCACTTGAAACCCAGACTGAACATACTCCACTGCTTCTGCAGGATAAGAAGCCTGATGATCTGTGATTTTCCACAGCCTTACCCGACCGCTACAGATCCAGGTGTTGAAGACTGATTTAATATGGATGTTGGAAAATTTAGGTCCTATGCCTCCTTAAAGGGCTGGGGCTACTACATAGATCCAGATAATTTCTCATGTAAATTCTCTTCCCTGTCAAAGCCCACATGTCATTCAAGTGTATTCTTACTTGTCTGCTTTTCATTGTGGAACTTCAAAGATCAGTCGCTTCAGTAGTGTTGATGTTATCTTTGGCATCTGCTTAAATCCTTCTAATTCTTTTCTTGCCACTTCATCGTTCACTGCAGTCAGGATGTCTGTGAGATCCACATGCCTTGAACAAAAATGAAGAGACGTTACATTGAAACACATGGTACTTGCAGCTCGGCCAGGAAGGTGATGTGTGTTTGCCCCAATAAAGTGGTATCCCAGGGAAGACTGGTATCTTCCTCACCCTATTGCCACTGAAATTGCACATTCCACTGAATAACCAGAGAATTCAGTGTGTTTGGGGGAAATAAAAGCAAGCTTCATGTAGCATTGCTCTGGTTACAGCCAGAAGAGGTCGCGAAGATGAAACAAACCTATACATTCTCCACCTCTTCTTCTGGACGCCATATTTTCTAAATGAAATTTATGAGGGGATAGGTGGGAGGCAACAATGAAAATTTTGCCTGCAAAACACTGGGGTTTTTTTTCTTTGTAATCACTCAACAATTTCACCTCTAATCAGGTATCACTGGAAAAAAAAAATTTATTAGTCAAAAAATGTTAAAAAACACACATATACACACCTGTTTGTGTGCAACATTGCAGCATTATAACATGGTTTTATCACAAGAAAACCAGGGGAAGTCACTTATACTTTGGCTTATCTGTAAAAGACTAACAGTGCCCAATTTCAAAATAAATACTGTTCTCCACTGTCCTGAATGGGAAAAGCATTAATTGCACAAATGCAAACCACTGTGTTTCAGCACAGCATGCTTAAGTATGCGCATCTGCAAAACTCTAAAAGTACAAGAATTAGAAATAGTACTTACAGTGGGCAAAGCAACTCCATCTTCTCACAGAGGGATTGAATGTAAACACTGCCAGTCTCACGGTTGCGGTAGGCCAAGCAGTCCTCCACTGTAGCCATGCCAATCAGAATATCAGCCTTATCAGGAATGGAAGTCAAAGGACTAGCATCCACCTCAAGATGTCCAGAAGAGTCTGATTCTACTGCAACAGATGGATGACGTTCAGTGCCTTGGCAAGCCTGGATGATAAACACCTTGGGTTTACCAGCAAGAGACGGACAATTAGTTCCAGTGAAGCAGGAGACTAAATCTTCAATATTTACGCACTCATCATCAACACCTTTTATTTTGTCTTTTTCACCATGGGAGAAAATGAAGCAAACAAAACAGTCCATATTTCTATGATCTTTCTTGCTGTATTCTTTAACTGTCTCATATATTTTTTTTCCTTCTAGATCCATGTACTCAGATGTCTCAAACTGAAGCCACTTAAAGACCCTCTTCACAGCCTCTGGGGAAAAAATCAGAAGGAATTTGTTAAACATACACAGTGACAAGGAAGATGCTGAAAGATGCTACACAAATACAGTGTCTGTGTAGTAG
Source organism: Vidua chalybeata (assembly GCF_026979565.1). Lineage (NCBI taxonomy): Eukaryota > Metazoa > Chordata > Aves > Passeriformes > Viduidae > Vidua > Vidua chalybeata. The sequence goes on along the minus strand of NC_071536.1, from coordinate 12,196,182 downwards.
ATCAGATATTAGCAGAAGTATTCAGATCCCACCAGTAAAATCACCTGACTGGCTCTTAGCCTGCCAGATCCTATTAGAAAAACCCAAATGCCTAATTTGCCTAATTTTATTTTTTTTAAACACAACTGGGTTAAGTATCATGCTGTCTAAAACAAAAACAGGTTTCAGATTCTATGTTGTATTGGTACAAATTAGTGAAGTTTACTGTGTTAAAGCAAGCTTTGACTATGCATTGCATAGTAGTCTCAGATGCCCAAGAACAGCACTTGGCAAGTTAAAGTGCCACCTCTTTAGAATGACAAGTTATGTCACTCTCAAATGAAGTAGGTCCCTCATTCTGTGTGAGTGGTTGATGCAGCAAGAAGGGAATCAGAATAACCTGCTCACAAATGCTATGAAGACTTCTCAGCAAATGGTGGCCTAATTGTTGTGTGGGCAGAGAGGAAGTAGCTGGGAAGAAAGCAGCTTGTAAATGGGCTGGATGGAGTTAAAATATCTGTGACATGTCCTTTCAGGAATCTGACTTTACTTTTTTACTCTTGTTTATCTTAAACGTGATTGCAGAAATACTGGCTTTAAGGAAAGTTACAGAGCATTTATTTGATCATTGAAGAGAATTTGAGGACTTAAAATATTTTTCCATGATAGGTAAGAACTGAAAACAGTCAAAATTGGGAAGGTGTAATAATAATCACTTTTTCTCTAGTTGTACATATAAACAATTAAGACAATGCCTTTTTCCTAGAACAAAAAGTAGATCCATCTTTAATCCACCAGCTAAATGTTGAAAGTTACATATTTCCAATTGGCACAGTGACTGTCACTCCAGTCTCTGGAGAAAAAGGAGTACCATGGACATGATTCTTCTTCACAGAAAAGATTAGATAATTGTTTTCAAGAATTATCAGAGAAAAAAACCCAAATCACTAATTTGATTTAAAAAGTACTTACCTCCATCTTGCAATGTCCCCTCTCTATTGTAACGTGGATTTTTAAAAATGTGGTTGTTAAGAATTAAGCAGTAACCATGGGGGTTATTTTTCATCTTATATGTTTTCCCATGCTGCAGAAACAAAAAAGAAAAAAACCAAAACAGGTAGGAAAGCAGAGCCAAGCATTCAAAAGAGAAATACACTATATACAGATTGCTAGTCCATCATTATCTAAGCACAAAAGAAAATCACAAAGGCCAAGAAACAAGAAAGGAAAAGCCTAAGGATACAATTTAGCTACAGAGGAGAGGAATCTGCTTTGTCTCCCTGAACCCCTCCTCCTCTCTCTCTTCGGTCAGGATATGACTTTGACATGGGAGAAAGGATCCAGAAACATAAATTTCCATATGCACAGGAAAAGTTCCTGCACCCCACCATTTCCTCTCAGGGTCCTTGTGAAATTCCAGTGAGGTAGGGGGTTCTGCTAGTCCCTTCACCTCTGTCTAGGGGTATCCTGGCCAGGACTTTAATGTCCCAGGCTCCATTATCATTAAGATTGGTTTCTTCACTCAACTGTTTGCTCATATCTTGCTTAAAAGGTTGCTGACAACCAGGTCCCCACAAAGAAGGCTCGGTCTTGTTTGGAAAACAGGAATTGTTCCAAAGCCTATCCCTGTATCTTGGCTGTTCCACCTGCTTAGTGTTATGAATTTATGCTCCCTCTCCCAGGAAATGGATAAATACTTTAAAGGTACTCTTGAGGTATTTCTCACCCATTTTGCTGCCTCCCCCTCTGCTCCTTGTTCCTCTGGATGTGCAGACACACACGCAGGATAGCGGACTTCTTCCCTAGAATAATTTTCTAAGAAGGAGAAGATAAACAAAACATTTTAAAACTACAAGGATAAATCTTACACTGTGCATATTTCAACACTCAAAAAGCCAGAACAAGGAGTGAGGTGGAGGGGGTTTTCACACCAGTGAGACACCAGCATTTTGTAGAGCTGGGCCAAGCTTGGCTCCAGTTTCACAGACTACTGGTTGTTATAGAAGCCATGCAGGGCTTTGCTCCATTGCTTCTCTGCTCCTCTGCTCTTTTACTGGTAGCAAGATACAAATAATAAAAGGTTGAATGTGAGTAGTCATCCCAGGCAAGCCATTCACCAGCCTCTCAACTGTGGGATATATAAATGAAAGAGGATAACCATTTTTGTACAATAGTACAAAATGCTGGTCTATTTACTTCTGAGGCTACTGTCCCTTCTCCAGAGAACTTTGTGTGAGTGGATGCAAGGATGCAAAATACCAGCATAATGAAAGACCTCCGCAGAGCACTTATTTGAATACAACTTTCTGAAAAAAGTTAAGAAATCATCAAATCCATGACTCTAACCAAGGAAACAAAATCACAGTACTCATTTTACAAATTACAAAAACGTTTAAATGAAATTTAATTGTCAGGGCAACAAGCTCAACAACATTCTTTTTTTCTACTTATCAAGAGGACAAAATAATAACAATACTACTAGAAAGCCATTCCCCAACACAGGACTTGCTTGGCAATAGTCTCCCTTGACAATTATCTTCTGCACTTTTAGAGACACCAGCAGAGGACAGCAGCACAAAGACATGCAGGGAGAACTACGTGGTAGCTCTGCAGGGTACTGCATGGACTTTTTAAATGTATCTGAGGAAACTCAACGACCTGGTTGTTCAGAAGGAAGTTGTTATTGACTGAGACATCCTGTTTCCCAAAGGAACACCCAGTTGCGGTGCTAGAAGGCACCACCTCAGCTGCAACAGCCAGGATATAATGAAGCCCTTAAAATTTCCCATCTGGTTACAGAAAGTTACACTTTAGCCAAGTGACTGGTTTTCAGGGCTTCCCTTTGACCAAGAGCAAGGCGCCTGGCTAACAGAAGATAGTGCTGATATCTCCCAACACAAGTTTCCCTAAGGCACCTGTTATTTCCCGTCTCTCGCAGTGACTTGGAAGTTATGCTGGTCCAAAACCAGCACCACACTTTTTCCCAAACAGATAAATTGCATTTAAGACAGAGAGAAGGCAGAAGAAGGCCATTTACAAGTGACAGAACATACTTCAAGGACAGATACAAGAATCCGTGATGGGATAATGAAGTAGCAGAAAACTTCAGAAATCAGAGTTCTCCAGAGCTGTTCTGCCTTTCCTAGGGTACCATAAGGTGTCTCCCTTATCACTGGACTTCTAAGATGCCAAGGATGGAGCCATAAAACCCACAAAAGACCCCAGATCAGTTCTTAAACAGCTTAAATAAATTTACCTTTTCCTTCATAGGCATCAATTTTTTTCTTTATGTCAGGTCTAAATCTCTGTAATATATCTTTCAGCATTGTCATGTCATCTTCTTTAATTATCCCATTTATTTCCATTTCCAGAAGGACCTGCAACATTGACTGGTAAAACAAAAACACATAACCCAAACTCATCCAGTGACCTTTGATAACTGCAGTATCAGGCAGCTCTGCAACAGTGCAGAAGACAACATCCTCATTCCCAGAGATGGACCAGCTAAAGACTTATTACTTTTTCCTCCAAAAGTCATTAAAGCAAGGGTCAAGATGCAATGCAACTAAATAAACCCATCTTCACTAAGGTTAAAGCAGGACTATTAGAAATTGCCTATAACTAGGCTATCCTGCTTTGTTTCAGCAGTACATAGCACTGATGAGGATAACATAACATCCTGTTGTGCATTTGTGTTTTGATGAAGTGCTGCTCAGTCCTTTAGCTATGCCATTTTCCATTTTCTATCACAGAAAAGCTTGTCAGCACTAATTTTGTTTATTAAAGCTCAATTGTCTACCAAGTTAGAGATAAATCTGCTAATTTTCCTCTACATGCCACAATATAAATAGGACTCCTATGGAAGGTTCTTAATAATACCAAGCATTTTTATAACACAGTTCATTACCAATATTAAACTAGCTCACCCAACCTCTCAATACTTTTGGAGGAAAGTTAACAATATGCTGTTACTCCAAATCATAATAAAGAAGAAAATTTACCCATTGACACACAAAGATTTGTGGTTCAACTCACATTAGAACTCGATTTTCTGTCTCCAAAACATTGTTTTTCCTTTAGTGAGCATCACTCTTCTTAGGTATAGCATATGTCTTATAAAGACATTTGTCTTATAAATGCCAAACAAAGATTAAAGGAAGAGCATGATGGATTTTGCAAGAAGATAAGATTAAAGAGACAGGTTGTGGAGAGATAATAGAATCAGGAGAGAAAAAAAGGCAAAGATACAATGCAAAAAAATAAGGATCCATTCTTTCACACAGCAGCTATTAGTTAACATCACAATTCTTTCAAACCAGATTTTCATGAGAGCAGACTGCTTTCTCTTTCCTCCCTTCTTACAAGAACTAGAGGACTCTGAACTAGCCTTGCAAAAAACTTCTCTAGACCACTTTTCATACAGCATTTTCCTGGAGCTTGTTCTTTGGTAATTGTTTTTGGAGCAGGAACTTCACACTTCTGACATCTTCTGAAGTCAAGTCCTCTGCAATTCCATACAGCAGTTGCCTGACAATAAACAATAGAGAGACCTTCAAGAAAGAAGTAAACACCACAATTAAACATTTGAACTGCAAAATGTAAAACTCACAATGGCAGGAATTCATGTGTAATAAACACATTTATGCTGGGATATTCACAAGACAACAGTGCAGACAGAAAAGACAGTTGACACTGAACTGTTGCATTGTGCATGCTCCTGTGTTTACCTGTAAGCTGACACCTGTGCCCTGTCCGGGAGCTGCAGCTCTCTCTCCATCTCCTCCCGGCTGCAGCCCAGGTGGGTAGTGAGGAGGTCAATCCGATGGATCCGGTAGAGCAGCTCCTTCAGGAAGAACAGGTTCCCTGCCCCGATCTTGTCTTTCTCCTGCAGCACTTCAAAGAAGGCTTTGGGCTCATGGATGGCTTCCAGCTTCCTCCTGGAGACATGGTCCAGGCTGAGGAATTTAAGAGCTGACAGTTCCTCTGTCACCAAAGCCTCAGAAATTTCAAAAAGCAGTTTGCGGAAGTCTGTACTCATTTCACATCAGGATTTGGATCTAAACACAAACAGCAGTTGATTTCATTTGTCAGTAAGACTAGTGCAACAACATGATTTCTATAAGCGGTATCACATCGTGTAGAATAGCCCAAAATAAATACATGCAATCAGAAGTATTTCAATAGAGAGAGGCTGTCTTGCTGTCATAGCTTTGATGCTTAGCTCCTTCAGTTTTCTGGACTTAACAAAGGATATTGAAACCTCTCTACTAAGTGACATTAGCAGAGAAAATCACAGATCATTCTTGCTTCCTATGGTGTGTCTAGACAGTGGGAAGTACCAATGTACAAGATGTACAATCCTGGCAGGCTGCTGCTGGTTTTCTTTGAGTTTGGGTTTTTTTGAAGTTTGATACCATTTGGGAGAAACAGCCACTTGCCAGTCTGAAATATAGACTGTGTAATAAATGAGACTGCCAAATTTTACACCCAAAGCACCTCTTCCTGTTTTGGTTCATCTGCATCAAGTAAAACTCAGTTCCCAGCTCTCAATTAATTTACAACATTAAAAGCAAATACAGATCATGTCAACCCCCCGCTTTTAAAAAGGCCAGAAGAATTCTTATCAAACTGTTTCACTGAGCACGGAATAACACCTCCCTTCTCCTCCACTTTCTCCACCAGCTTTAGAAATATTAAACTAGGCTTATGGATTCAACTTTTGAGCACAAAGGGAAGTTAGAAAATACCAAGCCTTCCAGCTATCTCCCCGGACACTTAAGGGATCTGCGTCCACTGATGTGGCAACCCCATGGCATGTTGGTGTCTGTTATAAACTCTTGTCAAGCTGAACAAAGACACCGGACGTGTCAGGAGCTCTCATTGTTTGATTGTACCATCTTCTTAACTGCGGCCACCAGCCCAATATTTAAACTCAAAAGGTATTATCTAACCTGCCCTTAAATTTATACAATACACTCCCACAAGAGGGGAGGCTAACAAGCCCTTAATTTTGAACAGTACACTTCACAACTCCCAGAACAAACTCCTCAAAAGGTGCTGGCTCCCGAGCCACAAAAATCTCCACAAGCTCCTCCCTCCCACAGCAAACTTCAGAATGGAATATGGGGTAAAATATTCTAGCTCTGCAAGCCAAGAAAGAGAAGAAAGCAAAGAATATCCCCAGCCCCTAGATTCTGTGTTGATGCTGCCACATGGATAGTCTGGAGATGGAGAGAGAACAGAGAGGGCATAAAGGGGGGGAGGGCATGTGTGCCCAGTCTGCCCGATCTGTGTCCTGCTGGAGTTAACCTGGTGCGTGCCCATTATCTAAATTAGACTTGTGTGTTTTGTTCACGTGTGCACAGGCAGCCTTTCCCCAGGAAATGAGCCGGGCTGCGGGATGGAGCATGAGTCTCAGGGAGGAGCAGGAAGTTGGCTCAGCACAGCGCTGCCCCACTGCCTCAGGACTTTCTCCCCTGATCACACCTCTCCTGTAGCAATGTTCAGAATGCTTGAGATAAATCAGCCTACAGCTAGAACTTAAAGGTTCTGTCTCCACTTCCTTCTAGTAAGAGACCCGTTTGCCACTTTACTTTCTCTGCCCTAGTGTCAGACACCTGGGAATCTCTGAAGAGAAACTATATAAATGTATTCAGAAGAGGTCTCTTGTCTTATAGACACTGGCAGTGGGAGACAGAAAAGTCAACAATGACAAAAGAGAATTTCCTACTCCTACACTACTGGAATACTGCAATCCATTTTACTTACTGCTACTGCAAATGTTTCAATAACAAGGTAGCCCAGCTGGAAACTGGAAATAATAACTGGAAATAATAATTAGCAGGCAATAGTATTCAGCTGTCCTCCAAGGACCACTCTATAGCAAAGGAACTTTTTGTGGCATGCCTTTGCTCATCATTGTGTGGGTTAGCCAGAGTGAATGTACAACCGAATCTAGTAAATGTACAACTGAATCTTAAACCTTTGCATTTCAAGCAAACTGATAAAACAGTGAAACGTGTGACACAGCATATACAATTTGTGTTCTGCCCCAAAATACTGTTTTCTTTAAATCCACTCAAACCAAACTTTTAAACAGGCAAGGATCCATATCCTTCAGCCCATATAAACCAGTAGTATTTGAATGTGCTTAACCTCAATGATTACCTGATTTTATATTTCTATAACCACAGAGGAAAGAATATTTTCTTGGTAGGTAGTTATGAAGTTATCTTCTTTCTCACATAAATCATGCCTTTCATTTAAGATACAAGAGATATTGCTTATAAAAGCAAATCTTTCTTGTAAAGAGAATTTTCATTTTATTTCTCAAAGGCTGTAAGTTTCAAACCCATCAACTAATTCCGGTTAGAAGAGATGTGCCACCTACATGTTACATTTAAACCTGTCTGTAATTACAGGGAGCACAATTAAAACAATATTTAACTGCCACTTTTTCTCCCAGTTTGCTAACTTAAAGACACAACTGATACAAGTAAAAATAATATTAATTGTAGTTGTAATTTAAAATCACTTACATGGGAGAAAACTCTGAAGAAAGTGAGACAGCCAGTCTCTAAAGTTCCAGAAAAAGTCTGCTCTTTTCACAACACAGTATTGTCACAGACTTCCAAGAAATATGTTACAATGGAATAAAATGCTAATAAAGTAGGAGATCCTTACTTCAGCTACTTCCATTTTCAGAGAACTAGTTATTACAGAACTTGTGAGAAAAAAATGGTAAACAAGCCATGAAGTAATCAGGTTTTGCTCTTGTTTTATGGCAACAACTAAGGAGCATACCTAGTGCTTTCTAGCATAGAGCACAGCTCAAAGCACGTTTGCTTTCATACACAAATTCTAATTAAAACACAGTGAGAGATGGCTGAATCTATATATTTTCATTTAAAATATCTGAGTCCCACTGCCCTGCTGTGTCACCAGATCTGCCATGACTTACCCCCTTTCTCTGAAGTCCCTTTCCAACTCACCCCAGTTTATTTTTAACAGGAAGATATTTTTTAAATTTAGAAAAAAGCCAACTATTAGCATTGAATTCCGTAGCAGCACTCAGTAAACAAAGGGAAGTCAACAACTGAACATTATTCTGAACTGATTTATGTAATATACTTCCCCATTTAGAGGAGAATTTGAATATAATTAACTTCTTACATCTTTGCTCTCTTTAAAGTAAAGAACTTAGCCTTCAATGGAAAGGTTCCCAGCATGCAAATCACTGGCATTTTCCATGCAGCAGGAAACAATACAGCACTCAGTATGGCTACCAGACTATCAGCAGACCCTCATGGCAGCATTATGAAGAGAGTTAGAGTGCTGACATTTTCTAAAATTTTGCTAAAATTTTAAAAAATTTTGTTAAAACAGTCATTCATGGATTTCAACCTATCTTTACAAACACAAAACTATACCATACCCATTGATAGAGGAGGTGTACAAATTCCTTCCAAAAGGCACACTCTAGTAACAGATCAGAAAACCTTGTTTCACTGGCAGGAATTGCACTATCATCCAAAGGGCGGGAACAGCACAGAGGAACACCACAAGTACTCTTTTATCTTCAGGTCCAAAATGTTTGTCTCCATGTCATTCCAAGTCTCAGCATCTCTTTCCCTCCATAATTTCTTCTGTGTCTTACCTGAACCAAGACTTCAGTTGCAGTCTGAAAGAGCCACCGTGCCGTGATATGCACTATGACAAAAAGATAATGGCTTCTCCTCTCAATCAGCAGTTTGAAGGTCCACCCACTATTAGTTTCACTTTTGATTTCTTCCTCTCTCACCCTTCCTGGAAATGTTACTGTACTTTTGTTAAATTAGTCTTCCTCATTTCCCTCGGCTCCCCTGCTCTCTGGTTTCCTCCAGAACTGCCTCAGTGACCCAATCTTTTCCTTGTACAGCCTGCCAAAAATTCATCTCCATAGAAAGGGTGATCTTGAGGAAGAAAAACTGCTGCAGCTCCTGCTTGCTCAGCAACTGTAGTGACTGTCGCCTGCACTGGCACAAGGCGGGACACACACAGCTCCTGCACAAAAATGACACAAGGGACAGGATACCAGGAAACTTGATTACCACTTTAAGATCATGACCTTGACAAGATAACAAGTTCCCCAGAAGACTTTTTACACTAGTTCCACTTAAATCTGACTATCCAGGGGCTGCACAAGATACAACCCTTCCTTAATTCTGTAGGTGGAGAACGTACACGTTCGTGGGTCTGTATGCTACCAGTAAGCCTCAACAGCAACTAACCACATTTGTTTGTTTGTGTTGGTGACCAGTTTCTTTCTGGCACAGCTCTGTATCACTGGAGTTACAGGAAAGGTGTACAGTGTGGACAGCAAGGGCTGATGAATACCTGAGCTGTAAAAAACTGACCCACTCTCCCCAAGAGTTTCAAACTTCCATCTCACAGCACCCTGCAGGAGATCACACAGAAATGCCCAAGTGGCTGGATGGCAGCTGCAGCTCCATTTCCAGCCTGCCCCACTTTGGGCTGGTGCTGGCAAGTACCACAGCATGCACGGAGGTATTACACTGTGCAGCCACATCAACACAGCCCTCGACACACAAAAGTGAAATACTCACTAAATAGTTCAAATCAGGGTACTTTAAACTTTGTTTAAACAAACTTCTTATTAGCAAGGGAGACTCTACCAGTCTTTCACACTTCACAAGGGTGGATCCCTCCCCCCTCGGAACTCAAGGCTCAGTACCTGCCTATGATTTCACTGGAGATTACTCAGTGGGCATTACCCAGTGATCACACAGGCAGAAGTTTCTACAGGAAAAGCAAGAGAGCATGATGGCATTCCCTGTCTACCAAATAAAAAATGAAAACAAGATCCCACAAAAAGTCAATGGTTACTCCAGACTGATAAAAATTCGTTTCCTAAACACACAAAATGAGTGCATCAAGTCTGAACAGTAACTACAAGCCAGAAACATCACAATTCCATCCCAGTGTTATATATTCCACTAAAAGGATGAAATATTTTTCTTATATGTGGCATAAATGTGACTTCCAAGTGTGGCAGCCATGCTAACTCAGAAGACTTAAAATGCAACAGGTATTAAAATGCAATACCACTTCATTATCATAAAGAGACCATCATGTTTTGGAAAACTGGCTGCATTTCAGTGCTCTGTATGATGCAAAACTCCCCTCCTAAAAAAAATGCAAGCTAGAAATTGCACCCAATAGCACTAGACAGTACTCTTTCCTATCTTCACCTTAAGGTATTGCTAATCATATAACAATGAGTATTTTGATGAAGTTTCACGTCAGCTTAAACCCTAAAGCAGTTAAAACCTCACTGATTCATGAAGCCCAACAAAGTGCAGGAATCAGTGAGAAACAAGGATAAACCCTTACCCCAGTACAAAATTTTTATCTTACCAAGCTCTTAAAAAGTATGAATTTAATGCAGTAAACATTAAACAGGAAAGACACAGGCATACGGAATAAGTGTTCATAACAAAACCACATGGCATTATTTCAGTTAAATCACAAAATTCTGTCAGCAGCTTAGTCCACAGAAGCCTTCACAAATTGGCTGCATTTTAGATGTTAAACCAGCAAATGATAATTGAAAAATGTAATGCTTAACAAAGTTAATCTGACTGGTGTATTTCACAGTATGCAAATCTTCTACCATAAATTTTCTCAGAGTTGATGGGGAAATAACAGTTCACAAAGTTTCACAGAGGGAATAATAAGCACCATTTTGGCTTTACTCAGTTTTGGAAAACTTCATTGTACATGAAGCTAGCCATTTGAGGACACTGTGGAACAAATTGCTGATTTCAGTTGGAAGCTGGTTCTTTATTAAGTTTACTGTAATTTTCATTAGAGATTGAAGAAATCCTTTTGCACTTACTACCTAAGGTTTTGTCTCTTCATTCCCACTTTTTTCTCTCTAGGAACATAGCTAGTGAATTTAGAAACAGGATTTAAAATTGTTAGCCTGCAAAATAAAACATGATGAGTCTAAACCAGACCATTAACAATCCTGGTTTAAATATGAAAGCTGACATGCAATCCCTATGCTGCAAGGAAAAACCAATTGTATCTCCAGCCTGTGCAGGTTCAAAAATGTTTAACATGAGTTAAACAGTGTAGTTTTTCCAACACTGGTAACTCTGAATATAGAGATGATGTAAATAGCTGGCACATTGATTGTTTTAATTGTGTCTCCTCCAGTTTCACAGTTTGTTTGACAAAAAATTTATAAGGCCTTGCATCAAAGCTAACAGATCCTCAGGGTTTTGGCTGTCTTAAAACAGGTAGTGTGATGAACTGCATTTAAATGAGATGATACAATAATGTGTATTAAAAGCATTGATGTTGCTCTGAAGGAGGAGGGGCCATTGGTATTGGGAATATAAATTTTCTTCTTAAGGTATATGCTGGCTGGGGCATTTGCTTCTTTGTCCCTGAAGGGCTATCACGTCTGGCCACATCTTCATTAACTTGTGTAAGAATTGACAAAATATCTTCACCCCTACAGCCAGAAGGAGAGAAAAGAAAAAAAAATAGTTATTAGTGATCAGATGGCAATCCACTTGACATCTCCTGATCAGCTAGAAGATGGACTATAAACATTTAAAACACAAAAAAGAAAACACATACTTTTCTCCAAATTTCTCTTTTGTCCTTATTTGAGTCATATTAAAAACAAAATACCTTTTCTTGCTCTGTCTTGCTTAATTCAACCAATAAAGAAAAATAGTGGAAGAAAATATTTTAACCTATCACTTAATAAACTGTGCTGTCTTAAAGATTATAGATGTGAGGTTTTGAGTGTTTTTCCACAATAAACTTCACATTCTACAGATTACATGTATGGTACTAACAGAGTTAATGTAAATTTATCAGTGTGAAATTATTGCTTTAACTAATTCCATCCACCTTAGAACATGGGTGGGTGTTCCTAGATGAACTACCTTTGGAGAAGAAAAATTTAATCAGAGCACTAAGGCAAGTATTTACCTTGGTACCAACAATTGTAGCTTGCTGCAGAGGGCCTGAATATACCAACTGCCCTCTTCAGTGTGCCGGAAAGAGACATATCCATCCACTGTGGCCATGCCTAGGAGGAAATCAGCCTCTTCGGGAATACTTTCAGAAAGAGAAACTCTCTCTTGCATGGAAGACAAGTCAGGAGTTGGTCCATCAGTATCAACATTGACAGGATGCTGTATCTTGTCACCCTGGCATGCTTGGATAAAGAAGAGTTTGGGTTTTGCAGCCAGCTGGGGACATTGTTTGGCAGTGAAGTGGGACGTAAGCACGCGGATTGACACAGGTCTGTCATCTGTCCCACAGATTGCTCCTGACTTTCCATGAGATAGAATACAACATATAAAACAGTTCCTGTCTTTGTGATCTTGCATATGCTGCCAAGTTTCCATGAGATTTATAATCTCCCCAGATGTCAGATCTGTGTAAGTCCTCACATCCAGACCAAGCCATGTGAACACTCTCTCCAGTTGCTCTGTAAATAAATGAAAGATAAAAGGAAAATTCGAGGCAAGAGAAAAACATTTTATGAAGTCACCATGCACACTAATCTGCGAGGGGGAAAGACCTTACACCCTGACACTTCTGCAGATTCATCCTCATACTAGCACCAACTAAAGGTTAACTGGAATAAAAAGAGATGGCATTAGCTCAAACACCGAGTTCCTGGATTTTTCTAGACAAGCTCCAGAAATTAGAGCATACACTGTCATTGTAAGTGAGCATGCAAATGACACTTGAAAACACAAAGAATCTGCCCTTCCCCAGTTTCAGAAAAGATCTTTCAAAACCTTCCTCACATCATTATTTTCCAGTTGCACTTTTTACTACTAAGAGTTCCATTCATAAGAGATAAATAGAGGAAGCAGAACAAAGTAAGAAGTATGTACAGAGTTGCTTGATTATGGATTTTTGCATTATATTAGGTAGAACGCTGGTTTAATTTAGTTTAGTTTTAGTTCTTTACTATAGCTGTAGATAAAGGATAAGTAAAAAGTGATTCTTAAAATTATTCAAGAATAATCCAACAGAAAAACCATGTGGTTACTTGTCCTTTATCCTCTCCTCCCCCACAATACACAAATGACATAATTGAACACATAGCAATCATTTCACTCTTTTAGACTATTAACTAACCATAGACACTAAAATATAGGGCAATACTATATAATCAACTCACCTGGGGAAACAGAGATCCTCCAAAAATCTCACTTCAGTAACTTACCAGCATCTTTGCAAGAACCCTTCCTCTGAGAACTACTGAAGTTAACATTATTAATAATGAGACAAAATCCTCTGTGTGGCCCATCCATTTTGTAGCTTTTCATAGTCTGTAGAAATGAGAAGAAAAAAACTTATAGTTTCAATGAATTTATTCAACTTACTCCTATTTCCTTAACATGTCTCAAAATTGGCATCCAGGAGTTAGAAGGACCTAAGACTGTGGGCAGTTTTTGAACATCTAGAATTCAATGGTGCCTCTCTGTATGAAGAAACATCAGTGAAACTCCAAGCACACTGTCACCATCCTATCAAACTGCAGAAGAAGGATTTAGCATCAGGGTTCTCATCTGTATGCAAGAGACAGGATTCAGCAGTCAAACTCTACAATCTGAGTTGGTGATGGGGACAGAAGACCCCAACTGTTTCCAATGTCAAAACAGTATTTTAGCTTCATGGCAGAGGGATCACACTGAAACTATAGGAAGTTAGACATCTGAGTTGGCTTTTTTTTGAGAACAGTAATAAATACCTGGAGTAGGTGATTCATACTGATCCACTGGAAAAGGATGCAAGCAGAACAGAAATCTCAGAAGTATGTAAACCTATCACACTACAAGTTTTTTGGTTAAGATTTAAAATTACCTCCCACTTTTGAAAAAAAAAAAAAAGCCAAAAACATTTTTAAAGCTAAAAAGAACCAAAACTTCAAGTAACATGTATTTAAGTCCAACCTTGGGTTGAAATAAAAAACTCCATCCACTGGAGTCCCTTCCTCCTCACTAGAGATCAATACACACCTCTTTTTGTGCATTTTAGTAGGACAAAATGAAGGAAGCACTCCAAGTTCCTTCAACAGCTTTGCAGAAATCTGAACATCAGGTGATGAAAAGATGTTACAGTACAGAACTTAAAGAAATTAAATAGCTATAAACAGATGGAGCAACTTGCTCCTTCAATATCCATGGTCATCACAAAGAAAAGGCCAGAGGGAGAATTCAATGGTTACACTGCTATGGTTAAAGAGTGCACATAAGGCCTCTAAGAAGGGATCTCACAAAAAAGATCTTTTCTCATGTACCAAGACTTCTGCAATAGCTTATTAAAAACTCTTGCCTCCTTTTAATCCTTCTAACAAAGGCTTTGCATGCTACCCCTTATGACTTCTAATTTCAAGATGCCCTGAGGTCTTTTCGAAACCAGATGCAAAAAGTGGGAACTGTGAAGCTCCATTTGTCTCTGTGTCTTGCACATTCTACTGCCATCTCCAAAATGCACAACTTAGACAAATGCAAAACATTTTGCCTTTATCAGGAAGATAAGCACTGATGTGTGAATATCTTCAGAGGTATTATGCCCATTTTGCCTACAACATACCTTTCAATATTGCTAAATTTCTGGCCTCCGAGGTAAAATATTCTTTGAAACTTTCAAATTTATCAGTCAAGTCAAGAAACTCTATGAGACACACAGATATCTCACAAGTCCTTGCATGATAAATGTCATTCAAGAGAGGATGAAAATCTCACACCCATAGGTATTCAAAAAGGATTTAAGAGATTGTCTCAAACCTTGGATTCATTTTCTGCATTGCTGACTTCTCCACGCAGCTCTAGGTTTAGTTCAGGGAAGCCTTGTGTAAAATTAGCTGTCTTGTTATCTAGAAAAAAATCCATCATAGGTATTTATGAAGATAAATCCAATATTTCTGGATGCAGCAAAAAGGAGTTTAGCTACAATACATCACTTTTTGTATTTGAAATACTCTTTCACTGAAATAAATAATTCCTCCATACAAAATAGCATGGTCATGTGTCGCCCTGATTTTTTAAGATTTTCTAAAGTCTTCTGAGTTTACATTCTTGTAGAAAACTTTCTCACACAACTTTCTGTAAACAACCTATTGTTTTGCATTCCTTCATAGAGGCGGAGAAATTTGATGTACAGGTAGTTTGTCCAGTGTCGTTGGAGAGGTGGCACGTTCACCCTCCAATCCACTGGCACTTTTGGAAAACTATAAATGTTGGAGTCAGAGGAAATAAATTAGTCTCTTCATCGTGACCAAAGCTGTAGTGCGTCATTTTTCCTTGTGTCCTCTGGTGACAGTCATGTTCAATAGATCTATTCTGATATTCTAGATCTCTTTTTTACTTATTTTTATTAGATGTATTTTTGTAACAAAGGCAAGGCTTCTATTTGTATCGATACTGCAAAATAAAGATACCCATGGTACAAGGATAAATTCTCCAAGACATTCAAATGAATTTTTCATCTGGAAATCAGCTTAGAAATTACCAGTATTTAAGAAGAATCTGCATTCTTACTACTGAAGTTGTCATTTTTTTTTCTCATGAATCACTAATAAATCTATTTTTTAAAAATATAAAACCAGAAATCATCTGTTTGCTCATAGCCCATGTATCAGACACACATGCACTCACAGTTTGTCTTGCCAGCCTATTAGCAGGCAACTGCCTTTATGTAGTGCACATTCACAGATCACCAAGTGCCTTTTACAGGACAGCTGTCATCATCTCAATACTATTAGTGGGGAAATGGAGAAATGAGACATAACTATAAGCAGATTTTCAGTTTCCCAGCCTGTTCTGTATGTGCTGGGTTGCTCTGTGTGGCCTCAGATATTCCAGCACATCCCTGTATTTCAGGGATTCAGCTAGGAAATAATGCAGGCTAGGAACTGTTACGCCAGATTTATGCCACTCTAGCTCCCATTTCAGCAATACACACATATGACCTTAAGTTCAGTAGCCCAGACCCATCTAGTGCTTCCTGCATTTTAGCAAACCTACTCCTAGACTATGAATTTCTTACCTTTTCCCTTTTTGTAGCAGTCTATTGTCTCCAGGAGATCAGGTGAAACGGTCATACAGACATCCTCCAGTATCTTTATATTGTCTTTAGTTAAAAGGCCCTGCTTTTCCAATAAAGTCAGCAAATCCAAAGCAGACTGACAGCCAAAAGGAGAGAGTAAAATATAATTATCGCTCCTTAGAAATCAAAATTTGCCTCTCAGCCCTGTCTCAAACAGTCACATTATTATCTGCTTTGCTCCCTACCAACAAGGACCAGTCAATTTTACATCACCGTTAAAGCAGAAATGTTGCTTCATGGAAAGCCACTGGTTGTGTTTTTATTTGGTATGGTCTTGTTTAAACAGATTCACTCAAACCATATTAATGACTTGTGGCTTCAAGAAGGCTTCATTGCTGTGAAACACTACCAATGACATATGGACATCAATCTGCCTCGCATATGGCTCAAGCAGGGCAAAGATTTGATTTGTCACCTTTTTATACTCTGATGCTAGACAGTGAACTGTCACTGACTGACCTTGGCACAAGGGACCAAATTCTACTCTTGCCTGTCAACATCTTCCTTCTTGCTATCCCTATGAATACAACCAGCTTATTTGCATATTATGCTCTATTCTGCCAAACACTTCTCACACTTCTCCTTCTATTTCCCACCTTCCTTCTTCCCTTCCCACCATGTACACATTTGTCTCATTTGACTCCTCACATACAAGAATTATCCGTCCCTTTGGAAGACGATTTTTCAGGAGGAAAATTATTTTCTTCAACATCTCACTGGTGATGTTCTCTGACAATTCATACAGCATCTGCCTGTAACAGAGATAGAGTGAGATAAAAGTGGAACAGAAGATGGTATAAAAACCAAAGGCAATCTAAGAATTTAAAAATGGAAAGGAAAACAGTATGGCATAGATAGCAGTAATGGAGGGAAGAGAATTCCACTGCCAGCTTACCTGTATGGAGATATTCTTCCCTTCTCACTCAGATGTTCTTGTACTTTCTCCTTGGTGTAACCAAGCTTCTCGAGCAAGGAGAGACATTTAATTCTATATAAGAGTTCAGCTAGTAGGAAGGTGTCTTTTGCATTCAGATATGCTTGAGCCATAAGGAGCTTGAAGATGTCTGCTGCTAACTTCACACCTTCTAGTTTACTGAGGGGGAGCAAGTCAGTACAGAGAAATTTTAAAGCTGCTACATCTTCAGTCACCAGATTTTCACTAATAAGGAAAAGCTGCTGGTGGAACTTCAAGCTGATATCATTCTCCATGTTGCTGGAACCAATAGCTGAAACAGCTTCTCTCTGTCTGAAAGCAGAAAGCAAACACTAGTAACACTTGAATTTTCAATACAGCAATCCTTCTACTAAAATTTTACCCAATGGCTGCTTGGAAGCCCTGAATTACCTTTTAATAAATAAAGGTTTTAAATAAATTTGAAATTTACTTCCTTGTCTAAACATAGACCACACAAAAACACCAGATTTGGCAGAAGCTCCAAACAACCCAGTCTATAATTGAAGTTAGCCCTGCTCTGAGCAAAAAACTGTGCTAGATGACCTCAAGGTCTGAATTTTCTTTTCTTTTGAACATCTTCCACATTCAGATCTTTGCTTCTTTCTGTTGTAATGGGGAAGAGTCCCTGCAGTAACTTATTACAACTATTAATGGAGACAGCACAGTGTTTCATGCATATTCCTTGATCTGCAGTCCAAGAGCTTCTTGTTCTCTGGCTGTAGCAGGGAGGTGTTCCTCTGTTACAAGGCTGACACCCAAGTTGAAGCTGTGGAATAACCATCCACTCCCAGCTGTAATTTGTTTCTGGATTGTATTTGATATTTGGCGTAGGAAAACCCTTATAAGCCTCCCTTACAAGTTAAAATGTAGTTAAAATGTAATAGCACTCAATGCTCAGTCTAAATAGGCTCTGCACAAGCAACACACTCTTACTCAGGTTTAATAGAGACTAATCGACTTTCCACTACACCAACTTCTTCCATGTAGCCTAGGCAGTTCTATTCTGCCCGTGGAAGGTTAAATAGCTAAGAAGGTGCTTCAGTGCCTTCTGGCTGGTAGTCTTCAATCTTTTGCTTAGAGCAGCTGGAAGCAAAGGTTTCTACATGGGGGAGCACATTCAGTGCAGGATCTGCTCGCTGTCTAAGCTTGGAGCGGCTCACCCGCATATCCACAGCTGCATGGGGGCACCGACAGAAAAGTAATCAGTCCGCATCTCTGGTGTATGCTTTCAGATATCGCCTCAGAGAAGGAAAATCGTATGAAATAAGCAGGATAAGGATTATAAAATTACCTTTTTAAAAAAGTTTTTTAACTGACTGGAGCACTGCCCCAAGGGTTTAAATATAATGCAAAGCCGGAGCGCCCGCAAACGCCGAAAGCTCAGCCCGCAGGCCCGCGTGGGGGAGGGAGGAGTATCCCTGAGGCCGCGCGCAGCCGGGAGACGCCGCACAAAAAACGAGCGAGACTTATGCTCCGGGCTCGGGAGATGGAGCCCTCCTTCGTACCCTCTCCCTTTCAGCCCCACGTTTTGGTACCTCTTACACGGATTCCAGTCCCGATCGCTCTCCCGGTAGCTACCCGTGCCGGCGGCTCGCGGCTCCCTTCGCGGTCCCTTTTGCGGCTCGCCGCGGGCGGGGGAGGCGCGTCCAGGGTCTGTCCGAGCAGGCGGCAGGAGGCAGCGTCAGCAGCAGGGCGGAATGTGAGATCAGGTGGGTGCGAGGGAAGGAGCAAGGAGCAGGGCACGTCCGAGGACCGGGGTACACGGCTGCCAGCGCCCGCCAGGGCTTTCACCACGAGCGGTGGCACCGCCCCGCCCCGCCGGGCCGGACCCCGCCTGCCCTCGGCCTCAGGGCCCGTGAGTCCGGGAGCGCTGACTGGGAAAAAGCTTCAGGCAGCGCCGCGGGTACGAAGTGTAAGACGTGACCCATAATTCGCCTCGCTTTTGCTGCCAAGCCATTTTAAAGGAGGCTACATCGCAAAAAGGCTTCAAACGTTTTAGGCACGTTATTTGAAGTTTTGTTTCCCCACGGGAAGCAACCTTGAAGAGCAGCGCTTGTGGGAGAGGGCTGCAATACCATTTGTATGTGGGCCTGCGTGTCCGCTGCAGTAAAGGGAGGAGGAGGAAGGTGAGCAGACTCTGCTCAGTGCAGGCTCCTTGGGGCCTTCAGCATCTCCAAGGTCACCTGTATCCCCCCACAACCTTGGGTCAATGGAGACAGGTTGGGAAAGTTCATGCCGAAAGTTGTCCAACACACCAAGAGCAGCTGACCTACCTGCTGAAACTATAAGGCTTCCTGTCCTTTATTATGTCAGCTCGTTTTTATAGAGCTGTGAACTTCACAGCCTAATTTAACAAGTTATAGAGGTCTGCAAGATAAACAGATCAAGAATTTCAGAGTTACCCTATGGTCTAGAGGGAGACAGGGACAATCAGTCTGACTGCATACAGAAATTTTATTCAGAATATCAGCATGAAACCCAGCATTTGTATCCAATCATAGTGTCTTATTATTGTTTCTAATACAGAAGCTGAAAAATAGGCATTATTTAAACCAGCCACAGAAAAGCTGTCAAATAATTCAATACAGGAGATTTAATTTAAATTGACTATAGATCATCCACACAGACAGCAGCCTCTCCTCAGCAATACTGTTCTGCATGTCAGAAACTTAAAACTCTGGAAAGCAGAAAAGAATTCTCAGAAACTCCCATAAAAAAGTTCCTCTGACTCAGGTATCTGTAATAGGAGCCACTGTTACTTCTTATGCAGAGTTGAAAGGGGAGATCAGCCATACAACATGCTCCATCTAAAAGTGCTAGCACAGTAACATCCTCTTGAACATAACTTCTATTTTGGATAATGAGTTGGCAACCACTGTAATACACAAATATGTAACAGTGCGAAGTAAACTCAATTTCTGGCTCAGCCACATCAGTGTAGGTGTCTGAGAAAAACCATGCAACTCAAGTGTGGTACAAAACACAAATCTCTTGTCTCATGCATACAGCTTCTGAGCCACTTAAAGGCATCACCTTCCATATACAGAGCACATACAGAACTACAAGAATTTTTTTTTCTGTTATCAGAAACCAAAACTGTAATTAAGTGCTAGAGCAGTGACTCTCTGACAGCCTTATTCCAACCTCTGACAATGCAGGAGCAGCGTAACTTATTTTTTTATCTCCTCCAATAGCAGGTTCTGAAAACTAGACATTTTGGCAGTCCAAGACCATGAAATTTTACCAGCACGTCACTCTCTATGTTCCTGTGCTAACACCTTAAACTCATGATGGATCCAAAATTCTCTTCCCCTTTTTCTTTTGGCTAAAGGATCATTTAACCTGAAATCATTTCACTACATGCAATACAGGGACAACTTGATGCAGTCACATCCATTTCTAGACTCAAATTTTATGTGTGCACTACAGGAAGAAGAGACAGGACCCCTCGTGTATGGAGGGACACAGAAACCTGGTAAGGATTTTGGAGGGGAGGCCCTCTGAGGAGGGGTTGAGGTCACTTGGTTTGTTCAGCCTGGGGAGGAAGAGACTGAGGGGAGACCTCACTGTAGTCTTCAACATCCTCACGAGGGGAAGCAGAGGGGCAGAGGTAGCAACTGCTTGTCTCTGGTGACCACTGACAGGACTTGAGAAATGAAACTGTGTCAGGGGAGGGTTAGGATAGATTTTAGGAAGAGGTTCTTCAGTTCTTCATCCAGAGTGTGGCTGGGCACTGGAACAGGCTCCCCAGGGAAGTGGTCACAGCACCAACCCTGACAGAGCTTAAGAAGCTTTTGGACAACACTCTCAGGCACATGGTGGGATTCTTGGGGTGTCCCGTGCAAGGCTAGGAGTTGGACTCGATGATCCTGATGGGTCCCTTCTAAC
Organism: Vidua chalybeata; assembly: GCF_026979565.1. Classification (NCBI taxonomy): domain Eukaryota; kingdom Metazoa; phylum Chordata; class Aves; order Passeriformes; family Viduidae; genus Vidua; species Vidua chalybeata. The sequence goes on along the minus strand of NC_071536.1, from coordinate 12,175,208 downwards.
TCAGTTTATTCTATGAGTCTGTGATCCTATACGCTATGGGAGAAGCGACAGACAACTGCCATCACAGAAGTCCTGCATAAATACTCACTGTGCAGCAGGTCCAGGGACTCAGCCTGCCCAAATACCATTCTTGAAAGAGGTGACAAGGCAACAAATACTGCTTAGATGTATGATTATAGATTGTGTATGGCTATGGTTTAAGAATCTACGGAGGATCGGTGTAAAAAATCAGTATCTGACACCCATGAACGCTGCACAATACACATCTGTCCCCACAACTCTAGAGGATTATAACCACTTCCAACCAAGCAGCCATACACAAAGAGTGTCCCTTCCTTTTCCACTGAAAGGGTTAATTACATGCGCCTCTAGTTTTCAAAACAGCATTTCTGCATAATTTCTTAATGAAAGGTACATGGACTTACTGTCTTGCAGTAAGGCAAAGAACATATGTACTTCTTAACCCGCAAACCAAACTTGTCACAAAACTGTAAAAGCAGAATATATTCTACTGCTAATATCTTAAGTAAATAGTTGCATTTAGCATCACTCTAAACCCCCCAACCAACCAGTCCACAAAACATCAACCAACTCACCACATCATTAGAGTCTGTAAAGACAGCCACTATTATTCTCACTTCCTTTTCCCTGTTTCCTTCGCCTTCCAATATTGATACTATATTTCTCATCCAAATCGTTTTTCCCCTACTTGTTCTTGTCTTGATGCTCCCTACCATTCCCCTTCTTGTTCCTGCTTAAAATTTTCACATTTCTTTTCCTCATCTGCCTCCTGTTGGTTCCATTCTCCCTGCTTTTGGTTGTCTATAGGGTAGCAGAAGTGCTTGTCAAATGCAAAAGCTAGTAAAGGAAATGGGAAAGTGAAGTTAATCTGTGAAGAAGATCACATATATTAATATTACTTAGATATCTGTAATTTGAAATGACATCTTATTTCTACAACCACAGGAAACATTTGTTTCACCATGTAGTTCATCTACCAGCCACCACAGGAAGTAACTTCTAAGATTCCATATCCCTCATTTTGTATCCTTCTCTTTTCCATTAAAAATTTAAACAGAAACCAAGCAAAGCACAGCAGGACCTTGAATTATTTTCCCACATAGGAGACTATATTAGGAGTAAAAATTAAATATTTACAAGTGGCCTACTTTATTGTCACTAAGTTCAGTGACAATAAACTTCAATACAACCCATTCACGTTATACTGCTACACAAGTAGGCTAACTGAACTTTAAGGCAGTTAACTTTTAGTTAGGCAACTGCTACATTGGAGAAAAAGTTTTGTATTTAGGGAAATTTTCCCTTTTCTTTTTTCACAAGAACAAGAGCACTTGGGAAAAAAATGAATTAATAGAGGCATATTCTTTTTCATAAGCAAAAGCAGTAAGGTTGGTGTGTTTAACATAATCCAGTCTTAAAGGCCCATGGCTGCTACATACTACATTTAAGTTGAAAGATTTTAAAGTATCTCTTTACAGCTATGCCTGGTACAACGAGTGTGAATCGTGTTTCAGCTTCCACAAGACATCTGCCAAAATCTCACATTTTTTTAACTGTGTGGCAGATTACTATAATGTTCTGTCACATGTAGACTCATTTTTGCATCAGCAGAAAATATACTTGGCCCAAAGCACGGCAGAATGTCTCATTTATTAACACAGAACCCCCTTCTGTTTTGCCAGTCTATAGAGGCATGCAAGCCAGAACTTCTTAGCAAAGATCTGGCATTACTGGGTAGGAATGCTTTCCTGAGACAGTTGCCACTACTAGGTGCAGGGGAAAGTAATCAATGCATTTCAGTGGTTTGGGCTGCCTTATTTTTATTTGTTTAAGTATTGAACTGCTAGAAGGTAAGTTAAAAACTACCAATGAAGCAATAAAAACACTTTTGGTTTTTTTTGGAAAACCCAACAGCTATACAGTTTAGATCTCTTTACCCGTGGTATTCAGTAATTTAGGGACTGATTTAAATCTGCCTGAGAAAGATGCCCTTTAAAGAACAAGATACGTTAAATAACAAGATATGTTATTTTTTCTTCTACTTCAATATGTTAAATAACAAGATATGTTGCACTGCTATACAATAGCTACCATTCTCTACCAAGCTTTCAGAGACTACAGTATTAAAATACAAAATCTAGTGTCTTAGCACAGTAAAATGCTTGTAAATTCCTGTGTTTGGAAGCAACAGGCACTTTAGATATACATGAAATAACATTGCATAAATAAAAGTATGGATCCAGATCACTGAAAAGACCATCTCTCTCTCCCTTCTCTTTTGCCAGTCTGTAGAGGCATGCAAGCCAGAACTTGTCAGCAAAGATCTGGCATTACTGGGTAGGAATTAACTGTTAGCATCATAGCAAATGCTTCTTGTTAATAATTTCAGATATGTACGTTCTAACAGCAGTTAAGTGGGGAAAAAAAGTTTCTTCCTCAGTGTGTGCTGGAGCAGCAGTGAGTATTGTTGGCTTGGGTCAGCACTCATATTCCCATCATAAACTTTTTTGTTCAGTTCCATATGGATAGCCAATATACAGAGTTTCCTGCAGCAAAAAAATCAAAAGCATTCCATTAGAGAATGAAGCAAGACACCATTTAAGAATTCACAAGAGAGAAGATAACTTCAGACTCAGCATAGAGAAAGTTTGCAATTTCAGTCTCTTCTGCAGAGGCAAGATCTCTAACATACAAGTCTGTATACGCACACGCATTTTGAGACAAACTCTTATGACCCAAATCATTGCTGTGATATTGATTATGCTGACATGATGATCTGTGATTTCATGACAAGGCTTTAGGGTTTGTAAAAAGGTACTAAATGTTAGCACTGCAGCTACCTTGAATAACAGTTGTTAGTTCCCTGGTAGATCAGCTGTATAAATAAAACCTTTGTTGGTAAGTTATATATCCAAATGCATCTGACTTTTGCACAGATTCCTTTTGATTTCTTTAAATAGACAAAAGTTTTCTGACAGTTTAAGTTCAAGATTACATATTGGAAATCAATTGGCTCTGTGAAAAAAGGATTCATTAAATTTAGAGAAAGTAGAAAATCCTTCCCTCTTTACTGCCTTTGTCCTGAACTTAAGCACTGATTGTTTACATTTGCAAGCACAGCTCCTCTTCATGGTACATGGCAATCCTCAATTTAACAGAAGCCTGTTTATCTTGGAGAAGGAAGATTTCCAATCCCATCTAAAGCACTGACATACATTATCTAGGACAGGTTCTTCCCTTCTCACTCTGCAAACCCCAATGCCATAACACACTTTAACTTTACACTGCAAAATCAGAAATTTCACTCCTAGTTTAGGCTACCTTTCTACACAATTGTGTGAGGATACTTGTCTTTTTGACTATGACACTGCAAGAAAACACATTTCAGGACCAGATGGTTTGAAATTTAAGGTTTCTCATTCTCCATGAAAATTAGCTATCATAGAAAAAGGGTTATTTCTTTCCTCTTGCTTTAGTTTACCTTTTAAAAGGATTACGGAGTAGCTCAGCCAGACAACGCAGATAATATGAGGATGAAGTTGGGGATTGTTCTAGTGTAGACACATCCACCTTGCAATGACTCCAAAAGATGTCTGCTGCATGGGGAATCGTGAGTTTAGGACTGATAATCTCAGCATTCCCATCAACTTCCAAAAGACTGGTACATTCTTGCTCATTTTCTGGCACAACATAGCTCTGAATAAAAAAAAGCTTCGGTTTTCCTAGGAGTCCAGGACATGAGTCTCCTGTAAAGTATTTCTTTATTTGTTCCAAAGGGAATCCAGAAAAGGTGTGGTCTGTACAGAAGATGCTCTGAGAGTTTCCACGGCTGACCAATATGCAAACGAAGCTGTCATAATTTTTGTGCTTCTGCCACCTTGCAACTTCAAGCAATTTTTGATTCATGGAGTTCATATTTAAATACCTGTGACAATGAACATCATAGCCTAAGCCTCTGAAGGTCTCTTCCAACACATCTGAAAGAAGCAAGATGTAATTAAACCAAGGCACACCAAAGCTCAATCTCATCTGTATTGAATTACAGTACTTACAGTGTTTTTCTACTGAAACTAAGTAGTTTATTTTATCACAATAATTAAAAATCAGGAGCGCTTGGTGTTGATCACAGTACATTACATACTTATAGTGCTATATGCATGTTGTCTTTCCTGTGAGCTACATGTTTCATAGCAGCAGAGACACTGTTACCTGTTTCACATTCCACAGACACTTAAATGCTTTCCTTTAGAGCATATATTCCAAGTTTCTAAGACTTAAAATACAAGGCAAGAAAAAACACACTTGAAATGATAAAGAGTGATCTGGACAGCATAAGAAGTCTGTTTCACCTTTTAATTTGTCAAAATTACTCTGAATGGTTATTATAGATACACAGAACTGCATAAGAAACACCGAGGTTCTCTTTCATCAGTCAAAAATGAACCTGCTGCAGTCATTTTTGCTTCCTAAAATTTTAAGTGATGAGCTCTAGGTGAAGAATGGACACTGGAGTCTTAACTGAGACAGAATGGCATTTTCAGGCAAAGAAGAAAGCTGAATAATGAACTCTTTCAATTGAGTTAGAAATTAAAACTGTAGGTAGGCAAACCTCAAGACTTACTGTATTTGTGTTAATCTGTGCTGCAGGAAAATGTGTTAAGATCTGAATAACTACTTTGGAAGTTTCCTAATATGGGACTGAAACCAGATACATGGTGGTTAAAACCACAAGTATTAAGTGTTCAGAGAACCACAAGCTACTACGAGGACTTATAGCTGTAGCATTGTATGTTTAGTATAAAACACATATACATTGCCCATGCACAGCTTCAGGTAGGAAAAGAATTGTCAAGTGCTATGTTTATATAAAATGCCTTACACACATAGGAAACTTACCCACAGCTGCCTTTGACTTCAAAAGTTTAAGAAGCCTTAATTAGCAGGGGCTGTTTCAGAAGTAATGGCAGTGAAGCAGCTGTATTACCACACTGTTCTCCCCAAAAAGCCCACAGTGAACACAAGAAACAGAACTCATAACTTTCCTCAGCAAAATAAACTGTAGACACAAATTCTACGCTATAGTGAGGTGATAAAAAATAACAGTTTCATTCCAATTCTGCTGATTTGATTAAATTTTGTAAAATAATTCAAAAACTGTCCAGACATTTTTAATTTGAAAGTAGAAAGATAAAGCTTCCTTATTTTATGCAATAAAACATGCTCTCAAAATTCAGACTACTCAGTATCACTGCGGTCTAGCAGTTACACACTCAATGAAGCCCTCCATCAGTCAGGGGGTAACAGAACATGTACAAAATAAGAATTACAGCAGTGAGAATACTTTTCCTGTAATGTCCCAATCTTACTGGCAGCTGCATATTAGCACACAAATACAAAACCTGGTGTCACCTTAGTCCCCACACACACTAACTGTCACAGTTTAAAAGAATCAACTCAAAAACTCAGAGCTGACAACTTGGTTAACAATTAATCAGAAATTGTACATGGCCTTGGATAAGCCTTGGATACTTTAAGGCAAGACACACCACAGCATTACATGGTGTGAGTCTGAGATCAGAAACTACCTATTTCTTTAACACTAGCCATCTGCCAACAAACCTCCACTGATTTTTCAGCATCTCCATTTTACATAAAACACTAGCCTTTTCTTCCCTCATTATTTAAAATGTAAGGATTAAAACTGATTTCCAAACAGAAAAGTCAAAAGCAGCTATTTACAGCAAGGTGCATTTCAGTTTGAATTTTATCAGCATTTGATAAATTCATGCTGTTTACACTGGGCATTATGAAGTGTTGAAATTCTTGATCCTACAGTATCTATTACTGGTTCACCTTCCTGAGATTAAATCCTGGGACAGCTACAGATTCTAATGGATGCCACAGATACAATTTCTAATGTTTTCCCTGCCCTCTTCTTTTTCTTCAGTGTACTCAGACTTCAGAATAGTGTGGCACAACTATTTCTGCCTTTCTAGCAAACTCCTTTAAGCAATGCCATATGCCCTGTCTCCTCTGAATCTCACTAGCACCATAATGTACTTCAGTGCAAGTCTTGCCTTCTATCATGTTAAATGCTGACAATGTGACTTCAAACATCTGAGATACAGACTTTCTGTGTGTGAGCTCCACAACCACTGCCCTTCAATTACATCAGCAATTCTAAGTTAGTTCATCTGCTGGACTATTACATTTGAGAAAACCAAAAGACATGTCCAGAAATCATCTCCTTCCCCTACATCTCCCAGCCTATACAGAACTGACTGCAAATACTCTTTTCATGTTTATTTTTAGCCTCACGTGTTACATTGATTAGAGAGTGAGGGGTGTTTTTGATTGTGCAAAGATCTAATTCTAGGATTCTACAAAGGCAATCAGGAAACCCCCACATTTCAACCATGGCAGTGACTACACTGACAGCAGTGGTGACACTTTCAGTTTCACTGTAATGACAGTTTCAGCCAAACTGTGCAAGAAAGGACAGAAGCCCAGGTGCATCATAAATAAAGGACCTCATGGCTATTCAAAATCTCTAGTGTCCAATATGACCACACTTCAAATCCACAACAGTTTTGGTTTTGTTAACTGGTGGGAAACACTACCATCTCTGCCAATAACCTGCTGTACGACTGTATGACTGCTGTAAGCCTAATTTTTCTGTTGGTTGCTGAACATCCTTTTTGTCCATCCCAAAATTCAGTCTATCCTCTTCCAAGTTCTTTCATTCAGAGATTCTGCACAAAAAAACCCAAACGTTGTCTCCAGTAATTAGGACACTTGGCTTTAACCTGATGTTGTCCCTTCCAACTCTTTGCTTTAGAAATCTTACTAGAATAAATGACTGGGACAACACTACCCTAATCTGGCTAGAAAATGTACATTATATTCTTTATACTAAATTCTTCTAATTATCTGAGATTAACAAGTTAAGGGACTTAAAATTCCAGAGACTTACCAGTGTCATTGCCAATACAATCTATTATCAGGCATATTCCTAAAGGCTGACTTTGCATTCTGTAATAATCATCAGGCATCTGAGAAATGTGAAAGGACAATTACAAAGTCAATACATCACTTTCTGAATTTTTAGACCATATTATTTTCTCAGTTTTATGTTATAGATGCATTAAACAACACTGTTGTTTTCCATCAAGTAGCTAGCAGAAATCTGTCTACTGGGTTGTAATGTGCCTTATCTACACAACAAAAAAGCAGGAGAATGATTCTTTCCCCTCTATTAATGATTCTTTCCCCTCTATTTCTAGTACAGGCTTAGTTTTTGTGTCCTTGTGTTATGTAATCTCACTACCATAAGGATTCTTAAACAGATACTAGAAGTGTACAAGCTTCATACTGCCAACACAATAAATGTAGAGATCTTTTGTGTTCCTCAGGTGTGCAAGCAAGCACTGCTCATCAGAAAATTTATTTCCTTATTTAGTGGAACAACCTTCTTATTTCTATATAATCCATAATGATTCTATCACAATTCCTCTCCCCTCTGAAGAGAATTGATGGAAGCAAATCAATTTGCTACAGGTTGGTTCCTGGCCTACAGGAGAACTAGTGAAAATAGCAGTCGGCCATCCTTATCATTAATACCCCAAGCACATCTGTCTTCTGCCTGGAGAGCAAGGGGTGAGGAGGGAATCAAGAACAAAATATACTACATGAAAGAAGCTCTGTGATTTCTAATGCATGTGGCAAGAGTTCTGAACTTCAACAAGTTTTAACTTGGCCTCCACTAATAAATGTACAAGTTCTGTGTGCACATCATACACAAATGTATTTTGCACACTGCTGCTTCCAGAGTAGCAGCAAATATTTTATATTTCAAATATATTCTGCAAAAACAATTCACAGAACCTGTTTATGGCTGAGGATGTACCCATTGTTCTTCCTGCACACAACCCAAGGAAATCTCAAAATGAAACACAAAGAAAACTAAGGAAAATACTCACAGAGATTATATTTATTTACATGCATACATATACACAAGAATATACCTTATGTGACACTGATCCTGACTCCTCAATGGACATGCGAAGTGGTTCTGCTGCACCTAAAACATACAGAAGTAATCTCAGTATGCAAATGCCAGTGATATTTTTTAATCACCAGATCAGTTATAAAGAAGAATGTATCTACATCAGCAAAGTTCTGACCCATGGGGACCTCCCAGTTTCTATGTATGCTACTGAAGTTTAAAAATCCCTAAATTATTCACCACTAAAATGTTATCTGGATTTCATTCTACATTGCTTGGGATTAGAAGAAACAATTAATCTCTTCTACATTGAAACAATTCAGCCAACTAATTTTAAAAATCACCATATTTGAGAGATATTTGGGGTTTCCAGAGAAAACACAATACACATGGAAAGAACCTGGTATTCAATGCACTACTTCCTGGCTGGCCTGGTGGGGAGTTCACTGCTGAACTGACACAAAAACTTCCTTCTCCAGAGCTAATGGGCAGAACTGCACTACACAGGCCTCCAGAGCCAATTTTATCCACGGTTAAGAAGTTTTGACAGTGGAAGCTTACAATTTTTAAGAATGTTTTAAGATGTGGCTGCACAAGCAAAGCAAATACAAGACCAAACAGTAAGGCCAGGCTCAGTTCTGAGAGTTATCAAATACTTTCTGCTCCTGATGTTATTAACAGGATTAGCCATGAACACAACTATCAAACAACAGTCCTTTTGATGTAATGAAATTCATCATTTGGCTCTTTTAGATAAAATGTTCTTACCCAGAGTAAGACTTGATCCATTTCGTAATTTTTCTATGTTCTCATTCTGAATCTGAAATTAAGAAAAAGGCATAATTTTCCTACTCTCCTTCAAGAATTAATAAACATGTTCCAAAATAAAACACAGTGGTATTTCTTCCTCAGTAAAAGGATATTTTAGATTCATTTCTATCAGCTAAATAGAATTACAATGTAACAGATGACAAAACCTACCCAGAGCACAGACAAATAAAATAAACACCCAACTGTTCCTCCTCCTCACCAGCTTGTCATGAACAGCAAGGAAAAGCCTCTGAAGATGTGAACTTTGTTTCCTATATAGCAACTATATATAGGAATATATATATATAGGACAACTAATATCATCAAATTTAGCAAGGTTAAACGCTTTAAGAAAGGTCATACTAATACAGTATCAGAGCTAACTCAAATATAGAGAATACTGCATGCAATAGGATTTGATGACTTTTCAGATACTGAGATATCTTCTTAAACTAAGTTTAAAACAAGCCACAAAAAAAAAAAAAAAAAAAAAAAACCTGAAAAACTCTTCTTAAAAAAAGCTATCATTTTCACCTTCAAAAATTAAAAGCTACTTTCCCTGAAAGGTCCAGAGGTATAAAGAAGAAGAATAAGTTTTGCAAAGAAGAGTCAAAGCAAAGCTTTTCACTCCACAGTGTAGTACAAAAAAGCCACCAAGATACAGATTTCATATGTTTTTAATAGGAAAAAATCACAGAAATTCTTTAAAGGACATCTTTCTCAGGCAGATTTAAATCAGTCCCTAAATTCAGCAAATAACAGGAATAACAGAAATAAACCAAGCAATATTTTAGTCACTAGCCAACTTTAATTCCTCAGACTCTAAAAGATGGATCTCCTTTTAAAGTCTGGCAATATTTAGAAATAAAGGATTTGTTTCTTGTATACTTACCCCTGAATGATAAGGAGGATCAATCAGATTGAAATTAGGGAGAGAGGCCTGATGAGCATTTACATAAACTGGCTGAGAATGAACGGAGGACACTGAAGCTGTAAATTTAACAGAAACACAAATACACCACGCTATTTCAACTGTTTTGAAAACCTAGATCTACGAAGAATGCAAATGCCCTTATTTGTAAGTCACAGTCTTATCTTGTTGCTATCAAGAGTAGCCAGTGCAAAAAGAGCATCTTACCTTCATGTTTGTACTTCTGAATCTTCCTAATCAAGTCTATCCTGTGAATACTTCGAAAACAGTTTTCTATCAAATCCAGTTGATTAGGAGCCACCAAATTTAGCTTCTCCAGATCAATTATAAGAGCTAGAAAACTCTAGAATAGCAACATGAATCCAAACACATCAGTAATTTTTTCTCCACCAGATGTAACAAAGCAACACAGAAAATACCATGGAGAGGTCATAAAGGCTGTATGAACAATTAGAGATGTTATACCTTCTAAGAAAATTATCTGAGAGACATATGAGTCCTTGATATTATCACAGCAGTGATAGAAACTACAAACTGATATTCTCAAAAATCTATCTTTAAATTTTTGAGGAAACAGTTTTGCATTTTGTTTTTGCTACAAAGCCAGCCACTGCAAATGTCACCTCACATGCCACAAAGCAAGAGGCAAGAAAAGCTTTGGGAAATTTTCAGGGCCTTTCTCCTCTGACTGAAGACAGAAAAGGAAAAAAAAAACTTCAAAGGAAGAAGACAGAAATCTTCAGTCTTCTCTGCACAGTGGTCAAGGTTTCTGAATCCTCTCTACTGAATTTCTGCTTTCTCAGAGGACTTAACCAAAATATTCAGAATGCAAAGGTATAAAGATGTAATTACGTTCTTTTGTGTTCTTTTTTAAGTGAATTACAGTGTGTTCTTTTGTAAGTGAAGCAGAGCACAAACAAAAAGTGACCTTGTAATTCAAGATAGAGTTCAAATGGTTACTGGTTTGAGATGATTCTTACATGAACTTTCAGGTCAGAAATATTGAAGAAAGACTTCTGTAAGCCTGCCCATGAAGTTCATTCAACCACCATACACTATAATAAGCACTGCTCCCTCTTATTTTTTAGTTTTCCATGCTTCTTTTCTTGAATTAAAAATCAACAAAATGAAACAGAAGCCACAACTCCTTGTCTGCTTCCTGATGTTTGTGTACTCCTGCCTCAATACTCCTTGCAGTACTGACTCCTTTCCTTTGCTGTCTAGCTACTTTTTTTTTTTTTTTTTACTTTAATGTCTCTTTGCTCCAGAGGAGAATGACAGCAGGAAAACATACCTTATCTTTTGCCATTTTCATACGAGGTGCATAATCTCTGAGTAGAAAACCAAGAGAACCCACTTCATCTTTTTCCAGATTTTCATTTATCTCTACCATTAGTACCCTGAAATAAAGTTATTTCGAAAGGATTAGCTTGCAGCAAGATTCCTCCCATTCCCAACTACTCAACTTCTCCCCATGTTCCAGTCTTCGTCTACGATCTCTAACTAAGAAACAGGTAAAAAACCTACCCTGTTTCAAGATCCAACTATGAAATACTCTTGCTAATCAGCACCTGTGTTTTTCAGACTGACAGTGTAATAACCACTGTTAGGAAAACAGAAGATTCCTTAATGTTTAACAGAGATTAAGTGAGAGAACGAGACAACAGAACATATCCTTAACTTTTTAACCTGTTAATTACAGGGTTTTTGTTTCAGTGAGAATTTAATACAAGAAAATCTTCCTTATGAGTACATGAATTTCTTTCTGAAGTCTCTCAAAGAAGAGAGTTTCTAAATTTAATTTCTTAATTTAAGCCTCTCAAAACTAATAGAGTAAAACAAGTAAGAGAGAGGTCCCTTGAGAAAAGTTTTACCAGGTAGCTATGTACCCAAAGCAAACCAGAAAATAAAATATGTCTAACCAATGATATTTCTTTAAAGTGTCATTTTTAGCTGCTAACCTAGAACTCTACAAACATCACTGGTTTTATTCACAAACACACAAACTCCTTAAATACAGATGCTTCTAATGCCATGACTAGTAAGAAACTACTGAAGTTTAATTCAGGGACTAAACTTGACATTTTCTTTTAACTACAACTCTAGATATAATGTCCTTATCTGCTTTTCTTCTACTTCAATAAATATTCTCTGAATCTGTGAAGTATTAAAAAACAAAATAAAAAAAAAAAAAAAACCAACCAAAAAAAAAAAAAAAAAAAAAACAAACAAAAAAAAAAAAAAAAAAAAAAAAAAAAAAAACAAAAACAAAAAAAAACAAAAAAAAAAAAACAAAAAAAACCCACCACAACTCACCCATACTGCCCCCCCCCCAAAACAAAGGAAAAAAAACAAACCACTTATTTTGAACAAGATAGTGTAGCTTTAAAATCTGAAATAGATATATTACCTGTAATCAGGGATAAGTCTGAGACTCCTGGCAAGGTGAGCTTCCACTGTTGCTTTCTCAGTGTTCAGGATCCTCCTCAGCAAGTCAAACCTCTTAACTCTGTACAACAGCTCAGACAAGCCAACAGGAGTCAGTTTCTCTCTCTCATTCAAAGCCACCAAGATCTCTTTAAGATCAGCAGTGGCCAAGTCAGGAGCAAGGTCTCGGCACAGGAAAACCATCATCTCTTCTTCATCTTTGTCCAGTTCTTCTTGAATCTGATGAATAAGGAAAGCTGGCACTTGGCACCTGGTCATCACGTTGTTGCTGTTCCTTTAAAATTGCCAGCCTTCTGATTTTTAAACTGGAAACCAACATGACATGAAGCCTGTGTCTACCTCAGCACTTCTCTTGTGCTCATTCTTAACTAGGTGCATTTCTACAAGGGCAGTTCTGTGGGAGAGAATTAAAAGGCAATAAATCAGTGATCTGCTGCACAAGTTCACATAACTCTCCTATCTGAAGAATTTAACTTTCAACTAACACTCCAACATACATGACACAGACCTCCTTTATTCAAGGGACTCTCCCAGTTGTTCATTACAAAACTAAAACTATTTAGAAGGTCATACTAATCAGAAAGACATGTAAGACTTTTTAGAGTAAATTACCTGAACGTGAGTCTGTATATTCCATAGGAAGTGAAACAAAAGTCATCAGCTTGCTGATGAGTGGTAGATTAAGTATTTCCAAAAGCTCTGCCCTTTTCCGAGCAACAATATAGCATGTAATTTTAAAACCACTAATTATCTGTAAATTCAAGAGTGTGTGGATTTTCTTATTATTAACATAATTTCAATTTATTCCAATCTGGGGTTAAAAGGATTTTCCACACACACCCTCCATGCTCAAAAAGACTGAAAAGCCACTCAAAGAAAATACTCCAACCTTAAATATGCAAATTGGTTAATTCTGAAAGTATAGATAAACCACAGACCACTTTTTTCTTCATTGAACATTCATGTACCATCATACTGAAAACTGGAAAAAAATTTCAAACTTAGAAAAACCCCCAGCCTTGTGATTAACAAAATCAGCAGGGTGCTGTGCTCAATTTCCACTGCCACCAACTATGGAAATTCTATCTAACCCCCTCTGACCTCCATTACATACAGGGAGAAATGGCAGATGAGCAAACCTAAAGACAAACCTTAGTCCTTCCACAGAGTTTGATCACTATACTGCAGAGTTCTATTTAATCCATACTGGAAAGCAATTGCCAATTCAACTTCAAAGCCTAATATACCAAAAGATTCTAGCACCTGAATAAGGGTTTTTTTAAAAGCATTTTCATCCTTTTGTTATGCATTCTGGAAGTTACAATCAAAAATGTCACATATTGTGTCCATAATTAAGCAGGTGAGATAAATAAATCTAAAACAGAGGAACCCCTCATGCACTGTAATGTGTTTTGGAAAGTTTTCTATCAGAAGAAAAGCATATTTATTGCTAACTTATTTTCAATCTAGCATCAAACACTTGTGAGAATTCTACAGAATGACACTGTTTTCATGACATAATGCAGTCAAGAAGGGGGAGGCACAAAGCACCTTCATATGAAAGTATCTCCCAGATACATTCAGCTGGGACTTTCAAAAGAACTTGAAGTAATAGTTTAACTCTTAAGTGAAACAGGAATTTAACAACTTTTGGTCATTTTTGGAAATACCAGAAAAACTTTTTAACTACTCCAGTTGATTTTTATCTAATCTTTTAAAACTAGTTAAAACAACAGAGGAGGGGGTGTGTGTTAGGAAGGAATTTTCTACTGAGTTGGAATTTCAGACACGCAAAATTACTATTTATATGTTAACTTAAAATTAATTTGCCTTTAAAACACACATGTGAATCATCTTCTTTTGTGAATTTCCTTTATATCACATGCTCATTATAAAAAAATGCTGATTATACTCTCAGTGTTGAAATTATCTTACCTGTATGTAGAATTGTTCACAAGAACACTGGAAAACTGGCATTTGACCATTGCCAAACCACTGATCCAGCACACATTGGTTTCCATCCAGGATTTTCCAGTGATTGCATTAACTCACTGTCTGCTGGACAAATATCAAGATGACAAATTACTGTGGGGGGCTACTTCCTAATTTTATGGGAGTGGGAAAACCAAAGAAAATGACGAACAGTCGTTCTTCTGTATGACTGTAGTGAATCAGGAGTGGTGCTCTAAATAAAAGAAAACCAGCTGTGCACATAACATTCATTGGGTACTGCGTGGGAAATGAGTAAGAGCAACGAGCAGTGGTTTTTTAGTATAAACTAAAACAGCTTGCAGAGCCACTTCACCGTAAGAGATAAAGGGCATAATGCTCCACTCTTCGATCTGATGACCACCTTTTCAAACATCACAGATAGTCATTACAGCTGCAAGAGTTAAAGAACAAAAACAATCACAACATAAACCCAGCAGCCTAGCTTTTGATTATCTGGACTCTGCAACAAGATGACTTATAAATTCTTTACAAACAGGAGAGAAAAATCAGCTTATCTTCTAAGACGAAATAAAAAAGTTCGTAGTCATCAGAGATAAAGCTGCCTCAATAATTTTTGTGTTCATGTGCATGTCTAATTAGGCTTTTTTTTTTTTTTCAACACCCTTGTATAGGAGCAGGAAATAACACACCAAAATTTCACACAAAGATGCACAAGGCTCCAGTTAACTCCTTGCTGGCATTTTGTATCTTGAACCTTTTACGGTCATCTTTGCAGCAACAAAACCAGGATATGACACCAGTGGGTGTAGTTCTGGTTTGGGAGATTATCTTTCTTTCACAAGACGAAGATGACCTGGCTATGGGGGCACAGGCTGTGCTTCGTGCTTGCTCCGCTCGGTGTTGTTTGAAGAGGTGGCGGTGGTGGAACGACTGCGCTTGGAGCCAGGGCCATCTGGCATTTTTCAAAGTTGCAGAGCATGCTCCACAACTTTTAAATTTCCCTATTTCATTACTGCCCCACGCCCTTCCAACAGAACTTTTGCAACGTACTCAGGAAACACAGGAAATTTCTCCGGCACATTCCTTCCTAGGCTTGAACAGTTTTCTCCCGACGTAAACTAGTATGACCACGCTAATTTGTTTTAACATCCCAGTCCTCCTAATTAAAACAAAAAACAAAACAAAACAAAACAAATTCCCCAAAACCAAACAAAAAATCCCCAACTACGAAACGTGGTTTATGCAGATTTCCAGTCATTTTTCTAAGTGCGTCATTTTAAATCACACTCGGTTTCGGTTCTCACCACGAGCCCAGGCCCCGCTTGCGCCGGACGTTCCGGCCGCCTGTGCTGAAAGCGCAGGATGGGAAGGGAAGGGTGAGGGAAAGGATGGGGGAAAGGAGCGGGGGAAGGTATAACGCACCCAGACGCGTCGGGGAGGTCTCTACAGCAACCAGGTCCGGCGTTTGGAGCCGGGAGAAGTTGGGGCGGTACCGGCTCCCTGGCTGCCCAGCGCTGGGCTGGGCCGGAGGGGAGGGGTGGGGGGAAGGCAGGATGTTGGGTTTAGTTTTGTTCCCGGCTGTACCCCTGGAGACGTAACTCAGGGCTGAACACACAAAACCGGCCCACAGCGGATGGAGGCGGGACAGGGCCTGTGGCGCCTCCCGGCACCTCCCCCTGGCATGGACACGACGGCAGAGGCAGCGCTGTGAGGGGAGACCGTGGCGGCGGCGCGGTCTGGTGTTCAGCATGTGCACCGGCTTTTGTAGGCTGTGTTTTTGTCTTGCTGCTGGCGTGGGGACAGACAGAACAGCTCTGTGATGGCCCTGCGAGCTATGAAGTAGTAGCAGGGTTTCCGGTGAGCGGTTACAGACCTGCGGTCTGGCCACGTGTTTTGGCGAGAGTTTAGCCGTGACCCCTTGTATGGCTCATGTCTCACTCTGAATTTGTTCATTCACAGTGAGGATAATGTACAGCTGTGTGAAAGTTGTACTCTTCCCGTTGTATAATCTTAAGTAAATATTGCGTAACACCTTGTTCCTGAAAATTGGGTGTTGCTATTCCCTTGACATAAACTAGCAACTTTCATGAAGCTATTGACAGCGGGATGCTAGCATTGTAGCTGGAGCTGCTCTCCAAAAGGCCTAAAATCTAAAATTTTTCTGAACTAGACAAAAGCCACCTCCACATACGGTGAAATCAGACACATGTAACTCCCAGCTCAATGGATTTCAAAGCATTTATGAAACAGTGAGTCATGTTTTTTGTGCTGCTAAAAATAGAGCAGTGGAAGAGCAGTACTCTGGGATAGCACACACGAAGAGTCACGCTGTCTTTGGAACTGCAGGGAAAAAGGAGACAGAGAATATTCGCCCCAAGTATTTGTACTAAGTGGCAGCTCTGTGTTCTGAAAAAATACTTGTATTCTTAGTGAAATTGTATGGTCAGGCTCTCACTGTAATAGCAATCATTCAAGGCTATCACAGTATCCCTGCTAGTAAGATGTAGCTAGTTCAGAAGGAAACCAGCTACCTACTGTGAATCAATATGCACAATTTCTCCTTGGATCTGTTCCATACAGAAAGTGGAGCATCATCAGTTTTATTTTTCAGACTTTATGATACAAAAAGAGCTTCCTGTCTGGTATTACAATCATGTATGTTCCTCACCTGCTGGTGCCACTGCTGTTTGTGACCCTGGTTTTTGCACTGTAAAATATCTATGCTGGTAGAAAGGCTGTTCTCGACAAGGACAGACATTGCTATGGTTACAGTGAAGACACATTTGGTACTATTATTTTAATACACAAGAAATATTCCCTCCCCAGGCAGAATTGGTATTATTGTACCTGTGAAAGAAAATCTTTATGAGTATTGTATGTGTAACAATGATGAGACATATTCTGCAAAATTAGCAAAATATGTTCATCATAAATTAAAGACAGTCATTTAGGGCAGTGGCTGCCATCTGGCTATTAAACCACCAAATGATACCACCTTAATTCACAAACACATAAATTTTGCCAAAACTAGTCTTGTCTAACTGAATATGCTTGATTGATATATTTGCTCTATCAGTGAAGTGGCAGGCTTGTACAATTTAAAAAGACTCATTCTACTTCATGTAATTATTAACATCAGTAACATAGTAACAATTATTAACATTGTAGTAATTAACTGTGTTACTTGTTTTCCTGAACAGCCATCTGAAATTCAGTACTCCCTAGAAAGTTGTCTTGGAACCAGATAGAAAACAAGCAGTGAGTACCAACCATTGAAAGTGCATATTCTGGGTAAGAGTACCTAAGGAACTATATAAATGTTTTGTGCCACAGACCTTACACAGCAGGTTCTTGGTGTTTTAGGGAGTGATGCAACTAGATAGGAATGTTTGAGAAAAGGATTAGGCAAGAGTTTATTAAAACGAGTATTTGCACTATGAACAGTGCCTTGAGCAATGTCATACAAAAATGACAAACTCCACTGAACAGTACATCTGCACTCACACAGTAACAGATGTTGTTTATTGGCTCTAAAAATAAAGCTCTATTATAATATCACTCAGAAGGATTGCATGTGAATATGTATGTTTAAAAAGATATTTTAGCCACATTTTGGTAGGACCTTCAACTTTTTTGTAAACCTACAATTTGTGACAGGATTGTTTAAAAAGTTCAATTTCTTCACCATGGAAGTATATTATGTAATTGTTTAGTGGCATTTACCATTTCTCACTTGTCTAATTTTGCTTTTCATTTTAGTGACGGGTGTCCTGTTGTTTGTGCTATGTAACATAGCCTCCTTACTTTGGTACTAATGACATAACAGCAAAATTTACAGTAGGATATTCAGACAATTATAATTCCTGGTACTTCAGAGGACATGGTCCTTTTCTGCTATAGTCTTCAATCCAGGCATTCTTAAAGCAGTCCAGAAAACTAGGACATTTTAAAACAAATGGCTAAAAGAGACTAGATGTAAAAATAAATAAATCTATAAATACACCAGAGCAAAGGAAAAAGTTGTTCTCTTTTTTAACATTATAGTCAAGTATGGTGAAAGACATTTTAGGGTAAGATACAGTTATTGCTGAGTTAAACATTTTATTCTACTTTTGGCAGCAATGTAATTTTTGACGTCTGGATATTACACAGCGGATTATTCTGGTGTATTAGTCTGCCAGGCTAATTAACTGTTCAATAGAGTTAAGTATAAGCTTTGGTACTTTTATATACTTTGAAGCAGTCTGGAGTGGATTTTAAAGCTTTAAGTTAATATTTATTTTCATTTAGAGACATAAGAGCAAATAGTAACCAACACTTCAAGAAATGACAAGTCATTCATTACTACTTACTGGGAAATAATAGTTTTTAAACCTGTAATAAATATGGTACAAATTTTCTCTTAAAAGCAAAAACTTCTCAGTTTCATTTAAAAGAATCTTGGCAGGGCTTGGAAAGAACTGGTCTGATAGTTTATCTTGCTCTTTAAAAGGTAGTACAGCAAACCCAAGAGCCATTGAGTTGGTTTTTTCCCCCCAGCTCGAAGGCAGTTAAATTGCTCTGGCCATGTTTTTTGATCCTTTCACAGAAGTATAATAAGATCAAAGAAACACAGGTTTGCCTGTGATAGACTTTAATATGCATATTATAAGTACAGAGTGATCAGCAGGCTTATATATGCTTCAGCTTATGATTAGTAAGTATTAAGTTGTCATATTTGATCTTCAGTGGTGGCCTCCATTCTTCTTTGGAGGAAACAGTGAATATTCAATGCCCAGAGCTATGACAAAAGCTGCAGCTCCCCACTTGAGTCCCC
Source organism: Vidua chalybeata (assembly GCF_026979565.1). Taxonomy (NCBI): domain Eukaryota; kingdom Metazoa; phylum Chordata; class Aves; order Passeriformes; family Viduidae; genus Vidua; species Vidua chalybeata. Next base: position 12,156,224 of record NC_071536.1, on the reverse strand, counting down.
TGGTAAAGATTTCTATTACGGTGATAGGTCTTGCAAAGCCACCCTGGTACCTCCAAACTTCATTACTAGAAAAGAAAATGAAACCAAAGGAAAAAAGATCAGTGGAATAACTGTGATACAAATTAACAAGAATACATATATAAAAAAAGAATGATGAAGGTATTTCAATTAGCTAGACATTGAGGCTGTACAATACGTTCTGTCATTTAAGTATCAGGAATTACAATTAAAGTTCATGATAGGAACTCTAACCCTTACCATATAACTTGAGATACAAGTAGTATAGGAACAGAATCACCTCCCTGAAATCATGCAATTGTACTCTTCTGTTTTCACTCTCTAACAAATCGGAGCTCACTAGCACTTGCATGGATTGGACTAACTACCAAGGCTAGTCACAGTGCTAGACAGTCACATCTTACAATCCAGACATAGATAGCTCATCTCAGCGTGGAGGCACTTTCTGTTTCACAATACAACTATATGAGAGTCAGATGATTTTAAAAAGAAAGACTGAAAAGATGGTGTTGAGCTTGAGCTACAGAGTATGTACAAACTTCACACTGTTTTGCCTTGCTGTTTTCAATAACCATTGTTATTGAAACATTAGTCACCACTCTAACTGACTACAAATATTTATTTATAGCACAACCAGTGTAATTTATGGACATGGGTGTGGTTTGCCTCTTGTAAGGACTCAAAAGTCCTTAAGAAAAGGAAAAATAACTAAGCAATAAAATAAAAACTGTCATTTTGGGCGAAAATACAGGGGTTTAAAACAAGGGGGCAGATATTTATGTTCACAGATAATCCTCTTGTGCAGATGGATTTTGTGACTCGGGATGAAAGCATATTGGCATGGAAGAGTATCTTCTAGGTGCCAGTATATCTAATTGATATAGACTTAAAGTTTCCAAATATGACATCTTTCACAAAGCTTATTTTGCATTTAATATGTACATTAACGTGCATTTGCCATAAAGGTTGAAAGCAGATTTCCTGTTAAAATGAACTTGGTGTAACAAAGGGGAGGGAGCTCTGGAGAGGGTGACTTTCAAGACTTGTGGTGCAAGATGTTAATAATACAATCTTCTGCCAGACTACTGAAGCAAGTAGCATGATACTTTAATTTCTCATTTGTTAAAGAAAATTGGCATGATGCTTGTACTGTCCTATGGAATTGATATACTACTTTACATAAAATTTTAGCAGTTCAGAAGGAATCATCTCATGTTTGGGTTTGACTTTGTTCCTTATTTGAACTCTGATATGATTGGCTAAATCCTCTACTTTTACCAGAGGAACAAAATTTTTTTTTTATCTTGGAGGGCAACAAATACTACAGTCCCTTTTCCAGTGTGTTGTTTTGCAGCACTTGCTGAAATTGGAAGTGTAGTCACTAAAGGTCAGGGTAATTTACACTAAACCTACAATATTAAACTGCATCTTTTTTTTTTTTTTTTAATGGAAACAAGCCTTTTGCTTCCTGAAAACAATTTTGTCTGAAGCAAAGGGAAAACAAGCTTATGCTGCTTGCACTCCACAGAAATAGAGGCAAGATAAAAGTGAACAGGCCTGAAAAGTTCTGATATTTCAAATGATTCCTATAATCACTAAAAGTATGTTTTACATTTTTAAACTATTGCAAAGAAAAGAAAAAAGTGTTGTCAACCTCAAACCCCTCAACAGGTTATAGCAGGTTGTTATGAAACAACTATTTAACAGATTACCTATTTGCTCTTCCATTTTTCTTGTAGTGATTCAAAGTAAAGCCTTTTCCATGAAGACTCCTGGAACTGTTTGCTCGTGCAACTTTTCCCTTACAGAAGGGCCAGACTACACAGCACAAGACATTTGGTATTTTTATTCCTCAGGGTGAAAGGGTGGCTGAACAAAGTACTGTATAATTCATGATGTAGGAGAAATACATAGGCCCTGTTTTAACAGCTGCCTAAATATCTAAAAAGGAGGAGATACTCATTGTAGAGTGGTAGCATGAGAAGTAAAAAGCTGATTCTCCATGGTGTCATTCACAGTTGAATACAATTCCACCCTGTACACATGTACATTTCTTCTTTTCATATAAAGGCCTCCTGCTGTATGTGAGGAATGCTATGCCTACTCAGAATGTCAGTGCAAGTGCCATCATCTTTATCAAGACCCTAGCACACAATCTCTTTGCAGAGAAGGACAGGATTATTCACATGTGCAGACCTAATACTACTTAGGTGTTTTGGTAAATGAGGTGTTGGTCATTGTGCCTGATCTATGTCAGCATGAAACATCACAAGTGCAAGGCTGCCTCCCAAGATGTGGACACTGGTCAAGGTGATGCAAGGTGTGACCTTCACACAAAAAGCAGATAAAGACTTTACTGAAATTCTGACTAATTTTCACTGCTTTTACTGAAGAAAGAGTTATCTACAATGACAAGGTCTGGTTGATGCCACATCAAGACGATTTTTGAGGCTCCTGCACTTACCGAGCCCACGGATCCCTCAGACCCCGCCTAGCCAGCTTTCTCTGCACCTCCTCGAGGGGAGTTCCCTCCACCTTCCACTGCCTGTAGTCAGGGAGTTCCACTTTGTCATGGCCGTGGCCGTGGTCACTTCCGTGTCCCATACCTAGAGGAAAAGGTCAGTTTGTTACTTTGCAGAGAGCATCATCTTCTTTTTATACACTTGCAAAGAACAATCCCCTGTACAGGACAAACAGGGAGGCAACAAGAGAAACAGAGAACAAAGAGCTTTGTTCTGTAAAACAAAGAGCCAAGGGACTTTGTGCTGTGTTTCAGAGCTTGGTGATTACACACAGTAAAGCAAACTTAAGTCACGACCATCGCTACATTCATGGAGCACCAAAGTCAACCCTCTATGCTGGAGAAGAGTGTAAGAAAACCAATGGTTTCCCTGTCTGTAAATGCACTTCAGCAACACCAGCCCCTCACTACTTCCAGAATAATCAAAAAGAGTTCAGAGTAAAAATTCCTGACTTAGGTGTGGGAAAGCTATGATTGCTAAGCTCTGAAGAAAAACCTGAGAAAAACAAAGACTTGGCTCATCAGTTCCTTTTCAGCTGCCTTCAGTTCAGTCAGATATAACTGTGGAATTCAACAGGGCCAGAAGAGATGCATGGACAAGGAGATGCACCTTACTCATTGCTTGATGAGGATGAAAAATGTATGCTCTATTTACAGACATCTTGGAGAACTACTAAAATATTAAGTTTCTCTTTAAAAACAGATGTGAAGTGGAACATTTTCAGCAAGATCGTGAAGGACTGGAAGAAAATTATAGCTTTTAAGGTTCCATTTTCACAAAGGACCTGAGTCTTCTTTGAGCCAAGGTTTCCCATTTTAACACATATCAGGCAGCAAAGAAGATTCACTATCCTTAACTTTTAGAAAATTGACTGGAATTCAGGACACAACTTCAAAGCCTGTAACTCTTGAAGATGACTCCAGGCCGTGAAGGCAAGCAGACAGATTTCGTTGCCTGAGAAAACTTGGAGAGCAGCATTAACGTTGTCATAACCCGAAAAGCTCCCCCTGAATTAGACTCCAGGCTCCAACCCTGTGATAGAAACCCAAGGCCTCTCTCCTAGCAACATTCACCCTTCACAAGGGAGAAGGCCATGCCCTGTCACGCACACAGCGCGGCCAGCGGGCTGTGCTGCGGCACCAGCCGGGCGCTCTCTGCCAGCAGGACCAGCACAAGCTGTGCCCAGGGGTCGGAAGGAGCGGGGCACGGAGAGCACAACCCGGAGCGACAGCCGCCCCCACTCTCACTCACTCCCACGCCCGCTCCCGCCTGCCCTGCCCGCACACGGACACCCCGGTGGCAGCAGCGCGGCCCGGTGCCGGTGCCCGCCCCGCCCGCAGTACCTGCCCGCTCCGCGACCCTGCTCAGGACGCGGCCGCCACCCGGAACCGGAACCCAGGCCAGGACCAGCCGCTACAGGAAGCGCGGGCCAGCCACGCAGGTTCCGGGAAGCTTCCGTTCCGGCTCTCCCCGCTGGCCCGGTGCGGACACAGGGGCCGTGAGACCGCTGCCCGTCCCCCTTCCCGGGCCGCTGCCGCCCGCAGCGCTCCCGCCACGGCTCAGCGGGACAGGCCCCGCACCGGGAGCGGCGCCGCCGGCTCGGGCTGAAGAGCCGGGGGGAAGGAGAAGCGGAGCGGAAAGCGACCAATCAGTGCGCGGCTTCTTGCGGGGGGCGTGGCCCAATGGGCGGGCGCGTTGCTGAGGTGCGCGGCTGGCGGTGTCTGGAGGTGGCGGTGGAGGAGGAGAGCGGGGTGAGGGGGCGGCGGGGCTTGGGCCGGCGCCGGGAACGGGGATCTCCCACCCTTCGCGGGTTGCCCGTCGCCGTCTGTCGCTGCCGGTGGTGCGGGAGAGACGGAAGCCCCGCAGGGTCTGTGTGTGCGGGGGCGCGAACCGTTCCCAGCGCTCGCGCCGGCAGCGCCGATCGCGCTCCCTCTCCTGCCGCTGCTGCTCTGCTCCCTCTCCTGTCTCCCCTTCCCGCTCTCCTCCGGCCGGACAGCGGCCCCCTCCCCGCGGTTATGTAAGCCCCGGCCCTCCGCCCTGCCCGCGGGGAGCGGTGGCGGGGCCCGGGCAGTGCCCGCTCGCTGCCAGCCCTCGGGGCGCGCTTCGGCAGGGGAAGAAGCTGGGGGAGAAATCGGAGCTCCCAGCGAGCCCGGCTGGCGCCGGGAGCCGAGTTTCGGTTTTCAGTGGGTACGTCTTAAAAGAACATTGGTGTTTGTTTCCATAGGAGAAACGGGGAGGCGTCCGAAATCCTGGTAGTGCACTGAAAGGTAAGTGAAAAGGAAGAATTCTCTTGACAACTGCCTCCCGAGTGAGGTGGTGACTTGGTTTCACTGAGTACTTGTGTCAGGAGCTCGGCGTTTTGCATGTGTGGCTCTGTGACTGAGAAGTGTCAATTGCCTTAGTATCTGGTTAACTGTAATTATTTTTGTGTTCGTCAAATTTGAGCACATAGTTTGCTTCATCTGGAAAGAGACTGCTAAAAGTTAACTGCACAGTCATTGAATTATAAAGACTTAAATTACTTCTCAGTTGTATATAATACAATATTGTTTCTTTTTAGCAGAATACAAACTGTTCTATTAATTTTTGATAGTCCCATTAACGTGAGAATAAACATAACAGCATGATGTCGGTGGAGTTTTGGGGTAGACTGTAGTGCCTTTTTCCAATATATTTTGATGGAAATCTACTTCTGGGTTTCAGGGCTTTTTAACAGGGATATTGGAAGCACATGAGAAGATTTCCAGGAGGAATGCCATTATCATGTTATTAACAGTGAAACTGTTCTAAATAGAGTGCCATCTGTTTAATCCAGACTGCCTCAGTCTGGTTTCAGCATTGTATGTTTTTCACTGTGAGATAAAGTCTGGGAGATTCAGAGCAGTCTTTTCACAAGGTGAGAAGACGCACTTTTGTTTCCCTGTAATGTATGGGGGGGGTAGAATTGTTTGCTGCTTAAATCCCTGATTTACAGAGAATGCAGTTCTGTCACAGAATTGCAAAATATTTCTTGTTTCTTACTGTGGCTGAAAGTTAATGTGTAAGTGTCCAAAGTCCAGTGGTGCTGAGGAATATTTTTCTCAGATTTTTTTCTTCAGTGACCCATAGACCTGTCACATACCAGATACCTTGGTTTTATTCTTTGAGAGAAAGATAAAAAGTCCCAGTTTTATTTGTTTGGTACTTTTTTTCCCCTTATTATTTGCTTGCAGGGTTGTTTTTGTTTATTTTGTTTTGTTTTCTTGGTGCTTGGAAGCCTGACTTGAGTATTATGCAGAAAACTATGCTGGTATTGCTGAGTCTGTTACCAGGGACATGCAGTTCTGATCACAGAGCATTGGCTTTGTGTGATCTGCTGTGCATGAACAGAATTGTGGCAGAGGAGTGCACTTAGCAGGATTTGTCTTCAGGCTCACCATCACTTTTAAGGTTTAACAAGGTTTTCAGTAGCTGTTTTTGCCTTCCCCCTCACCCCCAGGTACATAAAAACTCATGGTAAGTAAAACTTTGTGCAGTCAGTTGATCTGCTCTACCATGTTTTGCTTCCTGTGTTTCCTTTTCTTTCAGTATGGTCTATACTCTTTTAAAAATAAGGCTGCAAATATGAAGGATGTGATATTTTGGGAATATAGTAAACTGTTTGATGCTGTATCCTCAAGTGAGTCTGCATAATTTCAAGGGGCCTAGAAATGTTGCTACAGTGTGTTTTGAGAAGGAAGTTTCACCATAATTACAGAGTCAGTCTGGAGAAATCAATAATATGTAGAAGGAAATAACATAGAAGAAATCTTTATATTGTGTAAAAGAACCCCAGCAAACAACTGAATGTCCTCTAGGAAGGAGAGGTCATTGAAACTCCATATACCAATAATCAGAACATTTTGTGATTTATGCAGTTGGTGTTTTTTTTTTTTTTTTTGTGGTATTTTTTTAGTATTATTAATTAGTTATGGTGATAATTACTGCAAAGATTTGGTGTTCTAGGATAAAGTTATGTTAGCATGTATGCAGGCAGCCATGCTAGTTATGATTTGCTGGGATTCCTGCTTGTGTTGTTAAGCTAGAGGAAGGCTGTGGGGTTTCTTGGATAGCTTTCAAAGGTCCATGTTTCCAGCAGTTTGTGTTGCTGTGCATTCTGGATTAACAGATTGTGAGATTCATTATAGGAACCACTCTCCTCTGCCTGTGCATCCAATATTCTCTCCAGCACTGGACATGATAATGCTATGCTCTTCATCATTGTTTTCTGGAGTAGAGAGCTGTGTGACTGACAGTGACTTGAAGTGCTTTCAGTTTTGAGATGAAAAGAAAGCGTTGTGGGGTTGTTGTTTTGTTTTTTTTCCCCTTTAATATCAGAATACATATTTGAACTGGTTAAATATTGCATCCTTTTTCCCCCTGAAATTGCATGTTATTTCCTCTGGTGTTGTATTAGTAGTCAGTTATGCCATTGGAAGCCTCTTGTCATTTGAATAAAATGGTTTATGCTGCTTTAATTCCAATAAGGATGGAAAAGATCTTTCTTTAGTTCACCTTGGCTTCTTTGAATGCTTAAAAAAAAAACATTCAGTGAATGGTGGGGAAGGAAATTATCTTCTCAGGCATCATTAGAGAGCTAAATATTTTATGGACAGTATCACAGTCACTGTTTCACCTCTATTTTAGAGAAGTGATGGGCTGGAGCAATAGTCTTAGTTGCTTTCTGTTCATGATGTTTGTTTGCTGGTGGATTGTTTTGTGTTTGGGTTTTTTTTTTTTTTGGGCAACTTATAGGCCATTCTTCACAGGAACAGCCACACTGGTCTGAACTGTTATTCTCTCCTGAAGCCTAAAGCTCTGAGACCCTGGAATGTGACAAGATCAGTGTTCTGAGTTGTGCTGGTCTGCCACAGCTCAGCAGGTGCTCATTTGGCAGCAGGTGCTTTATTTTTACACTCTTCTAGAATATAGGGTTACTCCTTAGGTCGGCTCTCCCAGTCTCAGTGGGGATGATGCGTTATATGGATTTTTGTTTAATGGATATACTTTACTTATGAAAACTTTTGAGCCCATGTATGGTTTTTGCAGCTACTGTGTTTTGTACCGATAAGAGCTGCACTTCATGTGTGGTGTCAATAAGTCATTGTTCTGTTTTGAACCTGTTACCTGAGAACTTCATGTGATACTCCCTATTTTCTGTATGAGGAGAGGCACACCTGTTTGCTCTTTACCAAGCAGTTTAATATGAGTTGAGAATCTTTAAAGATCTGGGTCATGTGTTCGCTCAAAGACTTGTCTGGGCTGGAAAAGAATTTTCGATTCCATTATTTTTCTTGATGCTTGTTTCCTTGTATTAAGGTGTGAATGAATATCAAGGAGTGAAGGTGGAGACTTCCCCAGCTGAGTCTTCTTGAATATCTGTGCCATATTAATAATCATTAAAGAAATCCCTTTCAGTCAAAACTGATGTGAGCAGAGACAGTCACAAGTAGTATAGTTTGACTGCTACTTCAGTCAGTTATTTTCATTTCCAAACAGAATAAGTGTGAGAAGTAATTCTTGACTTATTTAATGCTGTTTTCTACAGGGTTTTTTTTTGAGTAAGAAAGTAGTTTGAGTTTATGCTTGTATAACTCACTGTAGATAAAATGGCAAGCTGATTGAATTTTTCTCTCTGCACCTTTGTTTGGATAATTCCTGCTTCTAATAGCAAGACAAATAGTTCAAGTGTCTTTTTTTAATTTAGTCATAGGACATATTTATGGAGTGACTCAATGCATCTCCTTTTTTATGTATAGAATTCTGACTTTGGTTTTTAAGCTTCAAATAAAAGCTCAAGAGGTAGAGGGGCACTTCTTATGAAATAAAATATAGTTATTTAGGTAAACCCTACTGTAAAACAAAATTCTGTATTGCCAGCTGTGCTACAAAGAAGAGACCATAAAAACCAAGAACAGGAATTGGGTAAAATAGTATATAGTTTGCAAACTGTTTGAGTCCGTGCTGCAGATTATCCATTATAGTAAAAGCTTTTTATTGTCTGATGAATGGCCACACAGCAATTTTTCTTTCTTCTGTTAATGTTACATTTTTCTATCAAATGTAATGAATTTGGGCACAGGGTTCAACAGATGGTTTATTATTAATCAATTCAGATGATTAGTGAAAGACAAAAATATCATTGGCAAGTCGCTTTTTTGGTCTTCTTTGATTGTTTTCTGTTCTGCAGGCAGTCCAGCTTGACTCTGCTGCCCACTGCCTGTGTCAGATCTGCTACCTTCACCTCTTGGTGTGATTCTGTAGAGAAATACAGATTTTATGGTCAAATTTATTAAATTTACTTGAAAATAGAGAGCCAGTGACATTTGGAAAGAGATCCCACTAGGGGAGAGAAATGTTTGGTGTATAACTACTGCAAAGTGGTAAACTATTTATTTATTTATATCTTAGTAGTGATTATCATTGCTATCATTTGACACTGAAAAATGCCAAATTCCCTGGCTGTGTAACATTGATCTGCACAGGACCTGATGGAGATGATTGGTGCAGTTCAAATATCTTAAAATGCTCTTCCAGGAGTTCTTCTTCCTGCACATTTTGTGGGGCTTTTTTTCTACAGGACAAAGTAGTTAATGGCTTCTCATTTTATATTGTATTGTTGCACAAGCATTTGGCTAGCATTCCAAAAGTGCAAAGTGTGTGTTTTTGTGTGTAATCTCCATACTCTAGCTAATCTTACTGTATTTTTATTGTGATTACTGTGATTCTTCAGAAAACTGAAATGGTTAGATTTCCTTTAATGGTGTCTGCATTGTGTAGGGTTTGTGAGTTCTTTAAATAGTTCCATGTTGCTGTTCCTCTGAATTCTGCTTAACTGAAATGTGTGACATGGACATTTGTGCAGACTGCATGACTGCAGTTTGCTGATTCATACAGGGCAAAATTGATAAGTCTGGAATATTTTTCTGTTTCCATTCCCTATATTTAGTATTTTATAAATTATAAATTATAATTTCATTTAGGGTCTTCCTCCCCTCTTCTGCTTTGCCTTGACCCATATGTGAACTGGAGGAATTGTTTGACATCTATCTGGAAAGACAGTGAGAGAATTTAAAAGAATAATCTTATTTTTCATGGCCATTCAACTGAGAAGGTATTGGATTGAAAGATAATGAGCTGAAATATGTGTAAAATTTGCTTGAGTTTTTTCCTTCCTGTCTTAATTTATTTTCTTTTTATTCAAATAGTTTTGTTATTTCTGAGGCTTCTGGTGTCTGTTTCTTCTTTACATCTCCTCTTATTTTCTGCTTTGTCTTTTCTGTTTCCTTCGGTGTAAGGATATGTTGAGCTTAAGGAGAGGCTGGAGAGCAGGCCCTCTGCATGCCTGCCTCTGTTCTGATTTGGAATAGGGCCACAAGGTAGAAAAGTTGATTTAGAAAAGGTTATGAAGAAGTCCATAGTACTTAAGTAACTTTCCTAAATATCCTAAGCACAAGATCGTGGAGACACATGGACATAAGCATAACAGATTTTGTTGTAGAAATAGCTCAAGTTAGCTTGTATCTGTAAATCTGAATATTGTATTTCCTGCACGTGAAAAATTAGCTAGAATTGTAATTAATTTTTTTAAACATGAGCTTTGTGAAGGTGTGGTATCTTAAGACTGGTGTGCCCTATGTGTAAGCTATAGTGGTGTTTCCACCATCCCATTTAGCATTGTGGTGGCTGCACATGAGGGTCAATAACCTTTTAGACGAGACATGTCTCAGAAAGTAGGAGGCTTTTATGTTAACTTAGTTACAGAGGGGGTGGAGCGAGCAATTTATCAAGCACCCTAGTACATGCCATCAGAGTAGGGCAAAGAACAAAAATCTAAATGCTCAACTTTGAGTTCTGATACCTGTTTATTGCTCTGGGTTAGAGGTATGCTTTTTTTGAAAGGATATTTGATGCTTCAGTGTATCACTCTGGTTCCTCATGCTTTAGGGTTGGAAACACATCCAGTTAAAAATAGTAATTAAAAAAAGCTCCCTATGTAGAATGGATGTTGTACTGGTCTTTAGTATCTGCAGCAGTAGAATAGACAGATGATTGGTTAAAGTCCATTTACTGCAGTGAACTTACACAAGAAGTGACTGAGGAGTTGAAATGATAATAATGTGCCCTTTTACATAGAAATGTAAGGCATGTTGACAAAGGATTTATCCCAGTACAAGCTCATATTTCTTTGTGTAACAGTGGAGAACTTTCCATTCCTTTTTTTAAAGATATTTTGTTGAGCCAGCATAGAGACGTAAGCTAAATATGAACACAGAGGAGAGAGCAAGAGGGGTTTAAATGTGAAGTGGAAAAATTACTAGATCCTTATGCCTTTGGGTCTGGGGTTTTTTTAAGGTACTTGTTTCTCGTTCTTCGCATAGAACAGGCCTTAGACAAAATTGCTGAGCTTCCAAAACTGCTCAGATTGTTAATTATGTATTCAGTCTGTTTCGTAGTTATGTAATTGACAAACCACCATACTCAATGGTCTCCAGTGTTGCATCTGTGCAATAATTTCAAATAGTAGCATCCTTAAGCTTCTGGAAGCTATTAAACCATATTTGTGGCAATTTCTTGGGAAGAGAGATGCTAATTTTGTTAGACTTCATATAAGCCATTCTGATAGCTTTCCTCATGTTAATGGACTGCAGCAAATTGCAGTGCAAATCTTGCCATGTCAGAGTGGCAAGAGCTTTATGAACATCTCTGAAACAGTTCTGTGTTAGCAATGGACATACAAATAGAGACAGGAGTCTTGGACTGGTGGGTAAGTTGAATGCAAATAGAAAATAAGTAACTAAAATACTAAATGCATTTAAGCTAAGCAGTAATAAACTGTGTATCTCCACTGTTTATTTTCATAGGCATCCTGTGACAGCAACCTTTCCTTAAAATCAGAGGTGTCACATGCACTGCACGATTCTCCATTGAACAGGAAGGCTCGGAGCAGGCTACTGCCTTTCTGTTTGCTTAGCTCTGTGTGTCTGCCAAGACATCTTTAACGTGTTCTGAGTCTTCAGCTTTGCCTTCACTTGTGTTAGTGTAAACACCACAGGAGTTTGAGAAACCTCTGTGTATCTGTTGAATAAGAAAACTTCCTAGCTTGCTTTTTGTTTGTTTGAGGAGAGGGAGAGAACGAGATTTTTTTCTCCTCACAACAATTTGTTTTAGAAGTTGAGACAGCAAATAAAAATTTTAAAACAGTTTAGGCATGGCTTGTTGTCTGTGTTTCCAAAGGACCAATTGCAAAAATAACTGAGATGCCCTTTTGCTTGTGCAGATGTTGAGTGGACTTGGACTGTGCGTGGTCATGTAAGAGCAATTGCTACCTTCAGAATATGCACCTTTCAGAATATGCATCAGTGGTGAAAATGCTCATGCAATCATTCCTTGTGGGTGCAGAAATGAAACTTTGTTGGATGTTGCAATTTGAGACTTTGTTGCATTTGTTTCCTCAGCCATAGAAAAACGTTACTGGGGCGTCTGGGTGTTTAAATCATTCCGACGACAGCTGTGTTCCACATACCTTGTGTTCCAGGAATCATAGCATTAACCTCTCAGACAGACACTACATGCTTTGCTTTTTCCTCTCTATGGGTTAAATCCCTTCAGTTAGCTGCAGGTTTAATAGAGTTTTTCACAGTTAATGTTGCAGTTTACATGGCGTAACTAAAACTACTGCACTAATTTTACTTCTTAATTTAAATTAAAATGTTAGCCTTGTATATCTAGTTTTTAACTTACCAAATTAGCGCAAAATTAAACTCTGACATTTTTAGGGAAATGGTTGAAGATGCTCTATTAAATTCCATAATAGTTCTTATATGTTAACTTTGTAGTTTTTTCCCCTAGCTACTTCAGTGTTTAAATTGAGTAAAACTTAGGATACTAAGGCAGAAAAATAAATATGCAATAGTAGGATTTCACGTTTGTTGTGCACAAAGTCCTAATCAGGTTAAGATCGTGGATGCATTCCAGATCAAATTAGGGGTCAGCAGCCAATACTAATTGGCATTGATGCTGCTTGAAATTGTGTAATTGAGTATTGTGCCGATTGTCACAGTGTGTTTTGTGCCACCCCTCCACTCCCCCTCTTTATTTGGTAACTTAAAATTTACTAAATGTTCAAAGGTTAGTTCTGTTGTTTCCTCTGTGCCCTTTTTCTTAGACTTGCAGGTTCTGGTCTGTGCTAAAGACAGAAAACTAGGTAAGTTCAACATATGAAAAGCAGAAGTAAGTTCAAAAAAATTGAAGTACAGTGCCTTTAGATATTAATTTTGTCTAATAAATGCAGAAAGCTTAGAGATTTGTTGGTCAGTGCGGAAGTGGACTGCTATGCCTTTTTTTTTTTTTTTTTTTGTCAACTGCTAGGAAAGAGCTGCTTCAGCACAACTTCTTGTCATTTTACTGAAACATTTTGCAGGAACCTTATCACACTTGGCTGGTGGAGATGTGTATGGGTGTGATAGTCCATTGCCCTTCTCTGCTGATGATACTCCCATGATTGCCAACTACTGTATTTGATGGCTTATTTTGATAATAAATTTTTGATCTTGTGAGAGAGAGGAGGGAACAAATCTTAAATGGATATTATCATGCTAATTAGGAAACCTTAATCACTATGTTGTCCATTGTCAGCTCCATCAAGTTTTGATGTATTTCAAATTAATATTCCAGTGGGTAGCTTTTGAAAGACAAAATATCTCTCCTACAGGGAAAGGATGTAGACTTTTCTTGGCTTTATGCAGAGTTCTAGTAGTAGTAATTTTATTGCTATTTCTATGAACTGCTGGGGCATTCTGCTTTAGTAATGTGTGCTGACTTTGAATAGATTGAAATGATTATCTCTTTGTCTTTGAGTGCAGACTTTAGAGCTTTCTGATATATGTAAGTTTGCCATGAGTAAATTCTGCATCTTTGTGCATATGTGTTACATCTATGGAAAATGGAAAGGGTTTTTATTAGCATTTCCTTTTTTATTGCAGGGGAATGTTTAAGTTGCTATCTTCTTGGTTTTAATAGTTTAAATGAAACAGATAGAACTGATTAGGGAATAAAATTGTTGAAATATGTTATGAAAATCTTCTCAAAGTGCCAGTTGGATAGCTGGCAGATAAGGCAAAAAGCAGGAGGAGTTTCCCCCCAAGTATGAAACCCTTGCTGCTGATAAGAAAGAATTATGATATAATCATCTTAACTTGCAAATCTGAACATAATTGCAAGTACAGGGGTGTTAGGTCTGGGTTTGTATTTTCTTCAGAACAGTTTTTTCATGTGCTGAAGGAGTCACATGTGGACTGCGTGTGTTGGTTTTGGCTTGTTTTTGGCGGTTTTTGTTGTCCTGGTGGTGTGGGTTTTTCCTTCAGGTTTTTTTTTTGCTTCATACCTGATCAGCCCTACTTTTTGAGAAGTTACTCCGTGTTCTCTCTGCAGGTCTACTGTGCATTTCAATGACCTCAGTATTTCTAAACCTTCTGTCTAAGTTGCCCTTGAAAGACTGTTTTGTGGAGCATGCTGTATGAAAGATGAGTATATTACTTACACCAGAAATGTGTAATTTAGCAATTTCAGGTGCCTGCTGCTTGAACTTTGGTAAGTGCTGCTGATCCCTATCAGCACAATTGCATAGGGAAACAGAACAAACTTTTAATTAAACTCAGGCTTTGATTAAAAATGTTTGATTGTGTTTGAAGAGAATGAACTGAATTTGCTCTATGCCAGTACAACTAATAAAGTAAAAGGTCATAACTGTTGCCTAGATGGGGCAGTACCCGTAAAAGATTAGAGAAACTGTTTATGTTTAGTATAGTTCATGTGAGTGTATTTCCATTTGAAGTAGATGTAATGTATGGAATTGCTCAAAGATGATTAATGTTGCAAAAAGTAGTAGTATAACCCCTAAAAAAGTTTGGCTATAAGGCCATCTCTGATCTTTTACAAAGGGTAAATTTATTCCAGAAACTTGAGGAAAGGAAAAGCTCTGTTTTACCAACTGCTTTTGAAGAAGGTGGTGGTGGTTGGTTTTTTTTTTTTTTTTGGTGGTTTTTTTTTTTTTTGTGGTTTTTTTTTTTTTTTTTTTAAGCAGGAAAACTGTTCAGTATTACAAACAAAAACCCAGAGTATCTCTGAGTATGGATGAGGTTATGTAAAAGTGCTTGAAGATTGGAACATTGAGTCCTCAGTGAGGTTTTTTGGAGTGCAAGAAAATATGTTTGAAAACCCAGAACACTCTTTCTTTAAATTAACCATCTCTACGTAAATTCCACTACCCTGTCCACACAAAAAAAAAAAAAAACCAAACTTGGGGAAGCTTAGCTATGAAGCTTGCTGCGTGGATTTGCAGTGCTGCCTGTCAAATCTGTAATTTTTCATAATCTTGAAAGACTCAAATTTTCTAAATATACATTGGGACAGTATTTGATAAAAACTTTTAATTTTGTTCAGGATATATATTGAAAATATGTATGAAAAT
The DNA here is from genome assembly GCF_026979565.1 of Vidua chalybeata. Lineage (NCBI taxonomy): Eukaryota > Metazoa > Chordata > Aves > Passeriformes > Viduidae > Vidua > Vidua chalybeata. The sequence continues at coordinate 12,141,194 of NC_071536.1, read as the reverse complement.
AGTAGTGTGAATTTAAGGTCTTGCTCTTGTTTCTGTGGTGTTAGGAGGAGGAAGAAAAAAGTCTCTGTATTCCAACTGGAGTCATCAAGCACTTGTGGAAGGCTATTTTCTTTGTGTCTCTGTATCATTTTGTTGTTTGTTGTGGTTTTAGTCTATTTTTTATACTGGTCTATAGCTTAGATAAGTGAAAAATACTGTGGGAAAACTTGTCTAATATGGTGCATGAGAGATTGGGTTGATTTAAGTTGTTTTTGCTGTGTTTATGTTGTGTTCCTAAAGATATTATATATGAAGTTTTGCCCTAGAAAAAAAATAGTTTAAAGTTCAGGTTAAAAAACCCACAAAAACCATCCAGACACTCTCCCCACGTAACATCCCCATGTATGTTAGTAACTTAGTGTCCTCACTATTAAAAAAAAAAAAACATGAAAAATGAATAATTTCACACTAAAATATTCATTAGTCCTTTCTTATGACTGGTTGGTTTGTATTCTGTTGTAATGTTGGTTTAACAGTAGAAGAATAATGACTGTAAACAATATGCATTGTGTTTAACTATTCAGCAGTGAAGATTAATTATTAAACTCATCCCAAGACAAAGGGGGTACCTGGTGTAGTTGTTGCACTAATTTACATTTACTACTGTTTTAATTCTCACACAATTATTTCACTGAGAGGCAGCGTATGCTTCCATGTAATAGGCCACAGAGTTCCAATTATAGTAAGCTGAGTTTCAGAGTTTCAGGAGAGCTTCTAATAAGGTGATGAAAAAGGGTTACACTTCCTTTAGAGACACTGTTTCTTTGCCTGTTTTCTGTGAGGGAGAGTCCAATAAAGGCCATGTGATTTCCTGCTCTGGAGGAATCCTAGTGAAGTTAGTAGTAGGGCTTGCCATAAGCATCAATTTTTGTGGCACAATCACCTTAATCAGTTGGGTCAAATATCTTAATTGTTGGTGTTCACACAGCTCTTAATGGATTGCATTATATAGAATTAACATGGTCAGGTACATGTTTTATTTCTTATGTGTGGAACTTCTGACTGTCTGTCAAATCTCAGTATAAAATTAACAGTGGTTTTCTCTCTGTTTTGTGAGATTGTTCTTTGCAGTTCCTAAAACCCCTCTCTTAACTTTCAGAAAACTAGTATGACTGAAAATGACTGACACTGAAATAATGCTGTGATGCATGACATGGAAGAAGATGAGTTGTTTGCTCTGCAGTGACAGCTGGAAGTAATAAAGGCATCTACAGTTTTAACTGTGAAAGTTGAAGCAGATCTTAGATTTCAGAATTCTTGATGCTACTGTGCTTAATAACATCTTAATTATTATGGATCTTTAACTTGCCATTTTGAAAGTTTATTTGGAACTTTGTATTCTTACCTTATCATTTTTTAAAAGTCAGCAAGATGACATAATTTTAGCTATAACTGAGGTAAATTCAGATAAATTTGGAGATTACACTCATTTAAGAATTTGTGAATGTGCAAGTAAGTGTAGGGATGGGGGAAATTTGTCACTTCAGCGTAATCTATTTATACTCCTCTTCCCGGAGGTGGAGGCTTTACCATCTGGAAGTTGGAAAGATTAGAATAAGGGATTTCATTATTTTCAGCAGAGGATCCTCTAGGTTAGATCTCTTTGAGAATAGGGTAGGAGAAAGGAGGTTAGGTAAATTAATTAATGAATATATAACCTAAATTCCATTTTGTGGAAATTACAGTTGGTAGGGAATACTGCAATAAGAAATATAAACTGGTATTGGAATTTAGATGTGGTCTGGAATTGACTTCAACTTTTTAATGGATATTTTTATAATATAACAGGCATTTATTTCTCTCAAGTGACAATTTTACACCTCAAAAGTGGGAAGCTGCTTAGAATATTCAGCTGGTATTTCTAGAACGTTTCTGCATGAATTTCTTTTCTTTACAGACCAGATAGTGATCTTAGTATGTTGTTTGCAGTCTTATTCCAAAGTGCATATTGGGGAGGTTTTGGTAGTGTGTCTTTTTGTTGATTTGTTTTATTTTGGTTTGAATTTTGTTTTGGTTTTGTTCCCACAGAAATTCTGTTTCAAGATTTCTCTTAGGCTGTGTCTGTTCATTTTTAGTAATTAGCACTGACTGCCTTAAAAAGACCACCTTAGCTGTGATTTTGCAAGTGTTAGTTTGCTGAGGCGTTTTTTTTAGGCTCCTTCTTTTACTATGTATTTTGCATCTTTAGTTATCTAGATTTAATTTACTTCATGAACCAAAACCATGAACGAGAATGTGTTTTGGGAGAGGTAGGGTTACACGGAAAGTAATTTGCATGGAAATGTTTTTGTAAGAAGTTAATGCAGACAAACTAGCATAGGAAGAGTTACTGCATATGAACTGATGCAAAGGGAGGATAAACCTGTATTGTCTGGCGTAGGATGGGTTATCACCAGGATCCTGACAAGAGAATGTTTTAGGTTTTGTGTAGGATGACTACATGAAGTTGTTTCTAAGGAAACTGGTGCTGAGAGAATAAGGTAACTTTTCTGTGGCTAACCTACGTGTGTGTGTATATATATATTTTTAAGTGCGTCAGGTCCTTATAATAGAATAATTAATGTGTGTTTTGTGGCATTTAAGGCTGCAGGATAATGTCTTTATTATTATTGTTTCCAAAATCCTGTAAGTAATGTAGAGGAGTATTTTCTTGGAATACAGAAGATAAATTTCCTGTTCCACGTTCTTCAACTCTTCATCTCAACTCTTTTCTGCTTTATTTGTTGCATGAACTCCTAGGAGAGGGATTTAGCCATGATTGTACAATTGTGTTTAATTCAGATTCTGCTTATTTACCTCTATGAGGCACTTAAATTTTTCTCTGTAGAGTCACCTGACTTCTGTAGCTTTCTACAACTACTCTGTGCAATACTATGAAAACATCAGCCTTAAAGTAGTTTTTTAAAATGTTATACAGTGTCTAATTTCAGTGTTGTATTTTCATTCCCACTGCCCTAATTGTTTGTCTTCAGCAATTTTGTATCTGTAAAGCAGTTTCATTGTAGGAGTGGTAAAAAGATAGAAGCTGAGCTTTGTGGTGCTTGAAAAGGCACAGAAGATAATTTAGAGCTTAAAATGACTTAGAGGAGGCTTTTTAGAACAGATAGGCTGTACCTTTTCTTTACTCCTTTTTTGGCAGCTGCTGAAATTGATGTGACCTTTTTGATAAGAAATGGATCTTACTGTGCAAGTATGGTACCATGAAAGTTTACAAGACTATTATCAATCATCTTTGACTTCTCTGTGGTAAGGCTTTCTCCCATTGTTTTCACATAACTTTCTTTGTTGCTGATATCCAAAAAGAAAGCTTTTTAGCCTGTTTTTTCCTAGTGAGTCAGAGTGGGCAGAGAAGTAATGTCTTATCCAAGTTGTTTTGCATGACTAAGGCTTGTCTAATAAGGCTGGCAACCTAAATCCCACATAAAGAATACATCAGCATTTATATTTTAAAGTTGGAATGCATGCCTGTCTGCTGAAACTTGCAATTAAATTATCTAAAAACTAGAGTTGGAAGACTGCTCTTTCTATTAAGGAGAAGGCTTGAGCTGACAATTTAAATTAATAACTGTCCCAAGGCGATTTTGCCTCTTTCTGTCTTTGTCAGTTTTTACCTTATTTCTCTGTTCTGTGGAGCTGTATGGCCAAGAGAATTCTGGCAGAATGTTTGAACCTCTTTCAAATGGCAAGCTGTAGTTGTAGCTCTGATTTGTTGAGGACAATAGTTTTTAAATGTATTATTTTATGTTCTTACCAAAATGACAGTTTATGTAAGTGTCTACTAAATAGGATTCTGGTAGAATAATAAGTTTATGCATATGGATACAGGAAAATCACAATGATATTAATATAATATTTATCATAAGAGATGTATATTACAACACATATACTTTTAAGTAAGTACAAGAAGTCATCCACCAAAATGGAACATTTTCAAGGCTGGTTTTATTTTTTCTTGGGATTAGGTCAGTGTGAGAATCAGACCCTTTTCTAGTGTGGAAACAGACCATACTGTGGCTGTTTAATATCTTCTGGTATATGATTTTAGAGTAGCAGGATGAAGCTGTATACACCTATATACTGAGTGGTTAAGCAAGAAGTTGATTTTAAGAGAAGTTTTTTTGTGAAAAAAAGTGAAGTGCTAGTCAGTGAAGTGCTAGTTTACACCATTAAGTTTTCTTCTTTGCTCTTCCTGTTCTACCACAGAAGTAACTATGTAAAACAGGTGTTACAATGTTTATCTACAATAGCTTCTTATTGTCCTCATGATATTTTATGCTAACTTGGTGTGAGAAACAGTACACTGTTAACAGTCTAAGATTTCTATCTTGGTGCATTCAAACATTTTATTTTTTATTACTCTATTACAAGAAGAAGTCCATTCTACCTTCTCAACCACTTAATTCCATGTGCTTCTAAGACAAGGAGCTCTTTATTTCTCTGTTTTAAAAACATTATTCCTATATCCAGGTTAGAAGTTATTTTTCACAATCCTTGTCTTCAACTGCTTCTTAGACATTTTTCTGTCGTATACGTATTTCTTTTGTTTGCATCAAATGTAGGCCAGTATTTCAAATAAGAGCATATTACCAGTTTTGTATGCTCTACTTTCATGTTTTCAGATTTACTTTAAATGACTTTGTGTGATCAAGCATCTTGATTTATTTTCTGCTGCTGATGCATTCCTGAAGAGAAGTTTTCATTGCATCATCAAATGTATTATCTAGTCTTTATCCATTTAGTCTTTTGCACCTCACATTCAGAAATAGCTCATCACGAGAAGTTCAGATTGTGCTTTTGTTATCTGCATTTATCAGCATGTTGCCTGGTTTTCTTCCTCCAGAGTTTCCCAGTTGCATTAGTGTGGGTGTGTGGTGGGGAAGCTTCTTTCCTGTGTACTTCTGACCACCTCATCTTACGTTGTCTTCTATCTATTCTGCTTTCCAGGGTGTTAATCATGTTTAATGCAGGTGCTCTTCTTATAGAGCTATGACCTTGCTGAATCAAAGAAACTGAAAGTATGTTTAGTTCAGAGTAAGGAGGCATTCTTGATGCTTTCCATGCTACTTTTTTTACAGAAGCAGCATGGAAAAATCTTTCTTCAAATATGTTTCTTTCCATGCTCAGTAATGACTTACAGATATGAGAAGAGTGTTTACATAGCTTGGAAGAACAAGCTATAATTGATAATAGAGTTTTCTGTTCTTTTAGACTTGTCAGTCCATACTGTTCTCTTACAGAAGTGGCACTGTGAAGAAATCGTGTAGCATGAAGCTTTATTCTTTTGGCTGACACAGTTCAGATTTTAATTGCAAATTATTCTTCTCATGGCCTCTAAGGTAAAAATACATAATATTTTCATTCATTGTGTGGCTAGTACAAAATTTGCCCTATATGCATCATGCCATCTAGTATATAATGGCCAAGAACTGGACTCATTTTGAAGGGCGTGTCCTGTAATGTAATCTCTCCCATGTATGTTTAAACCTGTATAAACTACTGGCCTTAAAACAAACATACAAACAAAAACCCTGAATAAAATACAAACCACCAACAAAAAGCCCTCTGCATACTTGAATAGTCATATCTTCTTAAATATCATCCATGATGAGTATCTAATCGGTGGCATTTTTTTTTTTCTTTCTAATCCCTACTGTTATAGTTGATAGTGTAGCAAGTGGTACTGGCTGAGATTATCTGGGTAATCATTTTGCTGTTGCAGATTGATCTTGGTTAGTCTTGGTTTAAATGCAGACTGGTAAAGAATAATGTATTCAGTATGTGTTTTTTCTAAGTGTAAGTGAAAAACAAGCTCTCTGACGAGCATAGTTGATTAAACCCTTTTTTATTTCTTTTAGTGTAGTCAGAAATTCTTGGGGAGTCATCTGAGTTTTAAGTTTCATTATTCTACCAATATATTGTTGGAATAAACTTTTTTTTAGACTTTTATATTTTCAAAGGCAAAAATATTGAGAATGGTGAATTCACCATCCCTGGAGGGATTTAAAAACTGATGTAGATGTAGATGTGACACTGAAGGACATAGTATATTGGTGGAGTTGGCAGTGCTGTGTTGCACAGTGGCTGGACTCCATGTTCTTAAAGGTCTTTTCCAATCAGGATGATTCTATGATTCCATGATTTGTGTGCATAGCACGATCAAGGAGAGTGCTCTGACTTGGTAAAATTCTGTTTCTTAACTGTAATTAACAGATGCACAGTGCAAGACTAACTTCCTTCAGAACAGAGTATTATAGCTTTAATATTAAGCATAAAGATTCCAGGTCTAATTTAATAGCCTTATGTGTCATATTCTGCTTGTTTATGCCAAATGAGTAAGTTTAGGAGAAAACATTTAAACTGTCATTTCAAGTGTGTTTATGGGGAAGCTTTTTGGTAATTGATTTTTTGTATTTGATTTTAACATTGAGTGACTGCATTCCTAACTATAACTTTTCCTGTTCCATGCTTTAATATGAATTCAAATTTGCTTACTTGTTCAATATTTAAGAAATCTTCATCAGACCATATGTAAAAATATTTTTGGTATGTTTTATTATTACTGTTGCTAGTAACTAAATTTTTGATTAGTTTTTTATAGTTCCTATGTAAGAACCTTTGAATTGTGGTAGAAAAAAAATTATAATGTTTTTAAAATAAGCATGAGAAATCTTTTATATTCCCTGTATTCTGTTTGCTTTGGGAGAGATGTGAACACTCTGGAAATGAAATTCAATACTCTTGGTTCAGGATACTTCAACCTTGAATAAATATGCACAGGGCTTAATGTATTGAACCAGTTTACTTTAGGAACACACCCACACAGTGTTTGATATATTTATATTTTTCCCCCCAAAGGTATAGCCAGCCAGGAGTGTAAGCATGAGGTGTGCTTTCCAGATGGCCATTTGAAAATCCCCGAGAGCCATCTGTGTGTGAGGCTGAGGCAGCCCCACAGCTGCTGTGCTCACGTGCCTCCGGAGCAGTGCCCAAGGTGCCCGGTGCAGCCCAGCCTGGCTGGAGCGGGATGGGGCTGAGCTGAGGGGCTCACCCTGCTTTCCTCAGTGCTCCTGGGCAGGGTCAGTGCAGCTTGTGTGCTGGCAGTCCATCAGCTGCCTGTCTTGCCTCTTTGTACAAGTCCTAAAAAATGTCTTTGATATCCAGGCAAATAATTTGAAAGGGAGAGATGATTTGTCCTAAAACTGAACCAGCAGTGACCATAGCCAGACCAGATGTGGATTGCTTCTGTATTGATACAGCATTTTGTGGTCTCAAGCTGATTCACACTGAAAGAAGTTCCCTAATAGGGAAGCTTGAAGCTCAGTGCATGGCGGAACCACTAATATACCTGGAGTTTGCTCCTATCCGTGTTGTTTTCCTCAGGCTCACTATGAAGGGATTCTTTAGCAAAAGGTGAGCTTTGGTGTAATATGTGGTTTTCACAACAACACTGAAATTTTGGCTCTGTAAGGAATATGTACCTAAGAAATAATAGTATGGGAGAGTCTTTGATATATTCAATTTAAGAATTACATGTTCTCCAAAGTCAGGGTATGAATTCAGTTCACATTTTATAAAATTATTACTTTCTTCTTTCATTTTATGCTGTTCTTTGTAAGTACTGTGCCTCACTAATATGGAAGGATTTTCTGCATAAGTGACAAAAACCTTTTTTTGGATGAAGGCGATTCCTCCCTTCCTCCTGCTGAAACACTGAGCCTTTTTTTTTTTTTTTTTTTGAATGGCAAATTGCTTTATTGCAGAAGGATTCATGTGGACTTCGGAGGATTTGGTAAACTTCCATTTGTAAGGCCAAAAAATGTTTACATTAATGCTTGTTTTACTTTACTTTACTATATTTTTTCCTGATTTTATGATCATCGTATTTTTTTTTTTATCTTTTAGAAAACGGGGCAGTACTTGAAGGCTTGACAAATGCATCCCAGGTTGAAAAATTTCTGCATTCCTTCTCCTCTTCCTCCTTTAGAAAACTGACTTCTTTAAAGAGGTAAAGTCGAATGTTGCTGTTTTTTTTTCCCAGGCAGAATGAACTAGAACTCAGCTTCTTCTGCAGCATGTGCTATGATGTTTGAAATTAAATTATATACATGTATCACTCTGATATGGTATCAGGATGTCTTTGTATACTTTTGTTTGCAGAGATCTAATTAGTTGTTCTGTTATTTTACAGAATTATTTTTCAGTGCTTCTGCTGAAATAAATCACTCAAGTGTTACTTGAATTAAATTAATGTTATTTCTGAATTTGTTGGATTTTAGGATGTTTTAGAATGCTTTAGAAATCTGAAGCAGTTCCTTGCCCACAAGAGAGTTGGTATTCTCTTCATGACCTCCTTCCAAGGGCCATTGAAAAAATTATACATTAACTCAAAAAATGTGTTGAGAAGCCTTTTATCTTATTTCACTTCACTTTTCATTTAACAAATACTGATTGTTCTTAAATTCAAATCTTTCAGAACTCAAAATAAGTAAGTTCTGAGAAGAGAATTGATGATTTCAGTCATGTAGTGTGGCTATTAAATGGTCATTTATTGTAGAACTTCCATGATATAACTTGTATGTGAAACATACAAGTTCAATTTTTTGTTGAACCTAAATAATTTTCAAAACACAACTGAAAGACAACTGAAGCACTGAATCCTTCTTTTTCCTCCTTCCCCATTTATGCACAGCATTTTAGACTAAACAAAGAAAACCATTAAATTGCTATTAAAAATGGGACCAATTGTCCAAAATGCAACTTTTTTATTGTTTTGTATTATATGATTTTATTGGAAAGATAATAACAGCTTTTCATTGGGTAGGATTGTAAAAAAACCTAAATTTTCCTACCATAACTAATATTTAACTTCTTTTTTTTCCTTCTAAAGGTAAGAGAGAAGCAGAAGAAGTAAGAAAATGCTGGGATCAGAACGAGGTGTGGTGGAAGAATGGCTGTCAGAATTCAAGGTGAACTGAGAAGATTAATGATATCTAAACCATTGGCTTAATGCCACCCAACATAGTAGTGGGGTTTTTTAATATCAAATAATTAACATTTTAAATATCTATTACTTGATCTTTCAATTTCTTACAATGCATGAAGCATGCAAAGGTTTGTGCAATTGAGTTGGCTGGTACATAATATGTAATGCATAATTCTAATAGTAATTTATTTCTACTGTTTGTTATTGTAGAGCGGAACACTGCAATAGTAATGTGGTCTTTTGAATGTGTATTTTGTGTAGGTCAAGCTGATAGAATTTACCTAACAGCTGGATAATGCAGCCCAAATTTGCAATTGAGGAACCTATTAATTTAAAAATAATTAGTATATATTTATTTGGACTATAAAAAAAATCAAAGAAAAATACTTTACTTTTCCCCCCCATGATCTGCATAAGATTAATTGTTTCATCATGAAGAATTTGAAGTATTTTTAAGGTATTTTGCATGTGTTTAGTGAAATACAGGATAATGCATAAACAAGAAAACAGGATTTCAGGACTGATAAGAAATTAGTCTGTTATTTAAATTAAGAACTAGTAGTTCCTCACATCATTGATGAGAGTAAGTCATTATGTGCTATTGTTGGAAATTTGCTTAAGTTCCAAGGATGCAAAAACCACAAACATGGTTGCTTGGGGAAGACTATTATATATCATTCTATACTCTTGACACCTCTTAAATAAGTTGAATTGATCTGATAAACTCTTCAAAAAGATCCTGTTAAATACAGGCTATCAAGAAAGAGAGTCCTCATACTAAACTAGAGCAAATGATTTATGGACGATGAATCTAAACTGCTTTTGGATTTAACCCTGGAAGTGGTTAAGTGCTCCCAAATATTCTTTGTGTGGAGGACTTGTACTCAACAATTAGGTTACAAGTCTGAAAATTTACTGAACTTCAGGACTTTCCTTGGATGTTGGGATGAGGCTTCATTCTTTTGAGAAGATCTTGAATACTTGGAAGCATTTATTGGTCAGGGTAACCTTTTTTTTTTTTTTTTTTTTTCCCTTTAGGCATTACCTGAATCACAAATTTCCAGCTATGCAGCTACATTGCACCGAAAAAAACCACTGGTACCAGCTCTTTATAAGGTCATTCAAGACCCAAACAATGAGGTAGGAGATTTAAAAAAAACTGGTTTTATTGTCATTCCTGGATCTTTCACCTCTACAACTGAAACTGAAGAAACTAAATGAGAGGAAGATTGATAATTTTTTCTGATGTAGTCCAACATGGGTATCATCCCTCTGTGTAGTCTCTTGTTTTTTGACAGTTACTTTAATGCCTTTCTAGTAAGATGCAGTCTCATCTGCTTCCAAAAATAATGTTTATGCTGTCTGATGGTTCTCCTAGCCACAGCTGACTGTTGTGGTTTTTTTGGTATGGGTTGGTTTTGGTGTTTTTGTTTTTTGTTTTGTTTTGGGTTTTTTTAGGGGGGGTTCAAGTTTGGTGGTTTTTTTTAATTTGTTTTTTTTTGAGTTCCCAGAAACCACCTTTCAGTCACAAGTGAGACAAAGTAGGCCTTACAGTGAAACTCAAAAAGACCAATGTACTTCTTGTGTGGTGGCTTACTGCAGTGGAAGACGGAATCATTTTTTTAAATGCCATTAAGATAACAAGATCTTCTCGTGCTTGTACTAGTATCACTTTTGTGTAATTTTGTTTACCCTGCTGTAAACAAGAGCAGAACCAGGGCCTCAAAATATAAATAGACACAATGAAAACTTAGCTTACCCTTGTACATAATTAATTTTGCAAGTGACGTTAAACTGAGCTTTCCAATCCATTGGCTTTTGTGAGGAGCATTTCTGGGCAAGTGAAAAATAACTTCTGAATAAATTGTGCAAGCATACCATTCTCTGACATATCAACTACTTTAGATAAAATGCTTACAAATACTTGGTGTATCATCTGTGACTTCTCATATATTTATAAATTAAATGGGTAGTGTGCACAGCAAGGAAGTTCTTTATTTTGCCAAGTACAGCTCAGCTGTTTTAAAAACCCGAATGCTTGATTGAGCTTCAAGGAGGTTGCATAATGCTCATGCAATTAAAAAAAAAAAAAAAAAAAAGGCTTCATAGTTGTCAGCTTCATTTCAGTATTATAAATAACCTGCATAGTGACCTTTTTCTTTGTGGAGAAAAGCTGCTGTTATTCTCTCTTCAACCTGAAGCCACCATTGCTGCTGTCTATGCGTTTGTGTTTGTGTAGACTCCTGAAAATGTAAAAGCTTCTCATTGCTTTGAGAATAAGCATTTATTTTATTTAAAGAGCAAAGAACCAGAAAAAGGGTATCTTTTTAGGGTGATCTTATGTTACTGCTCACTGATGCTTGTCAAATATTACTCTTTGGAACAGCTGTTGCTGTTTGGGCCTAATTCTGATAGCACAAGCAATCCTAGACACAAAGATGTCCAGCTTCAGGTTCTACTAGTTAAGGCAGAATGTATTTCCTTGTTGTACTTCTTCCAAAGTATTTGCTTGTGAGGAATGTAACCAAAGTGAATTCATTACTTTACATAATTCTGTAGTAATATTTGTCTCTAACTGAGAGGGGTTTTTAAATATGCTTTATAGGGCATTATTTGTTAGAAGGGTAATTCATGGCTTATGAAGATTAACTACCTGTGGTAGACTATTATAAAAATACACTTTCTGGATTCTTAAACTTGATGGGCAAGTAATTCTTTCATGCAATTTAATCATAAAGTTGACTGATTTTTAAAACTTTAGAAAGCGGCAAACTGTTTAGGGCAAACATGATTTTTTCTAGAATCACATCATTCTATCTTGATAAGACCAGGATTATTAATTTAACATGGAATCAGCATATTTAGGAACCAAACAACCAAGCTGTTTCTCTCTCACCTCAGCAGGGGTCTATTATTTGTGAGCTATTAAATGAAGGCAAGCATATTGACAAGTTAAATACAGTTGTTACTATTTGCCTTTGAGGAAGTGCCCTGACATTTTTAAAGATAAAGATGACTGGAGCAGAAATTTGCATATAGTGTAGAGAGTGATCTTGCTTATAAACAGCTAGTTTAACTGAATAATACATTGATTTTTGTGTAGTATTGGAATTCACAAGTAAAGAGCTTTTGAAGTACTGTTTTTCAGATAGTTTTATAATTTTTAGGTTTTTTATGGCTGTAGACAATACTTTATGGATGTCAAGTTACTGCACTACTGAAATTCAAATATTGAATATTCATGTGGTGCTAATTAGATTTAACTCAGGGCAGCAGCTATGAAACAGAGTGAGATCACCTTTGTAATGCCAAGCAAGCCCAGACCCAGTACTCTTGAAATAATAAAAGGTTTCATCCATTATATTATAGTTAATTCTAAAGTAAGCACATTTTATTTTCTACAATTGAATTCTTCAAAAAGACAAGTATTTCCAATATTTGTAATGCATTTTCTAAAGCATTACATTTAACTTCAAGATATGACTCTTAGGATTTGGAAAACTTGTAAAATAAGCCAAAGGAAGGCTATTCATCATCTTCCTTAAAACTTGACTGGGTTGCATCTCTGTGAGGTATAAAATGAAGAGTGAAAATTAGATAATTGACGCTTGCTGTATGTTTAAGCCAGGGAAAATGTCATTTGTTTTTTATGCTTATTGCTGCTTATGCTAATAGGAAAGATCTTATAATTAAAATGATTTTGTTTGTTAGGAAAAGGAGAGGATTGTAAGAGCTATTTTACTTTGGATTTTTTTTTCTGACTTCTGTGCTACTCAGTTTGCTTTAACTTTGGACTGAAAGATCTTAGAGATTAAAAAATATGTGCCAGTTCATGTGTACACCCATTACTGATGACAAAAGCTCCATTTCCTCTGTTTATCCATGTCTTCTCAGTATGTGTATTCAGAGAATTACTTGGAAGAGACTGGCTCTTTGGAAAGCCAGATAAGTAGGATGCGAGGAAAACATTTGTTCTTTCTCAGAGTGTCAAATTTTGTGTTTCCAGGTGGGAGGCTATCATACTGTACTTTGATAGGAAAATCCTGGGTGTTTGTGCTTTTGAAAATATTGGTGTTGTAGCATCTTTGTGATGGCAGCTTTTTCTTGTGGAAAAAGCTTACAGCTTTTCTTACAGCTCTGAGGACACCAGAAGTGCTACAGTAGTCGCAGGTTTTTACCTAAGTAATTGCAGTTCTTAAACATTTTCCACAACAAATATGACAACTACTAAAAATAAGGAGAATTTGAATGCTTGCAGCACCACTGACTGGATATTGCTTGTATCTTTTTAGGGAGAATGTCTCCCTAGTCTAAGAAATTTTTTTATAAAAATTTCATGTGAACGTAGGTAGAATAAACTTAGTAACTGCTCTGGTTGAGTGGCATCTGACTTAGTTAAAATAAATTTTCCTTTCCCACTATTTTTAATGGGACTTGGATTAGACTGGCTAATTTCAAATAGGAAACAGCTTTAGGCTGCTGTCATCTCTAATCTAATACGAGTACTATTTATAGCATTGCCATTGTATATATCTGGTTTCAGATAATATTTTTAGTTTTCCTTGCACTTGTCAGCTCGCTGCAGATACACTTGCATCTTTTGTTTTCAGAGGTTTCTTTTTCTTTCTGTTCTCCTCTTGATCATATTTTATTTTAAAGAAATACGTATAAATTTATTTAGTGATGTCTGAATTACTTAGTAACCATTTTTAAAATTTGAACACTAAAATATGTTAGGCCTTTCATAAAGCAAAGATACAGTTCTATTTCTGAGGATTAGAACATTTACTGTAACAGTTGGTTTTAATAATTTCTGTCACTTTTAGATAGGAGTTTCAATTAAGTAAATAATCATTAAGAAAGGATATACTTATGCCTCTTTTGAACATAAAGTGCTATATATGTATGAAATACTAGAATAAGTATAATACCAGAAAGCTGTACCATTTTTTCCTTAAAGTGATTTTAACAGAAGCTTTACAGACTTCTAATTTCATTTAGATCCCAAGCCAAAACTTAAGTGGTTGGTTATTTTATATCTTTCTATCTGTCTTTCTATGTATGCATATAAATATATGTATGTATGTGTATAGACAGACAGATTTATATGACTTGTGAAAATCCATTTGTTCTAAATGACTGGACTTCTCTCATTCTGTATCAGCTTTGTCAGTGTCATTTTTCTTGGCTCTCCTTGCAGAGTCTCTCTTTGCTTCTGTTGTAAAAGCTGGCTTCTAGCTTAGAGTAACAAGTCTGTCAATCAGAAGCCTTGTAACAGAAGGTACTTACACCAGAGCCTTGTTTTATAAGAGATTTCTCTGACAGATGAGTTTTATTTTACGTAATGTCATGTTATGGCTTACGTCATCAGTGATTAAGTATGGTGTGCTACACTGACCAGAATATTGTGTGTTGGAGATGAAACTGTTTCCTGGGTGATGCTCTCTTAATAGATAGTTCTGTCAAATGTATGCTTTATGTTTGTGCTATACCAGTATAGAATATCTAAGTGTAAATATAGGTATGTGAAATTGTACATTCCTAGAGCTTTATGGCCTTGCACATTTATCAAACATTCCAGCTGTTCACTTGCAGAAATGTTGGTCCCTTTGCTGTTAGCAAGGGACTCCTAAGTTTTTTAAGAGAATGGATGGTTCACAATAAACCACAGAAATATATCTTTGTGCAGCATAGCAAAAGTGTGACTCTCAATTCTACAGGAAGTTGATGATTATGATGAATAGACAAATTAATGAAAAAAGAATGCATCAAAGTCCATGAAATGTGCTGCTAATTCTCTGAAAGTCCCAGGTGCATATGCCTGAGAGTGAAAGGAGGGTCATATATGCCTTATCTAATCTGTATGTCTGTATGTCTAAGAGAGCTGCATGAAGCATGTACTGTTAGAAATAAGACTTGAGATTCTGGCCTCTATTTTCTTACTCTGTAACTCTTCTATATGAATATGGATGCCTTAGGTTAAATGTATGCCTCTGTTTTTTTGGACAGTGAATCCCATAAATATTTTCCTTATGTCAGATCATCCCATTTGGTACAACACAATATTAGATAGTGGTCACAAACCTTACAAAAATTTGTCTTGGAAGTTTTAAATTTTTTCTCAATTTTTTTTTCCCTCAAGTTTTGATTTTGGTAATAAAAACTTGATTAGTCATAGGAAAGAATGAGACTGGTCAGTGTGGTTCTTTCTGCTTTTTTTCCTGTTCCCTAACAGTTCCAAGGATGAATCTTAGGTATTGGTTTAGCATGGTAGGCTCTTAAAATGGCATGTTTACCTCATGCTTTTATCACACTGACTCAATAGGGACCTTTATTTTCATTATTGTAGTGAAACCTGAAGTGCAACTCAAAATTAATAGATCAGTTTGCATTGTAATGAACACACTTAGTTATTGGTTTTGAAACTCAAAAGGTGTAGGTAAGAAATTAATTCATATTTTTGTCAATGGACTTGTCATTAGCAGCTGATCTTTAACCTTTGTACTTTCATAGACCTTACAGCTGCACTTAACTTTTACAGTGCACATAGTTCAAAACACGTGTCTGTCACACGCCTTAAATTAGTACCTGTACAGAAAATAAATCTTGTACTGACAGCCCTAGAGAAGAATCTTCTCAAAGCACACATGGTAGTGGCTGTGGTGGCCACATGTCCAAATACTGCATACCAGTGGCCCTCAGGTCTGTCCTTATGGATCTCCTTAAACAGAATGCAGATACCAGTGTGATTCATTCACTCGCTTGCCAGCAGGGAATGCAATTTTTATTGACTGCAATGGCTATATCATATAGCCTCTAGATTTGTTGTTTCACTCTCCCTTATTAGAGAAGCCTACCAGTAACTAATTAGCTTTTTTACCTTTCCACAGCTCCTGGAGCCTGTTTGCCACCAGCTCTTTGAACTTTATCGGAGTTCTGAAGTTCGACTCAAGAGATTCACGCTGCAGTTTTTGCCAGAGCTGATCTGGGTTTATCTGCGTCTCACTGCCAGCAGGGATAGGCAGAGTAATGGCTGCATTGAAGCATTGCTGCTTGGCATTTACAACCTGGTGAGTGAGATGAGTGGGAATGGCTGAGGAAAGCTTTGATCTGAAGTTTTGCATCACTGACCACTGGGAATAAAGTAAATTGCTGGAATAACATATTTAAAATTAAAATACACTTAAAGGAAAGTGTATTTAATACAGAGAAAAGCATAATGTAATGAAGGTTTAGTAAAGATGTTTTTGCAGAAATACATATTTTTAAATTATCTTCTTTGGAAAAAAACATTTTCACTGAAAAGAATCATCTCATGGGCTTTCTCAAACTTTTATATATTTCTGTTTGTAAGGAAATTAGGTAGCCCTTCTTAATGTTGCAAAATACGACTTCTTATGATTGTCAGGCTCATATGCTTAGTCAGTCTTGATGTATCACTTCCCCTGCCCTCCCACGTACTCTGAACATGTCTTTTTTAAGGGTAGTTTGATGATGAAGCCACTCTGAATGTGAGCACTCAGATATATGCATGTGTCCATTTGAGTCAAATAACTGTCTTGAGGGGAACTGTGGTTTTAAGAATAAGTAAAAGTAACTGTAAATTATTAAATTTGGCTGTTAGATGCAAAAGCAGTTTTTTACATCCTTACCCTGGCCTGGAAATGTTTTCTTTTGTAATGTTATGAGGCTGTTTGATAAATTCAGCAATACTGCCACAAGAGACATTTTCCTGTGGGAATTTCCGTGGTATAGGACCTTAAAACATACTCTACTGAATATCACCCTTCCCTCTAATGCCATTGTAAACCCCTCCTTTCAATTGTGGGTTGTATTTCTATGCATAATACACAGACTAGGCAAACTGTGACTCTTAAAAATAAAATTTATTCTAGTTATGTGTCTGTAGATCAACTCTAACAACTGGAAGATCTAGTTATTTTAGATTTATTTTGATAGAAAAAAACACTGGAAACTGCTTGGAAACAGATTTTTTTGTACTGTCTATTGGATTGAAGTAGAACATTTATCTTTCCTCCCTTTTTTTCATGAATGTTCTGCAGTTCATTTGAAAGTCATGTTGGTGACTCATATTCTTTAAGGACAGTAATTTCTTCATTCTCTGCATATTCAGAAAGAAAAAGACCTCAAAATGAACAGTGGCTCTCACAATTTTTTTTTCTTTAATGAAGCTGATATTTTTCTGCACATCGACTGAGAGTGAAGTTATTTTCTGAATACTTAGAAAGTGAAAGGGGTAAATAAATCTTTTGTGTTCTGACGAATTCTGTCAGCCATTCTCCTGTTATAATCCTTGAAGCCTGCTACAAGTACTGAGCTGCCCTGGGCTAAACTTTTACATAAACTGGAATGACTGGAGCTTATTGTTTGAAAATTTGCTGTACAAAGTGCAAAGGCAGGATTTTAGATTCCTTTTTGTTGTAGTCTTATGTAATTGCTCTCAGTATATTTTCTTTTAAAACTGCAGGGTTTGCTTATGTAGTAGCCTAGCAACTGCAAAATCTGACCAGTTTGAAAGCCTTTGAAGAAAACACTGTGTGTGTTTCCTCCTGAGGAAACTTTGCCAGTCCCCTTGATTTCACCTTTTCTCTGTGGCACATTTATTATGAAATACTACCCGTTGTCAGCAAGTGACTCATCAGCCCTTCTCTGTCAGTATCTTTAGTCTTACTGATTAAGGAGCCAGTGTTGGGGTTTTTTTTAAGTATTGCACACTAATTCTGCAGAGCAGTTTGTGATAGAGGTAGTTTCCCACTTATTAAATATGTATGTTGATATTGTTGATATTCTGCAAATGCACAAAGTCCTTGGGGTGTTAATAGTCTTATCAGATCAGGACATCTAACTTATTTGTTAAATTCCTTCTAAGAGCTGAAAGTTATTCCAAATCCTGTCTCCTTACTTCTGTTTGAGTTCTGGTTTTGTTTTTAACGCAGGAAATTGCTGACAAAGATGGAAATAACAAAGTTTTGTCTTTTACCATCCCTTCATTATCTAAACCCTCAATATATCATGAGGTAAGAGAGCTACTACGGTAAATTAAAATTGGATCTATTAGAGGAATGGAAACTGGATCCATTTGATGCTACAGGCTATTTTAGGTGCATCTTGTTGTAGAAAGTTTTCAATGTCTGTAGCTTGCAGTTAGTGTAATAGAATGCTATAGAGTTTGTAGAAGAACAGGAATTTAAATGTTCAAAAATATTTGACTGCCTGCTTTTAATATAGTTATGTTGTAGTTGCAACTGTTTTTTTGCACCTCTTACATGTTAGCATAAAAGCAGTCTTCCTTCTAACTCTTCCTTAGTTCATTTAGAACTTGCAATTGTATTTTTCTTTCACTAATGTTTCTGGACAAAAGGTCTGTGTGATCAGGACAAACTTACTGTACGTGGATATGTAAGAATCAAAGTTGAAAATTGTTCTCACCTGCTGTATTACTTGTGTGTACACTTTAAAACAATGAAACCAGGTAATGTTTTTAGATCTACTGTATTCTAGAATAATCTCCATTTTTACAGATCACAAGATAAGTGTGTCTTTTGCCTTAGGTAGTTAGGAGCTTTAATGCTTTTGGGGAATTTTTACTTATGACTTCTCTGCCCTCCTTCCCTTCCTTCCTTCTCCCGCCACCTACTTCTAGCCCTCTACCATTGGATCCATGGCTTTAACTGAAGGAGCATTAAGTCAGCATGATCTTATCAGAGTAGTTTACAGTGATCTTCATCCTCAAAGAGAAACCTTCACAGCACAGAATCGGTAGGTTAATATTAATATTAACTCTTAATATTAAAGGTGCTTCACTAGGGAGACAAACCTTAAACAAAACAAAAGTATTTTGTGATCAATCCTTTCTCAGCATTAAGTGCTCAGAAATAAATCTAGAGAACAGCCTTAGTAATATTGAATTTAATTTTTTTTCTTTGTTCCATCCTTGTATGTTCTGCTAGTTAATTTTGAAGAATAACTTCTCTGTCATTTCTGTGCCTGCAAGGAATATCTTTCATTTTATGGCTGTCTATTCAGTTTTTCCTGGAAGTGTAACAAAATTCAGCTTTGAATCAGGGCCTATGACTCCTTTTATTCTGGAAAAAGGAAATGGAGCTAAGTGGGTAGACAGAATCAGGAGTGAGAGAAATTGCCCTGCTGTTTAATGACTGTTAGCTTTACCTGTGTCTAAAGATAGCACTGGGAAAACTGATAAAATAATTTTGAATGTGTTGCAGACATTTCTGCTTCTATAACTGTCCAAATATTATGCCATATCTCGTTTCCTTCATAGTTCCTGTATATGCTAACGGATTTCTGGATTTTCAGAAGAAATGTTTATAGTGAACCTTTGGTATCCTGTTTCAAGTTAGTGAATTATAATGAAAGACGATTAAAGGATTTGTGTGTTTACTTCTGATAGTTCTTCCTGTAGGGTGCTTTTTGAGACTGAATTGTAGATTTCTTGCGTTAAATTTCAATGAAATATTAAGAATATAAACAATGCAAGATTTTGCCCCTTCTCTTTTCAGGTTTGAGGTGCTGAGCTTTCTTATGCTGTGTTACAATTCAGCTATTGTCTACATGCCTGCTTCTTCGTACCAGTCACTTTGTACGATGGGTTCCAGGTGAGACACTTGCCTTTGAGGTAGTCTTCAGGGTCACCTAGACTTTCAAATATTCATCCAGTAAAGAAAAGTACTTTCTGGTGGGAATAGATTGGTTCTTGGTATGCTTCCATCATTTTCACTTGAGCTGTGGCTATGCTAAATTTGCCAGATGTGTTTCATTTTCCTACATCTGAATATTAGATCTGTTCTTTCAGTAGAGAAGCAAGACAACATTTTATATGCAAGGGATATCTGTTGTTTTGGAGACAGTGCCACAGTTGCTATGTATCAGTGGCCATGTGTTGCTTCCATGATGAAGATTCAGATAGTAAACTGATTCAATAAGGATATAATAAATTATCCTGGTTTTAATGTAGGCAGTACATGGGAGGACAGGCTCCTTTTTCAAGCATCCGAAATATTTCTTACAAGGCAGCTAAGAGCAGTTCTCAAGTCTATAATATGTGTGTTATCTGACTTTAGGTATAAGGTGTCTTGAATGCTGTCATCCTACATTAGATGGGAGGTGACATAATTGTCTTCTGTATGACTGAAATGTTTCCTATAGGGAAAATTGGTTTCTGTTACTGAATTTGAGGGAGAGTCTTCTGTCTGGTAGTAGAGAACATCTTGCCACCCCTGTTCTTTAGAAGCTGGTTCTGATTTGAGGAAAACAAGTGGAGTTAGTGACTACATGGGTGTAGCACTGGACTATCAGCAAGCTGCATATCACGGCACTGCTACAAAACTTCTCTAATGATTAGGAATGCAACATAAGAATGTTCTATGTTATGTATTTATATTTAAAAAAATAGATTTGAAAATAACTAAAATCTCTGGGATATAAAGGCATTTGTAGTCGTTGTGGAGTTAATACTTCCTTGTAATGATGTTGTTTTCAGGCTGTGTGTGAGTGGATTTCCACGGCAGCATGAGAAACGCTGGAAAGAACACTGTGGTAGAGTGGTGTTAGACCCTGACTTCATGGTGCAGCTGCTCACAGGTGTCTATTATGCCATGTAAGTGGACAGGATTCTCTTACTTAAAGAGAAAGGTCTGCTTTTACATGAATTAAAATATAAATGCCACTTGTTTTATAATTGAAAAAAATTTTTAGGCTCATAACACAAGTTTGTTCTCAATTAGTGGATTTCCAATTACTTTTTTATTCAGCCAACAGATAATTTGAAAATATTTTTGTCAGCACTGAGTTGGTGGATGAAGGGCCAGCAGTAGTTGCTGAAGAGAGTTAGGCTTCTGGTTTCAGTTTTTTTCCACCTTGCCAGTACCACAGATACCTTCTATTCACAAGCAAAATGAGCTTGGATGCCAAGATAAACTGATGAAATGCAGACCTCTTAAATGTCAGTAGCATCTGAGGTAGAAAAATACATTTCTAGAGCAAATTCAGTTCTGCTAAGTAGCATTAGCATTTGCATATTGACCCCATTTTTTTAAAGTTTGTCCTGATTATGGCATCAATTTTGTCTTGTTTGGAGGTAACATGGAAGGGCTTTCTTGTTACACCAAGAAGTTAATAAAATACGTTGTAGTGCTAAAAGAAGTGAATGTACACTGTGGTGTACATACAGTTGATGAATTTTCTGTATAAGCTGAGAAGTGCAAAGCTGGATTTGGACAGAAAAATGGACAAGTTTGTTTTCATAAGATGCAGAAGATAAATATCTGTCTTTACTTTTTAGATATAATGGTCAGTGGGAGCTTGGCCAGGAGGTATTGGAGGACATAATTTACAGAGCACAGCTTGAACTCTACTCACAGCCTCTGCTGGTAAGAAACAATCCATTGTAATTTATGGGCTTGGTTAAGAGGAGTATGGATGTGTTTCTGAAGTGGAGTGGTAATGGAAGCTTTTGTGTCCATTCACTGCACAATCTAATGCAAGTGATTTGTTAACAGCTGGTGTTTGCAACATAGCTATTTATACCATACTTTTTCTGTTGAGTATTAAGCCAGGGTGTTGGGATCTTCCAGGACTCATTAAGACTGAAAGCTAGGATTTTGCTAATATGTTACAGTTGGCTCAAAATGTTTGTCGTTTTGACATAAGCTACTCATGAGTGGTTCAAAGAAGCTTAACTGAATAGTTGTATGTTATAGGGCATTGGTTGCAAAAAAGGTGTTTTCTTTGCTTCTAGACCTTCATCAGGGTTGAGAATAAGCTGTGTGTTTCAACTGATAACAAAGTAGAGAAAGCAACAGCAGGATACAGCTGAAAGTGAAAAGGAGCTCCAATCCCAGAGTCAATGCCAGATTTTGTTTGATAAAAGTCACACAGATCTTAATCTTTACCTTGTTTGGAGGAACAGCAGTAAAATGGAGTAGTTCTAATTGGGGTGGGGATTTTTTCAGTTTTCACCATATTTGCTGTTCCAATCATGAAAAAAGAGAAATGGGGAAAGTGGTGAATCTGGGCTGGATGCAGGTGGGTGTGATTGGGAAGGATGAGAAGGTTGAAAGAGAGAAAGGAGAAATTTTTGTCAGATGTAGGAATGAGAATCAAAAGAAAAGGGAAAATTAAGGAGAATAAAGTAAATTAGATTGTTGTTCAGTTTCTGCATCAGAATTGTGGCTAGAAGCCTTTAGTCCTCTGAACTAACAGCAGTAAAATGTCACTGCTTTTTACAGAACTGACGAAGGAGCGGATTTGCAAAATCTTTTTACGTGGCAATCTGAGATCACTCTTTCCTGAACTAAATTGCATAAAATTATTCTCCAAAGGTATTAATATTGGCTGTACAATTTATCTACAGGCTTTCTGACACTGCTGCATTTAAAATGCCTGCTATTCATTGAATTATTATAATAGTTGGCTCCTTTTGGAAATGACTCATCACTCCATCAGATTGAAAGTTTTAAATTAAATATTGAACCTGCTGAAATGGGCCATCCTATCAAACTACTACATTTGAAAAGTGTGTAGGAGGATCTGGAACTTGATGATGTGACAATTTTTAGTTTTCATTGTTCATTTTTAATCAGTTTGTCCTTAGAGATTCCTTCTAGTTGTAAGACTCTTCTAGAATGTATTTGGATTTTTTTTCTAAAGCTCTTATTGATTCTCTAGCCCATTGTTTGGTGACATCATGATATCACCAATTTTTACCCCTTCCTGATTGTCAGGTTTTTCCTGCATATGCATGCAGGCCTATTGGGGGAGGTGGTTTTTTTTTTAATAATCTGATCATTGCCTGCTTCCTGTCTTGTTTTACTAACATTTTTTAAAAGTAGCTTGAAGAAATTGTCCTTTTATTTAAAAAAATTACCTGCATGTCTTTTCCCTAATGCTGTATATTCAAGCAATTTGACTTTTTCAAAGATCGGAAATCTTTGCTCTCCTTGCATTCTTCAGGAGATGTATATAGTTTAGCAGCATTATAAAATTCTGTATTTTAAACCTAAAACTACTAGTACCAAATAAATATCATCTGGGATGCTTCACAGGTAAGTTGCTAAGTTCAGCTTCTGCCTAGGATTTCCTAAGAGCAGCAAATTCTTTGAAGTCTATTTAATATTAAGGCAAACCCCCAGATTAGGATTATTTTTGATACCTGTATTCAGATACCTATTTGTGTAATTATGGGAATACCATCAGTCATCATTAAAATGAGAAACATCATGATCCCTGTGTTTGTTTCTTGGAGAAACATTTTTGACCATTTAGTAGATCCATGCTCTTATTTACATAGGGTTTTATTGCCTGCAGAAAAAAACCCTAAGCTTAAAAAAAACCCAAGTGGGAAAACGGCATCAGAAAGCTATGAAATATCTGTAATGTAGAAGTGGTCTTCTATCACTCTTACCCAGAGACTGCAGTGGAAAGGGTAGGAATTAACACAAGGGAAAGGCCTGGTTTAAGAAAAGTATTTCTGTTAACAAACACTGGATACTGGTCAAGAAACCTGAGAGTTCCTACAGAGCCAAACTAATCACCAAGTGTCAGAATTAGGAGCACCGTGGAACTGGGGAGCAGACTAGTTCCAGACAGTGTTTTCCTCTGAACAAAGCATTCTGCATGTTTTTCAGACAGAAATCCCAGTCTTCAGAGCAGAGACACACAGGTTTTCCAAGTCCAGTGCACGGGAACCATGGATCAACAAGTCCCTGTTGTGACAGCAGCTTTATCCAGTGTATTTTATTGATACACTTACTGCTGGTATTGAATGTTCTTTCCTTAGAGCTCCTTTCTGAGGCAAGAGTGGATGTCTGGCCTGAAACCAGCCTTCCTTTGTCATTGATAGCTGCAGACTTGGCTTGCCAAGTCTGAATTGTGCTCTGTGTTTGTTTTCCTGCCTTTCAGTGCTGGATTAGATATTGTGAGCAAGTGTTTTTGCATCCTGAAAGATCGTGGTTTTGAGGGTGTTTTTGTCAGACAAGGACTGTGACTCATTCTGTCTGGTTGTTTAAATTGTTTCAAAGATTTATTGTTGCACTGATTTTTTATCTCCATATGGTTTTCCTCAGTCCCCAGAAGTACAGTTTGTGCTGCTAGAAAGGGCCAGCTGTTAAAACGTTCAACAAGCAGAAATGCTCTGTCACGATTCTGGTCATGATGCAGAAGTCTTTTGCTATGAATTTTTAGATTTATTTTTTGTATACTGACAAGGATATCTATTCAAGAGAGGTAGCAGCTCCAGTGAGTAGAAGATTTTTGGAAAATCAAGGTGTATTCATTTTATGGGTTGTGGTTTTGGGGGGATTTTGAAGCTTTAAGTAATATTTTGTATGCATTGTTATTGTTGAAAGCTTTGTTATTGTTGAATATTGCACATGCCATAGAGAACCAGTTTGCTTTTCTGGAGATGATACACAAGTTCACTTTTGTTGAACAATTTACTTGTAAAGTAAGAAACATTACTGAAAGTTGTGTTTGTCTTTTTAAAGTAAACCTCTAATCCCAACGGCATTTTATGGGAAACTTAAAGAAGCAATTAAAACATCAAAGCCAAAAGAAGTCACTTGTTCTCCTCAAAGCTGCAAAACATCACTTCTGACTTTAAATAGGCTATTACATTAATCTTTATTAAACCTATTGTTTCACTGTATTTTAATAACTTGATGCTCATTGCTTAGGTTGCAAATATTTTTTTTCCCCTGAATAAATCTTGCAATTACCTGCAGTCTAATCCCTTTGGTTAGGTTCTCTTGGGGTTGTTTTTAGGGAGGATTGGGGATTGGTATGTGGAAAGGTGTGGTGGAAATCAGCTCTGTCCCCCTGTGCACAAGGCCACTGGCTGTTTGCATTGGCTTGGGCTGTGACTTAGTTTTATTGACACCCTTGTCATAAAACATAAATGGTATTTGCATTGTCATATTGCAGTCTCTTTTGGATAGAGACCTTCCTGTATGTGTTGTTAACGTCTGTCACTACAGATGGCAAAGATAGAACAAAATTAATTACCTCAAAAAAATAGAAAAAATTAACTGGTTTTGAGAATATGTTTGTGATGAGATTTTCCATGTAATCAACCTTGAATCCTGGGCATGGGGTCATCCATCTTGAAGGGAATCTGGCTTGTTCTTGCTTGTTCTCCTTTCTGTATCCAGCAAGCAATCCAATATTGCCATTAGTGCAATCAAGGACAGCAGTAATATAGCATCTTACTTTTGTCTTAGGTTGCAAATGCCATGAAGAATTCGCTGCCTTTTGATGCTCCTGATGCATCACAAGAAGGCCAGAAGGTACTGAAAGTAGAAGTTACTCCAACAGTTCCAAGAATTTCTCGGAGTGCTATTACAACAGCTTCCATCCGTCGTCATCGCTGGAGGAGAGAAGGTGAGCTTTCTCTGCCAGGAGCACATATTGCAATGTACTGTAATCATCATTATCACTGTAATCTGGCTTCTGAGTTTGAATGTTTACAGAACATTGGGGGGGGGCTTTTTGTTTGTTTGTTTTTAAAAGTTATACTCCATAATAGTATATAATATTTCACATCTTCAGAGCACTGCATGAACATTAATATTTTGGGTATTTGTTTTGGTTTTGATTTTGTGATAAACTGTGAGGTAGATGAGGAAATGGAGAAATTGGAAAATGTTTAATTAGATTTCTTTTTTCTCCATGTAAGACAGTATGACATTGTAGGGGCAAAATGTGGCTTAGAATTTGAGTCCTTTGTTTAATCTATGCTAAAACGCAACTGCTTCCCATCGTAAATAGCTCAGGGAATGAATGCTAACATCTAGACCTTACTAGGATTCCAGCTGCCTGAAGCTACTGATGGCAGTGGGAGAGGGACAAACTGAACATCACACCTATCATCATATGACCCAGTTTATTGGGGAGCTATAAAATAGGTTTGGATAGTTTAGAATTAGTCTTTCCTCAGTGAGTACTTACATCATATGGAAGTACTGTATGAACAAAAAAGAAAACTAGTGATCTTTACCTTGATGTGATGACATCTTCAGTGTAGGTGTAGCAAAAAACTTGCTTTGAAATCACTTTGTCTACTTTTAAAGCTTTGTTACTTCATGTATAAAATATTAGTTTAAAAAGCTGCATAACTTAATGAAGGTAAAAAGGAGAATAACATAAGAATCAACTGAGAGTAAAAAGTCTGAAAACAGGAATTACATATTTTCCTGTGGTATGTTTCTTTCCCCTTTTATTTTTTATTATTCTTCTTGGTCACGTGCAAGAGGATTTGATGACCTCTGGTCTTCAGCTGAATCAGGATATCCAGGACAACAAGTAGCTGTCTCCTGTTTTCAGGACTCTGTGTCGTGTTTGTCTTCACTGTAGTTATATTCAGTCATTCTATTCATTTGCTGGTCTCTGGTCTGCAGTACAGCCCACCTGTCCCTTTCTGTGGATGTTCTCACCACTTCTAACTACACATGGGCAGTGTTTTATGTTTGTTCCGTGTCCACATAAACTTTCTATTTTCCCTGCCTGGGTTGGAATGCCAAGAAAGGAATAGAAAAGCACTAAAATGTTATATGTTGAATCCCAGATGGCTTTGACTTCTCAATCGAGGCTGACTCAAGCATTCCTGGCTCACCGATCCAACACGGCTCCACAGACCTAGGGATCAAACGTGAGCAAGAGGGGGAGGTGCTGATGCGCAGGACCCCTGAGCATGGCTTCCCGGAGCCCACCTTGGCAGCAGCCACAACAGAGGGTAGGACAGAGATGAGGAGGCAGAAGTCAGTGAGGCAGTTGCTGGAGGAGGATCCTGGCTCCCTATCCCCAAGCAGAACTTCTTTCCATTCTAGTGTGTGTTTCCGCTATCCCAGGGTGTATTAGCTTTCTTTGCGATACACACATCCCCCATATACCTAACATCAGGTCAGGAACTACCTTTTGTTATCATGTGGGCTGGCCTGGAGCTTGCATCTGTGTGGTGAAACACTGCTTGGCATGGCACAAAAAAAATAAAAAGACAGGGGTAATATCCAAGAGCTTTGGGATTGCTTGGAATCTCTTTATTACTGAGCATGTTTAATCTGATATTAAGAAGAAAAAATATGCACCAGATGAGCATGAATCTAACACTGAAAAGTAGAAAGTACAGAGTATAAATGGATTTGGCTCCATTTTAGTTAAAATAGTGTCTTCTTAGTCTGCAGTTTTTAAATTTTCAAGAATGAAGTCTCCTGCTGCCATTAAAAGTCAAGCCTATCTAAAACAGGTATACAATTACTGATGTTCTATTTGTCAGTCATCCCTTCATTGAAAATTCATATATGTCCAGTTCATTTAGAACTAGCTGCTCTACAAGCACCAAAAAAGTGCTTGTGTTATCAGGAAGAAATGAGGTTGTCATGTTTCTAAAAACTTTAGAAACAATTACTGCTTTCTTTCTCAGTTGTGCTATCCACACGAATGCTGTAGGTCTTCAGAGGTCTGCTTGGCAGCCAAGAATAGCAGATAGCGTAGGTGGTAGAATTTTGTTTAAGTTCATCTACTTTTGAGTAAAGAGGATTTCCTTGATGAAAGACATAGTTTCAAGTACTGAACTTGAATCATGATTTCTTCTCAGAGATGAGAATTAATTTCTTACAGATTTAGCTGAACATATTTTCAAGTACTCTCCTATCTTAAGCCTTCTTCTCTATGTGAACTTCGGTGTTTCCAGCCTCTATAAGGCTATATAAGTTTTGTGTATATATATATATATATATATATATATATATAAAAGTTGATCATAAATAAGATTTATTTGCATATTCAGATATGAGCTACATTTGTTCTTCAGATTTGTTTTTCATTAAACAATCTGGAGAATTTTGAGACTTAATTGTGGAATCACAGAAGCATTACACTTAAACAAAATTGCTATGCTATCCAGCAATAATTAAGATCTCATGCTTCTGTAGAAGACAGTGGCATAAAAATATTTAGTGCAGGTTTTTAATCTATTTGGTGCATTATGAATTTGAGCATGCTCAGTAAATGATCCTGTCTTCTCTTAAAGTCACTTTTCACTTGATCTTACTCTGTTTTATAACTCTTTGCATGTGCATGACCTGAAGGATATAGAGAAGTCCTGAGTTGCAGAGAACCTTTTGGGACAGACAGGAAGTGGGAAAAGAAGTTTATAAAGATGATGCATTTTAGTCTTGTTTGAAGCCATTGATATAATTCGGCATATTATTGGATAAGGCATCATTCCATATTCTCTGCTTCAATACAAATGGATTGAATACCATTTACTTCTGTAACATTAGCAATGTATAATTACATTCTTGATCAAACTGAGTTTTCCAGCTGATAGCATCTGGGAGAATGCCAAGGAAAGGAGTTTGCCTTGATTATCAACATAAAATTGTGGGTGTATATCCAGGGGTCTGTTTGCTTTCTGATGCTGATTTCACAGAAAGCTTCAGGCAGAAAATTCCTTCTTATAAATACCAGTTTGATGTCAAACAGCACAAGGAGAGACTGATCACTTCTAGTGACTTTTCAGTCTTCAGGTATAGGAAGGATAAACATGCTAAAAGTAATTTTAAAAGGTATATAAAACTCCTTCTTCAGATCACGCGTTTTGACCCCTTAAGTAGAAAAAGACAAGACTCCAGGAATGACTCAGTAATACAGAGCAAGGTGTTCTGGTTCTGGGTGATTGCAGCTGCGGTTCTGTGCGCTGTTTTGGGTCAGTGGAGAACACTGAGGCTGTATCTAAAGTACTAGTTGTGTATATGCGCAAATAGCAAATTATTTGAGGACAGATTTATTCTGATAAGGAACTATGAGAGTCCTGAATACACACTGTAGTGCAACGGATGTGATTTCTGTTGGGTCGCACTGTCTTTTTCTCTTTTGGCCTTAAAATAAAGAGTATTTAGAAGGGAGTAGATTTTTAGATTTTGTTTTCTTTTGAAATTGTCTTATTGGTCTATTGGAACATAAACAAAACCAAAACCAAACAAACAAAACAAAAAAAACCCTGAAAACTTCATTGTTACATCATCCTGTTTTCCTTCCCAGAATATGTCAGGACTCAAACATTTTTTTATTATTTCTGAGGGCAATTTTTAAAGGAAAAATAAGATGTATTAGGAAAAGAATGTGTTTGCTGAATTACTTTAATCCCATTGGGGACTTCTGTAGGTATGTGGGTTTGACTAGACAGAAACTCTCTTGCATGTTATCTTCTCTATCTTCTTCTCGAGCAGTGCTGAGCAGCTTGGGCCTCTGCATAGTTGCAGCATCCAAAAGCTTAGAACAACCCCTCTCAGTCTTATCTTTAAGTCCTATGCATAAAATGTCACTTTTTCAGTGTGACTGCTTCACAGTCCCTGAATAGGACATGTGTTTCAGCATCCTGTTACTCAGCAATGCTTTAACATAAACTTTGAAAACTATTGATGTTCTTGTAATAATAAAAACCTTAGCATTGTTGTCTGGAGACACCTTCTTACAGGTTCCACATCTTTCTGTTGAGTAAGAAGGGCTTGAGAGGGGGCTTCAGCTGCTTCTCTTGCTGCTTGTAACTAACGTGCTTTCATCCAGCTTTGCATGGTTATATAAAGAAATATAAATGTTGGTTAATGGAAAAAGCAGTCTTGCTTTTTGGTATGTTCCAGTAATGTCTGATTTTTATCAGTACCTTTGATTGTGTGTGGGAAGGTTGGAGGGGGGAATGTCAGTGTGGATTGTGGATAAAATATATCACTGTCTAGTGTAAGAAAAGACAGGTATGTGTCAAGGAGAAGAGGAAGGCATAGTTTTGCCAAACAGGGTGGTCAGGAAGTGAGGAAGGTACGTGCATTTTAAATATGGTTACGGGAAGTTAACTAATGCACCCTTCGTTTTAATAATTGCCCTGGGAACCTAAGGAGCTTCTTTTTCTAAGGCAAAAGGCTTAACCAAGGAAGAAAGATTGCAGTAAAATGAACTATATTATTTTTCTGCTTCTGGGAGGCCAGTGAGTCAAATAGAGCTATTAAAAACTACAGAATCATCTCTCATTGCATTGTCTTGAGAGAGGCTGAGAGTGGTTTGATTTGGAGCTGTCTAAATATCTTTTGTAAGCTGATACAAGGCAAAGTTTCCTGAAAAGAAGTAGTAAATGTAGGGCAGAGTAATGAAACTGCCCTGGAAAGTTTTGAGTTTGCATTACACCTCAGAAATGTGAAATTGGATCAGGCTGTATTCCTGCTACACAGAGGTGGCAACAACACCAAAAGCTTCTGTCTTTTCTGTTTGCCATGATGTGAAATGTTCCTTAGCTAACACTCAGCATAAGAGGATGAGCTTCCACTCAAATGTTAGACTCCCTCAGATACTTGCCACCATGATTTTCCTATTATACAAAAAAGATTCCAACGTATTTGCTCGGTGGCAAGCTGCGTTGAACAATCTTAACAGTAGAGCACCACAGTAGCTTTATAACTACTGTGGGCTGGGCTGGGTCTGTATTTCTTCCAGATAATCAGACTCTACAGCTTTTACAAAGAAAAGCAAAATTATTATAGCCAGAGTGACTCCTTTTTTGCTAACATGGTGAAAATTTATGCCTTTTTCTCATTGAAATGAGATACATGGAGCAAAAACTGTTGCTCCATTTTTAGTTTTGAATTTTGAATGCTGCTCAGTTTTCTACTAAAACAATAACTTCTGAGAACTTGGAGCTTAGAAAAACACTGGAATAAGATTAAAAGATAGAAAGTATTTGTGTGCAGCCCTAATCATATTATATGCCTAAAAATAAGGATTTAAGAAATAATATTGCAATGCTGTTATTTTCTCTTTGAAATTCCAGTCAGAAGCACAGTGGCTCTTCTATAACATGAAGCCTTTCAGATATTTAATTTCTCTTAATGCAAGGGTTGCCTTTTTTTTTTTTTTCCTCTGAAAAATGTAGATGTTGTAATAAAAGCAAATATGGTAGAAGCACCTGGATGGGATTGCTGCAAATTCAAGGAGGATTGAATTTTGGAGAAGGGAAAACTAGGAATTAGGTTAATCTCCAATAGAAAGTATGGTCACATTGTTCAAAGTGCCAGCTACACACAAGAGAAGCCTTCTACCTCTGTTGGAACATTGTGACTGTTAGCCTAGGAAATAGCCTAATTCTGGAGTTTACTGAGTACTCACCAGAGCTTACTCTGACTGGAAGAGATCCTTAGATCTTTCCTCAAAATAGGATCAATATAGTCTGAAAGCGTTGTGGGTTTGTTTTAGTTTGGTTTTTTTTTAACAACTTGTAGTAGGAGAATGGGTAGCAATATCTGCAGACTGAGCTAAAACAAATTAGCCAAATGGGGCCCAATTCTTGTTTATAGACAAAGTTTGGGACCAATATTCTGACTGATAAAAGTATTACAGGTGAAAGGTGAACGAAGCTCAGGGAGCACTTACTTTGTGCTCTGTTATTCTGCTAAGTATGGCAGGAAAATTGGCTGAAAATCCAAAAAAATTAAAGCAAGTGGAATCCAAGTGGATTAGCAAATGAGGTTTGTTTTGACGTTCTGTGCACATCTTTGTCTTCATGTAACTTGAATGCATTCTCTGTTTTCTGATTACTTTGGGGATTTTTTGGTTGCTTCTTTTTTTTTTTTTTAATAGATACTGAAGGTGTAAATGGAAGAGAGGAGTCTGTAAACCTTAATGATGCTGATGAAGGATTTTCATCAGGAGCTTCCCTCAGCAGCCAGCCAGCTGGGACCAAACCTGTATCCTCTGTATCCCAGAAGAGCAGCTTAAGGAAAACAGCAAGTGGGCGTTCCGCTAAGGAGAAAGAAACCTCTTCTGCAGCAAAATCCAATGAGAGCCCTCGGGATTCAGTAGCTCGAAAGCAGTACGCGCACCAATCCTCTGACCTGGATGGAGATATAATTGAGATGACGCCTACTAAGAAACACCTCAGCCTGCCTGCTGGGCAGGTGGTGCCAAAAGCCAACAGTTTGGGCCTGATCAGGACCGCCAGTGCTTCCTCCAGTAAATCATTTGACTATGTGAATGGCAGTCAAGCAGGCTCCAGTGTTGGAGCTGGTACAGAGGGTTTTACCAGTCTAGCAGCTGGCAACACCAATCGGTTTTCAACTATCAGCCTACAGGAGGATCGGCTAGGCCAAGCTGGGGAAGGTAAAGATCTCCTTTCCCCAGGAGCTCCCCTAACCAAGCAGTCTCGATCTCCAAGTTTCAATATGCAGCTGATATCCCAGGTGTAACTTTGACTCCCTTCCGTAGTATTCCCTCTTCCCCCTTAATCCCTGGCAAGTTCATCCTTAGGCAAAACATGAACCATCATCCCACAGTGTGAAAATACTGACTGTTGTGATCTTGTTTCATTTGGTTTAGCTATCATACTGTATTACTGAAACAGCAATAATTCTTCCCTCACCTTCATCCTCCTTCCCCCTTGTAAACATGGTTGTGAAGCAGTATATAATGTACTGTATGCCTTTTTCCATGCCTTCCTTTCTCTTTGGGTGATGTGCAATCCATCGTAGGCTGATCAGTCCCATTTCAACACTGTGAGACTGGAGACACCGGCGGAAATGGTGAATGTGATCCCTATGAGATGATGCTTTGGCTTTGTTAAGAAATAGAAACGGGTTTGTTTTCTCGGTCTACAGTACTGCAAAGACTACTGGATCCTGACTTGTCTTTCTCAGAACCAGGAGTGCCTCAGAGATTCTAGTGTGACTTTGGACCTCTCTGAGTCTGTGCAATCAATTCTGGGGAGGGGATTGTCATTGCTGCTCCTGGCTGCCTACAGCACTTTTTTCATTAAATGAGGGTAGTTTTTTCTTGACTGCCCCCAGTCTCTCATCCCAGAAGCTTTTGATGTTCAGCAACTGAGACAAGCATATTAAGAAGCTATATTCCCTCAGAGACAGGATTCTAGGTTGATAATGTAGGTTACAATGCACTTCTAATGGCGTTGTAGCCATTTGTGATGTTATGTCTTCCCCTCCAGGACACAGGGTCATTCTGCATTTAGACTAAAAGTTAGACACCACCATGCTGTTAAAGCAATTTGGTTTGTAAGTGGGAAGGAAACACTACTTCCCCAGGAAATAATGGCTAACTCTGCTTCATTTCTGTTGTTACTGTTTTTGTTGTGAGGTGCTGATCACCAAATTGAAAGGTGTATTCGGGTAAAGAGTATTTCTCAGGCTGCTGTCTTTTGTATCGTGGCTGTTGGGACATCCCCCTTCCTTTCAGCTGCTTTCTCAATGTCCCTGAATTCAATGATGGAGTCATTTGAGGAATCCTACAGTCCAGACAGACCATACTCTCAAGGTGCTGTCTCAGGGATAGAGACAATAGTTTGATAGGAACACTGAAGCTTCAATGTGAAATGCTTTTCTAGCAATGCCATTTGTGCAAAGGGGTACTGACAGTTCATTTTTTTTTCCCCCAGAAAGATCACACTTCATTGCCTTGGTATATATAATCTTTTGAGTTTTTTTAACTCTTAGTTTTTGTGGATTGGCCCTACTCTAGAAAATGCAGAATTTGTGCCATTGAGCCAAGCCTCGAATGTATGTGACTGGTGTGTGGGCACTGGCTGGTACTTATGTTAGAGGACACTGCTTAGAAGCACATTTCTGGTTACTCTGGAGAATGTTTGGCATTCTCTCTCCATCTCTCTGTATCTCTTTTTGGATTGATAGAAAAGTTCATCCTCTCTGCTTAAGTCCTGTATGATATCCTGGAAGTTTACAAACTGTAAACCTGCAGGAAAGAGATTTTTATGTGGGCACTTTGTTTCACTGTCACTGTGAAGGATAAATGCAAGCAGTTACAAACAGCAGGCTGCCTTTGAATGATACTCTTTAAGATATTCAGAACAATGAATGACATGGTGAGGTATTGCTGATAGCTGATTTTGGTGGGGATTTTTTAAAGCTTTATTTAAAATAGATTTTTTTTCAAATTTACATTAAAATTCATTAAAATATTTGAAGGTTTTTTGTGGTTTGATGAGTCATTTTGGTAGCCTAGTCTTCATATCATACGTTCATAAAGTGAATTTAGTGGCATCTGATGTAGAAATTCAGGTAAGGAGTAAATAGACTCATCAGAAGGAAAATTCAACAGTTTCTAAATGGAAAATAATTTTTAAGGACCACCAGTCATGCACAGATGGAACTAAGGCAAAGCTGAGATGAAGCTACAAGGTTTACATTTCTGTAAAAATGTCAAAAGCTGTATATGCTTAAAATCTTCTTTATAAAATAAAATTCTCCTAGTGGAGACAATTGGTAAGTCATGACTGGAAGTACCAAGTTTATACTTTGTAGAGAGTATCAGAAAGGAAATTTGCTTAAATATTTGGGAAAGAAAAGGTCAGGAGTGTCAGCTAATTTTCTAAGAATTACTTAATTTTAGTATTTTAAAAAGAAAAGTTTTTCATTAGCAAGGTTCTCTACTTTCTATATTTGTAATTAGATGCATTCCTCCTGAAGTTTTAGGCCACTTAAATTGGCACCAGGTCAAATTTTACAACCGTTTTTTAAAAGCAATTTTTTTTGTGTGGGGTCCCACACTACAAAAACTATTTCAGGAAAGTGAGTCAGCTTTACTGGCTTCAGATAAGGAAGTCAAATGTACATGTGTAAATTAAAATTGGCAAAAATCTCAGCCAAACTACCTTTTAAATTATTTTTACATGTCTCCTTTTGATTATGTGCCTTTTGTTATGATTTCATTAATTGTATTTTGGTTTGTTCTTGTGTATGTATACCTACTCCATATCAGTCTTTTTAAAAAGAGTTCAAATTTATCACTGTAAAAAAAAATATGGTTTCTGTGTGCTGATGTGGTACATCTGTGACTTCTCAAAAATTACCCTTTTAGTGCAGTGTTTCAGTTGTGAGAGCTTGTTTAGTTGTTTTTCAGCCAAGTACTGTTGAACGTTTACCTTACCAATGAAGTCATCACAAGTATCTACAAACCAGCTGTAGTAGGAGGCTCTGCAGTGCTGTGCATCATGTTTATCATTACTGCTGCTAGACGGGTCTCAAACTACGCTGAGGTGTGGCAAGGTCATAGCAAATCTTTATACACTAGGTTCAGTGCATTCCAAAGTACTGTGGCAGAAATAAAATCAGAAGTGT
Organism: Vidua chalybeata; assembly: GCF_026979565.1. Taxonomy (NCBI): domain Eukaryota; kingdom Metazoa; phylum Chordata; class Aves; order Passeriformes; family Viduidae; genus Vidua; species Vidua chalybeata. The sequence goes on along the minus strand of NC_071536.1, from coordinate 12,106,010 downwards.
CTGGGATATGGATGGAGGGAATAATCTGCTGGGTTTCTGATTATATATGCTAAATACTAAACAAAGTACAAAACATACTTAAATTTTCTGACACCTGTGACAAATGTTTAGACTTAAATCAAACCTCCTTATCCTAAATTCACTCTGCTGTCTCTTCTTTTGGAACATTTAGTACTGGAGGCACTAGATGTATATTTCTGCACTGTTTGAGTGCAACTGCAGCATTATAAAAGGACAGGAAGCAGAACACTATGATTTTTCCCTCCATATATGTGCATGCTTGCACATACATGCAATTCTTAGATGAGGAAGGGTAAATTCTATATTCTGATGTATACATATACTTCAGTAGGGAAAAATGAAATTTCCTTTATGCACATCACAATATACTGCCATTTTGCAACTCATTTTTTTGGACTTTGTCATTTTAAGAAAATACAAATGTTGGGATTGTGAACTCTAGCTTGATTATCCTTTTCAGGGATTTATTGTGAGCAGCTTTTTGGTTGAATAGTTTTTGAAAGGTGAACCATATTTTCATTTGGCAGAGAGAAAAGTGATGAAGTAAAAATACCTATTAAAATTAATGTTGCAAGATGACTTTAAATTTCTGTATTGTCCCTTTAGTTTTCGTTTGGAAAATTTCATAAAATGGATACTTCTGTATCGCTGTCCATTTAAAATGCAGACTTCTTTGAACACCCTTTCTGATGTGAATTTGAAGTTTTTTAACAGCATACTTCATTCTGTAATGCTGAACATCATGTTGCAGCCAGTAAGCATTAGATCTAGTATTTGTAGTTTGCAAGTGTGTTGGTCTTTAATGCATTTCCAACATACTCCTGCTAGCTTTAACATAATTAAAGTCATCACTTAGTGAGAAAAAAAAAAGATGTTTTCTGATAAAGTATTTATTTGCACTACTTATGAATACTGGAGTTTACTGGGACAGGGTTTTTTCTCACCATGTGAGGTTTACTTGTGTGTGAGTAGGTACATACATTTGTCACGTGTTGACAATCAGTTGCCTCAACTGTGTGTATACTGTATGTAAATAGGAACGTATTTTTCAAGATTTAGGGGGAAACTTGCATCTTAGTGGTGGTAAAGCTACTCTGCAGTAAGGTGACCCCAACTCTGCTTTTTGTCTTCAGATATTATGTGGCTTGTTTTACTTCTTTAATGAAGTTGATTAGTCTTCTTAGAAAATTGTAGCTCCAGGGAAATTTTCCTCAATATTTAATGTGTAACATGTTCAGAGAATTATATTTTGAAAAATTAATTTTGGAATAGATAATTCTATGCTATGGCTGTATTTTAACCTAAGAGTTTGAACGTTTCCTGTTTTATCATGAACCAATGGCTATCTCCTCTAAGTGTTCCGAATTTTAACTTTGGTCACAAACCAGACATTTTTGTTTATCTTGGCTTACAAATTTAAATTAATTTGAAGACTAAGAGAGAATCAAGAATAACTTTTTGAATAAAATCATAAAAACCAAGCTGTATAGTATAGGTACTGTGCTGGTAATCCTAGAGGAGGTGGGGAAAATATAATGGAATATGTTTGAATGAAACGTATGTACTGCACACAAAAAAAATTACATTGACGTTAGTAGATCTAATAATCTTCTCCTTAAATTCTCTCACTGCCAAAGATATTGCTACCTTGGCATGTTTGATATAACATTAAAGCCATCAGCTAGGTGTCATTTGTAACAAGCATTTATATCATAGGAATAGTTTTCATCAGAAGAGTAAATGTACCTCTTTTATTTCAGTTTCTTGTTTAGGATAATTGCAGGATTAAATCTACAAAATTTCACTTCTTTTCAAGCATGCTAAGCAAACAAGCCAGATCCTCTGTACTTGCATCACATTCTTGATTTATATAATTTTTTATATTTTATATTCTCTTCAGTATTTTAAATGCTATTTGTTTCTAGCCTATGGGCCTTAATCTCTATTCATTATTTTTGTTTTTTCCTCACTGGCACTTGGATAAACTTTTGATGTTGAAAGGTTTTCTGTAGGTGATTCAGGGTAGTAAATCATGACATGGGTGTTGTGTTAGTGAATACATGTATCAGTCTGTCAAAATTTCTGTCATGACCAGCTGAAGAGACAAAATACTTGCCTGCCTCTTCCACAGTGGTGGAAGATGATGGTGAGCTGTGAGCAACTTGGTTTGTTCCTGAAAACGATAAGTAGATTTTGCAAGACTGATACTTATGAGGTTCTCCACATAGTTATTATGAAATTTTATTTATAATAAATCTTGGAACAAGACTGTAAAACAACAGCCAACCATTTTAGATAAACTTGCCTAGTAAGTTTGTCAAGTGTCAGGCCTGTGATATTAAAAGTTCAGAAGAAAGCTGTGCAAATCTTAAGGGTACCTTACAGCTTCAGAAAAGGATTTAGTAAAAATCTGTCCCATTTTAATCATCTGTATTTGAGATTTAATGAAAAAAAGACAATTTTGCTTCCATCCTTTTCCTTTTTTTTCCTCTAGGCTATACCTCTCCCTGATTTTTTTTTTTTTAACTGTGTTCATCAGATTTTACCAAAGGTAGTATCTGAGGGACCAACTGTATTAAAAATGGGTCCATAAATTATCCCTTCTATTATAAAGGGATTCCTAAGGTTTTCTGGTGAGGAGCTGTTGATGGGAACAGATGTATAGTAAAGCTTTGTATCTGTACAGTAAAACGTTGCCCTACATTTTAGCTTGTGCATGATGAGCAGAGTGATGAGATCAAGTTTTATTGAGCAGCCACTTGGGTGTGAGCTCCCAGTGTTTTACAGTCTGTAAGATTTAAGTGGTTTTAGAGAAGACTGTCTTTGCAGTCTGATACAACTTTTAAATGAGTGATTAATAATCTGTCTATTCAGGAGTCAAAATTTAAATTGTTTTAAAATGTGATTTAGAATTCTTACAGGTTTTGATTTTAGAGGGTAAAATGGTCAGGGGAGATTTCTGTTTAGAAGTATCTGCTGGTAAAGTGTCTCTATGGTGCTTTGTCATGGAAACTTCCTTACAATCAGTAGTGAATCCTATGTGTTTGAGTCCTCATCCTCCCCAGAACTGATCATGAAACAGAAAAAGTAGAGCAACCTTTTACCTTTAGAACTAAAACAAGTACTTGGGAGTAACAGAAATACTGGCTATTGACACTGTTCTTTCTGTTCAGACAGTTACTGTGGTTGTGCTAGAATTTCATGTTATTAGTTTATGAAAAATGCAAGTAGTAAAAACTTTGTGGCTTCAAGTATACAGTAGATGTGAGTTAACAATCACTCAGGATAAATCAACATGTCAAAATATTAATAGATTCCTAGTACTGGGGTGTGTGGTGTGTGCGTGTGTGTGTCAGTGTTCAATGATTACTTCTGTTTTCTTGCACATAGTACATACTTTAGGGGTGGGTATTACTAGCTGGTTATTTATGGACAAATACCATATGATTAAATAAAACAGAGTCATTTAACACTTTTTTCATATTGAAGATTCCAGGAAAAAGCTAATAAAGATTTTTAATAATCAGCTACTCTAAATACATTTTAGATTTACTATGGTAGCTTTTATTTGCTATTAGAAGACCCCAACAACTAAACTGATATATACCCCATGCTGCATTTTTTAAATTTGTAATTCCTGTACTTGACAATGAGTTTTTTGATCTGGTTTTGTCCTTGTAAGAATACAGGACTTGCTCTCAGTTTTACTAGCAAAAAGAAACATTCTGCAAGGGTTAAAAGATTATTTTCTTACTTTTTTTGTCATACCAGGTTTGTTTCTCTGAACTAAGGTTTCTGAGGATTTTTACTACTTTAGCATTATTTAATCTCATAGAAGGAGCATAAGCAGCACGTAGCCCACTTCTTGTGGACACACAGGCTGGGCAAAAGGACATGGATTGGTGGTGTGAGCCCCTCTTGACCAGCATAGCCCTGCTTGCTGGTGTGAGCCCCAGACGTTGGAGATTCGGTACTGGTGAAGGACTAAATCAAACAGGTTTTTAATAACCGTGACCTCTGCTGTATGATGTCCTTTAACCTGGGGACCAGGGAAAGTCTTCATTCTTAGTCCTGAAGAAGGCACATATTGAAGATCACGTTATTGGTGCATGTAAGCCATTATCTTAACTGTCTTACTGAGCTGGTTCATGCTGTTGACTTGTTGAAATGTGAAATGTAGTTACTATTGACTTTGTAAATACCTGCCAGAGAAGAAATATAATTATTTTAAATCACTGTAAATAGAGATGTATAAAACTCGACACAATCTGCAATGCAGAAAAAATTATATATATATATATAAATATATAAAGATGTTAAATAAATATCGTGCTGTTTCTGAACAGAAATGAGTATTTTGTGAATTGCTGGTTTTTAAAGGTGTGATTCAGGCTGGTGAGGCTGGGACGGGCCGTGAGGGGAGTTCTCCCGGGGCGCCGTGAGCGGGGATCTGGCGGGCGGCGCTGTTCCCGAACGGGGCTCGCGGCGGCTTCGCGTCGCCACAGCGACCCCGAGCACGAGCCCGGCGCGCGCGCGCGCGTGCCCGGTGGCGGAAGTCCTGCCCTGCGGCCGAGGCGGGCTGGGAGCAGGGCGCGGGTTCGCCCTCGCGCAGGTCACTCAAGGCGCGGCGCCCGGGTTGGCTGCCTCGGGGACGGCCACTGGCTGGCACGGGCGCCCGGTTCCGCCTCCTGCTGCCGCCGCCTCTGCCGGGGGCGCGGGTGGGATCCCGGTCCCGCAGGAGCGGCACCGTAAGGCGTGAGGTGAGGAGTGAGGCGGGGCCGGTCCGCACCCCCCGGCGGCAGCGCCCCCCGGCGGCGGGGCCGCGCCCACGTGACGGGAGCCGCCATGAGCCGGCCGGAGGGGATGCGCGGTAGCCGCCGCTCCCTGGAGGTGAAGTTCGTGCCCGATGAGGACGTCCTCAAGCACATCTCCGACGACGCAGGTACAGCCGGCCCGGGGCATAGCCTAGCCCAGCGCCTCCGCTGCTCCCAGAGCGCTGGGAGAGGGATCCGAGCAGCCGCGGCGGCCCTCGGGAAAGGGGCTCTGCAACACCCGAGCTGGGTTCTGCAGAGCCTCGCAGAAGGACGGGGCCTCTGGAGTCGTTCTGCCCCGCTTGACTCCCCCCCTCAGAGTGTCTCTGTCCCAGCCCGGCACTGGCCTGCTGTGCACTTTGCAGGCGGGGCGGGTACGAGCTCTCCCCGCAGCAGCGTGTACCGGGTGCCCGAGCAGCGGCACAGGGAGCCGGGAAACTCCTCGGGCCTGGCGCGGTTAAACACTCTCACAGTCAAAGCGGAACGAGGCTGCAGGTGTATGCACTGGCTACTTTTAAGGTGGGGAACCTCTGTGGACATGCTTAAAACTTGCCAGTACAAGGCACGGAGCATCTCTTTCAGACTTCACTGCTGGTCCTGCTTTGAGCAGAAGGTCATGCAGATGGTCTCCAGAGGGCTCTCAGCCTACATTCTCCCATGAGTGTACTGACAGCCTACTGGCAAAGTATTTTCCAATTGCTCCTCTTCTCTAGGAAAACTTAAAGGGTTGACAAGTACCATCCCCTTTGTATGCAATTTGATACTGTAATGCGTGAGCCACTGTCATTTCTCCCATTCCTCTCTGTGGAGCTGGTGTTTGCTGAAATGGGTGTCTTACTTTAATGGACTGCAGGAGCCAGCATTTGTGGTGAAAGAGAGGTGAATGGCTATAGGGTCAGCTATTGACCAGCTGTTCTTTTAGCAGGACATCTCAGCATTTAATTTGTTGAGTGATTTTCATAACAGGAACCTGGTCTCTAAGTCAGGTGGCTGTGTACTGCTGCAATAGAAATAATGAAATAGCAGGAGGTTAAGGCTTTTATTGCAATTCTAGGAACTAAAGTACGGAAGGAGAAGGCTCAGCTGAGTGTCAGCGTGAAGAGGTTTGTGAAGAAGCTTGAGAATATTTCTGATAATGAAGCTCAGGAGATCCTGGAAGAGAAGAACTATGTTGCTGCTCTTGGAATATGTGCCCAAGGTATTAGCAAGAGAAAACCTAACACAGTTCTGATTTCAGGAGATTCTTGGAGTTAGGGTTATACAGTGTTGGTGAAATTGCTTTTGATTGTTCAACCTGCTCTGTCTGTGCTTGTGGTAACAGATAGAAGAGAATATTATGGTTCTAGGATTTTATTATTATATTTGTTTTGTATCACCTGCAGTATAAAGCCAAATAGTGAGATGTTGCATTCCATCTTTCTTGGATTGGGAATGTTACCAGTGGTTTTAAAATAGCTGCAAGTAACATGTCTTTTCACAGATCCAGTGGGAAATGGCTCAAATATAAGTGGTGGTGAAGTTTACTCATTCCAGACTCCCAAACGCTCCAATAAAATGGCAGAGCTGGGTATGTTTTGCTTTTCTTTCTCTACAGACTTAGGAGAAGCAAGCAGAAAGTGGCAGTTCCAGAGAGGGTGGACTGTTTTGGTTCAAATAAGGTGCTTGAGCAGGGTTGTCACTCACATGAAGGGTCCTTGTATGTCCAGCACCATCTGAACTTCATTAGTGTTTATTTGTCACAGCTAATGATACATCCTACAAAGGATGATCTGAGGGAGAGGGATCATCCTACTGAATCAGTATTCAGAAACTGGTTTTGGTGCCTCTTAGTTTCTGCTGTGTCTTGGGAAGTTGTGTTTCCTATCTTAGACCTCCTTCTGCAGCAGGGTGGATTTCACTGGTGCTCTCTCCTGGAGCTATGACTCAATGTGAAAACGGAGGGAAGTCGTACAGTCTGTTAGTCCCAGGGTTGTTACATGGAATAGGCTGTTGGTCATACAGAGGTAGGGACCGTTAGCAGGGTATTTCAGATTCACATCAGTCATTCAACTTCCGCTTCTACTGATAAGGAGTAGACGCAGGTAAATAGTTCCTCCTGGGGAACTGATGTGTTTGCTACATCTGATGATCTGTTATGTGCAGTTGAGCAGTCTTAAAGAACTAAGTGAGCTTGACTAAACCTTGCTCTAATTCAAAGACATGTGGTCTCCCAGGGAGCAAAACGTGCTCTGCCATCAGTCATATTTGTAAACTTAATTAATTGATGAGTTCAGCCTTTGAAAACCCTTTCTGAGGAATACAGCTACCTTTAGGGTTAGAAAAATCTAGAAGTATTTGGTTCCTGAAATAGCTAGGGAATTAATATGTAGAGAGCATTTCAGCTGTATGGCTCCATTTCTGACTAGCCAGAGCTGGAAGTTTTGTACCTGACATGTCCTTCCTTCCCTTCCCTTCCCCCTGTTTCCTGCAGCCTCTGAATTAGCCCAGACACCAGAAAAGAATGTGACACCTAATCACTCCAAGTGCCCTGAGAAGATGGCCAAAACCCCTCAAAACAGCAGTAAGTCCTGTGATGGTCTGGGGAACTGAAGCTGAGTGAGTGGGGGTTTATGTTTCTCTTTGGGTGGTGGAGTGGATGCTTGAGTTCCAGCTTCTCTCATGCTTAAATATTCTAGTTAACCCCAGGGCTTAAGTATTCAGGTTAACACCATGGGCTGAACAGTTTGATGTGCATGGCCTGTGCTTCACCTGGGTGTCAGATCTTTTCTTCTGCCCTGCTGCTCTAGAGGAAACATGAATGTCTCTCTCATCTATTGCTGTGACATTTAATGACTTCCTCTCTGTTCAATAGAAATACTTGAACTTGAGAGAGTTATGAGCTGGGCTGGTGTGTTAAACACTGATTGGGTAGGACTGTGTGGGTGTTCATGTGTAAATTCATACTTTATTATATAATATTTAACACCTAGTGCTGCAGGGAGAAATACAGGTGGGAGAAGTCAATGCAGGTCAACACTGGCAAGAGCATGTGCATTTGTGATTGGAAATGGAGTCTGATGTGCTCAGGGAGAGTGCATTAGCTCATTTTTCAGCCTCATTCCTCCCTGCTGGAGCCTTTTCCTACTTCCTGGCCTCCCAAAGCTATGACTAAGAATTAGAAGCTGCCTTCTGTGGTAATAACATTGACTCTTGTGTGACCTGACACAGGCAGGCTGCTAGAGCCACCACAAACTCACAGCCAGAATGCAAAGAGTAAATTTATTTCTATTATCTTTCTGAACCAACACCTGGGCAGAGAGAAATGAGTGGAGATGTAGGCACTGAGTGGAGATGCAGGCACCCTTATGTGTGGTTCAGTGCTAGAACCAGCCTGCTGTTCACACTGGTCTGTCAGTGTTTTTGCACATGCATGGTTTATCCCCATGCTGTGATCTTCACTGTGTTCTGATCTGTCCTACCAAACAGGCCTACCAAACACCTATGTTATCTATACACAGATTTTCTACTTCCCGAAGCATACACAGGGTAAACAGCCATAGACATGGTATATCTGTTTTTCTGCATTGCTATTTGAGTCTTTGCCATCCCCAGCTGCATGGTCACTTGAACATATTTACAATTCTCATTGCCAGTCTTCCACTTCTAACCCATTCCTCCCAGTAACTCTCTTTGTTCTCTCCTTGCCTACATGTGAGGAGCTAGAGGCTTCCCTCATAGGATTAACTATCCAGGGAGCTGATATTCTGGTGCAGTGTACCTTTGAACAGTGAATGCCTGTTTTTCTAATGGACCATCTTGTGCCAGTGTTGAAAATTTGCAGTATTCTGTACAATGCTCTTTCTTCCTTTTCAGAATGTTTAAGTTCAAATGAAGTGCAACAGAGGGTGAGTAATGACTTTACATTGCTTGGATTTTGTATCTGGGTTTTTTTCCCCACTTGTAAAACTTGAACTAGCCAATTACTACACTTCTGAAAAGGAAGGACATTGAAAAGTACACTCCACAGTAGAGATGTCTCTTCTATTCTAATCAGACAGGAGTAACTGTAATCAGGACTATGGGGTTTGGAGTCAGTGGGTAAGTAGTAGGTTTGACAGCTTAATTGTCATGGATGGAAACTATTTCCTTACGTCACACAAGTGAGGACGCTAGATAATCCCTTAATACACAGTTAAACTCACAGCTTTCCAGTTTCTCACTGAAGGAAGAAACAGCCCCAGTTGTAAGAAATGCTGTTAGAACAGGAGTTCCAGGACTGACGCTGTTCAGTTTCTTTACTTAGCAACTGGTTTATAAAGAAGAGATTCGGTGCAGAACTGCCAGTTGTGGCTATGGAGTGAAAGTGTTTGCTTTCTAAAGCAGTGCAGCATCATAGCAGAAATGTGTGCACAGCTTTTCTGGTATGATGTTCCAGGATGGAGATACACCTGAAAAAGACATGCTGTTTGGGGATGCCATAATCACTGCTTGATGATTTCACATCCACTTTGTCAGGATCAACAAAAGTATTTCCTAAGTATTGCAGACTTGATCCAGTGTCCAAGTCAGGCATGTGCTTTAAACATGTGTAAGGAAAATGTGACACTACAACTTGGTGAGCCCAGGCAGCTTGGATTCCTTTGCTGTACTTCTGGGCTTAGTATGCTGAGTGGTCTTCTGTCATTCTGGTGGTTGTTTTCTTAGAGGACTTCCAGATAGACTTTGAGTAGACAGCGTGCTGTGGAAGGTGACTGCTGTGGGGACTGAGGCATTTCCAATTTGTCGTTGCTTTGGTCTGGCTGTTCCTGAAGGGCCAAGATTGGCATCTTGGTTGGGGATTTCACAGTTTTCTACTCTCCATCTTGAGCTGAAAGAATTAAGCCCCTTTTGGAACTTGATCCTATCTCCTTCTGAACGGGAAAACAAAAGCTTTCCATACTTAACTGCCTCTGCTTTTCCAGTTTTGTGTGGGCTGAAATAGTTTGGAAATGTAACCTGCTTTGATTGGCAGAGGGTAGTTTAGAGGAGAGAGATGTTTCTTTTAATGCATGTTTTTTCTTTGCTGTTCCAGAGTAAAAAGAAAGAATTTGTGTCCACCACACCTTACAGACTCAGAAAGAGACTGGCAGGTAAAGATCAGCCTTTGCTGTCAGCTGCCACAATCAGTGAGGCACGGTGTGCAAGGGAGAGTGTTTTCCTGTTGAGCTTCTGTCTGTGGTAGCAGTGTGACTGAAACACCTGATTTATCCTGCAGAGTGTAGAAATGTCCTTAAGGAAATCCATGTAGACCTTTCCTCTACAACTGATTGCTATTAAGGTGAGGGGTGGAAGGGTTAGAAGCACCAAGTTACTGAACTTCAGTAACACAATCAAGAGACAAAACTTGCGGTAATCTTATGTATGCTGACATTTAGTGTGGCCTGATTGCTTGAACCAGGCATAAAACTTTTGGATGATGGCTGGGACGTCCATGTCAAAGTATTTCCAATAACTGATTGGCTAAACCAGAATGAGTGCAGGGGAGAGTTTAGTACATGATGTTTCATCTTCTATTTCTTTTGTGTTGAGAGACCAAGACTGAGCCAGATTTCATCTGTGCTCTTCAGTCAATACTGCTAACAGAGGTATTTTACAACAACTTGTTTGCAGAATATAACATAGAAGGTAGCCTGCACAATTGGCATTTGGAAAAACTGACATGAAGATACTAAGAGAAATAGGGAATTCCATTGTCCATTTTTAGTCTCTTTTTATGGTACAATGGCATTTCTTGGTTGGTATCAAGGAGGAGGCTTTACTTAACAATACTTTGTGATCCTAGAACTGCAAAAGAAATGGCCCACCTGTGTTTGCAGTTCTCTTAAGCATTGATTTTACCTTTCTGTGAAATATATTTAGGATCCATGTGCTTGTAAAACATCTGGAGAATGTTTGTGAGATGGTGCAAAATGAGTTCTGTGTAAGAAGTAATTCCTAGCTTTTAACCTTAAAATTTATGCTCTAGCTCCAGATCCCTATTTAGAAAGTGAGAGTGAGTATTCTGCTTCCTGCTCAGAGGAGGAGGATGAGGAAGAACAGAAGGAAGTCAGCACTGTTATATCAGATCAAAAGACTCCGGCAAAAACTAAAGCTGCATCTACACCTCCTCCCAGAAACAGCTTAGCCAAAAAAAGAAAAGAGCAAAAGATGGTGAGTGTGCAAAAATATACCCCATAGCTAGTAAACATGAAGGGATGTATAGTGACAATAAGCTATTAGTGACCACACCTGACCTTGGGGAAGAACTGCTAAACTCATTTCAGATGAAACCAGCTGGGCTGGCTTTTGCTGTACTTCTGAGTAATCCTTGTTGGTCAGGCACCATGTGAACCTGTGTGCTAATCCAGTTGGCATCATTAGCAACTTCAGAAGAAGTCTAAGATGTCCATGGAGCAGGAGACCTTGTATTGAGACAGGATGAAGAAATTGATTCCTGTAGTACCAAAAGGAGCACATGTTACTGTTCTGGCTTGGTGTTCAGCTTAATTGTCCTACTTCTTCCAGCACCAAGGATCCCCACACCAGTTAAGAATTACTGTTAGGTTATCTCTCATATAATCTCTTTTCGGGCACTCTGTTCAGGAAGGAATCATCTGACTAGGTTAGCTTTGGCAGAATGCTGCTATAGAAGCCATTTTCGTATTTACCCTTGCCCTATATCTCATTGGCCATGGGAGAGGGGTAACTTGATAACAGGAGGAGTGTTGCTGATCTTGCTGTCCTTTTATAGGGCAACCTGGTGGAGGAATACTTTGAAGCTCACAGTAGTTCCAAAGTGCTCACTTCAGACCGAACACTGCAGAAGTTTCGTAAAAGAAGATTGAATCAGGTACAGTTCATAGTGAGTCGCACAACTCTGGGTTTTTGATTTCTATGATAGAGAGTTCCCTCATCAAAATCTCTGATGTTGCTATTTTCACTTTATTTCTACTGATTATGTGGTCAGTGGTAATGCTGATTTAGGTAGCAATTTAAGCAGTATGTTTTCTACTGCTGCTCTTAGCAGGGACAATGCCCAGTTGTTTGAACCTGAGACAGTAGGGAAAATGCAGGGAGAAGGCACTATCAGGTGAGTTCACAGCTGAAAGCTGCAGTTACCAGAAAAGGTGAAAGTTTGCTTTTGGAGAAGAAGAGGGAGAAGCAGAATTGTAGAGATTTGCATCATTAAAGCATAATTTTTGTCAATGAAATGGTAGGGGGAATTAAAAACTGTCTTGACTATTTATGCATAGTGGAAATCAAGAGAGCTGATTTCATCTGAACATAACTGGGTCACTTGCAGAACTGGAACGAGCTCTAAATGTTGTCATGTAGTTTGTTAGATGTACTTTGTTCCCTTGCAGTTTCTAGGAGACAAGAATAGTCTGATGGTGGTGACTGACTTAAAAATCAAGCAGTTGTACCCTACAAGGACAGGTCTCAGGGAATTCTGTAGAATACCTGCAGCTCTTGTGTCTGTGACTGCTTTTTGTATCCATCTGTGTTTTAAAAGATGGCATATATGCAGACTGCCTGCTGGTGTCTGGAATTGCTGCCCAGAGTAACATCTGGATTTTTAACAAGTTCTTTCATAATAGCTGTGGGAGGAACTCACAGCTTACAGTGTTAAAGCTACTGCTGGCTTCAAAGCAGTTGAAGGTGTAGCAGTTCTGTCTCTCAGTACTTTGTTTGTCTGATACATTGAAGCTGCCTTTCCAGTGGGAACTGTCTTCTGCTGCAAGGGAGTGGGAAGCAAAGCTGTTAAAATTGAAGAGAAAGAGAGGCCAGTGTAGATTTGATGCTGACTATCATGCTACTGTGCTATTTAAACACCAGCATCACAGCATATCTTGAAAGCTGAATGAATCCTTAGATTCTTGATGCTTTTGTACATTGAACTATCAGCTGCAAATCATATCCTTTCTGCTATAGTTTTTTTTAAGATGGTGGGCATATTGAGCTTTCTCTTGTAGTGACGAACATCTGAACCCTTGCTAAGCATGTTGATTGGAGCCTTTGTTCCCGTGATCAGGGATGTGATGTTGTATCTTGTTGGTACAGTGCTTGCTGATGTGTAAGCTCCGTGTGTATCCATTTCTCCTGTAGTGGTTTTTCCATACTTGGCATGAAAAGAAAAATACACAGTGTGTCATCTGTTCTAGTCCTATTCTAGCTGCTGTTTACCATAATAAAGTTACTTAATCTTTGCTGTGTATCTCCAGTAGTAAAACTGTGCCTAGTGGGGTCTTAATGGGGAGAAAAAAAACTAACCACAAACTGAGTGCACTGACAATGAAAACCATTCTCTCTAAATAGGGAGTGTGCTAGAGGGCGTTTTAAGGACTTCAGGTGTATCTCTTGCTTCTTCTTAACTTTGAATGACTGTTACCTCTTTCTCAACACAGCAAACACTGCATGATCTTTTGAAAAATGTTCCCCTTGCCTATGCTGCTGAAATTAGAGACCTTAACCAGCAACATGAATCCTTGTTTTCCAAGTGGATGCTGCAATTACAGTAAGTATCCAGGGAGAATCACTGAAGAAGCTTAGTTTAAACTTACCCTCATGTCAGTAACATCCTGTGCATGAATTAAGGAGTAAATTTTTTTCTTTGATTGCTTAAATTTAAAAGTGAGTGACATCAATTTAATTCAGTGCATCCTGTAGACCAGATCTTATCTGATTAACTCCTTGAACCAAATATCTGAAGTGCAGTGAAGTTGCATTCTACCTGGTTAGTTTGCCTGTGCCTCTAAACCAAGCTTGAGGGCATTCACAAACAGGGAACATGAATAGTGAGAGAACAGGGAAAATGAATATGAGAAAAGTGCTCTCTGTGAGGAATCATTTTAGTTTTCAGCAACGACTTAGTAGTGAGTAGCCCACCCTCACCATCTTTAGTCTGTGGCTATCTCCAGTAGTGTAGCGGTTAACTTTCAGTGCCCGTGGTACCTAATGATCTGGGCGTGAAGAAACCCTAATGCTTTTGGAAACACTGGCACTATAAATTTTATTTGGCTTTGTGTGTATCTTCATGGGAAGGAGAAGGGTGAACATTCAGGAAAGCAAATGGAACTACAGAGACCCTGTGAGATTCTGAAGCACCCTAAAGAAGGCAGACACCACCCCTGAGGCTGGAGCCAGTACTGGTGATGAGAAAGCCCCTTGGAAGCTTTTTCAAGGAAGTGGAGTATAAGGAAATTTGTGATCCATGGGGAGGACAGAGAGTATGAAGAAGACATCAGCTTTTAAAGTTGGACAGAGGAGGAGATCTGTTACTTGGTGATCTGGGCAAATGGTTAGAGATGTATGTGGCAGAGCAGAGAAACAAATCCCTTGATGACAATGAAGGCAGTGACAGCTGTTGAACACCTTACCTTTGCCCAGTGCTATTTGAGTAATGTGATACTCTTCTTTCTGATGAAGATAATGCCTTTCCTACTTCTCAAACCTAAACAAAGCATTGTGATTCCTGTGATGACCCATGCCTGAAAGTAAAGAAGTGCTTAAGATTAAAAAATGCTTATTGGTTGAAAGCAATGACAGAAGTCCTAAAAAATCATAGAGTTTTATTAGTGAATCACACACTTTCATGGAAAGTGTGGAAATCATGGAAATTGGTATGTTAGTCCCTGACCTACTATATAGGCACACAGCACTGGGTTTTGGATAAAGGGGCAGGGTGAAGGGAAAAGAGAAACTAAAGAGCTTAATTTTGAAAAGGAGACATGAATTGAAGAGCAAGAAAGAGATCACCAGCCATCGTTCCAGCATTGAGGGAATGCTGATCCTGGATTCAGCATTGATCCAGATCATAAGTAATGATCCAGCTGTGTTGGTTCAGCTGATGAGATGTCCAGGGTCTGGGGGGTATTGCCTGAACTTGTGTAGGGGGGATGTGTTTTTATGGACAGGTGTGTCTGCCCCAAAGGTTTATCACTTTCTATGCTAATTAGTTATCATGCACAGTTTGTTCTTTTAGGCCTTTCTGGAAAAGGGTCAGAGGGCTTTGGGGCTCTTTGGTAGTTGCAGTCCCACCTTATAGTTCCATGTCCACTTCCTGCCAGTCGTCTTCTCACAGCATGTTAGTACCAGTAGTCCTTGGTTATTACCAATTATTCTTCTCTGTTACCACTTGGTTGACTTCACAGCCACCTGGTTATTGGTGTTTGAGACATACTATCAGTCAATTACCTTCTGGGAATTGAGAGCTCAAAAAGATCTCACTCTGGACCACTGCTTGCAGTGTTGTTAGAGAGTGGGCTTGAGTATGCAGCAGCTCCCCATAATGGAGAGCTCAAAGGGTCTCACTTTAGACTGCTTTTATAGGGGCACAAGACAGCGGGTTTTAGTCAGAGTGATTTTTTCATCCTGGCCACAATTTGAGTCAGTAACTTCCTTTGAAGGTGCAGCAACACAAATATTATTCCACTTGGATTGTTATACTCAGGCAAGAAAAATGAGTTTCCAAGGCTGCTCATTAGAAATTGGGTGGTCATTAGACAATATTAGTTCCTGGGAACAGACAGTATTTCTGATATGCTGGAGAGGGGTTTAGTCTAGGTGCAGTTCATCAAGGCTGAGGCCTAATGAGAATTTCCCATATCATAGTGCAGCCTGAAGGAGGGTGAGGGATGTGACTAAAGTCACCTTTTCTGGGTCTCTACAATTCCATACCATGCTGTCTTTATGCTTTCCTCCCTCTTTTTCTGTGGAACAATTAGGATAAGAAATATACATGAGTATAGAGTAATTTTGCTTTGAAATTGTGCCTGAGGATCAGAGTGGAAAATCAGTATGAAGGTTTGCTTTTTTCCTTGTAATTACTATAACATGTAGTAAACATGTAATAAAATTACTTGGTGAGGGGATGCATGTGAGTGTTGATTACCATTTCTTACCTGAAGTTGTAGATCTAGTATTGTTCTTAGTCAATAGCATTTTCTTCCATCCATGTTTTGCTAAGTTTGTGAGCCTCTAGGCTGCTAAAATGATTATTTTGCTAGGACGCACATGCCAGGTTTCAGATTCCTTGTAGCTAACTTTATTTATCAGCTGTAAGCTTAAGGTAAGCCTGGAGTTGACAAAATGTGAAATTTTTAAAACCAAAATTGCAATGGATCATTTTGCTTAATGAATGTATGGACCTAAAACCAGACTTGCACTTCTTTGATCCTGTGTATTTGTTCACTTTTCTGCAGCTTGGGTTTCAATATTTTGCTTTATGGACTGGGCTCAAAGCGTGATCTGTTGGAGAAGTTTCGTACCTCTTTGCTCCAGGATTCTGTTCACCTGGTGGTTAATGGATACTTTCCCAGCATCACTGTGAGATCTGTAAGTGTGGGAAAAGCTTGTGGGTTTATGTAATCATCCTGTGTTACAGATACCTCTAGAGTCTTTCAATGTAAAATTTTAAGGAAACCTGCTGCACCCTATAGCAACGGACTGAATATAGAGCAGTTTCTCTCTCTTCTAATGCTTTGAAGAAATTATCCCATACATTTTCCAAGGAATTGCAGTAATTTCTGTCATTAATAGATATTCATCATTCTAAAGCCTTGTTTTATGTCACTGTTTTGAGAAGGGGTATAATTTTTTTATTCACTGTTTTAGGGATTTTATGATAATAATCAGATTATCTCTCACAAGGCAGCCAAGGGCTCAGTTTCAGATTTTCTGCACTCCAGTGTCAGAGCCCTTCATAAGGAACTCCTGTTTTCTTTTTCAGATTCTCAACTCTGTCACAGAGGAGGTTTTGGACCATATAGGGACCTTCCGCAGCCCCCTTGACCAACTAGAATTCATTACCAAAAGGTTTAAAGAAGGTAAAATGATAACTTTATGCATAAAAATGCTAGAGTCTACTTACTGTTAAGAGAGCCTGAACATTTTCTTCCCCTATAATTTTTATACAGGCAGTTACAGTTTCTTAGTGCATTGTAGCTAGTATACTTTCTTGCTTGTAATGTATGCAACATATATGAAAACATGCATGCACTAGGAGTATCTGTGTACATACATGTGTAAACAACCCCATGTAAGCTGTTAGCTCAGTCAGTGTTTTACAGCAGGACAGCAGTGTCAAACAAGCAGGTTAGAATTGGTTTCAAAAGCAAAATTAAACAGGTATTGGCTCACAAAATGCTTGCTGAATTATTTCTGAATGTCTGTCTTACTGCTTGTATATTCATGCACAAATAGCCATGGAATCTTAATTGTGCATGGCATTGGTGTTTTAGTGTTTACATTCTGTTTTTTATCATTACCTTATGAGTATTTCTGGTGGGACTAAATGAAGAAGGCAGCAGTTCCCACCTGAATGTACATAAGTCAGTCTTGCAGTCTGCTATAGCTGATCTGCCTGGTTTCCATTGGCCTGCAAGTATGTATGGATTTTCTACAAAAACTGGTTTCAGTTCTAGAATTGTTTCTGGACTCAGGAAATGGTTGTTTGTTGGAATAAATCAGCTGAGACTCCATTTTCTTCATGCAGGAAAGCCAAATCTTTATTGTATAGGTAATATTTTATAGGATTATCAGAAGGCCCTGTGTCAGATCTTATTGGTGGACAATACATTCACACTTCGTTCATTGGTCGGTACATGGTGTTTTGCATATCTGTCAAACATCTGTATTTTTAGCTAGTTTACATATTTTTTCTTCTGATTCTCATGAGGCAGATCTTATTGTTTATGCAGGTGCTAGTTGTTTTTCACCCAAGAATATGTTCTTGTGTTAATGAGCTCTCATAACAAGATTGTTTTTGAATGGGAACTTGCAGGTTACTTAGCTGCACTTAGAAGAAATGACAGGCTAGCTATTAAGTTAACAGAGGAGGCCTGATTTTATGAGGCCTTTCTTTTATTAATTCTTCTACCTGTCTACAGTAGTTGTTCCCAGGGATAAGTACAGCAGCAAGAAGCTAGCTGGAAATTTTAACATCTACCATTTGCATTATCTGAGCTAGGTCTCTAACTTTTTTTCAGAACTTGTTAAAATTTTCAATGAAGTGATGATGCTTTGGATCCAACCTTGAATAGAAAGTACATTTTTACTGTGAAGAGGAGCTTAAAGATCCTCGTCATGTAAATCAAAAGCAGCTCAATAAACCATGCTTGGTCTTCCATTCTAAAATATATTTCAATGACCTTCAATTGCAAAAGAAACACAGCTAAAGGAGCAATTCCTGGTAAAGCTGTGAGCAAGTGGAAAGTGGATTATAACTTAAAAAGAAAAGCTTAAACTTATAACTTATAAAAAGCTTATAACTTAAACTTATAAAAAGATTATAATTTAAGAAAAGCTTAAACTGAAGAAACCAACCCTGTAGCTGTGATGACAGTGAACTGAGAAAAACCCTTTTAGGTGCTCAGAAACACCCAGTATAGCTTCAAACTGTGTTGTGCAAGGAAAGCAATATTGGAGTGATGTATATGGAGAGTGGTGGAATAGACTTGCACTACGCTGCACTGGGAATGGGAAATCAGCTTGTGTGTAGTTTCTTTGATTGGTTCTCTGCTGTTTTTTCTGACCTTGCAGATTCATCTTTAGAGCTCTATGTCCTCATTCATAACCTGGACAGCCACATGTTGAGAGGAGAAAGAAGTCAGCAGATCCTTGCACAGTTATCCTCCCTGCCTAGCATTTACCTCATTGCCTCTATTGATCACATCAATGCTCCTCTCAGTGAGTTCCCCTGGTCCTGATCTAGCCAAGAGAAGGATCTGTGTTCTGCTTTGGGGCTGCTACGCATGTTTCATAAGCTCATGTATTGCTTACTATGTATTACTATTACTTAGTATGTATTACTGTTCATGTGTAGAACAGATCTATTGATGTATGTATAGTTCTGATTGGGAGTGTGGCTGTGCTGAACCAGAACTGTGTAAAGATACTGAGAAATACCACTAAGCATAATATACAAATAGACTCCAAGCTTTTGGCACCATTTGATTTTAGGAACTTACTGAACTGGAGATTGCATGTTATGTCTGTCATTGCATCTAAAACAATTTTCTTTTATCAGTCAGTGTTGTGGGCAGAATGGGAGCTTCAGACAAAGTTTATTAGAGAAGCCCTCCTGTTGAACCACGGGGTGCAGAAAGGAGCCCCTTCCTTTCTAAACTCCTTTTCAGACCGGATGTAGGTTGGACCCAGTCTTAGCCCCAGACTTAGTTGATGGTTTATATTAAAGGATTATATAGATGTAATTGAACTTTTGTCTCAAAAAATTAAGGATGACAAAGCAAATATACTTAAATAAATTACTTACTTATATTGATTACTATTATGATTAGACTAAAAGATCCTAATCAAAATTATTTACTACACAGCACAAGTAGGTGTAACGATTAGTATAGTTCACTCTTTTTAAAGCAATATTGAAGCCGTTATATTAAAGCTAGCAAAAACCATACAAGTAGAGATTGATGTTACTCACCCATACCAACAACCATGGGCAGATCTCTTTAGCTCAGCCTGGAGGAGTAACCTTGAGGGGTATCCCCGCTAGTGGGAGGAATCTCCACACACTCTAAGAAGGGTCTCCTTTCAGCTATTTCATGCCCTCTCTAGGTAGAGCTTCCAGCTACAGCCAGAAATTGTTTGCACACTCCTGACTCTGGAAGGATTTACAATGTATCCATGGAAAAGGGATGCCTGCAAATGTTTTGTTGCTGAGAATTTATCTTACTGGAACTGCAGTGAGCAGGGTGTATGTAATGTGAATTTTACAAGCATATATTGTTTCCTCAATCCTACAGCAGAACTATGTACATTTTAATATTGCTTGTTTAACACCTTAGAAAACATAAATCTCATGGTTTTGTCTGCTCTTTCTGTTCTCTCTGTCTAGTGTGGGATCAGGCAAAACTGAGTCTCTATAACTGGCTTTGGTATGAAACAACCACATTTAATCCTTATGTGGAAGAAACATCTTACGAGAACTCGCTTTTAGTACAACAGTCTGGATCTTTGGCTTTGAGCTCCCTAATGCATGTCCTGCATAGCCTCACTCTCAATGCCAGGTAAGACACTGTTACACTTCACAGTGGCACTTGCCAAGGACCCAGTCCTTACAGTCTGTGTTTTCTGATAATAGTGTTCCAGACCAAGATGGTAGGACCTGGGTTCCAGCTGATTGGTTACTTCAAATGAGCAGCATTTGGGTAGAAAGCCTTGTCCAGTGATGAGATTCACAACCTGGTCTTTGTGCATAAGGCAAAACTAGTTAATATTTTCTAATGATGGGAGTTTTGGGCTGTGTTTTAATTAGTACTATTTTGATTTTCCCCTTTCCTCTTTTCACGTAGAGGGATATTCAGACTGCTTGCTCAGCACCAGCTGGAGAAAAAGGACAATCCATCTTATCCAGGTAAGTACCCACCTTTTCTCATCTGTTTGGGGTGTTGCTGTTCACAGCAGCCCTGAGTTTTGGTATGCAGGTTACATTTCCAGCAACCAAAGTGCTCGAACAGTTGGCTCAGTGAGGCTCACTGGCTGTCTAGTGGCACTGTGTCTGACTCAGACAGGAAATCTAGAGACTGGCTGGTTCTGAAGGACTGCCTTTTACATGCCTAGACATGACTGAGACCGTTGGTGGGGGACTGTGGAGTAAAAAAAAATAAAATGAAGACTGAATTTGTATAATTTGCTCTTAAATGTCCTATATAAATGACTTCTGATGCACCCCTGCTTTCTAGAATACATGTGGAATATTCTGTCACTGTAATAGGTGTTGCAGTGGATATGAATATCATTTTCATGGTAAAGAAAGCAAGATAGAGGAGTTGGAAATTAAGAGAAATTAACGAAGTGCATTTAAAGTGCTATTAAAATTCCTTTAGGCAGCAGGGTGACTTGAATGTTAATTCAGCTGTTTTCCATTAATTACTGAAGTATTACCTTGGCTGTACACTTGCAAGAGGTGATGATACTGTAGCCTCTCTGGTCTAAGCCAAAGCAAGACTTTCAGGTGGATAATATGTGATGTTAGACCTGGAAAAATCTGACAATCTACTTCAGTTTCTTGTTCCTGCCTTCTTCTGTCTCCAGGGCTGTCTTTCCAAGACTTTTACCAGCAGTGTCGGGAAGCTTTCCTTGTGAACAGTGACTTGACACTCAGGGCACAGCTGACAGAATTCAGGGACCACAAGCTCATCCGGACCAAGCGGGTGAGTCCAGGGAAGAATTCTATTCAGCCACTTTGAATAAGAAGAATGCTTACTTGTTGTATTGTTTTAAGCATGTAGGAACTGGCAAGGGGCTGAAATTCTGTAATGGCAGCTCTTTCCATGCCTCCAATTTGTCAAGACCCTTTACATGGATAGAGGACAGTAGAAATGCAGTGTGCTTTGGTTATTCAGCAAGCTCCAGGTCTTTTTTTGAAGACTGTGAGAAGTAGCAGACTATGGAGCCTGCCAGTCTGCTTCCAATAGTATTACCTGTATTTCTATAAGGAAAGAATGCAGACTTGTCATAATAATGAGGCAGTATAGCAGTACGAGATATAGGAACACAGTGTTGAGGAGCTTTGTAGTGTCAGACAAACATAACCCACCAGATGATTTCTCATTTAGTGACTTTTCTCAGTATTTGTGCATTTCCTGTGTTGCTCCAGTGAAATATTCCAGGTTTTTGGTAATGTAGTTCAGAATACTGTCCAGCTCTAATCCAGACTGCAGATAAACACTAGCACTGCAGTGCTGTCTAGTGGCTTGCCTGGCACTGTACACTGGTGTTAACAATGTCTATGCATGTCTGTTCTCAGGGAGCTGATGGTGTGGAATACTTACTAATTCCTGTCGATGACAGTACCTTGACTGACTTCTTAGAGAAAGAGGATGAAGATGTGTAACATCTGTGTCCTCAGTGTCTACAGCAACTGCTCTCAATGGCTGCTGGAGAGGGGCCCATGCTCACATCTCTCTTTCTCCAACCTCACAGCTGCTGCACTGATAAGTAGTAATTCCAATGAATCTTGCTCATTGTTCAACTACCTCAGGTAGTTTGGAATGATGACTTCTGTAAGTAAGGCCTCTCTTGCGCTCTAGTTGGATTTGTCTGCTTTGTCTCTTAGCTCAGACAATGCCTTCTTCCTATCTGTGCAGCCAACCTCATAGCCAGAAAAACAAACTTGGTGAGATTGTGCCTTCTGCTCTCTACCTCAGTAGACATGAAGGTTTCATTGGAGCAATTTACTTGGGAAGTGCAAATCACGAGATGGTCAAGAGCTTTAGTTTGTACTAGTGGTGCAAATTTTCTCAACTGAGTGCTATCCAGTACTCCTCTACCATTTAGACAAAACTAGCTTCCAGTGTATGAAGACAAGATTTATAATGCTACAAGACCTGCATTGATTGCATGAGGAAAGGAGAATATGAGTGGGTTTGGGACGCTGCAGGTGACTTAGTAAATTCTGGCAATAAAACAGAAGGACTTGTCCCAAACCAACATCCTTTTATAAGATTTAGATAGTCAAAATTATAATGGACTCATGTCATTGCCTACTACTTTCCAAGGTACAATCCATGAATATGAAGAGGCTATGAAGCTTTTTTGTTTATTTTTTTAAGGCTTGATTGTATATTTATATTTTTTACATCAGGAGTGCCCACTGATCCTGAAGGAGGCCTTAATTGCCACTTAGGTCTCCCTTTTTTTAAGCTCTTAGAGGTTGGGAGACTGCTGAAGTTTGACATCTTTTCTTCAATTCTTTTTTTCTCAGTTATGTGGGAGGAAGCTCTATAGTTCCATCATCTATAGTCTGCCAGCCAGACGTCAGGGACTCTCTATGCCTAATATTTGGTAGCTGTCTTACAGCTCAGTGTTGTAATAGTTCAAATTAATCAAATAAAGTACTTTATTAATTTTCATTAGTTTGTCTTGTCTTTCACAATCTTTTTTAGTTACAGGAAGATGGAGATCCTTGTGGCAGTTGTGCTAAAGCCTCATTTTCATTACTATGTCAAATATCTGTGCAGAAGACTTCAAACTACTGAGTAGAAATATTTTATATTGTTTCTTACATCAAAATCAAGAATTGTTGGTCTGCCTTTTTGTCGTGGGGACAGGACATTTTCATGCTCATTATCCCAATCGTGGTTTTTGTTCCCTGTCCTCAGTTTGTTTTGTCTTCCTTCCCCCCCCACCCCCGGGCTGGCTGCTGCCTTGCCGCTTAGCTTGCTTGCTGCTTTGCTTGCTGCTGGCTGCATGCTTTGCTGGCTCTGCTTTCCTCTCTTTTTTTCTCTGCTTTTCGCTGGCTTGCTTTTTGGCCATTTTTTTTTTCCCTTTTTCCCGGTTTCCGTTGTTCCCTTCCCCCCCCCCCCCCCCGAAGACATCGGACCTACTCCGGGCAGGAGCTCCCCCGGGGTCTGCGAAAGAAGCTGCGTACCCTCTGCGGCGAAGAGAGATAGAGCTCAACCCCCTTGGACTGGTGAAAACATCTGTGGTCATCTTGGGCTATTTCTCTTGTGCTGGGGAGTGTTTTTTCGTTGTGCCTTAATAAACAAGTTTTTTCCACTTTCCCCTCTGAAGGAATTCCTCCCGAACCCGGTGGTGGGGGGGGAGGTTGCGGAGGGTTTGGTTTCCTATAGGGGGCTCCTTTGGAGGTGTTTTCCCCTAATTTGTCCAAAACCAGGACACTTTTAATACCAGTATATAGCTTTTTGAAGAGAACCAAAACATCCCATGGAGCAATAGTACCTTATGTGCCCCTCACGGACAGAAGCAAGAAAGATGTATGGCCTGACTTTTGTATTAGAAACCTAGAGCATCTGCCTACCCCACTGTCAATTTGATTCTTCATATAGGTCCTTTCCCTATACTTGGGATAGAAGAAATTCCTTCTCACTTCTCAGCATACTGAGGTGCCTTCATGATATTGGTAAGAATGATGACTTTTATATGGCCTAGGTAGCTTCAGATAAACCACTCATCTCTTTCCACTTAAATACATTTAAGTGGAACAAGACATGCAATTATTAGATTGCTTGATGAGCCACTTTTATTAACTTAAAAGGACAGAGCTAATATCTTTACAAATTTGTAATGATCCAGAGATGGTAGGGTATACAACTGTGAGGTTTTTTTCTTAAAAAAATTCCCCAACAGAAAAAACTAACTTGGAAAATTAAAATCATTATCAGTGGTAAAAATGCTACTTGTTCAGTTTTAGTAATCCTGTAATTAAAAGCCACAGTTACAGAAACTGTTTTTTAAAGAAAATAACAAAGGCACATGAATTTACGGCTTTCTTAAGGACTTGAGTTTCAACCTTACAAAGCTTTTTTGAATTGAGAGACCCTCTTTTGAAAAGCTTTAAAGCTGCATTAGTGGTAGATTGTGCAATTGAATACTAGTACCAACAACTTGCTTTGTGTTCTGTATTTATTTGTATCTGAGTGGTGTCTTAGTACAACTGTTGATGCAAATGCAAACAGTTGATCTCCATCCTTTCAATAACTACTATTTCTGAAATTTGTTAGGTAAAATATCAGTGGCTTGCACTGACATGATTCGACATAACTGTAGTAGGGTAGAACTGCTGCATAACCTTAAATCTGGAGGTGAGTCAGGTTTTATATATTTTACCCAAAACAATCCTTGAGTATCATGGTTATCAACTGTATCTAATAACACTAAGCAGTAACAGTAAATTTATTCAAGTACAGTCCAGTAATCAAGTAAATAAACCTTTGGTATTCCAAAACAAACATTTATTTTTCTGACATGACAGAATATACCCCAGACTTTGAGGGACCATATAGTACAATCATTCTATACTGGACCAATTGAAAGCACCTTCATTAAGCTCTGCAATTGGAGAGGTCTGTGCACGATAACACTATTGACTGAATTTTCTCTCTTTCTCCAGTCTTTTCCCCCTATGCCACTTGGAGAGGATCTCTGTCTTTCTCAGAGACAATGATGTTGATTTTGTTCTGTAGGTGGATGGCAAGTGCGTCACGCAGCTCTGACAGGAAGCCTCGCTCAGTGTTACTGTGCTCACACAGAATAACACTTATCCCATTGGCAACTGCATCCAGCACATCATGGTGGGACATCTCTCCTGCCATTTTGAGAAAGAAATGTCATGGAGATCACAAATGGTACAGTTCAGGTAACCAGGTCTCTGCAATGTATGGAGCATCTCAGCTAAAAGCTGTGGTGATGTTATGGAATGTAGGCCATAAGCAGAAATGCAACACCACCTGCTCAGTAGGAACATGGAACACTCCTGCTCCAGGGTCCTTTGAAAGACTCAGCTGACATCCCTGTATGTGGCTGAGTCAAACCACAGAAATTCCTTGCCATCTTTGAGTAGTTGTAAATTCTACCAATTTGGGCAGAAAATAAAAATGCTCGGAGTGGTCTGGAAGAGGATGGAGGAAAGCAGTTGGGAAGCCTGAGGGTCAGCTCTGAAGGGCTACACATAAGGGGGAGAAGGGGCAGCAACTCCTACAGAATGCAAGGCAGCCTTCACATTGCTGAGCCACAGGGAATAGCTGTCCCACTGCTGTAAGACAGAATAATGGACTAAGTGTCCCTTTGGCTAGACACACTGTGGAGTTTCTTTGGAAGATTCTGTAGACTACATTATATTCTATTTTGCATTAGGGAATTCTGTAGGGAATAGAGGAAATATATGTTGCCAAAGAAGAAACACACTGAAAGTTGCAACTCACTGCCATCAGCACTGATTTTGTGTTGAAATAAATGCTGTAAAGCAATGTTTTAATTCAAGTATCTTTCACTGTGCCACACTGCCATTTGATCCATGTTATCTCTAATGTTAGTTTGTCATTCCAATAACTATTTCTCAATTATAAAAACCAGGTAATGCTTTGTAGTCAAATCTGTCAACAATCAACCCTCTTATTTTTTGCTGGGGTTTGTTTGTTTTTTTCTCTAATGACTATTTTTATAAAAATAATGAAACGGCAGTCTGTTACCTGTGAGATAGAGGTCAGCTTCTGTTCCCTTCAGGACGCTGCTCCCAGAACCAGCACACAGAGCAACTTTCCTCAGCGGTGATTCTGCAGGATACAATGTGCCACAGTTAAGCTCCTTGCCCTTTGCTGAACCCTCATGTATATATTGCTAGTAATTGTTTCAGTTAACTGCTACCTTGATTTTAGAGTCAATGTAAATTTGTTGGAGGAGGAGACACATCTGTCAGTTTGAAAGAGTCATGGGCCTATAACACCTCTGACAATACAGCAAAACATACAATGAAACAGTACACCTTTATGCCTGATATCCTGGGCAAGAAAAAAAAAATTAGTTATTATATAAATTACAAAAAAAATTATCTTTCATTCAATTTGCTCTGTCTCTTCTTCACCACATCAACCAGCGTAATAAAGAATCCCATTAAAATACAGATGAGACTCTTTTCATATGACTGTAAATTCTAAGATGCTTTTTCTTAACAGTGCTTCCTAGTTCTTGGAAGTAAACCTGGTAAAGACAGCAGTGTTTCCCACTGTCGTGCACACACACGTGCTCCCTGTGTTCCTGCAGTGCCAGTCCTAGCAGGCATTTGGCTCGCAGGCCCATTTACCGAGTGTCCTGCCCGCTCCCACGGCTACGCGGACGTGGGGGAGCTGCAGGTGGCCTTTGACACGCTCGATTATGTCCGACAAGGAGACCGGCTCGCTCAGGGTGCACAGGCGTCCCATTCCAGTGTGGGGAAGAAGAGGCTGAAAAAGATTTAAATTACTGTGAGAAAGTTGACTCCAGATGCTTGCATTGCTTTCCACACTGTAACAGCATGAGTATATTGGGCTTGCAGGAACAACACTGAACTTTACAAAAAATATGTATGTGATGTTCTCAAATGTAACATATGAACTACACCAGCTATTAGAACTGATTTAAGAATTAGTACAGACCAAATAGATAGTTTCATTGCTTTGGAAAATGGGTGTGGCTTCAAATTCCCATATGCCAGTATTTCAGAGCACTGGGGTAGCACTGGAAAGCTGTGATGCCACTGACTACTGCATTTCAGTGTTTAAGGTACTCAGCTCACAAAAGTAATACATTCACAGGAAGTAATTTTGTGATTTTGTTACCTTCTGTAATAAGAGAATCTCGGTCTTGTGATAAAGAAGGCTGTTCTGGGACAATAATGCCACCACCTCCAGCAGTGCTTTCTGAGAGCAATTCAGACTGACTCGTGTTTGCTCCTCACCTTCAATCCTAAGGAAAGACATGCCTGGTGCTTGTTAAGAAGCTACATAAAATTTTGGCATTGTAATTACTATATTACAGCATTATAATTGTTAGTTTTGGCATTATTATTATTTTATCCCAGTGGCTGTTCTACCACTGAGAAAGGAAAAAAAGGCAGCATTGCAATAGGCTAGACTTGTCTTGGAAGAAACAAATATGGGAATTTAACTCAACTGTTCTCATCAAATTTCCTGTTAATACTCTTCTTTAACACCCCTAATCTATGTGATGCTAGACTTGAGTTGCTATTACCATTTAGCATGATATAGATTGACCAGAAAGGGATGACTATTCCTTAAGTTTCTCGTTCTGTTGCTGAAAAACACAGCAGCAATGCACAGAGGAACAAAATTATTAGAACAGTACAATACAATTACAGCAACTTATTGTTTCAAACAACAGGAAGAATACAAGATTAGAGAGTGGAGCAGATACCTGGCTGGGAGAGTAGTAAGACAAGAAATCTCTGGGATGTCTTTGATTTTGGACAGCACTGCATCCAGATGTTCAGCATCTGCACAGAATTCTACCCGGTGAGTGCCCTCAGCTGGAGAGCTTGGTGCAGTTGATGGATGCAATGGGACAGAAGTACAAGTGCCTGAGAAAACAGTACAAGATTGCTGGTTTATAAAGCAGGGTAAACATCCTAACACTGATTTGGCACATATCTTAAAGAGATGCGGCACAAAGGTGCAAATTTTGCACTGAAATCCTTTTTTCCTGACCAGAACTGAGGGGTTTTCATTCTCCTGTCTCCATTAGGTACCGTCTGTTTTAAATCCAATGAAGCTGATGGATATGTATTATTTGCCATTCATAATGCCATCAGTTTTATCCTAAGGATTGTACAAAACCAGAAGGATTTCCTAGTTTGTATGACAGACTGGAAAAGACGCAGCTATTGTAATCTGTGAACCACAATACAGGATAAAAATCTAAAACAACTTCACATAGTTTAAATGCTTTGCAAACATTGAGATCTCGTACTTTAAAAATTAAAGGTGGTGATTTAAAGTCAGTGGTATCAGAATTGCAACTACAGTGGACAATAAATATGCTCCACCAGTTCCAGACACATCCAACAGTAGAGTCATGCATCTAAAACTATCCTCTTGCGTTTGTTATCTGGTATATACCACCAAGATAAATGTCCTAAAATGTATTTAAGGTTACAGTACCATAAAAATATTAGGAAAAATAAAACCAGTCCTCAAATCACGCCTGTAAAAGCTAGAAGGCAAATGATGAGAGATCCCACCTAAAACAGCATACATCTTTAATAATTTTAACTTGTTTGTTCTTAACAGAATCTCACCGAGTCCCTTTGTTAGCCAGTTATTAACTCCGTGAGGTATGGCATCGTACGCCGTATGCGGAGAATAAATCCCGATTCTGTTCTCCAAGGCTCGGACCACCAGTCGTTCCTTCCAGGTTTTCCACGTTATTCGCTTGAGTGGTGCGAATATAGGAGGGTGGTAAGAAAGAACGAGGTCTGCTTTCCTCTGCACTGCCTCTTCCATCACCTCCTCAGTGAGGTCATTAGTGAGGAAAAGGGTGTTCACAGTGTGGGGAGGACTTGGTTCCACCAGCAATCCCACATTGTCCCAGCTTTCAGCCAGAGCGGGGGATGCGAAGTCATTCAGTGCAGAAACGAGCTCCCGGAGGTTCATGAGGGCGCGTACGGGCGGGCGGCCCAAGGCACGGACGCGGTGGAGAGGCAGACGGAGCAGCGGCGGGACAGACAGCGGCATGCGGAGACCTGTGCGGGGCAAACACAGGCCGCCGTGAGCCTCGGGAACCCACCGGGCAAAGAGAAGCCACGGCCGCTCGGGCTGCGGACGCTGCCCCACCGCCGGTCAGTGCGCCCGCCCATCCCCGGCACCACCCGGTACCGAGCGTCCTCCCCGCCCTGGGGCTCCCGCGGTCCCGCCCCGCACACACCGCCCCGCGCTGCCCTGCACCAAACGCGCGGAGCTCCAGCTTCATCCCCCCTCCCGCGGCACATCCGACCCGCAGAGCCCGGCCGCACTGGCGTTCGCTCCTCGGCGGCCTCGGGGGCAGCGCGCTCACCTCCCGCCGGAGCAGGGCCGGCGCTGCGGGGCGGGACCTGCGCTCGGCCCCGCCGCTTCCGCCGCGCTCAGCCAGGCCGGGGCGGCCCCTCCGTAGCGCTGGGAGAGAGCTGAGGCCCGCGGGAGAGCAGCCGCTTGTCGCCGGCAGGGGCTGGGTCCGCATCAGCCCCGGCGCGTTAAGGCGTTCTCCGAGCGCGGCGGGCGGGCGGTGCCGCCGGTGGAGGAGCCCATCTGTTCTGTGCGCGGCATTTCGGTGGCGGTACCTCGGCCAGGGAGGGAGCGGTAGCTCCGGCTGCCGTGGGTGACGGGGAGCCGGGGACAGGTGGGTTGAGGTGGGGACACGGGCCCGGGGCTTCACCGGCGAGGGCGGGTTTATAGAGGACCATTGCCGTGTAAATCGGCTTCTATATAGCCGCGGTTTCATTGCCGGCGTTCTAAACACTTTATGTGAAAGTATTACAAAGATTTTAGAAGTCTGATCCTGTGCTTGCGTGCAGGTACCTGTCTGTTTCAGGCACTCACAGCTGTCATGAGTTGGCCCCAAATCACACTTGTGTTAGGTACTGGCATGTGGCTTTTACCTATGAATTTCCGCCATCTACTGCTCTGCCAAGTGCCATAATACTTGGAAAAACTGATTGCTTAGTATAAATTTTCATCCTAGGAACGAGTGTTTTTGCCATGTTCCCCGTTCTCTAAGTGGTCTTTTTCTAGTAATTTTTCATTCTTTATATGCTGTGTAGTTGCTTAATGCAAAAATTTAGCCAGAGTCAATGGCACCCTAGAACTGTGTGGTGTAAAAGCATATAACCAACACATATTTTAGAATCAAAACCAAATGGGGGTTGGCAGGAAAAAAACCCAACAAATTTCTTATGTTATGTTTACAGGAAATCACTGTATAGAAGGCCACCTCAGATTTTGATAAGCAGGCATGGTAAGAATAAAAGCATGTTTTATATGTTTTCTGAAATGGTCATCTCTTGGAAAGCAAATAGCTGCGCTCCGTCTCAAAGGATTACATGTTTTACTCTGATGCTGTGAGAAATTTGTCATGAAAAGTTCAGGGTTTTCATTTCAAACTTATAGAAAGATACTGTGAAAGGGAAAACAGGTTGATTTACATCAGTCTAAAACATGATTATGTTTTCACTTTAGAGATCCCAGATTTTAATGCTACTTTGGCATGTATTTGATAGTCTAGTTTGGTTTCTTTTGCCACAGAAGCATTAGTCTACTTGCAAGAACATACCTCTGCTTCAGCATATGTAAACCTCTGCACTCAGAGACTTTTAGAAAGTTAGCAATTTGAGAAGTAGAAATAAGACTTTATATGTCTTAAACTGATTATACACCTTCTATAGTATCTTCTTGGACATTGTGGACAGCTCTCTACTTGTATACTTTTGGAGCAGTATGCCAGTATCAGCATGATGCTGATTTTTATTAGTTTTGCTGTATGGTTATCCCCACAGTAATTGTTTTTCATAGTTTAGCACTTTCCACAGAAGCACTGTGATATATATGTCCTGTAGAGATAAATTCGCTTAGGTCACTGGGTACCTGATTTTAAATTTTATGAAGGTAATTTATAAATTCTTAAGAAAAGTAAGTTACATTTGTAGATTTACTTATCTCTGAAGGCACATTATATATGCTGCCATTCAGAACTAGCCTTATTAATCAAAAGGCTGCAGGCATCAGTTGCTCCTCTAGTTGTAGAGCAGTGAGGTGTGTGCATCATCCAAAATAGATATAACCTTGATTCTTCACCTTTATTTTCAAGTGACTGAGTACGTCCTGTTTCCAAATGAATAATGTATTTCTGGAGTGTAACAGCATGCAACAGCTACTGCATTACCATGGCAAACTTGATTTGTCCTGAAACTAAATGAAACCAAGTGCTTTCTGGTGATTTTACTGGAAATGCTTTTACTGGATTTCTGGTGATTTTACTGGAAATGCTTTTAATGGATTGGTTGTGACAGTAGCCTTGCTTATGGCCAAATGTTGAAACATTTGCAGTGCAAACTTGCTGATGGGGCTGGGAAATAAAGCAATGTCTGTTAGTATTTTATTACTGATTTAATTACTGTTTTCTGCCTTTTGCTCAGGCTGTCACGCTGCATACTGATGTGGGAGATATTAAAATTGAACTATTCTGTGAGCGTACTCCAAAGACTTGTGAAGTAAGTCACATACCAGGAGTAGGATTGCCTAGTGGTGAAACAGAGCAGTAAAATAGTGAAGCCTGTGGAGGAGATGAAGTGGCTTTTTCAATTTTACCTTTTCATGTAATGGAATACCAACATTTTAAGCTGGTGCAGTGTCTGTTCCACTCATGGAACTTGTGCACTCTGTCATACTGTTTGGAGTTTCATGCCTGTTTCTCACTTGATAAGGTTTAGTTAAGGGGTGTTTCTTTTGAAGTTCCTTTGCCTTTAAGGGGAAATACAGCACCTAGCCTAGGATTCCCAAATTTCCATGGGTTTACTCATACCCTCACAGACTTGATTTTAGTTTGAAAGAGTGAGACTCACTTACAGTTCGTCAGGGATCCCAGTTTTGAATTTTTGCAATAAGCTGAAATTAAAATAAATTTCATTTATTTTAATGAAAAAGCTGAGGCATTAAGTTATTGATTACAAAATTACATGTGCCAAATAAAATTGTTGAATGGGAATGGTATTTGAGAGCATGTCTTAGGCTTCTTGTTTGTTCCTCAAGTCAAACAGCTGTGCACTGAAAGCTTTTTATTCTTTGTGTGTGACACTATCAAAGGAGTTTATTATCTATGATTTGTTTATGACTACTCTGCAGCAAAACTGTGGAATTCACATGGTCACAAAGCAGAGGTAAAAGCATTGGTCTTGCCAATGCTGTCATTTTAGTAAGATAGTACTGTTTTTCAGTTGTTTGTTAATATGGTTTGTTTGATTTTTGTAGAATTTCCTGGCTCTTTGTGCTAGTAACTACTACAATGGATGCGTATTTCACCGAAATATAAAGGGCTTCATGGTTCAGACAGGAGATCCATTAGGTAAATTCTTCTGTCTGGGTCTTTCTATGTAAAAAATGGACATAAAAATAAAATGTAAGGAAATAAAAAGGAATTATGGGTATTAAAACCAAAATGTAAGTAAAGTAGAAATATAAGAGTTATTGTATTGTTGATAAGAGTTTTTTATCATGAGATTATTTTTTGTGGTGGGCTTAAAGAAGTGCAGGCATTACCCTAGTTTTAAGTAATCATGCATTCTACAAACTTGAATTTTACCAGCTGTTTTCACTAAATATGATGGTTCTGTTGACTAAAGTAGAAGCAGGTGCTAATGTGCTTTGTGTGCTTTCTGCCTGAAAGGCTGCGTCTAAAGCATTTGGGGAAAATGTCCCAGACTGTGTCAGCTGTTTGGGAGAAAAGCTGATTCAGTTATGTCTGTTCATACTCATACTGAATTTAATTTGAGGATATGTCAGTGTTTTGTTCTGCTACTTAATAGATTCCTTATATAGAGTTATGTCTTAGTGCAGTGTCAAGTGCATTGACAAACTAATTGCAGGCTGTCTAGGGTCTTTGTTGCAAAATGCTGTAACAGAACATAATTTCTGGATTTTTCAGTCTGAAAATCCAGTAATTTCTACTGTGGTGCTTCTTTGTCAGGCACTGGGAAAGGAGGTAACAGCATCTGGGGCAAGAAGTTTGAAGATGAATTCAGTGAATATCTAAAGGTATTTCTGTGCTCTCAATAAGCACTTACCTTTTCATTTGAATTTTCTCTACAATAATTTTCTCTTGGTTGGAGAACAATAGCTTATTAAATCAGGAACAGGCATTTCTGTGCTTGGCAAGTAAGGTTTGAGGGTTTTCATCACAGAAAACAGAAGTAAAAAGAATTTCTGACAGCATTTTTCAGGTACTGAAGGCAATGAAGCAGTTTTTCACTGTAAGAACCGTTCTGAGGAGCTAATTACTGATTGTGATAGAATACATTAGCAACCAAGATTTGTTCTTAATAATGGTACTGAGGAAGAGCCCTAAGTCATAGAGCACTTTGCCCAGGTTAGTTCTGGTTTCACAGATGTGTATTCATGCTGAGGTTTTTCCCCCTGTTCAGCACAGTGTCCGTGGGGTAGTTTCCATGGCAAACAATGGTCCCAACACCAATGGATCACAGTTCTTCATCACTTACGGCAAACAGCCTCACCTGGACATGAAGTACACGGTGTTTGGAAAGTAAGTGAATCAGCTGCACGCCTCTGACAGAGTGTGTGAGGGATCTGGGTATTTCAGGGCACGTGCAAATGCTTGAACTTCTTCTCAGAGTCTGTCATGGATGCTTAATATTTCCTTTCAAAATACATTATTTGCCACATAAAATGCATTGGTTGTCTTATTTTGTATCATTTGCTTGCAAAGTCCTTGCCTTGTGATACTTGACTGTAAAGTGTTTTGACATACATCACCTGTGAAATTTAAATCATTATTAGAAGGCATTTTCCAGCACTTGTGTTTTTCTCGCAGAGTTATTGATGGCTTGGAGACCCTGGATGAGCTGGAGAAGCTGCCCGTGAATGAGAAAACCTATCGACCTCTTAATGATGTTCGCATTAAAGACATTACAATTCACGCCAACCCTTTTGCTCTGTAGCCACAGAATGCCACAACACATTCTGCAGAGACTGCTCAGATAATTCCCAGATTATGGGGTTTAAAGAGCCATCAAAAAGGGTTACTTCAGCTGGATCATATCTTTGCTTATTGAATGCAGAATTTTCAGGGGCTTTAACATTGTTTGGGAATTGTCACAGAGAAGTCTGCTGCTTCAGAAGCCAGGTTTTCCAGAGTATCTTCCAGCGTTTTAATTTTTAAGCATTGTTTTTTATACTTGTAAAATAAAAAAAAAATTAATTTTTTTTCTTAATCTTTGGTTTTCGCGTTATCTTTCTGAGCGATGTTATGTTAAAGCAATGTCCTTTGCTATAATTTCATGCTACCAGTTTTGTGAAACTTTCTCATGAAGTGTCATCTTTCCTTACTCAGTTTTCTCAAAAGAGTAAAGCAAGATATGCAATTTTTTCCCCTAGGTGAGAGCAGAGTCATAAATAGATGAAAACTTTCCCTCCCAGAAGATTAAAGAACATATTTAGAGGAGTGTTTGCTCTTGTTCTGCTGTGTTGGAATGATAACCTCTTTAGCCTTTCCAAAAGATAGATGGGAGTAATTTCTTCTGCTTCTGGCACAACACTATTGCTATGAAAGAGTAAGTATTTCTGTCCTTACATAGCTGTTGATTGAAACTAGGTAACATGGATTTACTGTAGCTTGTTTTTCATCACTTTTTTGCACAAAGACTGGGGGGTAAACAAAACAGAGAGCTCTGTAAAAAGGCTGTGGTCACATGGTGTTGAACAAATAAGAGCCATTTTGGGCTCCTTCTCCCAGTCCTCTTCCACGCGGAGAGCATCCCTTAGCAAAGGGATACGCTTTGTAATCCTTGGGAGGCTCAAGGTCCAGCTGACTTCAAGTCAGCTTCAGACCTTTATTTTCCATTTTGAGACTTGGCCTCTTAAAATAATGAGAACTCATTTGCAAGAGAAAGGCAAAGATATTGCCAGATACAGATTACTGAGGTAATGAGAAGAGTTAAGCAATAGCTGCTGGGGACAAAGTTTCTATATTCTTCATGGAATGTTGTTTTAAGCTCCCAGCCCTTGTTCCAGGCTTAATATATTTTAGTGTAATACTTCAGTGAGGTAAAGGGTTTTATTCTTTTAGCTCTGTGCTCCTCTCTTCCTTAAAACCAGCAACAGTAGCAAGTAAACAGAAGTGTGCAGTAGCTCACTTGACTGACCCTACTGCCATGCAGGAGGCAGGACATACTGGGAAATTTCCTACTGTGCAAAGGAACTGTAAATAATTAATAATTTAAAATTGCACTGAACTGGAAACAATTTCAGGTCTTTTTTTTTTTCCTTCACAAAAAATGTGAAACGTGGCAGCACTAAGTATTTTGCTCTCTGGAGGATGCACATTTAATGTAGGGAATGTAGGGTGTGGGGGGTTTGGGGGGCTCTTTTATGGTTTTGTTTGTTTGTTTGTTTGTTTGTTTTTAATCTAATATTGTGTATTGAAAGGAGAGTGATCCTACTGAGACAAAATTACAACCAAATTTTTCAAAATTGTATTCTGTCTGCTTTTCTGGGCTTGATCTAAACTGGAAAGCAGTGGGCAAGAAGAAAATAATGGTGCACGATCCTTGAACAGTGACAAACTTGTAGATACGGTAAGCCGATTCCAGAGGCCCACTAACCGTGTCCAGGGCAGTACAGAGACGATTAACAATTAACAGCCTCGTCAGCAGCCTAAGAAGTGACCATTTCGCAATTCGCCGTCTCCCGCCGCCCCCCGCCGCCTCAGGCCGCCATGTTCTCTGCCGCGCCTTCTCGGGCGGCCAGAAAATGGCCTCGGCAGCTGTGGCGGAGCCGGAGCCTTTCCCGGAGCCTTTCCCGGAGCCCCTGCTCGGGCCGAGCGCGGAGCCTTTCGTCGGGGCGGAGATCCGGGGCCGGCCCCGCGTCCCCCTCGCTCCGCCCGACCGGGACGTCCCGGGGCCGGCAGCGGCCGCCGCCCTGCGGCCTGAGGCGCTGCAGTCGGCTTGGGGTTGGAAAGGATGGGTAGTGATTTAGTTCGCTTTTCCTCATGGGGCAACCTAACTGGAGATAACCCGAGTTTTATTGTCTCCCACAGAAAAACTTCACTGAAATCTTGAAAAGCCCCCTGGGCAATATTTGCCCTTGTTAAGCACACAGAAGTCTTTCTTCTTGTGAGGATAATGCAGCACTGAGGCCTGAGTAGCTTGGCAGGAGTGTCGGAGCCACAGTATGTCTTTAAAAGGCTTTTTTAAAGAAGAGAGTTACAGGTTTAAGTTCCCCTATCAAAAATAATTACCTTGAAAAAAGCTCTTGAATTAAAAAATAACTTGGAAGAAGGAGCAGAGAAAAAAGCCAAAAACTGGGATGTTGAGGAAAAACACAATCTTCATTATAGTTTAAATAGATAATTAATGGCTTTGAAAATTAATTGTTTGTCTGTGGGTTGTAACTCAAAGAGTGAAATATCTTTGTTACACTTGGGGAATTCCAGTCAGACTAA
Source organism: Vidua chalybeata (assembly GCF_026979565.1). NCBI lineage: Eukaryota > Metazoa > Chordata > Aves > Passeriformes > Viduidae > Vidua > Vidua chalybeata. The sequence goes on along the minus strand of NC_071536.1, from coordinate 12,069,726 downwards.
TAGTCCTGACAGGGATGAAAGAAAAAGACCACTTTGCAGAAGGTGCAACAATGGTGGGAATGGAAAAGGAATGCCATTCAGAAGTGCACAGGAGAAAAAGTGCTGCAACCATATTTCTGAAACTCCTGGCACGTAAATAACTTCTGGACTTCTGGTATCAGCAGGCATATTTTAAGATTTTATTATTCTGATCAGGTCATGTGATACCAGATTAATTTTTGAGTTGAAGGTATTTCAAGAAAGATGTCTTCCAGCTTAAAATAAAAAGCTGCCTTCATAGGGGCACTAGAATGATTTTAGTTGCATTTACTGGATTTTTTTTTTTTTTTTTGTAGTAATGATTCAGAAACCAATTCTGTGAATGAAAAAGGCTGTTCTGTCAATGAAAGTTTTGAAGTTTGCAGTCACAAGTCCAAGGAAGGATGTGACACTGGGCATCCAAGTAGCCAGGGATTGGTCTAATGTGACAGCTGGTGGTAAAAGGAAATACAAAACACTTTATAGTACATGTCATCCTAAACCTCCACAGGTGATAGGACCAATTTTAATTTAGTTAGTGTTTGTGGTTTTTTTGGTTTTCTTTTGGTTTTTTTTTTTTTTTTTTTTTTTTTTTTTTTTTTTGTTTTGTTTTGTTTTTTTTTTTTTTTTTTTTTTTTTTTTTTTTTTCTTTTTTGTTTTTTTTTTTAAGAAGGTAGATTCTCATCTGTCAGTAATAATTGAGTGTTGGGTCTGGGGAATTCTGTGGATAATAGAAGTTTATTCCTGTGGCTCATATTAGTAGCTGACTCTTTTTTGCTAGGATTGCATTTCCTTCAGTGAAAATGTATAGTTTGTACATATGCTTGTGGTACCACAGAACATTGTCCTGCTATTTGTTCACTGAATATATTTGAGCAGATTAATGAACAATAACCATCAACTGGACTACTTGAAATACAGGCATCACTTTCATGCCTTCAAAATTTATATGACAAGCATTTGCTTAACCCCTACTCTAAAATCCAAGGACAAGCTTCTAAACTAGATTTGACTAAGTATCACTAAATAGCAAGGGGGTCATGCCAGACTGACTTTTTCAAGTATCAGTGAGAAATCTGTAGAATTAAATATGGATGATGTCTTCCCACTAGAAGGGTGGGTTTTCTGATTTTTGTTACACTGTTAAAAACCCTGAAGATTGGCGTTGTAAGTTAAAATCTTAAGCCAAGACAGCATAAAGCAAACGTCTATCTTTTATAATTAAAAAAAAATAGCTTCTTGCCAAATACTTATACAAGTTATTTAATCTCGACTGCTTAAAATGGCTATTTTAATTTGGACAAAAAATTGTTTAAAAATACGTATGTGTGTATATATATATATATCTAAAAATAATTATTAAATCCTTTTGCTTTAAGAAAAATATAGGGGTCCTGAAATCATAAAGTAAAATTCAGTGAACCAATCTTTTAAAAGAAAAACAATTGTAATTTTTTGTTTCCTTCCCACCTGACAATCTGTTCCTTGCCATGTTTTTCTCCTGTAACATAAACTATGTGAATTTCTGGGGACTGAATTTGAAATTGCTCCTGCTGACTGTGGCCTGGTGTGTATGGGGATGTCTGAGTCTCTTCCTGCTGAATTAATTGTTTTTCTGACCTGAATTCACTTGAGTTTATTGACTGGCTGCAAGGTCTTTGTGCTGTTGCAGAAGAGCTATTGAAGGAAAAGAGGGAAGAATGCAGAGGGTGATCTGCTAAGAGCAAGATGCATAGAATATTTTTCAGACTTTACTAACTTTTTAGATAGATGTGGTGGGTTGACTCTGGCTGGGTGACAGTTGCCCACCAAACCACACCCACTCTGTCACCACTCTCTGCAGCTGGACTGGGGAGAAAAAAAATGTAACAAAAGGTTCACAAATTGAGATCAGGGAGAGATCCTCACTCAATAACATCACAGGCAAAACAGACTCGACTTGGGAATATTAACTGAATTTATTACCAGTCAAAATCAGAGCAGGATACTGAGAAGTAACATCTTAACAGCATCATCCTCCCTCCCCTCCCTCTTTCCCAGGTGGTGGAGGGAGGCAGGGAATGGGAGAATGTTCAGTTTATCACAAGTTATTTCTGTGCTTGCTCAGGGAGAAGAGTCCATTCCTGGCTCCAGCGTGGGGTCCCTCCCACAGGAGACAGTTCTCCATGAACTCCTCCGGCACGGGCCCCTATCTGTGGGGTGCAGTCTTCAGGCACAGCCTGTTCCAGCAGGTTCCCCACAGGATCACAAGTCTAGCAGGAAACCTGCTCCAGTGGGTTCCTCTCTACAGCTCCACAGGTCCCTGCCTGCTCCAGTGCAGGCTTCGCCTGGAGTCACAGCCTTCTTTCAGGCATCCACCTGCTCCGGTGTGGTGTCCTCCATGGGCTGCAGGTGGATCTCTGCATCCCTGTGCAGGGGAGCCTTCCTGGGCTGCAGGGCCACAGCTGCCTCACCATGGGCTGCACCACAGGCTGCAGGGGAATCTCGGCTCCTGCACCTGAGGCACCTCCTGCCATTCCTTGTCTACTGACCTTGGCTGTTCCTCTCGTTCTCCTCCTCATATTCTCACCATTATCTGAGTGCTACTTGCATTTTTTTTTCACTTTTTTCACTGTAAATGCCTTGATGAGAGTTGTCCAGTAACAGTTGTCCATGTAGGTATTTACAGTTTAAACAAGGATAATCTAGAATCGCTTCAGTGGTAATTCTTAAGTCTATTTTGCTTTGCTTTGCATTTTTAATAGCATACATAAATACCATGGGGTGGTAGGTGGGACTTTTTATTTCTAGGAACAATAATAAGGTATAACATGTTTTCAGAATTGATACATGAAATTTTAGTCTTTTATGCATAGATGAACCTTGGTTATATTGTCAGCATGTACTAACAAAACACCTTTTCTAAAAAAGTTGCCATTGCTATAAACAATGTATATCTGAATATTCTTCATTAGAAGTAATTGCTCATCTAATCACTCTTTAAATCACTGTTTGATCCCATCTTTTCAGAAGAGGCAAAATGTAACTGTGAAAATAATAAAAATGATTGCAGCTGCCTTGAAGCAGCTTATGAAGTCCTAATACTGGAATATGTAAAGACATTGGATCCTGGCAGTACTCAGTGAGTATACAAAGCCACCTTGGCTTTAGGATTTCTGTCATGTTGCCTTCTCTACTATGGGATGTGTTTGTTTCAGCTTTATTAGAATTGTTTCAAGTCATGTCACGTTCCTGCTTTTATAGTCACTGTGTCCAGATGTTGGAGTGGTTTGAGTACCATGGACATGGAATTGTTATTGAGCTCCAGGGGTTCAGCACCTTTGCCTTCAGTCAGAGATTAAAGCTATGGGCTTTGGGTGTGCAGTATTTGAGGATGAGTATCAGACACTTTGGTGCCCACAGGCCAGTGCTGAGCTCTTGCAGTTTGCCCTGGCCACAGCAGCCTGTTAGGCTGAGCTCTCATTTGAGGGGTGTCACACGCTGTTGGAGCTGCGCTCCAACAGCACAGCACTCTCTTACTTAAGCTCTTGGACTGTTCTGGAATGTGGTATCAAACAAGAACCTTCTGAGTCCTTTCACAGCACTGGGACAGTCACAACCATGAGATGTTTGGAGTGCAGTGTATTCTTATGGACTGCTACCTGGGAGCAGCACTATTTCCTGTAAGTTACTGTGACCCTTAGAATAATGCAGCATCTGTAATACTCCTCAGGTGGGTGAAAATATCTTGGAGAGGCAGGGACTGAGGGGAATGCAAGAACTTCAGCTGCCTTCCTCCACGGTGCCAAACTGAAGAGAGATGTGGGCACAAGGGAACGGTATGAACAGAACATTTCTACACATTGCTTTCAGTCAACATTTTGGCAGCAGCTTGGTGTGAAGGATCACCTTCTTCACATTTGTAATTTACAAGCCATGCTAGTAACAGATGTAGCTTCATCTGTCACCATCAACAAATTCAAATACCTCAGCTTTGTCATCTTGACAGTATTGCTGAAACTTGAGATTAATCAACATTAAGTAAAAAAAAAAAAAAAGGGTCAAGGGGAAAAATCCTCAAGGGACAAAACCGAGTACTCTCTACCTTTAGGAAACAGATCAGTACAACCTCTTTTTTCCTTAATCTGAAACTGATTATTGGTTGCAGGGTACAGTGAAAAACAGTTATTGGTAACTCCCTCTAACAATAAACAGAAATGTCTCTCTGGATTTCCTTTCAGAGCCATGGCAAGGAATTGGGGCCTTTGCCATATCACATGATAAGAAAAGCAGGGAATTGTATTTTTATGTACTGGACTGCTATAGTTTAATTTAAATATTTTCAGATTAGATTTAAGACCCAGTCATCTCTTTGACAACTGGCTGTTCTGGTGGAGTATTCCCAGTTCCCAAGTTGCAAACACACATCTGTAACTTCTACTGAAGGGCCAAACAGTAACAAATACAGTCTGTTTGTCTAAGGAAATGAAAATTTTTCTGTCAAGGATAGCAGGATTGGGATGAATAAAATCCTGGTGGCACATACTTATCAACCCCCTGTATGCCACTGAAGGTAAGATGCGACAGGGAAAATGCTTTTGAGGACAGAAGCTTTAAGCATAATTTTAAGATACACAACAAAAGATTCTTTTATTTTCATGAAGGAATTAATGACATGGCAGGATTCTGACCACAAGAACCTCTTTGACCTGGTTCAGAAGATGCTGGATTTCATCCCAAACAAGCACTGCTCTTATAGCGCAGCACTTTTCTTTCTTCTCTCCACTGAAAGGCAGAAAGAGGGCACAGGCTCTGCAGCTGAGCAGGCTGAGTGACCAAAGAAACTTAAACACCACTGTGTTTAAGGGAGCAAAGAAACTTAAACACCACTGACTTCTGTTTTAAGTGCCTTACTTTTTAGTATGACTTCTTGGATACTTACCAAACATTGACATAAAACTTACTTAATATACAAATGAACCTGGTTTTCAAACACAGGGGATGTTAGCACTTTTAGCATGGAAAAGAGGACCCTAATAGCAAGAAAGTATTGTTTTAATTTCATTTTATTCAACAGTCCTTGAATGAGGAAGAAGACTGTGCACTGCTTTATACCCTGTAGTATCACTGGTGCTTTCTTTTCGGATAAGGAGCAGAGACAGCCCTTGGCATTAAGTGTAAGGATGGCCTTTATTTGCTTTAAAAAAAAGTTACAAAGTAAGGAAGATCACTGTAGTATTGAACAGATTGCATTGTCATGACCAATTTTTTCATTTATTGTAGTAGGTGTACTCTGGTTACCAGTATTTCAGTTAATGCTCACTGTTAGCTTACAACAGTATAGACTTTTTTCCCCCAATTTTTTGAACTGTCTTGAGAATTTCCATTAGCAATTAAAGTTTCAGAGAGCAGGTAAGTTGTTTGGTTTAGCTTGTGAGCTGCCAGCATAAAAGAATCTCTAAACCTCAAAGGGGGAGGGGTGGTGTTTTGGCTGCCTTGGGTTGCAGCAGCTGTGTATTTACAGGGCAGCACAAAGCAGCCGCTCCCCCTGCCCCAGCCCTGCCAGCAGCAGCGCCTGGCTCAAGAAAGCTGCTGGGCAGCTCTGCGTGGAACAGCACTGCTTGGACTTCCATGAGGGAAAGGAAAAAGGAAGGCACCCTCAGAGCTGCAAGGGCACCCTCAGTCTCCCAAGGGCCACCAGCTGTGACAGCCAGCAGGCTCAGAGATGCCACTCTTTATGCCCCACCATGGTAACCAATTCCTGCCACCACACCAGCTTCTTTCCAGCAGTGGGGCTCCCACCTTCCCCAGGAGCTGGAATAGAGAATTGCTTTATGCAGAGAATTGCTTTATGCTGGAAGTCTGGTAAAGGGATGACAAAGTACTTGGGGACATGGACAACCACCTATGACGGGGGCTATTTGGTGGTACAGACTGCAGTGCCACACAAGCCATGGCCTCTTCGCTTGGGAGGCTTTTTTATAGTTTAATTTGCAAGCAGACTGCCCTAAGTCTCATTCACCATATCACATCTACTCCAATATAGACAGAAATCCCAATAGATGAAATGGATTTCACCATGGAAGGCTTTATATTATTACAGTAGAAAATACAGGAGGTAGAAGGTAACTGAAAGGACAAATGCAGGTTAAGAGTCAAATCTAACAGCTCCTGTAAGCTACTTAAACATGGTTTTAAAAACTAAATCCAGTATTTAATTAACTATAGAAAACAGTTAAAATAAATTGCCATGAGAGCCCTTATATCATGCTTGATACAGGGAGGTAGGATGTAAGAATCAGAAGGACACATGAGATATGACACTTATCTACAGCTCCTGTTTGCTTTACTGAGGCCAGAGTTTCACAGGTCAGTCACCCTCTTCAGCTTCAGACTCCGACTCTGCAACAGAGAGACCTCATCAGTGGCCTGGCCATGGCTCAGCCCCAGCCCCAAGCTCAGCTGCTGCCCTGCATCCTGCACAACAGCTGCAGTTGGATCCACACTAGTCTCAGAGGGGCAATTAACATCCCTCACTCCAAAACAGCATTATTTGCATTACGGTGCCCAAAATGAACAAGCTCCACACATGAGCTATGCTGCTGGTTACCTTCTTCAGCATTCTTGAGCCATTCAACAAACTTCTTCATCTGCTCCAGAAAAACACTCTTTCCTTTTGCAAGATGGGCATCTTTATACCACTTGAGGATGGGTTCTTCACTCAGAACTTCAGCTGTAAAGATGGGCAAGAGCAGTATTAACACAGCGAACTGCAGAGAACCTGACTGGCAGCCTTTGCTTCTTCCCCCAGGAGCATCAGGTACTCCTTCCCTGGGTACAGCTGGACAGACCAGCACTACGAGTGCCAGTCTGCAGTTTTGAAATTCAAAGAACCAGGCATTTTGGATGGCTCCTCGTGCTGGGAGTTTTCTCAGTACTGTATCCAGGACCTGCACTTTCACTCCCACTAACAGTCTGGAGTGTTTTATTTGAGATGGCACACTCTAAGCAAAGGCTCCGTTAACAGCTAAGAACAGATGCAAATTCTTTTAAAGTCAAAAGTAAACACTTCCTGTGGTGCAGGTGTTTAATTTTAAATTTTACAAGTACAATACAGTATTCAGTTTAACAAGTGGTGCACACCGGTTTTTTTTCAGTACCACCTTTTATCAGACATTTAAAAAGAGCCTAGAGCAGCCTGGAACACATTGGTGGTCTCAGTCTTCAGCTGCTCAGTGTCAGTGTTTAGAGAACTAAGAGTAACCTATCATGGAACTTAACAAAATGACTTAAAAATCTAAATTTAGCTTTGTTCTGCAACTCTTAAGCAGATCTACTGTAGACAGGCAGCATCTTTGTCTTGCACTTCCCCATGTGCAAACGGCCAGCCACACGCACCTTTGCATTTTTACAAACAGGAGGTAGAAAATTCTTCAGCTTATGAAGTGCAATGTTGTAGCACTGGTCTCCCCTGTTTCAGAAGCTTTAAAAAACCCAACCAACCAAAACCAACCCCTCCAAAAACCCACAAACTCCTGAAACTACAACCCCACAGAAGTTACCTTTGTAGAAGAGCACCACTATTTTCTGGAAGGCCTTCATGAAGTGAATGTTGTCATAACAATACTCCTGAATCTTCAACAGAAGAGTCAGCTCTGACTGACCTTGGGTGGTGAAGGCAGCAAGTAGAGGGCTGTATTGCTGTAACAAGAACAACAGATTGGCACACACAGAGCACTTCATATTTACCACCTGACCAAAGCTGGTTTTGCAGTTTCCATCAGCCACTGCTTAAGAAATTTGCAACCACAACCCCACCCCAGAGCAGCTCTGCAGCAGTCACTGCCTCTGCCTCAGGCCCTTGGCCTGTAATACTCCTCACAGAGGGGAGAATTCCCCATCTCATTCGGTCTCTGCACTAGCAGGGTTGGTAGCCTTAACATTTAAAAGGGAGCTGCAGACAGAAGGAAAACCAGGCTCTGCCTAAGGGGTGCAGAAGTCATATCGAAGTTACAGTACCTTCAAATGCTTAATGGCTTGCTCTGCTACCAGCTCCTCCTTTTTGTTCCACTCCACTGTGCTCATTACACTTGACCAGATTATGGTTACCACAGTCTGTTCTGAAATGTTGTTTTTCTTCATCTCCTCCTTCACATACAAGATGATCTGCCAGGAGAGTAACAGTAAGCAGAAAGGCCACACGTGGCACCAAGCTAAATTAAAACTTCTCTTCAGAAGGTAACCCAGAAGATTTCAGAATGACAACCAACCTTCTTGATCATACAGCAGGATTCAGGACATTAAGGAAAGACCACAAAGCAAATATCAACTCCCCTCCAGTCCTCATTTTAGTTCCCAGTGAGAACTAAGTTCAGTATGAAAGAGAGACAGGCACAGAAAGCACCTCCACCTTATCAACAAACACCTACATCCTTGAATGGATCTCCCCGTGACATCTGCTCCTGCAGTTCCTTCTGCAGCTCCTTCCGAGCTCCTATGGATTGCTGGTTCCGAACATACTCAGAAAGTTCCTTTAGTCCTGCTTCAGTGAAGTACTTGGAGAAGTGTTCAACACTCTGTTTGTTGGCTGGGAAGAGTTCCTGAAAACGAAGTTTACAAGTCTTTTGTAAAAGAAATGTGTGTTGAGTACTTTGCTGGCAAATGCTGTTCACAAAACTGGGTTATGGAACAGCAGAGAAGTTCCAGTGGTACTCACCATGAGCCTGTTGTCCATGTTTACTTTGCGAAGACTGACAGCCACTGCATTGATATCTTTCTCATTTATCCATGACTTGAACAGCTTGACTGCAAAAGCTGCTGAAACACCTGTGCAGTCAGAATAGTTCTATTATTAGTGAAATTCAAAACACAGGGAACCAGAAGGCCTGAGTACAGGGTACCTCATTTGTCAGACTGTGCTCAGAGCAGCAGCTGTCCTTCCAAGCAATCCCAGCACAGTCTGCAGTACCTCTCCCTGCCCAAGGACACTGCAGCCTCCAGCACACTGGACTTTTCCTACAACTCAGTGTAACAAAGTCTCCCCTGTACTAAACTCAACTCTTCTTGCTGCAATTTAGGAAGTAACCTAAAGACATGACACACATTTTGCATCCTGAAAGGTCCCTCTCCAAAATACAGTGGTGCCTTGCTGAACAACGCTAGTGATGGCAGCCCCCAGTGTCATGCAGGGAAGTCCTACACACAAGATTTTTCAAGAAACTAGTTTTCTGAAGTCTTAAAAAAAACTTCCAGGTTCACAGGGGCATCACATTTACCTTTGCTAGTCCTGTAGTCAGTCTATCACCAGAGGAAGCTTGTGAGCTGCAGGGATGTATTGTCATCACAGTTTCCACCTACTTGTCATGGTTCTGTCTCCCCTTCCTAAGGGAGAAGGTGGGCCACACTTACCTTCTTTAACCAAGTTCTCATTGTAGAGACTGTTGAGAATTGATGCATTGAGTGTCCCATTGGCAAGCAGAATACCCGTCAGCATGGCCAGTTTGTTCCGCTCAGATTCTGAGAACCCTTTCAGGAAGAGCAGCAACTGCAGGACAAGTAAGAAGAGCTGCATAAAACTATCACCTCTCACTAAACTTTGGCCAGTGTCTCTGTGTTAAACACTTTTGTTTCATCAAGCTAGCAGAAGCACTAGTCACTGGTAGTCATGCAAGCCAGCCATTCTTCTATTAACAACTTTCAAGGGTTATATTTTAATAATCCATTTTATGATGTAACCCTTCTACAGAGTGATTAACTAGCAGAAGGTGAAGGTTTACTTGTCTGCTGATAAAAAAGCATTCCATACCTTTTTGACTTCATCTTCAAAGCCTTTCTCTAGGTACTTGTAACGCCTGATTAACTTGTTAAAAACCTAGAAAGACATAGAGTACGGTATCTTTTGCTGTGAACTATCATTTGATTAGAATTTTAAAAAACTAAGTTCAGTAAAATAGGTCTGAACTCTTTAGAGCACTTACAGCTTGGAACACTGCTACTCTACCATGTCCATTGTGCTTAAAGCCATGCATTGTTTTTATGTTAACTTAAAATTACACAAATGTTTAATTTTTGACCATTAAACAGCTTTAAGTTAAATTGTCCTAATTTCAGAACTAACCTGAGCAAATGCTTGCATGGTTTCTAGGTCTTCCTGTGCTGCAAACACACAGACGTTTGTGCGTGTCATGTCGTCTGCCAGGGTCCCGCCCGGGGCTGCAGAAGGATTTCAGCATTAGTAGTGCTACTCCCAGTGAGAGCACTGAGCAGTCTCCACAGCACAACTCCAGCACCCGTAACATGCAACACGTTGTCCTGTCATCATGAACCCAACGACCTGATCACCACAGACATCTCCCTCTGTTCCACTGCTGCACCAGAACTTTAAAATCAGCTTAGATTTGAACATTTAACTATTCTGGCCTGCTACTGCTAAGGGGATTGACAACACATCTTGCTTTCATGTGAGTAAGTCAACAAGGCCATAGGCTCCCCTTCCCTTAAAGGAAGCCACTGAAGCTGCTTAATTTCAGCAAGTGTCTTTTTAGTGTCTGCTGCAATAGTGCTGCTTCGTGCCTTTTACATGGCAGAGTAATTCACAACGATAGAATGAAACATGTAGAGATGCAGAGCTCAGAATTCACTGCTGCAGAGATGAGCTTGAAACTTTAGTTATTTAGGCTGCTTCATTAATGAAGGTGCTTTCAGGTCACAGCTTCACTGCCAGAACACCTCATCATCAATTTCTATGCCATTCTACATTTCTACATACAATGGGGATATTTTGTTATTAATTAGTTGGAAACATGACTTTCAAACCAGAGATTAAGATTTCTGGTAATTATATTAAAAGCTGTTAAGGCAACAGAATGTCAGTTTTTATTCTGGCCTCCTCTGCCTGAAAATTAAAGCTGGTCTTCTTAGCTACCTGATACAGACAAGAAGTTGAGTAAAACACCCCATATCACCATTAACACAGCAATGCCTTCTTCCCTTCCCCATCAGCCTCATTCCTAGAAGGAACACTTCCTAACACAGGAGGATGCACTGGTTAAGACTCTTGAATGGAAACCCACATATTGTAACAATTACAGTATGTGCTTACCTGGTTGGTGAGCATCTTTGCTCTGTACACAGAGTGTGTACCTGAGTTTGAAAGACTTTTCATCATCACATTTCACTTCCTCAGTCCCTGTGTTTTCTGCCAACTTGACCACCCTCTCATTTCTCACTCCCTGATGTCTGCTAGAGCCCATGACCTCACTATTGTCAACAACAAATCATTTGTAACAGCATGTCCAAGACTAAGCACTTCAGATTCTTCTACAAACAAGTTTCCTTTCCAAAGGAACAGGGCAGGATGCACAAATCATAGGATCATGTCAGAATCTTTCAGGGCAACTACTGGTCTTGTTACCACAGACCACACACCTGAAACAAGCATTCATCCATCTTTCATTGTTAGAATTGATCTTGACCAGAGTCAAGATCTACTCCTGGTAAAAAAAAAAAACCAACAAAAAACCCAACCAACAAAAACTAGCCAAACAAACAAAATCAACCACACAAAAACCCAAAGTACTTTCTTCTAAGCAGAGTTTGTACACTCTACGCTTTGAGGAATACAAACAGACTCAAGTAAAACTGAGGCAGGTTATAGGGAGTATTTCTACAGTAACTGCTCAGGCACCAAGATGATCAGGTGGTTTACCACAGATTAACTTAAACCCTGTTCTACACATTCAATGGGGTCTTTAGCAGAGATTTTACACTGAAAGGAAATGCAGCTTTTGCAGAGTGAAGTGAATGAAGCTGACAGCAGCCACATCACAGGGACTTACCCAGCATTCCACCAGCCACCAGGATGTCAAAAAGTGTTTCTGCATAGCGGCGATAATCAAGTTTTGCACCAGAAGCATCAAGAAACTTTGCTACTGCCTCCAAGTCAGTGCCAGTTTCAGTTAAACCTTGAATAATACAGTCCTGGAACTGAGTAGGGTCAAACCTCTCTTTTTCATCTGTAAAGCAAAGTGTTGAAATAAGATTTTCATAAGAGTTCTTTGTGATGATCATTACTTGGCTCTAATAAAGCTTACCTGACTTCTCAGTTTGATTCCTATACCCCTATTCTCACGTTAGATCACTCTTTCTCTCCAAAACCAGAGACTTAGCTCATGCTGGAAGGCAATTTTTAATACATGCCCCTATAACTCTGTACATTTGACTCCATTACTCATATTTTATCTCAGCTTTTTGGGGCTGTTTCAGATGAAATCTTTTGACTGACAAACTGCATACCATTATAGCACCCGAGTCACCTGGACATTCGCTTTTTGGCTATGAAGATCATCCCCTCATCTTAACCTGCAGCTAAGTGAGTTTGAGGCAGTAACTTTTCCTCAAGCGCTTGGGGGAAATGTAAACATACGAGCAGATCTATTTAGCATCCTTTGCTGTTGTTAAGCAGAAACTCCTAATGTATCTTCATACCTGATACATCAGCTGATCACTGCCTTGTTTTTACTACAGGCAGGGCATAATCAACATGCAACAAATCCACCCATGTAACTAACAGAAAGTCTTAAAAACAGGTCTTCAAGTTTTCCTCATCTAAATTTGTCCTTAGATTATGGAAATCATGAGATGAAAAACTTCCAAAGATAACTCAACTGCAGATCTTGTTTTGAGTGCTGTCTGCAACATCCTAGCCAATTCTGTTAGCAGCGTAGTAGGGCATACTGGTGTCCAGTATCAATGCAAGTATCAACACACTGGTAAAAGCTGGGTGCCAGATAGGAAATACTGGATCAGTTTTTTTCCAGGGCAGAACCACGGAGCTCATTGTTCTGGAAGAGCTGCTTCACAGCCAAACTATGGTTAAATGCTTAAAAAGAGACTAAACCCCTGGCTTCTAGTATTTAATCTGCTGGACAGACCACAGCAAATTCTAATATTCAAGAGATTTTTGAGCTGTTCTGACATTCAAACAGGTTCTACAAATCCAAGTGTGCTTCTGCATGTACAGCATGCCTAAAGCTGCCTGTTAGAGCTGGGACACTGCTGGTGTACAAGTAAAACTGTACTGAACAGAAACTCTTTCCCACTTCCTCTTCAGGCTGGAAAAAAGCTCCACCAAAACAGTAAGTTACTCATCACACCCCTTCAGTCACTAACTCTTCTTACGTGGAGTGTGAGAGATGGTCCGACAGACATAGATGGACGGACATTGAGTGACAGGCCTTTACATATCCCATACTTTGGGGTTTTTTTGGATGTTGACTGGGGGATAGGTGGGTGAGTGGATTTGTGGAATTTTGTTGTGGGATTTTTCTGTCAATTTCAAAAAATTTAAAAGAAGAGAATGTAACTTTCATCCAGTGGCTAAGACTGGAATTCTTACTATATTAGATGCTCCTTAGATTTATGTATTAACCTGCAAGAAGCCTGTGTTGGAGTTCCCCTGTAATTCAGTGGTAATAGATCCTTCTGCTTTCAGGCTAAACACACTCAGAACAGTTCTAGAATGACCATATTTTAGGCAAAGGTTACCACAGTAAATTCAGCAACAATTCTGACTGCCAAATATTTTTTATTAGTGCAGAGAAAATTCCAGTCAGCCTCAAGACTCTGCACTTAGTATGGTCTCACGTAAAAAAATTATGGTGAACGCATGACTGCACTGGTTTGTTTACTGACAGAAACCGACGTTTTACCATACACACAGCGCTGGCAGCCGGTCCTGGCAGCGGGCACGGTGCGGTAACTCACCTCTTTTTCTGGTTTTAAAACGCTGGCCCGATAGTGTCGGCTTCTGCGGCTTTTGATTATTCATAAAAGACACCCTACAAGGAAGCAGAGACGCCCGTGAGGACGCTGCGGGCAGGGGCCGCTCCTCCCTCCAGCTCCCGGGCGCTGGGGCGGCTGCGGGCGGCGCCGGCCCCCGCCCGGCTCCCGGCACGCACCGGGCTCCCCGGGCGGAGGCGGCCGCAGGGCGGAGCCGGGGCCCGCGCGGTGCCAGTGCCTGTGCCCGTGGCCGTGCCCGCGCCTCTCGCCCCCGCCGTACGGCCCGAGCTGGCGGCGCCTTCGCTGCCGCCAACGCTGCCCCGCTCCCGGGTACCCGTGCAGGGGAGGAAGAAGGGGTACACCGCCTCCCTCTCCCGGCCTCCACCGCAGCGCGGCGCGGTGCGGCCCTTACGGCCCACGCCACCGCAGCCGGCCCCAGCCAGCCGCCCGCCACCCGCACCCGTCTCCTCACCGACTTTAAGGCAGAGAGAAAATGCCCGAGCGGCCCGGAGCGGAGACGAGCAGGAACAGCAGCGAGGAGCGGCGGCAGCGAGAGCTGTGCGAGCGGAACCGACGCCAGAGGAAGAGGGGAGGGCCGCGCTGCGCTCCACCCCGCCCCGGCCGAGAGGATGGAGGGAAGGGGCGGAGAACGGGGCGGGCTCTCTCGGGGCCGCACGTGCTGCCGAGCTGCTGGTTCCAGGGGGCTCTGCCCCGCCAGAGGAGCTTCCCGGCTGAGCCCTTCCCCGCGGTTACCGTGCCCGGGACCCAGCGCCTGGTGCCCCCCGCGCTCCCTGCGGCGGAGCCAGCCCGGCACCGCAGGGACACCTCCGCTCTGGCCTGATCTGCGGCCCACGGAGCGCGGGTGCTAAGTGCGGGTGGCAGCACCGGGACCTGCGGTGCATCGAACTTCAATACCATACCTGCTGTGCTACTAGACCCTATATTTGCTTTGCAGTTGTAATAATTTCTTCTTTCAGGTCCTGGTGGTGACAGCATCGTACAAGCACTTAACGTACTCGAGTGTGTGCAGACAGCACTATCAGTTACAAGCTGTGCCCGTCTGACACACAGCAAAGTCCCTGGGCTCCAGAAGCCCAGCCCTTCTCTACTGCCGTTTAAACACGGGTTCTTTCACTAGCAATCACCTCAAGAGGTCTCATCCTACCTTCAGGCTGTAGGGCAGTCTGTCTGTTAGCAAACCGCATAAACACACCCACTGTGTTAGTGGAGGCCCTTTAAGTACTATGTAAAAGAGACGGACTGCCGCACACACAGCAGCACAGAGCTGGAGACAACGTGGGGAATGCTCTCCGTGTTGGTGCAGGACGGGAGATGCAACTGCAGCTCAGTTCTTTGCTCCCCAAAAGGCCAAATCACTAAACCAACTTGGAGAACACAAGCTTCCTTCTAGACTGTATGTAGCTGCAAATTTCCACCAGATTTAAGTGCAATGTTGCTGTGACTAAAGCTCTTGAAATGACCAATTATCAGGTGTATAAATGGGACAAATCACTGGGCTGCGGCAGGGAAAACACCATCATTCTTATTGTCAGTAGGAGCCAGATTTCATCTCATACCATTTTTGTTACTCTTTTGTTCTTGAAACAATACTGGTGATAGAGCCCAGTAGCTTGAAATAGAAGTACAGTGCCTTACAAGTTTTATTCAAAAAAACATTTTTGCAGATTCCAGTTAACAGCCCGATGAAATCCCCAAAATACTAACTTCAAAAATACCACATTCAGAGGAAGCATTTTCACCTTAATATTAGCAAATATTTGTCCATTAATTCTAAACCCAAGACACTGATTACATTGGTGCTTATTCTAAAATGAGAGCATTTGTCTAAATCAATTAAAAAGCCAAGACAATTAATTAAAAAGCCAAGAAGAAAAATCAGAAATTATTAAAATCACATTTTAAGGAAAGAAAACACAAAGATATAATAGTTCCTGTTGTCAGCTCCCTAAAGTCTTTGATATGACAAAACTGCAAAGCTCATTACCAGTTGAACTTTTCCCATTAGCTGTAGTTTCTCACACTTTACCAAGAGAAAGGAACAGGAAAATTTTACTGATGTAAAGGACTAAGATCTTTATCTCTACAGATTTAGATTAAACGTGACATATTTGAGGGTGTGTGCAGGTCACACTCTCTTCTATACTATGCTAATTTAAGCCTGCACTGTCATTAGTGAAGTAAATGAAAATAAATTTGTGTTTATTGCAATAACTGTTGAGCATCTCCAGAGTTGTTTCTTAGACTAGTGTTTGGGTACAGAATGATGTTGTTAAGTGTGTTCTCACTGTTAAGTTTATGGCTTTGAACTATCAACTATCAAAGTTGAATATTGATTTATATGGCTCAGCTCAGCCATTTCCTTTTGTCACTCTCAAATATGTTTACACTTGTTTTTCAGACTCCTCTCCTCATGGGGAAATGAATCAAGATTCATACAGCTGCCACTGGATCACTTTAAAAGCTTCTTTCCAAAACGATGTCTTTCAGAGTGCCAGTTGTTTGGCACAGCTGAGTTAAACTGTGAGCTGCCACACCTACAATGAACTTGTGTTGTCATGGTTCTCCTCTCAGCCCTCCCCTCCACCTTTCCCTCTTGGTCACCTGCTGCACATCTGCTCTACACAGCTGCTGATGGTTGCTATGGTTAGGAAAACAGCTGGTACTGGGATCCTGTCCTGCTGCTTAACCTTCCTCCCTCCAGTACCACTGCCCCACCTTGTGCCCTCTCCTCACCTGGGATGAATGCATCAGCTTTGTCCTGCTTCACCGTTTTGCTGGAAAGAAGGGGCAAAGCTGTGGGTAAGGCAGAGGAGAAGTGAGTGATGACAAGGCAGTGAATAGCAGTGATTATATCCCACCTCTGGGAGAGGCCAGAGTTGACAGTGATTCAAAGAGATCTGGTGATGTGGAACAGGCCTGAGGCGGGGTGCCAGGAAGCAGAGCCAAACTGGTGTGTTACTTGGGTGGTAATATATCACTGCCTAGAAATATGTGGCAGTATGTACTTTTAGAATCTCTGTTTTACTGAAATATTGATACATTGCCCATCATTAATTTGTACAGTGTCTCATTCTGATCCTTGGGATTTCATATGCTGGAAGAACAGAAAAAATCAAAGATAACAGTTGTTACTTTCAAACTGGATGTAGAAGTGACAAAATGGTACTACTTGTGATTTGCTCTTTGTTGCAGGTATTTTCAAAATTGCATGCAAATTGTTTCAAGTTCTTGAGGTAACTCCAGAACTGTTCCAGTGTAGCATAAAACACATTAATGACAGGTCTTTTACTTGGCAGGACAAGAGAACGGGTGCTTACATCTTGTTCTACCAAGATGGTGTCGTATGTATATGTGTGTGTGTGTAAGTACGACAGTTCTAATTCTTTCTTGCAGGAATGCTTGCAGTCAGTAAGTGGCTGAAGGAATCATCTGGCTGTCTGATCCTTAGGAAAGCAGTACTAATCTATAATCAGAGCCCATGGCTTACAGGTTCCAGGTTTGTCTTTAGGAAACCAAAATAAAATATATAAAAAAAATCATTTTGCTAAGGAAAAAAAAAAAACTTACTATATTTCACAAATGCATGTTCCTTATCAGCTGCACAAATATCATTGCACACACATATCTCAATTTTCTCAAGTTATAAAATGTTGGGAAATCAACCAATTTACCTCTAGTGAACAGTGGCATTCTTGTAATTGAACAGGTAATTGAGGTCATATCTCCATAGCACAGGTGAGTTCTCAGCCTGAAAGGCTCAGATTAGAGGAACTGACATATGAGGTTCCAATATGCAATACAGTTTAATGAGACTGCATTGAATTGTGGGGGCCATGATGTTTGCAAAGAAAGCCTACAGTTCTTAGTGCATTCCTGGAGATAGTACATCATCTCCTGGTGACTGGATAACAAATTCATCTTTATTTAAATTCCAAGTTGTTAACAAGTTTTTGCACAACACTTAGCCCATGAAGGTTCTTGACCTTAGTTATGACTTCTAGGAATATGAGAAGTTCTATCACTGACAAACATTTTGACTGCTGGATATCCTGCACAGAAGGAAGCAGAAGTGGATGGATGCAGAATTCCCAGCCCCAGCCAGGTTGAGGTAGGGGTATCTAGCTGGCTGCTTTTGGAAGAGAGGGGCCTGCAGGTCTGCCTGATGTAATTTGTGTCCCTTTTCAAAGAGAAATTTTCAGCCTAGAGCACAACAGATTTGTTCAAACTCAGGCCCATGGGGCTTTTTAAATTGAAAGCTTTAATTAATGGACCTTGACATAGTTTCATCAGATGTTTCCTATTTTCCAATCTCCCAAAGTGTTTTTTTTTAGTTTGCTTTCTGACTGGATATGCATTGATGAGGGAATGGCTGGTAAAATCTTGCTCTTTATTTCATAATTGCTCCTGTGCTTTACTACTTTAATTTTTTATTCCCTTTTTTTCCTGTTTAACTTATGAACCGAAATTTGAGCCCAGTGACAAGGTATTAAGCAACTCCAGATGCATCTCCTTGTACAGTGCCAAAGGATGAGTGCAATGGAAAACCTGTGAGGTGGCTATTGTCAGGAAACAATGTCATCATTGCCATCTTGCCCTGCTTTCTGCAGAAACACTTGTGTAATCATTGTTGGCTGGGACTGATATGGGGAGGGAAGTTGGCACCTGCCTCATTCTACAGAAATCAGTACTCTCCAGCAGGCTACTGCTCCGTCCTGCCAAGGCGTGGAGTGAGGGAAGTGCAGGACATGGGAAGAGCAGATTGAAGGCATTACTCTGGGAAGACACAGAGAACTCAAGGAGGAGGGTGCATTTTCTTGCCATCCTCATTTTGAGGAAAGCAGAGGCAAAGCACACCAGTGGTTATCCAAATAACTTCAGTGACTCTGAAAGAAATTTGAATAAAAGGGCATAGTCCACCAGTTGTGGGTTACATGTTCCATCTGTGAGAGAGAAGATATGGCATGTGAAAACCAGCTAGAGCTGGTACTGTATTGCACTTCAGAGAGGCTAATAGTCAGGTAATGGATACCAAGAAGAATGTGAAATACATATGCTACTGACATACGTCACAGTCCCATTCCTTGTCTTACGGTTAATACAAGACTTAACCAAAATTGAAATGTTCCTCCTTTCTTTTCCCAAACTAGTTCTAAACCTATTATAAGCAATCTCTCCCAGAAACAGTCATCAGCCAAACTCTACCACTCGTGCAAGAGCCCACAGAAAAGCCAAGTCCTCAGGTCTTCTTTATCCAAACCATATTGAACCATAAACCCTGTTCTGGAGGGTTTTAGAGTGCTCAATTCATACACCTGCCACCACCACTTACCAAGCTGATTTCAGTGCAAGCACTGTTTACCTATTTATTTTTAATGTGAGGATTTAGAAGTCAAAAGTAAGAGTTTACTACAAGATGGATCTTGCATTACCTTGCAGAGCTGGCTTTATGTCAGAGAAGTGGCTCATATTCAATTCTGAGTTACATATTTATCATCTGCAGATGGGATAGTGCAGTTAGGATGTTGGCAGTATTCCAAAGTAAAAAAATCAAGTGACAGATGGTTCTGCTTTTTCTGGATATTGCATGGGTTCTAGGATGATAGCTTTTGTTTTGATTCATGCGATTCATCAGGGTACCCCCCTAAGGACTGGGGAAGGTTCATGCTGGGTTAGGATTTCAGAAGAGGAGAACTTTGGTTTGCTGTGTCTTGGTAGTCAATGAAATTATGCTGATTTGCCTCAGAAGAAACTATTACCCAGTAACTGGGCAAAATGCCTTCTTCATGTCACTCACTTTTTATTTTCCAAAGGCAGGGTGCTGTCCACCAGTGATTAACACATCTATATTTCTTTTCAGGACAAAATGGAGTGGACACCCGCTCCTAAAAGGAACATTAGAAAAATCCCCTTTTGTTACAGCCTCTTGATGCAGATTGCAAATGACATTATGTGTATGTGGCCAAACTCCTAGTGGTGCCAATAAATCAGCCCACTCTATATTTTAGTTTCTTATTAACCTACCATGCCTGAGGTTAGGCTGATTCAGCAAGTTCTTGTTGTGTGTGTGTGTTTTTTTTTTTTTTGTTTGGTTTTTTTTTTTTTTTTTTTTTTTTTACAACAGTAACAAAGTAGAGAAAATGAGCTTTTCAGTAGTTTTCTCTTTAGCTTCTCAACAGGAAGATGTAAATTCCCTGAAGAATGGACAGGACAGGGAAGGGCAAGGCAGTCAAAGTACAAGAGAGCTACGGCACAAAGGGCTGATGTGAGCATATCTATGTATTAGGATACAAACCCTTTCCACTGAATATTTGGAGTGAATTTCATGCCACCATGCCTCAGAGAAGCCTGAATTGTTGGGATTTATACAGATCAGACCAGAGGGAAACTGCCTCCATGGCTTTGTTCTGGCTTTCAGACAGTAAGTGAATGTCATCGCCAAGAGGCCAGTGAATTTTCAAGGCTCTATCCAAGATTTACTGCCAAAGAGATAAAAAGATGACATCATCAGGATAACCCTCCAAGGAGGGTTCAGGACTGAAGTTCCTTTTTCATTTAGTCTTTAATTAATTTAATTAATTTTCATTAAATCACTCCTTTGATTTAGTTAAATCAACTTATTTGTTGGCTGCCACAGCTGCAATTACAACAAAGAGCGATGGTTTAGTACCTTCCCCCTAAATGCTCCACCAACATGTTTCACATGGCACACAGTTTTTCTGGACTGGAGGTTTAAAGCTGAAGCCACCAATTACTCCAACAGTGAACATCCAGAATTTTACCTATCAAGATATATATTAAAATTGCCTATTTTCTATAACTAACTATGTATTAAAAGCTATCAGGTTTAAGACTCCAGGGCAGAAAAATAGAATTGCTATAGGAACAAACAAACAAAAAATTCAAACAACTAAAAATGCCAATAAAAGCCACAATCTAGTCTTTAAAAGAATAGTGGAAAAATAAAAACAGCTCTGTAAACTAGTTTGATTATCTGATGCCAGATATGATAATTCCTCTATAGAACTGCATGTTGCATCTGCAGCTGGAGATAAAGCATGCACTAAAACAGCAAGCCAAATGGAACCAAGGGATTGTTTACAGCACACAGTCAATGTCACTAAAATACTGACATTGCATTTTGGAAATACCTCCTCTGACAGTGCTTCCAAAGATGTAAATAGAGGATTAACTTGTCAGGCTGACAAAAAGAAAAGCTTAAAGCCAACTGGTCCAAAATGAAAGGAGCTCTTATGGGAAAAGTTGGTTTTGCAGAGGCAAACAATTTATTTTTTTGAAAAAGTGAGGTATTTTTAATAATGTCAACATGTAGATTATTCACATTGAAATGTCTCATTATGTGTGACTAAAACTAGCATCTTCGATTTTTCTGAGGACAGATCTTCCAGTTTCACAAAAAATCAGGTTTTCAATGTCTGTAGGAACTCACTTTATGCTTGAAATAACAAATGTCAGTAAGGCCTACCATTAGTTCAGGAGGAAATATAAATTCCTGTATTGGATCCATGGGTGGGAATTGTTCTGGATTGCAAAGACCAGAAAGGATCTGTAAAGAAACTGAAAGGGGGTGGGGGAAGAATGCACACATCCAGGTTAAGCTGCAAGTCTGTCAACAGATGAGATTCTTTCCTAGGGTGACAAGGAGTTTTGACACTTTACAGGTTGAGTTGCACTCAAAAATTCAGGATGTCCAAATTGAGTTTTTAATCTTTAATTCTGATAAATCTATTCACAGACTACTCAACAGGAGGATATCAGACTAATCACTCTTAAACCTTTGCTTGAAATACATCAAGCCTTAAGAAAGATCTTCCAGTTATTTCCTGAAACTGGTCAAAACAAATGTGTTGCAGCCACATTGGGTGCAATGTCTACTGTGGGAAAATGGAGTGCTGATTGTATAGCTATGTTCTGTTCATCAACTTACCGTTCTGTTCATAACTCACCTTTCTGCCAGTCACAAAAAAGATTTGCTTATCTGAATGCTGAGAGCAAGCCATGCTCTTGCATCAAAATACAGCTTTATGCATCAAGAGAAATGAATGAAATACCGTATGCTCCTAAAGATTGACTGAGTTTGCTTTGTCCTGCACAATTTAATTTGATGCTCAGTCTGAAAATAAGCAGGTAGGGATGTGCCAGCGCAATGTTTGCCATTTCTCAGTAATTAATGTACATTCAGATGCTAATGCACCACCTCCTACTCCCCACACTAACTCTTCTCTGGAGACTTCAAATGATCTGCAAAGAATTTGAGCTCCTCTGATTCTAACCCTGTAACATAAGAGCTAATTGTGAGGGGGAACTTCTGGGTTTGAGCTACTACTTCCAAGTCTGTTAATTCTGTTTATTTCCAGGTCTGTATATTATACAGTAACTGATGAATTTAGAATACCCAGCATGCCTGAAGCTAAAACCAAGGATATTCAACATTACCCTCTTCTCTACAATGTCAAAAGCTAAGCTGTGGAGCCACAGTTCTTGTTCTGGCAAGACCTGAACTATCTATCTATATTTTTTTTTCCTGCAGAATGGCCAAATTTTAACAAAATCAACTTTACTACTATACACAGATTTAAAATTTCCTTCTGGCTATCTCTATGCCATGCCAGTTCTATGCCCTTTCTGCTGTGGGTACCATATTCAACATGTGCTGTGTTCTTAAAGAGGGAAATCCCAAATCCTGATTTGGGATTCTAGATTCTCATCCATTTGTATGTATGAATGCCCAGGAAACAAAATAATCTTTAAATGCCTTGCTACAGCTAGCCTTCTTTTTTGTTTTTTTTTTTTAAGGGGAATTATGGATATATCTTTTAAAGTCTTCATTGTATGTACCTGTCTTTTGATTCATTTACTATTTTTACATTTTACAGCAAAGCTGTCTGTATTTCATTTAGAGTGAGTGAAGGCTTGCAGGACAAAGTAGCCAGTCCCTGATCTTCTACCACTCCCACTGGAAGGCAATAAGCTGATTCTCAGCAGAGATAAGCTACTGGTTTTGTGGTTATCCCCTAACATACCCTTGGAGAGCTACCACAACACAAGCCCTGGACTGGTATCAGTCACTAGGTCCCTGTAGGAAAAAGCCCTGATGGGTCCTGCCAAGTGCAGCAATAGTAACCACTGTAGTATTCCTCATGCATTGTACTTACAACAATGCAGGCTCAAAGGCCTAAGAGCAGAAAGAACCAGACCAAATCCTTGATTTTGGCAGTCTAATATCTAATTTACAGGCTAACCCCTCCAAACCAGAACCTAGTATTTATGTTAGGTATTTAAGCTTTCACCATATGGAATGGGCCTGCTGAGGGTAGACTGCTACAGGAACATTGCTCTCATGAAGAAAATCAGTAGAAAGTGTTCTTCTGAACCATCTCCAGTTTGGGTGTAACTGTGCAGTTACAGTGCACATTCATGTGTCAATAGCCATCCAATATGTCAGTGCCTTTGAAGCCTAACATTTCTGCTTATCTACCTCCCTGTAGATAAGAATACTTCTTTCATAATATCCCATGTAGCCATATTATCATCTGTCAGGATGGTCAATTGCTGAAATGTCTATGTAGATAAGAATACTTCTTTCATAATATCCCATGTAGCCATATTATCATCTGTCAGGATGGTCAATTGCTGAAATGTCTAACTTCCAGGAAGTTTTTCAAACACTTAAAAGCCAGCAGACCCAGAACACTCAATAACCCATGTTTGCTGCATTTATAGAATTTACTGAGGCAACAAGATGAAAGAGCCACTTGTAAAGTGGCAGGGAGGAATCTTTGTTAACAATGACTGAGAAGGAGACAAGATTTGCACTGCAGAAAACAAAGAGCAGGTCTAGAGTGTGATGACTCCTTGGAGTGTGAACACTTCAGTACTGCAGATGGGGAGGTGTCATTGCCTGCAAGGTTTGGGCAAGATTTTTACAAGATTTGACTTGCCTGGAATGAACAAGCACCCGTGCTGGTGCATAGGTACACAGGACAATAACAGACAGTAGAAACGCCCCCCCCCCAGCTTAGTAGATCTGTAGGCTCCCTGCTTCAGTATGTCCCAGAATTCACACATATTTCAGGCCGTTATCAACATGTGGGGTTGCAAGCTGTCCTTGAGAAACCCATATGTAAGGACTTAAAGGACTTAAACTCTTATGTAAGGACTGGTGCCTGTCTTAAAACACTGTCCCCTTAAGACAATGCAACCTGAGATAAGCATAGCTGGCACAGCAGGAAGGAGCTGATTCCAGACCTAACAGAGGTAACGGTTTGGTTAGCATCCAGAAAAAATTCCCACTGTGACAAAATATGGGAAAGGAAACAAGTGCTTATACACATGCTATCTCAAATGACTGGAATGGCATGTATGCCCCATGGATACCCAGGACCTGGACTGTAGAAATGTAGTACTTCCAGAAGAGTGACTCTGGGATTATTGACTTTAGCACAGGGTCTCATTTGCACCTTAGGTGGGGCAGAGGCATGTCTTATAATCAGTCTGTAACACCAAACAGTGAAACCAAGAAGATGTTTCAAATCAGAAAAACTAACTGTAGCAGCAGCATTCACATTTAATTTATTGACTTCTAACAATATATAAAAGCCAAATTAATACAAAGGAAGCAAAGAAAATGAAGTAAACCCCAAAAAGGCTTCAGCTGCCTAAATCACTTTCAGTATCACCTCCAATGATTACAATTACTATTACCTGCCTGGTCTCAAGCTGCTGTATCATATCTTCCAGTCCTGTGCTCTCCTGTGCCATGTCTCTGCTGTCTTACGATATCTAAAATGGTCTAGACACCTATGTTTAGCAACTGCATTTCACCAACTCATCATGGTTACAGAGAGAAAAATTGAAACAATAAAGATTTCATATCTTAATAGCCAATGCAAAAGCTGTTAAACTGACTGACCTGATTTCTGTCACAGTGTCAGCTTAACAAATGGAGGACAAGAGAAATTGTGGAACACAGAGGCAGTGAAATAATGAGAGCCTGCAGGCTGACATGCCATCCATTCTCCCACTCAAAGCACACTGAACTCAATGTCAATTTTCCCATTCTGTTCAGAGGCTTTCAGCTTGCTGCACGAGATAAAGAAGGCTTCTGGAGGAAATTACAACTCTGTCAAATTTTGTGATAAAATTCTATATATCTAGACCAGCCATGGCAACTTGCCTGACATAGCAAAAGAGAATCATAACTCTTGTTTCTTGCATCATTCAAAGATACCTGTGCCAAAAGATTGTAAACCAGCTTTGCTACAAGTCAGAGCATCACTTCTGGTCAAAAAGGCTCTGAATCCAACAAACAAGGTTCTGGTTCTTTGACAAAGATCTCTGCACTCACAGTTCACTCCAAGACTCAAATCAAAATCAGAAAATTAGCTGAAAATCATTTATCATATGAAGTTGTTTAGCGTAATATGTGGCAGTAAGTTATCTAGCATACCTATACACTTCATTCTAACTTTCCTCCTCTGCAGCATTTGAGCAGTGCTGATCAGCAGATATTTCTTGTTGAAAACATGGTTCAAATACAGAAGATTTATTTCTGACAATTAAATGCAGTCATTTAAACAAAATACTGTAATGAGTACACTGGAGAAAGAAGGAAGATAAGAATGTAAGATATAAAGTGCATATTTTTGGTAGCTGATTCTATTAAGGAAAAGAGAAAATACATTTATCTGTGTGTTGATTTGTGTGTCTTGAGACAGTAAATCAGTTTTCCATTCTGGTCTTGTGCACTATGGTTTGTCATTCACACAGATGTGGCCCAAGGAGGAAGAAGCTTCATTGTTTGCCATCTAAGAGATAAGCAAGAAATTACAACAGTGACTTTATTTGACTGGCAACCTTCCAACATTGCCTTTATCAGGTGCCTCCAAGTCAGTGATAACTGGGATTAGGACTAAAGAGGGATAGAGAAGCATGGTCCCTGCTCTGGTGGACCTCACCTCCTGCAAGCTCCTGCAATGAGAGTAAACCCACAAACCTACTGATTCAGGGGCCAATGGTACCTCACCACAATCACAGAAATACCATGGGAGTAATCTGTGAATGAGAGCTCAAGAGTTTCCATAGCAGAGCCTCAGAGGTTCAGGGCACAGCATGGATTTATATGCTGGCAAGGACCTTGCCTCACTAAGTAAAAACACCCAGAAAAAGAATTGCAACAGCAGTGGGAACATGACTACAGTGAACAGTTGCAGAAAACAGAGCATAAAGGATCAGCATTATACAAAGTGTATCACCTTGTTTGTTTTTCTTCTGTCTCTTTGTGTAGCTCTGAGTTAATTATTTTTCCCCCAAAGAGTGCTGGGCATAGCAAGGAGAACTAGAATGAAGTGACAGTGCCAGCATGCAGTCAGTGGGGCAAAGCACCCGGAAGGAGACTGAAGATGTTTAGAGGCTGATCCATTGCATGTTAATAAGATGAGCTATTTAATCCTCTATGGGATTTGACATGCAGAAGAAAGGAGGAGGGTTCAGGGAAAGAGAGGGCTGTAAAAATTACATAAATTTCAAAGAAAAAAAAATTATACAAAACCCACAGAAATTCCAATACAATGTCTGAATGGCATTTGTTGAAATAACTTGTGTAAATGGACCTGTTACCAGACATTTCAATTACAAGGAGCTGTATTTAAAGCATAACTGATTGGAGACATCATTAGGCACTTCAGTATTTAGGGGTACCAAAATCAGTAAACACTCCTACCCAGCCACTGTTAAACAGAGCCTTCCCCCACCTTCTCT
Source organism: Vidua chalybeata (assembly GCF_026979565.1). Taxonomy (NCBI): domain Eukaryota; kingdom Metazoa; phylum Chordata; class Aves; order Passeriformes; family Viduidae; genus Vidua; species Vidua chalybeata. The sequence continues at coordinate 12,043,152 of NC_071536.1, read as the reverse complement.
TACCATCTCAGTAAAGGCATCAGCACAGTTTGCCCGTATTTGCTCAGCAGTCAGGGGGCTGTTCAGTGCAAAGGTCTTTTTCAGTCCTCTTTCATTCCTCACACCCGTTACTGCATCCCTCAAAGCAAAGAACACAGAGCATCCCAAGAAAAGTCCTGCCTCACCCATCCCCTGAAAAAGATTTTAAAAAGCCAGTCTTTCATAAATAAACACATACAGTCCTATTTTGTATTGCATTGTACACATAAGTAAGCTGCACACTCTGACTGACATTATGATTTCTCCATAATTAATATTAATTTCTTCAATTAATATATTTATTCTAACTTTTCAGTTTATCACCACATTTAGAAGTATGGTTTTAAATTCATCTTGCAGCTTCTGTGTATGGTCTGTAAACAAAACTCTAAAATCACTACTTGCCAACCATTAAAGTGACACAACAATATCTGGCTTTATTTCTTATTAGCTTCCCTGATATCATAAATAAAACTATTTACTGGACACTTGTTTGAAATGCTAAAGGAACTGAAAAATTGTATGTGTTTTATATCAAAGTAATTTCGCAGTTTGGCCTGGGATCAAAGAACTAGGCCCTCTGATGAGCTGCTTACCTTGGATGCATAGATGGCATAAGGATTCTGAGAAGGTGACAGCAGGGAAACACTAAACTGTTCTGGAATATCACAAACAGCAGGGATCTTATACTGATCTGGACCCCGAGTATAGAGGGCTCCTTCTGAAGAATACTTTAACTCCTCCATTGTGTACAGTCCAACGCCTTGAACAAAAGCTCCTTCAATCTTTAAATAAGAAAAGTGTAGCATTTATGTACTCATGTTTGGTCAGCCGAGAAAACTTCACCAAGAACTCATTTGTATCACTAGCTGTAACTAGCTGTTACTGTGATATATGTGAGGCCTAATGCACGTCTGCATGTTTGCCTAATGAGATTCTTCAACATTTTGGGGCAACTGTAATGGAAAAGCTTTCACATTCCTCTCTCATACCTGAGAAGACAAATGCTTGTATAATGAAGTGATGAGATCTGTGGACCAGCCTGCAATGAATAAAGATATTTCCCTGCTATCAGTGGGGAAGGCAGATCAAACAACTTGGAGACTGTAATCACAAACAGGATTTCAGTCCAGTAGACAGAAGACGTACACACATACTGGAAGTACTACAGGTTGAAATCACAGATAAAATTCAAGCTTCTTTGACATCTACAGAGTTCTGACACCGATTCAGTTGGAGCAAATCTATAGGCAAAAGACATTCTAATATGATCCATAATCTAGTAAGAAATGAATGCTTTCTGGATTAATGAGGTAATCATCAATTCACATGAGGACAATAGTGTAATAGAAATGAGGCATCAGAAAATTCTTGGCACATACCTGTCCTATATCCACAGCTGGATTTATGCTGCATCCAATGTCCATAACAATGTCTGTTCTGAGGTTCTGTTAATAAAATTCAAATTTGTATCACCCAGAGAGATGGATCGAAAGCATTAGAAAATAACGTGAGTCAGAGTTGTAATTCAGTGAAATAAGAAATACTGAGATATGAGCCCTCCATGTACATAATTTCAGAATAATTTCCAATGTCTCATCAGAGGCAAAATGGGCTTGTCTCAATTTTTACAGAAGTTCAGCCAGAGACAGCCCTGCCAGATTTTTCCCATTGCTCAAGGAAACCCCCATACAAATGTACAGAAAGAGGGCATATGATCATCAGTCTATAGCCTTTAGCTGTCCAGAAGGTCAAAAGCCTGGAAATTGAATATTACTGTAAGGTGTTTGCTGGCAAACAGGGACAGAACAAGCAAAGAACATGCTAGATGCCAGCCATAACCCAAAAGGTGAACACCTATGACATTGACATGTATGTCAGAAGCTGGTTAATACTGCTCAGCTTCCATTCTGCTCCACCTGTAATTTATAATTACATCATTGATATATTTACTATCATGTGAAGACTTATTAACCCCAAATCTGAACGATTGTTGAAGCAAACCTTATTCACATTATTTTCAAAACTTCTGACGTAATAATTCAGTTATTACCTTGTGATCTCCTGTTAGACAGTTAATTTCAACCTCTGAACAAGCAGCTCCAAAAAGAAAATATGTGAATGGCTGCCCTTCCCCTTTCTCCCAGTCCATGTATTCATTGTAACCTCTGATAGAAGAAACAAAGTCCACAAGAAGAAAACTGACCACAGTTTGCATTATAACAAAGCAGATAAGCACTTAAGTTTGAAACTGTTTGTAAAATCTCAAGTACAAAACCTTAAGTGAAATCTTAAGTAACAGCTCAGAACTTCAAAATTTCATGAAAGCCTACAGAGCACCACTGCTTAGATTTGATGCCTCTGATATTTGTATAAAATGTTGCAGACAAGCTATTTCAGCTCAGGAGAGTCTATAACCAGCATAATCCTAGAAATATACGAATAAAAGCACAGTAACCAAATACAGAATAAGCATTTAAGATAGTGGTTACTGGGGTAATAGCACATAAAGGAATTTAGAAAAAGGGAGGAAAACTTATTAGGACCTATGAAAGAATAATTTACAAGAGATAAATGAAAAAGTAAAAATTATGGAAAAAGCCTACAGAATTGAGTGAAAGGGTTAAAAGAGGAATATTGAAATAAAGGGGTAATTACTTAGAAGGGAGTGGGATTCACTGAGGACACCATAGTAGTTGGGAATGATGGGGTAAATCCAAGAACATGAGAGAACAGTGAAATGTGTTATCTTCCAAACATGGGAGCTTTGTGACTAAGGAGTATTTTCTGACTATGTATGACTGAAATGTCTTTGTTGAGCATATTTACGATTATCATAAAGCAATTATACAGTACAGAACCATGCACCAAAAAAGGGATACACAAAATCCATATACTCAACTTCTCATAATACATTTACCTCAGCTGCCTTTGAGATTCTTGGAAGTAGAGAATATAACTGGATAAGAATTAGATCAAGATAGGATCTGAGGTTTACGGAGCTGCAGATGTTTTTGGACACCTTTAAATATCGATAGCAAAGTATGACTGTGGTGCATTACTTTGGTGATATCAACATTTCTAAAGGGCTGCATAAGCAGAAAACATACTTGGACAGGCTTACCAGCAGGAAGGGACATTTCATTTGACATTTCTCTGTGTTGTATAAAAGCATGGTTTTCCCAAGTGCCCTTTCAACTTACTCCAGACTGCCCAGAGACCTGAAAAGTTGCTATTGATAAGGAAGAACCACCAGCAGCAGAAGAAAAGGCACAGCAGACCAAGAGAAAAGCTTTGCTTTGAATCCCACCTGAGTTACAGCACAAAAATTTTTCACTTCTGGCTCTATAAACACTGAAAGGATTAAAAGAAAAAGGACCAAGAGACTGCTCTGAGAGCAGTGGGAACATTTATATTTATACCTTATAGTAATCCAGCTCCAGTAAATAAACTCTATCCCACTTTGCACATGACTTACAGGCAGCACTTTCTTGATGCTCTCTGGTTTGCTAAATATCAAACCATGGAGCAAAGATGGCATAAAATATTATTTTAATACTTTCTTAGAGAGTCCACAGAGGACTAGACAAATTAACACCTAAACTTTATGCTTCCAACCGTCTATATATAAACTAACTTTATGAAACATAAAATGAGCTATTAGAAAGACCTATTAGATAGAATATTCTCTTTACAGCATTAATTATCTTCAGAAATCAGTCTTGGTCTAATGTATGCATTTTTAAGGAACAAAAATACATTACCTAAAATAGCCAGTAGCTGAAAGGCTCACACTCTGTTTAAAAGCTTCTCTAATCTGTAAAATACAGCAGTGCTTATGGTAAACCAAGGAAGGAGTCAGGAAGGAACACAGCATAGACATATTTCATTTATTTACATATATATACACTTACCCACACATATTTACTTAAAACCCAATCAGTAAAATTGTAAAGAAAGGAAGACAAACTGAGTTAAGCATATTTAGCTGCACATGATGTCTAATACTACAGAACTAAACCCCTCTTGCATGAACAATCTGAATTCTTTTGGCAATACAAGAAGGAATAGACCTGTCAACAGCAGTGTTCTTGCAGAATTTTTATTACTGGTAATGCCATAGTCAGAAAGGGCCCTGCTCAGTTTTTCTATATCAAGTTCAATAGATGTGGGTCCCTCTGTCAGCTAACCAGATCTGGTTGATAAGTCACTGACTATATTGGGTCATGCAACTGTGTGCGTGTGCAGCTTTTTGCTTTTTCTTTGATAAACTGCCTTTATCTTAACCCACTGACTTGTTGGCTTTTTTCCATCTAATTTTCTTCCCCTATCTCACTAAGAAGGAGAGTGGAGCAGTTAGAGCAGTTTGTTGGGCACCTGGAGTCCAGCCAAGGTCAAACCACCACACTGACATAAAAGATCTGCATGACCTATTTGCACAAAAATTACAGTTTTGAAGAGAAATGCTCTTTGTAAAGTTCTGCCAGTCATAAAAGTGACAGTATGAGGACCCAAATCTATTCCCAAATCATGTTAGATTTACTCAGTTTACAATTCAAGAAATTTTTGGGATGCTTTTGGTTGGGTTGTACTAACTTTCCAAGATACAAAGTTACTTCGCTATATATATTAACATTCCTTTTTTGGTCAGCCATTTCTGATAATACCTCTGGTGTGTCTGAATGACCCAAATTAATTATCTACTAGAGGAGATTACGTGTTTTGGATTAGTGTTTTAATGTTATTCCTAAACGGGGCTTACACAGAGCCAAGGCCTTTTCTGCTTTTTGGATTGCTCCACTAGCGAGGAGGCTGGAAGTGCATGGGAAGCTGGGATAACTGACCAAAGGGATATTCCAGACCATATGGCAGGCACCATGCTCAGTATATAAAGTGGGGGGAAGAAGGAAGAACAGGGGGACATTTGAAGTGCTGGTGTTTGTCTTCCCAAGTAACCATGATATGTGATGACACCCTGCTCTCTTGGAGATGGCTGAGCACCTGCCTGTCCATGGGAAAGAGTGAAAGAATTACTTGCTTTGCTCTGGTTGTGTGTATGGCTTTTGCTTTACCCATTAAACTGTCTTTAATTCAACTCACAAGTTTTCTAGCTTTCACTCTTGTGAATCCCTGATTCCAGTGGTGGGGGAATAAGTGAGCAGTTGTGTGGTGCTTGGTGGCTGGCTGAGGTTACACCACAACATACTGTAACCCTTTAGACATAGGCTGTGGACCAAATCTGAGACTAAGCAGACTTGGCTGTACCTAGATTCCTTTGAAAAGTTTAGAAAGCCAGGGGATCTCACTGATGCTCATGACTCAACAGGAGGGACCATAACCTGATTTTACTATAATCTATTGTAATAGATTACAGATTTGTTTCTTGGATATTGCACTGGCAATATTTAAATACTGTACTAGCAATAAATCTAATTATCTTCCACATAATAATTTGTGCCTGGCCAAGAACCTTGAGTTTCACATTTCTGTGAGATAGCCTGTTTCTACAGTTTTTAACTTTAGGATTATTAGGCTGAGCAGCTTTATGGACTACAGTATATTTATCACAGTTTCTGCTAGCACTCAAACACATTCAGTAGGATTCACAGCTCTTACCCAATCGTTCCAGGTCCCTGTTGGGTTCTTCTCAATGATGGGCTGCAGGCGTTTCAGAAGAGTTTGGCAAGCATCCTGGTGAGAATCAGGAGAATATATCACAAAATTAACACAGATACATTTGGTACTATTTAAGTTATGTCTAGTTACTATTTAATTAGTATATGCTTTACTGTCATCTTAGTTTGAAAAGGTATTGCAGGAAGTGTCATATTAACTACATAGACATAAAACTTCTAAATGGTTAAGTTACAAGGGCTGGGATCTGTATGAATCAGTAGATTTCAAACATGAACAGGGTGCGAGATTTGTATGGGACTAGTTAGTTAGAGGAAACAGATTTTGTCAAGTATAAGCCTTTTTGGGAAAGTCCAGATCATATTCTGAAAACTCATAAACACCATTACTGAGAAACTGTCAAGTCATGTTTCTTCTTGGCCATCTCCAGGAGTATTATTGGTAATCCCAAACTTGATATACACAGAATCACTAGGGCCTGAAGTCGGGCAAGCATACACCTCAAGGGATAGGGTATTTTTTTCAACTAAATACTATTCTTTACCTTCACAGCCATGCCATTGACATCCGTCCCTGCAGATCCTACTGAGGCACATGCATTGGGGACAGTTGTTGTGCTCGTTTCACAGAAGTGGATACATGACATGGGGATGTTCAATTCCCGACTAGCAATCTATTCCAGGAACAACATATTCTTTGTTTTAGAAAAAAGTCTAAACACTAACAATTCCTCAGTATTTGCTAGAAGTCAGTAATAGCAGGAAAGATAAAAATTTTAGCAAGTTCTCTCCCAATCTCCAACTGAAATCATTCTGTCCAATTTGGTAGTACTAAGAAACAGAAAAGGACAATGTTCTAGGTGTACTCAAACTCTGGATTGAGACTCTGAAGTCAAACACTCACTCCTGATTTTCCTCCTATAAGACTTACAGCAAATTATGCAAGCCCAAGTCCCAAATTTTCACTGACTCTATAAATACCTTTACAGATCTGTCTCAGAATTATCCATTAACTAAATAGGATCATATTATCATCATGACTATACCAATCTGAATAATCTCTTGCCTTTTTCACTATGGGTTTTATGGGATCAGCCCCCAAAATCTTATTAGAAATAAGCCTCTTCACATGCTATTGGAAGAACAAAACCCAGTCTGTTTTTTCCCGTCCTTCTGCCTCTATGAATGAATGAAGTTACCCTTGCTTTCTAACTCTATCAATGTAAAGAAGTAGCAGCTAAGCTGATAAAGAAACTGTTCTGCTGGTACAGTAACTAACCAAAAAGAAAACCTTCACACTGTTTATTTGCATGCTAGATAAAGCACACAGCAGTATTTATTTAGACAATTTGTTACCTGGATCATTTTTGTATGAATACCCTGCCCCATTTCAATTCCACCATGTGTCAGAAGCACAGACCCATCAGTATAAATATGAACAAGTGCAGCAGCCTAAAAAAGAAAAACAAAATCAAGAGCAGACTAGTGAGGAAATGTGTTGTATGTGGTAATGAATTGAATAAAAAAATATACAAAGTGTTTAAGTGTATTTCAGTTTATCTGTTTAGTGCTTTTGAATAGAAGGCAAAATTTGAAAGTCTACTTGCTGCTCTTCCTCTATAATGAACTTTGAAAGAAAAAGATACAAATCCTTATATTGTGGTCTTTTCTGTTATTAGAGCCTGAAACAAACCTACACCTGGCAGTAGTATCTCAGTGGTTCCAAAAGAAGCGGGAGGAAATGCCTCACTAGGAGCTCTAAGTGCAATTTGTTGCAAGTTCCATTTTCTCTCTTATTGGCATGTGAGAGCCTTGGCGTTTTTTAAATGGCATAGGTTGAATTTCCAAATGAGATTTTCTTCCTGAACTCAGATAGAAGTAGCACTGTAGACTAGAAAGACCCTGTGACTTTAATGTTGAACAGAAACAGCCAGTTTGATATGACATAAGTCAGTCAATTAATTTTTAATTGACAGAATGTTGTCTGTTTCAGAAGCACTGGACACCTAACATTAAAAAAAATACAAGGACCAAAAATACTACTGTCCTTTTTTGCTTCCTTAACCTTAGCCTTTGATGGCATCAAAGGATTTGAGTCTTTAAGAGCAGCATTCCATACTACCCCCACAGGCAGAAAGAGGAGGTTCAGAACTATTTCTGGAGTGGACAACTTATTCAATGAACATTTTGCTATCAGTCTTCAAAAACTTTTTCTAAGTGTGTTCAACACTGCACCTCAACTGATGGGACTAGCCTTTAAATAGGCAGGGTCCAAAATGCCTGGGTCCTGAAAACCAAACAGCTTTCATCTCATCTTGAAAAGAGCTACAGGCTACTACAGCCTCTTCAGGGAACAATCATCAGGAGCATTATAATTTTCCAGGAAAAGATAACATACTTGTTTTGTATACTAAGATAGAATGACTGCAATCTTCTATGGATAAAATGATTAGCTCACTTACTCTTAATGAAGCTCACCTGAGAAAGGTAAGGTGTGCCTAGTCCAAATGGAAATTTCATTGGTACAATGGCAATCCCTCTTTTCTTCCAGTAATTTTGTTTATTAAATTCATTGATAGCTGTTCTCCTACTGTAGTATGCAGATTTCTCCATACATTTGTTCCAACACCGTATCAAATTCTGTGGATCAAGTTTTTGTTTGAAGTGTGTCTGCTCATTCTTCTTATACATATTTATTTCTCTAATCTGAAAAAAATGAAAGTACAGCTATCTCACAATCCTTTTAAAGGCAAATTGACCATCTGGGGGGACTAATAGACAACAACAACGGCATGGTTTTTTTTTTGAACAATTACCAGTTTGTAAGACCATGCTATTCATTCAACAACCAGACTGATTTTAAAAAAGTATGAATTTCAGCACAAATTACGTTTGATTTAGAAAAGACTTGTTCAAATAATTAAACTAATCTAAAGGTTTTAAACTTTCCATTTCCACAGACTATTTCAGGAGAGAAGATGCTTTCATTTAGTCACCTTTTCTGGTGATAAACCAGTTTTATCTGCAATGTCTGTTATCCAGGTTTCTGTCACCAGTCCTGACTGAGGAAAGCCAAAGCCTCGGAATGCTGTATTTGACGGCAAGTTTGTTTTGCAGGTATAAGCCCAGCATCTCAAGTTGGGAATCTTGTATGCATTGTCCATTTTTAATAAGGATACTTCTGCTACCTGAGGTAGGGGACAAACAGATCTAGTTTAATGTCAGAACAGTGCTTCTTTCAAATTTACATTTAAATCTTCCTCATCTCTTATATAAAAGAGCTTAACTTGAGACATTAGCTTTAAAGTTGAGTTTCTGGCAATCACTGGTATTAAGAGTACTCATGCATGCATACAGACTTCATTAATGCATTTTTCATGCAATATATTAATTTTCAGGTTTTTTTGATACAGAACACAGCTGATGTTACTTGTACTTGATTGTTATCAGTAGTTAAGGATGTAACAGATATGTCATTTTATGATTGATTTTGCTCCTACTTCAATACTAAAAGCCACACAAACTAAAAATGGGCAGATTAGATTGAAAGCAAGAGTAGCTCTGAAAGGGACTGATGAAAGCATTCATCACACCCTATGGAAATCCACACCTAAGGTTTAGTTCCACCATAAAGCATATGTACTGCAGTCTATAGTGTCTTCTGGTCCTTAAGTTTTTAATTTAGATGTTTTACATGACAAACACAAAAACACATGAGGAGGAAAATCCTATACTAGAGACCTCAAATTAGGCTCTAGGAGTCAGTATTAAAAAAAAAAAAAAGTTTGATGCCTGATGAAGAGATCACTGTCTCTCTTCAGTGTTAAGTAGATTTCTCAGAATGACAAATTCAAGCCTTGGTTATTCCTGCTAAGTCCAGTAGCTTCACTGTATCATTGCAGGACTTCATCTTAAGACAGTTCTGACACGATCTGCATTAATGTACATGCTTCTAATAATGGATTTTCTTCTAACCTAGGCTATTTTTCAGAGCCAGGTTCAGCAGCAATACCACAGGCAATTACATTGAAAAATTTCAGGATGCAGAAAATCCTGGGTCAATGTGGGGCAATGACAAGCAAATGAGGGGTAGCACAGCAAACATTTCAGTTACAGCTAGAATAGCCTGAACAAACACAAATATCTAGTGATGATATCAAAGCAAGAAACATCTTATACTTTGCAGATCTGTAAGTGAGGAACTGAGGTATACAGCACAATAAATTCTGACCCAGTACAGAAATGTATAGAGATAGCAACAGGATAACTATCACTATGGATTTTCTGAAGGCCAAGAAAGATTTTCCCAGCCCTGAAGATCTAAAGCTTTAGGCAGGAACAAATGCAGTTACTACACATTTTAGAAGGAATACAATGTTAGTTGAGATGTTTGTAACAGAAAAATAAGCCTGAGAAAACATTCACTAAGTGAATGTGTAGGGCAATATAAGAAAGTAGTAAGATGCTTCACTAAATTTAATAAGGAAAGGTTAACCTGCTCAGTGTAGATTCTTACAAGAACCCACAATCCCTATATCAAAAGTCTGTATGATTAATAATACATGGGCAAGGGAATTTGGCTCCATAATTTTCCAGCTAATGTTTCGTCCATGTTGTAAGGTTCATGAGTATAAAATCCTTACCAGGATAGATTCATCAGGGGTACATCCTCCATTAACATAATATTTGGCATCCACAGCTGTGATCCTACCATCATTCATGAAGCCAACCTAGAAGGATCAACAGTACATTATTTAGAATTCAGCATTCATTTGTTTCCAAAGTGCTTGTATATTTTGAAAATTAACCCACACATTTAGTGTCATACTGCACTATTAATTTCTGGCAGCATTCACTGAAACTATAGAAGGGAAGAGAGAAAGAAATTATGTTTCTAAGATATAGGCTTTCCCTCCAGGCATCTGTGATCTGTATAGGTACAGCACAGAATATGCAACATAAGCCCACTGGGAAAGGAAGAAGCAGTGGTTTCCTCTCTATTGCCTGAGATGGCTGACAAGAGTGTCACCTAGGAGTGTTTACTGTAGATAAAATCAAATCACACTTTAATGGTTAGAACAGTGTCTGGCAGATGGAATATGACATTTATGTTTATTAATGAAGAAATGTTATCTTTATCTCATATCCCTCTTTTCATCTGTTGCCACTAACAGTTCCTGAATTCTCAACATGAGCTACAGCTCATTTTCAACTTTAGGGAAGCATCTTATAAAACCTCTCTGACTTTACCTATATAGAATGTCATGAAACTTGCTTAGTATTAGCAGCTAAATTTGCAGCAGCCGTAGGCTGCAAGCTGTGAACTTTCCCCTAGGTATGTACCCAATCAAGTAAAAGAAGCCTCAGAGTCTGTTCAAGCCAAAAGATAAGGAAGCTACAATCTCTAGCAAAGTCTACACACTTAGATATAAGAAAAGAAATGGCCCAGCTGCAGACAGTGAAAGAAACCCATCAAGAATGTCAAGACTCCAGACCCTTACTATGACTACTGGTTTGTATTGTCATGTGAGGGATGGGGAGCTTAGACTGTAAGGGTATAATTGCCCAGGTATAATCCCATTGTTCAGAGTCCCTCTTTGAAGGCATCCAGCTTGAGCTGTAGAGCTATTAACAAAAGGTATTTTTAAAGAGAAATCACTCAGCTTATTGATTCAGCAGAACCTTGAATTTAAACCCCATTATGGTGGCTGGCACACATAATTTATACAACAAGTAGAGAAAGAAAAGGAGGCAGAAATTATCCCAATGCATAATTATAACTGATGACAGTGCATGGGCAGGGAAGAAATTAAATTCCTCCACAAGTTGAGTTTTCTGCATGACACTGTTTCTGTGAAAAATTAGCTGCTTCTTTGTGTGAATCTAACCATATGGAGAGTTTAAAATAAAGTTCTGCAGAAGAAGTCTGCTATAGGTTAGCTTCCCATTCCTAGAAAGAAAGACAAGAAAGAGGCTATAAAAGGATAAAGAATATGAAGGAACTAGAAAAATAATACAACAAAACTCTGAAGAGAAGAGGTAGAAGCAGACAAAGAGGCTGTACAGCACTATCTCTTGGGTTCCTGGCTTGTAGTTTTGTTTTAAAATTGAATTGGTCATACCAACTTTCATTAACAGAACACATTACCCACTAACACTGAAATATTATTTGCAGAATACAGGTGGGTATTTTTTCACTGGATTCTTGTGGCACTCACTTTATATTTAGCCATAAAAGGATGTCGGCCACCAAGGATTATCATATCATCCTCTCGGCTCAGAATAAGACGGACTGCTCTGCTGGTTCTACATCCAAAAAAGAAAAGAAACTGCAATTAAAATAAAGGATGTTATTAATAAGATGGCTATGGCTACTCATCATGTACCCAGATCCAGCCATGCATATAAACACACATTTAGATTAAACTTAACTTTGATAAGCCTGAACATATGCTTAACACTATGTCCAGATTTCATATTTCTCACATTTACAATCATGTCAGAATTTTCATTTCACCTCTTGAAAACCAACAAGATAACTCAGTCCAAACCACTCCTGAAGAAACTATTTCAGTGTTAAGTGCTCGTCACCTCTGAGCTATTCAGAATCATACTGAAATAGCGTGTCTTGGAATGAAACCAAAATATGAATAACAATAAAAATATGAAAATTAGTCTAGAAATGCATTTACCATTTAAAATAATTACTTTAGAAAAATGGACATAAGGTGTAAAATAAGGTCCTAAAAATAAAAAAGTTATTTTAAACCATAAAATAAATATTATTTTTAGCATGACCTCTTAATAAAAAACACAGATAATGTGGCCAAAAAAAATCAAGAGCAAATTTTATACCAGTGACAGTAGAAGTAACATACCTATTGAGCTAACCCCTCAAATGACAAGATCATTTTGGCTGATAGGATGTAGCCTGATGTGAATTTTGCAGCAAATCAGTTATGCTTATAAAGGAATTTAGTATGCCCTGACAGCTAATTGCCAATATTGCCCTGCCAAATTTGGAAGATGGGGGATGGAGCTTTATGTGTTGATGTTCTTAAACTAGTTCATGCAGTATTAGAAAAAGCATAACACCTCATAGATTAAAGCTAATTTTGACTGAAAGATGTTGAGAACTGAGCTAGAACTATTTTTTCTTAAAAGCAGTTCCATTCATGAACTCTTCCTTCTGCATTCTGCTGTGCCAATGAAGTTCACAACTGGAGGGTTAATGTCGTATTTTAATGTATGTATGAAGTCTCAGCATTTTACCCAAATTGGAAAACTTGTTTGCTTAATTTTTTTTCATACCCCAACACACACATACTGCACTTACTTGTTTGCTGCCACTGCAGCAACTGATGCCAATAGGCCAGTTCTCAGGATTTTCCCACCAAAAGCTCCACCAACTCGTTTAACATGGCACATGATCCTATTGGCTGGAACACCTAAACTCGCAGCTACCATCTCCTGTAAAACAAGTTTTAATATTTTATGCCAACTCAAACTAAGTCCAAAAGCTAGATTCTGAAATAGAAACCTTTTCTAGAAAAGGGTTCCTCAGATGTTACTATTTTTCTATCAGAAGAATATAACTTTTTCTTTACCCTAGGTTAAAAAGCAAAGAAAGAATAACAACAAACTCTCAACAGTGCTCACATTTCAAATCTTTACCATGCAGACTGTGAAAAGGCCATTGGCCAATGTGAAGAATAATGCTCTTGAATTACATTATCTAAACAGTAGGAAGCTTCAGGTATAATAAAAATGGATTAATATACAGTTTATATTATTTTTATTAGTAAGGTAATACCTCATTCTTATTAAAATAAAACTATTTGTTTCTTAATAATCTAAGGTTTTTCTAGTGTCAGGAATATTTTTGGTTGAAATAATTTTCTCAAACACAAAGTTCTTCATACTACTTGGCTATTGGCAATATAATAATAATGGAAATTATAAATGGAGCTGAACTGGGCTTTGAACACAAAATGCCAGTGTTGAGTCTGAAATACCATCAGTTTCATGCACTATGGCTATTGCTATGCAGGCCACAAGCTATGGCAGCTTTGTCATCTACCATCATGACAGTGTTTAGAGGGCTAGAACACCTCTAACTATGAAGACTGAGAGACTTGGAGTTTTTCAGCCAGGAGAAGACAGCTCCAGGGAGACTTTACTCCCTTTCAAACTATAAAGGCCTTTCAAACTATAAAGGTGGTTCACAAGAAACAGAGCAGGACTTTTTAGCAAAGCTTGTATTGACAGGACAAAGGGCTATGGTTTTAAACTAAAAGAGGGCAGGTTTAGACTAGACAAGAGAAAGAAATCTTTTATAATGAGGGTGGTAAGGGCATGGGAACAGGTTTCTCAGAGAACCTGTGGACACCCCATCACTGGGAGTGTTCAGGGGCATGTTGGATGGTACTTTGAGAAATTCTATGCAGAGGAAGACAACCCTGTCTATGGCAGGAGTGTTGAATTAAAGTCTTTAAAGGCTCCTTGAAATCCAAACCAATCTGTGATTAGGAGACTGCTGCATAGAGTAGCAGTCTCACTTTCAGCTGTTAGACTTGATCAGATCCTCAGTAGGTTCTGACTCTGTAGAGAACTGATTTCTCCTCACTTCAGTGGAAAAGTAACAGAGATGGAGGAGCCTCAGCACTTTACAGGGAGTTTTTCATGCCTACAATAGAGGACTATTAAGTACTTTTTTCAAAGGGAAAGGAGAGACTTATCCTGACAGTGTAGTGTTGAGTGTTAATCAGAATACAGCAGTACTACAAAGCAGCTGTTACTGGACAATCCAGATGGGCAATTTCATGTTTCTATGGTGTCTGTTCCTACAGATTTGTAAATCAAACTTCAAAAGCCCTATTTTCACCAGTCCAAACACTTTCTCTGAGAATGCTCTGCATTACCTGAATAATTCCTGGATGTTGTGTTGACACATACAAATCCATTTCTTTATCCTCTCCTTTTGGAACAGCAAGCATACTCTGAGTCTCCATGTAAAAGTGTTTCTGTCCCCCAATAAAAATCTCCCCTGACCCAATGAGAAAAACAGGTATTACTGAGGGAAGAGGACAGAAGAAATCAATCAGAGAATAACTAACAGCACACCATCATGTAAATTATGGCAGTTGGTGTCAAATCCTCTGATATTTCTTGTGTGAAAGAGCAACATCTAAAATAAAAACACAAATTAAAATCCTTGTAAGATTAAATTGGTCTTGTTCCAGTAGCATCACCAGAACTGGATTAAAGCAGAACACTATTGCCCACAAGTGGTGACAACAAAAAATAAAGCCTTGATAAGTTAAACAAAGCATGCACATACTGGACCAGGTCAAGAAGAGGGCCACCAAGATCATCAGGGGGCTGAACCACAGGATGTATGAGAAGAGGTTGAGAGAACTGGATTTATTCATCCATAAGAAGAAAAGGTTCAAGAAGAGAATCTTATTGCTGTCTATAACTACCTGTAGAAGGGTATAGACAAGAGCAAGCCAGACTCTTCTCAGAGATGCCCAATGGAAAGATAAAAGGCAATGAATACTATAAATTCCAGCCAGATATAAGAAAAATCAAAATCAGTATGAAAGCAGTGAAACACTGGAACAGGTGCCTATAGATGTTGCATAATCTCCATATCTGGAGATACTAAAAACATGACTGGACATAGCCTGTAACAACCTGCTCTAACCAGACCTACTTTAAGTAGGAGGTTGGAATAAGACTCCCTCTCAACCTAATTATTCTGTAACTTTTTTCAAGAACAGATGATGCAAAAAACTTGAATGTAGTAGCAGAACAATAATACACTAGGTTTAGTCATGTTGTCTTCCAACTGCCTAAGAGTTTTCTCAAGCCTAATGATAATATGGAAAAAGGTAGAACTGGGACTTGAAGAGCAGACAGCCAAACCCAAATACTGACAACCAAAAATTTCTTATAAAATGTATTGTACAGTTTACCTTCAACTATATTATCAACAGTTTCAAATGCCTTATCAACATTTCCTTGTTCTAATTTTCTTTTTGGCTCAAAGAATGAGTTGTGTTTTATAGCTTCCTGCAATAGAGAAAAAGAGAAATAGGGGGTTTTAAGTATTTTTAAGATTCCCAGCTTGTTGCACTATTTTAGTCTCAGGACCAACACCATTGTCTTTACAGACTGGAACCACCAGCTACCTAAATCAATGAATAGCTGTATTTAATCACTTTACTGTCATTGTTGAGTTTGTTTATTCAATACCAGCAATTCTTTCCTGATGCATCTTGTGTAACTGATGACACCAGTTTCTGAAGGAAATGCATTCAGTTTATTCAACCTGCTCTTCCCAGTCATACATCCAGGAAATAACCAAGACATCACAGAGTAAGAATGCAACCGCATCACCCAAAGAGTGATGCCAGTAAGAGGGGAAGAAATTATATGGACTAAGTAAAGGTGGACTCTATTCATAAATTAGTATTTGCTTTATTTCTAATAAGATTTCATTGGAGTTTCAATTCTAATGAAATGTTAACAAAATTTGTCAGCCTTTACCTATTTTTCTATCAGAAAGATTGTTCCATTAGACCACACACAGATATAAAACAACTGTAAAGTGACTACCAGAACTAATGCTGATTCCTTGCAAGTGTGTCCTTTGTTCCTTACTTCTACTCTCTTTAATCCAGGGTAAGTCCATATGTGACTCTTGCATTACACTTGTAAAATGTTGTTCATCCCTAAAACGTTTCTTTCATATTCGCCCAACAATTCCTACGTCTCCAACCTAGCTTTCAAGCTAGATGACAGATAAAAATGCTAGGGATAATCAGGAGCTGACTGTTAGCCACTATACACTATGCTGACTGACCAGGTGGTAGCTACCAACATGCTTATTGCCTTTTTGCCTTTCCTCGCTGGGAACATTAGGAGAGTTCTTTTTTTTTTTTTTTTTTTGCATTCTAATGTTTATTACTGTAAAACTTGTGAAACCTTCATACTTCTGAAACTGTTGTCTGTCTAGCAGAAGTGGTCAAAATTAGACAAATGTTAAAAATTTATTTATAGGGAGATACTCAGACTGCTTAATTGGATGTTCAAATTCATCTTGTTTCCTTAAAAATTTTATTTTAAAAGCAACTAAAGAGTGTGAACTGCTACTTCCATTCACTAAATAGGTAAAACAATAAAAAAGCAGAAGAAATTATTAGTACCTCAATTGTTAAAATTACTGGTTCCAGCATTTCATACTCTATCTTCACTTTTGCAGCTGCTTGTTTGGCATGAACATCTGAATCTGCGACCACAGCACAGACAATCTGACCCACGCAAATTACCTGTAGAATGCACATCACATAATGGAACAGTGGATTTGAACAATTCCCATATGTACTACTGAAGTTCTTATTTTACATAACCACAACTTATGTTTCCTGTTCAGAAGTTTCTTTGAGTTAGGACTTTTGTATTTTTACATCATCCATGAAGCAAACAAATTATAAAAATACCACTATAACTACAGAATCAAGGAAAATACAGTATTCAGAAATGGATAGTGGGAGTATAAAAGTCTGGAGAAAAAAAAATTAATATTAAGAAAATCAGTTGCAAAAAGATTGTATTTATACCTCATTTCTTGCAAATATAATCTCCGGATCATCAGAAAAATGAAACTCATTAGCAGCTGGCACATCATGAGCTGTTATGACATCAAACACACCTGCTACTTTTAGGGCCTCTGAGGTATCTATAGATCTATTGGGATATGAGAAGAGAGAAGTGTAACTTATTAATTATACAAACTGTTCACAGAGGAAGGGAACACAATACAGAGGTATCTTTCTTGTACGACCAAGATTTGCTGATAGGCTCACACACGCCTTTTCTTTCTGTCTCTGGCATGTGGAAAAGTGCAGACAGAAGACAATTTAAGATACTACTAATCTGCTTCATTTTAAGAGGTTATTTCCCTGTTGTATCTAAATTATGGGCCCATTAGATTGCCTGAACTACACTGGTTTAATAAAAATCACTGCACAATTATGATGTTACAACTGCAACTTTCTAAGACTTCACAGCCTATACACATATTGCAAGATACAATTACTCATCTTCAGATGGAGGATTCATGTAGAGAGATATAAAACAAGTTACAAAATCTGTATAAATAGAGAGGGAATGGAAATGTCTAGGAGTCTAGAAGGATCAGCAGAAAGTCTATAGGAACAGCATGTTTTGATAGCATCTACTTCAGCAGGTCATCAGATTCTAGCACATGTGCAGGCATCTTCTCTGGACACCCACAGCAGGAGACAAAGGAGACTGAATAGATCCTATTGACTCACAGAGATGGGGGTGGTATCACCTCAGTGATGGGACCAAAAAGACAGCTGCAAAACCCAGCACTAACCTAAGAATAAGCCAGGAAATATGACAAGGACTCAGTAGCTAGAAGCCCCAGTCCTATCTGTCATGCCAATCCTGACTAGATCACTTGAATATGTCTTGGTGCCTGAATGTTGAACAAGCTGCTAGGATAGGTGTATCTTGGCAGCATAAAAGCATACACTAAAACAGTTTTCATACAAAATAAAATCCTCTTCTCCACCCTTTTCTCCTATAAGCCTCATATGAGTTTTGCCACCTTGTTGCTGCAATGTTGCCACACTATTTCCTACATTTTGAACAATTTTCTTCTTTCATCATAGAGTTGATGTTTCAAAGCAGTGTTGGTAAAACTAAATCTTGAAGTCCGCTTGCACTGCACAGCTGAGCACTTTGTGGAGGTAGCTAGGCTAGCTCTGGGCTGATTTATGGACCAGAAACAGTTCACCCTTACTAGTACAGTAAAATAGGGTGAGACACTTAAATCCCAACAAACCCTTCTACTAGTGTAACAACACTGCTTCCAGCATGGATTTGCCTGCAGGTATCAGGCATGCTGTTCTGTACACGCATAATTCATTAGTTTCTCTAAAAATCTCAGGCAGCAATTAATGATAACACTTACACAATCTTAGCATGAGCTCTGGAACTAGTGACAGCAGCCAGGAAAAGCTCCCCATCCACAGAAGGAAGGTCATCAATGTAGACTGCTTCACCAGTGGCGTGCTTTATCCCCGACTGGTGCATAATGGGCCGTCCTACAGGGTCTTGGGGAGACTGGTTCGGCTCTACATCCTGAACAGTCAGAAACACACACCCAGCACCCCCAGTTAAAAAAAGAACAGTCCTGTTACTCTTACAGTGATCAGAAAATTAGATGAATGAACAACTGCTCATACTATCATCTTCTGGTTCAATACTGAAAGACATGTGGCTGCAGGAGGTGACTGCTGCTCCCGGGAATTTCTTTCTCCTCTTTTCTTCTCCCCAGGACCCTTCAGAGAGCACCACACAGGTTTGTTTACCTGGATTTTTTTCCTTAATTATTTACATCAAAGTGACAAACCCAGCACTTTTTCAGAAGGACATTTTCCTCCATTACTGAATAATGTAATGAAGCTTTGATAATTTTCTGAATTATTCTCACAAGATTCTGCTCTGAATGTTACCAGTGTCAAGTGGTGTACTATGAGCTATATGCTATAATTTCTAAGATTTGTCTTCCTCACTGAAAGAGTGCAACTGATCATGTAAATCAGCGAGAAAATATTGCCTAAATATTTTCTTCCCAATTATTTATTTGCACCTCAGTATGAATTTTATGTCTTATTAATCTTACTTTGATAAGTTTTTTTTTTTTAAATTCAGTGTTTCCAGTTAAATCTGCCATGTCAACTAATGTTGCCAACTTCCAGAACACCTTCCCAATTTTTGTGTCAGTATTCATGCTTTTTCCTTTTCTACATTTAGAATTAGTTAATTGCTTACAACTTAAAATGTTTTTACTTCTAAAGCTTCCAGCACACAAGTGTTCAGGCTACACACTTCTACTTCCTACACTTTCTGGCACACTGTCTGATTTTGGCAAAAAGTCAAGAACAAACACTCTTCACTTGACTGCCTGAAGTTCCTCAAATGGATGTCTCAGCCAAACCACTTCAACATTTCTGCCACAGAATGACAACATATTTGGATTTCAGGATAAGCATTCTTTTTTTTTAATCTTGATTTTAAAAGCTTAATAATGTCCAAATGAAGGAGCATAGACAAAAAATACAGCCTTACAAAATCTAAATAGACATTTAAAGTGGAAGAACTCAGATTTTCTGGGTTTCTAAATTTCTATTGCTCAGTGCCAGTTTATATGAGTAACAAATTGTTTAAATTTCTGATGTTCAGTCACTTTATTACAGATGGGGAATAAACTGAGGAAAAGTCACAGAGAAATAGTCCCCTTGATCCTGGCTCCTCTTGCTGCCTCTTGCCTTTTTTTTTTAAATAAGAATAATAATAGCTCTGAAGGAAACTTAAGATAACAATTTGAACAAATCTGAAGTATTTAAAGCTAAGGTGTTTTTCTAGGGAATATCGAAAAATTAAAAGAAAAACATATTTATCTATACTTAATTTGAATTTTTCTTCAGGTTTTCAAAAGTTGGTATTTTGACTTGTGTATTGAGGGTGTCAAAATATCAAAAATCCTTGCAGATGTTTCCACCCTGAAGTATTTATACAGCAAGCTCAGAAAATACCAAATGTGTTCTTTGCTGCTCTCTACTGTTGATTTAGGACAACCTGCTTGTGTTAATTTGAGCACACAATCATTACACACCATCTTAATTCCTAAACCTACAGTAAGACTTAAGAGCCCCCTGAAGATCTTGAAACAACAGTACTATAGCTATGCTATAGTGTATATAGACTATACCTGGGCTTTTCAATCTTTTTTTTTTTTTTTTTTTTTCCATTTCTTTCTAACTGGCTTGCACACTGCAATAAATCAATTTTAAGCAGTCTGACAATGGAGTTTGCTTAGCGTATTTATCTTCAAAGAATTGTCTACAAGAAGTGAGTATACCCCAGAATCTATTTTTACAAAAAAGTATTCTCCAAATGAGATACACTTAAAATCAACCACTAAAGCCTTTTGCTTCCAGTCCTTTGGAAAATCTGAACCTGACCTTCACACCAAAGCTCATGTTTGAACTGTGACTTTTTACCTAATCTTATAAAGC
Source organism: Vidua chalybeata (assembly GCF_026979565.1). Lineage (NCBI taxonomy): Eukaryota > Metazoa > Chordata > Aves > Passeriformes > Viduidae > Vidua > Vidua chalybeata. The sequence continues at coordinate 12,022,385 of NC_071536.1, read as the reverse complement.
ACAAAACAATGTCAGAATGAAATCACTTGCCTGATATATTTGGATACTCTGGGGCATTCTGGTTTTGAAATCTTGTAGGACACTCCCATATTCCATAGGAATGCCAGGATAATGGCAAGGATCCTGAAAAGGAAGTGAATTACTACTAAAATTCACATTTTGAACATTACAATTAGAAAAGCCAACAACCAAAATCAAACACAAAATCTTTATACAGGAAATGCTTTCCAGACTCAAACTAGAAAGGCCCTAAAACAACAATGTGAAAACAACATAGAGGTTTTAGATGACACTACATAATATTTTAAAATATAGTGGATTCATCAAATATGCTTTTTAAAGTAAGCAACAAAATAGGGACAGACAGAAGAGCTTTGTTTTGATGTCTGATCAAAAGTGGCTCAGAATCACTCCTGGTACTAAACAATTACCTAGTAATGGCAATTTAGAGGGAAGAGCTCAAGGTAACGCAGAAGAAAAATGTAAAAGGGATATTTTTCTCTGTGAGAACTTATTTAAGACAAAAATAAAAAAGTAAATTGCACCTAGAATGTCTTGGCAAGTGAAACTTTAGTGTCCTCATCTCCCAGTCAACAGCACATACTAGAAGGAGGGTTGCTTTAATATCTACATTTTTTTTCCAAAGTGTTATTTCTATTTCATCTATTTGTGTTTTGAACTATAGACAGAGTAAGATCTCTTGTATATTGTCTTTGGGTCTGGGAGCTTGCTACCAGTATGTTGTTGTATTAGTATAGCTCAAACATCTTTTAAAGCCTTGTGTGCAAGATAAAGATATCTGAGCATCTAAAAGTTAAATGGGCATCTCTCCATCAGTCTCTTTTGGAGTTAAACACTTGGGTTTTTGTGCAGCTCCAAGCACCAAAGACAATGATTTAGCACACTGTACAAATCGCAAGCACTAACATATAGCAAGAACACCCTTTTTATTTACTTGCACAAGAGCAGACATGGGGAACACTTGGTTTGCTCAGACTGGAGGAGACTCAAGGGAGACCTCACTGAGGTCTTCAACATCCTCACAAGGGAAAGCGGAGGGGCAGGTATTGACCTCTTCACTCTGCTGAGCAGTGAGAGGACTGGAGGAAATGGCATTAAGCCAGGAGGGGAGAGCTTCAGTTTGCACATCAGGAAGAGATTTTTCATCCAGAGAATGTTTGAGCACTGGAGCAGGCTCCCCAGAGTAGTGGTCACAGCCCCTAGCCTGAGTTCAAAAAGCATTTGTACAATGCTATCAGGCACATGGTGGGACTCCTGTGGTCCTGATGCATCTCCTGTAACTCCGCATAGTCCATGATTTTATGAACTAATTTACCATTGTCTTCAATGACTGTGATACTTCCAGGAAAAATCTGTAGAAGAAACTGACCATCAAAGTTTTCTTATAGTCTACATTTTCATCACCAGCTGAGCCTGGAAGAGCAATTTCTTTAAGAACTAGTCTGCATGCTTCATCCAACATTTGTTCATTCCAGTGTCTATTAGGAAGAATAACAGATACAACCAGATCATTACTAACAAAAATAAATACCGATTGCAGTCATATATGTGTACTATCAACTGCAGACATAATCCTGCTCACAATGAAGCCAAAATATTGATTCTAATAATGCCTGCAATTTTTAAAATGGTGTAGATCAATATTGCTCACAGAGCTGAGCCCCCATAAGTAAATTGAAATAAGTGCTATGCCAGCATTTTTAAATAAACAAACACATAATTAAACAAACCCTATTACTGCTTTAAAGCTGCTTTAGCAGTCTTACTGATTCTCACCATATTGCAGATACTATCCTATATTTGAAAAAAAAGTAGATAAAGATATAGATGCAAAATGTAGATACTTTCAAGGGATCTAATTAGCTGTTACATTTTCTGAAAGCTCTGCCTTCTTCAAGTATCTCAACACTGTTAATTCTCCATAGTTACACAACCACAGATATCAAAATATTAAGTCTGTTGGACTAAATTTAATAATGTTAAGCATCAAAAAATAGTGAGCACTTCAACTAATCAAACAGTTGCATATCAAATAGCAAAAAAGGCCACTGGGGCTTCATTTAGTGATGTTTTTAAGCTGCTTGAATTTGCAATTTTTTCCTCCAAAACTTGGAAAGGTGCTGCAAACTGGGAGGGAAAGTCAGGGACTAATTCCAGAGATTATTGGGACCTTATAGATGAAGAGATATTGAAAAGGTGAAGACTTGACTTGTGCTTCTAACTTTATTGGGCACATCTAAAGTTCTCAAACTTTGTATCTTTTAGAGACAAGCTGAAGGACTCTAGAACACCGATGAGATGATTATCAAATGTATGGGATACAGAGTAATTTACCCAACCTTGGGTTAAGGTGCACAACTGACTGATGTATACATCATCCTCTTATCTCACAGGAAATCTCTCTTATCTCTCTGCATAATTCACACTGGAGTTGCATCACATGTGCAAACTACAAAATGTAACAATCCTGAAAAGTCATCATTAAGGCTTGATCATTCACTTGAACATACAAAGCATCAGTCAGGCAAATGAAATCTTTCTGTACTTTCATGTCCCAAGGAACATGAACCCAAGCTTTCAAAGTCCCTTTGTTCAGAGACACACGCAAGACAGAGAAATTTTACCTTCCAGTAAGTGTCCAACAGGTTTGTTTTGCACAGACTGTTGTCGCAACAGCACCTCCATAGAAAATGCTTAGATCCTTTATAACATCTGTACCTTCTTCAAAAAGGACCCTCATCCCAGCATTGGTTATCGGAAGAGCATTTTCCCGTCTTGCTGCTTGTCGAAATGCAGAGACATACTCCCCCTGAGCAAGATCACACAGAAGTGCAGACATGTAAGTATCTGAAAGTAGAACTTGTTACTGCACTATGTGAAGCAAGAGAACAGAAAATGAAGAGCACAAATTAAACTTCCTGACTATTAAAGACCATGCACTTTCATCTCTTGACCTTTCAGTAGCTTTACCGTCTTTGATTTTCTAGCAGCCCATACCCAATCTGCCATCACTTACACAGTTCAGATGACCTAGATTTTTCATGGTAGATAACTGGAAGACAGGGATTTTGTGGAGCTGTATTTATAACAAGATGTTAAGTTTAGAGGCTTCAAAGTATTGCCAAACTTCAGTATTCATATAATATAACCCATAAGTCTCTTCTAAGATCCCATATCCACTGTTGTATTGTGTTTTTAAGTTTCATGTTTTTTGTACCAGTTCTGTAATGGTTCATCCCTTTACCCCCATTTCCCCCATGGTTTTACCCTGAACTACCCCTTTCCTTGTATGTCAATCTCCCCCCAGTTTATTGGATCATTCCCCTGTCCCCTCCCTGGTGCCTTGTCCATCACTCGACTCCCCATCCCACCCATCCAGAACCTTCCACAAAGGGTGTCGAGTGACTGGATGGGGGCCAGGGGTCCCTCCTTCCCACCTCCCCTATTGAATTCCCCATGTGTCTGTCTCCCCACCTTCCACTCCCCCGAACATTCCCATTGGTGGGTGGGTGATCTCCCCCCATGTTTCCACCCCTGTTTATATTGTGCTGCACAGCCCAGTCTGGGGCTTTGGTCGGTTGGTTCCCCTGGGTTGTGGATCTCCCTGGAGATCTCCTCAATAAACCTGGACTTAACCCCCAACTGGAGACGATGCCTTACTTCCACCATCGTCACAACCGTCTCACCCGGCAAAGCCAAAAGCCTTAGCCGCCCTCCCAAGGCATGGGAGAGTGTCCCCCACCGTCCGCTGTGCCGGAGCAAGCCAGGAGTTCCCAAGTGGACACAAGGACTGGCACAGCAACAATCCACTCTTGCAAACCCAATATCAGTTAAAGACTATTATTCAGTTCAGCAACATTTATGGAACCACCACACACATCCAAATCTTATTCCATTTTAAAGAAAAATCCTCAAAAGATGACAATGCTTTAGCTATTTGATGCCAGCCATATCACAGGTGAGCAGCCTGCTTGGGTGAGCACAATGGCAACTTGTCCAAGACCCCTTTCCACAGGGGATCTAGACAATTGTTATTGTCCTCATCATTTTAGGGCAAACTTTTTTCTGAATATTACTCTTTACGTAGCATCACTGGCTACCTGCTGAGTTGTGTTTTTTGGCTGAAACTGGGAGATAGTATGGCACTGAAATGAATAAATGTAATTAATTCAGAAAGTGAGCAGTAACAGTGCTAGTTTAAACAGACAGATTATGCCCCTTCTTGCTCTTTATTTCACAGTCTCTAACTCTGCATAAAGCAAATCTAAACAAACTAATAACTTACCTTCCTAGAATAAGGAATATGGATAGAGACTAAGATCTCTTCTGGTGTAATGGTATTGTTACCAATTCCATCTGCAAAAATATCACACAGAAGAATCTGTCGCCTTTGTCCTAAAAAAAAAAAAATCCAAAAAACCTCAAATCCAGAAAATTCCATACAATTGTGCAATGAACACAATATCAACAGTATTTTAATTGGCAAGAAATACCTGCTGCCTTCCTGAATAAATAACCACTACAGAGCTTATATAAAAACTATCAGTGATATGTTCTATAAATTGAAATGGTTGTTCCATCTTCCATAACATCATAATACCAGATTCCTAAAAAAGTACCCAGAGGTCAATTCCCATTCTGTAATCCTCTCTTCCAATACTGCCATGATGATCCCATGCTCACTCCTGTCAATCTATTCCAGTTCTCTGCAGCTGCTATCATAACTACCTTTCTTTCTAAAACATACAAAATGAGGAAGTAAACTGAGTAAAGAACTGCTGCAAAAGTGAAAAATTATTAGGAGGGTGGGGCTTTTGTTGTTTAGGTTTTGGGTTCATTTCTTCTTTTCTTTGTTTGCTTTTCCTCTGAGATTCTGAACATTTTCAGGAGTCCAGAAAGAAATAAATGCTATTGCTTTTTCCCTTCTTTTTTTGATATTTTATTCTGAAAGTGACCATATTTGTTATTCTATGATACATATTATGACAGTTAAATTTTTCAAAAGGGAAGATGACAAAATTCTGCAAGGAACCTAAATCTCTTAAGATACCTTTGTACACTTAAAACCTCATTTACGCTACAGAGACAGGCTATCTCCTCCTACCTCTTGAAGCCAGATTGAGCATGCAGTTGCTGGCTGCCAGAACAGGATTCAAGTCTGAGGTTGATTTTCTACTTATGATGTTTCCACCAAATGACTTGAAAAAATAAAGCAGTTTATGTTACCTTTCTCTGTAATCATCATATTTTTACGTTTAGTGATAATATGACATGTGAACTATATGTACATTTCTACATATTGAAAGCTACAAAAAGAGGTATTGATAGAAAATTCATGGCAAAATCAAAACTAAAAATGCAAGTTCTACATGTGGTCAGGATCAATTTCACATTTGTTACAATTTTTTCAAATTGTAATTGCAAGTAATTCCCAACATACAGCAACATTTCTTATCTGTTCTCCGCCCAGAGTTCTCAATTGCTGCAAGAGAGCACAGAAAACCCTCGTCTTCTCTTCAGGGAACTCGGCAATTGCATTTGTCAAGATGTCTTTCACTAGAGAGAGGCTGCAGGCAGCTCCCAGAGTTAATCCTGTAACCAAAAGATTTTGAAAGTGTAACATGTCCGTTGCTTTACTGCAACGTTTTTTACTGCCTGGGTTTTAAAGTGTGTTCAGACTGTAGAGTAAGAGCAGCTCATGTGAGTGAAGGCAGATAAAAGGAGAGGGGCCTTTGCATTTTAAAGGAACTAGAACCTTTCATTTCAGGAGACTGAGGGTAAAATCCCTAGAAATTATGAAATAGAACTAATACCTCACCTCTTCTGCTGAAAGAGAAATCCCCTCTCTGCTTCCAGCTGCACATCCCAACTGCTTCCCTTGCACCTTGCTTGGACTGAGTAAACGTTTAGGAGACAATTTCACACAAAGGTGAGTCAGCTTCAAAATGCTTTCAATAGACTCCTCCTATTTTTAAGCATGACTTTCATCCTAATTTCATCTCGCTTTGCATACGCACATTCTAGTTATTCTTCTAAGGTGTGGGTGGGTAGCATTGGCAGCAAAAACCCAAATAGTCCTAACAATGAAGACAGTATCATTTTTCCCATTAGAAAGAAAACTCATGTGTATTTACTTGAGAAGTTTTTTTGTAAGATTATATTTCTAATTTTTTTGTAAATAGTACACAGTTCCCTTCTATTAAAAACAATTATTTACATAATAAATGAATGTTTTCAATGAATACTGGGATTCAATTAAATGTATAAGTGAAAATATAAATAAATTTAATTTTAATTAAGCAAAGTAATATTAAATTCTGTGTATTTAAAAGAAAAATTTCATCAAAACTTATTTTGCATTTAAATCTGATTAAAGAGAGGAAATGCTATTTCTGGCTGGCAAACAAAATGGCATATCTCTTGTTTTAGAAGTAGTAAGTCTCACCCTTCAAAAACCTAGGTTTTATTTATACACTCTAAAGAAGGAGTAAGCATTCTCCCAGCTTCTTTTCAATTCCTGGCTACTCTTCAGCTAAGAACAAACTAGTCTTTGAATAGAACTGGATGACTGATCAGAAATAAAATAGATATTCTAAATGAAATGACAGAACTGTCAAACACAGTTTACCACTTTAAAAAAAAAAAGTGGCTTCAGGCAAATAGCAATTTCATCAGACATGACTTTCCTTAAAACTTTGGCTGTAAGCTAGTACAAGGCAGCTTTTATTCAATTAGACTATTATAGTAAGTTGAGACCTGTTCTAGTTGTAGTTCTAATCCACCAGAAATTATTTAAAACCCAAAACCTAGTCTAACTAAAAAAACCCTCCATGCTTATTATAAACATGTAAGTTGAGGTACAAAATTTCTAACCTATTATAATTAATGCTGTTATGATTGAGAAAAAGATTAGTTAATACATATCAGCGATGCCAGTTTAATCACAGCCTTTTTCCTAAAGTAACCAAGCATGCCACATGCTAACTCTCCCTGTGGTGCTGTATGGGTCTCTCTCTGCTATTCAGCAGAGCCTGGTACAGCAGTCACAAAGCACATCCTGCATGACTGAGCACCAGAACCAGTATTACCAGAATAATCACCCTCGCACTAAGGCCCAAGATAATATTGCTGGTCAGCTCTGCACTGCCTCATGAAGACAAAGACATCCTGCACTGTGTTGTTGGCAACAGCCCCCTTGACCTGGGAAAAAGCCAAGCATGCTTAGGAATGAGTTGCTCAGCACTCTGGAATAGTGCAGCATTCCTTACTTCAAAGAAATTTTCTATTTCAGAAAAAAGTGTACTGACCATCATTTGTGTATTTCAGCACATTCAGATCTGGGATCCTTGCAGGAGCAATAAGAACTGGATGGAACATACCTCTGAATTTCATGTCAGGTCCTACAAGATAGGAACAAACTTAGACAAAAGGCTTTTCCATAATAACAACTCTCACATACTGGAATGTAAGCTTAAGGATGAAGATGCAAAAAGAATGACAAACATAACCCCACTCCCCTCATGCACACTGGAACTAAGGCAACAGGAGCAGCCCTGATTACACACATACCCACACCGGTGTTCCCAACCACAAGAGGTGCTTTAGGGTAGGCGGCTTTCAGATCCAGCAGTTCATCCAAGCTTACGGGAGAAATCCATGTTACTCGCTCCCCACGAAAAAACAGAGTTCGTTTTGGTTGATTTTCTGCCATTCTCTGATGGAGAAACATGGCAGATTTAAATATTTAGACATATAGACAAAAGTGAGGTTTAACAGACACTAGACAAAGTCAAAAATGTTCTTAAACAACAGCAATTCTACATAATCCCTTAAAATTGGACAAAAAGGGGACAGAAAGGTTATACTGGCTAATGTTTGAACAGTGGTGAAAGTTGAGACTGTGTGGGTGAAATGTCTTCAAGTAATTCCAATGGGCTAATAAACAAGAATGATAATAAACAGTCCCCTAGCAAAAGATGTAGGGATAGATATTACAATTGCTAAAATTGTTAGAAAAGCAATAAAAAATACTCAGGGAGGTATTTGCCCACTTAGCTTGCTTGGAGAGCACCAATGGCACTGACAGCAGCATCCTCTTGTAGATTATGCATGCACTAAAGTGCTGTTCTAGCACTGTTCACTGATCACTTGGAAATAGCTTGTGAACCAGTGCTGGTACAAACACACAGTCAAGAACTCCTGTCCTACAGTTATCAACCCTTCTCCAGAAGCAGTGAGCTAACTATAGAGAATGTGGCTTTGAATCTCTAGACTGATAATAAAGTAAAACAAACAGCTTTCAGTTTTTCTAGGGCAAATCCTGCTGTCAATAATTAAGGATGACTAACACTTTCCATTCCAGCTGTTTATATCTTTGGGCATGCCTTAATCACTGGGGCTAAACGCCCTCTGATCTGGGTGGCCATCTGAGAATAGACTAACAAAATTATTAAGCCACAAAATTGTTTTCTGATGTTAAAAATTGTTTGCCATTCAGTTTGCTGCAAAGTATTTGTATCTTCAGCTACTGGACTGAAAACCCAGTTTAGGTTGCTTCTTTATCTTCTCACCTAACACCTAACTTTGCAGCTTCATTTTCCCAATATGACTTTTTTTGATATGTGAATATTCATTAAGCTTACTGGGCAAAAAAACAAAAAGGAGTATAACATTAAAACGTTTTGACATTGCTTCTGATGAATTACAGCTAAGCAAGACTTAAGAATTAATTCCGAACAGAGCATCTGAATAGTCTATAAGCAGCAAAAGGTACCATTAGTTCTGGAGGGAATATAAGCTCCTGGGTGGGATCCAAGGGCTGGAATTCATCTGTTGAAAACAGGCTGGTGGGCACCTTAAAAAGAAGGCAAGCAAAGACCAAGAATTTTCTCTCATCGTTACTTTCATAATAATAAAAGCAAAGCCAAACCAATAGACTGCCACTGAAGTCAGTAAAAAAATTAGTCATTTCATTATCATTTGGATTTATTTTTAAATCACCATGTATCATTTGGAAGTGCTGAGATGAAAGAAGTGTTCATAATATTTTCTTAAATTTTACTGCTAACACTAATGACAGTGCAGAAGGAAGCAACTGAAGGACTAAGTACAGGCTTCCTGTAGTTCTACTATAACAAAGTAGTTTCATGCTAACATAAAGTACTCAAAACCCAAAGAAGTAGATCAGATATTACTGAAAGAAAATTAAGAACAAGGTGAAGTATTTGTCTGGATAAGAGATTTCACATAAAATCACAATCATAGCTCTAATTTTTAAGAGTGTATAAATTCTTCAGAGTCAAGTCAGCAGTTCCCCTAAGAGACCAGTACTTAGTGCATCATAGATCATTGATTTAAGCAAATTTCACATATGCCCTAATGTCTTCCACAATATGATTCTCACTGCATTGGTAGAGCTCACACTATTAATATTACTGAACCTGAATAACTGTTCAAATCTCAGCTCTGGAGATCCAAACTACCTTATACAAACTATCTAACACATCAGAGCCTCCTCACAGAAATATACACATTGAATCCTCAATTTTTCAAAATATTTCCAAATTTCTTGTGAGGAAAAATAAAATATCTTATTTATCAAATACTGTATGCAATATTCTTTCGCTAAGTTTTATATTGAATAGGGTCAGTAATATATTTAAAACTTTACCTTCTCTTCATTCTCAAACAAATCATCTTCCTGATCCAAGCAACATTTTCCATTTGTTTTCCTTTGACAACAAACGGATTCCTAAAATAGGAAATTCATGTTAGTGAAATGCTGCCCAGAATGGCAACGAGTTAAAGCTCATAAGAGTGACTCTGTATTTCAATAAAGTTCTAGATGAAGTTTAATAACAAGTTGAATTAGAAGGATTAAGTGTTAAAGGAATGATATTTAAAAAATAATTTTAAGTCATCAAATGTTGACATCCTTAATACAAAATAATTCCCACTGTGTAGAATTCCTTTGACATTGTGAGAGCAGATGTAGATGGTCTGTATTGTTTCCTTTACTAATGTTCACTCCCATTTCTCCTCGGGAGGTTTCTGACACATTGCATTACATTTTAAATTCTAAAAATATGGACTGAAATTCTGCTTTTATTCGTGCCAGTACTAACACACACTAAACACACAGAGTTACTTCAAATTAGTTTTCATAATCCAGGCTAGACACCATGTTCACTTGTGTTTATCAATTTTTCTAATGAGTTAGGCCATTTACTCAGAATGACATTTTGAAACAGAGGGAAGGGATGATCTCAGTGAAAATCTTGATGGCTTGTATATGCATATACACTGATGGCCCCAATCTAGCACTCCCATCACCACTACTTCTTACCTTACAGAAGGTTTTACAGGCATCTAGGATTGGCCTGTATCCAGTACAGCGGCACAAGTTCCCTGAAGGAAGGAAATCAGTCAGAAAAAGCTTTGCTCTAAAGACCTGGATTTAGAATGTTGTGTCTTTATGAGAGTCTTGTGTTTTTCAAGCTCAAGAACTGTTAGCTCTCAAAAGGACAAAATAGAACAGTGTCACAAGACTTAGGACCCTCCAGCTCCTGACAAAAAATGCTGTTGTTTCAAAGGGAGTATGAAATAGTTGAGATCTGCACTAGAGTGAATGCTGGCTACAGCTCAGTATGCAGGTAAATAAGAGATTGTACAGTATTTTTCACCCACTCAAAATGTTCTTTTTCTCCCTTTTTCTAGAGGTGAAGGAAGCCAACATTACACCTCTAAGCTCACCACACAGCAACAGGAAATGTCTTTGGCTCCACAGTGACTCTAGAGCACAACAGATGACAGAAGGCTATTTTACCTACAATAAATGCTCACACTTTCCCTTACTGAAGATAGTCTGCATCTCTCTGCCTTATCTGTTTTAATCCTACTGCAAAGGGCCTGTCCTGCAAGGCTTATTACATTATCAACAACAGATATGAGACCTTGGAGATGCTCAGATGCAGCTGCTTCTCCAGTATGACATCATTTTTGCACATCTGATTTTAAGCAATTCAAGATACACATATGGGGATGTTTTGGACGCCTGAAACAATCCACAACTCCATGTTTCATTTTCCAGAATAAAAGAATGACAGGGAATACAAGGTCTGCAGCCAATAACAACTCTTCCAGGAAGCTCAATTTGTAAGAGTACATCCTCCATGCATGCAGACATGTATACTCACATGGACAGGCACTCACATAGACAAAGCACCTGAAGAAATGCTTCAGGAACACACCTGCAAACTAAAAAGTGGCAATATTTACCAGCCAGAGCTGCAAGCATCTGCTCTGAAGTTGGTTCTGGGTGGTTTCTTAGCAAAGTGTATATGGACATCACCATTCCAGGTGTGCAGAAACCGCACTGGGAGCCATGGCACTTGGCAAGTCTTTCCTGAAATGAAATACCACAAACAACACTCATCTCCATTCTAATGAATGCTCTCTTAAATGGGAGATGCCATACAAAATGTTGCCTTCGTAATAAACCAGACTTTTTAAGTAAAACACTTTAAGCAATATCAAATGGGAATAATTATTTTCGGTGTGATGTTCAGGCACATCTTACAAAAGAAGCTAATTAACCTTCAGCAGACTTCTGTCTTTTTTGCACTTACACTAAAACATGAGCCAAAGGAACATTGTCCAAGACATGTCATTAGCCCAAGGAGAACAAAGCCTGACCCACTCCAACAATCATTACATACCAACTACTTGATCAGATTGTCAATATTAAAGTAAGATCCATCATGAGCCATGTCATCAGCCTTGATCAATGAACCACCAGAAAACAATGCTGTCCCCTGTTGTCATTTAGCAGGGAAAACAACCATCTTATGAAATTCCTATGCTCTAAAAGCACTGTCACTAAAGCCATTCCATCCAAAAAAGAAACCAGTAATCTTCCTATACAGTGATGCTGCACTCTCACCTGAACTGGATGAATCCTGGTTTTTGTACTTCCAACACCTTCCACTGTAGTCACTGCTGTACCGTACAAGGAGCAAATAGGAAGCAAACATGCATTGGCTGAATAGTGTCTTTGGAACATAAAGGAGAAAAAAGAACATGGATATTATTTTAATAAACAAGTCTGAGCATATTTTTCAGTCAATCAAGACATAGTTCACACTTTCAAAGCAGTCACTAGTAACATTTGGAATGAGAAGGGATCACTTTCTAGCTATGTCTCTTGTCCCCCATATAAAAGCATATCTATGAGGACAATTCAATGGAATTTACATCTTCCTTAATATCTCAGTCTTTTCTAATTATCCTCTTGTCTCTCTTGCCCACAAGGAACCTGTCAACTGTATTTTGGAAGAGGAAGATTGGGAAGGGAAGATTGGTGCAGCCATTGGAAGGAAGTAAAAAATTACTGCTGCAAATTTATAATCAAAATTCTGATCCAAAGGAAATTCTGATGCAAAGTAAATATCATACAAAATAGGAACAATGTTGCAGTATAAGCCACAGCATATGTCACAGGTGAGAAGGTCATGATACACAAAGTATCATTATACAATTTCAAAAAGCTTCAACCCATATAGAGTAACACCCCACCTCTTTGGAAGGTTCAGGTATCTGCCCAGAGAACAACAGCATATCACTTCAGAAGGCTGCAAGTGTCTGCCCCTCTTGGTCCTTAGCCCAACCTTTTCTACCCCTCATGTTCATGCATTGCACCTGTGCCCTCTGTTCCCTGTGGTGATTGGTCAGTGCACCTGGGCACTCTGGCTCATTGCTTTCAATGCTGTTCCCCTGCTTTTCACAGCTGTACCCACTGGGGCTGAGGCTCGGCCGCAGCCCCACTCCCAATTACCACAAACTGTGTACCTACAGAACAACACACCAAAATGAAAATTCTTCAAAGCATTTCATAATTTCAATAAAATTATTTGGTTTTTTAATACAGTTGAATTTTTTTTCAGGAGTCTGCTTTAATTTTTTCTCTTTCATTAACTTTAAACATTTTCATTTGTGTTGCATTCCAATGTAACGTAACTGTACAAAAGGACAACTGGAATGTTATTTTCCCCACCAATAAACATTTCAGTGCACAGTGACATGTAACCATTTAACAATTTGATTGGAGTTTTCTCAACTTAAAAGCAATTTATTCCAGTTTTTAGCTTAATTAAAGTTTGAGTTTCAAAATCTTTCTTTCTGTGGGTGGGGTGTAATGGATGGAGTTCAGTATTAAAGGGCTGGTAAGACTCACACTTCCGCCTACCCTACCTTCCCACCTTGTATGACAGTATGCTGGTTTTGGATAGGATAGAGTTAACTTTCTTCACAGTAGCCAGCGTGAAGCTGTGTTTTGGATTTGTGCTGGAAACAGTGCTGATAACACATGGATGTTTATTTACTGCAGAGTAGGGCTTACACAGAGTCAAGGTCTTTTCTGCCTCTCACCCCACCCCACCAATGAGGAGACTTTGGGACACAAGAAACTGGGAGGGGACACAGCTGGGACAGCTAACCCAAAATGACCAAAGTCATATTCCATGTCATATGGCAGCATGTGCAACATATAGAGCCGAGGGAAAAAGAAGAAAGGGTGGAAGTTTTGGAGTGATTGTGCTTGTCTTCCCAAGTAACCATCACAGATGATGGTGCCCCGGCGGTGGCTGGACATCTGCCTGATGATGGGAAGTAGTGAGTAAATTGCCTACTTTGCTTTGTTTGCACAAGCAGCTTTTGCTTTATCTATTAAATCTTCTCTTCTCAATCCTCGAGTTTTCTCTTTTACCATTCTGATTCTCTGCCCCATCCACTGGGGGGAGCGAGTGAGCAGCTACATGGTCCTCAGTTACCAGCTGGACTTAAACCACCATGATGACCTGCAGGTAGGAGCCACATTCCAGTGGTCAAGCCAAAGGGTCTTAAATTAATGCCTCCTACAACCTCTTGCAGGGGCTATCAGTATTTATAAGCATTTGAGTATGATAGTTCAGCAAATTTACAATACAGCTGAATCAACAGCAATTTTTACAGCATTCTCCTTTTGGATTAAAGTGACCCTTCCTCTAGATACTTTTATTATTAAGTACAAGTTCTAAAATTCTGTTTTTAAGGTTTCATATCTGGAAATGGTATCAACAATCATAAAATTTTCTTCAGGTTTCAAAATATTCTGTTGAGGATACCGTATCTTCTTTGAAGCTGGCTCATAAGTTGATATCATCACTGTGCAAGCACCACAGCCACCTCCTCCACAGCCATACTTAGTTCCTGTAAGACAAACTGAAAATGCTCTCATTAGGGAAAATAATTATCTGATTCCATTCTGGGCTTTATTCCACTCAAAGGCTTGAGACCATCTTTTTTCCTAAACCCCTAAGGAATACAGAATTTGTTTGGTATCAGCATATGTACTGGACTCCTTTCTATATTGGAATAAAATTTCCAGTGAAAGCAAGATGGACGCTAAGGAATTACATGATCAAAATCCTCTTCCCAAGAAAACAGAAAACTTGATTATAATTTATTTTGGAAGAGGAGTAAGTTGGGACAGAAAAGGGAAGTGAAAAATACTTCTTCAAGTGAAAACTCAAAAGGAAGAAATATGGTCAAACCAGCTGTATATCTAAAATTCCAGTGGAACGCTAAAACCAATTTCCCAGTTTCTCCCAGAAGGCCCACTTATAGTCAGGATATTTGCCTTGTATCTCATCTGAAGGATCACACTTGTGAGAGAAGTGCTCATTTCTGTGAATCTGGAACAGTGGCCAGTCTAAAACTGTGACTCAACAAACAACTATTTTAATGCTCCAAAGACACCAAAATGAAGATGCCTTTTTGCCCCTCAAAATTCCATGAGCCACAGGTTCTCATCACAAGATCTCCCCTTTACCAGGAGAGAGACTATTACAAAGCTTGGGGACTTCTATTCTGTCAAGCTACTGACCACTAGGTTTTTAGACTTCTTTATGAGGTGGGAGGGGAGGAACACAGATAGACACATATTCATTGTGCCTAATGGCATAATTTGTGTGTTTAAAAAGCCAGGCTAAAAATACAGCAGCTCAGCTGAAGAATATTTGGATTAAGAAAGAGACATCATTTAGTGTGGTTGATTTATCTTAAAGGAATCACAACTTCCTTAATCTGGTAATTAAACCTTGAATTAAAATTTATTAGAATTTTACTTGAATAAGGCTTTCACGAGTGACTTTAGGGAGCAGACAAGAAAAGGATACGCCTCTTTCGCAGATAAGCCAAGAGCATTTGTTCAGGATCAGCATTTTTCTCTATTATCTACAGCAAGAAAGTAAAAACAAGGTTTTATTAAGAAACCAAGGGTTTTCAAAATTCAGGGCACAGACTACATTCACACAAAGCCAGAAGAGAATCCTCCACTGCTTCCCTCTCATAGAACTGCACTAATTGCCAAACACTGCAGGAGAGTTTGGGCTCCTTCTGGAAATTCCTTTTCAGACAGATACATTTCCAGAAAAGAAGTGTTAGGGCACCTTGCAAGTACTAAAAATAACTGCTGCTCAGTGAAATGTTATACTGAGGGAACTGACCTTCGGCCACACTAGAAATAAAAATGCAGAACTTTAAAGACAGCATAAACAACTAACTAATGATTTGCAGATTTTAAAGTCTCCCTGGCACTCTGACGTACTGGAAATAAACATTAGAGGAAGCCTGTAAAGATATTGGCAGTAGCAATTTCTTTTCTAGCTTTATTTATATTAACCTTTACTTGCTATAAGAAACTGACAACAGAGAGCAACAGAAATACCCATATTCTTGACTGAGTACAGTATTTCTTATTTGGTCACTTAGAATCAGCTAGTTTCTTACAGTTTCTTTGGATCAAGAACCAGTCCTTTATACTCAATAGTCTAAATTTGGGCACTGGAGTCTTGCTTTCAGTTGTGCCTCTGAGAACCTGACACCGTCAAAGATGAGAAGCCAGACACACAAATGAAAAAAGTGGTTTGCTTACCAGCCAAGTTTAATACCCAGCTGAAAGTGTGTTTCACTTTGACACGGTTTTTCTCCCAAACACAGGAGAGCTAGCCAAAATGGGTTGCAACCATCCAGCCTTCTTCTGGAGGTTTGTGTCAGGATTCGGTTACACTCGTATGAATAAAACTAAGGAAGCTAAATCTGTGTCCTTCGGGGTTCCTTCAGGCACAGCAGCCCCTCTCTCTCCCGGCTATACTTACCTTCCTCCCATTCACATAGAAAACGAGCTCCTCAGCCGCCGCGGCCCCTTGCAGTGCCATCGTTCGCAGCCCGGAACCAGGAGCAGCAGGGAACGCCGCGCAGCTGGACGCTCCTCGTTATGCGGGGCGGGGCCGCGGCGAGCGGGGCTGGCGCGGAGAACGAGGCCGACCCGGGGGTAGCACCGTCATTGTTTTCAACGTCCTCAGCTGACTCAAATATTTATTTACTTCAGCCTTCTAAGGTGTTATTTAAGTGTTGGAAAGCTAAGCCATACCTCACACTTTCTCAAAGGATACAAGTGTTCCTGCAGAGCAAAAGGGCAACATTAACACTGTGCACTGTTATCAGGTTCTTATAATAAAATCACCAAGAGTAATTTAAAATTGAGACAAAAGCCAGCAATGTAGTGATCGTGAGACCAATGGGATTTCTGTTTATATTTGCATCCACAAAATAATCAGCAGTAAGGTCCAGGTATCATAACCATTTGTAAGGGCTACTTGTGCAGGCAAGGGTTCCTCTTCTTGTATAATCAAAATATATGGAATTAATTTCCTACAAAATTTCAATTATATTGAGTAAACATGAGAAAAAGCGACTTTAATGCCATAAAAAGAAGTTCAAATTACCTTATCCTCAGCAAAATTATCCTAATTCCTGGTGATGGCTACACATTGATTTTTATGTCAAAAATCATGAGGTGCTTTTACATCATTTTTCTGGAAAGAGCTTCTAATTTATCAAATGACCTGATAAAACAAGCACATATAGTGAAGGTTCAAAGACAATGCAACATTCTCTATGCTGCTTTTATGTGATCATTTTGTGTAACACTTAAAAGAAATGCAACCTAGGAAATAACAAAGTAAGTTTTCTCTGTGTTCTATTATTGAACATCAATTTGAGCAACAAGAGTGAGGATGGAGAAAACAAGCAAAGAAGGGAAGTAGCAATAATATGATTTTACAGTTACTTAAAATTATGTCTGTGATCTTCAGGCCACTTTCTTTATCCTTTTTTACTTTGAAGGATATCTATACTAAAGGAATGGAAGAAATTAAGGCATAAAGACCTAGGCCTTTTACTTTTATTGAAAATTTCATGCTTGTATTTGGGACACACTAGCAGTCTAGCTGGTAACACCTGAGGCTGTGTGGAACAACAGGACCTTCACTGAAAAAATAATTAAGCCCATCCCCAAAGAGATTATTCATTTTCTGGGAAGATAAAGCATGCACCTCTGTTTCTAGCTTTCAAACCGTAGGCAGTAGAAAGAAACAACCATTTAAAAAAACCATTGTGTGTTGCTGCTGCAGTGCCAGCACTGGGAACACAAGTTTTAACAGGTATTTCTTGAGGGTTTCTAATGACACAGCTGCTGATGTTGATAAATAGTGGAAGCTAGCAAGAACATTTCAATTAAAAATAAAATAAATTAATTACAAACTTGGCAATAAAAAACAAGGGAAAATGTTTAATAATTTTGATGTGTACTTCTTTCTAAAAAATAACATTGAAAAATGATAGAATCTATCTTCCCAACCATTTCTGCATTACTTCATAATAGTCTTGGCTAATGGGGTGACGTACACAGCATGTATCAGAAAGAAAAAAGTCTGTCTGCTGAAACTTCCCAGATAGTGTTAACAGCTGTTTTGCAGTGCAGATGACATTGCCTGGATGATGAGGTAAGTTTCTTATTGGAAGAATTTTCATACTAAATTTTCATACTCTTTGTACTGCAAGGTTCTATATGAAAACACCTTGCTCTGCTTACTGCTGTATATTTACAATCTCTACATTATCTTTGCAACTGGTAAGCACAGCTAGACAACTCTCTGTTTAGGGAATAAATGTCCCCTTCATAAACTATCTCACTAGCGATACATTTAACTCTAAATTCATACATGGAAAGTCCTACAGGACCTTGAGGAAGCTGCCTTAGGGCTACAGACAATAACAAAATAACCACAGCAGAAAATAGCTGTGGTATTATTAGTTTGTAAATAATACATTTACACCTCTTGGTGTTTATGGTTATAGTTCCAGACTTACATGTAGAATGGACACACCTGAAAATTATATCCAGGAGTGTGTTTTGATATGTATGAGTCCCTTTTCTGTCAAAATATACAGCTGAAATTTTGGCAACTCACAGGAGAAGGATGTAGGTTCCTCCTATTGAACTTGAGATTGCTCTCACCACATTCCTCCAGCCTGACCAGATCCGTCTGAACGGTGACAGAACCATGGGGTATTTCAGCCACTCCTTCCAGTTTCCAATCAACTGCAGACCTGTGTAGGGTGCACTGGCTCATACAGGTTGTTAGTGAACGTGTTAATCACTGCTGGCAGCAGTGTGAAACCCTAAGGAGCTCTCATGTTCTGCCTCCAGCTGGACCATTTGGCACTAATCACAACCTTCCAGCTTTTCAACTCACCTCACCTTAACAAATCCATACTTTGTCAGTTTGTCTGTAGAATGTTATCAGAGAAAATGGTAACATCTACTGCATATGCATGAAGAACCACCATCTACAACCAAAATAAGTTAACTTATCTCTATCTCATGAAAAATGCCTCTCTGTTGCAAAATTAACCTGAACCTTATCCATTGTAATGTGTAAAAGTTGTGTGGGTAGTAAGCCTCTGGTAGCATCTACAAATCAGATACTGCCAGAAAACTGTCAGCTGAAAGCACATTATGGAATGCAGAGGGGAAGCAGTACAAAACCCTGAAAGCTGAATGGTATGACATTATTGTATTACTTGTCACACTGGCACTCTCAATCGGAAACTCAAGGTGTTGCTTTGTCTAGATCCTATTTGCTGCTGAATTCCTCCTGCTGTGCTTTTTTCTTCCTTGCTGCCTCTGGCACATACTGTGGGCACTTGACTTTCCTCCATTATTTCTCAATGAGATTTCCTTATTCAAATCTCAGTGTGATTCTGTCAAATCCAAAAGTCAACTATCAAAAAACTACTATCTCCATCTATTTCACTAAATTCATAACAATTTGGCATGCATGTATCCATTCCAACCAGCACTGAGAAAAGGTTCCACGCAAAATAAACATGAAAAACTCACAGTACAATTCCCAAAGCTGGTTTATTTTTATTTCTCATTAAAACATATCTTTTCTAACAATTTAAGAAGTGCTGAAAACCATTTGAACAGATTATAAATTACTGACCAGAAATGCAAAACAGGAGTGAACCTAACATGTATATGTCTTCCTCAGTATTCTGTGCCCCTTTTATAGAGGTTCTTCTCCAGAAAATTTTACTATGAAAGACCTTTACTAATCAAAGAACAACAAACACTCTATATTACTAAGCATTTACATATATACATAAACAATTGTACTTCAATTTTAGAAGTATTGTCCATAAAGGCAATTCTCTCTTCCTCAATAAAATTTTGCTTTGCTTTTAAAATTTCCTTTATTTTTTACTTTGTAGACTGGAGAATTCAGGAATTGTGTATCTGTAAATCGATCCCCTCTCCTTAATTTGCTGTAAAGAAAAGAAGCAAAAGACATCAGTATGAATATCATCAAGCACATATGCAACTACAGTAATGTAATCAAAATAGTTCAAATGGTAAATGGCATTAATGAAAGCTTGATACGCTAAAGAAATTAAATTTGTGGAAAATAAGTATGTCTGAAAAAGCAAGACACTACTGCTTTCCGAAATAATGCTAGAAATATGTGACCTCTATCATATGAGGATGTGATATTTCTATAAAACAAAATTCAAAACTTATTTAAACCAAACACTTAACAGCACCCATTCAAGACAGTGTAAATCTACCTAAAATATAAATAGGAGACAATAGTCTAAAATGTCAATTGACATCAACATTTTTTTCTGTTATTAGTTACCATTTCTCAGAAATACAGAACTTATAATTTTGGGGTAAAAGAGTGGCAATGTGTCAACATATAATACTAGAGAATTTTAACATATAAGTCAATTATTAAAATAAAAGTGTGACTCTAATATCTTTCCATTTTTTAATAAGTTATCTGGCATAAATATTTCTGAATTGCCAGTGGTAAAGTGAAGACTTCCTACATTACTTTTAGCTCCTACTTTTGCTCAGTTTCACTGCTTCAGTTGTTAGCTTACTCACAGAAGTAAAAAATATTTTGAGGCTGTATGAGAACAGTGCTCTAATTTTTTTTCAGTTTGTGCATTTATCTTCTCCTTCCACAGCATGGCCAGAAAAAAAGGCTTTTTATACCTCTATCATAAAATAAGTTGCTATAATCCTTTCATTCTCCTGTTCCACTGAAGCCTTTACCTCATGAATATACATCCTACTAACACACATTCAACACAGTGGAACGGTTCCTTAAATTAATATTACACTTAAAAAAAATCCAAACCAAACAGAAAAATCTCGACAACTTTCTGGCAAAAATCCCACAGAATATTTTCAGAAGTAGTGAACCTAAAGGTCTATTTATATTTACATCATTAATGTAAGGGCAAATATATTAGTTTTCTTAATGGTGTTTGGGTTTCAAATCCCCTTTTAAATTTTAGAAGTTATTTCACAATTTATGTCTTGTAATTTAATAACCTATAAAATCTTGTGCCACTAAATTTGCTAAGAATAGTAAGAGGTAAATTAATTATAAAATAGTATATCCAATGTAACTAACTATCAAATTAATATGTCTTAAATGATTTTTTATATTACATACAGTTAGTTGAATTAAAACTACTGAATTATATAATATTAGTACATAAATTTCCTTTCCATTTGACAAGACTACAAGGACATTATTATGGTATAATTTTCCTTTAAGTATAACATTCATAATTATTCATCTCTAAAGGGGTTTATATAATCATAAACATCAAAATTCATTATTATTTTCTATTAGTCCAAACTATATTTTAGAATTAGAATACTATTCTTGTCTTACTTTGGCACTTGGAAATTCTGCCCCACTAATTGGAGAAGCTTTATATCAACAGTGAAGTATCTTTGCAAAAGAGATTTGTGACAGCTCCACTGTTTATTTGGGGGTTTAATAACCAGTCTTTACTGGGGATTACGTATGCAAAAGACAAGAACAGAAGCCCCAATTTATGTGTACCTACCTGTGAAGATTGGGTTCCTTGTAGCAAATAGTGGGTCTGCCTCGTCTAAGTGGTGCTGCTGAGTCTTCTAAAGTTTGGGGGGATTTAGGTACAGAAGTGTGAAATTGTATACTAGTATTTGTCAGTTCTTGGAAAGCTTTTCTCCCTGTAAATACAGCAGTTTATGTGCTTAATTTTAAATATTTCATGAATCATTATGTTAACTTCAATTAATAATTATTTTTGATATGTGTTTCTTAATTCAGGTATATTGATTACTGCTCCTACACTAAAGATACTCAGCACAAATCCACTGTATTAACTCCATTACATTGCATTATAATAATTGCATTTATTATAGAAGAATTTAAGCCTATC
Source organism: Vidua chalybeata (assembly GCF_026979565.1). NCBI lineage: Eukaryota > Metazoa > Chordata > Aves > Passeriformes > Viduidae > Vidua > Vidua chalybeata. Next base: position 12,000,695 of record NC_071536.1, on the reverse strand, counting down.
TTCCAGACTACATTAAAGTTTTCTTATGCTCTTAATGTATCTTATTTAAAAAAGAGATTGTCACATCAAAATTGGCACATGGGCAGATAATAGAAAAACCTATTCAACATACTTTTTAGATACCGGAATTCCTGTTGAGTTGCAGTGTTTCTAAAGAAACAATAATGAAATCTTTAAGTCCAGATATATTTTCCATTTAAGAAGGGAACAGTGTAGTCCTATCTTGTTTCTCTTGGATAAAAGCTCAAGCTATTTTATCTTTCAATCCCCAATTTTTTGAATGTAATGGAATTCTTCAAAAAAGGAATACATGCTTTAACTAAATTGCTTCTCAAGAATGTAGACTACTTATATCTGCCCTACTAAGTATCATCTTGGGATATACTGAAAAGTAATAAGGCTATTAGTCACCACAATTAAAAAAAAATATTATAACTGATACATGATATAGAAGATTTTGGTGATTTTCTTACCCTTTTCCACTCCTGTTTTATCTGCTTTTAACAAGCAATGAGAGGATAGAATTAAGAGAAGACATGTTACCACTATTTCAGGCACTATCACACTTACCATGACAAGGTGTCAGAGTATTTTTGTTACTCTGTTTAGAAATACAATCCATATTTTGTTCTGTTTTTTCAGCATCCGGTGCTTCATTGTGATAATTTTGCCTGTGGATTTCAGAGCTTTTCAATATGGAGAAGTTGATGGAAGCATTGTGGTTATCAAGAGCTGGGAGCTCCACATCAGGAAGACCATCCTGGGAAGAGCTCTCTGCCTTAAATGGCATATTCTCACAGCATTCAACTTCAGTCATAGGCTTCAACTTACTCACAAAGGAATTCATTTCATGAGGGACTTCCTGGTCATCCAAAATATTCTGACCCCCCTGAGCAATATGCCTAAAATAACTTTTTTCTCGTCTGGTGTCAGTAATATCAGAACTAAACCTCCATTTGTGCTTTACATGCTTATCAGGAAAATTACTTATGTGGCATGTTTTATTTGCCACTTCTGAGGAATCTGCCTTCATTAACCTGTTAGCATCATCATCAACCTGTTCTTTAGCTTGTGGTGTATTCAGAGCTGCACCATTCTGAGTAACTAAAGCTACTTGCATTTGCTGAGTTACAGTTATTTTCTTTCCAGCCTCTGCAAGCAATGAAGCCTTATTTTTTAATCCTTCATTTTTACAAATTGAGAACCGTGTAAGATTTTCCTTTGGTATTACATATGCTTTCCGGCTGGCCTTTGCCAATGTACGCTTCAATCTGCCTGGCGAAAAATGGCTGCTCTTTTGGTCTGCTTTCTGACTGACTTTAGGAGGGCTGTCAGTTTCTCTACCTTGTCTGTAACTACTTTTTTTGTTGTTTTTTCTCTGTGTAATACTCTTCTGGTCTTGTTTTCTCTTGCTGCTGTCACATTGGTCTATCTCTGTTTGAGATTTTTTTGAAATATATTCTCCATACTGGCCATTTTCCTCTCTACAGGATTTTTCTGTGTTTGCTTTGGAAAGATTTTGAGAAGCTTTCCTCTGTATTGTTGGTTTGTTATCTTTCTCATTTGTATTCAGAAGGCCTTCCTCTAAAGGCAAGACATCAGAAATGTTATCTTGGAATGCTAGATTTTCAGCACAATAAACTTCTGGTGGGATCCTGTTAACAGATGAGCATGAGTCTGTTTTTTGTATTCTGCTTTCCACTTCTCCAAACATTTCTGAGAAAGTTCCTTTATTTGTCTCTTGTTTTCTTGGATTCATTACATTAACCTGGTATGTCCTGCTGGCATCCTTAGCTTTACTTGTTCTATTCTGTTGCTCTACAGAATTTCCTGCAGGTAGCTGTTCTGTCTGACTTTGGAATAGCTGAGTTTGTGAATCAGTAGTTTCTGAAGTTTCATTACTGTCAGCCCTAGAGTGCCTGTCTTCTGCATGCAAATTTGAATGGACTTCAGTCTTGCTTTCAATTTTTTCTTTATCCTTCTTAGAATATTTTACTTTTCTGAAATTTGGTAATATTTTGTCAGAATTGGCATTATTAATTTTATTTTGGTGCAATTTATAATTGCTTTTTGCTGTAACTGTGAGTAGTTCACCTGCATCACTGGCAGTCAACTCCATATCAGCATCATAGACAGTTTCTTCAGGCTTCATCACGTCAGTAAAAGGCAGCTTGTTAAAACCTGTCTTACTTTCACTGTTAAATTTAAGAGGTGAAGGAATTAGGTGAGACAAATCACTTGAACCTTCCTGCAAATTTGTATCATTAGTGTTGCTGCTACTGTTGATATCATGATGAGGCAGATTCAATGACCTACATTTTTTATCAAAATACTTTATATTAGGTTGAGTTTTTGACTTACAAAGTACTGCATTTTTCTTTCTTTCAGTCACATTTTCATAGGATGGCAATAAACTACCATGATATTTTTCTGTAGGCTCCTCAGACTGTTCTAAGGATTGTGTATTTTTTCCATGAGTCAGGAAGGCACTATTGCAACCTAATTCTGCACACAGTTGATTTTCTGCAAAGAGAAAAATTTCAGCAGCTTGGTGAAAAGAAGACAGAGTATAGTTATCTGCTTACAACTACTGAAGGCTGAACCAGAAGTATGGAAAATTACACTTTTTTTTTTAACTGAATACACACATTCTATGGTTTGTCCTTAAAAATTTAGTAAACTGAAGCTAATTTCATAATTTACTGAAGTCGGACTTTTGAAATTGGACATAAATAAAACTATTTTCCTATAACTACTTCAGCTATTTTTTGGTTATCTTAGCTATGTAATTTCAATGAATATTATTCTATAAATGATTGTCAGGACATCTATATTTATGGATGAGCATTTATTTTTCACTAGTTTATTACAGTTTAGGAATCTTACTATACCTTCTGTATAGTAAGAAAGTAATGAGTAATTGAGTAAAGAATTATTAAATACTAATTCTCAGAGAGCCTGAAAAATAAATCACTTACACAGAAATGCATCATACCTTTCAAAAATCTATTCTTGTTAACCATTGGTTCTGTTTCAATGAACTTTTGATTATTTGTACCAGAAGGCAAGAGTGATGCAAACTTGACTTGATCTGAATGCATCTCCTCTGTCACATTAGTGGTACACTTGTAAGAATTTGATGCTCCGCCCAGAGAAGGGCTACCCTGCTGTTTTGCATTAGCTGTTGCAATGAAAGGAAGCTTTGCTGGCAATTGTACAGATCTGAAAAGAGAAAATTTTACTGTGAAGATTTTTGTTACATTTTCTATCATGACATTAAATTGCTCAAAATGTTCCCTTAATAACACATAATAGCTGAAAACAAGAAGTCAAGTATAATACTGGGTTCTGTCTTGGGGCAAATGTATTTTTGATGATAGCGAATACTGCTTTGGGCTGGTAAGATCACATGATACAAGCAGTGAGTTACTCAAACACAAGTTTTGTCTACCACTCTCTCTCTAAATTCTGAGTTGCAAACAGGTAATTTCTGGATTAAACAGGAAACGATTTCTCATTACCTCAAAACTACCTAGGACAATGTACAAAGATTAGCTGTAAGAGAAAGCCACAGACACCAACCACTTCTGGCATTTCATACAACCACCTACCGAGCTGACCGATGTGCACTCCTAAACTTGTCACCAGTAGGGCTGCTTGGGCCAGCTGACAGGGGAAAGGAACTCTGGAGATCCTTTCAAAAGAAGAACAGCAGGGAAATGCAAAGAGTTAAATATTCTCTTACGTTTTATGGTTTGGAAATACCCACAGGGAAAAAAACACCACAAAAATGAATGGGAAAAAAATACATGCACTGGTGGAAGACACACGATATTCAAACACATGCAATAATTTTAGAGCAAAATATTTTGTTACAAAATTCATCAAAATATATAACCTACTTTTATCCCAAAGGAATGTACAGACTTTCTAAATGTAGCTATAACTCATACAAACTACATTATACATATAGAAGCACAGAGGAACACTAAGCAAGTTGAGAACAGACAACACAGTATTTTCCTTTTTTTAAATTAATTGTATTTTTTCCATGACACAAGGACTAACATGGACTGTGTTTTCTGGTTAAGTTCCCAGTTGTAAGATATTTATTGCAGCACTAAGCAAGGAAGGCAGGTAGCTTGCTCACTACATACTGAAGTGCTAAGCTTTTATTTTTAACCACATTATTCTTCTTTTAGGCTAACTGATATTTAGCTTTTAGGTACTCTGGAAACCAGATTAAATCCTAATTTTTCAGTACAGTAAAATTCAATCTATTTTAATATACTGGTTTAATCCCAAGTTTTAAGGAGTTGGGGTAAATGGTTTACAATACAAACAGTATTTCAATATTGCACTCAATTTGATGCTTTGAAAATCTTAGCCTGGAAGATGTGTTCAATATGGTAAAGTTGAAAACACATCTTACCTCAGAAGGACTGCTTATTTCTATTGCAGTTAAGAGGTTTTCATTCAAAAATGCATCTATTCCAACAAGAGTTTTATTCTGCATATAATAGAAAAAATATTTTAAGTGGTAAGAAGAGACAAGATATAAAAGGTGAGTCTATGCTGCATTTTTTATTACTTAATTGAGCACAAACTCATCTCAATACCTATAAATATAAAGGTGAACCTGGGACTAAAATAGCTATAGATATACACACTGATAGACAAAATAGCTCAAGAAAAGCTAAAAAAGAAAAATTAAAGGTAAAGATTATGCTGTCAGGTGATGTAACTTTACAAATCAGGGACATGTATTTTAAGCCACCACTTTAAGAAGTAATATTAAGTTTCAAAAAAAGATAAACGCTTAGTTTAGCTGTTGTAAGTATAAATAATATTATTTGCAGCATACCAAACAGGTTAGTTTTTGACGAAGTGAGATATTATGAAGCTGCAGTTTTTCGACTTCCTTCTGAAGAAAAATCTTCTCATTCTTTAGCTTGCGAGAATTTTCTTTTTCAACACTCAATGCCACAGCTAATGCTTTGTTATTTTGTTGCAAAGATACTTTAAACATAGATGAGTTATCTAAAGGAGACAAAATAATATTATTTTCAACAGCTTCAATTCCAGGCCCTTTCTGTGTGAACTATCACTATATGATAATGTTTTTATCTGTAGGTTCTAGTGCAACAACAGCAAAGCCTAAAGCTTTCCAATATAAAACAGTTTATGTAGCTGCCATTCTGATGACTACTCTGTCTGCTTCAAGTTTATTTCATGCATGGATTCTGCTCTAGGCTGGATTTTTAAAAATAAGGTTGTTTTAAGAAGAAAATATTTAAAAATTTATAGTTTCATGGGCATAAAAACATTTACAAATATTAAAAAATTATAAATTTTACAAATTAAAACACCAAACATTCTCATAATAAATTTGAGTTTTGACAACATAAAGAAAAAAAGCTTTATATTAAAAATATATATTTCCACTGTCTTTTTGAAAACCTACCTATACTTATCTGTTACAGAATGGTTGTAACAGGCAGAATTTCAGCTAATCGTATTAAATACAATTAGTATTCCTTTTGAAGCCATATATACATTCTAAGTACAGTACACAGCTTCAGTTTTAACAGGACTTACTTATTAATTTAGTTTTGATTTTAGAAGCTAAAGAAGCATTCCATTTTGCAGCTTGTAATGCTCCATCTCTCCTCGTCATCCATCCTTTAGCAGCATTTGAGGTGAACATAGCAGATGATGATTTAGCAGTTGTGCCTTTATCCATCCTCAAAATGAATCTGTACACTGTCAAGGGGAACATCCAAATAAATAAATTATCTTTTTTACACTTTTCAAAATTGAGTTTATTATGTCTTACAAGGATTTGTGTCTGAAGTTGAAAGAATTGCTTCAGTTTTTACCTTTGTTCAATTAATTAAAAGATTAATGAATTAATCAACACAATGAGACATTAACACAGAGAGACACAATACTTAACTAGTAAACCATGAAACCTGAAACGATCATAGATTCTTTTAGCTTGTCTGTTCCCTCACATTAACTATACAAGTTTACACATAAAATGGGAAAAACCCCAGGTTCTACCACTTCACCAGACCAGCTCGTGCTTTGTCAAGACAGATTTAAAACTGACGCATTGAAATGAACCGCCTCACAAACGGTGCAAAATCAAGCCGAAAGCACGAGAAGCAGAGACGGGCCGGCCAGCGGCGGCGCGGGCGGGGTCGCTCCCCGGCCAGGCCCCGCCCGCCCCGGAGCCCTCAGGGCCAACGGCCGCGCGCGCGCCAGGGCTCGCGGCCAGGCGGGGCCGTTGGGCCGGGCGCGCGCGGCGCGAGCGGGACTCGCGGAGCGCGGAGCGGGCGAGGGTGCGCAGGTGACACAGGTGCAGGATGTGCCGAGTTAAAATATCTCAGCTGTGCTCTTACATTCGGTCCAGGACGTTTCAGAAGTGGGGTATGCGGAGGTCATCAACCGCTAATCCGCGGTTCCGGCTCTTTAGTGACATCTCTGTGTGGTTTAAAAAGGAGTTGGGTGTTTGTAACTTCCCAGCTGCGTATCTTTGAAAACCATTTTCAATACCAACCATTAATAACATACGATTAAATTAAAAAAAAAAATAGACATTAAGGATATGAACGCTTAGCATCAATCTCAGTGCACTGTGAGGAAGGGAGTAGAAAACTCCAGATACTCTACTTAGCTGTCAGAGATTTTTACGAAGAGTTTGAGGTGTCTGGCTTTCAGTTCCAAGACTTCCTATAGGTTTAAGGGAGAAAAACATGTAGTTCCTTCTCAATGGCAACTTAAATTTCTTTCTGGCTGATTTTGAGCTATTAGTAATACATGGAATAACAATGTATAGACAGGAATCAGGGCAGTTCGGAAGACAACCGTGATAAATTTATAGCCTAGTAGATTATATGCTGCCTGCATACCTACAGACTTGGAAGGGCAGGAAGTCTCTGACAACAGAATTTGAGCAAGCCCAGTTTTAATGTGGTTCAGGTAATATTAGGACTGTGAATTGCATGGAAGTACTTTAGTCTAAGTAAATGCTTTTTCCCAAAATCTCTTTTAAGTCCAAAAGCCCTTTAACAGGCTCTTCACCTACATTCTCTTTTACTGGCTACATATGCCCAGTTCTACCACTAGTTCAGGTGGACATTAATTGCTACATTTGATCTAGGAATTGGTAATTTTAGAGTAAGCCGAATTAATGTTTTTTAAATATTTACAGAGATTCAGAAGGTTGAAATAAAAAGCATCAGCAGTAACCGTCACAAAAACCTTACCTTGCTGTGTACCAACATTACAATATTCTATAAAGTAAGTCAAAGGAATCACACATGAAATAGAAGTAGCATTATGTGAAAATGGATCTTCATGAACTTACTATTTTCATGATCTGCTCTAAATAGCATCTGGAGAGTCCCTTGCTTCTACCTGTTTTAGTGAATGATGTATGACAGAGTTTCTCAGTGTGGCCCTGAAGATGCAAACCCTTAAAATACAGCTTTGATCCAGCACACATCATATACCTTTGGTATGTTTTCCCTTACAAGGAAACTTGGAAGTGACTGTAGCCACTATAAAACTCTGGCCAAATAAAAGAGCAAATAACCTTACATAACTTTAAAACCAGAAAACCAATCAAATAAAACTTACCTCCTCCTCTTTTCCCCAAAGCAGTGTTTTCCTCCAGATCCAACAAAGAGTTTTCATTTCCTCCAATTCCACAACTGCTCCAAGTCTTGAAGAGGCAATCACCAATTTGCTTCCATTTAATGTTTATGTCACTACTGTGGGCAATAAATTTAAAATAAAATGTGAAGTATTCCTTTTCCCCCCATGGTCATACTTTCCTTTACACTTCACTGAGGAACTCCCACACTGGAACACTTCACATATACAAATCTCCAGTTAATTGCCAGCTCCTCAAAGCAGGGCAGAACTTAAAGCACTGCCAAGTTTCACAGCCTATATATCTTAAATGTATATTAAGAGCAGAATTATGAGTTTCAGTCACTTGGGATCCTATGACTGGTCTTTAAACTGAATAGAAATGAAAGATAGTGAGGGAAAGACACACACTCTTGTGAAAGCTCTAACCATGTGGGAACTGAACTTGTACCTTACTAGATTCATATATATTCATGTCTGAGAAGAATTAATCCTATAGTGCCTAATACAGTGTGAGCTATGACTAAAGCACTTCTGGTGGTTGATTATGTAGAACAGCTTCTCTCTTTCTGGATTTTCTTACGTTCAACAGGATCTGAGCTCATGATACAGCTTTTGCTGAAATTATAGTATTAAGAACCTATCTTCCTCTAATTACACCACTTTTTGCACAAGCTTAATGAAAAATCCATTTCTTAATGCCTCTTCCTCTTTATCAAATTTGACTGAAATTAGTGAGGTGAAACACAAATATACAGAGGATGAGTATGTAAGCCTGGCTTCCTTGGGAAACTAGTAAACACCAAAACAAAAACATCCCTGTGTTCATTTCCCAAAACATGCAGCTCAAAAGGCACTTTGCTGGTTATGCTGCACACTTCTATGCCAAGTAAATGCTGTACTAAGCCTGAATTGTAATGGTAATTCACATGGTTAAATCTGAAGTCCAAAACCTATTGCATTGTTTGTTTATATATATGTGTGTGTGTTTGTGTGTGTGTGTGTATTGACTGAAACTGTGTATATCATTCTGGTCTCACAGTGCAGAAATACAGGAACATTGTTCAGACTTTTGAGGCAAAACCAAGCCAGCTTAAAGGTGAAAAGAAGCATGGAAAACTGCAGCTTCATTAAGTGAATGTTTTAGAGTGAGAAAGACCAAAAGCTGTACTTACACAATAACATTTGACAACAATGGCCACATTTAAGTTGCAATTGCTATACATGAGCTATTCCCAGTGAGTAAGGGAAAACATATCCTTACTAAAGATACAGTTAAACTAGATACCATTATTCCACAAAAACCATCTAGTATACTTATTTTTGCTTGTTTTACAGTAAATCAAACATCCATGAATTATCAGCCTGTATTGCATTCAGTGACATGTAACTTGTGTTAATTCATTAGATATTAAGCATCAGATACCTGGCTTCTGGGTACACTCTTGGTCAAGAACTGTCCAGGAGGCACAGGGAGCCTTGGTGCTTGGCCATTCCCTCTCTTTGCTGCAATTGGAGCATGATTAGATGCCAAGAAAAATTAAACGTGTTTACTTTATGGCTTTGCTACATGGCCTGAACTGCCATTTGAATGCAAATCTGCATTAAGATAAAAAGAAAGTGAGTTTTAAGTAATAAGTGATCACTCAGAGTTACACAATTTCAAAGATAATTTATTATCCCTGTACTAGGATCAGATGATGATTTATATTATTTATTTGGCTCTTTCCTCTAATGTTGTTCTTTTGACTGAAGGAAAGTCTGAATTAAAAGTTTATGGTCCTAAATATTAACTGAAAACACAGTATTCCATGAATATTTAGGTAATCTCAAAAATAAAAATGCAGTAACAGACCAGAATAAAGCAAGCGACACAGCTGAAACTGTAGCTGCTGTGTGTTACATATCATTTGATCTTTTTCAAGTGAGCCTGTAGCTGAAGTGTTAATTACCTTAAATTGGTGACAAAACACCTCCAAAAGGAAATTAGGAGTAAAAAAATAGGATAATACAAGATGAAAATCAATAGGAATTGCAAATATAACTGAATAAACTATTTAAATACAATGTAGGCACATTTCTTATATGTGCAATGTACAGTTAAGTAACTGGATTTTTACTGGACTTCAGGTAGCAATAAAAATAAACTGTTAATATCTGGGATTTAGTTATCTCATTATATAGTAAATATGATATATAAAATATTATATATTATATATAATATATTGTATATTATATATTCTAAACATATAACCAGCTCATACATTCCAGAAAGTCTGCACAAATCCAGAGTTTGGTTCTGTTTTTTGCACTTTTATGTGCGAGTTGTATCCAAAAGGATTATTTCTTACTGTATGATTGGGCAAAAAACCAAACTTTGTAAGCAAATAAAGGAGAATTAAATGGGAACTAGACATAATGTTGCAATTTCTTTTTTAAGAAAATGCAGCTGCATTTTAGAAATATTTTTCATGTATATAAACTATGTGTAATGAGGCTGAGACAAAAGTGTAACAAGAACCTATTTTCTTTACCTTTCTATTGTTCATTGCATGCATTTTGATGACCACACGTCATATGTCAGACACGGAATTTAATAGGACACTTTCTGAATGTCTTTTTAAAATGACTGCATGAGGGCGAGGCATCTTGCCTGCATTACTGAATCACAGAATCATCAAGGTTGAAGAGTCCTTCAAGATCACCTGCCATCAACCCAGCACCACCATGTCAGGAGTCAGCTCAAGCTGCTCTCAGATCGAGAGCTGCCCTGCTGAAGGACTTGGGGGGAGCTGGTGGAGGGGATGCTGGACACGACCCAGCAATGGGCACTCCCAGCCCAGAAAGCCAAACAGGACCTGGGCTGCATCCAAAGCTCCATGGGCAGCAGGGCAAGGCAGGGGATTCTGCCCCTCTGCTCTGAGATCCCACCTGGAACACTGCATCCAGCTCTGGGGGCCAGCACAGGAGGGACAGGGACCTGGTGGAGTGACTCCAGAGGAGGTCACCTGGAGATTGGAGAAATGGAGCACCTCTCTTTTGAGGAAAGGTGAGGAATTGTGTTTGTTCAGTCTGGAGAAAAGAAGGCTTTGGGGTGACCTAACTGCAGCCTTCCAGCACCTTAAAGGGACTTAAAGGAAAGATGAGCATTAGTATTTATACAAGCATGTAGTGCCAGGACAAGAGGAAACGAGTTCAAATTGAAAGAGAACAGGTTTATATTAGCTATTAGGAAAATAAAAAATTATTTTCTGTAAGGGTTGTGAGGCACTGGAACAGGCTGCCCAGGGAAGCTGTGGATGCCCCACCCGTGTTCAAGGTGGGGGGTGGTTGGAAGTAGATGATCTTCAAGGTCCCCTTCCAAGTCAAACCATTCTAACATTCTTACTATGGAGACTATAGAAACAGCAACAGAACCAAACACACTCTGAATAAACCCTTATAATTAAAAAAAAAAAAAAAAAAAGCACGGTTTGTGCCTTACAGAGCAGCCGACTGCAGGCGGGTCAGCCACTTGGGAGGGCGCCTGAGGGAGCCCCTACGGCAGCGCCGGGGAGCAGCGGCAGCCGAGCCCCGGGGGCCCCTGCACCCGGCTGGCCCGCGGCAGGGACTCTGGGGAGGGGATGGCGCGGCCGGGGCACACGGGCTGCCTCTCTGCTGTCCCCGCTCGGCTCGGCACGGCACGGCCCGCTTCCATTTTGCGGAGCAGCGGCGCGCAGGTAACGCGGGGCGCCGGCCCGGCCGGGCCCTGAGCGCTGCCCCCGCTCTCCGGGCCGAGGGCGCGCGGCGCTTTCCGCTCCCGGCCGGAGCAGCGCCCCGGGGATGGGAGGGGCGAGCCAGTGGCCCGGGAAGTTAAAGCGGCCCTAATTAAAGATCGGTTTTTAAAGAAGCCACGGTGTCATCGGTTCAAAAAGAGCTGCATTTTTAGTGCCGTGAACTATGCTTAGGATTTCTTGTGATGTCCTTTCAGAGCTCTGGTCACACATCCTCACCACGTAACTCTGCTTGCCCATTTGTCTCGAAAGAGTAAGCTTTGTGTTTCCTAGCAAAGTAAAACGCCATTGATTGTTACACTAAAGGTGCAGAATATTTGGCTATTTGCATTGCTAGGTCTCCAGAACTGTTTTTAAAGTGGTATCCTGTTACAGATGTTCAGGAGCTGAGCTCTTGCTTAGATCTTGTATGTGATATGTTAAATCTGTAGCTGGCATTCGTTTGACTTCTATTTGTATCTGTTTTAGTTTCGAATAGCTCATAATGAACAGTACCATTGGCAAATGCAATGGAAGAGGGCAAGGTAGAGATGTCCATGATATTCTATGACTGAATGTGTGAGGCTGTTTATACACAGCCAGGCATGAGTCTCTGTGCTGCTTTAAGGATTCCATGCTGGCTTCCATGTTTAGTGGACGCTTTCCTCTGAAAGTGGATGAAGTGGGTAACTATATTGAAGCTCTAAATATCACATTCTGATCATGAAGCTCTCTGGCAAATAAATGCTTTTATATATATTTATGCATTTTATAGTATATCTCTTTTCCCACTCTGCTGAGCATCAGTTGCTTTCTAATTCCAGACTGTAAAACAATTCTGCAAGCACAACTTTATATGTACAGGTAGTTTATCTGAATTCCACAAGTCTATTTGTGCTTGCAAACACACACATCTGTACAGTGCCATGTCCCTGTCCAAACTGTGGCTTTGGAAAGTACTTCTTCAGTAAGAATACAAGAATAGATAAAATTGAAGCTGGCAGAGTGTTTGGCATTTGTTTTGGGTCCTGTCTGTGAACCTCTATAATCTCCAGAGGCATCTCATTCCCACTGTTCATTACATAAAGAGATTTGGGTCTCATCTTTGTTTCAGACAGTAAAAACTGCATTTTTTTACCACCATGGCTTGATATAAAAGTTTGAATAAAACTATTCATGGATCAAATTTCACACTTGTTTGTGACTTAGAAATTCTGCCAAAGTAGGTCCAGTTAAAAGAGACGATGAATGAAGAATAGTAATTCCTTGTTGCATACATAAAACTGTTTAAAATACTCAAAATGTTTAACATAAGGAGTTTGGATAACACAGCAGGACTTTGCTACCATCTTTCACAGTTGCAGGAACAGCCTGAGATTCTTACCATTTAGTTTGTACCAAGCCTACAGTTTGGGTCCTGCACTATCTCAACACCTCTGGAGCAAGCTGCGAAAGTAAAATTATTGGTGTGGATGCCACAAGAGCTGATGGGACTGAAGCAATTAGTAAGGCGCCAGGAATGAAAATTCATAGCAAAAGCATGTACAAAAGGTAAGGTGACTGTCAAACATGAAAGCACTCTGAAGTGAGAACAAAAACATAAAATAACTATGCCAAAATATTATCATATCTAGCATAATGCAGCATTATTGTACTATAAATCTGTGGAAGGCATCTTTCCAGCTCCCAAAGCATCTGGATAATAGAATGGCCACATTAAACAAATAAATAAGATAAAAACTAAGCCTGGAGGTTAAGAATTTGAGAGAGTACACACAAGGTGGTTAGCATGCAGTTGCTGTAAGTTCTTACTCTGCTTGACTTATTATTTTAAAAATACAATTAAAACAACAATTAAAATTACTTTCTAATATTTACACTAAATACAGTGAATAAGTCCCCATACAGAAAAACCTCCAGAAATATTTGCAAAGTTGGTTGTGATTCATGCAATACTTTTGTGCAGTCTTCTAAGACAGCTGAACACTGAGAACCAGAGATGAAAGGAAATGGTTTTAATTCTTTAAAGAAGGTACAGCTGTACTACACTATTAATGTATTTACATGGCAGTAATTGGAAGTTATTGGTAGACCTGTACTTCCAACTGGAAGCAGTTGGTCTTTGTCGCTCTCACAGTGCAGTGTCAGAAGTGTCACTGTGCATCTTTTGATTAAGATAGAGCTCTTGATACTTCATTATCTTTATAATTAGGATGCATATCTTCCTAAATTTAGGATGGGAACATTAATATTTATTCCAAGGGTATTTGGCAACACACCAAGTATCTCTTCTCCTACTATGTATTCTAGAAAAATAGGTTTTACATAATTAATTCTGTAATTATTCTTCTGTGAACATCTATCCTTTCATGAATATCCAATTGTAGCAATAGGCATTCACAGGAGGATTCAAACCTCTTTTTTGAATAAAAACAAAATCAGAGTAACATTTTCCTTTCTGCTTTACAAAACATTTACTGCTAAGTCCTTATAGTTAGGATTTGGTAAAAAGAATGATGTATTTCACCAATGGCACATTTTTAAGGACTTAGCTAACTAATCACTTAACTGTTACCTTTAAAACAATATTCCTAGAGAAGCTGGAAATTATATCCAATACATCTGGAGCTATTACTCAGTAGCTGAGCTGAAAAAGATGATGGAGGCTTTCAATGCCTGGGAAGGGAGAAGTAGAGTAATAATTTTTTATTTCAGTTTTACTACTTTTTAACATAAAAGTAAGAAAAATATTTGCCAATTGAGCATAATAAAAACCTTTGCATAGACTTTAATAGCATTGTAAAATAGTAGTGGCTCTTTGAAGGGAAGAAAATGTTTTATGGGATGTTCCAGAGAGGGGACAGGAACTGACATGAATGAAGCAGCATGCTGGCTGTCAGCAATGCTCATGTCAGCAGGTTGAGAGCTGAAATTTTGCATAATAAAATACATGTATTCATGTGTTTAGTCAGGTGTAAATATGCATAGCTGTTTCTCAGCTCATCAGTACAATGCTGCTATGAAATGCAGGTGTCAGCTACTGGAGAGTGCCTCAGGAGCTGATTGAATGTGGGACTCTGAAAGAACACCCTCTGAGAGGCAGTTTGCATCATATGCCTCGTTTATAAAAGGTATGCTGATTTGCATAGGTGGCATAAAATTAATTAACAAATGCAGTGCCATTCCCCCCCCCCAATAATTTCAGGTTCCTTAAATATCTATGCATGTTGAGATTTCTCTGTTTTTTAAATTTACATATATTTGTATAAAGCATCATGGAGTTCTTAATTGCACAACTGAACTCGCTAGAAACAAATTATGGGGTTTTTTTAGGCTGCTCAGATTTCTCAGCAGCCTGGCAAGGAGTAACTTGAAAAACTAGAGAGCAGTATTAGTTAAATGGACTGTTAAATGGACAGAAATTTAAGTGAAAACTTTAAAAGGTTAACTGATTTTCACATCTGTGAAATGTATTCTTTTAGAAGGAATTTCTAGAACTTCCTCTCTGCAGTTTCATGGCAATATTTGTGATTACACCTCCATTCTCCACGTTACCTAAAAGCAGCCTTTTGCTGGCACAGTCACCTGAGCCAGCCTACAGCCACTTCACTGCTACAGTTTTTAATGTATCAGCTAAGAGAGGCAGAAGAGATTGATGGCTCTATTCACAGAAAGGCATCCCTGATTGTAGTGACGAACTGTTGGGAACCGTAATTTATGATTTTTACAGTATCATTTAAACCTATTTGTGAAAGGCTGTTGTAGATGGTCTGATTTGTAATAATGTTATAAGCAAACCAATGCACATATATAGTTCATTTTTAAAAATGGAAGTTCTTTGTTTTACAGACGATTAATTGACTGTACTGAAGTAGAAGGCCATGTAAAGTGGGTCTCCAGCCAATTAGCTTCGCAGGTTCCTCAACAAGTACCCACATAAAAGTCAAGAATTCATCTTCATTAAAGGTAGCTGCTTGAAATGCTTCACATTCTGCAGCAATTCTTAAACGACCCCATAGTGAAAGTCTGATGCTGCACAAGGAAGCTTCTCAAACCACATCCACAACATGCAAATCAGTGCCCAGCAAGTCCCAGGCTCCCCGTAGAAGGCAGAGTGCTGGCAATAGGCCACTGAGCCAATTGCCATTCCAAGCTGCAGGGAGTAAGAAGCCTGTGAACAACTGTGCAGTGAAGCTGAAAAGGACTCCGCTTTTTCTTGTGACACCATCTCAGCCACCTTCTTCTCCATCCAGTAAAACAAGTGAATGGGACAGTGTTGCTGTTGAAATTCCTACAGTGCTAAACAAGAAAGAACCAGCTGTATTAGCAGAAAATATTACACTTGAGATAAAGTGGATGGGTAATATTTGACTCAGTCTGATAGACTGGACAGCTCTACATTATATGGTTGAAGAAGAGATCATTATCTCATGTGATCCTTTATTCAAGATTAGGTAGAAAATTGTGATGAAAAAGATAATGAAAAGCACAGGAAGAAACTGTTTTAAGTGAGCACTGAAATGTGTTTTCTGCTTTATTTCTAGATAGATTTTAGATGTTGGGAAGGGAGAAAGAAAAATGGATTAAAAAAATCGCTCAAGCACATGCAGATTAACATTCCAGTAACTCCCATTTGTACTTCTGTTGTGCTGTACCATAAAGTGAGTACTTGCACAGCATAAGTTGATCTTTTTATCAACTAACTACAATGAACCTCCATTTGTACCTTTAAGCAGGGGGGAAGAATAGAAAAAAGCAAGTAGCTTTCTTTAGACAGAAGTTTGCCACAAGTGTACAACATATGCGTGCTGCAGAGACATGGGAAGTTGAATGCACTTACTGGCACTTCTGGTGAGGGTAAATCACCATTTTTGTTCTTACGAGCAATGCAAGGGATCACCTGTGCTTGCACACTGAGAGAAAATTCAGAAATACAGGAAGGGAAGTGTGCTCTGTGAGTAACAAGGCTGCTCTCTCTGGAGAGGCACACATTTACAGACACACACAATACTGTGGTGTGGTCTGCCACTGGGGCAAGGCTGGTCCAGCTGTGGCATTTTGTGTCACACTGCTAGGGGATGGCTTTTCTGGGGCTGCAGGATCTGAGTCACACCTGGCCTTCCATGTCCTTCTGCAGGTCCTTTCAGATCAGGAGGGCACAACCTCAACTTGTGTGCAGCAAAGCACAGAAATTGAGGTCCAAGTGCCATGGTTTAAAGAAAAAGTCTCCTTCCCCCTGGGCAGGCTGGAGGAGACATTCTTGTAGCAGGGCAAATGTTGAGCAATGATACTGAAACAAAGAGCTGCTGTATGTTTCTATCAGCAGAGGAAAGGCAAGTTTGGATCGTTGATTTTCAAGAGCCCTTTTAGCTGTTTAAATCAGTGAACAAAACCTGGCTTTGTTTTGTACCCTTGCTTAGAGTTGGGTGCCAGGTTTTTTTCTGCTGTTTTTGTGACTACTTTTGCTTCTCCAGCACAGTAAATACAGCTGTCTTTGAACACTGAGAACATTGCCAAAAAGAAAGTTCTTAAAATTCCTGAGACTCTTAGAATTACAGAAGGGTTCTTTAAATGTTTTATTTGCTAGATCATTTAAAGCCATAACATTTTCAGGTTTTTCTCCCAACCATAAGGACCTGAAACATAATTTGCACAAATAAAAAGCCCCAAATTTTCATATAATAACATGTTTTTAATGAGACATTTTGCCATGAACAGTAGTCACTATAAAGATGTAGAGCACTATAATTTTCTGCTATTGGTGTGTATATGGAAGACCAGCTGACCTTTAGATTATTTAAGCTAGTGTTTTTTCTTTAAAAATAAACCTGAATATCAACAATCCCATATCTCAACAAAAAAAAAGTTTCACTGAACAAAGGACAAAGCAGAAATTAAGGAAGGATACTAAGATAATGTACTCCTAATATTCTTTGAACATGCAATTCATCAAGACTAAGTTTGTGAAATTTGTTTTTCATAATAATCTGACTGAAAAGCAGTTTTTAATACTTCGGTGTCATTTCTACTTCACTATTTATTCAACGGCTGAGCACTTTACCATGCACCTTAAAATCTTTTTACAAGGCTGTCTAAAGCTGATTTCTTTCAACTTTTGAATTTAGAAAGCTTCTATAAACATGAAATCAGAGAACATAATTTAAGTGAGAAAAGACATACAATAAAAAGCTTTGAGAATATTCCTACGGGACTTTATGAGTTTGTACTACCTCAGTGTTCACTTAATTATTTTGGTAGCACAGTATTTTTTGAGTAACATTTGTGTCATTTGCATTACATCAGCATTAATGAGTCTTCTCTTTGTCATGGACATACTAGCTTGTGGTTAAAAGAACCAAAAACAACCCCCTTGAATTTCACTAGATGAAATGAGAAAGTGGCTGTGGTGAAAAAGGTAAAGAAAGAAGGACTCGATTTTATTTATTTATTTTCAGTTGGATGGGGTGCAAACATGGCCTTTTAACTTATCTAATTAGGCATTTCCAGCATGTTTTTTATGTCATAGAATCTTGTTCACTTTTGATTAACTGCTAAGAGTGATATTGAAGCACTTTATGATAGATGGATAGCATTAACCTTCATGGTGACTGGAACTAGATGCACTCTCAAGTAGTCTGACAATGGTTTACTTTAAGTCTTTGCAAAATTATAAATCATTACAGGAGAGATCATGTTAAAAAAAAGAAACAAAAAAACCCAATACATGTTCAGCAAGTTATTCCAATTCTAGAATCACTGGGTTTTCTTTTAAGGAGACATTTTCAAGCACATTAAGTGTTGGGTTTTTTATCTTTTCTTTTTTTCCCAAACATGGTTAACTAATATAAGTTTTCCAAAGAGCTTGACTGCATTAAGTTACCTTCACTTTTTAGTTTTGCAGCTGTGTTTGTGGATCTTTATTTTTCTGGGTTCTGCCCTTACTCTGAATTTAATCGTACACGAAAGATAAACAGATTCAACCTGCTTTAAAATACTGCCCCTTTAAGATGTGTTTCCACTTCTGGAAGAGCACAAAGCGCAGTGGGAATTCCATGTTTGTGTTTGAGTGAGGCCAAACAGCTGTTTTTGCTTTGCTAATTGAGGGGACTTTTTATAAAAGAGGACTGGCCTGAAAGGGAAGCCTTGCCCTGCCATAAATTCCTTCACTGCCCCACAACAAGTCCCTTAAAAGGAGAGTTGCAGATCGTTGTCCCTGTAATGAGAAGATAAAAACAGAGCTCTCTTTAACATGGGTCCAAGAGCTTTTGGCTACTTGGTAACTACCATGAACAGTAAAACACTGCTAGATATTGGCAGATATAAATCCAAGAATAGAGACACACATGAAATGAAAGATAAAGATTCTGACAGAGTATCAGAGCACAGCCACATAATGCGGTTAAAATGTGCATTGGAATAACCTTTCCAAACCAGTACAGATACTAGACAAAATTTTGTGTGTTAAAACTGCAGCATTCCCAGAAGCTGCCCTCTCCTCAGCCTAACCAAAACCATATACAGCTCTTTAACAAAAAAGATGTCTTTACATCATCAGAGAAAAGAGAAATGCTATCTCTCACCTGTTAGTCCTGGATCTTTCACATACTCACATACTGAGCCTCCAGTACATCATAGCTTGGGTGGTACTGAAGAGCACAAGGTGGTCCTGTTGTGCTGAGTTATGTTACAGATTTTATTTATCTGCAGAAGGTCACTTGTGAGAAACTGACTTAAGGAATAAAGTAATTTTCAATAATGCAATAATCAAGTGTAGCTGCTATAAGGAAGGAATAAATGCGATTACAGGCAAGTTAGATTTTCTTTTTTTTTTTAGGAAGGATTACAAGAACAGACACATTTCACAACTTACATATGGATAATATAAGAAATTCCTGTGTAATATCTGCATGGAATTTGTAATTAAATCTCTTAGAGTGAGGTTACAGTGAATCTGTAAGGCAGCAGATAAATTTTGAAAAGCTAGCTATCTGATGGGTATGCATAACAGAGATTCTGAAATTTCAATTCAGCTTAAAAGTGTGACAAAGTAATTAACTAGGATAACAGCAGTGCTTGCAGTGCTAAGAAAGCCAATGTCTACCTACATGTTTATTTTTCTTTCACTTGAATTGCCACTCTTCCAGATGATGATGAGTTACTGGCCTTTTAAAATCAGGTTTTACCAATATTCACATGTGGGACACTGTATATATAAAGAAAAATCAAAATATGGGAATGCACTTTGCTCTTCCCTTGGAGATTATTTTTCAAGGGCCCCGGGGGGAGTAATCCAGTCAGTACTAAGGAAGTGTACAGTCAGAGAACAGAAATTAGGCAGAGGAAATTGGTAAAAAGCAATAGTGAACAATCACCTAGGTGTAAACTTTTAAAGCTACTCAAGTGTCCTCCTGCTCTTACTGAGCTCGACAGGAGGTCAGTCTCACTGACCTTTACACCTTTCTGAGTCTGACACTTAGGCCAGCAGGTCACTTGATGCCAGCTCTGGATTCTGAGACGTTACCATGTTACAACAGTAACTTACTGTAAAATGTGCTCAGCATGGAGGTGGCTCTCATGGCAAGGCTGTTTTCTGCACTGTGGCATTAGAATCAAGCTAGAAGCAAAAGCCTAGTCCAGTCCAAACTCAGCTGAAAGCCTCCCACTGATACCAGTTCCACTACGCAAATTTGAGTAAGAGCACAAGGTTAGGCACTGCAAAGCAGCAAACACCAGAGTATTTTAGAAAGAAGATTTTAATTATTTGGAAGAAACAGGTTTTCTGAAATACAGACTCAGAACATAAAGACTAAGTAATTTATTAGTCATAGCCCCTGTTATGGACAGATGGTTCCTACAGCAAAAATATAGAAAAATAATTTGAATTCAAGTCTAGAAGACCTGTAACTTTTCATATGCAAAAAATAAATCCAACTAGTCATAGAAAAGTGGCTGATAAGGATGGAGAACAGGGCTGTGCATCTGAATAGCCATTACTATATACATTCCAAACTTAAATGAGTGTATTTCCTCAGCCTCATAAAAATAGTTTGTCCATGAAAAATAACAATATGTAATACATTTAATACAATTTATACTTGAATTTAAAGATCTCAGATTATGGAATAAGCTAAAATCAAATGAACTTTGCTTTTTCAACTCTTCTTGTACAGAACAATACTCTCTGTGTAGATAGTGTACATGCATGTACGTGTATACACGCACAGAAAGAAAGAGGTGTATAGAGATTTGCTGAAAAATTCTACAAGATTATTTGATTTCATTGCAGACCATAGCATACAGACTTCCTGGGATCCTTCTAACACAGGCTGTTCTATGAAATAATAATGTTGACTGATATAACCACATATCTACAATAGGTTTTTGCTATTATGAATTTAATTTCCAATTTATCTTTCCAATGTAGATTTCATTTTTCTAAGAAGTAAATGCTGCTTTGGTAAGATTCCGTACAGTCATGACAAAATAAATGCAAAATTATTGGGGAAAGCCTTGAAAGTATGATTCAATTTTGATAATTAGTAAGTAATAAAGATACCAACAAGTTTTAAGCAGCAAAAGATTTAAAAGACTATGTTCTGACTTATTTTCTTCACCAACAAGCTTTTCAAGCAACAAACTAAAATGAAGAGATCGAATTTCTCTGCCAGCCATCACTGCGACATTTTAAGCCACCAAAGTCACAGCTGGCACTGAAAGAACAGTGGCATCAGCAGAGACCTCCATCCTTGCAGGACATAAATTGCATTGTGACACCCTGCCAACGCTGCCTTGGAAAGGCCTGTGCTCTGCGGTGTCCGGTGTGTGATGCTTCCGTCGGGACTTCTCCGCATGCGTCGGATTCTCTGTGGTCCTTGCAGTTGTAGACTGCTCTTGATTTTTCATAGCTCCTTTATTTTTAGATCGAAAGCTGTTATGCTGCTGTCTTCTGTGTTCAGACTTGGAACCACTCTTGGTATTTTGATCTGCCTCATTACTGGCACCTTGTGACTTATGAGATCCATTGAGCCGCATGTTTTGGTGCTGTGGGTTGAATCTCCGTCTCTGGCTAGAAGGCCCATTCTACCCAGAAAGAAATCAGATAACTGTTATGTTGTCTGAATCCTTCCAACAGGCCAAGAAACACAGCAGTCAAAATTAACAGTGTTACTGTTAGGAGGGAACAGGAGAGGGAAAACACTAAAAAGTTTTGATTGTTACCAGAGTTTCTTTATAATACCTATAACCAGAACTACGAGTCCCATACTACATCTGAGTAGCCTGGAGAATACAGATGGCAGGTTCATCACTGATGCCAAATTAAAATCGGCCATGATTCAAGAGAATACAGAAAAGGGGATGAAATTCTAGACAACTCAACAGCAGTTGTTGAGAAAAGGGATCTGCAGGTTCTGTCAAGAGAAGTTAAATATGAGTCAGCAGTGCCCTGACAGCCAGGAGGGCCAAGTGCATCCTGTGGGGCATCAAGCACAGCATCTCCACCTGGGCAAGGGAGGAGATTGTCCTGCTCTGCGCTGAGGTGGCCTCACCTCGAGTGCTGGGGGCAGTTTTGGGTGCCATGATATAGGAAAGACATGAAACTATCAGAAAGTGTCCAAAGGAGGGCCATGAAGATAGTGAAGGGCCTTGAGGAGAAGCCGTGTGAGGAGTGGCTGAGGTCACTTGGTCTGTTCAGCCTGAAGGAGACCTCACTGCAGTCACAACTTCCTTGTGAGGGGAAGAGGAGGGGCAGGCATTGATCTCTTCTTTCTGGTGACCAGTGACAGGACCAGAGGGAATGGCCTGAAGTTGGGTCAGGGGAGGTTTAGGTTGTGTATCAGGGAAAAGTTCTTTACCCAGAGGGTGGCTGAGCACTGGAACAGGTTCCCCAGGGAAGTGGTCACACCCTGACAGAGCTCAAGAAGTGGCTGGACGATACTCTGAGGCACAGGGTGGGATTCTTGGGGTGTCTTATGCAGGGCCAGGAGTGGGACTCAGGATACTTTGTGATTCTCTGAGCAGTTAAGAAGTACTGAAGAACTTAATACTGACTTACTCCAAAATCATGACTATTGCTTTCCTAGTAAAGCGTTGTACAAGTACTACAGTATGACTACAGAAGAACAGACAGTCACATGTAAATTGAAGTCAAGTGAAGAATCCTCATTGTGGAAGACATGTCCATTGTGGTATTTTGCTCAGAGGATGCTTTGATTCTTAGTGGGAAGTGGCTGAATTACTTCTATTTGCATGCCTGACAGGACAGGTGATTCCATACGTTATGCACTGTGTTACATTTCCCTCCAGGCATCTACTTGAGCCTAAAATCCCTACTGGGACAAAATTCAGACCAAACTTTAGCAGCTCTACCTGAGAACAATAGTATAGGAACATTCTAAGGTGCTATTACAACAAAATATAATTCATGTATGTATCATATATATAAAATGCTACCAATATAGCACAATACTATAACCTGTATTATAGAGTTTCTGAAATAATATGCTTTTAAACCTGGCAGGCTTCTGCTTTCAAAGGGTATCTAATAATTGTGCTTCAACAGCACATCAGCTGACCATTTGTCAAGGACTAAATGTTTCTCCTCCATAGCAGTTAGCTATGATGGAGGAGTTTTCTCTTTCACTTTATAGCTGCCACTAGACACTTCTAAACAGACAGCTGTCTTTACTCATATGGTATTTCTACTTTGTATGTTCACAATGACTTGAAAATAAACCTGGAAAATATATGCTTACTATCCTCAAAAATTATTTATTAAATATAGACCACAAACCAGTATTTGATTTTGTATTAACAACTTTCAATGCTGTATTTTTCTGAAAGTTTTGAAGTCATTTAGTTCAGTTCATGACTGATTTGACATCTTACCTGCTTATTTGTTGGGACTCCTTGAGAAGATGATTCTGTAGGATTGGAAGACGGATAACTTTGTACTTTACTGCTGGCTGTTTTATTATCAGAGTTCTTGGCATTACTAGAGGACTTTCGGTTGTGCGTATTTTGCTTGCCAGTTGTTGCATGTGAGGTCATTGAAGAGAGCAGTAAACTACATGGTGTTCTTGAGGAATAGTTGTTCTTTGGGTGAGAAACTGTTAAAAAAGGCATTATGTGTTATCAGTTAAATGATCAACATCTAAACCAAAGGCTATATTCTTACCCTGCTTACAGTTAATTTTGGAAGCATTGTTTCAGTCTCACCTTAAATAATGAAGTAAGCTAACTTAAGCTAACTATTGAAGTAACTTGGTTGAAGTCACTCCATAGTGTTCTACACCTGTAAGTCTGCCTCACTGCAAAGCACTTCTGGAGATAGAAGACCCAATGTGGTGGCACTGCATTAAAACTGGAAGGAGCCTGGCAGAAGGCCAGGCTTTTGGCATCCAAGAGAACTTTACTTATTCCTCTCTAAAGGAAATGGGTAAAAAAGGTTCTTCTGTATCATGGGTAGCTATAAAAACTGGAACTGAATGTAATGCACTAATGCACTTTATGCAGACCACAGCAGTCTGCACCATCAGAAACTGCTGCTGCCCATCTCAGTATATTCCTACTCTCTACTTCTCCGTTTTGAGGTGGCCTAATTCACTAAGCACTGTCATGTTTGGATATGAAATGCACCCAAAATATCCTTGATTCCTCTCTGCATTTCTTCAAGCTGCCTTTGCAAAATGGCCCCCAAGCAGTCTTGAAGAGGATTCTGAGGCTAATTAAGTTCTTGATCTTAATTTGCTGTCCTGATTTTTCTGATTATGGAATTTTTCTGTTTCCTTCTGGTACAGATGACAAATTTGAGGCTCACTCCAGAGAGACACCTGTTGTTTTTATCTAAGAGGTACTTCTATTTTTTCATTTCTAGTACAGAGAAAGAAGATGAGGAATCATTTTAGTAACTAAGCATCATCTGTTAGGTTTTCTGAGGATCTCAGTCACTTACACCAACAGCTACTTCTCCCACTAGGTGTCCTCTTCAGAAAAACAATGCAATGATCTGCACATTGAACTGAATTTTCTCTCCTGAGTTCAATGAGGCCAACCATCCCTGAATTCTATTAATTCTCTCTCATCTAAAACAGACTGCTGCACATGGAAGCCCATATATAAACCCAGATGCTTGTAATAAAAATGTATTTTTAACAAAAAAGATGTACAAGGAAAGGATACTGGGCATTCTGATATACGCCAATCCAATTTTTTTTTCTTCCTGTTCTTCATTTTTAGTATATGCTGTCTGTGATCTCCTCATGCTAGAACATTCCTTTCTTTGCACAAGTTCTGTGGGTTTGATTATTGCTTTTGTTAAAGCCCTTAAGAGTGGCTGTTCTTAGCTATTGGACTTGTATAATCTCTTGTTTGAGGGGTATTTGCAGCTTCTAGCAGGGTATGGGTTTTAGTGAAAGACGATGCTAAGAGAAACATAATTTGCACTGAAAAGCTCTTGTCAAACACACCAATCATCACAAGTTGCTAAGGTCACTGAGGGCAAGTATGAGCAAAGTTCTTCAGACACTCAGTGCACTATCAGTCATTTCTAGGATGATACTGCTCCCCTGCTAATAGATGCTCTTCTGACTTCACTGACCTGATTTAAACAGGCCTGCATCAAACTATGCTTATGTAATGCTTTACTGAAATGAGGTATAAATAATTAACTTGCAGAATTAACTGCAGCTGGAAGTTATTTAGGAAAGTAGTTCAGTGAGTTTTAAAAAATGGTCTCTGGTTGTATCAATAGCAGCTGTGGTATTATTAGTCAAGACAATCCTTATGGAATTTTCAATCTCTTCTGCTTCAGGGTATTAGATAGGGTCTATGAGGTGATTGCAAACAATTAGATGCATTACTAGGAAGTTTGTGTCTTCCTCTGAAACATCCTGGGTTGGTTTCATTGAGACACAGGATATGGGGTTAGATGGAACTTCAAAGTGCTCTGCAAAAGCAATTCTTATGGTCTAATGAGTTAAACTGGTTATGCCTCCAAGCAGTCAGTTCTTTAGCTGTGCAGTCAGAAGCTTGTATTGGTAGACCATGTAGTACTTTCTCTGCTTCCTACTTTTAGGAACTACTTGAAAACATGAATTATTTTCTTTCTACCAAGATGCACTTGTTCAGTATTATTTTACCAGTTTTCCCTTGAATGGAATATCACAGGACACAGTAACATACTGGGCAAACCCTTATATCATTTACTTTGTTTTAAGGGGAAAAAAGCATGACATAGATGAGAAATAGGCTCCTATTTTAAAACAGGGACATATATTTGAAGCAAAAAATGTGAACTTGAATTTCCAAGCAGAAGGGCAGATGATTTAGAAACAGAAGCTTGGAGAAAAAGAGGCTGAGGGGAGACCCTACTGCTCTCTACAAGTACCTAAAAGGAGGTTGTAGCAAGGTGGGATCAATCTTTTCCAACCTTACTGATCCTGTCATTTGGGACTCTAGATGGCTCCTGAAAAACCCAGTGAATACTGTTAAAAAGCTGGGGAGTTACTTCTTAGCAGGAGAGATCTGAATTAGTCTCATAACATTATGCTCAAACACAGAAGCTTCCAATTTACTATTTATATATAAATTACTGAATTTGTGTATTCCCTAGAGTTGGGATCCTGTTCAGATTGAAAACTCCAACTTATCTGAGTAATACCTCGAAATCTCTGACAAAGATGGTACTGTGCATCTGCAGATGGAGTGTGCAGCCCAGGCACAGTGAGTCTAACATGTTGCAAACTGTTAAGTTGACTTGTGTGTGTTCAGCAGTCCTGCTGCATCCAGAGACACTAATCATATTGGGCTTGCTTCACACTCACACACTGGCAGCACATGTGCTGTCAGCTCTGCTGAACAGATATGTTTTGAGAAACTCAGTGAGAGGGATCATCAGCACTTACTTTCTCCACAGAGCTGAATCTGGGTCTTCAGCTGCTCTGTATCACAGGAAAATCGGGCAGACCTGCCCAGCTCTTCATCGTATTTCCGTTCACTCACGAAGTGCTGTAACAACAGACATGTTAACAGTGATTCACATTCTGAGCAAAAGACTGTATGGAGGGTGAAAGAACCAATCAATACTTAAGTTCACTTTAAGGCTCAACCCTGCCCTGTCCACAAGATCTCTGTGCGGAACCAAGGATTTTCCCATCCTCACTAAATTACATCTCACAGCCCAGTGATGGGTGGATCACTCTCACACTTGGGAAGTGGGTCATTTCAGCAGAGAATGTATGTTTGATCACTGAAGCTGAAGCTATCAGGTTTACTTGCTGAGTCTAAATGATACACAAACAGCAAAACTCCCCACTGTTACACTTAGGAGGGGATAGCTTACACTTCACTGATAGCATCTGTACACTGCTCAGAGGTGCTACAATGCTTTAAGAAGCTACACTTTCCCTATGGAAAACTATTTACCCCATGGCCCATAGCAGGAATAAACAGCCTGGGCATGTTAATGTGACAACTCTTGGCATTTCTGCAAATGGCTAAAATACCCAAACAGAAGTGAATGCCTGACCTTGATTTCAGCCCTGAGTTCAGAGAGTTGTGCTTCAGCCATCTGACTGGCTAGGTCTGCCAGTCTCTTCAGCTCCTCTGCTTTCTTCTGCCGAGCAGTCAGGATTTCCACTGCCAAATACCAATAGTCAGTCATTAATTCTAGGAAGGTAAATTGCTCTGTAATTTATTAGTCTTTGGGCATTAACATGGTACATCCCATGTGACACAAACACATGGACCACTGACTTCAACTGGATTTGCAATATGGTACTTGCACAGATTAAGTTGATCAGTATATTTCACTGAACTGCCTGATTTTGAAAAAGATCTGAAAATGGGATAGCTGTCAGAAAAAGTTAAACCAATCCTCCAACATTCAGTGAATAGGGGCAAAGACATGTTGTTTTGAGTTTTCTAGTGCTTTATTTGGAAGCATAAAAACAGGGAGCCTTCCAGAGACATGGAAAGAAGCATTACATTGAGTCACCAGCCTGTTTCTGAAGACATGCTGTATTTGATTTACACAGGGGAATTTCACTTCCTCTGAAAAAAACCTGTTCATATACAGTTTATGTTAAAGTCATTGGCATTGCAATTTTGCTTTTGCATATGGAATATACATATTTGCCATTTCATCAGCAAAACAGCATTGAAGAAAAACAGTCTTTATGAAAAAAATACTAAATATTCATTACTGCCTGTCTTGTATACTCTATGTAAGGAAGGGATGAGTAGTTATATTCTTATAGGGAAACATTAATCATAAACCACGAAGCAATGGTCTACTTG
The DNA here is from genome assembly GCF_026979565.1 of Vidua chalybeata. NCBI lineage: Eukaryota > Metazoa > Chordata > Aves > Passeriformes > Viduidae > Vidua > Vidua chalybeata. The sequence continues at coordinate 11,972,988 of NC_071536.1, read as the reverse complement.
TACACAAGATAATATGACATTACAATTTTGGTGGAAATATATGCAAACTATTACCACAATGGTGACTCAGAGTAAAAGCAACAACTGATTAACTGGCTGATGGGATCAGTACTTATGGCAGAGAGGAATCAACATCTAAATGTAAAATAGTAACTATCATAGTCTTTTGTCTTGAACTTACACATACAGTCAGGGGGAGTGGTACTTAATGTAAATTATCCTAAGGACGAAGACTCCATTACAACAGTAGAGATTTTGGCTTCTTTACCTTCTTTTTGCCACAAATTTCCACAGCACACTTGACAAGTCATGTAACCAGCCTATACTTTTTAATGCTATTTTTAAAGGTGACAATTAATGATATTTCACAGTTTGTTTCTCAACCCATTATAATTTATTTAATCAGATAACACCTTCTTTTGAAAGCATTGTAGAGTCAATAAATAGCTGGGGCTGGAAGTGACCTTTAAAGGTCTCTAGTCCAACCCCCTGCAATCAGCAGGGGCATCTTCAGTAGATGGGGATGCTCAGAGCTTGACCTTGAATGCTTCCAGGGATGAAGATCTCCCCTCCTCTGAGAAACCTGTTCCAATGTTTCACTGAGTACAACATGGTCCAGCAGGCACAGGGAGACACAGCTGCAGCTGTGTGGGAGCAAACAAACTGTGCAACTGTAGAGGAGTGTGTATCACACATGGCAGGGAAGGCAGAGGGTGGTACAGTTCCTTTAGCCCTGCTAGTAAATCTGTGCCTACATTATTACTTATGCTAAGAACAGCTGCTGTCTTCCCAGCTGATCTTTTCAATTTCATTTTTTGTAGAATATGGTCCACGAGAGTGAGAAAATTTTATCATGTTAAATGAACAGTTTACCAGGTGCTTACCTTGTCCACTAGTTCTGTGTTACTGTTTATTCTAGGTAATGCTAATATTGTTCCTCCCCAAGATCAATATCCTCTTTGCTAAAGTGACTACCCAGACCATATGATCTCATCTCATACTGGCATTTATTTCCATGAGATGCCAGCCAAATACCCATGTTTTAAAAAAACCCTGAAATTATCATATTTGGAATTTTTCCTAGTGTTGACAGTAAGAATAAGATCACCCACTGTAAAACAGTCCTTGAGTGCAGCAAAGAGATATGAAAAGAAATAATATTCTAAATCTTGGTTAGCATGTTACAGTCCTGTAACAACTTTCTGCCTAAGTTTCTGAAGGCACTTTACAGCCTACAGCAGCCTTGAGAGACAACAGAAACCACACTGCTGGAGACAGGTACTGGGCCATCCACCACCATGCGTGGAGCTGACAGGGAAATGGGAACAGAACACACCATGTGCAAATGCAGCACTTTGCATGCTGGTAGGTAGGAATTAGGTTTACTTTCTACACAAGTTCCTGTAACTGGCCAAGATTAATGAAGGGGCCCTATAATACCATCAGCCCCGGACAGTGGATTTCCAAAATGTGGATTTATTTGTGCAGGTAGGTCTTAAAACTGTGTCTGCTGATCAGTGGGCATTCTACCATTGGTCTTCCTGGGAATGAGCGCATGTTCTGTAGCTGATTATGGCTACCTGGTATTTGGTAATCAAAGGTAACAAAAAACTGCTGATATATATCACTCCACAAGTCCTTCCCAGAATAACACAAAGTTTCAAATTCACATCTATTTCATGTTCTTCCCAGAAAACTAGCAAATAAAATTCAAAACACAAACTTTGCAAATCTTTGCTGTCATGACTTCGTACCTTCTAGTTTCTACACATCTACAACTGCAAGAGACTTGGACAGCAATAGAGAATTTAGAGCATTTCTTTCAACAAAAATTCAATTGTTATACTTTTGTAAACTAAGTGAGTTCTAAATGCAGATGAAGTATTCAAGAATGTTAAATGTATTTGTGACCCTTGGAAGGACCTTAAATTCACAAATCAATAAAAGGATTGTATGCATTCATATCAAGGACATTTTCATCTGCCAGGAAAAGTATAATTCTAACACTGCTTTGGTTAGAATTTGGTCTTCAATTTCTTGCTTAGCATTCTCTACTGAAACATGTCCCCCTGTATTTCCTGGGGGTAAATACAAACACTGAATCTTGGATGGAGTGTAAGACATATTGTGGTACCCTAATACAAGGCTCATCTTGCTCCCCCCCCTCCCCCACCAGAATATATATACATGAAAATGTAAAAACCAGAGACAACATGAAAGCCTGGAATCAGATTGACTCCCACAGATTATTAAGAAAACAGACTCCAGTGAAGATCTGTTTTTTTTTTTTTTTTAATTTTCTAATTCATAAGCTTCATCACTGTCCCTTAAAGCTATGCAAGGCAACACAATAACCTACTCCCCTACTCCCTAATTCCAGTATTCTAACTTATGTAGGTAATATAAGCAAGCAAAAAGTGATTGATAAATGGAAACAAAGTAATTAAATAACCATAGAAATGAGGAAAAAAGAGTGGTCAAAAAGCTCTGATAGGTAAGTTGAAGGAGTGAGTAACTCAAATCTAATTCCATATCACCTTTTGGTTTACCTTAATTTCATAATACTGAAATTTTGATGCACCATCCTCACAGAAACTACCATGGCACATCAAAGCCTTTTCTGCCTACATATATAGAGTGAAAGAGGATGGAATGGTGCTAACCAAATTTATGGATTGTGTTATTTTCTGCCAAACAAAACAACTGTTTCAACAGCATTCCAAAATTTCCCTGTGTATTTTTTTTACTTACTGGCTTCTTCTTTAACTTTATCAATTTCTGCCATTAATGACACTTCTTTGTCTACGATGCTAAAAAAGAAAAAAAAGAAAAAAATTTATTTAATTCATGCTGGAACTCCATCAAAATCAAAAGCTGTAACTACACACAGACTTCAGACATTAAAAATGGGCAGTTTTGAAGTGAGTAAGACTTAAAAAATTGAAGCTGAAGAAATACCTAGACAAGCCAGCCATAAAAAATTAGTGATAATGAGTGTGTGCTGCTTTACACAAACATCTCACTGGCCTTCCCACATATCTGCACAGATGTGGAAATCAGCCTCATTCAGCACAACAATCCTCAAATGACTAAACGGTCTGTTTCCTAATTAAGCCAGATACGCCATTGCTGCTACCCAAATCAATGCAGCTTAGGTCTCAGCACAAAACTAAGAATGAAACAAAATTAAAGACGTGTGGAATGAGATCTTTTTCTTCCTTAGAGATATTTTTGCAAAATATGTCAGGGTAAACAAGAAAATGGTGTGTGATGTAAATAAGCATTAAAGTATCTCCATAATAGAAGTCAGCTTCCTTACACCCTATTCCCTCCGGGACTGGGAAGGAGTTTTTCCGCTTTTACCTGGCCTTCCTAAAGGAACTGTGTGCCTCTCCTTTTACAAAAGCTTGGTGTGCAATCCCTGACAGTGCTTATAAGCTGTCAGAGTGCAACTGATCAGGTGGGTCTGCTGAGAGCAGACAGGACATGTGCTAAGTTGGTCCCATTATGAACACAGTGACACTGTCCAGTGGAGTAACATCCTGCAGAATGCTTTCCAGGGGACAGTGCTCTGGTGTGCCATTCTGTTTTCCTCTCACTAGAGTATTCTTAAAGTTAAGTTCACATTTAATTAAACACTACCAATGTTAGTGTTTGTGTTTGCATAAGTGAGTAAATTCAAGCAGCTGTGGGGAGGGAAATTGCAAAAAGTAGGTCAAACACCAGGAGTACATCTAGTTATGCACTCAAAGGAAGAGTGGAGCTCTCAACCCTGTTAGTAAAATCAACGTTAAACATTAGCTTTTGGACCCAGTGAAGACACTGAGTTAGTTATATGTGAACAGGCTTCTACTGAATGAAGATATTTCAGAAAACTTAAAACCCAAATTTTTGTCTAGAACATTCTTAGCAAGAAAGGGAAGACCCTGCAGAGTTCAGTGGGCAGTAAAGACAGACAGAAACTTAGAGAAATAATGACAGGTCCTTAACTAAAACAGGGAAAGATTGGTGAGCAGGCAGCGTGGGGAACACATGACAAACACACAGCTGACAACCAAACATTCACCAGCTACAACACATTCATGTGCATTCATCCTTCCTTGAAATCTTCCAACCAACCTCACACAGGAGGTTTGCAACAGAAGCTCTGCAGACTTCTGTCCTTGAGTTCTCCCAGTCTACCATGCCCCCTGGACAGGAGGCGACCTTTACACTGCCTCCCAGCAGCCAACAAGAGGGACAGGAGGTTGGCTGATGGCAAAGGCTGCAGCCAGACAACACAAATGCACTATAGCACATTTTTTTGTTTCATACACAGAAACAAGACTACAATTATTGTTTTAGCTTGTCAGATCAATTTAGTGTGACCTACACACCAGAGGAAATAAAACAGCAGGGTTTTTTTAGGGTAGAGCAAATCAGTTAAGAGGTAGTGATAATGGAAAGATATGATTGTTCCAATAGGCATTCCATCTCCAGGCATAAGCATTAAGCTTGAACACCAAATAAGCAGGTGATGATTCCAGCTTGCTAATACTAAATAGTCATAGATTCTCAGAATTAATCTATTTTCAATTAGCTTTTGTAACTACACGGTTTAATAAACTTCCTTGACTTTCACAACAGGTGGCTGAAACGAGTCTTTTAAGTTCTTACCTATTTCTATCCTCCACAACGAGAATCTAGTTATCTTTACTACTTTCTCTTAATTTAAAAAAAAACCCTGCAGATTTTTACTTTTTCTGTCTCTGTTATCAAAGCGTCTCCCTAGTGCACTACACAGGTTATATAAACATAAACTTTTGTCTGGAAAACATTCAAGCAACAAGGTCACAACAGCAGAGCTAATCAGAAGAGTGTTTTAGTGCAGCTCTTTCCAGGATTGTTCTCTCTGCACTCCAACAACAGGTCCTTAGTAAATTGGTGTCCCCCTAACATTTTATTTTGATGCTAAATAAAATCACTTTCAATACTAGAATGAAAACAAGGCCATAACAGTCCTGTATTTATCATATTTTATAGTCAAATCTTATCTGTTACTAGACAGTTTTCCACTCCTAATGTTTCATTTTGGTCTCTGACGAACACTTCAGGAAAGTGTTTGTATGTTGTAGCAGTAGAGGCCAGGACTGATGAATTTAAAGAATAACCACCTGAGTACTTCTTTTCTAGCTATAAACTAACATTGGAAAAATTAAAGAATAATACAAGAGAGAAACTGTTTGGTGCCTTTGTCCACGTAAGAAACTAAGTTTCTTTAACAGACAGACCTTGAAAAGATTTTCCTTCCCTGAAGACAATGCAGCTGTACTAATTTATATCAGCAGAGGACATGCCCTCTCTCTCTTTTGGCTAAAGGAAAGGAACATTAATTTTCATCTGGAAGCATACAACCACATTTCTCAGCTTGGAAACCATAAACTGCCATGTGTCATATATGGGGAAAGTTAATGTTTCTTTAGAAATGTCCTAGGCCAACCAGCACCAGCAAATGCAAAACAGAGTAATACTGCCTCCAACAAGAATTTATCAAAGTTATAAACAAATGAAAACTACAGACAGAAAACTGGAAAAAACCCTGGCCTGGGGAAAAAAAAAAAGACAAACGACAAAGAGAAATCTTAATGCTAACATATAGAAGGAGAAAGGACAAGAACAGTGTGGAAAAATCAATGGATCCAATCTTGTCCCTCATTCCTGCTAGTATCCCACTGTTTTCACACAAAGATCCAACAGTCACTTAAACTGAACAGCTCCTTAACTTAGGAGTTCAACCATTTTTAATGCATTTTCTGGAAAAATGCCCTGCTCAGCCTTAATACAGTGACTGTGATTAGACCACAGCAGAAGTGTTACTGAGAACTGCTTGAAGCTCAACACAGCAATACCTCCCAGGAAAGTATTTTCTTTTAATGCTTCTTACTGTCCTTTGGCACTAAAATGTTGTATCAAGTTGGTACACTCCAGTGCACAGCCCGCAGCCATTGGTGCTGTGAGAACTGGATACTGAGTGCTACAGGAACTTTCTGTACAATCAGGTATGATCAGATTTGAGCTCTAGCAGAACAAGGAACAGAATACATTTCAGATCTAAAAACACCTGAGGGAAAACATTCTGCTAATTCCTTCCTCTCCAGTTATGTTGTTTCTCTTGGGTTTTCTATAGCTGTTTGGAACCAGGTTTAAAATCATGAACATATTACTTTAGCTGATGTTCTGAAGGGTTCATAATCCTGTCAATTTTTTCTGATTACTCTGAGCATTAAAAATCTGAAAGGCATTGCTGAAGCTATGCCTTCTCCTCACCTTGAATATCAATAACAACACCTGAACATATTTCCACATACTATATGAGACTCTGGTGACAAACACACATCTCAGAACCACTTCTTTCTTTGAATGTACCTGAATCCATGCCCTAATCATCAGTCCATAGTTCCCCTGCCTGTAGTAGACCAAACACTGGGACTCAATTCCCCCTTTCACCCACCAGACTCAAGACATATCTGAATCAAGTGAGCCTTATCTTTATGACTCTATGACTGATGATGTAGAAAAGGCAAAGTAACATTACTACCTCTTTCTTTTTTGTCTCCCTTCACCACACCTGTCTCCTAAAGGGACTGATTTTTCCTTTTCTTACCCCTCACATTTTCAGGATTAGGACCTGGGTACCAAACTTGAGCTATCAGCACCATATCACTGTTCACCACAGGTGAGTATCTGCAGTTTGGAGCACAGGATTTAGCACTGTTTGAGCTTGAAATCCAGGTGAAATTTTGAAGTGGGGCTCAGGAAGGAGACAATTTTGTTGAGGGGACAGGGCAAAGCAGAGGGTTAACACAGAGGGCATGCAAATGAGACACAGCCAGTGCTGGTGCTGTAGAGATACGAGATGCAGCAGGAGAGACAGCAGCTCTCTAGGAATCATTTTGCTGAATTGATTTTGAAGGCAAAAACAGAAGTGCCCTATTCCTGGTCAAATGAACAGCACTCATACCTTGGCCTTACCAAGGCTGGCAAGATTCACACTGGTGTACAATGGCAAAAGAGCTGCAAATGCCAAACTACAATGAGCTGCTAGCACAGCAATGATAGGGGCAAATTATGCTGACAGCTGCTTCATTTCACAGTTTCATACTCAGAACAAATTCTGAATTTGTTCTGACATTAGTGTAAACAAAATAATCTTCCTCTAGTTTACAGCATGAAATCTATTATTTGCACAGTGCTAAAGAAAGGAGATTTTCAGTCAGCCGCAATACCTCCAAATTCTACAGATATGATTAAAGTTATTAGTGCCTCTTGAGAAAAGCTGCTTCAGATTGCCAGGCTGGCTGATTTATAGCTTTACTGATGAGAATCATAAGGTTTCCAGATGACCAGAATCTTCTCTTTCCTTCTGCCTCTTCTAGGCATTATGACAAACCTATTGTGCCTGAAGAGATGGGGAAATAAAATGCCAAGCTGACATGGAGGCAAACATGCTGACACAGCTCACAAAGGTAAGTCCCAGCTGCATGGCACAGAGGTTACTGGTAAATGTAATTCGAATGAGTCCTTTCATAACCCTGTTCAACTCCTCAAAACGCCAGTTTTCTCCTTAAGGTGTTTAATAAGCTTTATTCTCCCCTGAACCAGCTTTGTGCACAGTTTGAGAATGACTGTTCTTCTGGAGACTGAGGAAAACAGCGTCAGCTGTGGCAGGGCTCTTCATCCAGAAGGGGGAAGAGCTATTTTTTCCTGGGCATCCTCTGGAGGCTGGTTCAGCTGGAGAGCTGCTGAACACTGAGGTACCATTTGAACCCTTTTTTCATGAGGAAGGGAGTTAGAGTAGTGAGACACTGTTCAAGCCTGACAGTTTAGGCATCAACAAAAATACAACACACTCCAGTGATGTTGCTCTGTCAATGCTTTGGAACAGACCCCAGTAGCTCCTTGAAGCTGTGCTGACTGACAAGCTGCTGACAAGCCCAAGCAAGTTTGAGGGATGTTAGTAGTGTTACTGTCTCTGCTGTGTTTGAGCTGAGGTTACATGCAAATTCATGAGATGGTCCTGATAAGCTCTGCTTTAAGTATTATGCTTTTTGTCTTGCACATATTTCCCTTCTAGCATGAACATACTTGACCCACAGGCAGTGTGAAAAGACAACTGATAAGAATCTCTAATCCAATTGTGTATTTCACAAAAGAATCCTGCACGTCAATCCAAAAACTAGAACTGTCCCTGTCAAACTTCTGGCCCAAGGAGCTAGAATGATGTGATGGGAATGTAAAGATAAAGCCCAATCACCTGTACTACGTGATTATAAGTGCTACAGGATTACTGACTAGCCATGCTATTTTGTAACTGGAGAAATTATACTTCCAGTTTTCTTTATATTAATAGGAAATATATATATATTGTAGAAAATACCTTGTAGGAAAAGCTGGTACATTACATATTTTGCAATGTTTCAGTAGATTATATTCTTCCAGTATTAGCTCAATATTATTGAAATGTTCACAATGCTTGAAGGTTATTTGATTACCATATTAGCATATGCACAATGTTTACACAGCAAACCAGATTACATGAATTTTCATACTGATCACTAGTACAGTCTGACAATAAGAAGATAAACAAAAGATAGCATAAATCATTTTTACTGAAATTCTTCCCTCTGCAGAGCACAATCTAGTAGAACAGAAAATGCCCAAAGGCTTTTAGTTATTCAAGTTCATTTTGTGTAATTTTTTATCTACCTTCACTAACACTGTTCTCTTTAGCAGCCAGCCAGCACAGTGTGATCTGGCAAATGCACCATACTTAAAGGCCTATTTGCAATTTTCTTTTAAGATCTATTTACAAACAATTAGAAATGTATTGCCTCATCACAAAAACCTGTTTAAGCTAAAAACTGACATGGAAACCCTTTTCCTGAAAGAACATTTCTAAATTTTAGTTATTTAGAAATGAAGGCATCATCTCACAATTTGGCAGTTCTAACAATGGTGAGTATGATTTGCACCACGGCTTGTTAGCATCCTGCACATTTTTACGCAAACTTGTGAAGTATTTCTTTCTTATTTGAGTTTCAGTTCTGATCCGATTCCTGAGGTATCTGAATACCTTACTGGTTAAATATTTTAGCCTAAACACACTCCAGCAAGGAGAAGACAGTTGTTGAGCTCCTGCTACAGAAAAGAAGTAACTTTCTCAAAAGCACATTGGAAAGTCGCCTCAAAGAAAGGTCTGGCTTTTTGGTGTAATGTCAGTTGAAATTTTTCAAGATAATTATTCTCTTTTTGAGTTTAGTAAGCTAGATTTCTCATTAGTCTGACAACTGTGAGATCAAAAAGGAGATAGTCACCTCTCATCCACAATGACATGCACAAAACCAAGAGTATACCTGCACAGCCTCAAAACCTGTGTGTTCTGTGTTTTACTGAGCATGACAAACACACCTATGAATGGTTGGGAGGGAAGAGGGGAGACACAGCACCATAAAATATGGACAACAGCTAAAAAACAATGTAATCCACCTTTGAACTTCATCTCTTTAACCTAGATTCACAAACTTGTTAAAAAATTACCGTGATGAAGAAAGTAATTGTAAAAGACAAGGGGGTCAGTAGGGGGACTTATGTATCTCACTGAAACCTAATTCCCCACAGTTCCAAGAACTCTGTCTCTTCTCTCCACTAATGCACAGCAAGGGTGATCCCAGACTGCTGGAGGTCAGGAGAATGCCAGCACAAGCCCCTCTCCCAGTGCTGCAGCTCTCCAGGCAGGTACCCAGCCTGGGGTCAGAGCTGCTGGATCAGCTTCTCGCAGACCACCCAGGCAGCAGGGCCAGGGCCCAGGGGCCTTGGTCAAAGCACTTATCTTTGGAAGTACCTGAAAACCCAGCAGGGCCAAGGAAACACGAATGCAAGGAGATTATTTTTATCTTCTCTGTGCTGACAAGGTTAAGGACTGGGTCACATGACTGATGGGCAAACAAACATCACAACAACTGCAAGAGGATTTGAAAACCTGGACTTTAGAGGCATAAGGACTACCAAAGGTTGGCTGTCAGATAGACAGAAACCTCAGAAGAACTGCCTGGAAATGGAGAGAAAAACAGCACAGACCTCTGTTCAGTGTAAAGCAATACTAGTCCTGGCCTTTCCAGCCATCTGCCCATCTCCAAACAACCACAGCACAAACAGGCAGCTCTCATCTGGTGCCACTGATTCTGGGCTAGGGGTGACAGAAAACCATCAACTTTACAGTTTGTCAAGTAGGGGTGAGAACAGTGTGTTCTCACTGTTTTGCAGCTGTGAGCACTGGCACCACTGCTCACTACCCCACACTGAGTCAGTACAGACACAACTATGTAAGTACAGACATAATTCTGTTCTTTTAGATTACTTCTTCCCTCATTCAACCACTCCTCTGCTTTCTATTTTAACTTAGAAAACAATATAAAAACTTCTTAATTTTCCCCAAACATACAGCAAATGCTTTCTAATTGTTACCCTGAATCTATTTTATTATATTTTTAAACTGTCAGTATTGCCAAACACCATCCTCCCAGAACTATGTCAGAATCATTTTTTAATCTTGCCTATGGTAAAGGTTTCAACTACTTTTTCTTCACTCCAAAAACTCAGTTGTGTTGATTTTCATGCTTTTTACACAGCACTGGACGTATCAACATGTTACAAAAGAGAAGAGATGGTTTTATTTATGTGGTTCAGTTCCGCATGCAGTGTAATTAAAGCTGGTTCTTACTGTTTTCTATAGACCATTTGTGGCTGGCAGCAGACCATATGGGCAAGTAGCAGATGTTCCCTTTTACTTTTCCATATGACTGTATGAATGCCCAATATGTGAAAATTATTTTCTGGCAAGAGGTGTTGTGGGGAACTGTGGCTCCTTTTGTGCTCTACACATTTCACTCAGATTTCCTGGGGCTCTCCTTTTATCCCCAGGATGGTTATTCAGTTTCTTGGTGGAAAAGAAGTGAGAACACAGTTAACGCATGCAGGTTTTAACTTGGCAACAAATGTCTCAAGTGCACTCTAGGGAGAGGAGAGTTCATTTAGCTTTTTTAACCTTCCCCTGTAACTTAAGGACTGTTTGGTAGCCTTCTTTTCTGTGTTCTACAGTGCCCTGAGACATGGCTACACTCTGATATATTTTATATTGAAGTAGTAAGAGAAGCACCTTATGTTCTCATTGACACCAAGGTATTCCTGAAAACCACACAGCAAAGCTGAATGCAACGAGGACAAATACTGGATCAAGAACTATTATGAAGAAGATTTTTCTCCTAACTTTCAGGCCCATGTGAGCCTGAGGAACACTGCCCTTCAGCTTGCTTTGCCAAGTGCTCTCATAACCTTGGGAAAGCAATGCCACAGAAAGCCCAGCAAGAGTAGGGGTGACCAGAATGCTGGATTACAGCAGGAGCACAATCCACATAAGACTGCGAAAGACTTCTTCAGGGGCTAAGTGCCCTGCCTGGTCCAGCCCATAGCTTGTAAAATGCTATAGAGTCTGCTGGCATTAAAAGAACTGAATAAATGCAAGCTGTTATCACTTCTTCTGAGCACACAGATAATTACTCCAGAGACTCTTTAAGAAAGAGGAAGCAAGCCCAGTGCAATGTTTTTAAATAAATGTCTTTCTGGGATTTTTATTTTCCCCATTTTACTACAAAGTCAAAATTGAAGTAAGCATTCTGTTTTCCCCCTAAGCTTTTACAGGGATTCACAGCACATTTGCTCCTTAGCACTGTTTTTCAGATTGTGGGAGGGTATGCACTATTTTGCCAGGTAGGTGACTTTTTAAATAGTAGCATATTACATGTTCAGGAGTAACTTCCCTATTGACTAGGTCAAGCTGTGAAAAATCAGCCAGAGAGAAACATGGTTTCTCACTGGCAGCTATCGCTCAATAGTTTCTGCTGTTAAAAGGAGAAGTTCTTGTGAATGTTTCTGCTGAAGCTTTCAGGATATCTTAGGCCACATGTGCTATTCATTTAGCTCCATAATAATGGTTTCATTTACTGTCTGGAAGTAGGAGGAAGATACATGATCTTATCTTTGCATTCTCCATTCTTTCTGTGATTGGTAAAATAAGGAAAGATTAAAAAAACCAAACCGGATTGTCAGAAAGTCAAAAATATTACTGAGTCTTGCAATGCAATTTTGATTCTGACTTTGATAGCAAAAAAGGACACAAAAGTGGTCTCATATCCTATTATCAAAGGACGAAAAGTAAACCCAAAAGAGACAAATTAGTATGTGTTTCAGCATTCAGCTGCAATGCAAGATAAAACCTTCTGACTTCATTTAGCTTCACTAAAACCCCTTAGGTGGTGACAGCTGTGTGTAACAGGAAGGGATTGCAGTACTGAGCTCATTCCAGTGTTCCTGGCAGTTCTGTACACAGACAGCACTTGGTGGCTGTTGTATCTGCAGTCCATCTCAACCATCCCACACTCCAGCAGGAACTGGGAGAGGAATCTGGAAAAAGCTTTGGAATCACAATCACAATGGCGACCTGACATCATGCCCTTGCTCTGGTCATTCCATAGCATTCTGGGTGCAACAGTTAGCTGAATTCCTTAATTTTTGCATGACAGACAAGCTGACTGTGTCACAGTGAAACTCCACACCAAAGGAGGGTAATAAATATGCTCACTTAAAACCTTATCCTCCTGCTAGCACTGGGGATGTTTTGTTCAACTCTGGAGCAAGGAAACTCCCATGTAAATAACACACACTACACCATGCAGCTCAGGAATACAATGTGATCCTTGTCTGAGGTCTGAAGCTGTATGTATCACTGGTTTGGGGGATTTCTACCCGAATCCAGTAAATCTACAGCAGCTGTCAGGGAGTTTTTGGAAACAAGGCATTAAAATAGCTGTGCCCATCTTCCTCAAAATTTAGGCCACAAGATCATAAGAAATATCACAAAACTCTCTCTAATTTTAGCAAAAGAAGGTGTTAAAGTCAGGCAGTTTACTGTTTAAACAAAAAATCTACTTCATTCATTTGAAGAAAAACCTAAACGTTAGACTTATGAGCTGCCAAATGCAACACAGCCAGCACTGAGATTTCCATAAACATCTCCTGACATTGTACTGTCCTCATTGCAATGTTATGCTGAGGCACAAATATTCAGACCACAGATCTGTTAGATTCTAGAGCTTCCAGAAGACTCCAATAATTTAGGCACTGAAGCTGGTAGGAGGCAAAATGAAATGAAGCCTATTGAAAAGTTTTTCAGGCTATTTTCATAAGTTTACGTACTTGCATTTACAAACTCTTTTTGGGGTATTTTAGTATTAGGCAATACACGTTACTGTTTTTGAATATGAAAATGTGAATAATGAAAATATGAATACATGAAAAATGAAGAATTTCAGATCTGAATTTACTACCTTCTTACTACCTTCCTGCATTTTTAGATCATGGCAGAATTCTAAGTCTGTTCTCTGACCAGAGTGACAATTCCTTAAAGACTGAATTGCCTGTGACTGCCTGCAGCCAAGGTGAGACGTGGTGTAAGATATTTTTAACACTGCTACCAAAAGTAAAAAAGTTAGTGTGAACCACTCAGCAAATGAGATCCAACTATACTTTTCTCAGAGAAAAGGTCCCCTCTGAGAACGACCAAAAAAAGGTGGAAGAAGTTGATGAACTCTGCTCAATTTTTCTATCCTAACAATATTATTACTACATGTAAGTTCATAAGCAAAAATCACTGTAATGGCTCCAGAGCAATCCTGACAACATTACTGAGTTTAGTACAATGGGTGATCACAGCTCATATTCAGTGGAGAGACAGAAACACAGCTCTCCCTGCTATACAGTAAAGTACACTGGGGGCTCAGTGAACCAGAATCTTCCCCAAAATCAGCTCAGCAGCACTTGGATTTTCTGCCCATAGAGAAGTGGAGCTCTAATGGCCCTAAAGTTACTTTAGATGCATCTTTGAATGTTTACACCACTGAAGTCCAAATGATTACACCACTGAATGATTACACCACTGAAGTCCAAAGTTAACAAACTTCTGCCAATACTACTGCTCTTTTATAAGATATGCTCATAAAAATACTGACAAATACTGTGATTGAATTAAAGGGGAAAGGTTTTTCACTCATCTCTGATTTGTAACCAAGCATTGTACATTTTAACATAATTTCTTCTATTTAATCCAACATTGTCTAATACATAGGTTTTATATGACATCTATGCTTAACCAAGGCAGAGTGAAACTCAAAGCAGAAAATACTTTTCTACGACAAGAAAATATCAAATATGCAACTTGCTAGTACAGCAATTATTTCTGCTGTAAGTTTTCAAAGGGCGTAGGTGTACATGCTGAAGATCAGCAGTATCAAAATTATATTAAAAAACAGATTCAAGACATTAAAAAAAAAAGAGGAAAAAGAATGAACTAGAGATACAAATTGGAAATTAAATGATGGATGGAAACTTAGGATGAACTATGAGGGAAAGTTAAGAGAACAATGGTAGGATAAGAAGCAAAGATGATGGGACATGAAGTGACAGTAAAGGACTGTCTGCCAAAGGAGGTAAGACTAAAGATGCAGTATAGAAAGAAGAGATTTAAAGAAGGTAAAAGAGACTTCAGAAAATCCCAGACAGGATATTTAGAACAGCTTTCATTTGCTCATATATGTTGCCACTGAATCTGATACAAAATAATTAGGTCAAGATGGATAATTTAAGAGCAAGAAAATCTAAGGTTTTTTTCAAAGAACTTTATGCATGTATACAAATTATGCATATATTACTTCCTGGTTGGTGAGGAGCGTCATTACTTAATGGCACCATGGTTTTTTTTATGAAACCAAATGCTGCAAACAAAGAGGGTGTAAGTGACCCATCCCCACTAATGCCAGTGGCTTAATTAGTCCCTTTTCTAAGTGGAGCTGATGGATCCCTGCAGCTGATTTACCTACCAGCTGTGTAATTCTGCAAAAGCAGCTTTGATCTTCTTCACTGAATTATCCACTTCCTCTTTGATCATCACACGATATCTGGTTAGAGAAACAGTGCAACGCTGCAAGTCTTTTACTGACTTTTCAATGTTTGGCCCTAAAATAGAAAGTAGTCAGAAAATTTGTTTTAGTTTTTCTGAATGAGGCACCAGGAATAGTTCAACATATTACTTGCCCAGATTAGAATGAAGTCTGAAGTTTATTCTACTGAAGTCCATAAATCCAACTTTTTCATAGTCCCTCCCTAGTGTTCTTCAGTTTCTAAACATGTTTGCTGAAATGCATCCCCCAAATCACATAAATATTAGAAAGGCAGTATTAATTCAAATTATTCAGTTTAGTATGTTAAATAGAGCATACTGTTTAATTCATTTTGTTATAATTCTGCTTGTACTTTCCAACACATCTCTTTTTAACTTTTGTGAATTCAGAGGTTTTTTTCCTAGAGGCCTCAGCTGTTTTTGACTCCAGAACACAGGAACCAGAGACCCAACTTACCTCTTTTTTTGACTGAATCATCTGTCTTTGTTTCAAGTTGGGTTGACACACTGGGTGATTTAACTGAGGAAGATTTTGACTTTGGCCTGCCTAGGTTACACTGGAGTTGAACTGATGATTGAAGGGGCTCATGCTGTTCTACTCCATTCACAGTCTTTGGGTTTGATTCCACAGATACCCTCTGGCGTTCTCGTTCTCTGTCTGAAAGAAAACATTAAGGAAGAAAACAGGGAGTTGTAAGATTAAGAAAGGTATGAAGCCTTACTGTTTAGTCAGAATGACTTTATGTGTTAAGTCAGAATGACTTTATGGTGTTCTCCTGGCACCCATTCCACAGAACCTCAGAGAGCTATGACAACAAACGAAATTGTTTTGGTAATTAAACACTAATTGGAACACTTCCTTATTTCAACAGTTTATAAAATAAAAACTCAATAAAAAAATCAACTCTTTCATCATGCCAATGGGGAAAACACCTCATGACATAAAAAGCATGCTACCAATTACAGTATTTGCCCAAATATGCATATATATAGCACACACACACACAAAAAAAAATGTTCCTAATTTTACTAAAAGCATTTTAAAAGCACTGACTAAATATTCCTACCTGAAATACTTCCCTTTCCTGACTACAGATTTCTATCAAAAGCTGCTGCTAGAGGAACCAAGCAGGAAATGAAAGTATGTCAAAGATTAGGCTGCTGGGTTCAACAGCTTCAGAGGGATAAGATAACAATGCCTCAGACTGTTTGGCTGCCACAAGACAACTTGGTTTCCTCTTTCCAAAACTTCAAAAGGATTCAAGAAACTAGCATCATAACAGAGGAACAAGAAGCCAAAGCATGACTGTGAAAACTGACAGGCAAGGCCAGCTATTACTGCCACTATGAATTTTAGTTAAGGAAACAAACATAGAAAGTGATCTGTTAACTCATGTTTCTAATTTTTGTACTCACTTCAATGAATGAATGATTCTTCATTCTGAAGATACTTTTTATGCATCACTTTATTCAACTGATGATGCATGTTGTCTGGAGAAAAGGCACTTGTCAGATTAACAGCTGGATTACAGTCCATGGAATGGGATAAACACTACTGGGGTTGAGGGATATCACATGGACAGGCACAGCATATCAACTAGTGACTTCCTTCTGCCCTGGCTGGGCATTAGGACAGGTGGAAAGCGCATCTTGGTATATTTAATGGCAATCATGTAACACCAGAGGAACAAGGAGGAACATCAGTGCTCACATTTTAAATCAGCTTTTAAGGGCTTTAAAAGGTTGAGTCTGAAAACAGAAAAGGTATCTTGCATAAAACAGTATGTAAGAAAGTAATGAAAGAAGTCAAAGAAACCTGTGAAAGCAAGAAACACCACCAATGCAGTGCTCTGAACATGCCAAAGGTTTGATGCCAATGCCGGTCTCACACACACTGACGAACACTCCTGTGAATTACCACTAACCCTGTTCAACTCTGGCTGCATCTCACACTAATGCAAATAGAACATTCCTTATAAATCAAGGCTTTCTATTCTCAGTTGAGGCTGTCCTTGCTTCATAACTCTAACAGCCAAATAGAAACCAGCAATCTATCAGCTAACCTATAAAGAAAGGCCAGGGCTCTTCAGGTTCTGTCCCTAAGATTTGATCTTCTGAAATTTGTTGTTAACCTGCATAACTGTTTTTACTGCATTTAACTGGCAGCTTTGGTACACTTGTCAAGACAAATTACAAACTTGACAGCCTAAAGAAGGTCACCTAGAACACTAATTATACTCTAAATTAAACTTTTTGATCATCTTTTGTCTGCAATATACTTTGACTCTGTTTCTTCCAAAACTACACACAAGCTACTTTGAAACCCAGCAGAAAGACGACCAACATAGGCTAGCAAACAGTAGTTTTGTCTGCTGCAACTGAACTTTCAAATCTGACTGAAGATAATAAACACAACTAAAAATAGATTGAGAAAGTCTGCAGCAAGTCTCTGAAGACTTGTACCAGCTAAGACACATGTATAACAAAATCTAGGTACAAAATCTGTCAAATATCTGCAAGAGAAGTCAAAAGCCTGGATAAGAGTAACTGCAAGTAAGCTGTTACATGGTTCAGTATGTGGTGGCTTGGAACTTCAGCAGCAGTCTATTGTGTGACATCTGCTGTATTAACAGTCAAGTATGACCATACCTGCCAGATAATGGCAGCAGCCCAGGTTAACATGCTCTGAAATATGCTGAGCTGCCATCTTCAAAATGAGTGGTTTATCTTTTTGCAGCAGCTTGCCGTTCGACACTTTTCAAATCAAGTGAACCTCAGAGATTCTTTGGCTAAAGGAAGAAAAAAGCCGTATGTTCCCTGAGATATAAACAGGAAGTTTGAAAGATTAATTAAAAATCTTCCTAAATGAAAAGTAAGCAGGGAAGAGATCAGGATCTGATTTTACCAAGGTCCCTGCAAAAGCAATAGCACGGCAAGGCAACACTAAATATCCTTTCACTGCATTCACACCACTTCTTTATAAAGCAATACACAGCAAGGGTAACAGTAATTAAAGATGTCTAAGCAAAAGAAAGATGGAATAATGGCAAGAAGTAAGCATAACTGAACTAAAGGCAAATAATCAAATGTCTCCCTCCCTAATTTTCTATGGAGAAATGCTGCATCCTCCCTTCTGGCTCCTGAAGCTCCTTCCAGGCTGCCAGGATTTTATGGCTCTCAAATTCCTCACAGACCGGGAGTTGGTATAGGTAAAGCTTAAACCTCATGTTCCTCATGGGGAGGAAAGTATTAGGGACTCTCAGCAAACACCTATGATCCTTCTGAGCTGTGAGCCATCTGAAGGAGATGGTGAAATGACTACAGTAACATTCATTTGATAGGGAAGGAACCAAAACAAACAAGGCAGACAAGGACAATACAAAGGAGATTACAACACAAGAGAGAGCAATATGAAACAGGTGCACTTTGGACTCACGTCAACATTTTGCACTTCTTTAGAAGAGTCTGTATGACTTGCTTAGAAACTGCAAGGGCATAGCTGCTGGCCCCTGAAGGATCCTGATCACTTCAGCACAAATGTAACAATATGAATATAGGTGGCTTTTGACCCTAAGTAAGTAGTTATTATACTGACTGCAAAGAAAAGGATACTAGTGCAATTGAAAGTGAAGAAGAAATTCTTTTCTTCTCTCTATTAAAAACTATTGAATTTGAATATTAAAGTTTCAGGTTTTCCTGTCTCTCTATTTCCTTTCCTTTCTGCCTTTTTTTTTTGAAAGCCCTCTCTCCCCCTTGTTATTGAAACAGGAGAGATGCGTTTAAGTTTAAAAAAAAATTGTAAAGCTATGATAATTTCTCATTTGCCACTTGCAAAAGCAAAGAAAAATTGAGATACTTTTTGCCCTTTATATGTACAACTAACCCTTTCCTGTTTCAAAGAGGAAAAAAAAGCAAGACTCAATCCCACTGACCCATAAAAAGATCACTAACAGCATGAGTACTGTTCTTGCATTCTGTACCCCCTAGAAAACACTCCCCATCCACAGGCAATTAAGTCTACATATCTTTATTCATGCATGTATCATTAAAAAAAATGCCACTCTAAGAAGACTGATTTATACTACAAATGTTTGTGTCTTGCAAAATAAGTGGCAAAAATGCTTTTAGTATTATGGAAATGCATAATTTTCTGGTTTATGGCATATTTTATCCAAAGTTAAGTGGAAGTCTAGCAAGGGCTGGGAGCATATCTCTGGTTCTTAGTGAGGCATCAAATTTTTAGGACAAAATTTCTTGGTAAGTAGTTTGTTTGGCTGCTATAGGTTGCATAGTCTTCATTTAATTAACCAGAGGCTGGCACCACTAAAGTCATCTGAAAGCAGCAGATAAATAATTTCAGGGCAATTATTACTTTGGCACATTCCTTTAAAATGGGGTTTGAGACCTGTATTTGCAACCATGGAAAAAGGGATTTCAAGGAAAGGTCTTAAGACACAGGAAGAAAATACTAACAGCAGCAATAATCCAGGCCTGGCAGACTTCTGAAATGTGAAGAGCTGAAGAAACAGTACAAGTACTAACAACAACTAAATATGAGTTTTATGAACTTGTAGGCAAAAGCATTCACAGCTTCTGCCCCAGAGCAGCGAGTTTGTTCACACTGGTGTGGTGTAATCCTAACTCTGTACTTAACCACAGTGAGGAAGAACCTTCTGTGTTACTGCCCCTCCCAGTTTCAGAAATGGTAACTAGATAACTAGACCCTGTGAGAAACTAAGTGCATGTACTAAAAAGCTATCAGAGTGCCTTTCCACACCACAAAGGCCCTCCCTTCCCTGCTAAGAAAAGCCAGTGGAGGTCCTCTGTGACTAGCCTGTGTAGGGAAGATGAGAAAATGAAAAAATGGACTAGTTTGGACTAAGCAATAAAGAAATCCAGTAATATGCCATAAGCTCATAGTGCTCAGATCTTTACCCCATATGAGGGACTTAATAATTTTACTAACAATTTGACACTCAAGCCACTTTCTAACTCTGCATTCTTCTATATTTCTACCTGTAATATTCTGTATCAGCTGGACTGTCTATAGGAGAAGAAATACATTTTACAAGGAAACATATTACAAGATGAATAGTGTGCAAATATAAATCTATTGGCATGACACTGATAGTTATGTGCATTATTTTTCCACAAAAACATCTCTATAACATCTTCATGGCAATAAAAACACCATAATCTTTATGTCAATGAAGGCTTGGCTACTGCCAGTTGGAAATGCGCTCTCTGTCAGAGGAACTGACCTCTGATTTCTGGAGAGTCCAGTGCCGACCCTACAAATGCAGAGCCTTTGTTCTCAAGAGAAGTGGTTTCCAGTTTCTGATTGGCAGAACCACGGCCAGAGTTGTCCTTAGGGCATCCATTCATATGACAATCATTTATTCGCTGAGGCTCTTGAGATGCCTTCTCAGGTCCACTATTCTTGTTTTTAGGATCTTTATTGCCTTGGTGCTGTTTAGATTTGCTTCTTTTTCTCCTATTATTCTAAATGGAGAAATATCACAAGAACAGAGACATCACTCAATGAAAATCATACAAACTCAAAATACAATCAGTAAATTGAGCACTGTAAGTGGCTGTGACTATCCAGGATACAGTTTCTTACTAAAAGTGTTTCTGTGCATGGGCTGTTTTGGGATTTGTCCTGTGCTTGTCCAGAGTCCCACACCCAGGTACGCACATGAATGTTCACGTGAATGAACAATTCACTCAGAATGGGATTAGTGAGACAATGACACAACACTAGGACTAAAAATAGTACACACATTTGCTTTCAAGTACTGTCTACAGGAGTGAATTAAGTCACCTGTGCTGGAAAAGGCCAAGTACTGTCCCAAAGCAGCACAATTCAAGTACAGACAGCTGACAAGTGATTTAAATGCCTTGACTCTCAAGAGCAAGTTCTTACCTTCTTTCTCCCTGTCATATTCCATTCCTTTAGAACTTGAGCTGCACTGCCTAGAGAAAGATAAAACATTTCAACAAAAGTTCAGCTATGAAAAAGAACCAGTGTGTTCATGATCAGTCTCTAGTCTCCTAGATGAGGAGCATTTCAATTTGTTGTGAATTCTTTTATGTGGGGAGAACAAAATGGACATTGCTGCCTTTCTCCTTCTCAGTTACCTGTTTTGATTTCACTGCTTACACTGGATCGTCTGCTTGGCACTACTGGCTTTTTATGCACTTCATTGCAAAAAGTGATTGTGTGCCTAACTTAAAACACTAGCGTAACACCCAGAAAAATGAACACTCAAATCTCTTACCTGAAAAGGAAAGTATCTCAGCACCCAGAGTCAACAGTGAGTACACTAAATAATACACCCTGAGCATCTGAAAGTTTTAAAAACTTTTGGCATTTTTATCACATATTTTCTATGTGTTACCCGTCATCTTCAGAAGACTTAAGAGTATGAAAAGTAAAGAATTAGCATCCAAAAGAGTAATTTTGTGGACTCTTGCATAAAATCTGCATCACACAAATGCGGTAAACTTAAGCCTGGCAGAAAAGAATGATAAACAATTATACTCAAAAGTAATTACAGTTATACTTGAAATTCTGCCTGTCAGCCATAATGAGTTGCTTAGATAAATTTATGGAACAAACTAGGCAGAGCCTTGGTCAGACCAGTGTCTGCTGCCATGTTAGAAGAAAACTCTTCTCCTAATTAACATCATCATTTTGTTCTCCTGTAGCCGAATGCCGAAAAGAGATCTCATGATAAGCATGCAGTCTGAATTGTCATCCAAACTACTATGGCAGCATCTGCTACAATAATATTTTTAATCGCTAGCAGGTTAAAGGTCTTCTGCTTGAACTGAACAATCACTTTACCATCACATCACAAATCTAGTAAATACTCAATTATTTGCCTTTTCAAGTGGATTTCATACTCAGCCATTCTTCTCAATCCTTTCAGCGAAATCTTGATATTAGAATTAAGAAGAATTGCTGTTTTCAGACCACTATGAGTTGTCAACCTGTATTCAACCAAAGACATGTGACGTTTTCAGATGTACCAAAATTACTTTTCTATCACAATAAACCAGATCCAAGATTGTATGGTGAGCCTGTCACACACAATAGGAAAGATTACATATCTTGCTAAGCCAAATCTGTTAAATTGTGAAAAAACTTGCACGGAATCCATCAAAGCCATGTTTTATTTGCTAGATGACACGGCAATGCAGACAGAAGGCTAAGACAACTTCTATTTTGTGTATAACTATATACATATTTACAATTAGTTACACACACACTTACGTACATGTAAGTACAATTCCCTCTCCTAAAGGTACATCATCTTTTGACAGGCACCATGTTTCTGTATGAAGTAATAAACATGTGCTCCCCATTTTACTCCATGCTGCTGAAAATATGTGATTTCATGTGACAGCTTTGATAACTGTTTTCACAACAGCAACCAACATCCTTTATGTGTTGGCTGGTGGTCTTTGCTTTGCTTCCCTGTGAATACTATGCATGCTGAGAGTTACTTTGGGGATGCATCCAGCTAACTTCTGTTTCTTCCAATTAGAAATACACTAACTGTCCAAATCCCAAAGCCCTCATTTGAATCCACCACTATATTTTCCTGAACACTTCTACAAAGCAGCTGAACAGACCTTCTGATTATGCTTAATTAGATAAACTAGCATAGCAAATTGAACCCTCCTCCATTTAAATAAAATTTCACATATAGAATAAAATTCGTAAAAGAGGCATCACCTAAATGTCACTCCAGATATGAAGCAGGATAGGAAACTAAATTTGAATACTTCTTGATTTAGCAAGTAGCACCTCTGAGAGAAGCACTGCATGGAGGTGGCTCAACCTTTCCACTCAGCATGGCCACCCCAATGTTTTTCATTGTAGGACTTCTCAGCGAGTGTTATTTCAATATTAGCAATTTTTGTCATTCATGTGAAAAAATATTTCAATTATTCATTCTACCCACAGTGGCAACTACGTGGATACGTATATTTTCTGCTCTTTCCAGACAGTAACAAATATTAGCAATTTTCATATACTCCCTCACAAAGACTTCTGAACAGTAATCATGAACTGGTGAAGTTCAAAGATCATCTGAACTCAGGTGTAACAGCTTGCTTTTCTTCATGACTTTATTGCACTTCTTGCAAAGCTTGTGTTTGCCCTGTTTCTTCCTTACAGCAGGTGGTGACACATGGCTGTGAAAGCACTTCCCCTTTTGAGGAACCACTGGAAACAATTCAGAAGTCACAAGCAAGCTATGGTAACTTATAACAAAATAAAGGGAAAGCAACTTGCTGAATAGTCATCAAACAATTCTCCACTACCTTCCCCAGGACATACATTACAGAAAAACAGAATTATTGTTCATTAGATGCATCACACTTTCCTTTTTCTCTGTGTGTGTGCACAGACAAATGCAATTTCAATACATCCCCTCAGAATGTAACTGTCTGTGCAACTGCCTTGAAGCAAAAAGAACCATAAAGATCTGATGGAAGAATTTTGATACATTTATAAATAGTCCACACTTTGCTTGCACCTGCTTTTTTGCATATTGGTAATTCCTAGTATACGATGATGCTTTTTGGCTGATACATTTTAGTAAGTTATTCCAAATCAAACCCAAAAATATTTTGAAGTAAAATAGGCATGAATTAAACAACTTGCTGAGACAGGAAAAATGAAATGTTTTTAAGATATACAGGGCCATTTGAGACCAATGAACTTCTATCATTTATGTAACCCCAAGCTACAAAAATTTTGAAAAAGATTGCTCATGGTATGCCATTACTTCTGCAAAGGGTTTCTCACCGATTCTGGTGGAAGTTCAAAACACTTGACTTTATATATTTACCAGGAAAGTGATATTAAAATACAAATGACCTTTCATTAGAGGTGGTCTCATGATGCAAAATACAAACATGGGTCCAGGTTTAAATGGCTCGAACTTTCATTGGAGTCTTGGTTCAGCCATTATAAATGTCAAGGCTATTTGCAAAATTAAGACTGAGGTTTGAATGTCAATGTATGCATCAAGTTCAGGGGTTTAGGGGCCTGGTTATGTGCTTCAGAACTATTCCAAATTGTTCTTAGCTATTGTAACTTCAGTAGTGAATAATTTCCTGACATATTACTTTAAAAAGCATTAACTTTCATGCAGAATAAAGAAGCAGGTCTGCAGTAAGAATGGCTTCAAGAATGGCAAAGTCACGTAGAACAGATGAACAACCATGTCAAACTTGTATTGCGAAGAAGCAAAGATGCAGACAGGAGGACCAATTTTTTATAATTAACAAGTTCCACACATCAGATTTCAGAAGAACCACAGAATATATTTTGAGCCACTAGAGACAACAAATACTTTGGCATGTGATTGAATTCCTCCTGCATTAGTGAAAAAGGTACATTTTACTCACCATCCATGAAAGCTTGAACAGCCTTGTCAACATTGTTATCAAATTGCTGCAACACCAGAACTATCTCATTATTGCTTTTGTTCGGAACAATTGATCGGATTGCATTGATCTGTAAGTAAAGGAAGACAATCACATGAATTTATCATACTCCTTTAGACCTCTGTGCCAATGCATGTTTATATAAATTCCTGTTACACTGACGTGCTCACGAGCACACAGCAATGTATCTATCTGCACAAAGCAATACCTATCCTATCCTCACCCAGCCATGCAAATAACGAAGCAATTTCTTCATGACATCAAATCACAGAACTGGTAGCCAGTAATCCTGGAAACAAATCCTATTCTGAGTCACAGCAGAAGAACTAGCTTAATTCAACTGACAGAATTCGGCCTTATGCTTCTTTCCTAAATGGTCTATTTGCTGCCAAGTGTCTCAACATATCACCTACGCAAATTTTAGTGAGCACACAACTTCTTCAACAAGGTTCTCGCATGGCCTTACTACATCAAAATTATGATTGATTTTTTTTTGGCATCTGAAAAATAGTCATATGCATGAAAACAGTCAGAGGCTAAAAGAGAACAATATAATTTTTAAAAGTTCTAGTGGCTGCTCAACATGATTTCAGTTTGCTGTTCCATATATAAGTGACCAGGAAGCTTGTGTAACAAAATCCTGAACAAAGGACATGGGATGCTAAATGCTTCCTTTGGGAAACTGCTGATGGATGAGGTGTTACACCCACAGATGACTCTGGCATGCAATGCTTAAATTTCACAGCATTTGCTACTGCTATACTGTCAGTATTCAATGATACCAAATGGAATTCAACTCAGGATGTTTTAATAAAATATTCCTACTGGAATCACATTATAATTTATTTTCTCACCCCTATATATTATAGCTGAAAGCAAATAGTTACATGAAATCTTGTTGCTATTTTAATGCCATAAAAATTTTATTAGATCAGACCAAAATAAAAATATTTAAACATAATTAGCAAAACAAAAGCCTATGATAAAAAATGAGAGACTGCCAAACCAGTTTAGCTGTTCCAAATTAGCTTTATGAGCTTCCCTGTCAAGATATCCAGCAAGTATTTACAATCAGAAACTTGTTATTGTCCTGCAAGTGTTTATATGGCACCCTCCTTTGTCATCTTTCTGTGGGAATACATCCTTGATTAGGTGTACTTTATTTACTGCATCCCAATGTCATCATGCTAATTGTGAAGCAGTGTGGTCTTTTTATTGTACTGTGAAATAGAAATGCGAAAAAGTAATACATTAAGGCAGAGCTGTTTAAGGGCATTAGGCTGGCTCACATGGCAAAAGTATTCACACTACCTTGTCTTAGCTGCCCAGTTAGGTGCTGAAGGACAATCTCTATGGATTCTCCATCAACAAGAACATCAGAAGGTGATTGAGAGAACTCAAGTGCTCAGATTTGACCAAAAAATCTTATTTTGCTGTAGTACGTTCACCCCATTCCTCAACCACTGCATTTCCCGTTCCTGTATACTACCACAAACCAGGAATCACGGCATGTTCTCTCAATGGGACAGCTCAGATTCCTGATGCCTACTGGACTCAGTGACAGAAGTGCAAAAGGCTCATGCTAGGCTTCAGTACATGTTAGTACAGCTACTTAGGATGATTTACTGTGCTCTTGTCCATCATCTCATCACACCCCTCTCTGCAGCTTCACATTTGCCCACAGTACCTCTCAGGTAGCAAGTCTAGCCTTGGACAGTCCAGGGCAAACCCATAATTTAGGCAGTGGAGTTGAAGTGCTTGTCTACTTCCCAAGGACCCTTTCCCACAGGCCTATCCCATTGTCTGTCTAATGCTGCCACGCTATGACTGAACCAGGCCAGCCCACAAGCTCGGTCCCCAGCCAACAGAGGCTGCTTTAGAGTATCTACTAAACAGGGGTAACTTTATGCTGAAGTTCATACAGACTAGGCTGACAAGTGGACTGCTTGAACCAGATGTGGGTGTTGCCAGAAACTATGCAGAAAATCCCCTGTCTGCTCAAGTTTCTCTCTTCAGCTGACATGCATGCATGGGGAAGGAAGTAATGAGTATAGCTCTCCACTATGTACTGCAGGCAGCCAAGTGAAAACGAACCCAAATCAATAGGATGTGAAGAGAATGCACTGGAAAAAGGAGTTAATTAATCTAGTGATTGTGGGCACAGGCATGCTATTTACTGATAAAACGGTAACAAGTGTGAACCGAGCTGGCTCCACAATAAAAGTTGGCAAAGACACTTTGCCAAAGTGTCTACAAAGGTAGAGCAGGCTACAAGCTCTAGTCATTTTATGTTCAAGCTCGTAGCTCTCAAGTATTTTCACCATGTGGATTACATCTTCATATTCTCACAAAAAGTTCCCCTCTTCTTTCACAATCATGTGAATCGTCTCTCTGCCTACTCAAAATTGCATAATCTCCTTGTGGTAACTGCTTACAGGAAAACTAGTAAAAGAAATATCTAGAGTATTCTAACCAACTTTAAACATAAGCACAAGGATCTCACATGGCTCTTAGGTCCTACTTTGCTATGAAAGGTCTGCAAGCCTCAGGAAGCATCTGGAAACAACCAAGGGAGGCTAAGACCTCACTCAGAGGATCAGGCAACTCACCACACAGTGCACTTTGGAAACTTCTTAAAAACAAGAAGAGTATCTGTAGGGTAGAGGACATTGACACACAAGAACTCAACCATGCAGACTATGTTTTAGACTACAAAATCAACCAAAGACTTTCTGTTTGTACTGTGTGATCGTTGTTAAGAATTTTTTCATTATAGAAAAATGAGAATTAAAAGCTAAACTATGTTGAATCCAACTAATACTATAATTAAATACAAAAAGGTTGTGGAAACATTCTAGTTGTGAAGATAAAAAAAAAAACAACAGGATGATGATCTTAGGAAAAATGCTTAACAGTACAGAGAAAACAAATTTAGCATATGACAACACTGTGGACACAGCCCTGGTTTAGTTGGACTACTAAAAAATTCGATTTAGGGAATTAATATACTGTAAAGCTCAACAGTTCTACTGCCAAAACCCAACAATATTTTTTGTTGACTGTTGCACAAAAAATACATTTGTTTATCTATTTGGAAAATATAAAATTTTGAGACGTTTAAGAAAATAATTCCTCAGGAAAAGAACATCAGATTGCAAAGGAAAGCATCCACGACCTAGGAAATCCCAAATCAGAAGTTGCTTAGACTTTTTAAAACTGCTTCTCTTATGTATGTATGTATGCTGTGATACCCAGGATACCTACAGGATAAAGTTTCTCCTTTCCAGATTTGTGTGGTGATTTATGTGAGTACATGAAAACTAAAATTTGCAATCAATAGGATGCATCAAAATTAATACACACACATACATACATATATATAACCATCTCAGTTCAGAACCAAAAGAACAGAGATCCCAAAAGGTTTTGCTCCAAAACAAAGTATTTTGTCTTGTAAATTTTTAGGAACAAAACGGCATCATGTTACCATACTTCTTCTGGAATTTCAAAGACAGACAACAAGTCTACAACACATACACTGTTTTACAAATGTTTTAATCCAGAATACTTTGGAACTGTTGTACACAAGTAATGAAAATGTCAGCAATTTCTGGACAGAAATTACTGACATGTGCTAACAAGACTCAGATTGTGACCTGACAGTGTATCTGGGAGGACAAGGTATATGAAAGGAGACAAGGTATATGGAAGGAGACCAGGCTATATGACAGCCTTCACCTAGAAATGCAAATTTCAAGGTCCCTGATATTCTACCCCTTAGTCCTTTAACCCTGATTTCAAATATATATGTAGATTTCTGAAGCTCAACTCTGTCCCCTCATGCAAAAAGTGTCCCATTTGTTTCCAGAAAGGGACCTAGTGATAAAAAAGGGAGGGATGGGAAACTTCCTGACAGCACAGGCCTGACACAAATGCACTTCTCCAGCTGTAGGTCATTAAGAGATCTAACACAGACTGTGATGAACAGAAGCATATCAAAGCTCCAGGAATGCTTGACAAATGCAAGATGACAAGGTGGACTTACACTGAAGGGCTCAATGTGATCTGGATCTAGCCACTCCAGGTATGCTGGCTCCTCTCTGGTTCACCTGCTAGCTCAAAACAGCCCTTGTGCTAGTACAGCTATACACCTCACCTGCTTACAAACCTCCAGCTGCTTGAAAGAAGTCCATCACTTCCCAATCAAAAAAACTGTATAGAGCTCATTTTTATTACAGATGTGATAGGATGATGCCAGGGCAGGAGGTAACTCCTAACTTTCTCTCTCTAAACTGATAGTCCTCAAACTCAGCAAGAATATTCATCTTCTTAACATGTAAGAAACAGATTAACTACAATCATCTGGTATTTATGACTTCTCAACAACAAACTCCTTTAAAAATATTTAGCATCCTAAAGGATGAAAAGAAGTACCAGAGCAAAAGAATCTCTTAACAGTAATAGTACTGCATTAATGCCATTCTGCAAAGGCTAACAAAGCAGTCTACTTTATTAGATTTCCATTTATGTGGGAGAAAACATTTTTTTTTCCTACTTACTGAAACCCGATCATAGGAGAAACAGCATTACCAGACTAATTATTTTGTGAAACATCCTGTTTTTATCCAGTGTAGATTTCCAGTGAGCTACTGTCATCATCTGGATGCTAGACAGCATTCCAGACACCAAGAGAATTCAGTAACATACCTTCAGAACCACAGATAATTAATGCTATTAATGTCAGCATTAGTTGAGAATCTGTCATTGACAGCAGTTGAATTCCTGGGCTTTCCCTCCTGCAGCCTAACAGGAAAGCACATTACTTTGTTTACTAAGAAAACTTTCTCAGAATTTCAGCTTACAAAAACTACTTTGAAGCAAACACAGATCTAAAATATCAATCTGTGATCTTGAAAAAAACTATACAGTCAAGAAAATGAAAGTCAGAACCCAGGTCCACCTCCATTTAAACCCACAATCCAGAGCTCAAGTCCTGCTAATGCTTGCTGCAATTTGAGCCAGACTATGTCTCATCAGGACCAAAATTCCAGTCATGAGGATGTTTTTATCTGTCTCTTACAACAAATGCTGAAGACTGCCCAGAAGTGGAATCAAAATTGAAAAAGGTTTCAAGTGCCCTCAGATAAGTGTCTACCTCAGAACAAAAGGTCTGATCAGATATACTTGACTACTTTTCTGATAATTACTGTTAAACATCTCACTTGGGGCAAATTTTTGGGTCACCTAAAAAAAAAAAAAAAAAATATATATATATATGCACACACACACACATACATGTATATATATATATAAAATGAATCAGGAACAGGTTACTTCTGAGGAATATCGCACACAGGAAAGGATGCTGAATTCTACCCTCTCATGGTAGCTTACTCTAAGTCCTCATAAACACCCATCTCACAAGACTTTCCAGGTAAGTCAAGCTCAAAAAGAAACAGAGCCTGCCTGGAATTTGTGACACCAGATTACCTATTCCACATGCAGAACCAAGCTGACAGTGATGTGTACTCCTCTAAGCCCTTTACTTTCTCTGTCAAGTTTCAAATGGTTCCCAGGCAACTGTAACAACATGGACTCAATCACTGCCTGTTTGCTGCTCTGCTCCATCTGGTCCCCCTTGGCATCATCTCAAAGAGGATGTTTCTGGTGAATAAGTAACATATCCGGGGTTCAGAGAGTTTGTTTATGTATTTCTGACATAGTGACAAATTAAACTTCTTTGCTGAAAGCTCACGGCTGTTCTGAAACCCCTAAACACAGCTGCTCTAATCCCCTTGAAATAAGTTACTATTATGGTCCCTTAGAAATATTCTAATTCATGCTTGGTTAGGAAACCAATGCTGATCCACCTTCACTTTGTACTAAACATTAAGAGCAACAGATTTTCTCTAAGTCAAGAACTAAATTAATTTATAAGTATGGTTATCAATAAACAAATTGACATTAGACATTTCCTAATTGACATTAGACAAATAGACATTTCCTACTTTACTTTTACTGCATGTCAGTAGCAAATTTTTATGTACACATATACATCATTCAATTCCATTACACCCCCAAATTCTCCCAAATCTTGCAAGTGAAGCAGGGAAGAAGGGCTGCCAGCAGAACACTGCTGGTTTTGATAATCTAGGAATTTAGCATTAGCAGATGTCCTGGCTACAGTAAGCAAGAAAATGCATTTTAAAACCACTTTATGATAGAATTTTTAAAAAGGTTTTGAACTTCTGCACAAACATATTTCATGAATACAATTTGACTTGGTTGTATTAAGAGGCTATTTCTTACATTGGAGATATTTTTCCAGAAGCTTTACTAAGTTCATCCTGACAAACTGAACAAGTATTGCTAATATTCTCTTAGAGCAAAATGACAGCTTTGATCAGATCTGTGCCTTTCTGCTACATGATCTGTTCATCACCCTCATACTAGGAATAAATGATCAGAAGGTAAGCCCCAAAAAAGTTCTACTTGCTGCAGTAAACTTCTTTAGGCACTGGTCATGGATTTATTATTTCACCCTTATCCATCAAATAGAAAGCCAGACACTCTAATATGTTATTTCAGGATTCCTGAGAAGTTTGGCTTAGTAAGAACTGTTCTACTTGAGTGATGACAACACTATTTACAGACATGAGTCTGCGATATCCTTAATCCAAGTTAAATGGCTCATCAAGTGACAAAAGTGCATTTTGATCAACTTTTCTGGTCTTTGAACAGTCCATCTACTTCAACACATAGGCAAAGAACAGCTGCAAAGGTCAACTTTAAGGAGAAAGTGAAATCACAGATTGCAAACTATCTGCTTTGGTAATGCATGATTTCGTATTTACATACTACTTCCATTCCTTCCACTCTAAATCCTAACTCTTTCCTTACATGCTGACTATTGCTTATGAAAACCACATTTATGGTGTAATGCAAACAAAACTGTGAAACCTCCAAAACCACATCTGAATGAAATTTCCTTCTTGCAGTGCTGCCCATCTGCTCCTCCAGCTCTGACACTTGAAATGACAAATAAGAAAGCAAGCCTTTCAGGAGAACTTCAGCAAAACATCACTCCTAGCAGAATCTCAAAAGGAGAAATTTCATCTGAATGAATATTTTGCTAATTCCAGCTGACAGCAGATCTTACAGCAAATAAAAAAAAATAATTTTTTTTTTTTTTAAAAAGATGGGCCCAAAAAGTTTAAAGTTTAAGTTTAAACAATTCCTGATATTTCTTTGGATCAAAACCAAAGTCACATGCCAGAAATGAATGGTTATTCTGGGGAGTGCCTGATACTCTTCTCTTGTTAAATTAAGAGGGCCTAATTGTTGCAAGAGACAATACATCACTTGTCTTCCTCATTCCAATTGCTTCTTCTTTGGAAGCCTTATAATTCAGAATCTCAACACCTCTTCTGGTGATGTACTAGGTTAATGCTTGAATACCTCCTTTGATTTTATGGATTTTGGATGCAAGCCGATGAGTTTAGCTCATTTTAAGTGAACTTTTATGCATATGATCTGAACTATGTATAACACTCCATCTCTGAAAATCCTCACACAAAAAAGAAGTCCTTAATTATTTGCAGGCACAGAGATGATTATGAGTGGTATCAGAGGTAAGAGGGAGAGTGGTATTGTGAAGGAAGACTAGAGCAAGGGTCAGGGCAGAGGGAATTATTCTCAGAGAGGTCCTGATGGTAAACTTCTTATACTAGTTATGCACGCAATTAATGACCTTTGTGTCTGCTGAAATGCAGAACTTCGGTTATTCCAGAAAATCTGTGGGTTATGCGCATGAAAATATGGTAATTGAAACAGTCCCGGCTCCCCCACAAGAGTATCACAGCTGCAGGAGTCTCTGCCAACTATGGAAACTTTCATTAGCCTTCCTAACATCACAGGCCAACATTTATATAAATCTCTTGGGGCAGAAAAAAGGATACAAAATAGAATGCTTAACCTATTGACTCTATGAACTATTTCAGCTGAAATGCCAAGAATGAATTATACAAGTATCACTACCACAGTAGCATTCTCTTATGACTCAAATTCAGGGGTGGGGCTTTACAGAGCCTGGGTGTGAGCGTAATGTCCAAAATGTCTGCACTGGCCTCACACCACTTTTAAAACTGTGGCAGAGGTTTTACTTTCCTGAATAACTAGAAGCTGTTCATGGAGAAGGACACCACAGGAAAAAAAATTACCCAAACAACTCCTGCTCTGCCCCCAAACAAAAGAAAAAACATGCTGAAATCTGCATGGGATTTTCACCAGAGTTTTATCACAGTGAAACAACCTTCAGTGTAAGGAGAAACTTGTGTGCTACTTTTGCAGAAACTTACATGAGTAAGTATTTGTGTACAGATGTACAGCTCCTTTGGCTTCATGCAAGTCCTAGCAAGATCAAAGTCTTAAGTACATCATGATCTGCAAGCTCTAAGGTAGAAGAAAGGGAGAACTGGGAAGGGACTGTATTCTAGTCTGTTCTTTTAAACCAGGCCTGCTTGTATTTACATTGAGGGCAATGGATTTGTGAAGCTCAGCACAAGTATTATATTTATAAACCTTGGGGTTTTTACCCAGAAATATTGCCTCCCAAAAGGTGGATAAAAGTAAACGTTACATTTACTCTGCTTCAATGTTGTGAGGCACGACTACGGACGCTCTGTAAGCTAAGTGAGAAAGGGATGTGATTTTGACTCCCTTCCCAGCACACTGTAACTATGTCTGCTTTTCAAACACGCAAATGAAATCCTCCTGTTTTAGCAGTTTACGTGCAAATATTATCCAAGGCAACTCTGCAGGGCTTACTTGTTCAACTTTTTCCTTGTATTTCTAGTGCATCACTCAAAGACCCCTGAAGCTACAGTTGCTTCATAGTTACTCTGTTTGTTGCTGCCCATAGGTAAACCAAATACAAGATACCAAATAGAGCCACTGCAATCCTGTTTTAAAACACAAGGGACTTGCCCAGGCGCAATGGCTCTATGAGCACACCACCTTCTCAACTGCAATATTTAGACTGCATGAGGTTTATACTGTTTGGTCACTAACCCTTCATGCATTAGGTTATTAATCTATGTTTTCCAGAATAAAACTCAGTGATTTTGCAAAACAATTCCAATTGCTATTGAACTAAGTTTTCAATTTGGCATAGGCATTTAGTGGCACTAAATACTGGTGGAAGATGCAGGAATAAAGAGTGGAACAATTTATAACAGAGTGAATTGATCCAATTATTTTCCTGCCTTAAAATGCATATGCTCATAAACATTTGATTTTGGGCACTTCCAGTAAATATCACACTTGGAACAGCAGACATCTACCATGAATAAAACTCCTGTTGCAGTTCTTCATTCTTAAACTTGCAAAAGACAAACACATGATTTGTAAAATCCTGCACTTGTAAAACTGACTTAAATAATAAATTTCAAGCTACACAGTGAATATGCAGAGCTTCAATTGATTTACTGAGCTGTATTTTGGGAATTACTGTAGTTTACCTTTGAGCACTCAGGCACCAGGGAAAAGAATTCGTGACATTACTTTCTACTGCAACTCAATTTTAAAACCCTGTGCTTCTATTAAGGACTAAGGAAAATATTAATCACCAAGACAGAGATTCATACTGACATGCAAATCCTCAAGCCCAATGAGCGACACGGATGTTAACAACAAATATAAGGTAAAACGACTCAAAAAACAGGCACCTGGGCAGTGCAACAGGTAAGGAACTGTGTCCTGTAAGGAGAGACAGAGCAAAAGAAATTCTATGGTAAGATGATCTCTTCACAGTCTGCCTGCTGGGAGTCACAGAAGCTCTCCTGACCTACCTCATATCCTAATTACCTTTAGGTCCTTTACTGCTCCTGAAAGGGTGAAAAGGCTCTAGGTCTAGCCAAGGATATGGAGAAGACTCACTCAAGCACATGGAATGCAGTTAAAAGGAGACATACTTTCATAGGAAAAAGTAATCTACTCTTTTTAGGTCCTGCACTTTCAGGAATTGCTTTAAGTATTATAGGCACAAGATGTTTTGGCAGAAAATTATTTCTAAAGGGCATGTTTCTTCAATGGTTGCATTTCATACAGCAGCAATCATCCCAAAGTGCTGCTTTCCACAGCATCAGTGGGCACAGGAATTACAAAGGAATAAGAGAACTCTAGCTGACAAAACAGTCTCTCTGCAAAAATGTAAAAATGCTTCTCATCAAGCAAGATTCAGATTAGTCCTATCAATATCTGTCTGTGTACTTAACTTCATGCACAGAGTCAATACATAATAAAGTTCAGTATGTGAACAGTGTTGGAAAGAGTAGAAATTAAAAATGTATGCAAATATAATTTTGGTTTGCACTGTACTGTTACTTGAACCTACCTTTTCCTTGATATTTACAGGAGAATTGATTTCTGCCATCTTTATTCAGAGGAGAGTAGTGTCTCTGAAATGAGAAAAAAAATCAAAGAGATTAATTTGGAGGTTTTAGTCCCAACCTGTCAAGGCTACACCTGTCATGACTAATTGTATATGCTTACCTGTAAGCATTAGAGAAAATGAGAACACAATGTCCTGCACAGCAGTGCTCAATCCTGCCAAAAGGTAAAGCTAGTGTAAATTACCTACCTTTCCCAGATTAGTTCTGCAAGCACATCTAAAAATGCCTTATAGCTATGAATCTGGATAAAAGGCATATCACACTTCTCCCAGCCATGTCTCCCATACCCTGTTCTGAGGCTATAAAGAGCAGGAGTACCTTAGATGAACTCAACAGCTCCTGTTTTCTCATTCACCAGCATCCTCAGTTTTTGCCAAAAGACTTTATCAATTAATGCAGTCGTAGAAAGCAGCTAAATGTGCCAAGAGGTTGGGCTGACAAGTGCAGCACGGCTGTTTGTTGTTTGTTTTTAATTCATAACTAATTCAGAGGATTTAGTCACACAGCTCCTACTGAAACTAACAGGGTCTGTAGATTTAAATCTCTAAGTCTTCTCTGAAAACTTGGGCACATGAATGGAATTTGCATATGATTAAGAAATCCTGCAATATGCTTTCTATTTCCAGTTATGTGGCTGGGTAATTGAGAGACACTCTACCACATGATGAAGAGTTAAACACAGGGGAAAAAGGTCCCATTGCCTGTTCCTGCTACCGTCAAAACTAACTGCCTGAAACTTCACTAAGGAACAGAGCTGAATCTTCACATTTTAAAATTAAATCACACACAAACAAAGACTCAGTCAAATGAAATACAAGCTTGGTTTGGTCACTCTCTTTAATTGTACTCTACACTGATAAAAAGGTATAGATGTATGAAAACTAACCCCTAAGTTCATTTTAAGTTTTTAAGTTGGAACATCTCCTTTCTCCCATTTGAGAACTAATATGTATTCCAAAAATTCTTCTAAATCTCTTTTAATGCTCTTGAAGAATCCTCCCTCAACTTCTGCTTTGAAACACAGAAGTTTAGTAGAGTTCAAACTCCAGAAATTAAGCACTTCTCTTGCAGTATTCACTGACAACTTTAAAATCTTATAATTAATTTCTGTATGCATCCATTTTTTAACTAAAGAGATGAGAGTTGAGGAAGCATATGTGGAAGAGATAACAGGATGAAGAAAAAGAAGTTCATTTGAGTTTTGGTCTGATGAGGAGCCAAAAGACAAAAGTAACCATTTCCATTGCCAGCTATTAAAAAGACATGCTTGAAATAAGTAAGGTTGCTCGTGCCATCTCCATCTTACTACACCATGAACAGATGCTCTATTAGAACTCAAATACCTTTTACCTATATTAAGTCAGTGGCTCAAATGCTTAGCCAAGACTCACTATGTTTGATAAGCCTTCCTGGCAGCTGAGCCACTGTGTCACTGGGAAGGCCTTACTGTCTGCTGGTATATCAGAGAGGAAGGTTGCCCTTCCTGCCCCTCCTTACATCAAGAATGAAAGAGCTGAAATTAGTTTCTTTGTCAAGCCCACCCAAAGGCTAGAAGCAGAATTAAAAACATCTGGACAGAGCAGGCAGGAAGATCACTCTGAAAGTAAGTTCAGGGCAAGTCCATTTCCAATATTTAGTGTGCTCCAATAACAAAAGAAAGGTGTTGAGAAATGCTTGTAGCCTGTAGTCCCTAGACAACTTTTTTTTTAATGTACTGCTTGTCTTTTGCTGTCAGTTATTTCTCATGACGAAGGGGCAAAGAACATGAGATATAGATAATAAATTTTCCCATGCAGGCTGGAAAAGTCAGCTCTGAAGTTACTCTAAATCTTCATCTCCCTTGCTGCTTCTCATAAAAGCATGGCTTCTATCTAGTGACATCAAACCCATGCTGGATGGGTGCTATTCTCTGTTCAAGAGGTAACTGTATGGTAAGGAATAGTTAAGGAATTCAACTGGTGTGCTGTTGTATCTAGTACAGAGCAGATTTTGTAATGTTAGAGACAACTGATCAATGCACTCTTGCATACTGATTCAAATATACTTAATCCGATCCAGCACCTCATAACAACATTAACAAAGAAAGTTAATCTGTTCCTGAAGAACCAAACACACAACACAGAAACAAGCTCACTAAGAGAGCTAACAAGCTCTTCTGGCCTTAAATCTAGATATAAATTAATCTATAAAAACCACTAAGTAATGGGAAAAGATCTTTGTGACTTTAAATCCTCAGGTTCTTTTTCAACATATATGTTATCAATTTTGTACCAAAATTGATAACATATATGTTATCAATTTTGTACCAAAATTGTACATTTTAAAACTGCATCTTGTATGAGGCAAATAAATCCAAATAATGATATTTTGTGGAAGCCTCATGCCTCTCAAGTAAGGTTTCTTCAAAGATACTGGCTAAATAATTATTGAAATTTAAATTAGTTTTGCTGATTAAACCCTACTACTTAACCAATTCTTTGTGGCAATGCTCTGACTTGATTTAAAACCAGACATAAAAACTTCATTCAACACCTTGCCAGAATTTGATGTGTCTCTGCTGTACACTGCAGATGTTACTATGATTATAGTCTTCCATCAATAAATGTGGTGCTGATTCAGCTAGCTTACAACTGCAAGCTATTTCAAACAGACCTGGCATGCTACACGAAACATACCCTCTGCTTCTTTCTTCCTTTCTCTTTTTTCTTTCCCTTTTAAGATAAAGAAGTAAGAGGATACCAGCTTTTTCAAATGGACCAATTTCTCTACACTTCACACACTTCATTAATATGCAGTGTGAAGATGTCAAAATGAAGATGCTAAAACTGAGTTGGAGCTATTTTTCATTCACCTTCTCCAAGGACAGATAATTGAAATAACATTTATAAAACTCTTGCTCATTTCTATAACTCAGTCCAGCACTGCTTGTTACAGAAAATACAGATGATACATTAAAAAGAAAATGTCAATGCTGCACTAATTTTTAAAAGCATCATCCTTTATGGCTATACTTAATAGCTAACAAATTTAAATTTCTCATTGTAGCACCAACTGATTTATTGACTAGTGTAACTAGTGTTCTTTCCCTGGTGTTATTTTAATCTCAGTATTTAGCAATTACTTAGTTTCTGATCCTGTGGTGAAAGACTACAGCACATCCATAATTTTATGAACAAAATAGTCCCACTGAAGTTTACAAGCTTTATCTCCAGGCTTGGACCTAAGTTTGAGCTGCTACATTCTCATCCTCAGTTCTTCAGCAAAGCTTCTTTCTGTGAGAGTTCTGGGACATCAAAATAGGACTCTCAGCTGAACCCAAAAGGCACCTAAAGCCAGTGGAGAACAGTACTTTACATGCTACCAACAACATGCATACAAAAGAATGTTTGAAGATTTCTGACAGAAGACTTTCTGCACTGGCCAAGATTAAATTAATACAAGTACTAAATTTAAAACACAGAAAACATACTGTGTATGAGAGATTCTGAACTTGAATGTCAGCTTACATGCTTTGTCTTTCTCCACCATCTCCTGCTTACATTTCTGCTCCTGAAATGTCACTGCAAATCATCCCGAAAGACGTCCAAGAAAAAGAAATTAATGAAAAAAAAAAACCCAACAAATTACAAAATCCCTTATATAAATGGGTCATTAATTTCTGATGCAAGTTTCCAAACGCACTACCTGTAACAAGAGATCACTCTCAGTTTCTCATTACGTGTTACCTCAAATACTGACAGGGTGTTTTTTCTAAAGTTGTTACACACATCCAAATGAGACATTTCACTTGCCTTGTAAAATGAAGCTTTTCAATAGCATTCAAAGGAATGCTGCAGAGAAGACTGAACTACTTTTGGCAGAGTTTTACTTCTCTCCCCTACCAAATGAAGCAATTTGTATTAGTCTACGCAGGTTTAAGCTATCACAAACCTGAACCAGGGCATCCACAGTGCTGGCACATACTCTGTCCTGCTGACCTTAATTGTAAGCAGAAATGTCCAGCAGGCAGACAGTTACAGGACCGGCCTTTAACCACTGCAGAAAAATATGTCAGAGCTCAACTGACAGCCTGAAGTATGTGGCTGCTTGCTCAGCCTTTACAGAAATTCCCTTTCTGTCTCCAAGCAGCAGTGAAACCCCACTGCTGCTATGTTAAGCTTCCAAAGAATGCCCACCACCTTCCCACTGATACCAGCATCAGAGGTGTTTGGCCCACAGACCTTCCAGCCAGCCAGACCCTCAGGTAAAGCTGACAAACACTCCATTCTATATAGCATTGTAGATGAGGGGGGGATTGCCTGCATCTCAAGCATCAAAGAATCACAACAACAGCTCTGTGTCATGCCACTGCTGCAAAACCTGACGCATTTAAATCTCACACTTCAAAACACTGTCAGATGCTCCCCACTCCTAACAACAACAACAAAAAAATCTCCTTGCAAATACAAAGAGAGGAAAAGTAGTATATGAAAGCATAAAGGTTGCCAGAAAGATACAATTTGTGAAAACACTCTGTCACAGTAAAGTGTGTCAGAGTAGAGACTGTGTGTAACACCTGCTCCACCACTTCTGACATCTGAAAATGCACCTTTGGGAAGGGCGACCAGAAAACTCCCCATTTAACAGCACCTAATGATCTGGTGTTGGGAGGATTTCCCATCTGTAGGCTTACGGATGAATGCTTTCCTACACCCCAAAAAAGGTCATAGTTCCTCCTCTGCCCACTGCAACTGTTTCCTTTTCTAAGGAAATACTACCCCAGCAAACCAAGAATTCCAGGTCTAACTGACTTGACCATTGCCAATGCTTCTCTAATCCCAGTCACTGAGTGAGCTTTGTCTATTAAAAGAGAAACTAGAGTTCACAATTTTGTCACTCAATTTTTTTCATGAAGTAGAACATCAGAATATGAATTTAAATTATTTTCTATTTTTAATTACAGATCATTTTCTCATTTCCAAATAGTTCAGTCTAAACCCCCCAGCTCCTAAAAGCTAGACAGGTATGGACAGAACAAAGGAATCACAATTTTAGAGAAATGTC
This sequence comes from Vidua chalybeata, assembly GCF_026979565.1. Lineage (NCBI taxonomy): Eukaryota > Metazoa > Chordata > Aves > Passeriformes > Viduidae > Vidua > Vidua chalybeata. Next base: position 11,932,980 of record NC_071536.1, on the reverse strand, counting down.
AAAAAATAAGAAAAAAAAAAAAAGCTAAGTACCTGTACTGGTTTTGGCTGGGATTTAGTTAATTTTCTTCACAGTAGCTATAGCACAGGGATGTTGTAGATACTGCCAGCATTTCTTACACAGCATCAAGACCTTTTCTGCCTCTCCCTCCACCCCAGTAGCAAGGAGCCTGAGGGGCACAAGAAATTGGGAGGGGACAGAGCCGGGACAGCTGAGCAAAGGGATATTCCGTATCATATGATGTCAGGCTCAGCATACAAAGCTCTGCCACTCAAAGCTCACTCCCATGGGGAGGCAGTGAATGAGCAGCTGGGTGGTGCTTAGTTGCTGGCTGGGATTAAACCATGACAGTATCTAATGAGATTGTAGCAGCTTGCACTATGCTTTCATCTTCTCTATTTCTACCTTCTCTACAGAATTACATCTCATTTTCAAATGAGATTCCTATCCATCCATATATATTATATTACACTGTCTTGCCTGCAGACTTCCACACGCCCCACGTAAAAGCAAAACCAGAAGAATCAGAAACACATGGCCTGCATTTCACATTTGACTTTGTTTCTCGTTATAAAGAAATGCTACTAGGGAACTGCACATGAAGCCTGAGATGAACACAATTTTTCTGATGCAGTTTTAAGCTAATATTGCTGCACCAGAAAGACTGAAAAAACTCTGAAAGTGAGATTCCAAAATTCAAGCATTTCAGAAAGGAATTATTTTGGCTTTCACTCAGATTTAAATAGAAAAAAAAATTAATTAGGTCAAATGGGCAAACATCAGCATGCCACTGTTTGTGAAACTACAAGAAATACCAGGATTCAGACATTTGTTTTCAGTATCTTGAGATTAGCAAAGGGTATGATTTTCTATTTGCTGTAGTCTCATGTCTAAAGGCAAACATAATAATTATATGCATAAACATAACCAGAGTCAGGACATATGAACAAGTATCCTCACAGCTGTCCTTTTAGCCTTTTGTTTTACTAGGAATGAACATACCTAGTAAAACCAACATAAAATGTTACAAATACAGAACTGGTGTTTTCCAGTACTATTCTATATCATTCTAATGACTGCATGTAGAAATTGTCTATCCACACCATCATTTGGTATTTCCTGGTTTTACGGAAGTTTGAGATTAGCCACTTCAGACTAATTAAGCACCCTGGATAAGTTTCATGATATCTGAGGCCTTCAAAATCCTTTCCTTTAAATGCCTGCATAAACACATGTATGGAAGTGCACAAACATTCCAGAATATTCGTCATTTGCAGAGTCCAGTCCCACTACTGTCCCTGGTCACGCTTGTCTCAATCACAGAATGCAGCTGTTGCCTCTGCATTCTCCCTCCTGCTCAGCTATGCAGCCAGACTCTCTACTGGTCACCACACTGTGCCTGAAACCCATTGGCTGCAGATCTGGAAACAGGATGCAGGAAATAAAGCATCTCACTGATTCCACATGTAGCTCTGGATTCCTACAGAAAGAGGCTTATGCTCCCCCATTGTTTATCACCTCCTCCTGAGGATTTCTGAAATGCCTGACTACACAGTTTGAGGAAGAAACAGGTCTCAGATCTACACCTTTGCAGGCTGCTCACTTGGAAATGGGCAGTAAGGGGTAAAGATTTGGAAAATATGCAGTGGCACACCAGGAACTGAGTTATGCTATTTAGCACTATAAAGTCCATATCTGAGAGACCACAGACCTATCTGCTAAAAAGAAAAAAGGGACAAAGATGAGGGTGGGATATGTGAGGAAGGACAGACCTTAGCACCTGGGTCAGTGTCCTTCTGTCTCCTATCTTCCTCAGATTTCTGCCAAGGGCAGGAATGGCTCTAAGCAGGTATCATAGACACACTGCCGTGTCCAGTCAGTGTTGTAACAAAATGGTTAGGCATCAGTAAGTTTTGTACCTCACTGTGATAAAACCCATTGCTCTTTGACCTTGTTATGCTCTCCCCTTCCTAAGCAGAGATGGTACCATTCATGCAACCCAGGAAGAACCTGTGCTTCTCCCCTCTTGTCAGCTGACTTGCTTCTCTTTCTCAGTTCCAGTGTGTGAGAAGCCAGAACACTGCTTATGTGGGCTGCATAGGCATTTGTGTTTTCACAGAGATATGGTGTGTGAGGGATCCTCAGGTCCCCCCTGCACTTGGTGCTGCAGCTCCACTGTATGAGAATCCTGCAGAGGAAGGCTCTAGCCCTTAACAAGGTCACATTAAGAGAGGGTCAAAAGAAAGCTACTGACTGGCATCTTCCCCAAACTCCATTAATATTTCATCCAAACAGTTTACAAGTATTCAGTGATATAACCATATCTTTTAATACTGACATCACAAAATATTCTGGATGTATTTTCTATCACTGGTCACCCTCGGTTACAAGCGAGGGTGCTAGCAAACCCTCTTCCTGTACACTCTTTGAATGCTGGGTCTGTCCTATCAAAGCAAAGCTCTTCTTTTACACAAGTTTCAGTGTGGCTTCTCCAGAGACTGGTGTCACTGTACGAGCTGGTGTTTGCTCATGACAAGTGACTGACACCCTCTAACAGTGACCACCAGCTACCACCTCAGAGACCTGGAAGTGTAACAACCTGCTACCTCTGTAGAATATAGCTTGGGCTGAGAAGGATCCAAACCAGTACTTTATATTAAGGTCATTAATGCCATCCTGCATCTGAGCAACGGAGATCAATTTAAAAAGCACATTAAGAAAGGTCAGCTGTGCATTATTTACAGCAACTTACTGGAATGAAGAACAGAGCTGCAGGAGGGGGCACATGCAAATCCTGTGTAGAGCTATGTTTCCATGTCTCAACAGACAGGTACCAGTGCAAAGTAAACACTCTGTAACTGCTGACATACACACACACACACACACACACACACACATATATATGTGTGTGTGTGTGTATAGGCAGGCACATAGACATACAAAGAATGAATAAAATGCTTTATGAAATAATCATACTTTTAAGTAAAATAAATTAAAAAATAAACTAAGTACCATTATTTTTTAAAAAATAGCATTCATTCTAAATATTGAAAAACTTCCCCAAAACACATGTGACAGTACACTTCTTAAACAAAAGCTAGGAATTCTAATTTTTAAAAAATGTCAAATTTCTGGAAGGGAGTGTTGTGGCACAGCAGCAAGCTTTTCCATGAAAGGATATTTTACAGGATAGAAGAGCTATTTCCCAGTCAACATTCAAGGGACTTAGGCACAACCTCTGAAAATTCCTCCCATCCTCTTTCCATACTGATTAGTAGCCAAACACTTATTTTCAAGCCAGATCCTTTCTAAAACCACACAATTTGCCATGTGAAGCAGAGTCAGTAATCTAAAGCCAACGTTTTCTCACCTAAACTGATGTACATATCACATGTCTGAACTCCCTATCCAGCTGGTTTTGTCATCTGAACAACTATCAAATATACTGCTAGAAGTCTATGAGTGGTCAAATGCACAAGTAATTCTAAACTGAGGTGACAGCACTTCCTATTGCTCTTCTTTTTGACCCATCCAATTTATACCACTCATTTACCAAAGAACGAAACACTCAGCAACACCAACTCTACTCCACATTAAGAAGCTCCAGTGAACTACAAAAGTACCAAAAGGCTGAAATAGTATAAGGCAGAAAGTCTCCCAACAATTTTCATTTCAGGGTAGGAAATTATCAACTCATTAAAATCTTGGGAATTGTGGAAAAAATGAGGAGTCCTGTTCTATAAATGTTTATATAAAGAACATGAAACAGCTCAAATAGAAGAGACAGAAACAACTCATCTCAGCAGCCCAGTAACAAGAGAATGTCTCCAGCCTACAGACACCAAAGTGCCTGTTCCAAACCTGCCTGCTGCTACACTAGAAGAGCTCTTTAACCCCTAGGCCTTTCTTAAAAGAAGAGGATTTTCTCTAAAGAGCTTTCTTATTTCCCTCAAACACATCTATTAGCCTCCTGGAACCGGGTAAGAGCCAGCAAAGGCATATTCCCCATTCCAGAGCTCCAAAGGTAGGAAATCCAGCACCACTCCATAACTACCACAACTACCCAGTGGCTGCTCAGGATAAAATATCCACTCACTGGCTTCTGATGCTCCCCACTTCAGGGACTGCACACAGGGGCTCTATACCCTCCCCACTCTGCAGGAGAATGTTGCTGAAAGCCTAGAGCCTGTGTTCTGCTGGCTGGCATCCTAGAGGAAATCTGCAGAGCATCACTATGAGTCAGCATAATCTGAATTCCTGGTTTTACTATGGATATCATACTAGTAGGGCTGAGCCCAATTGACAATAGATGAATTCAGCTACACGGTCAGTAAAATGGTTCTCTCTGATAGGCAGGAGGGAGGGATGGGGGTTCTGAAAAAAAATTTCAGACTGAGAAAACTCACTTTCCACAGTAAGACTTGCCAAAATAAACATTAGCCTCTTGCTCCTCCTCAAGGGCCTCAAAATATCTTCCTAAACATACAGATATAGAGCAGTGAAATAGCAAAAAACAATCCACTCAAATTCTACATCTGCATGACCCTCCTGCAAAACAACAAAAAAGGTTAACTTTCAGTTTTTACAAACGAGGTATTATCTTCCAAGCTGCTCTTGCCAGGGACTTGAGCTATTAAGCAATTTACACTGGCTCCTATTTCAGCTCAGAATGGGATGCCAAGAGACAGCATCGGCTCATTTGCTTTTGTGGTTGCCCAAATGTGGACTGCTACAAGAGCACAGCATGGGAATGCTAACAGGGAAGGATGTAAAGTGGAGCACTGCGTGCCTCAATCATAGTGTTTTCTCTATAAAGTAAGAGCAGAAGTAAAAAAGTGAATGTCAGGAAGTGTTCAAATTCACACATGTTTTGGACATCAAGAAATAAATTATCACAATGAATCAAACTTTTACCAGCAGACTGGAAGAGTATAGTAAATTTTCAATGTTGGAATAAACCTCAAGTTCAAAGATATTATGATTTCTGGAGCTATTCTGATTTCAGCCTTCTTTCTATTAAGTATTCAAAGTCCACATCACCTTTCTTTCTTGCTCAGACATCTCTGAAGAGCCAGTTTACTGTTGTTAGATGTGCAAGGCTGACTCTCAGCAAATATAATCCTTTGAATTCAAAGAACTACATGGACTTGAACCATCTACTTGCTGGTCCCACAGGAGCCTCCCCAGCTGCAGACAGAGAAGGAGAAGTCATCAGAGCTGCCCTGACCAAGCACACAAAGAAGCACCACAGTCATGATAAACTGGCAAGTTTACAGTGGCCTTGGGGAAAGGAAGCACTTTACCAGAGCTCTGAAAGCACTGCCTGAATAAAGGGATTCTGAAGAGAACTGATAAGGCCAGGTGCTCAACTGGAGGCAGGACAGACCTGAAGAAGCCTTAGTGTGGTGAGACCTCAGGTAAGTAACGTATATTTGAAGTATAGGTAAGCATACTTTATGAGTCAGTGAGGTTATGTATATGCTTGAAGGTAAACACCTGATTTAAATGTGGCAAAGTAGTCTGAATCTTCTGAAACCAAACACTGAAATTAAATGCAGTCTTTCATTTTCCATAACCAAGTCACCTCATATAGCTCCTTTGAAGAAGATGTAAATTTTTCCTTGAACAGTATTTAAATTACTATATATTATATACATATGTACACACACAAAATATATGTACATAAAAGCTCTAACAAATGTTTATGAGTTTCTCTAGTAAAATCACCTGATGTATATCCACAATGAACAGACACAGGCCCATCAGTATTCCCATATTTTTTGTCTCTACAGTACCTGTAGAGTCAGACACTACACTGTCACCACCACTGAGATTTTGATACTCTCAGATTTACAACAAATACTAGTCTTCCTCTCCTCCCCCACCTCCCTACTGCCAAGGAAAACATTGATTTTCTGATATTAACAAAAGGTATTCCTGGAAACAACAACAAAAGCACATAAATAAGTTAACCCATAATTGCTTATTGTTCATACAGTCCTTCATCCTAATTGCTATTACACATGAATAAGCAGCTATTAGAGCATTCACTGGACTTTGAACTGCACTTTTTAGAGGTAAAACCCAAAAGAAACCCATTATTTTTTTCAACTGAAACCCACACTACCCAGCTACATCAACATTAATTGCAAAAATACAGTTAATCAATGCAGACTGCATACTGCCAAAAATATGAAAAAGCACCTTAACCAGTCCCCCCTTTCCATACCCTCCCGAACAGTCAGGAGATAATCTCAAAAAACTTTTCTGCTTCTGAAGGTCAATAGCATATGAAGTGTTGCTGACATGCATGAACTGAGGTCCCTGTTTAGACAGGTATATTAATGTTTTGGATTTTTTTTTAATTACAGGTTTCTTACCTGGAAAAGGGCAACCCAGAGACAAAGTTTTTTGACTAGCTGCAACATCTGGATAGTAAATGAAGTAACTTTATCAACAGAATGAAATGAAGATTATTTATTGAGGAACATTTTCAAGGAAATAGAAGTATGTCTTATTTTAAGGTACTTTTCTCAAAGACAGGTGAACTCAGTTACGCTGTATAGCACAGATACACATTCTACAGCATCTTTCAGCTCATCTGTTTGTGTCTATTTACTGTTAAGTGATCTATCTTTGGCATGCCAGAATCCATGAAATGATAAATCCTGTGGACAAACCTTTACTTTACATCTGTCCAGAATTTCTGAAGATGAACCTTTAACACAGCTTTGGAGGATAAGATAAAATACTACTTGCTTCAGAGAATTCAGTGTTCAAGAGTTAAGCTCTAACTTGTAGTTACCTAGGTTACTAGTTACCACTGCAGGCCCTACCAGCTGAAACACTCTGTGCTAAAGGATGCCAAACCCACTTTACTTGGGCAAACATGGATACCAGCAGTTTTCAGACACTCTACTGGGGAGGGGCTACAGGCTTGGCTTTTGTGAGAACCTGCCAGAAGTTTTCCCTCATGTCCGATAGAGTCAATGCCAGTCAGCTTCAAGATGCACCTGCCACTGGCCAAGGTCAATCCCATCAGCAACCACAGCAGTGCCCCTGGAGTAACAGTTAAGAAGGGCGGGGTGAAAAAAGCTGCACAGCAGCAATTGCAGGTGGAGGGAGGACTAAGAAAGAATATGTGAAAGGAGCAGCTCTGCAGACACCAACCTCAGTAGAGGAGGGACAGGAGGTGCTCCAGGCACCAGAGCTGAGATTCCCCTGCAGCCTGTGGTGCAGCCCATGGTGAGGCAGCTGTGCCCCTGCAGCTGATGGGGGTCCACAGGGATGCAGAGATCCACCAGCAGACCATGAAGGACACCACACTGTAGCAAGTGGATGCCTGAAGGAGGCTGTATTCCTGCGGGAAGCCCTCACTGGAACAAGCTCCTGGCAGTGACCTGTGGACCCTTGGAAAGAGGAGCCCATGCTAGAGCAAGTTTGCTGGTAGGACTTGTGATGCTGCAGGGGGCTCATGCTGGAGTAGGCTGTGCCTGAAGGACTGCACCCCATGGGAAGGGACCCTTGCTGGTGCAGGGTACAGGAATCCACATTGGTGCACTTTGTAAAGAACTATAGCTCATGGAAAGGCCCCATACTGGAGAACTTCACGGAGGGCTGTCTTCCATGGCAGGGACCCCACACTAGAGCAGGGGAAGAGTGTGGGGAGTCCTTCCCCTGAGGAGGAAGGATCAGCAGATGCAATGTGTAATGAACTGACCATGACCTGCATTACCCATGCACCAGCACTGCTCTGGAGAGGAGTTAAAGAACTCGAGAATAAAGTTAAGCCTGAGAAGAAGGGAGGGCTGGGGGGAAGGAGTTTTAAAATTTTGGGTTTTTTTCTCATCATCTTACTCTTATTGACTGATAATAAATTAAGCTAATTTATCCAAGTCTAGTCTGTTTTGTCTGGGATGATAATGGCTGAGTGATCTGTTCCTGTCCTCTCAACCCACAAGTCTTTTATATTTTCTCTCTCCTACCCAGCTGAGGACAGGAGGGACAGAGAGGCTTTGGTGGGCACCTGGTATCCAGCCAGGGTCAATGCACCACAAGCACACAAAAAAGCATGTTTTGTATAGGAACCTCAAAATTGCTTTAACTGCTAAGTCTCTCTTCTCACTGCTGTTAATTAGCAACATTACAACAGCACTGACAAGCTCTTATATATTGCATGTAGGTGCTATCAAAAATCCAGTGCTGGTTAACAGAGTTACCACACTGAGCAAGCCAAAGTCTCAGCAAGTCAAACTCCCAGTATCTCAACGTGCTCTAATCAGCCTGTCAGCAGTAAGAACTGCCAGACAATAAACTGAGCTAGCTAGGAATTTCCCAATCAAGTGGGTTTTGTTGGGGCTCGGTGAAGCTACTTCAGCATAGTCAAAACATTTCTTGAACACCAGCTAAGCAAGGGTTCCCCAACAACTAACTGAATTCCCTGTTAGCCAGCTATCCTTTCCCAAAAAGCCCAAATCACAGCAAAACTTGGGATAAGCAAAGTTCAGCTTAACAAAGCAGGAAGCTACTGTGGCTTGTGCAGACACAGAAGAGCTGATCACAGCATTTATTATCAAGTAAAGCGCGGTATCAGTCACGCCTTTCCTTCATTATTCTACAACCTCACCAAGTAAAGGCAGAGGTGACTCTTGAACAGCTAGTCCCTTACAAAGTGTCTGACTGTATTTTCATGAAGCCATTCACAAAGTTATCATCTTCATTCATAACGAGCAGTTCTGGCAGTCACTCATACAGATTTCTTACTGTAGACAAAAGCACAGTCAGAGCTGCCACAAATTCACATCTCCAATTTAGCCACACACCAAAACAAGCAGGGCTGGCTCTGCAGGCAGCAGACATGAGCTGTGACTGGATTCTGTCGTTAACAGAGCTCTGTCACAGGCATGCACAGAACCAAGGACTTTGGATGAAGAGAGCTGGATTTATAGTTACTCAATATTTGGACTCTCCAATAATGGAGGAAAAAAAAAAGACCCATGTATGAGACACAATTTACATAGGATGAGATTCAGCTCCATTGGCTGTCTTCCTTAAACATGAAATTTACTTGCCAATAATATTGACATAAGTAGGATTTTTCCAAGACCTGAGCTTTCTCTGTCACTATTTTTACAGGGGTTCTGCTCATTGACTGAGATCAGACAGTCTTGCCACCTTGCTCATAATCAGAGCACAGCAAAGAGGGAAAGCTTTGGCTCTTTTTAAACTGCCTGAACTGTGCAGTTGGAGAAAAATACAAGAACTCTTCACCACTTTATCCCCACATACACCTTGCTTTTGGACAGGGCACAAATTACTGCCTTGATCCTCCCTTCTAGCAAAATACACACTCCATCCTCATGGCCTCAGAGAACATTTCTTCCTTTGCTGTCGAAAACAAAGATTTCCATAATTCTTCCAACCTGTACCAACTGCCTGCTCCATAGAGGGAACAAAAAATGGAAGTAATCACTGGCAAAGAAAAACTACCTGCTCCAATCATGAACCTTTACAGCTGAACTATTTCAAAACATACTGGAGGGGGGCAATTCTATTTTGCCTTCACTGTGGGCTGCCATTTATGAATATGTTCACTCTTCTCCAGTATACAAGGAAAGTTTCATTCAAGTCAGTGCTTCAATGTTAAAAAGGCATGAGAAATTGCATAGAACTTTTTACGAAGGCACTGGAGTCTCAGTTTCACTGTGCTTACTGAATCATCAACCAAATCCCATAATGTCATCTCTCTCCTGGAATGACAGCATTGACTGACAAACCTACTAAGATGTTTGGAGATGGCTGCCTTGAACTCTGACATTCAGACCAGTCTCACTGCTACCCATTTGTGTATGCTTTGTGATGCTTTTCACTACCAGGAACAAATACTTATCTCTCTTCATATTAACAAGTGGAATAAAGAAGGGCCACCAGTAACAGAGCAGGCCAAACACCCTAAAAATAAAGGATCAATTCAAGAACTTGAGAGACTCCTTTAATCTCAATTATTTTCTCTAAAAAATCAGTGAAAGCTCAACTTGCTTTCAGTTTCAGACTTTGATATTGATCAAAGTAATCAGTGAGCTCTAATCTGAATTACATGAACTCTTTGCATAACACAGCTGCCAGTTATTTTTCACTGACAGCAGCATACACAACCAAAAGTAAGGTGTTGCAGGGAAGAACAGGGCCATTCACTGATTTTTTTCCAGAAGTGAACTAAGATTTCATTCCTACTTCAAATCTTTTATTTTTTAGTTTTTCCATTTCTTAGGATAACCCCATAAATCTAATTCTTAATGTTTCAATTTTGAAAGCATTTTATCGGTCCAGTCTCATGATAAGTAAGACTCAGAGAGTTGATTATTTTAAGGCACAGAATTACATACTTATACAGACAGTAACAAGATGCACCTATAGGCAATTAGAGAATTACCCATTTCTGACACAGGTCTGATATTCACAGTGGGTAAAATTTCTCCAGAACTGTTTTTGCAGGACAGAGTCAGCTTGAATATGCAAACCCTATTCAGACAAGCACTTAAGTGCTACTGAATTTCCTGAAACAATTTTTACACACTTTTCAGTGAAAAATGAACTTCAGCAAATTCTTAAGTCTTTTAGAACTGTTTCAGAAGTGTGCATGATTCTAAAGAAAATGTCACATCTGCATGTACAAGAAAACATTTTTAATCAAGAATCTTTTCTTAAGATCTTACAATAGGATTTTGTTCTTGTGATAATTCCTTTTTCAGTACTACATTAAAAAGTAAGTGAAAAAACCAGTATGATTTGGGGTTGTGGTGGGTCTGACTGGGATGGAGTTAACTTTCTTCACAGCAGCCCATATAGTGCCATGTTCTGGCTCTGTGGCTACAACAGTGCTGACAACACACCAGTGTTTTGGCTATTGCTGAGCTGTGCTTGCACAGTATCAAGGCCACCTCTGTTTCCCACTACACCCCCACAGCCAGGCTGAGGGTGGGCAAGAGGCTGGGACAGCTGACTCAAGAGTGACCAGAGGGATATTTCATGTGATGTATCCTCAAGTTCACAAATAAAAATTGGAATAAAGGAGGAAGAGGATATTTTTGCTTTCAAGCAAGTTTTTTGGCTGTTGTTTGGAGACTGGCTGGGTATCAGTCCGCCATCACCTGGTGTGTCGTCTCCCTTGCTCTGCTTGTTTTTCACCACTCGAGCCCCTGAGCTTTTCTTCACCTATTAAATGGTCTTTTAACTCAACTCAGGAGTTGTCCTTTGTTCTCCCTATTTTTGCCTCTATCCCCTGTGGAGAGCTGCTGCAGGGAATGAGTTAGGAGCTGTGTGGGTCCTTGGCTGCTGGCCAGGGTGAACCCACCACAGCAAGTCAAATTGAAAATCCATCCCAGATTGGTCTATTCTCTTCTCAGATTCTGATCTAGAACTTGCTCCAGTATTCAATGCCTACAAAAACTTTATTTTTCTAGATACTTGTAGGGCACTTTACCTCCATATATCTAAGCTGAGTATAATGCTCATCCCAACTCTACAGTCTGAGGAAGGATTTGTTATTCTCATTCTGCTGAGGGGTAAAGAAGTGGAAGGGACTACAGGAAAAGATTTTCAGAGTTGACTGAAAATTTTGGCCTCATTTGCAGAAAGAACATTTACACACAGCCATCTTTTAGTAGCAACCTGAAGGCTTTTCAGAGCTGAAAAACAATCCCTTTGCAAGTTTAAGATCTTTACTGACCTCCCTATTACTACCCCTACAAGTACAGGATTCACAAATATTGATCTTCCAATGACAAGCCAGCAAGTTTCCTTATTCTCAGAGCCACAAGGTCATTCTGGTGTGGAAGACCAAGTGCAGCTGAAAAACCAGCATCTTTCCCAGAAATCATTGCTTCTGAGAAATCCCTGTGCTGTGTAACACTGCTGTCAAGGGTGGAGATGCTTCCAAGATATCTCGTTCTCTAGGCAGCCCATCTGCTTCTGACAGCTCAACTTCTGGTCAGCAACTGACCCAATGAGTCACTCTGCTTGTACTATACAGAGCTCAGAGCCAGACAAGCAATATTTCATCATGTACTTGGCCACACTTGTGATCAGCAGATGCCTAAGAACCACTTTGGGCACGTATCTTTTTCTTCTTTCCTTTGAGGAAGTCACACAGCTCACCACTACCAAGTTTAGTATGCTGAATTAACTACCAGATTGATTCTATTCAGCCACTCCCTGTGAGCTTTCCACTAACAAAAGCTTTGAAAGTTTGCCATATGGCAATTCTGTGTAAAAAGACTGAAGCAAAAAGGAAATTCTTAAGAAACAGCATAACTACCACAACCAAAGAAACAGGGTGCATGAAGTGAATAATGTGCAAATGAAATTACTTCTTCCATCTACTTATTATAATGCCTGAGTATTTCAGAAACTTCAATACATAATCTCATTTATCATTCTGACACCCATGCTTAAGTGCAGGAGTATTGTTATCTCATCTTACAAATTTAAAATTGAGGAATTAAGCTATTCAGCAATGATTTCTCAGGAAGCCATTAATAAGGGACACAATCCAGATGTCCTAAGCTGCAAGGAAACTGGAGAACCTTATAGACATTTGAAAAAAATTATCATCTCTATTAGAATTACACAGAAGGATGAGGTCCTTCACCCACATGTTAGATTCAGGCTTGCAACAGACTTAGCTTATGATTTTTAACATGCTGGACACAGAGAAACTGCCTCATTTGGACAAAATGGCAAAAGGAATAACTTGATATGTTCAAACAAATATTTTCTTCAAAACAAGTGACAAAAACCAAGGAGTTTAGACCACCTCTAAAATTAGGCAATTGCAGAGCCCCCATTTCTCAGTTTTGTAGTCTATATATGTATCTATTTTTTTTTTAAACTTACTACAATGCTACCCTTTCCCACTACCCTCTGAACATGACTTTGGACTATACTTACTGTGATACAACTTCAGAATACCAGTTCAGCAGAACTTTCAGTTGCAAACTATGCTACATCTTCACAGTCATTCAAACAATTACAAAAGATGAGGAGATGGTGAGAAGAAGTAGTAGGACCACATAGCATAAGCTGATCAACTTCCTGACACAGAGGAAGAAGATGAAGGAGATAAATTTATATGGAATGGTGAATAATAGACTCTGGAGAAAAAATTGCCCCATCCCTGAGAGTGTTCAGGGCCAGGCTGGATGGGGCTCTCAGTAACCTGGTCTAGTGTAAGGTGTCCCTGGCCACAGCAGGAGGCTTGGAACAAGAGGATCTTCAAGGTGAATTCCAACAAGCCACTCTACGATTTCCATATGATTCAAGTTCCAAGATGTTCACATAGACTGCACTGCTCTGGTGAAAGCAGCCCCCAAGTCCTTGGCTTCTTGTTCCTGCACTGACAGACCTGTAAGTAAAGAACCTTCCTATCTGAATGATAGCAAAGAGAGATAGAAAATATCTTACCACTGCAAATTACTCCAGTTTCTGTTCTTATTTTTCTGTCTTCTCCAATAGACTGTATCTCCTGCAAAAGTAGCTGGAAGTTAAAAAAAAAAACAAAAACAAGTTCTTAATTTGTTTCTTCATTTACTTTACTGTCTTCTTACAGAAGACTTTTGTGAAAAAAACTTCACTCATTCCTTTACTGCTGTGGTCAGCACGTGGGGTGCCCTTACCTGTTTTACAGGGCTTATCTTTTTTAAGGGCCTGTCTTCACTGCCATGAAAGCTTAGGCAATCAGCTAAGCTTTGTTGTTAGTCCCATTCCTGCCCACACATACAATTCCCCCCTGAAACAAACCCAGTTTTAAAGCACGTATTTTAATCTCAAATTAGCACATGGGATGTGCAAAAAGATAAACTAAAGCAATGAAAACTATTTTGTCATTAATGCAAGAGCCATTGGCGCATGTCACAGTAACATAGCAGTTACTAATCAAATCCCTTTGAGCAGCACTAGTGCAGTTTCACTGTGGTCATTCTCCAGAAACATTATCATCTCAAGAATACTAACTCAGATGAAACAAAGGGAAACCCAAAGGGTGACACCAGCACTTTGTTCGCAATACAAGGCCTTTGCTGATTTACATATAAATTTCAGGGGAATTGTCCCCACAATTAAAGACACACAACCACATGGAAAACTGAGTGCCTGTTTACATCTGTACATGGATGAATGGAAACTGACCTCCCAATTTCATTAGTGCAGGGAAGTAGTGAAGTTTTGTATTCTCTTGTGCAGTTGTGATGACAAGGCAGACATGGTCTATGGTTAACCATGCATGCCAGACAGAAATTATTCCTCTTTGGCAGCTATTAAGTGAGTTGCGCACTGGTCCTTGTTTGCTTTGGAATAAGAACCGTTTAGCAGTCCCAGCTAATCCTAAAAGAATATTGCAATGGTTTTGAACATCCTGACTGCTGAAATCAGCCTCTACTAAGCCACAATGACTGGACTGTCTTGACAGACAAATTTTTCCTTCTGTACTACAAAATACTCACTCTATGTACAGACTAGAAGTGTGTGACTGCTGTCATATTTAATTCATTTTATCCTTATTGAAACTACATATTTTGCCAAGGCCAAAACGAATTTTAGACTGCAAAAGTCCTGTCAGCATCACAGGTTTAAAGCAAGGCAGAAAGCTCTTAATTGCTTCTGCATCCAAACCAGCCAGATGTTCCCTGAAGCACTTCACCTGGCAAAGGCTCCCGCAACAAAGACTCTCACAGCTTATGTCCCAAAGTCCATTACAATCTAAACACACATTTCTGCATGGCTTGCTGAGTCACAGTTATGTTCAAAATCAAAGGAATGAATAGAGCAATTTAAAATGTGATGCTTCAATGAAGAAATACAAGTACTCACACATGTCAGTGTTAAAGAGCATTTCTGGGTGTTGGAATCTACACAACAAGCACAGGCCCATGAGACGAATAGAGGGGTTGGAAACCTGGTGAGGGAGGCATACCCAATTCCTTGCCTTTGGGCAGAATACCCCAACCAAGCACTGGGGAAGAGGCCTATGTGATGGCTCTACCAGGAGTTTTTTCTTTGGGGCAAGCAAGGACAAGATTTGGCTGTTTCCCTCAAAGGGACACAATGAAGGGCTGAGAACTCATCCCTTTTGTGCTGTGAGCACCTGAATCAAAACAGAGAAGACAGAAACATTCCTAATAGCTACTGCACTTCTTATGCCAACATCCAGACATTTAACTCCTTCCAATACTGCCTGTAGTCTACAGGAAGTATTTTTAGGATTTGAACACAGCAAATCAGATCATGGACATTATTGCACTGAGGCATCCTAGAGATTCTTTTTTCCTGCACACCACCTGCTAAACCTCAGTTTTGATCTTTTTCAACCTAGGCTATGGAGGAGAATCCTCTCCAACTTCACTGGAAAACTAAAACCTGAAAAAGTCAAATGGGAAGAGCTTTATAACTTAATTTTTTTCCTCCTGCTCAATGAGTCCTTTTGACAATTTTTGTCCTTTGGAACTTGACAAGATTTGAAGAAGAAAGTGACAGATAATGTCATAATCCCATTTATTGATGTGGTCAAGAAATATGGTCACCGGTATGCAATTATTCAAGCTAGAATTATAATTACTGCCCCTTTCTGCTATTAAAAACTACTTTAAAACACAAAAGAACATAAGCAAAAAACTGAAGTCCAAAGTTCTTATTTTGCTTCACCATAAAGTAACAAAGCAGATAGCTAACAGCATACTATATGTACAGTTTTAAACCCTCCCCATTTTACTGCATGCAGTAAAGATTTGTTCTTTCCAAGTAATACCACATCCATCAAATTTGACCAAATGAGATCTACTACCTTGAAAAAGAAATTAATTCTACAGGACATCTTTACACAGTTTGATCACCTCCCTAAATCACCACTTTGTCTTTACTCAATGGTCCATGACACGTTATTGAACAGTACGCAGGAAAAAATTACTCAAGGGAGGGGAAAGGAAATCGTGAGTAAAGGTACAACAGTTAAAAGGAAACTTATTTGACTTATGTATCATCACAGAAAATACTGCTGCTTAACGTGCAAACGCTCAAGCAATTTCCCATTATAATGAAAGGTCAATTCTTGAAGTGACTTTTATTCTCAAACAACAAAAAGATGCTGGAATAGGAAGGCATGCTGTCACTCTTCAGGCCTTAGAATGCAGGCTGAAAAACATTGGCCCATATTCCTCTGTGGCAGATTCATGGTGATGAAGGCCATGTGCATGGAGATGACATGACACCCCCTCACAGAACCTTCAACACATTGCCCTCCACTGCAGAATATGAAGAGGGAAAAAGCAGAGCTTCAGATATCACATCACCAAACCGCACATCCCCCAGAGCTCGGTGACAAACAACTGCACCAAAACCAACATAAGCCCAAACACCTGCCAGGAATCAGTGCTCATCGCAGTGCTACAGCCCTGCAGGATATACAAATAACCCAAACATTTTAATCCCTCCCCATCTTGAGCTGTGACTCTTTCGACAGCTCCCTAATCCTAGCATTAATGTGATATGTGACAAGAGAAGAACCAGACATGAGGTTTAAATCTAGATCAGAGCAGCTATTTATTGTGACATGGCCCTTAGTGAACCTAAAGAGCAGAATCAAAGCATAATATGAGCTATATAACACTCTAGATTGGAGTCTTCATCCTACAGGAATCTTTACTCTTCAGAAGAGTAAAACAAGGCCTTTGACCCCTTTTCTTCTGATGCCTAACCCTGACAGCAGCCTTAACCTAACCTTCACAACACACCCATCACACAGAAGAGCTCCAAAACTCTAACACTGCACTCTTCTAATTCCACTGTAGAGCCATGACAGCAAACATAACCTGCAATCTAACTTCTAGACCCTAACAGCAAACATAACCTGCAATCCCTCCATTCCCAAGTAAATATCCTACACAAAGAGGACTGGCACACCTGTGCAAAATACTATGCTAAATATATCCCATATTGTATTTAGTGACTATAGCAGCATTGCAACTAAGTGAAAGTTGTCAGAGTGTTAAGAATAATTTAATTGGATGAATAGAAACTGACCTCCCAATTTCATTAGTGCAGGGAAGTAGTTAAGTTTTGTATTCTCTTGTGCAGTTGTGGTGACAAGGCAGTCATGGCAGACAGCATTTGTTTGGCTTCTGTTTTGGGTTGGTTTTTTGCTTATTTTAAAAAAATATTAAAAGCTAAGTTTATAGTGGAATCAGAAGCATATTGAGCTGGCATAAATGCTGCTAACACAAGGAAACATTTGACTACAGACAGCTAGCTTTTATTTCAGGATTATTCTTTGGTAAGGCCACTGATGGAACATCTAGGGGAGAAGAAAGTCAGCACAAGGCAGGGGATCTTCTGAATGTTGATATGAATGACTGCAAAGGCTATTTACAGTCTGCTGGTCCACACACAAAAAAGTCAGATTTTTGTTGATGATTATGGCACTTGGAGTTTTTTGGCCCTTTTCTGGGTTTTGATTTTGGCCTAGCTAGTGAGTCACATTTCCCTAACTGTCAATGCAGCTGTTTAGCACATGGAAAGCAAACCTCACTTTCTTTGACAGTCAGACCTTAAGACATCTACTCTCAACCTTACGCCCAACAGAGATTCTAAATTCTGATGTAGTCAGTCAGTGGCTTGTCTGCCACTGCTACATTTCAACACAACGCAGTGGTAAGATCCTGTTAGTATCAGTCAGTTAGTAACAACAACTTCCAAAACTGAACTCTGCCTGCCTTTAACCCAGGATGCTCCATTTTGTGCACTGCAGTTTCTAACCCTAGCCAGGGCATGCAGTGCACAACACACTCAGCAAGGTCCAGCCTTCAGAGGACAACTCATATCGACATTTACAATGTGCACTTCTTACTGCAACAGAAGATGTATATGACTGTAAAGCAGCATAAGGCTTTCTGTCTAAAACCATCCTCATCTGGTATTTGCCAGAGATTGTATAGCAAAAAAATCTGTTGACATTAGGATTGGGAAACAACCAAATAAAAGCTTCAGGACTGGACCACCTCTCATCCTACACCAGATTTCTGTTCAGTGACACAAGTCAGACAGTGATATCACAGTTGGGCAAATGATAGGATATCTGTAAGCACCTTTATTCTCCTACCAGTGATCTCTCATGATTTCAGTCTTTTACTCCTCCTTATGTAACATCAGTCAAAAATTTCCTCCCAAAGCATTACGGGCCTAATCCAATTCCTCCTGACAGTACTGGAGCCGGAATATATCCATAACACATACACAGGTGAGCCAGATGACACTAGAAATTCAACACCACACCACTGAACACCTAGTATCTCACCAGATGAGAAGTCTCTCCACTACTAGAAGAACTGGACCCACTGGAAGCCCAAAATGGTTAGAGGACTGAGTTGTGGGCACCAGTGAAGCACAAGTTCTCAGACAATGAACATAGGGCAATACTTACAAGTTCTGCTTCCTACATGAACTGCTGTCTGCTTCAAATATATACCATACTTCTGATAGATGGGGATCGTTTTTTTCCACAGCTGGGAGTATTTTATTTGGATGTTGTTTATCTTTCCTCAATCTCTGTCTGACTCACAGATATCTCAATTTATTTTAGTTTACTCCACTCTCAGAAGAGGGTTTCTATAACCAACTGTACCATAACCAGGTACACTGTCTATGACCCTAGCAGATTCATGGAAAGCTCTCTTCACCAAGAAACTCACGCACAATTTCCCAAAAATGCCTTATTTTGGGAGTTAATTTCATGAAAAGCAAATTAAACTCATTTGTTACACATCAATAGAATGACTGTCTTAAGAGTAATCTATCTCAGCCTGGAAGTGATAAAAAAGGATACCTTTCCATTTTGCAGAACTCTTTGGTGGAGCAGGGATCGCAACAGAATGTCTACTTAGACATATATGGTATAATCAAGTTCTCAGAGTGCCTGTGCACTTTGTCAAGATCAGCTAACTGAAATTAAGATGAGAATTTTCCCTGAAACACATGAACCCACACACCAAAATTATTCCCCCTTAAGGGCAGGTGAGGACTTCTGAAGCTACGTTTGGAAATATTAAAAAAATGACATGACATCCTTAGCCAAATGGTTCTGATAGTTCATTATCATCATTACTAAAGAAAATACTCCCTAACATATTCCAAGCTAAGATTTGCATGCTCTTCCCTGCCCTGATCTAAGGATGCACATAAAGGCAACCTGAAAAGCCATCTCAGCTGGAGTTACCAAGACTGGCTGATGACACAAGCCATAATTTCTCAAGATTCCAGCTTCTGAACTTGATGAGTTTGTGCTGAATCCTAGAAGTTATCCAATATAAAACATATTTAAAACAGGATGCTTTTGGGAGTAGCCAAGTAGAATACCTGAGGAAAAAAAATGACCATTACAGAAGCTTTATAATTCTGTTTTGCTTGCAACTGTACAGTAGCCTAGCCCATAAATAGAAACCAGGTGGATTTTTTTTTACTTTAGCTTTACTTTCTTTATTTGAGATTTATGGGAATTATGGTAACCAAGCAACACCACAAACCTGGAAAGCCCTAGTTAAGACAACTGCTGATACCCTGATGAGCCAGGATGTGTTCAGTGCCTAGAGGAGCTACGGGATCTCCATTTCTGTACACTCTAGGGGCCACAAGATTCTAAGAAGAGTGAGGAAAATATTCTGTACAATCTGTGGACTCTCCATGCCTCCCTGTGAAATTAATTTTGCTGCCACTTGGAAGTTCACTGTGAGTTTTACTTGCCACTTTTGCAAGGTCAGTCTGTCAGGAGAGCTTCCCTTTACCAAGGCTTGGCAACTCAAAAATAATGGGTCTCAGACAGCATAATTGCCAAGAAATTAAAAATAACATCCATGGATTTATTAGAAGTATCACTGTGGATCCATGTAAATTTGAGTATGTTCATTTACACAGAACACAACCTTAAAACTAAATGTTGATGATAAAAATGCAACTAAATTGAAAAATAAATCCACAATGTTATTTTCTGGTCAGAAAAGCACATCAGAAGAATCAAGCATTTTACAGCTTCTGCAATGAACAACAACTGAAGTAACTCATTTTCCATGCAAGCGCAATCAGCACTATTTTCAAACTGGCACATCCTCCATGTAATCAGTCTTCAGCCTCCCAACAGAAGGAGAGAAGCTTCTGAAGGAAGCAGTACTTCTTATTTTGCATACTAGCAAAATCAGCTGTGCCCTCACCCTGTCAAATGGTTTGTATTCAGCATTTTATGAAACAATTTTTTAAACTGCTCCAAAACAAAAGTAGGCATTTTCTTAATAACAAAGTCAATCTATATATTTTTGTACAAACATTTCAAGACATAATCATATTCTGAGAAAGAAAAGTATGCAAGTGATGCTTTTTAAAAAGTTTAAATTATTTGCTTATTCAAATAAGAAGAGGCAGAGAAAATAATGTCTGAGTGCATATGCTTTAAAGTGAATGAGGGGTTATTTTAGGAGACAAAGGGTGACTACTGCACACAACCAATGTGTGGTGGATCCATCAAGGCTGAGGATACTGAGTTTATGCTGCCATTCAGCAGACAGCACCTTAGTCTCACAGGTAAGACAGTGAGATCAGTACCAAAAGCAAGACAGCCCACCTATAGCAGACATGTGCTTAAGACACATAGTATGCAGGTTTTGGGAGTCACAGAGTGCATTAAAAAGTTCAACTCTGTGGAACAGGTTTCAACTTTTTCTCATACTGACATTCAGCTGATACTTGGTTTTATTGTGCAGTACCCAATATCAAAGGTTACAATAAGTAAGTATTAAAATCACCAAAAAGCCCCATGTACAAACTAAAGATGCCCCCTGAAAGCTACAATTGGACACAGACATAAGGGGCCTTCAGGGAACTGGGTCTACTGCCACCATTGCTGGGCTTCTGAAAAACATCACACCACGACTGAAAAGTAGAACTGTTTGCCAACACAACATCATGTGTTGAGTGTGCCTTTGTAACGGGGTAAGCAGGGAGGTTCAAAGAACAGAGTACCTCCTGGAATCTTACTGGGAAGTAGCCCAGCAGAGGGATGTACACTGCATCACCCATTGGAGGAGGTACTGCATCCTGCTCAGAAAGAAAGCACGATGTCAGGGCCCAGCATGGCAGCAGCAATGGATCCTCAAGTCCAATTCCACTTCACTCCATTGTCATTGCCTTGGTGTGTGGACAGGAAGAGGGTTAAGAACACCCACACTGCCATCACCTAAGCAGTTTCACACTTCTCTCCTTCCTGACGGTCCTACAAGAGCTGAACCACAACCACAAAGAATATTTGTACAATACAGAGGTTAAACATATTCCTTCTTATATAGAACTCCAATCCTTCTCCACATAGAATGGAGAAATACTCTTGTACATTCAGATTCTAAGAGTGGGATCATAATGAACAAAAATGCAGGATGAAATCAATTTACAAACGTAAATATAACTCTAGCCACTTTTGAAGATTTAATAGGAAGAAGAAGCAAAATTACCCAGGGGATCTTGGTCAGACTCAGCCATGAGTGTAAATGAGATCTCATTCCCATGTGGTATTTCACATCACAAGGGAAAACACAGCCTTGAGACAGAAGGTTTCCATGAAGCAGTAATTTGGTCATCAAAGCAGTCTTTTCATGGGAATGACACACAAATAACAAAATAACACCCAAAGTTTTTAAGCAAGTTTCTCACGCCGGAACTTAGACTATTTCACTGATGATTTAAATTATTTCAGCCTGCGCTTCAGCTGAAATGCTTGTTTCAGTATTTTATGAAGGAACATGGGTAAAATAAAGTAAAAATACAGTGTGTTTTTCTATTCTGCTAGTAAGTTTGGATAAAAGAAAGTAAGTGCTGCTGCAAATCTGGAACATCTTCAGAGAACTCAGATAAACCCTTTGTTAAAGAAAACTGGAGTCTGCCTCAGTTTATTAGCATAGCATCTTCTGTATAATCATTTACTCTGAATTCATGTCTGCATTTACTTTCCTAGGAACAAACATGAATTTACTGCTGACATTGAGACTCAGTAACTGATCTATGACTTGGCACCTCTGCTCCAAGTACCTTTGAGATACCAAGAGTAAAGTTTATTCCAGTAATAACCACTTGCCCACAGGCATGGTCTGAATAATTTATGGTCCACTAAAAAAATAACATCCCATTTAATGACAGAAAGTTGCATGAAAAGCATTACATGCACAACACATGGTCAAGCTACCATCTCTAGTCCAACCTCTGCTTAGCAAATTATCAGCCTTCGGTATGTTTTAGCTTTGCAAAGTTATAGTACGTTGATGTTACTTATTTTTCCATTTTATTTCCTAAGATATTTACCACTTCAGTAGAGGGGTGTAGCACAGAGTAACTACAACCTATCTTTCTTGTTTCCAAGGTCTCCTGGCTTTCACAGATGGACTTGCAAGGTGGGGGCTCTGCTCAACATCACCCATAACTCTGGTCCTCAGTATGAACAACTGAAGCTTTCACATGTAAGCAAATCCCCCAACATCCATAGCTGCAGATTTCAAACACACACACTGCCTGACCACCTGGTGTTCACCTTGACCACCAATATATTAAATATTAAAATTTTCTCAGCCATCTTAAGTACATTTCTTCTAGTGAATTACCAAAGTCAATGAACTTGAGAAGCCAGACAAGCAACTCCTGGTGTACATTGAGGAATACAGCACACTGTAAAAGCTGAGGATTAAAAGCAGAATCATCAAATTTCAAAATAAGAGTGAGATGATTATATCTTTCCACAGAGGCACAGATTGGGTAAGGTTGGGTGGGACAGCAGTAGGTTATCTGGACCAACATCCTTGCTCAGGCAGGGTCATCCCAGAGCCCGTTGTACAGGGCTGCATCCACACAGCTCCTGAATATCTCCAGGTATACTGACTACCACTCTGGGAAACTTGTTCCAGTGCACAGCCACTCCTACAGTTAAGAAGTTCTTCCTTACATTAAGATGGAACTTTCTGTCATTGTTTTTTGGAGGTAGGAGGCGTTAAAATATAATCCATGAACAGATACCTTTCTAGCTTTGTATTAACACAGACAGTTAATGATTTATGGCCTGTCTCTTAAGGAGTCCATCTGCTGTATTTTCCATTTCAATTAACAGCAGATTCCTTCCCAAAGGAATGATGTGATCAGTACTGGAAACCAAAAACGTCCAAAAATGTAGCACATAAGAGTTCCTGAGGTCCCTTCCACAAAAAATCCCAAACCAGCACAAAGCAAAGCCTTTTATGGAAACTAGTACCAAATTCGTTTAAAGACAAAATCCAACAAAACCAGCACACTCAGCAACAGCCCTTGCAAAGCAGCCCAGCTGCCAGCTGGCGGCAGCTCCAGCAGTTCTCCATGCTGGCCAGAGGCCTGGAGAAGGAATGCAGCTCTGCAGGAGCCTTGCTCCCATACACGTGGGGAAGCACCCTCACCACACTCCGACCTTACAGACTGACATTTCAAAATGAGCTGTCCTTGCCCAGGTCTTTTGGCACTGCAGAAAAACAGCCTTTGCTATCACATGTTTGACCATTCCCCTCTGTTGAACCATTTCTGCAGAGCTGGGCTCTGATTTCACAGCCAGCTCAGTGAGGATGCACAGCCTGGTAGGTCAAGTTCAGCCCAGAACAAGTACCATACCATGGTACAAAATGTCTGGCTTTTGTCATCAGTAACAGCAATCCTGATTATTTCTTTCTCAATTCACAGAAATCTTTAATATGAGGCTAAGCAGCTCTTTAGATGGAAGAATATATTATTCACTTAAAATAGTGAACAGTAGCTTGAAAGTGTGCTATTCAAGTTTAACTAATGAGTTTACATTGCTGCATTCTTTTGATATGAGGCAACAATGCTAATAACTAACTCTTTTTCAGTTTTATAGATCTTGCAACTACAAGATCTATAAAATAATCTACAAGATGATTTACAAGCATCTACAAGATGATCCCTCTTTAAAAATCCCTTGTTACAGCTTAAGAAATCATGTTTTGCTTTTTAGCAGTTCTCACCAAAAAGCTCTGGAAGGTACCATCACTCATTTACAGGCTGATGTTTAGAGGACCTGACTGTACACAACTGCAATAACAGCTTCCTGCATTCAACATCTCTGGAAATCCAACACTGGGACAGCAATTAAATTTTTCTAACATTTCCTCATCTGTAAGATAATGCACAAAATAATCATGGTTGTATACTTAGGTTAAACTTCAGAGTGGGGAATCAGGTGTTGAAATGCCAGTATGTCAACCTTTATCCCAGAGCCAAAGAAAACAGAAACCCATTATTCTTTGTCAAGAGATCACAGAATAGCTTGGGTCAGAAGGGACCAGAGTGGGTCATCTGCTCCAACTTCCCTTTTCAAGCAGGGCCATCCTAGAGCACACTGCACAGTAAGGTCTAGATGGTTCTTGAATATCTCCAGTGAAACAGACTCCGCATCCTCTGTGGGCAGTCTGTTCCAGTGCTCAGTCACTGCACAGTAAAGTTCTTCTTCATGCTCAGGTGGAACTTTCCATGCATCAGTTTCTGCCCATTGCCTCCTGTCCTATCACTCGGCATCACCAAGAAGAGCCTGTTTCGTCCTCTTGGGACTCTCCCTTTAGATATTTAAACACATTGACAAGGTCCCCTTTCAGTCATCTCCTCATTGCAATCCTCATTGTACTCATGGCAGTGCAATGGATGAATTTACATACATGACCATCCCTTGCCAGGTTATGCAACAGCAGAGTGACTTCCCATACTGCCAAATCATGGAATCCCAGAATGGTTTGGGATGGAAAGGACCTGAAAGATCACATAGTTCCAGCCCCCAAGCCACAGGGGTAGGAACGGCAATCACTGCGTCAGGTTGCCCAGAGCCTCACTCAAACTGGTCTTGAACACTTCCAGGGATGGCATCTACATCCTTGCGTTGTTCAGAACTTCCTTAGTTTTGTAGGCTTATTCACTTTACTGCAAAATAAAGTACAACACTTCCCATTATAGAGCACTTTTCATCCTGAAACACCCTGTGGACTCTGAACCCTCTCACAGAACAGCCACAAGTTTCAGGACTGAGCACTCAGTGGAACTGCTGCAGCCCGCTCCATGGCTGGCTCTCATGTCATATTCTTGGCTAAGGACATAGAACCAATCTTCTACTCACATCAAAGTGCTGCAAAACTGCCAATACATGTAGAGGTCTGACAGGACCTTAGTTTGAAATATCTCTTCCCCAGAAACTCAGCTACAGAGGATGTAGACTGCACCCGTTTCAGACATGAAGGGCTTGTGTCTTTCACAACAGGAAAAATCTGTGAGGCTACCAGCCATGCTGTGATGCAGACCCAATAGTACACAATTTGGATAATCTTGTTTCAAAAAGCCCAATCTTCCTCCCCACCAGAGCTTCCTCCAACCATCACTTTCTGCTCTCTTCCAAGCCTACAGGCACTTTTCTTACATAGCAGCTGCTCTTTCTTTGCCTCACACTTCAGATCTCTCCAGGGCACCTCTTGCCCCACCTGCACTAGAGCTCTGTGCACCTGACAGCACACATCTGATCTTTTGACTCTTTTCTCCTGCTCTTTTCTTACATTTCAGACTTGGCTGCCTTTCTGCTGGCCAGATGAATTATCTAGTCCCTTCTGGCTTCCACTGTGTCTGTATACAACATAATTTGGTTATTGTAGAGGAAGAAACCCTCAAGAACTTTAACAAGAAGTAAGTTTCATTCTTTCATTCGAGTAACAAAATGTGTGCAGCGCATGAGAGACCTCAGCAGCTGTGGGAACTGATGATTTGTCTGCACCTTAGAGCTGTGCAGTCTATCTCCACACCATCCCTCATTCCAACATACCCAGCGCAAGGACCACAAGCTCCAGTTCTAACACCAAAGCACAATGTCATGACAGCACCTGAACAAACCAGACAATTCAAAACAATTTCTAGCCAAAACTTAGTTATTAATGGAAAACAGAAACACAGAAAAAGCACCCTTTCATTCAGATCATGTCCTAAAGATCACTAAATCAAATTCTACACAGGCTAGTATCACTGCATAAGATAGTTATTCCCTCAGCAACACAGAAAGGAGAAGTCCCATAGTGATGACATTTTGGGACTTGTAGATTTTCCACTGCTACCATAAACCACAGCTTCTGAACACATTCCAACTGAGAAGTGCCACCACACCCAAACTGCTGTGCAATGGTTTTATTGCATTTAATTTTACACAGAGAACCATACACAGCACTGTAATTTAGATACTAAAAGGGAATAACTTAAGTGTAGTGCAGAAGAGGAAGCCACAAACTGGATGTGTGTAGGACACTGCTGGTTTTATGTATTACTAAGTAATTTAGTCTGAAACAATAATTTGAGTACGTGCTTGAGCTTCAAGTCATCCAGAGCCCAAATACTCTTTGGTGGCAGTTGCACCTAACTGATAAGCAAGTCTCAAGTCTTGATCTGCCACTATGAACCACTCTTCTGCAGCAATGAAAGCCAGGTGTCACAGTTACCATTCAGGCAGAACTCTAGGGTTGAACCTTCAGGGCAAGTACTGCACACATTTCAAACAAAATTAGCCAGGATCCTGAAGAGCTATCCTCATTTGGAAATGTCTCACCAACACTGTATCTTTTGGTGGTGTTCCAGGTAAGGCTCAGTCAAGCACTATAAATTCTTGCACATATTTTACACAAGTTTGGGCCAACAAACACCAGTCTACCTACCCCAAATGTGTTTATTTTGAAATGCTGCCAGGCAAGTTGACTTTACCAGCATAGAAAGATAACTCTGTGAGACTGAGCTGTCAACACAACAGTGGCAGCAGCTCCTTGAATGTCAACTCAAAACACACCTACAACCTTCAAGAATAGTCACCGTCCAAGAAATCATACTCACAGTTCGCTTGGCTAGGCATAGCACAAACAGAAAGCATTGCTCAACTCCACCCAGGACATAAAACAGCATCAACCCTCTCAGAAACACAGCTCATGGCAACACCAGGCTTAAGTTACCACTTAAAAAAAATAAAATAAAACAGACCTTCATCAAAGAAAATCAAATAAAACTGCAGCAGTTCACACAGGCCAAAATCTGCGCCAAACTCTGACTAGCAGCACACCGGTATTCACAAACAGGTGAGGCTTCTTTGCCATTTGAACTCTTACCTTTCCAACACTCAGGAGATTAGATTCATCATTAATTTAAACACTGGACACAGTACACTACCATAGGCATTTTTTTCAGCCAGCAAACTACTTGAGAGAGTACTGAAAGGCCTATTATGAAGGCCAATCGCTATCCTTTTCTTGAATGACCACATGAAAATCAGTGACTGTTCTACAATGGTTTGAAAGGGCCTTTTGTCTGAAGGAAAGGACAAGGAGTCACAAAGTATTGCAGATTCATTTGTAACTCATGGCTTTTGAAGAAACTGCAGAGCTTCAGTTAAAGAAAAAGAACAAGCTTTGAAAATGTTATGCCACAATCCTTTCCTACTATGTACATGCAGAGCATATTTTTAGTCTCTTTTGTATTATAAAAAGATGGGCTAGCATTCTATATTATTGTTGTTTTACAAGAGAAGCTTAAAACACTTGCAGAGTTTTGATTTTATTCCCAAACCCTAATTAGGGTCTGCAGCAGTATTGTATAAACAGAAAATCATCAGGAGCTTTTTCTGGTATATCTAGTAAAAGTGTAATTATACTGGGATAATAAGTGAAACCATTGTCACTGTTGCTTAATAATCACTTTAGTAATTGAGCAAATTTGGCTTTGCCCATAAAGTATAATATGGCCAATTCAAGAAAAACACTTATTTTATACTGAGAAACCAGCATCAGACTCTAATTTTGAAGTCTGTTTCTGAAGTCCCCCCCCAAAAAAAAGTTAATTACATGTGCTGACAACTTCCCAGAAGAAAAAAATGTTTTACTTCTCTGCCTACCCCAATGACACTTCAGTTCCCAGATTTTACACTCAAAGGTACACACATATTCAAAATGGGACTTGTACACATGATTTCATTACAGTTTCTAAACAAGCTTCACATGCACAAACTTTCAGCAGGACTGACAGCAGAAGCTAATAACCTAAAATAGATTTTTTTTCTAACCCATACCCAGAACTAGGGAATTACTACATTTCCATTCAAAAACAAGAGTTACAGCTGACAGACTTGCCCTCTTCCCTGTATGTTCCACCCACATACCATGAAACTGAACAGTCAAAAAGTGTCAGTTTTCACTGCCCAGCTCCTTGCCATATCCCAAAATTTATATTCCCTGTGTTCCCACAATGGCACCGAAACCAAACAATGTATTTTGCACACACCACTGGTCAAGGTGCCAGTTACATTTAGTTCTTCTGACCACCTTATCAAATTACATTAAGCAAGGAGCTGGTCCTTGGCATGTTACAAGACCGCACAAGGGCCAAAATTTTTGCTGTAGGAAGCAGGTATGAAGCCACTCCCATATATACATGGGAAGTAAAAGTTCTGCCGTGATAAATACACCCCCAAGGTAACTACACACCCCCTCATCTCATGCTCTCCAAAACAAGAGCTTACCATTCTGAGGACTGTAAAGAGACTCTTACCAATGCAAAGTAGAGGCTAAACAATGCCACACATCTTGAAGCTCAAGGCGGCTCAAAAACCCACAGGGCACAGAGGTGTGAAGTGCAAAGCCCCCTGTTAATCTCAGTGAAGTTCAGGATCCAAATTCTTTGATTTAGTAATGATAAGGAGCACTACTTTCAAACAACTTCTAACAGAAGGTGTCCAGGCTAAAATAAAGGTGCTTCACTACTGTTTCTTTTTATACTAGAAGAAGAAAACTGTGAGAAAGCTCGTGACTGTATCTGAGGAAGGAAGGCAGGAGGAACAGAAAAACTGAAGCATTAGACCAGTGCATAAAAACATAGAGTAGAGAGTAAAACCACACAGGAACCATATTTCTGAAGAGCAACACGGACAATAAAATCCTTGATATTAGCTACAAATCAACTACAATTAACAGTTAACTGTTATTTTTCTTCCCTAGATCTTCGTGCAAAGTCTCACTGCCCTTTGGTGTTCTGCTCCAAGTCATTACACAGTTTTACTTTTATCCTCCAGTGCACAGTGAAAAATGGAGTTTGACCTTTCCTTTATATTTGTAAAGCACCACAGCAGATTGTTTTGAGAACATGACTGAGGTGGGTTTTTTTCTATTCTGCATGACTAACATTGCTAACAGTGTCTAAAGACGTCTAAGATGTGGCCTCTGAAAACACACCAGGACACAGTCCCTTAAAATGACAACAGAGGCCATGTGTGTGGGTAAAAAAGTACACAAACATAACAATTTGTGAGAATTAATGCAAAATACAAGCTGCCTACAACTGCTGACAGGCACAGGTTTGGTACTTCCATGATTGCTAGAGGAAAAACTTGAAGAAAATATAAAACACATTGTAGGCCACTGGAAACTTTGTACTTTCTCCTAAAAACAGGCCTGAATCAATTTCAGCTCCAGACAAGCATTTCCTTAAAATTTGGGAAACAGCAGGAAGGTGTCCCAACATAGCCTCGGTTCCGTTTCTTTGAGCAAGAAGGACTAGATAAGAATAACAGATCTACATTCAGAACCAAACCGCTCTCAACACAGAAAGATGCTTGTGTTCAGTTTTAAGCTTTTACTCTATGTCAGACATGACAATAATTCTCAAGCACATTTCTTCTCAGGCATCTGCCTGGGTATAAGGGTCTGTGGAAACAGACCCTTCACTTAAGGATAACCCTGAGGACATTTAGAAGGGTACTTAGTTTAATTCATCTTAATCGTAGCACTTTTTTATGCAGTAAATTTCCCAGAGCTGTGACCTTACCTCCTTACAGTTATACAGCACCTGACACAGTACAAGCCTTATCTTGATTAGCGTATCATTACATTTAACAGATCCTGCTGTTCTCAAAGGGCCAAACTCCTTCCACTTCCCTAGCACAATTAGTGGGAGAACACTCACAGCCTAGCACCAGTGTTCGGCTCCAGCAGTTTGTGATGGCGCCCCACTAAATTCATCAACCTGTTCTGACCTGGAAATCATTCTGCATTTGCACAGTTTGACCGCATTCACAGAAACAATTGTGGCAAGAGCACAGTGTCCTGCTCACAGCAGCTTGAAGATTCTAGTTAGTGGCATTCAACAGGTTGCCATCCAGGATTTCTTTCATGGACAGTGCAAATACATTCCTAGTTAACCTGACATGCTACATGCAGCAGCCTTTTCCACTTTCTGTGTAGGAAGTTTTTCGTTTACCTTCTTGAATCACCATGTTTTGGAAAATACTTTATAACTGCATCAAGAGCTCAAAGAAACAGAAGAAAAATGCCTCTTGCATACACTGGTAATTCAAATTTAAAGGTTAATTAAAAAAAAAAAATCAGAAGATCATTAGTTGCCTTGAAGCACATTTTCAAGCTGAAATCAACCAAATCAATCCAGTGGAATGTGACCTGGAATGAAACAGATGGATTTTCTGTGGTGCCTCTTAGTTCTCCAAAAGAAAACAAATCTGGTAGTACAAGCGATTCACATCTCCAAGTGATGAGGCTGAGGGTGGGGAAGGAGCTTACACTATTAATTTACAGCGCAACAAAGGAGGCATTGCATTCTGATAGAGAATAAGAGTACTGCCAGCTGCCACTGCTTATCAACGAATTCCATACCTACGAATTTTTTTATGCATAGTAAAAAAGACAACAAAGACTTTAAAAAACCCAACAAATCCTAAACTAAACACAAAATCAGTTACAAAAAAACCCTATAATCTTGGCGGTCTTTTACCTTGGCAGAGATAAAAAAGAACGGCAAATGGGTGGATTTACGCCGAAACAGCAGCTGAGGCACAGCAAGCTCCGTGCCTACCTTGCGGTGTGGCAGCGCTGGCAGCAGCGTTCACAGCCCTGCCGGAGCCCCCGGCGGCGGTTCGGGACCGAACGCTCGCTGGCTCAGCGCGCCGGGCACGGGCGGCCACGCTCGGCGACACCCGGCTCCCCGGGCGCGCAGTTAATCATTTATGGCCGAGGCTGTTACCGAATAGCCTTGAGCAGCCCAGCCCAGCCCCGCTTCGGCTCCGGAGGCGCCGATGGCAGGCGGAGCGGCGGCCGAGGGGGAGCGGCGGCGAGCGGCTCCCGGGCGCTGGCGGAGCGGGTCCCGGCGCACGCCAGGCGGGGTCCAGGGAACGAGGCCGGCCTGGCTGCGGTCCCCGTGCCGCCAGGAGGGGCCCACCCGCAGCCGGGGCTCGGCGCCGGGATCCGAGGCGATAGAGCAACGGGTGGGGCACCGCGGCAGCCGCACCCCTCCTTCCCCGGCACCCCTGGGCACGAAACTCCCGGCGGCCCCCCGCCGCCCCGCGCAGGTGCTGCTGAGGGGAGGGGAGGCGACGGCGGCGCCTTACCTGGTGCGGCCGCGGCGGAGGCCGAGGAGGGGCTGGGGCCGGTGGCGGCCGTGGCACCGCCGCCCTCCCGCGGACACGCCTCGCGCCCCGCCCCGCGCGCCAGCACCGCCCCCGGCCCGCCCCGGCCTGGGCTCGGGGCCGGGCGCCGCCGGGCGGGAGCGGCGGGACGGGCCCGGGCGAGGCCGCCGGAGGCGTCGTCCCCCTAGCGCTGCACGCGTGCTGGGCTCTCTGCGTGTCGGGCCGGGGGAGTTGTGAGGGGCGGAGAGCAGCTCCCCGGCCCCAGGCGTTGGCTTCGGCCGCGGGCACATGATTTACGTGTACCCCGCTTGCCACGCACAAACAAAACACCCACGACGCGCAAGGACACCGCTGGGCCTCATGTAAGGAACTATTCACGAACTTCTCCGTAAGTGAAAGTAAACAGGCGACATCAGTCACGGCCAGATGAATTTCAGCCTCGAGAAGAGATGACCGAGAGGGGACTTCATAATGTGTATAAATATTTAAAGGGGGAGGGAGGTGTGTGCTATGAGGATGGATCAGGCTCTTCTCGGTGATGTTGAGCACAAGAGGGCACCGAGAAGAAATGAGGCACAGGAAGTTCCACCTGAACGTGAGAAGTACAGTGACCATGCATGGGAACCAGTTGCCCAGAGGCTGTAGAATTTCTCTCTCGGGAGATAACTCAAGAACCATCTGAACACAATCCTGTGCCTTGTGCTCTGGGATAGCCCTGCTTGAGCAGGGAGTTTGACCCAGATGACCCACGGTGATCTCTTCCAACCTTACCCATTCTGTGATGCTGTAAATCTCTATGAATACTAATGGAAAACAATGAAAATACAGAAATTTACCACAAGTTTTTCAGTAAACAGTATTTTAAAATGCCACCTAAAAGGTGCAAATAAAATACAGTCAGGATTGTTAACACAAAGAAGCAATAAGTAACTATCTACTTAAATTTAAACACTAGAATGCAGAGATACATCCATACACTTGGAACAAAAAATCAACCAAATAACAACAACAAAAAAAAAAAAAACCCAAACCAACCTCCCCCCCCAAAATTCCATAAACAACTACGAACAAGATTTACTATCAGCATTGGCATCTCACAGTGTCATAAGCATTTTCCTTAACCCAAACACATATAATTTCTCATTTTTGTTAGCAATAATTGCCAGAGGTACTGGAAAACCATGGTGTTCCCTCTCAAAATGTTTGCACATCTCTTTTCCAGCTAGCATAAATGGGACTTTCTTGGTCATACCACACCTCTATTTGACTCCCTCCCCTCAGCCAGGAAATGAACTTCCACCCTCATGGTTCGGAGGCAACACTCGAGCCTTACTGTTTTCACCCAAGGATTCTGAAACTGCTGCACTGAAAATCATTCAAGGTGCAATTTGTAAGGAGAACGTATCCAACCCACCCTGCAAACCAGGCAGAGCTGGCAGCGCTTCCTCCTGGCAGGGAACCTCCACCGTGGGACAGTGCAAGGCTCGCTGCGACAGTGGTGCCCCAGGAAACCTCACTGGGCGTGTTCAACTCTGTTCAGGCATGGTGCCTTTGTTGAGTGTCTGTCAAATGCACTTGTCCACCTGCTGCAGAAAACTGGGCATGAATTACATAGTCAATGTTATTGTGAGGCCACAGGTCGAGAATGTCTGCAATTGGAATAATATCTTCAGAAGTATTCAGATCTTCAGTAAATGCTTGTTTATTTTAAACAACGTAACTTGGAAGTCCAGGCTTCTATTTGTGTAGGGAGAGTGCTCTTTACAGTAATGCCAACATTTGTCTGCAGCCTGAGATGTATGAATTTTGCCTGGGAGTTTTGGAAATGATTCTGAAGTTCCAGAGAATGGTAGATTATATTCATAAAACAAGGGTGCCACTGACCTTTCAGCAAAAGAGAATAGATATCAATCAGGGACCTGAGATTCATCTAAAGGAACACAGTGGAAATACGCAGGATGAAAGGCTCTAAAGGCTTTACAAATTATATCTGGATGAGGGAGAGCAGGGAGAAAGAGAATGTGGGAAAAAGAAGAATGAAAAAGGATCCTGCTGTTTAGCTCATGCATAAACTGTATGTGCCTAGCCAAAGGTCACTCCTTTTATTTTCTCATTAATTTCAATGACGGTAAATGGTATATGAAGAACAATCTAAAAATAAGAACAGCCAGAAATAGCTTAGGGTTTTTGTGTGACAGCATGGCAGGAAGAAAAACCTGAACTGAAACTTCATTCCAGATCTTTACTTCTGGCTTTTGAAAAAGTAGTGACTTAGAGTTAATTATTTAAGATGAACTGTAAATCTATTTAGAGAAGTTAAACAAAAGTTAAGTGGTCTACTTTTTAATGCATTTTCCAATAAAGTTTTTATACTCTGTGTACACTGAAATTAATTCCTGAGGGTTTTTTTTCATCTACTGTTCTTGTGAGAAATGGTCTATATGGACAGTTTTGTGGGGGAGTTTTCTGGGTTTGAGACACAAGTGAAAAAAAAAACACCACTAAGTACTAGGCAGCTGTAAACAAACAGAGGAGGAATAATAGCTTTGGGAAGCTTTCAGGTGCATGCAAAAGCTGGCACAAGGAAATTGCCATCCACAGCAACTGAAAGTAGGGACTGAAATGGGAACATAAAAGGGATAATGTATGTTTTGCTGTGGGGGTCATGAATGGCTGCCTCAAACAAATCTTCAGGCAACAGGAGCTCTTCATACAGAGACTGATGCAACATCTGCCAACCTTTTTTTTTCTAGGGAATAATGGGCCAATATCTAGAAGGCAATCTACAGACAAGGTGACACAGATTCTACAGCAGCATTGAAAGAATTTTAGCATTACTCCACCAGCTTTTGAATTTTTTGCAGCAGATGTGCAAATCTGCATTGGTTTGCAGCATTTTTGACTGTATGCTGAGCTTATATTTGCAAAAGAGGACACCAGCTGCCCAGAGTTTAGTTCTCATCTTCTGTTTATGCCAAATAGCAGTATGAACCTTATGGTTAACACACGTTGCAGTGGTTCACATTCTGTGTAGAGGTTAGCAATTGATAAAGGTAAAATGATAAGCAACAACAATTAAGCATCCCAGCTAGAACATTTGGGCTATATTAGAAGTGAGATGACCTGCTCAAAGCACCAACTTTGGATTTTGCATTAAATCTTTAGGTCACTTTATTTCCTGCACAACCATGGTTGTATTTCTGATGTGATCCCAGACAATCCATTTGATTTCTCTCGGCCTCAGTTTGCCATCTGCAAAGAAAGAAAGGAATTTCCAGCCCTCAGTGTATATGACAAAGATTAACAGATACTCCAGGTGTAACTGTACAATGTAGTAACTTTGGCAGGAAAGGTGTCTGAATGATTTCTTGCTCACTTGCAGCCTCCCTGACTCCATTCTGGCACTGTAATCTATTATTCTATTCAGTTTTTGAAACCTACCCGCAGTCCAGACCACTGAAATGACCTGGGTTAAAAATACCACATCACACCCCTCATTCTTCAAAGATTTTTTTAACTGACATCCAGTTGTTATTGAAGCTCCAGCAGCTGGTGACCTGTCATGAAATGGACCTTGAAAAGTGACATGTCATACTCTAACATCAGATAATGAGCTGCAGTAATGCAGAGGGATGTCACAACACAGCCTTTGTAAAGTCACTGTTTTTGAAGGGGAAAAACACCCCTCACATCTGATATGGGTTCAATATTGATTAGTACTTGATTAGTCTTGGGGCTAGGGATGGAACAGGAGCCAACTAAAAGCAAAGGTAATAGGACAATTACACAGGGATATATTTTATCTCATCTCCTTCACACACCTACTGTTCCCACAAGACTGACAGACTCCAACGCTTCCGTTGCATCAGTAACACCACATCCTCTCGGAGTGCTTCTTGGCAATCAGTTTTAAGGTACTGCCTGAAGCAGGTCACTGCTGTTTTTCCTGACTACAGATAAGAGACAGTAGCAAAGAAAGAAATGGTGCAGAGAACTTCTCAGCTGCAGAAATAAAGTGCAGGTTTTCTGAGTCCTGCCCAATGCACTGACGACAAAGCCTCATCTCCTGCTATTTGGTGAGGTCTGTTGCCTCCCCACAGGGACTGTGTGCCATGTGCAGCAGCAACAGGAGACCATGGAGCAGGGAGGAGAGGTATCTGGAAGGGAGCCTGAGGTGTGTTTCTCTAAATATATATTAGTTTGTTGGTTTCAATACCAGAATCAGTGATTAGGAGTTTGTTAATTGGCAACAAATTAAATCAATTGAAATTCCCCTGGCTCAAAACTTTTCTGGATCACAACAAGGGAAAATTGATTCAACACAAAAATTTGGAAATAAAGTAGTACAGTCACAGTGGTCTGGCAACAGATCTGAGGGTGAAGATACAGAAAACAGCAAATTAAAAGTTGTGCAGCAGTTGCTAATCTAGGGCATAAGTATTACAAGGGTCTTTTAAGCCAGAAGAAGGAGTGATAATAACATTTTATCCTGGCTTTTGTTAACAGCAGTTAAAAACCGGAATGTTAGCATAAAGAAGTTCAAAGAGAGGCACCAGAAGTGATTAACAGGAATATATCTTCAGGAGATAGGTGTTTACATGCTTGGCTTATGAGAAAGCAGCCAAGCAAAGAAAAGACAGAGGATCCTTTCAAGGGACCTGGGTGAAATCCCAAAGAGCATTATATAGAGTGTAAGCATGGAAAGAAGAAAAGGAAAATTCATGATAACTATAAAAAATTCTGACAGCCACAGTGGACCAAAACCCTAGAGAAGTTGGCTTCCTACATGTTATCAGCAGAAAGCTGTATTTAATATTCAGAAAAAATTTAGAAATAGAAAAGCCTCTCCACTCGCCTGTGCAATCCCAAACTAAAAAAATGAAGGACGGCATCTTTTCTAGCTCTCAAAGCAGGTCAAATTCAGAAAGAATAATTCACAACCCACACATAAGTCAATGGCCATTACGTTTGCTCAGACAAGACCTGAATTTGATTAAATGCTTATGAGCACGCAGACTATATACTATATATAAAAAAATCTGTTTTGCAATGAGACTATTTATATAAAAGTTAATTTCAATTGCTTTTCTGAGATCTCACATTTGGTCAAAAATACAAAGTCCCCAAAGGACTGTGACAGTCAGAGTGCAATATTCTAATAAATATTTTTATTTTTACATTTTCTTTTTTTAAGATTGGCAAAGAGGCTAGTTAAACCTTCACAGAAACATGCAGCTGAAAAAAAGAACCTGAGCATTTTCTCATTCCAGAAGCAACACAGCCGTATTTTGTGGTTTCTGATGTTTCAGAGTGAGTGGACTTGAGCAGGGTGGTAAACATTTAAGAATGACTGAAGTTCAAAAACAAACAAAAAGAAGCCTTGAGCTCACTCTTGTAGTAAATGGGAAAAAAGTGAGGGAAAGCTTGGCAAAAATCAGCATAATAGTGGGCTTATTGTTGAATCTGAAAGCTTCATTTTCCAATGGTATCCCTTTTCTGGGAAGCGGCACAACCACCCTGAAAGCACTTTCTATAGAGATGATAAATTTGTGGTGGAGATTTATGCACATTCAGATTAAGTCAGGAAATCAGTAATGAAAAGGATAATTAAATAGAGAGACAAAAACCTAGAAGAAAAATTACCAAAAGCTCCCAAAACAAACACAAGTAACAATACACCATATATATCAGGTCCTGGGATTCTGACTCTGACTTTGGCACCCATTCTTGCTTGAGCAACACACAGGGTGAGCAACCTCATCCTCTTCCTCACTGTGTTTCCCAGGACTCTAGAGAAGGGCAGTCTGCAAAGCAGCAGATTCTGTGTGAGCAAGGTGAGGCTTGGTATCTTTGGTCCTCTCTCTGTTTCTTTTTGCACAAGCTCTTAATTCATCAGTAGGTGGAAAAGTATAGGAAGAAAAAATATTCTATACTTATTTGTGGAACTATTTGAGGCCACAGCACTCCTGGTCCCGAGGGAGCATCCAAAAAGAAGGGGAAAGATACAGGGACAATTCTCAGTGACATCAGTCAATCTCAAAGATATCCCAAACAAACAAACAAACAAAAAAGTGGTTGGTTGGAAGAGTTCCCGATAATGGCTTGCAGTTCCAGGATATTGAAGCTGGGTTAATGCTCATCTTTTTGAGGAGTCCCACCATGCATTCAGGGTGCTGGTATGCACTCAGCACCAAAGAGACAGCCAAAGAGGTACCTCTGTTAGCAGCTGGGGTAGACTCCTCTCTGTGGTGGAACTAGACCCTGGGTTCCAGAGGCTGCTCTCACTGTTTAGCTTCGGACGTCCCAGCTGAGTGCCTAAGGCAGCGGCCTCAGGGCCTGGGCTGTGGGGGGAGCTGTAGGTGTCCCACCGACCCTGCAGGAGCCTTCAGCCCCAGATCACTAAACTGAGGTGCCTGCAGTTAAACTGTGAAAATCCCCAGTGCAGTGATGACTTTGTCACAGTGTTGTTTGTGTTACTTTCCTGCAGCACCTGCCTGTAAAGAAAACTGCCCTCAGTAACCCAGAGGCACTGTGCCACTGTCTGATCTAGCAGCTTTATATTCCCAAAGGGCTTGGGCCACCCCAAAATTTCAGCAACAAAAGAACAGGGAACTTCTATTAGCTGGTAGCACTAGCAGATTGCTGTCCTCTGTCTGGTCTTGATACTGTGAGGAGAAAATCAAGAATTCATTAGCTAAATGAGAGCTTTTGAACATTACAGTCTCCATTTTACAACCAGCAGCCCTGTCTTTCTAGGCACAAGTAAATGAGGGTCTGTGAAAGCTGCTTTTGACAGAGGTCACTTCTTCCCTTTTGACTTTCAAAGATGTACAGCCAACTCAGAGTGCTGATGTTAAAGCAAACACATTGACTGAACAAAATTTAGCAAAAAAAGCCCTTCTCTTTTTTATGACTGTAACTCTAAAACATGAAAACTCAGTACTAAGTTGTAGTCCAGTGTGCAAACTTTTCCAGCTTTAAAGATATGGTGTACAAATGCTGCAACTGTGTGACAATCTTTAGTTTGTGCACCATGACTTTTACATTAATTAATTTATTTACTTTCTAAATGTTGTCCCGCATCTCTAAAGTGGATTCAGTCCTAGTGTCTGATTAATCTCATGTGGGAACAAAAGACAGATGAAAATACTGATATCTAAAAAATGTGGATCTGCTTCCAAGTTTTGCAGTGCAAGATGATCTGTAGTAGAAACTATTTACAATCCTTTCTCTAACACCACTGGACAAAAAAAAAAAAAGCTCCACAAAAAGTGTAGCAATTCCAATTTCTGCTTCAGAGTTCTGTTCTAGGCAGTGTGCAAAATGCTACTTAAGCCTCTGCCCTACTCTCCTTTCTGCTATCAAGAAAAATTTACAATATTTTACAATTTTTTTTCTGTGGGGATGGGTGAGTTTATAGATGACAATTTACTTTCTGCTATTAATATACCAGGCTCAATTCAAACAAAAATCTCCATGCAAAAAAATGCCACGTCATTTACTAATACAAAGCAAGACAATCTCCCTTAAACACTAAATCTGATAACCAAGTATTCCACTGCTATTTGGAGATGTATGGGAGTTTAACTACACTTACATTGGTGTAAAGAAAAAATGCATATAACAGGCAGCCATGCAAAGTAGGGACCACACTCCAGGATGGGCTTTGCATGTGGACATTACTCTGGTCTCGTTCACATCAAAAAGTCATCTGCACAAGATAATCCTAGCCGGAAGGAAAAAGGGAGCAAAAGTATCGAGTGCTTTGAAGTGTGGTTTCAAAATCAACATGAAACTTATCTGGGAAGCAATGTAAATAACAAACATGACACATTTAAATTATGAATTAACTACTAACTCAGGAGTTTGGCAGTTGAGATTATGGTTGATACAGTGACATGTCTGGCGGTACTTGAAAGAAGGGATGATCAACAGGCAAAAACATATAATCAAGTTGGAAAAAACAATAAATGCATGTAGTATAGCTTTAGTGTTGTTACACAGCACACAGGGATTTAAAGGAAAGTACTAAAACATAGTAATTACAGAAGAAACTAAAAGGTATCAAGTCCCCAAGGTTTGATCAATCAGCAGAGTGCTTTAGAAGTCCAGTGATCATAACAGAAAATATGTAAGCAATGTGATTCAGAAATTACCAAGGTAACTTAAGGTTTAATATGGAATAATGCCAAGCATAGATTTGGTTTATTTCAGAAAAGACTGAAGGAAAGCTCCACAATGTAGACTCCAAATTTCGCAAAAGGAAAATGTCCCCAGGGCTCTGCACTAGGAAAGCAGCACCTCTGTTTAACAAGGAGAGAGTCCCAGCTCAGAAAGTACCTCACCCATGGCTGCACAGGAAAGCTGTGCAAGGACTGAACACAGCCCTCCCCCAGGAAACCTACCAGGCTGTTGAAAGTTATCCTAAATTTTTTTTCAAAATTAAATCTGCTTAAAACAACACTCTAGCTAAGAACAAAATCCACCTAGGTGGAGTTACTTGATTTCATGCACAAATACAGCCTGCTGCTCTTAAAAGACCAGAAATGACTGCTCATGGACTGAGAAGAGAGAGGTAACATTAAAAAACCTAGAAGACAAAACTGAAAAACGGAGATATATAAAGGATAGATACAGACTCAGTGTAAAAACCCACCAACTTTGGGGTCATCCTTTGTACAAGTGTCATACTGCATGTCACAGAATTGAGACAATACTTCTGTAGTCATGGTCCCCAAATCTTCTAGAATGTAATGAACATGTACCACTTGTGACCCAAATTATTATACAAGAATATAACCCATTATTAATTATAATCCTTAGGCTGGCTTCAAATTTTTTTTGAGAAAGGTTACATTATTCTATGCCAGAGTACTTCTCCCTGAGAATACATAAGGAGTTAACTCACACATAGATGGATATTGTTACTTATCAGCACTTCACTGCCATTACCATGGCAGCAAGGCAAAGACCATTTTGTTCTGCCCCATTCTTCCCTCAGAACTGACAGTTCGCTTCCAAATACAGAATCTTAACAGAAACAAATGTCTGAAGCCAGATTTTGCATTGTGTCCTAAAAGCTCAATCTGATATGAAGTTTAATGAAAAGGTGGAACAAAAGGCTGTCATTTCGTAAGCCTAACAACATTAGGAGGCTGATTATGCTGTTTGCAGTACAACGTGCACAAAAAGATTCAAACAAAACTCAGATCCAGCATTTTCTGGGTAAAATGTGCCCCAAAAACTATCTGCATCTTCTTCTGCTGCTCACAGACAAGTGCAGGGATCAGCATGCTGCTGCTGCCTACAGGACACCTATGATTGCCAAGAAGGAACACGTACAGTGAAATTACAATAGGTTCATCAGAAACATGTGGAAAACAGTGAGTAGAATGCACCAAAGGAGAAGTCAAGAATATGTGACATGTCAGCCATCATTACACTTCCCATCTGCATACCCAATATGTTATCAATACATGAGGGGGTACATGAGGGGGCTCTCGGGCATCAGAATTGCATTTTCTGATTTACGCTGACACTTAAGAGCTTGTCCAAAGAATAAAAAGCAAAGGGAAAATAATGCTACAGACAAATAACCTAAGGAATATGATCACTTCCTAGCTGGATCAGGCTCTTTATCTGACTCCATAAAGGTCCAAAAATTAAGGAGACACTGTGACATTAAAAAATTCCTCCACCAATCCCATTAACCAGAGCTTCATGGATGAACAATTCATAGGAGCTCTCCTGCCATTCCTGAGTAGAAACAATTTGGATGAAATATAGAAGGCAGGAGAGCAAGGCTTAGTTAAACAGAACTTGCACAAATAAACTGGGAAACAAGTGGAAGGAAAGGTTGAGAAGACAGAGAGATGTAGGGGAGGCAGAAGGCAGCAAGTCTTACTCTTCTGGACAGGAGGTTCAGAGTGTGTGTGTGTGAACACCATGAAAGATCCAGATGGGCTTCTCCACCCAACAGTGTAGTTTGCTCATGTACATTCTGGGAGACAGTTACCTGAAAAACCTGTTCTCTCTTGTAAAACCTGTCATGTAATCCAAGTTTATCCTGCTGAGCTGACCACAAAATAACAAAGTACTTAGCTGTTCCCCCCCCTTATGTCACAAACACTGCATTAGCTGTGTTTTGTCTACAGCAAAGTGA
The DNA here is from genome assembly GCF_026979565.1 of Vidua chalybeata. Lineage (NCBI taxonomy): Eukaryota > Metazoa > Chordata > Aves > Passeriformes > Viduidae > Vidua > Vidua chalybeata. The sequence continues at coordinate 11,891,296 of NC_071536.1, read as the reverse complement.
GAGTTAATATCTGCACAGGAACAGAGGCAGACAAAAAGAAATCAAGAAAGGGGACAGAGTGAAGCTGCAGGCTGCAACAGTTATGCCATTTGATTCCCAGCTTTAAATAAACCCTTTGAAGTAGAACAGTTTTTTATGTTAAAAAAGCTGCTTTTCAGTCTGCATCAGTTTATGGTTGCAAAAATGACTCCACTTGAACTCCAAACTGGATATTCAACGCTGAAAAAATTAGTGGAAAATTTATGTGCAGATCCCCATCATTCCCACTGCTCCCATGCCACATCCAACACTTATTTAGTACTGCAGCAGTACTAAATCTTAGAGTTACAGGTGACACTGTTTTGCAGGCACAGTTCAAAAACCTTACCTTCATCCCTACAATGAATGGTACAGCTTCACAACAGAAAAGTCTGAATTAACTACAGAAAAATAATATGTATCATTTCTGTGAACTTCACTTATTGAAAAGATCTTCAAGAGCCACAAAAGAGAATATCCCATGTGAACAAATAAATGCTGAAGCTGCTGAGCTGGGTTTCATTGCAGTCTCCTCTCTCCTACACCTCGTTAAATTATACTATAAATACCAAGCAGAAGGGCAAATAACTTCCTGAATGGAGACTAAGTTTGCACCTACCCGAGGAAGCTTGGCAATTTTGCCAATTAAATCCACATAATTGATCCTTTTGTTAAAGCCAGAAAGTTGAAGGACAGGAGGCATATATAACAGAGCTTTCAAAATTATGAGTAATGTACACTGTTATTTTCTACTATATAGATCTTGCTTCAGTATTTAGAGGGTTCACCCTTGCTACCTGTGAGATCACCAGGACTTCAGATATTTGATAGCACTTATATTGGTATCAAAATTCCCAACGTTTTATATTCTCCATGAGAACTAATGAAGAGGGCCTCGAGAAATAGTTGCTGTGCATTTGTATTTCTGTAACAGCTGTAAATTAAGAATTGCAAACTTGACTACATGCAATATCAAACGTTAAGTCCCAGAAGGACTGAGCTGTAATAAAACAGGCTGGGAAGCAGATATTAATTTAAACTAAATTATATAAAGGAACAGCTGCATTTCCAAGAACAAAGCCCTGAAAACAAAAAGCAATGAAGAAAAGACAAGCCTACAAACATTTCTTCTAAAATGGCTCTCCAAAGGGAGAAAACTTCAGATTTACAAAAATATCTAATGTGGGACTTTAAGGTACAGTAAAATGCAGTTCTAATACTTGTTCCAGAGATACCAACAAATGGCTACAAACCCCTTAGCAAAGTGTTGTGATTAAAAAAGACCGAAAGCTACGCAGTGACCAAGTGAGATGAAATGCTGGCAGTTAGGCAAATACGGGTTCAGGATGATATAATTTGTCATGCTCAGCATTGATTGCTATTGCAAAGCTGCTCTGGGATCAAAATCCTGATTATAATCCATCAAACCAGTAACTACAGTGAGTTGAATGGCCGAGCAATTGTGATGACACAGCTGGCTGCAGGGATGGTGCTAGAAATTAATAAGTGAAGCTGCTATTAGCCTGTAGAAAGCTTTAGAGAAATGGAAAAGCAGCATGGTAATTGCTAATACCCACAACACAGGAGTGATATCAAAAGTTCTATTAAAACGGAACCAAATCATGTCATGCTGATTTTTGAAGGAATAAAACTTATGCCTGCTGCTCACAATCTCATAATTTAAACAAAAAGTGTGTCTATATTATCTCTTCACCTGGTATAAGCAGAAAAACTTTGTTCTCTTCTGAGTCAGCTGCAGTCACAGGCTATATTCAGGGAGCACCAGGAGAAAGAATCAGAATAGTGGATGATTCACACTAACTTTGGGAACCAGCTTTCCCAAGCTGGCAATAGGACCACTGTCACACAAAACTGATTTTGTTTGGGCCACTGTTGGCACTCTGCCTCTATTGCCTACATGGACTGTCCATGCAAAAACCAATTTGGGCACTTCTGCCTCCCTGAAAGCAGAACTCAAGGACACTCAGCAATTCTGACCAAGTACTGCTTAGCTTGCTCTGGTAGGTCACTTCAGAGAAGTCTTCAGTGTGACTGAAATCCAGCAAGAGTATTCCCCACTTTGGTTTGTTCTTCCTATTGCCTTTGACCCTTCATCTCCCATCTGTGGGATTCTTGCCTGTAGTGTATTTTTTTCATCTAAATATAGCAGCTCTTCAGTCTTTTTGTCTCTCTGCTACAACCTTGGCTTCCTTTAATGGATCCTGCATGAAATTAGATCTAGTTTGCATTCTAATCAACTTTGGTGACTTATGCTTTTAATTAATCCTTAATATTCCTCCGGTCTCCATGGATGGTGCATTATAAAAACCCATTTGTATGTGACATTGTGGTTTCAACTTCAGGGGAAAAATGTCTGACAAATGGTATATATAAGAAATATATGCAATTTATCATAAAGCATTATGATTTTATTCTCTCCAGCTGGAGTAGCAGACAAGTTAATATGGTTTTTTCAATTGAAAAAGTTCCATGTGATTCATTATTCCACAAGGAGCAGGGCTCCAACAAGGCCCCTACTTGGATACAGCCTCTATGGGATTCTCAACATATTGTAACTTGCTGGATCTGAGTAACCCCTGTCCAAAACCACAGCAGGCCTCTGACTGCCTTGCACGCAAAGATTTAACAGGTTAATTGACCAAATCATGCTAACTTCAATAGCCCCTTTGTGTTCAAAATTTGACCCACAGAAGGGCTCTGAAAGTTCAGAGCACAATATAAGTGGTAAGTATTACTGGGTCACATTTTGAGGTTCAGAATCAGTTGTTACTTAATGTTTATTCAGCTTCTGTTAAAGTAGAACACTGAAACAAAAACCAAAGAAGGACCTCCAAATTTTACCCATTATTAATCATTTGATGTTATCAATTCAATTTAACGTTCCCTGACATCTTTTACTCTTGCCTGAGTATCACTCCAGATAAATGATATTCAGCTGTCACTTACAAAGTGTGATTTATTGCTAGCCAAACTGCTCATCTGATAGTTGAATGAACCAAGAAGTTTCTGTGGGGGCTCTTGAAATAATCTTTCACTTTCAGTTATATTTATTATTGCCCGTTTCTGACTATATTTAACAATAATTAGAGTAATCACTCCAGAAATGAGATCTGGAAAAATGCATATCCTAAGAGTATTCATAAACCAGCAACTTCTTTTAAGACATCAAGATCTTTTCCCATCATATCAGACATAGGGGACTGGCATTAATTATAACCTACAAGTGGTTCAGAGCAGTGAGAGTTTTCTTCATACCCGTAAGATTAGTTCTTTTAGCATTTCCCATCTCCTACTAAGTATGTTTTTTTAGCATATTTATTCCCATTTTTATTTTGAATACAAGAGTTAAAAGATAAGCTGGGAAGTAAAATTCTGAACCAATCATCTAAAATGCTTGGTCCTAGGAAAATAATACAGGAAAAATAAGGGGCCCACTGCCATTACTGCCACTAAGATTTCATCTTCTGTTCCCTGCCAGCTCAGCAGTTTGCAACACCAGGACTAAAAACATATTTGTTTTTGGTTTTCAGGTATTATTTGTTTGGTAAAGTAAAGCAATGCTCATTTCTACATTGTAAAGATGAGAGACACACCTTCTGTCAGCTGAGAGAGTGACATTTCAGCCCGGAAAGAACACTTGAACTTGTTAACACCACTGGCACAGGGGCATATCATAAATCCGACCTGTGTCTCATTTCTCAGTTACAGGCAGTAATTGATGGTTAAGAAAGAATGTGACAAGAATGAAAATGGGCAGTGTGTCTCCTCCACTGAAGTCTCCCAGTTCCCAGGACTGTGCAGCTTGGGCACCTTCCTTCTGGCATGGTGGAAATTATCAGGATGAAGATCTTAATCTTTCAGGGTTTGAACAAGGGAAATGGCAAACAGCACCTGTGTCATTTTTATGGATGACAACTCCTAAAATCCAAATAAGTGTCTGAATCAAGGCCAGACTCCTCAGCCCCTTGCAGAACTGAAACATTAAATTCTAAGGGACCATGGGAGATGGAGGATAATTTCTTAATCCAGGCTGATTTTACTCTGAGGCTGCCAGAGTTTGAAAGAAGGCAAGCCAAAACTCTGTTATGATCTCAGTGGTTACTTAGAAGTATCATCTGGAGTGGCACTTCTGCCTTCAAAAACGCTGGGCCAGACTGGAGATCTTTTTCCTTCCACTTCTGCAAACTTCAAAAGAACTTTAACAAGTTATGCAAGCGTTAGAATATTTCAGCCTAAGGTAAAGGAAGCACATAAAGAAAACTTACTTGCACTTCAATCTTAGGAAAGGAAACAACCCAGCTTCAGGATTTAATCCATTTAAAGGCAACTGGAGCTGGAACTTGAAAAAAATATAACATAGTGCAAAAATCATAATAAAAATGTCAGAGTGAACAAAATTGAACTGACTGGGGGAAGGTGTGATGTGTCCCTAAGTTAAACATTAAAGAATAATAGAAAACATAAATAGAAAAATTAGAAAGCCAAAAGGTTTATGGTCTTGTTATTACTTCCACATTAATAATATTAAGAATCAGCTTTCTCTGAGAACAAAAAGTGGGAAAAAAATCTTGCCTTTACTGTAGTATTAAAAATCAAGTTAGTATATGAAAATAGATGAGGTGCAGAAGAGAATGCCAGAACAGACTTAGCCCATCCTGGCAGGTGTGTGTTCAACATTGCTGAGGAAAGTTCCTCAGCCTCCTTCAAAACTCCAGCATTTCAAAGCCTGTATAATCAAAAAATATTTCCTCTTATCAAACTTCTGTTTTCCTTGTTGTGCATTAAATTAATTTCCCATGCCTAGTGGAAGGACAACTTATCAGTGTTCTTCTTAGAACAATTTCTATATTTTAATTTTTATCTCCATTTTGCTTTTCCTTTTCTTGGGCTAAGAAGTCCCTTTCCTCACTTTATCTCATTAGCTGTATTTTCTTAGCTTTCACACCATCCCAACCTCCCTAGGCTCAGGTTCTTTGTATAGTTCGCACAGAAACTTGTCACCTACTTTATATATACACCCAAAAAAGTACATATAAAAACAACAGGATTTAAACCAATGAAAACCAACCCCCATTACATTTTAAAATATTTATATTAACTTGCAAGTCAACAGTGTCATCACTGCCAAAAGATTCATGACCCCTCCACACCAATCCTTCTCTTTTCCTGCAGTACTTTTTTCAAATACATTTGCTTGAAGAACTTCACTGATGTCTGCTCTGTACTGTACCTTACATTTAAGACAATATACAAAACCCTTGGAAAATATCACTAGTAGTTCTGAATTTTAAACATTTCAAAATTACTGGAATGTTACATATCTTTTAAAGGTGATGACATTTGGAAAAATTTTAGTGTTTTCTTCTCAGAGAGAAGTCTTGTGAGAAGCTCAAAAGTCTGGAGACACAGGTGCCCAGGAAAGGAAAAGAGATCAAAAGACTCCCTTTCCCCAGATTCAACAAGTATTTGTAGTATCTTTGCAGATGAAGGGGGCAAATTGCATGATTAATTTCACTCCATGTGAGAACAGAACATAGTCATTATTTTTTTCTTTAACCTAAAAACGTGAAAAGAAAGGCAGAAAAGATGTAGGTGGAGATTATAAACTGACCTGAGAAGATGGAATCAGCCAGGAGGAACTTCTGAAGCTGGGCAAGGAGACTGCAGCAGAGTAAGAGTTACAAATGGGTCAGTGCAAGGTTGGGATTGTTCCTGCAGGTAAATAAGGGTTATAAAGGCACCTTAGCACTGTGAATTAGGGAGTGAAATTGGCATCCAGCTGCTCCAAACCAGTAACCTGAAAGAACTGTTGTGCAAAGATGAGGATGGATGTGGGATGTCAATTTTAATAAAGACATTGAGAAACTGAAGGAATTAAGTGGGTTCCAGTCATAGGGAAATATGATAGTGAAGGCAAAAGTAAATTGCTCACAATTGCTCCAAGAAAAATAGAGAGTATATGCAAATATGCAGTGACACAAAGTCTAGAGCCAGGCATTATACCCAGCAATTTGATTAAAAACTAGACACACCTTGTCTGAGAGTAAACTGTAATGGGGATGCAGCATTGCTCCAGAATCTCACAATAATGATTTTGACAACTGGATTGAAGTGAGATTGTTCTGTGTGCCTGCAAAGGCCACGATCTGCCAAGACAGGGGCAGATGTTTGTCATAACAGAGATGACTTGGAAGTGTTGGGTAGAAAAGCAATCATAAAAGAGAGAAATGTGAAAGACATTTAGTGAGTGAACAAAGAGGGCTAATAACCTTTTCTACTGGTCCTAAATGAATAGTTTTGAAGAACCTGTGAAGATCTACCAGTAGTACCAAGAAGAATGCAAGGCTAAGCAAAACAGATTTTGCTTGTAACATAAGCAAACATAGGTCTCAGCCTGCTAGTGAAAAACATGAGAGAGATCATAACATCACTGAATAGGCCAAGGAGTCTCAGCAGCAATGAAATGTGGCAAAAAAACCCAAAAAAACAAAAAAAAAAAAACAACCAAAAAAACCCAAAAAAACCCCCCCCAAAAAACCAACCAAACAAACAAAAAAAAAAAGAGCAGTATGATTTGGGGTTGTGGTGGGTCTGACTGGGATGGAGTTAACTTTCTTCACAGCAGCCCATATAGTGCCATGTTCTGGCTCTGTGGCTACAACAGTGCTGACAACACACCAGTGTTTTGGCTATTGCTGAGCTGTGCTTGCACAGTATCAAGGCCACCTCTGTTTCCCACTACACCCCCACAGCCAGGCTGAGGGTGGGCAAGAGGCTGGGACGGGACACAGCTGGGACTCAGAGTGACCCAAAGGACATTTCATGTCATGTATCCTCAAGGGCAGAAATAAAAACTGGAAGAGGGAAAAGATTTGGGGGGAGGGAGGGGGAGGAGAGGTATTTTGACCTCCAAAATAGATGTTTAGAGACTGGCTGGGCACTGCTCTGCCTGTGGGAGGTGGTGCCTTCTCCTTTGCCTCACTTTTTTCCCCCCACCCCATTCTTTTCTTCACCTATTAATTTTTTTTTTTTTTATCTCCACTGTAGAGTTCTCCCAATTCCCTTTTTCCTATTTTCTCCCCACTGTGAGAAGCTGCTGCAGGGAGTGTCAGCAGCTGCTGGCTGGGGTCAGGTGCTGGTTAGAAGAAGAGGCACTTTTTAGTACTGTGCTTTCACAGAGTTTACCTTGCATTAAAGGGGAAAAAATAAATCTAACTTCAGTGTTTGCATTTACTGCAACTACCCAGAGTTGCTACCACTACTACAGGCAGAACAGCATCTGCCTGGAATTTCTTCACCCAGTTCAAGAATCCTTCTATGTCCAATACTACACAGTTCTAGGAGCACTTTACCTACATTATGTGCCTATTATAAAACCCTAAGACATAAATGTAGCCCCTAATGTCAATTACTTACATTTGGCACCCTGGGCCAACCTCCAGCTCCTTGCTGAGTGCAGCAAGTGGAGGCTGGTGCTCAGTTCTGTCCCACTTAGCCCATTTCACATTCAGGTTGCACATCACACACTCTAGGAGAGCAAACCAAGCTCTCCCATTTCTAGTCTGGTTAACTGAGCAGTTGGTTTCACTGAAGACCTGATAAATGGGGGATTTCTTCTCATATCCTCCAGTTATGTGGTTCAGGAATATATAATCTAATCTTAAAAAGCATATGTAACAGCTGATTTCACCACCTACATTTTAATGATATTTAAATCCTGCTAATCTCTGGCACTTAAACTGATGGAACTCATTACACTATATATTAAACACTACATATTAAACAAATGTGTATTTATTTTAAATGGCTTAAAATACCTGTAGTCTCATCAGATTACTATAGTTCAGTTAGTTTAAAGAACTAAAGGTGAATTTCAAAAAATAATAAAATTTAAAAAAACAGTATTATGCAGAATTTCTTGGCACATGAAAAAATCCTGAGTATTACCCTAGACTCAGTCCAGTGAAATAGAAAAGTTTTTCCATTTACAACCCTGTACTCTCATATGGATCTCAATTTCATTTCCAAGAAAGTGAAACTGCAGAACTGACAGACTGTGTTTGTCTGGGTCTTATCCTGATTTTTACCCTTTTTATGCCTTTCATTATTTCTGCAAAATGGCAAAGGCAAATATTCAAGTGAAATCTAATCCATCCATTCCTCAAACACCAGTTCTAATGCAACACAAGTTCTAACTGAATTAGTGACTGACTTCTAAGCAGCCTTATGGGCTTAAGTTAGAAATAATTCCTGCCAGTGCTAAATAAGATGAAGCTTCTGCTTTGACACTGATTTATTTTCCAGGAAAAGAAGGTATACTTGGTTTGTGATTTCTAACACAGAGTAGATACTACATCATCTGGTTTTGGTAGAATGGTGGAACTTTGACTACTTCCCATTCCCCTCCCAAAGGGCTCCCCTCTCACCTGGCTTGTCTAGTGAGGTGACAGAGGTTCTCTCTTTATGTCATGTTGAATTACCACCCAAACGACAGAAGCATTTTTCTAAAACAAAGACCTACTAAAAGTTAGCTTCTCTAGGAAAACTATTTTGTGCCTGTATCATCTTTCCTTGCAGATCTTGATATAAGTATTAGACAGAGACAATTATTGTTGCTATGTTTGTCAGGATCCAAGAACACAATGAAGAATGGGACCTGGGAATCCTCACTCACTGTCAAAATTATTCCATTTTAGAGAAACAGTTTGTCCTTTCACTTGAATATATAGGTTACACAGAGAACTGGGACACACATATTTAATAGTGAGATTGTTTAAGAGAGAAAAGATTTGTTGTTTTTTTAATATGTGAAAGTGATAACAGATTTGATTAGAAGATGCTGGAGGTAACAAGTTCTTGGCTGCTGCCTGGGTCAACGTACATGTGCTTATTTTTCTATCATACCCAATGAAAAGGTCACAGGCAAGAGATTTAACCACATCTTCTCCCAGAGACCCTCCATTAATCATGATTATCAATTCATGAGTTCATAAGCCTCTTTTTGTTCAATCTGATTTTTTTCTCCTCCTTGTTTAGAAGTTGAATTAAAGCATAATTGCTTGCATTATGCCACTTGTGACAGTATGAGCTGATTAGCTTGTAAAGCACTGATTAGTTTGGGGCTACCTAAGGAGAAAGCTATGAATGATAATGAAATTCACAGATAAGCTTGGAGAGGTACTTATGATATGAACCAAATGAATTTTATATATAATTCAAAATGAGAGTAATTCATAATTGCAACCTATTATAAATGGAAGAAACTACACCATATGAGAGATTATGCTAATCTCATACCCAAACAAGTAGCATCATTTCACAACCAGTATATCTTTCTGTTTTCTGGTGCAGCAGTTTTGTGTCCCAAAGCATCCCTCCCTCTCCAGCACACTCCAGCTCCCAGTGATGGGTTCAATCCACACCTGGCTGATAGGAGAACTCCCACTGGTTCCACCATAAACATTTTGGTAGAACCGGTGGGTTGTTTTGTGGCATGTCAACACAGATCAAACTCAAACTAGAACATTTTGCATTTTATAGCTGACTGCTCTGCTCACTGAACCACTGGTACTCTCAGGCCAGGGCACAATGGGTGGGCTTGCCATAGCTCAGTGGGTTATCTTCTGCATGTCCTACTGAGTAGTGAACAGAAGACAGTCATAGCTTTTAGTGCCTTTTCAGCACATATGAGTAGGAGAATTCAATTCTCAGCACTTTTCACAACTGCCCAAATATGAATACCATAATCTATTGCTAAGTGTCCATTCTAGAAAACAGTAATTTTTTTTCTCCAGTTAAGCTGAATTTAATTTTACAGGGTGTGATTCAACAGGTTTTTCATGAGCCTACTCCCCTTAATAAATTGATTTACATGCTTTTGCTGTTAGCATCGAGGTAAGATAATGCAGTATCTTCTGAGAGGGAGTATCAGCTTGTGAGAAAGAATGCAGATGCACTGATGGTTTTGGAATGTGCAGCTGAATAACTGACTGTCCTCCAGCAAAACTGTTGCAAAGGTCACAGATGCACACATCCAGAAGAGCATCCAGCAGTGCTCACACTTTATTTCAAGCTGGATCCCTCAGAGTTGCTAAACTCAGGGTAATCCACATTGTATCACACACACAGCACACAGTTGTGAATCTACTGACTGCACACAGGTACGGTGTAACCTGGGTTACATTCCTACTGAATCAGTCTTTTCACTTGAGCCTATGATTTGATTACAAACTGCAGTTGAAAAATGTGTCATGAAGTAGTGGGTTTACATTTACAGAAATCAGAGTTGTTTTAACAGCTTTTTCCAACTATCGCTTATAATGTGGAATAAGAATGGTACACTTCTGAAGTGTTCTTCATCCACTATTTATTATTTTTCACTAAAAGCATTTCTGGAAATTTCTTTCAATTTGACAGCAGATCAATTATCTTTAAAATTGCTTTACTTTCTAAGCATGTGCATGGCATTCAGTGATTTCAAATGTTTATGTAGCACTGTATATTCAGAAATCAATGTGTAATCTGAGGTTCTTTCCCCCCCCTTTCTAAAACGATGATGTCACTTTTCAATTTTGTTGGAAAAATCTACTACTCCATTAGAAAGTCAGAAAGAAAATAAACACGTTGATAATCTGTAAGTTTCATTTGGTTACTTTGGGCCTGATACAAATCACACAAGTGAATTCAGTGGACTCTGGCTGACACCATATGCCTTGTTTGGTTTTCTACTTTAAGTTATTCTCCATTTCACACAGAATCTTTTGCATTTTTTAGTATCTTTAAGCACATAACGTAGAGGAACTAAAGGATCATTTTTTCAGTATGATATTGCATACAGTTGTAAAGGATATTTTATAGAATAATAAAATCACATGATAACTAGTTGGGTATAATAAGTCAAGTCTCCATCTGTCAGCACAATTACTCCTGTTTCAAATCAGAAATTCTTTCTGTATTCTTATAAGCTCAAAAGGATTCCTTTTAGATGCCTGCCTTTTTTATTTCCCTAAATGGACACATATTTTTCTTGTTACACTCTCTGTCATAATACTCACAGCAGAGTAAGGAAAGTGTTTCGCTTGTGTGTTATTTTTTTTACTAAGTGTTTTTTTTTCCTCTTAGAAATCCCTTAAAAACAGCAAAAGAACACATCTACCAAGAACAGCAGCCAGAGGAGAAAAGCCTTGAGCTCAGAAAAAGAATGGTTCAGGCTCAATGGGCCTAATTTGTCAGTGAATTTTCTTATGGCCAGAGAGTTAACCAAGAGCTCTGAAGGAGCCTCAACCTGTATTATTTAGTCACAAGGAATTCTGTGTGGTGGACAACTTAGAGTAAACACACCAGAGGAAAGCACAGTGCATAAATCAGAAGAAGGACAAAATAAAGAATCTTATAGAGTCCAACAGCACAGGCCATCATTAGCAGCTATGGTAGAAACTATTCTTGAAATTCAGTATTTTGGGCCTTGGTGTGTAGAAGAGCCCTTTGTCCTTCAGTGAGTTTTGAGGGTTATCTGAAGGACACATTCTTCTCTGCTATTTTTAAGAATCCTATGCTAGTTACACATCCTGTTCTCAGGTCTTCAGAAGAAACAAAGATAGTCTTAGTTCAATAAGTTTACAGCTACCCCAGAAAGACAGTGCACATCACCAAGCAATCATCTTTGCATAGTTCCCAGTTCAATAACAGACATCTCTGTGTTTATCATTAAATTACATTGTCAATCAAAGCAAGAATTCTTAAGTGTTATCAGTTACTCCAACTGGATTTTAACTGATCATCCTCTATCCTTGTGCATCATTTCACTATCAACAGCACAACCCTTCAATCCAGAGGAAGAGGAGTACTCGGAGGATATAAATGTGTTAAATTCCCCTCAAGCACATTTCATTAATGAGCTTGTTTGCTTGTCTGCCACATAATCCTTGGTCGGGGAGACAAGCACAAATGCAGCCCCATAGCTTCAAAGCACACATTAAGCCATCTAAGTAAACACAGATACAATAAGATAAACATTTAGCAGGAAATGCACATTATTGCCAGGGCACATGGTCCTAGTGAAGATAATTTTTTGCATACTTCTGTGCTCACTGAGTTGCAAGTATATGCTGCACATATACTTGCAACAACATCCCTGTACTTAGCATAGCTCAACACACATATATAATTCTTGGGAAAAGAGAAATAGAAAATTTATTACTGACCTGTACCACATCTCCTATTTGCTCCTGTAATCTTCCTTCCTTTTCTTTAACACGAAATAATGTACTTTTTCTAGCAAACCAAGAAAAGTTCACACGACAATAGTATGATGTAAGCAGTAAGCCACTTGTGAATTACCAGAAGAGCAATCAGACATTTCAGAACCTTTCACAAGAATCTCATGGATCCCAGCCTTATGTGGTTTATGCCCCTGAGCATTACATAATGCATGGAATAAACCATGTTTATAATCACAGTTGGGATACAGGTCGGGCTCTGATAAATCAACACCAATTTTTGCTGAATGTATCTAAACACCACAGTGAGCTATCTTCCTCCCTGTTACTTGCCACATTTAGCCTGTGTTACTCCTTTACAGTAATTTGGGGCTTATTCTCCTGCACATCTCTGCTCTGTGTTTTATCCATAACCCAATGTTTTTCTGCACAGTCCCTCTCATGTTCTGTAATTTAAACTAAAAGCTGTAGCAATCACTTTAGCAAATTTTTACAGGGAAAAAAAAACCTCTGCCAGGTCCCTGGAACCACAGTAGCCAAATTACTTGACAGTCCTGGAGTGAGAGCAGGAGAGCTGGAAATCCCATGTCCTCCTCAGCCTTTGGAACAAGGCTGTCATAACTGGGCCTCAGAAATCATTTACCGGTGTGATTTCGCTCTAATTTGAAAGGCATGCATCGTTTGGCAGGAAGATACAAAGCCCATCCAGCTAGGCACTGAGGTTACCTTGAGGACTATAGACTTAGCAAGAAGACCATCAAGACTCTGTGACCTATTTTCTTAGAAATCACCAGCCAAGCAGGATTTTACAAAGCCACTCCTGCCCTGTTTGGAAACACTGCTGCTACATCTGCTTCAGTTACACTGTACCAGGGGATCCCACGTCAGTATCACAGTCTTTCCAAATGTTTACAACAGGGTTTCGATTTTATCAGTTAGTTATGTCCTGACTGGGCAGAAACTTCAAACAAGTTACCCATTTATTTGCTGTACAGTACTCACAATATTTAGTAAAAAGTTGAAACAAGAATCTTGGCTTTTTTTCCTTCTTTTCGCTTATACACTCAGCTTTTGAAGCTGTGTGCTGGTCTGTTTTCACTTATTTTTAAAAAAGCATTGTACACAGTACAATATCAGACCAGTTATGGTTTATATATGTGAACATATGTGGCTACATTCTTTCTCTTTAAGTAAACAGTGAGCAGCAGAGTAGTCTGTAACCTTTTGGAAAAAAAGTAGTCACCATTGGAAAAAATTACTTCGTAGATGGCTTCATGCAATTGCGGCTACAATTCATTATGCCAAAGATGGGAAATAAAGAAAAGAGCACAGCAGTCCATCAGACCCTGCTGAGGCAAACACATGAGAATCATCACACATACACATACACTCCTAAAATAACCTCAGAGACTAGCTTCTGGGTGGGGAGGTGGTAAATTCAAATTTAGGCTGAATCCCTGGACAAAGTCCATCTCTGATGTAACTCTCTGGGGCCCCCTGAAACCATCAGAGCCAAGTAAGCAGAGCAGTCTGACAGCACAGATGGAAGATGCTGTTCTGCAGGCAGGTGCAGACAGTGCTAAGCAATGTCACCCCTGCCTATGGCTGAAAGGATGCCAGCACTGAAATGAAGACAGGCTTTTCAGTACCTGTACCTTGAAAAATTTTTCACTATCTTCCATCTCTGCAACATATTAGAGCTCTGAATAAACATTAGCTGCAGACAGTAGTTTGCAGCATCAAATCCAAATTTCTTTTTTGCAGAAGGCGAATGTTTTTCTCAGTTAAGTCTTTAACAGACTTTCTGCCATCTTGGCTGGAGTCACAATTTCATCCATAAAGATGAAAGAACTATTAATCAAATGTTCATTCCACCATTTTGTCTCAATGCCCATCAAAGAAAAAGAGCATTAAAAAGGGCCTTTTTTGTTGTTGTTGTTTTGTTATGAAGAGGCTTCAGGAAGATTCCATACCTTCTAGCATAACCTTTGTTCTCTGTATACTCCACAGCAATATCAAACACATGGGAGCACTTGCAATGGTGAAGTTATCTGGGCATACATTCAGTAACACCTCTGTACCTAGGAGACCTTTGGAACACCTTGTACCCAGGAGAGAACTAAGATGTCAAAAAAATGTGATGGACATTAAGCCTGAGCACAGTTTAACTAGCACAGGAAGGCTCAACAGAGTTATATGAATCCTGGATGCTGGCCAAAGTATTTGCTATTGTAGAACTTTCCAGATCACTGAAATGTACATTTTTGATCAGACAATACCTGTAAGTACACCAACCTGTTTCTGCCAAATAGGACAGGTAAGGACTGGAAGATGTGACACAGCAGAAACACTGCAGAGATACTGCCATCTGGGTGGGCAGCCCCACCCAGACCTCTATTTTTTATTGTGTCAGGTGCAGCACTTTCAAGGGAGATAGGCAAGCAGAAAAAAAACATGAGAAGAAACTATAAGTGATTTGCCTGCAATTTGGCAGCAAATGATAGATATGGAAATAGGACCTAGGTACCTGGCCCTTCAGAATTCTGTCCTCTGCAGCCCACCTTTTTGTTTCCTTGAAGTAGGCTGTTGAAATTTTTTTTTCTCTCTTTCATATATTTCTGAAATGGAATGAAACAAGAGAGTCAACATGTAAGATTCCCAAGATGTCATTCCTGAAGTGAAGGACACTAAGTTCTTGCCAATGGTCTAGCTTTTTTCAACACAAGGAAGTTGGAAATAAATTGAGAATAATTTTTCAAATTCTCTTTCAAACTCCAGAGAAGTAAACTTATGTCCCATCCCATTCCATCTCTACCCTCCTCATATAGAAAATATATGCCCTTCTGGTGAAGAAGCCAATTGAAAAATCCACCCTTCAGCTTGCATTACTCATTTTCCTGCACAGAAAAATTAGGAGATTTACATTAAGCTGACAGTAATAAAAAAAAGCTGTTGGAAAGGTTACCAGGATGAGTAAGTCAGACAGGTAATGCCACATCCAAATGTTCTCATATTTTATTGGTGACAAAAGTAACACCCCCAACCCCACTGTGGAAAGTCAGATGGCTGGAGACAGTTTTCAGCCAGCTGACACTCTCATCCAAGGCAAATGCTTTGACTGGGAAAACAGCTGCTAACATTGATTTTTGCAGTGTCTGTTGTACCAAGAACAATGTCAGCCAGGAGCAAAAGGACTACCTTAGAAGCAAAATGATACACCTCTTCCTTTTCCCTTCATGCTTTCCTGTCAAGTGTGGAGAGTCACAGGAGACAGCCGCAGCTGTGGCAATTACTCTGCAGAGGCCAATTCCTGGGATTGCTCCAGAGCACCGAGCTGCTGCAGTAACTTGTGGCATGGTAAGTTGTGGCAAGTCCTTGCTCTTCTCTTCCAGGGAAGGGAAATGGTCTTGCCATTGCCTTGCCAGGGCCCAGACTCCTTGTCTGACAGCTACTTAGTGTTTGGAGGGATGTTAATTTTATCAGCAGGCTCTGCAGAGAAGCTAGGTGGGTGATAATGGCCAACAAAAGTCCAGTGAGAGTAGGTTGGTTACTCTGCCTATCTGCTGAGTTGTTTAATAATGTTTCACTCTGTGAACACTCTGTTTACAACTCATGTAAACAAACAAGATCTACGGCAACAATAAACATAGAGAGAAATTTCCTTATCCTGTACAATCTCACCCAGATGCCTCAATGATGCCATTTTAAAGAGCTGGTAAACAAATTCTCTGCACCTCACATGAGAAAATTTGAAAGACTAACATATGAAAAAAGATTAAAATGAAACATATAAACATTCCATAAAACAAGTAAATAAATAGAAACTTGACATCTGCTAACTATTGTCACTCATTTGCTAATTTTGTATTTGGCAGAAATTCCATTTCCAGAAGTATTTTTCTGTATTTTTATAGTCTTACTCAACTCTGAAGCCAAATAACTCATTTCAGTCAGAAATGCTGCACAGTGTGGGGCCCGTTGCCTATATTTGCAGTGTTTGTACCTTCCTGTTTTCCTGAAGATTTGCTGTCTCAAAGCAGTTCTGGGTCTGGAGCTGCAGCAAGTAAACTTTATCCAGAGGGCTAAAACCCATCTGAGCTCTTTCACTGAGCAGCCAGTGTCAGCTGCAGTTGTTCCTCCTGGCTTGGCTGCCTATTCTTGCAGACTATCACTGCAGCAAGACAAACAGCCATGGCTACTGCTTCTTGCCAGCACTCAAAGAACAAATGACTCTGAAACTTTCATATATATTACTCAAGTCCAACTTAGTTTTTGCTGGATGACTTTCATGATCTGTCAGTTTCTTCACTACCAACACTTCATAAGGTGAAATTCACTCTGTGTTTCTAGTTATTTACTTGGCTATTTAAAAATCAGACACTTTTTGCATGTGCAAGTAGCTGATACTCTTTCCAAAAATCACTGATCTCTCAGACTAGGCAGATATCTGATATCCCCATTCACAGAGATTTTCTGTGAACAGTGAATAAGGTGAGGCATTTGACTCTGCATCTTTTCCTTTTCAGCTGTGATTGGAATTACTTTTGGCAGAATCCCTTAAGTAATGTCAATGTGTCAGATATTAAAACCTAAAATAAAAATCAGTGGAGCCTTCCAATAAATTACAAGCACAATAAATACAGTGCTGGCAACTCTAAAGGTCAGAAACACTGTTTTCTGTTGAATGCTTTTAACTTCCAGGCACAGAAATCCTTTCTGATCCATGAAGCTCAACACCTTAAAACATGGCAGAAGAAATATCACAAATGTAAATTAAATAACAAATAATTTAATTGGCATTTGCCAGAAGGTCATCCTCCTGCTAAAGGCAAGTTTCACCCTTTGGACAGGACCTTGTTAGCAATCACTAAAATCCCAAGACAGGAACACAAAACAACTCTCCACTTTGCTAGTCATCAGACAATACTTTCAAAACTGTCAACAGGCAGAATTTTGACTAGGTAAAGATTCATATAGTACTCATGGGATTTTCCAAAAACAGAAACAAACTCAATTCCCATGGAAGTTAACTAGCAGTAAGCACTAAATGCCATTTTCGAATGCAATGAGGGATTTACCTGCCATTTCTAAGTGCCTGGATATCTTTCAAACCTAAATAAAGTCCCCTGTGAAACAGTTTTCCAGAAGCGACTCTGGGTTAGTTGTGAACTCCAGTGCACTGTGCAAACTGAAGTTAGTCTCCACAGGACAGGAACTGATGAAATCTCTTCACAGTGGGATTTGTGCCTGTTGAGGTGATGATGCAGCCCCTGGATCACATCCTCAGCTGATGTAAATCAGCACCCATCAGACCTTTCCAAGGTGTGTCTTTACATGGTTAAATCAAGGAGTTCAGAACCCATAAGGCACAAAATTTGGAATCCACATACTAATAATTTTATGTAAGGTCAGGCTTGAGGGATCCATGTTCCTATTAGTAGCCACTGAAGGAGAAACTGACGTGTTCACCTAGCAGCAACTTCTGCTGCAAATTCATCTTCCAGCTTGATATTACCTAAGCACTTAGTTTTAAATTTATTTGTAAGCTTGTGTGTATTGTCCACACACTAAAAATAGCACAAGCTTACATATTCCTGCACATAAAGAACACATATATATGGGTTTTTTTTTTTTAATTTTAAGGAGAAAATGGGAAGCCTTTATTTTGTGACTGATTTATCAGTGCCTGGCTTATGCATATTGCTATGCATTTCTTAGCAGAAAGCATCTTAGTGGGGGTGGGTTGCTCATATATAAGCATAAATGCAAGTATTCCCTATACAGGAGATGCCAGATACTGGTATTCTAGACAATATCTTTGTAAAAGTGGAGAGGAATTTTTTCCATAGATATATTTCTTCCTCTTCACCCTAAACTGAACTCCCTTAAACACTCGTTGTAGAGCGACTCTATGCAACATATATCAAACACTCCAGGTGTCTGAATTAAATATAGAATTTAAAGCTCATTCTGAAACTTTCTCACATGGAAAAACACCAGGGAGGCATACACAATGCCCAGCCCTGCTTCCTGCTGCAGACACTTAATGTTCCTCTGAGGGACACAAGCACGAGGCCAGTGTGCCCTCCAAACACCCAGTGAAGCCTTTTCCCTGGCTTTCCCAAGGCCCAGTTCCTGCTCACATGAATGGAAATGCTTTATAACTATTAATAGGAGTGAGCTCTGTGTTACAATAGCACCTCTGAGGACATACTGTACCAGGTGCTACGCACACAACGAGTAGGAAGGAGACAGCTCTGCCTGGAAGAATATATATGATCATTACAGAACAACCAAACCAACAAATCTAGGTAAATGACCACCCTTTTGAACAGATGTACTTGAGGCACAAAAAGATCAAGTAAAAGGAGACCAAAATAACACAAGAAGGCTCATCAAATCCAGAACTGGCTATTCCTTGCCAAGAATACTCACATCACCACTGCACAAGCTGAACAATTACTTTTACTGCTTGACTGTGTAGAAAATGCTCTTCTACATTCACCTCAGTTGATGTCCCAAAAGGTGCTGCTCTGTTTGCTCAGACAGTAGTCTTTCACTAATTAAAATCAGCCTTTCAGTACCAGTCTAGAAATTAATTATAGAAATAAGTAAATAAATAAGATCACAACCATGTTATCATTTGAAAAAAAATTTTAAAAAACAATGAATTACCAAACACAATAACTGAACACAAAAATCCTCTCTCCAGTGCAAATGTACACCAATTGCTCCTAATCCTCTAGTTATATGCAACAGGGGCCTCCTCCTTTAATCACAGACATCCCAGATCCCAGTCTTTAATTGAGCCACAGGGAAGTTAGATGTGCTGGAAAGCTGAAATGACCATGTTAGTCTGAATCTGTGACATTTTCAGCCAAGTTTTGATTCTTAAGATCACAAAATAACTAAAACTTTTTTCTTCCCAAGCATGCTGCTATTACAAGGGTTTGAGTCAGCAGGAACACATGCATATTTTTCAGAGAGTAATTTTTCCAGTGACTTAATGTCTGAATGAATTTATCATGAGACATAGAAGTGTCATTAACATTCGCCCCAAGCCAAAGAGTAGCTTTGAGTGTGTCCACACAGATTTGCGTCATTCCAGCCACGGTTCACTACCTTGAATACTCATTCCACCAGACTGTTTGGTCCTGGTAAACACAGAACAAGTTTTCCTGGCTCCTGTACTTATTAAACCAAAGGATCATTTTGCTGACAAGTGTGTAGCTGGTGTACTTCAGAACCCCAGAAAGCAATCATAGGTAATCTCTGAAAAAGTCTCTTTCATACAAGATCACAAACCTGGCTGGCACAGTAAAGAACGAAACTTTGGACTATATAAATCCTTTCAATAAACCAGCAAAATATTTTGAAGATGGAAAGAGTGAATCTACAAGAACTTCCCAAAGATGAAAGGAAATTATACAGAAGGTGATTTGAAAAGAAATTCTCCTTTCTATGAATACCTAACACCTCTCCTTACTTACAAGACATTGCTGCATCTTTCCAAACAGAAAATGCACACAACTGAGACATTTTTGTGAAGCCAAGTTTGTCAACTTTTCCCACAGACCAGAATGCAGCCAGAGATCTGTTCTGCATCAAGTGCAGATTCTCCCAGAACCTTCCCAGCGCTTTCCCCCTCAAATGTCAATAGCATGCAAATGAATTCCACATGCAAATGAGCAGCTCAGTGAATATGACAAAACTGTCCTGTTATTCCAGTTCTGTGACTCGAGAAAAACAAGGCAGCTACACTACCTATGTGTTACCCTTTATCCAAAACCTCTGTTCAGCTCATAGTGGCCAGATTCAGAAAAACACACACAACTTGATTGTGTCCTAGTCCAGGAGCTCACTTAGTGCAAAGCTAGAATTTATTGCTCTGTTAAGTGGAACACAAAGGTAGCAAAATCCAGTTTCTAAAAGCAATAAAATGTTGTATGGGTACTGACGATTCCGTTTCTTCACTCTGTGTAAAAGCCTAAATAGGTTTTGTATAAGTTTATATCAGGGTATTGGAATACAGAATTCTCCTCACCCTTACTTGCTAAGAGCCAAGTACTGATGGTTCCAATAATCTCCACAGCCTTCCCCTACAGACCCACAGTCACAGGCTGGGAGAGTTCTACCTCGTTGCCCCCACACCTGTCCATATCAGAGATGTGCACCATGGAAGCTCTGTCACAGTCTGTATACAAAGCAATTCATGACAAAGCTTTAAATACTTTGTAATGTATCACATTATGAACTAACACTTTATTGTTTAGTTGTACCAAAACTTGTGGTACATTAGAAGCAAAAAGAACAATCTCAGATCCCTCTCTTGCTTCACAGTTTTAATTTCCATTGAATAAATGTGAATAAAGAGGCTGTGGATATATAAAGAGAGAACAGACCATAATTGTCAACATCAAATGATGAATATTTTGAAAAACTGAACCACTTTGTGTAAGAGTTTTAGAAACTACTGGTAATTTATAGCTAGATTCTATTCCAGAAACTTTACAGCTCCTCCTTTACAGTAAGTACGCACTGTACTTTAACATGGTGGGTTTATAGCTCTTAGCAGTTTAATTACATAGATTCTCAGAACTCATTTCACAGAGTTGTACCACTGCAGACTGCAAAAATTCAGATACCTCATGTAAGCTCATGCAACAAAAAATTTTCTCCTGTCATCAAGTCCTTGTAGGAAACTTACTGGGTGACCCATAAAACACAGCCTATATACTAACAGTGCCCTACTGATTTCAGTAGGGGGTCAGATACATCAAACATACTGACAGTTCTCACAGTAGAACATTAATAGCACTTAAAACTGAATCACTCTGGCCATTATAAAAATCCTTCAATGCTAGTGTTACCAGTACCAGCACTTCTTTTAATGAATCTATTAATTTCCTGCAATTAGCCATTAAATAATTAATTTCAAAGAACAATTTACAAGGGCAACATTTTGCTTTCCATCTAAATCCTCAAAAATTATTAAAACTTTAGTAATGCTTAGATGTTAATGTCACCTGTTTAAAACAAACATCATCTGCTAGGTAACAGAGACAACAGAGTTAATTGTGTTGCTGCAGAACTGGGGCACACATTTTACTAAAATAAGGAATCTCAAGCAGCTGCAACAATCATAAGGTTCAAGAGCAATTCCTGTACTTTAAGAATGCAAAATTTGTGCTAAAGTCTCACAGATCACTGGACTTCTGCCTATCTTTCTCATAAAAATTAGTAAAAATTCCACTGCATATGCCAAAGTTATTCTTGGAAGTGGGAATCCACAGAGAAAAGTGTTCGTGCATCTGTCTGATTTAATTTTCACATTAGTAAGAAAGATGTCATGGTCCCAGGATGTATCTATGTAATACTATTCTAGAAAAAGCAAATATTAAGGTTTTATGTAATTCAGCTTGAAGAAATCCTCAGACATCATAGCCTAGGAGTTCCAGGAAAACATAGGTAGTGATTTCAGAATATCTCAGCTTATGAATCAAAAAGCTTTTGCTTCCTTCACCCCTTCTTTTTTTTTTTTTTTTTTTTTTGGTAAAGGTTAAAGCTTAATTTCTACTAAAGTATAAATCCACTGCAGCCACAGTATCTAGCTGGAGTCCCCTGTCAGAGGCTGATTTAATAAGATTTGGGAAGGTTGTCCCTCCCCCCTCAGCTCCTGTCATATAGGGCACATATTCCTAGGACTTCTGGTGGGCATGCTCCATGACAATACACAGCTCTCCTGTTCTGCATCCACACTAACCAGTGCAGCTATACTGGGAAAGCCACCTGCCCCACAGACCCCTGTGGGAGTGGCCCTGCCACAGCTACACGGCTATCCAGCAACATTTCTCCAGACAGAGGGTGTTTGTGTGCATCCACAATCAACAGTCCCCTGTCTCAAGTCTCATCAGGAGCCAAGGACTCTCCTCTTCAAAAGAACAGCTCAGCTGGTAATAAAAGCTGCTTGATCATCAAGTTCAAGAGTGAGGCATCAATCTAATGGTCTCAGAGACAAGTCTGAAGCACTCTGACTGCCAGGCTGTGTTAAAGCATTCAGCTCCATATGGCACAGTACAGGAGCAAAGCCTCTCCCTCCAGGGAATATTTGGAGCCTGCTGTGGACAGAGCGCTGATGCTGCACATCAGTGAGGAAAACACACTGCACTGAAAGCACTGTGTGACCTTGGAAGAGCCTTGTGTCCCTGGGGAGATGCACAGCAGGAGCACATCTCCCACAGAGACCACAGCAGGATATATTTGGAACTATAAATACAACCTAATGTGAAGACATTATAAAACATTTTTTATTTACAGCTGTTAGGAACTTACTTGTAACTCTGAAACCTCTTGGGTCTGTTCTTCCACTAGCCTTGCAAAATGGTCAGGAGCACTCTCCTCAGTTACTAGAAAAACAGTAGGAGCAAGACAGGCTAAAAGAGGCTCTTGATACAGACTGCTGGTTAATCATTTGCCTTTTAAATTCAACATGTAAACAAAGCTTCATAGCAGAGATGCTTGTTAGGGAGTATTTATTAGCTCTTTCATGTTTCCCTTCATAAAAGTTCTTTTATTCTTCAGCATTGTATCTTAATGCTAATTTTATTACATTCAGCTTCAGCAATATAATCTTGTAGTATAAAGCATCACCAGTGGTTATGCAAGAAAAGGAAATGAAAAGAGAGCTCAAAGGCAGATATATGTCTGCTACAAGGTTTGTCAAAAACATGCATGTCCTGACAGATGCTGTGAGTTGAGTGGTAATTACATAGAGCTGAGATAATCACTGGGTAAGCCTGTGTAAAGTAATCTGGTGAGCCCACCTGCATATGGTCCTATTTCTATTACTACCCAAAGAAGCAGAACTGATGATGGACTTTGGCACCCTGTGGTTCTTGTACTCTGATGTATCTTTACAAATCCAGTGCCTGGCTTTTAGTGGCAACTTTGCTTTTTCTGTCACTTAATAAGACTCACACTCAGTAACTTTAGAAACACTGCAGTTAAGAAGATATAAATGTTTTGACGTAATGGTCATGACTACAGATGAATTTATTTTTTTTATTTCAGTGGCTGAACTGCAAATGTGCACAAGTGAGAAAAACATTTAACAGTGGTCTGTCAAGAGGATAGCTTAAGAAAATCCTACCAAATGGTTAGGATTGAATAAGTAAATTCCAGTTCATCAAAGTTGAGAACAAAATAACACGTAGTTGTCATTGATGCAGAAAGTTGGAATATGCTGTCTAAAATGTTAACTACATATAGTTCAGCCTACAATTCTTCAGCCCACCCTAGCAAAGACTGCAAGGTAAGGTCCTTTTCAGTTATAATGCTGACTATGCCAGTATGACAGATGTTTCCTGTCCCTGGTTCCATTACCGCTTCATTCAATTTCTGTGTTTCCAGCAAATGCTGGCTAACTGATAGGTTTTAATCTTTCTCATTCATGCTATTGTCTCTGTATCAGGACAGTACAGATGCCTCCAAATTAGCTGAGAGCATTAACATTCCAGATTCTTCATCTTTTGCACAAGACTCATGCATCATATTTTCTGTGAGTTCTCAGAGATGATTTGAAGATGTTTTTCTGTTTGACATATGCTTGCGTCAAGAGCTCCATGCTTTGAGATCTTCAGTACTTGCTTCAATCTTTCCTATTTTCCACTTCTATTTTTCTAAATAAGCTTTTGGAATTGTCACCAGGAGGGAGGATTGAGGAAAAGGCCCCATAACTAAGTGCTGAGCTCATTTCACCATATGTGAAGTCGCAACTAGAAGCCAAGGCACTTTTTTGTATCATCCAATCTATTGCAGAAAACTCCAGAAAATGGAGGAGCCAAGGACTTGCCAGGTACTGGGCCAATATGAGAGCACTGAAGGCCTAGCTGTCAGCAAAAGCACTGGGGAGACTGGATCTGTGCCTAAGGTTTTTAAATCTGAAGCTGGAAGGGTCTTGCCACAAGAAGAGAAATCTGGTTCATGCTATAACATAATCATCTCTATTTCAACACTAACAGCAACCTTTTAAAATTGCTCCCAGTGTAAACAGCCTCTTGAGACAATAATGTTTGGTGCCCATGTAAAAAAAGCTGTGGTAAAATGAGAATATTAAACAGTATGGAATACATAGGTCTGTGTGTGTGTGTGAGTGTTGATCCATCAGATCACATAACAGATTTAAAAATTACTTTGGACACTTTTGTAGATTACTTGGGTCCTCTAATTCTACAAGAAATAGAGCCTGGATACCTCCTACAACACAGATTTTTCCAGCTCTTTATTCAGCAATGCTTTCTGTAATCTTATTCTTTTTAAATAAGGGGATAGACAATCACAGAGCAATGGTACCAAGCAGCAAGTAAAATTATGTCTGTGTACATGTTCACAGGACCCAGGCCTTGTGGTACAGCTGGAAAAATTCATAACAGATTCCCATACAAAAGGTTAGATTCTCACAGCAAAAACTGGTGCAGCTCTTTATTAGGAGAGCTCATAAGGGCTTCCTTTATGCTGTCAACTCTCTCTAGCTAATGTTACAGACATTTAAGGTGACTTACGAGGATATCAAAAGGAGTCAATCCACTCTGATTTTATGGCATTTTAATGGATTTCTTTTGGCAGTTTAGGGGAATATGAAAAGGTTGCAGCCTTCTGCAATACATAATTAAACTGAGTAAAGGGGAGCACTGTTATTGTTATGAATACATGAACTGTCTATTAGAGCTATACACACCTACTGAAATGAGGGAATATTTTTGGTCAGTTGAACAGGGGAACTGGAAGGCAAGAAGTAGAAAGGCAGGTAACAGCCTAAGAAGTAACATCCAATAAGCCAACAACAGGAGTCAGGCCCCCACAGACAATAAGATGCACTCAATAAGGACACACAGAGCAGAGAACAGTCTATGTGACACACAGGATAAACACTGTACCTCTCATGTTGAGAAAGCCCCATCTGGGATCTCCTGTTTGTTTGGGTCTTTTTTAAAAATAATCTTTTATTGCTCTACTTTCTAGTACTTTTCTCCATCTATATACCTTCACACTAGAATAGGTATTCAGGAAATTTAGTTTGGGATTCCAGATACTTCTCACCTGACCATCATTACATGCAAAATACATTGGTCTTTCACAGCTAAAATCTTATGATATAGTCCTCATAAATTGTCTAGCTTTAGCTTCCAAATATTAGATGCTACATATGATCCTCTAGTAAACTAAGGGCTGCTAGAATTACCTTCCCCAGTTATATATTTGCTAGTAGAAAACAAGTTCTCTCTAAATCAATACTGAAATGCAGTAAGCCTTAAATCCCTCATCCTCAAGTCCTTTCCCATTCTCAATTTTTTTTATTTTCTACATGTATTCCAAGTGTCCAACTGACTTTTGAATGCATGGACACCAAAGAGCCAGGCAAGTTACAATGTGAATGATTTTGCTAAAGCTGATTATAACTTTAATGTCTTCTCTACAACCATACAATGTTCCTTGTTTATATGTCCCACAAGCACTCCACCAAGCTGCAGAATTGCACTGAGAATGCAACTGCTCATTCAGATGGCCCCTCAGTCCCTGCCTACAGAGTTACTGTATGCAGTGCTCTGATAATTTTGACCAACTTTCAGACCCTGCATTTCCCTGTATAAGCTCTTCCTCTCCCCATTACGTGACAGAATAACACCTGTACATCTCAATCCTTGCCAAATGCAAGAAAATTTACATGAAAAAAATGTTCTAGAGCAACACAACACAAGAATTGGAGATCTAACACAACTCTTACTAAATTTCAGCATGCAGTCACCTCCACCTCTTTATCTCTTCTTGCAAGCTTGGTGAACTCTCAAGGTTTACACAGGGAGCCAGAAGCAGGCAGGAAATCAGGACCCTTCATCCCTTTCCAGGGGCTGCAGGGCCTGAACTAGTCTAGAACCAATCACTCACTATATTACCTATCTATTGTTATACAAAAGCAATAAAAAGACAGAAGCTCTCCATATGGAAAAACAAAACCTGGGATTCACTTAACAGAAAGATCCAAGTACTAAACACTAGCAGAAACCACCGTGCTGGCTGCTGCTAACACCTGTCAGCACCACTGAGATAACATTTGGTTCACACATGTCCTGGCTTGGCAGGCACCTGATTTACATTTTCACACTTTGTATCAGCTCTCTACACACTTGCTCTCTAGCATAGTGCTCATACATCAGACACCACTGTGGTCTCATTTTTCAGTGCTGTCATAGCTAGATTATTGCAGAGGACAAAACTCTTGCTCTGAAGTACACCTGCATCAAAACACAGTAACCTTGAGGTAACATATGAATTAATGACACACAAATTTTAGGTTAAAAAGCCATTCACCTGTTAATAACCAAGTCTATTTAATTTTCAGACTTCTCCTTACTGCACTTTAATAACGAACTCTGACTGTTAAATTAAAAACAGTAACCAGTAACTATGACTTCACTTGTCTTAACAGAATTGCACCCATTTCTTGCAGTCCTAAATTTGGCCCAGAAGCCACTGAACTCACTAGTCCCATTTTCTCATGTGCCTGGGTAGGAAAGACCTGTACCAAAACCCTCTCTTTTTAATAGCTTATACTGAGCTGGCCTCCAATTACAAGTGCCAAAACTCTAAGATGTGTTTACCCACTCTGAAGGATGCAGCGGTGGTAAGAATGCTTTGTGTCATTTGAAGCTCCATGGGCAAGAACGATGGACTGAACAAGCAGACAAAGATACTTCTGGCACATCTCTTAACTAAAGTTAACATTGCTTTTCTGTGACCACTAGAGATGTATCACTGAAGGAAACACTTATGGACTGTGGTTTATTTGCAGTCACTAAAAAGTATTCATTAACTGCATTATAGCAGAGGCATAAGTCAGAGAACATATATAATAGAGGACCACATTCCTCAGAAATCATGGTCTAAACTGACACAAGGGCACAGTGAAATAGAGAACCCAAGAGGCAAAATGATCTGTCCATGGTAAGTCTGTTGCAATGTTTATAGCAGTACCAAGGCATTTTGCCTTTCAGACCCTGTTCTACATTTTTTCCAGAACTCTAAAGTCCTACACTACAGACAGGTAGGGATGTTGGGATTTTCCAGAGACATTTGTCTAGTGTTAACAAAAAAGCACTTCTGAGTAATATTTAAGCCATGCATGAGTAACTTCGTTGTTGCTACGCTTGATAATGCAAAACAGAAAATATTAGCAACTTTATCATAACAAGTAGCTCTTAACAAAGGAGGCTCCAAATCTGCATACAGGGTGGTCAGCAGAGCAGTGCAGAGGCACAGCAGATTGCAAGAACAGCAGCTATATATCTTGAGTGCAAAAACCCTGACAGTCCCCTACAAACAGAGATGAGGAACAGATTACTGAATAACATCCAGTCAGATTCCCAGAGAATTACACAGACGGATCTCCAATTGCATGAGTAACGATCTCCAATTGCATGAATTCCTGCAGAACACAGTTTTACTGGGCAGCAGCAGGCAGCAAACTTTTTGGCCCTCCAAAACTCAGCCTGATCTGAGTTTTAAAAATTACAAACTCTAGGAGAGGTTATCACTGACCAATGAAAACTGTGTCTTTCCACCAGCAGGATGGATGTTGCTGTCAGGGCTAGTAGGGAAATATCTCATGTGTTTCTGCCCTTGTGAATCAGGTAATTCTTATAGGAAACAGGTCTGGAAATGCAGAGAGCTGCACCTCTATCAGCTCGCATGTCTAGTACAGGGATTAGCCCAGAAGGCTTAGATATTTGTGTGGAGTTTGCAATGGATGTTTATAAGAGACCTTGTTACTCTTTCAGCTTTCCTGTCAGATATCATAGCTGAGGTGTTTTTTGTAGAGCAAGCAGAATAACCCAACCTGTGAGAGAAACCAGTGAGATCTTTCATGTGCCATTTTCACATGTGACTGTGCTAACATTAAGGTATCCTCAAAGCAGTGTGCAGTTATGCCTCAATCATTAGCCCACTTGTTTTGTTAAAGCATCAGAGCTCTAGTAGTGAAAGTGTTGGTATGGCCAGAAAAAGAAAAAGGATGAGTGGGACAAATGAGAGGAAAAAGAATCATCTCCATGGGCAGAAAAGCTTGGGTTTCCTTCAGAGGCACAGAATCAGGAGCACAGAACAGGAATTGGATGACACTCCACAGGCCTCACTATAAGGAAGAAATTGATATTTGCCCTGCTAGAATGATGTATATTAGTAGATTAAACACAGTTAATAAACTAATATTTTACATCTTCCTCTATGATGCTGGGGCCAACAGACTCTCATTTGGATATAACTGATAGTAGAGCTTACAACTTTCAAAAGTCTCTTAATTCTTAGCACAATCTTGTGATAGCAGTAAGAAAGTTCTGAAAATATCTTACCTGGAGAGA
Source organism: Vidua chalybeata (assembly GCF_026979565.1). Classification (NCBI taxonomy): domain Eukaryota; kingdom Metazoa; phylum Chordata; class Aves; order Passeriformes; family Viduidae; genus Vidua; species Vidua chalybeata. Next base: position 11,862,627 of record NC_071536.1, on the reverse strand, counting down.
TAATGGTATTTTATTTAAAAACAAGAAAGGCAAATGACTACAAACCAGGATATAATCATGTATCAGCCCACTGTGTGGTGGGAAGAATGGCCTGTCAGACTCCAAACTTCTCTTGAAGGCATGTTTTTCAGCAAGTCTGTTACAGGATATGGACCTATTTCAACAAACACAGAGGTGTAACCACACATCTTGCAATCCAGACTTCAGACAAACACATCTTGCAACCCAGACTTCAGACAAACAAGAAAAAAAAAAAAAGATTGACCTGTCGCTGACTGGTAATGAGAGCCCAGACTTACCAAGCTGTGTGAGAAAGTCTACCCCTCAGCTACAAAGCACCTCCTGGAAGCTCAAGGAGTTCTGTGGTGGGTTATCAGCTGGTTCCCAAAGGAAATGGGACTGTGACAGTCACAATGGAGGAGTAATTTTTTGTGCATGTAGGCTCACATCCTGTGTGACTTGTAAATTTATTAGCAGATTTCAAACAAAGTTGATGGAGGAACGGGCAATTCAGAGTTAAGAGGAAACAGGCAGCTAAATAGAGGACACTATCTTCAGCATCTGGCTGAGGGAACAGCTTTTGACATCAGAGAACATAGTTGGAATGCTACTCTTTTAAATTTTGCATCTATAAAAAAGTCAAAGTTTGCATAAATCATGAAGCAGAAATCTATAGAAACCAGATTTGTTACTTCATTTGTTCTTTTTGTTCTGAAGGAAAAGTTCAAAGCTTTTCTGGATGGAATACTCTTCCCACGTTGATTTGTCAATGGTACGCAAATCCTATTACAGCATCACAGCACATATAAAATGGGGGACTAAATGCTTCCCCTAAGTGATTGAATGGTAGACAACAAATATAGTATTTTGTTTAAGGAGTTAAGAGGTTACTTTGGTACAAACTCTGGAGCAGAAAAAGGTCATTAAAGTATTCTTGGCATCAGCTTCCTTTTTTTTCCTTTAATTCTTGTTTTAACTCGGTTTTCACTTTAACCTTGTCCTTCATCTTTATGGAATTTAATTGACTACAGAAGAAAGTGTATTCTTTGCTGCCTGTGGTAATGAAATTTGTTGGTTTTGCTCACTCTGAGATGTAGGTGTGTCACCAACAGAGGATTTTGCTGCCAGCGTGACAGCAGATAGTGCTGTCAGTACAGCTCGACTCAGGCTCCAGAAGTGTGTGACCCTGGGGTCATATAAAGGCATCTAATTATAACAGAGGGCTGCCTGCTTTATAGAAATAATAAAATTTTACAAGCAAGAGGAAAACAGGAACGTTGCACAAAGGCCTGAGTAAATTTTACTTTGCTGATTTCCACTGGAAAACAGCATTTCCAGTGCTGAAAGTGCCATGTACCCTTCAGACTGGGATGGTGCATCTCAAGCTTGGCTGAAAACATGTCAGAGCCCTGATGGCTTTCACCTGACTGCAGTGCTCAGGGGGCTGTGGTGGAACAAGAAATCTGGAAGCATAAGGGAGAGATTGTCATTCTGCAGTCCTTAATAATATAACATTTTAAATTTAATTTCAGGGTTATAAAACAACCTTGAGAAAAGGCTTTCAGGTCTCAAACTAGAGTTTATGGAGCTGACATGTGCTTTACTGTCATTCTCTAGTGTCAGGGGTAGAGCTTAAAGAAGATGCTGAAAAGCAAAAATATTATCCTTTCTCCTAGTCCTCACTGATCTGCATTCTCCTCTAAGTCAGAAGATGCCAGTCACAACCCAGGCCTATGAAGTCACTCTGGAGAATTTCCTGTGAGGAAAGGGTGCCTGTCTTGGTGGTCCTGAGTGAGTGCAAAGACACTGCCCTTGCAGAATCTGTGTTCTGTACATAATTAACAAGATGAAAGTGGACACAGAGTACAGCAAGTCATTAAAGAGGACAAATAGGTTTTTTTCACCCAAGTTTATCCCAGCACAGGAAACGATGTGAGCTGTGAAGTGTTTTCACTGGACAGATTTGCATTGAACACCCACTACCTTTCCTTCTCCAAACAACTGATGAATGCAACACAGCCACATATGGCACACTCCTTTCCTAATATAACTCCTGTATGGTTGTCTCATGAATCAGATGCTTTGTTGAAAAGATTGTGCTTTGATGCCGATGGAAAGGATTGAGAATAGATACAGAGCTGTTCAGACACTGGCTCAGCTGAGAATTTAAAAGAAAACCAAAACCCCAGTGACACACGGGCTTTAATTTGCCATCCAGCATTAGACACATGAGCCACTCTCTCCAGTTCTCCATTAGGGCCAGGGACAAGTGGCAAACAGAATCAATCCAAGGAAAAATGCAGCCTTTCTTTTGCTTTAACCAGCAATTTCAGGAAATGCTTAATCTTCTTGCAGTTTACATAGACCAGACATTTATTTAAATAACAGTGGAGCAACAGTATAGAAGCTGACTGGAAAAGCAAACCTTGATATTTTAAGAGATTAAAAAAATTACCACTTACAGCAGTTACAGCTCAATGTCCCAACAGCAGTACAATATATAAAGCTCCTGTCAAATGATTTCTATCCAGCATGAGTTTTTGAACTGATACCACTAATCATATTTTAGCCTCAGTGTAAGATAGTTTCTGCAGAACTAATATTATCTTGCTACTAAAGACCTTTTCAAAATAAAAAGATACCTCAATGTAATTATCTTAATGCCATACAAACTCTAGTATCAGTATTGACCTTTTTACTTCCTTTAGAAATCACAATCAACATCCATCCTGCAGATTAATCCCCTAAATTGTTTCCTTGTCAAAGTGTCATGCTTTTTCATTAGTGATTATAGCTAATTGCAATTCTCTCCAATCTGCTATGCAGCTAATTATCTAAAACAGACTTCACTGACAGAGTATGCATGTTGTCTCTGTTATATGGTAAAATATACCATCATTATTTGCATCACCAGAGTACTTAGATGTCCCAAATGATGCTCTGCTTTTCATCTGCTAGGTGCTGTACAAACACAGAATTAATCTAGCACTTCAGTATCAATAAAGCCATGTTCACATTTGAGTGCCCTAGTGCTTGGGTCTGAGCACACATGTGCAGAAAGCACTGGATGAAAAGCAGACCAGTCAGTCCTTACTATCTGGAGGCAGGAGAGCCATACAAATGAAATCATTTCATCCAAGATCATGAAAAACTTCAGAAGGGGCAGAAACCAAACTTGGAATCTTCTGATCCAGGTTTACAGCTTCACAAATAGTTCACTTTCAAGCATTTATAGTTCATACATGCCACAATCCAGACTAGGAAAACCTTAAACTGAGTTGTGATAACACAGCTGGCATTTCTTAATTACACAGTCAAAATACAGTCCTGGTCTCCAGAATATACTTGGAGTACTTTCTCTCTAAAGAGAAAGGAAAAGATGGGAAAGACAGACAACCTGCTAGCAGCAACATGGAAAGAACCTGCTGTATTTATACATATATTTTTCATGTACATGATTACAGCCAAGAGAAGGGCAGTGAACTGACATCATTATCACCTTCATATCAGTGGTGGGCAGAGTGCAGTAAGCCAAGATTCTGAAAGGAGCTCCCAAGCAACTACCTGAAACAGCCATTTTAACATCTTCCTGAAGAGGCATAGAGGTGAATTACAAAATACAACATTCAGGAATGATATTCTCAAAAAGCAGAATAGGTTGAATTTTAAATACTTTGAGAAAACTCACACAATCCTTTCAAGGCACAAAGTAATTTTAAAAAATTAAATGGAAAAATTCACTTGTGATAAATGTTACTGCCTTTTTCACACAAAGCAGGACAAAAGCAGCAAGACTTGTGGGATTCTGATGGGAAGGAAAATTTAAACAAGAAAATATTAAACTGTTCTTCTTGGGGAGTTTAAATTGGTATAAATTGGAGATGGAAAGTGATTGGGACTGCAATAGATGCTGATGAGATTTTGAAGGGAAGCAGATTCAATGATTTGTGCTAAGCCAGGCCATGTCTTTATGAAGCAGTCAGCATCAACTAGTGTGTAATTCATCAACATTTCTGGTCTCTTCAGTAAGCTTAGGGAATTTTTGTCAACATTTATCTGAATTTCCCACTATTCTCCAATAACATTACAGCCCCAAGAGATGGACCTACTAAGGGCCCCAAATCTCTGCTTGTTCATTACCTCCATCATCACTGCAACTTGCAAACACACCCTTTCATGCCAGAGGGGCTTTCTTCATTACCATCTGCCTTCTCTCCATCCTCTTTCCTGGCTTCTGTACCACCACCAGTCTGCAACTTACGTGACACCAGTGCACAGAAAGTTACAGTTTATGGTGATTTATAACCAAAGGAAATTCTGAAAATTATTTGTTGATTGGCACAGCAGGTAAGAACTTCTTGATGAAATTTACTCAGGTAATTGGACTGTTGTAATCAAACCATGTCCTCACTTATTTGTGCAAGTTTATCTGTCAATAAATGATCAATAACAATGTTATTCCCAGTTTGCCCAAAGTTAAAATGGCCACAGCTATTTAAAATATTTCACGTTCAAATATTGCCATCAGTGCTATAAAACAGAAGTTACTGATATATACTCCTAATTACAGCCAACCTAAAGACCTTTCTGAGTGGAGATTTATATAATTATTACCAGATTGCTCTTATATTTTTATTTCAGTAAGTCACAGTGCTGTTGCCAATTCGTAAAGCAGCTTCAAGATCTGTTTGTGCTGAAAGACATTAAGATATAAGGGCAAGAAAATATTCACTAAAGTTTAAGGGCAACAATATGTCATGTGAAATATATACTGAAATGAATTAACTGCAAATATATCACATCAAATATTCCAGGAGCTTTACTGTTTATGCCTGTTTAACTTTATATATATATAACACAAACATACTCATAAACATGTATTTCCCAAAAAATAAACTTCAGATCCCTGGCTGTATTATCAACATATTACCATTCAGATATTGCATGTACCTCATTCTTTGGCCTGATAGCTATCACATTAACTTTGAAAGAAACAGACTCCTGTTTCTAATTAATAAGAACATTAAAGTGTTTATGCAGGAGGAGAACGTAGAGAGTTTATTACACTGAGGCCTGTCCAGAGCCAGTGTGGTTTTGTCATGTGCATGTTAAAACTGACAGAGCCAAGTTTGGTTACAGCCCATAGAGCATCTGCAAGTCATTTACATACTTTCAAATGCTGCAATGATAAACACACACAGCTCTGTGACCATCTGATGGTTATGTCTCAAAGCGAATGAAGAGAAAGCATTCAGAAAAGGACAAGATAAATTGCTTAGACTGAATTTGGGGAATGAAAGGGTGGGAATGAAGAGGAAGAAGCCCAAAAGATATTTCTAAGGACCTGAGCAGAACTTATTTTGCACTCCTTATTCTACAGAAAGTTACTCCTGTCACATTTATATTGTGGAGGCATAGCCCAAGGAAATATGGCTATTCAGAGAGATAGGAAGTGAGTTTGTTTACCACCCAGCTGCCTGACTGACCTCATCATAACTCCCCAAGGGAAAGCACATTTTGGGCAGACTGATCCCAGAACAGATCTTGTCTACTCAAGACCAAACTTCTGACTCCAGCCTGAGCTAAGAGCTTATTTCCTCTCATACACTGGACAGGGCTTCTTCTCAGACACTGATTTAATCAAGAATTAGCCTTACTAGCAGTCCCAAATCAATCATTTCAATGTAATTATTATTTAGACATACCCAAAGTAGTCCTTTTTGTCTGTTTTGCTTTGAAGTTAGGAATCTTTTACTCTTATTTCAGATCTCTAAGGAATGAGAAAAATGTCCAAAGTTGGATCTGCATTCACACTCTCACTATAGCCAACTCCAGTGAATAGTCCTGGTGGTAGAATTCTAGTTTAAAGTCTTTTTGAAATAGCTTGGGGTGTTGGTGACTCTCTAATCTGCTTTATCCATTCATACAAGATCTATTAAAGGACTAACAGGATGTGGTGTAAGTTAGAAGGAATGTGTTTGGACAAGCATTTTGCATTATGTACTTCTTGGCTGTGGCTGTCATCTTCTTTATAATTTTTTTCTTTTACAAGCAGAAAAATTACTCTAAATTTTCAGTGCATATAAAAATCCAGTAACAGCCACCTTTGAAACACAGAAAAATGCATATACTTGAAAAAGTTTAAATTTGAAAGTTCTACAAGTTTTATTGGTATTTCTGACATTCACATCAACAGAGACCATCAGCTGACTCCTTATTGGTGACACCTCTTCAGAAAAGTCAGGTGAACTCTGTAGAGTTTCTACTTAGTCAAAAGTTATCAATATATTTTTAGATCTGGATTTACACAGATCTACTCTCTTCAGCTCAGAACATTTCCCATTAAATCCAGAGGACAAGTGTTCCAGTCAACCGCAGCCATACACGTAGTAAATGTACCTCCAAACCAGCTTCAAGACTGCTCTAATTTACAGTGGTAGAAGTAGGGATGAGGAAAAGCCAGTTAAAAAACCTGACTGGCTTGAGGATTATGTGAGCAAAAATAGCTGTGATTCCTTGCCACAAAATTAGCAATTACAGCCTGAAGACTTTGCTATAAAGTCCCAGGACCATGATGATAGATGGATTGTACTGCCTTCATGCTTTTATCAAGAGACTGAAAAAGAGAAGACATAATTTCTGTTGTGTCTGGTCTCTCATATGTCATAATGGCCACATTTTTCTATAATTTGACTGCCACAGTGAGTGTGAAATGTATGTCCAGTTGTGGATATTTTTCTCACTCCTTAGACAAGATCTAAATCTTATGGCTGAAAGAAAAAGAGCAAAATTAATTGTGATCAAGGTTGAATTGGCACAGATGAGCAAGAATATATGACTCGAGTTAATGTCTTCCTCATTGCTCTGCAAATTAAAAAAACAATCAATAATAAACAGCAAACAGCTACAGAAACCATAAAAGTATGATTCCATAATGGTAAAAGAATGACAGCCCATACATTGGGTATTACTACTGTCTGCTCAGGTGCCTCATGGTGGATTAACCTGAGCCATTTGACTTTGTGTTGGTGATGGACTAGGCACACAGGAGTTTAGTTCACATTTCTGATATGCAGGGGCCTTGCACAACCTAAATTCACATTCACAGCATCTCACTTGCAAACAGTGCAGCAAAAGCACTTCACAGGATCAGAGTGAAAGACACAAAGAGATATCAATGTCCATACAGGTTGCTTTAGCAAGAAGATGACACATTGCACTTTACTACCATTCTTCCTAATATTCTCAAATGTCATCATTGCTTTCTGTGGTACTACTTGTGATTCCTGCAGGTATAAGCAGGAGTAGATAAAGGTGCAAATTGTCTGGAAACAGTCTTGAGAGAAGCAGTAAAAAAAAAAAAAAAAAAAAAAGGCAAATAAGAATTTTTTTTTCAAGTAGTACAGCAAGCAATTTGTCCTAAAGACTGCAAAAGTCACATCAAACAATTACTCTTCTAACTAAAAACCAGCTGAGATCACTACTGGGAGGAGCTACCATCCATGCAGACAAACAGGTGGCCCTGAGTGGAAGTGGCATGTCACTGTCCTTAATGCAGGACACATGACACAAAGAAGTTTGTGAACAGCTAGCTTTTTACATACTTGTAGGCACATGTGGGCAGAACAAACCCACACAATATTGGAGCAGTACTGTAAACCACTTCTTCTGCAAAGCAACATTTCTGGGCATCTGGCCACGTGACTGAATACAGGGATGAGTCAATCCTAAACCTAGAGATGCTCAATAAACTAAACAATCAAAGGATTTACATGCTAGTGAACTTGGATAAGCACATCTATAACAATTTTAACTTTGCTAAAGATCCAACACCTCTATAAAAATACTTCTTACTCTGTTCACTCCTGTGTAATTGCAGGCTTGATAGGAATCCTAAACACCTTGGTTGGGAAAGGAGAAAAGGTACAGTGACTGAAATGGCAAAAACTGACAATCACTATCAGCTATGCCTGGTATAGAGAGCATTGCAGCAAAACACAGACTTCAGTTGCTCAACAAGCAAATTATTTCCTGCTTTAAAAGTGTATGTCTGGGCTCAAAAATATATAGACTAATGATAAGCATTCAAAGATCTTAGAAAGATACATAAAAGCTTAAAGAAAAGTATATAATCCATAGACAAAATGATCATTTTGTCCAGTATAAAAAACTATGCCCAAGGCAAGGGGGGATGTCACCCATATTTGACCACTTGAAAGTCAGGACATTGGCTTTGTCCAAAATGGGCTGGTTAGTGTGAATCTATGATTTCCACTACTATAGCTACCCATCTTGTCTATTTTTATGTGTTGTGCAGTCTATCAAGATTCAGCTAAGTACCTTCTTTTGTCTGGCAACTCCAGTGAGGATAGGATTGGAAGACAAAGATAGGAGCTCGATTTTTTAAATTACTCTCCGGTGCACATCAAACAAGTGTCCCAATTATACGAAACCTATTCATACCATCTGTGACCCACAAACATCTGTGCTTCCACAAAGGTGCACAAGTGTATCTCAAGCAGACAGACGAGGCCCAAGGTGCAGCAGGCCGTGAATAAAGGTGATGTCATGGAAGTATCAGCAAAGCAATATTTATGCTTGAGATAGGCGACTGCTAAAGACCTGGAACAACCTCTTGTTAGTATTTTTGGGGGAAAAAAAAGGACAAACAAAACCCACACTCCCCTCTCAACTAGTTTAATAAGAGAGTCCCATAAGGTTACAACACATACCCTTAGCCGGTGCCAGAGATTAAGTGATTATTCAGGGGACAACTTCCAGCTCCAGGTCAATAGTCTAAGCCATCCCCTCAGTGTCCTAAATGTCTCTGGGATGAAGCAGATTAATTCTGGGAGCACGTTTAGCAACTCAGCACAGGTTTGTGCCACAGCTGCTCTGTGCACAGCTTTGTCACTGGAACTGGGAGATGCCCCCAGAGCTCTCTCCAGTGCTCTCCTGCATGAGGAGCCAGCCACGCTCCCCACAGCTGCCACAATCCCAGCAGCCAGCCAGGCTAACCTGCACCGCTGTTTAGAGCACAGACACTACAAACAGGATGGCCAGAACCACATCCTGGACATCTGTACTTTCCCCTTGCTAGCCCACCTCCATAATGTGTTTGAGTGGGTGTCTTGAGCTCCCATTACTAACCCCTGTTTTATTTAACTGCTTAGAGCAGAGATCAGAAAGGAAAAATTCCCTGTAGGGAGTATTACTAAATAAGTGAAATCCTGCAGGGACTCAAAAAATCTGCACTAAAATGAAGCATGCCCTGGAGTTTAACAGAGTTTGAGAGAAAACAGGTACTCTCAAGCTGTCACTGCTTTTCTTTGCAGAGATCCAGCTTTGTGGAAAAATGCAACATTTTGATTTGTGAATCTGATCCAATTTTTTTAACTGGGCTGCTGTTCAAAGTAATGTATTAAAGAACTTCCTCGCTTCAAATTATTTTCCCATTTTAGCTTTCTGGATGTAGATGCTCTCCACTGACCAGATTTGTTATTTCAGTTATTCACTATTTCCAAAAGCAATGACATGTTATTCAGTTAAGGGGTTCACTTCTCAACTCACTATTATGCAGTCACAATTAAATCAGTCAATCATTGATGTGAACTTGAAAACCTCAATTTTATTTTTAAAATGCTGTTCCCAACTGCAGTATAGGCAGTTTTTGGTGTGTAACAGGACATTACACTGGAAGTATGGCAGAATTTAGCCAGAAGCTTTTTGGCACAGAGCCTCTCACACCTCTTGCCCTTTTCCTGGATTAGGCATATTTTCTGGATGATCATTAGCCACATATAACTAATCTCAGTAACCATCTATCAAGAACTGAAAGAACTGAGCTGGCTGATACACACGGATTACTTCATAAATCATACCAGTCTCAAAGGCATTGCTTGCTGAGCAGTTTTAGAAAATACATCCTGAGTAGTTATACGTGGCTTTTGGAAGCTAATGCAGTATTTACAAAACTGAACCAATAAGACTAACAGCTTCACTTTGTGCATCAAAATGCTGAAAACTGGCACATCAATTTTCAATATAACAGTTAAGGAAAAAAAAAAAAAAAAAAGAGCTACTTCACAGAAGCTAAACTCTGAAGTCCCAGATGACATAATGACATCTCTTGAAGGCCGAGCCCAGGACCACAGAATACAGAAGCACAAGTCCCTTCAGCTCTACCCAGAGATCAGGGGCTTGGACATGCAAAGTTGTTCAGATATCTTCTGAAACTTCCAAGAGCACCTAGCCCAGTTTTGTACTTAAGTGAAAAAAAAAAAAAAAAAGGATTTTAAGATCCCACCCGCTTTGAGCAGATCTGAAATATTTGCTAGCAGTTATCAGCTTCAGTGACCTGTACTGTGTAAGACCAATTTCTGGTCTCACAGCTAAAAGCCGATCTGAGTATTGATACATGTTTCTGTCCAAAACAGGTGGCAGACAACCACACTCTATTTTCCAGCATGGGCCAGCCATGTAGAGTCTGAGGGTCTGAGCACCTATTTGGTGCAGAGAAGGCCTATTATTTTTTATTGATTTTCACTGTATGTAACGTGGACCGAGATCATATTGAAGAACAATTGCATGTCAGAAGCAATATAGACTCAAATCCTAGCACTTACCCTAGAAACCTCATAGATGTGATCAGAACACCCTTCCAGGAAATGGCCTCACCAGACTGCCCCTGGTAACTTGAGAAGACAGCTCATGGGAGCTCTGCCATGTTCTGGCACAGCAGCTCATGTAAGGACATGCTTTGTGTTTGCAGCAGCACAGCCTTAAAAGACACTAAGTTAATGTACTGGGGATCTATGTACCTCCAAAAAAGCCAGGACTAAAAGCAGAAAGAAGAAACTATTGTCCAAAGCACTTGTGTTTTTTTTCCATAGCCTAAACTTGCAACTCAGCTACAATTTCCCTGAGGAGGTAATATCATGTTTGCACTGCAAGTTTTGTCTAGAAGAGATAAGTGATGGTTACGCAACAGTGCAAGAAATCATTCTAATCTACCTGATGCCTCTAAAATTGCTTCCCCTGCAGCCAGCCTCCAAGACAGAAATAAACAGTGTTGCCACAACCATGAAGGAAAAAAAAACTGCAGCAGCAATAGTCATAGAGGGTTGAAAATCCCTTTGAAGGTCCCAAAGCTCTGTCGCATGCCCAGAACTGCTCATCAGGCTCTGTGTGGGGGCCATGGGCTGCTGCCCAGAGCCCAGCACAGTCCACTTGCTCTGTGCTGCTCACACTACACAAACAGTGAGAGAGAGCTGGTGCTTCATAAACTGTCTGCTTTCATGCTGAGCAGGCAAAGGAAGAGCTTGCTTTGTGCTTAAAGAAACAACAAAATTTGGTGTTATTAAGTTACTAGGGTTAACTATGCTTTCAGTGAGCCACTGTCTAGCTTCTTATAAAACACAGCAAAAAAATATAACCAGAACAAGAGAACCCTCTTCTTCAGGACAGCATTGTATGATTTTATACTTTCAGATTAAAGAGGCACATTGCTAGAGATATAAAATACATAAACACAGCCATAAAATCATTTTTCTGCTTGTACCTCTAAACCTTTCTCTGGGTTTTAAAATGGAGGACTCCTCCTTTGTTTTGAGCACATTTCCTCTGCATTTCATAAGGTGGGGGCTCCCTCTTGCTTGAGAAGGTTCCCTTTATAGAAAGTTAAACAATGAGTTTGGAAAAGTTTTGATTGATAATAGCTTACATATGGTGCTACAGAAAAGGAGTCTATTTTAAGGATCCTTCTTCTCCAAGAAGGGATTCTAAAGAGGCACCATGTGTTCCAAGCTTGCCGGCAACACTTGAGCCTGCTCTCAGAGCCTGCCTCTGGAACTGCTCCCTGGCTTGTGATGGAAACCATAATCCTAAAAGCAGTGGAAGTATATTTTATTTCCTATGCTTGTGAGGCTCTGAGAATACAGCAGTAGTGGTGTGTAACACATGCTGTTCTGGAGGAGATTCCTAAGAAACATTCATCCACTGCTCTCAGGTATATGAATACAGAGCCACAGATGTATTTCTTCCACACATAAACCCAGAGAAAAGGGAGGGACACTTGGGTGTCTACTTTCCTCCCCAGTGTTTGCTTTAAAAAAATTATTTAGAATATATTATTACAAGGAAATACATTTTAGCTAAAGAGACATTTTGCAATCTATTTGACTCAACCATCTGAGAAATGAAACTGCATGAAATTTCTTATATTAAGATGAGTCTTCAGGTCTTTCTCACTTTTCATCAAGATCTAATCCTAAAACATAATGTTAAGGGCATCAGGCACAGTGGCTTTCAGATAAGAAGCTTGTGTTTCTGGCCATAATCAAGAATTCCAGGAATTCTTCTTTCAGCAAATAACAGGCAGGAAGGACACGGTGACCTTGCAACATTCAACCTGCATTGAGAGCTGTCTGCCAACTTAAATCTTGCCTAGGATTTCTATGATGACACAGCATTTCCTTTTCTAAACAGTTCCACTGCTTTGTGCAACCGTTTAGGATATTATTTACAGAAGAGTGAAATAATTCCTATCAACTTAAGTGATTACGAAACTTGCCAAGAACAAAGTAAGATTATCCTCATCAAATTTTGTAAGAAAAGAAGTACTAGCTTATAATAATTTCAAAACACTTTTGTAATGTCTACAGCTATGACAAGTCACTTGAAACAGAACTGAAAAACATGCATAAGGGGGTTTTTGCTTACAAATCCTCTGAATTAAATATGCTTTCTATAAATACAGTATCAGCATTGTTCATGTACAAAACCATTTGATCATGGTGACAAGAATCCTAACAATTATCTGTCATCTGTGACATGTCACTTGATAATGCAGATCATAGTGTTTCTGTCTTCTGAGTATCTGCAACTATGTGTAATGGAAGCAGAACTATACATACAAAGAGTTAAAGTTTAAAATATTATCAGTTACATTTTTCCATTTTCAGTATAATCTGAGAAGTAAGAAAGCACTAAAAAAGGTTGTCTGCTTTACTTACCCTAAAAGACTTTTGACATAATGATCATCAAATGTCAGAGGTTCATCAGATGACTTTCACTGTGATGGAAAAAGATAATGGTTATCAAAACAGCAAACCATGTTGCCTGGTTTTGGTTAAACTACTTCAGTGCTTGCATACTTCTTCCTAGCAGCAGCATGAATTAACTGCCATGAAATTTCATAAATGTACAAGGCCAAAGTTATCTCTAAGGTACAACAAAGATTTTTTTGGTCTAAATTAAAACCACCTGAATTTTAATGCAAAATAATGAAAGTGTCATGTGCAAATCCACTCATCCAAAGTTCAATATTTTTGAAATTTAAAATCAAAGACTGTATTGGAGCCTTCTGTCTGACTCAAAGAAATGTTTCACTAAGAATATTAACTTCATTAACCTCATAATGCATGTAAGTGAACAAAAAAACTTGTCATTGGACAGTTCATAATGGCAGCACCACCATTCACATCAGTAACTAGAGACATTCATGTCCCTCAGTCTTTTAAGTGATGGGCGGCTGTGCAGTATTCATAGCAGTAGCTTGTACTGGGAACATCAAATGCATTAGGCAACAAGCTTGGCAGAAGGGCAACCTTCTCATCATAATCCTGTGCAATTTGTCCTGGCATTGCGAAGGACTGCGAGATTGATGTCTCACTGCCAGGTCTTGTCATTTTAGAGATATTTAACATTGTGGTATTATTCTCACCCCCGTGAGAGCTTGTCCTGGTTAAACTCTGACAGAGCTCTCAGTAAAGACAGAGCCCCTCAGTAAAGCTTTCCTTTTCCCATATGGCACAAAGGTATTTTGCAGATCCAGGCAATCTCCAAGTGCCCACCCGCAACTCCTTTCCCTTGATACTTCCAGCTCCAGGAATGATGCTTACTAGAAAGGCAATTCATCTCCCTAGAAGAAAACAGGGAGTGGATAAATGCTACCACTAGGGAGCATTTCACACTCTTCATAAACAGTTAATTCTAGTTAGTGCATGCAGACTCACAAAATGCAACTGCTAAGGAAAAACATATGCTTTCCATACATAAACAATAACAATTTTCCAAAACTGTCTTTCAAGATTGTCTTTCTTCTTCAGCCTGAGCCAATGCATTCCAATGCAAGGGAGTTGTCTGCCACAAATGATGCTGCATTGTTCCTTGCAGCCTTCTGAAGCAGTTTCCTTCTCTGTGAGCTATGCTTATCACATCCTGTGCTTCATTATGTTTCCAGGAAAGGTTCCCTAGCACAAGCCAGTTTCTCTGAAGCCCTTTTGCTCCATTCCTTTCCTCTACTGCTTCATCACATGAAGGAAATACAATCACCTAAGGGAGTAGAGATACCATAGCTGTTCTGCCCTCCTTTATTGCAACCCCAGCTGGTAGAGAGGCCAGAAGAGAGTCTGGGTCTTGCACAGCTTGAAACTTCACATCTCAAAACCTAGGAGTGCAACTGACTGATAGGTTCAAACCAACACTTCCATGCACTGTTTCTCTGCAACATCCTTCCTAAAGCACTTTAAATGCATAATGTCCAGGTAATAAAGCCCCCCATGGCTGCCTTGCAGAAAATAGGAGATTTTATTTTTTAAGGAAATAAAGACAATAAGGTAGCTTACTACCTTAAGTGGAAGAGAGACACCAAACTGATTTGTCACCTGAGAGAGCAGCAGATGGAACTCCACACAGAGATGTTTACTTTCTCAGCCAGGAGCACAGTGTTATGGTCATCAAGATAACCCCCTTTCAGATCCTCTAACAGTCATGTTAACCAACAGTAACATTCCTAACAATTTGATCCCAGTTACCTTACGCTATTCAAAATACACAACTTTTCAGTTTGGAGCCTGGATCTTTCAGTCAAAACTCCAGAAGTGCTAACAAATTCCATGTAACAGACTGGCTAAGGTTAGGAATTTATTCTTAAAAATTCCCTAGATAACTTGTTAATTCCCCCAACCTTCCACAGATGTATGCAAAGAGGTAAAGAGGTATGAGTAAAGAGGTATGAGTAAAGCCCACAGATTACATTCTAGGGCAGGAACTAAGCTGGTCAAGAGGATTTCCTGTTTGTTGAAAAGAAGTGATCCAGTTTCATTGTGTAGCTACTTCTTTGTCTAGTGAGAAATAAATTTCATAATTGTTATTAAAAGTGTAATACTCTAGACAGGGAAATACAAACTGAGTTAAGTTAAATACAAAGGCATCCTTTTTTTTCATTTGGACACAGATCAAACATTCTGAGGAAAAGTCTGCCATTAAAGAAGACCCTTCTAAAATCCATTCTTCCTAACAGAGAAAGTAATAGTTGGGTGTTGATTTTATTTATAGTCAAGGGACTGTTATGAATTCTGGCCTTGTCTTATGGAAGATGCAGTGTTAGTAAATAGTGAGAAGATTTGTTAATAGTTGGGGGTATTATATTATATTATATTACATTATATTACATTATATTACATTATATATTATATTATATTATATTATATTAATATATATACATACATACATACATATATATATATCTCAAATATATATTGAAGGGCATTACTGAGAGACTGTCAGTGTTCCCAGTGCATTCAAATTCTCCTGAGCTGGAAGAATTAGAAATGCTTTCCCTTCCTAAGTCTGAAAAATGCACACAGGGTAAATTACTTTCAATATTGTAAAACAGAAAACGTGGAAAACTTTAAGCCTCAGAAGACAGCAACCTTTAGAATTGCATTTAGATGGTTTTGACTTACAAGGCACAGTTTGGGCAAGAATGTCACCACCTCTTTAAAGCAATGTATGTGCCACTTAGGAAAAGAGAATCTCAGGTGCCAATGCTCAGATGGAAAGATCTGAGGATGTTTTTTTTTGGTTTGCACAGGCAGGGCTGGTCAGCCAGCTCATGCTTGTGTATTGTCCCCATCTGCAAACAAGTACACCCTGCTATCAGCTCCTGGGATTCTCATCACACCTCACATGGATCTTAAATCCTGATTTCCTACAAACATATGAACTAAGGACAGTCTTGGTGACACTGGAAGACACCTTCCTTCAATATCCTTGTCTTCAATATCACAGAGAAAAGGTTTCCAAAATGTGCCTTTAATGAACATATAAGCTCAGAAAGTCAGAATAAAACAAACCAAAAGCAGTCCAATCTCAGAGTTTAATTAATTTAACAAATATTAAGCCACTGCTGTCTTTTTTACTGTTTGTATTCAGGAACACTGGATCAGAACAACCACAAAAAATGATGGGGGAAGATGAATATGTGATTTCAGGATGCCAGCAGCTATGCAGGTGATGGTCTGATGTAACAAGACTCATCTGGGGACAGGAGGCTGCCTAAACACTGGTTCAACTACAGAGACAGGCTCCACAAGGAGAGCTGCTGCTGAAAGAAGGCAACCCAGTACTGCAGGGCTGATCACACGCAGAGATGCAATAAAACTGGTTTCTCACACTTTCACAACACTAACAACTGATGAGCCAGGGCAATATCTGAGCAAAGAACCCAATAACCTCTGAGCATTTGTACTTCTCTTGAAGCCCAGCCTAGCAGTTTTTTAAAAATTAAAAACAACAAAGAAATAATAGAAGGAATATGCAGACAATGGTGGGGCAAGGAGGATGAGTAAACCTTTCTTTGCCCACAATAAAAGTGTTTTCAGCAAGCTGCACTTGGGAGCACTGTAGTGAGTGCTGCTACGTGAGGATCCTGGGGAGAGGCAGCTCACACTGCAGCAGTGCTCCCCATGAGGGCGAGCAGGGTGAGCTTTTATCACTACTGGCTATTTTCTCCTTCCTCTAAGAGGCACAGCTGTTAACCAGATACATGAAGCAGGAAGTCCTTCTACTTTCCTTTTCTAGTGCTTTGGGAACAGTTAATGAGAAGTCTGGGTCAGAGCTTTTAAATAATATGAAACTTAAAGTAAGCTAACAAATTCCTGCATGAGAGAGCTTTCAAGAGAATGAGTGCTGTGATTCTTCTTTTTTTGGCAAATAGTACAGTACACAATTTGATTGCTGAACCGAAATACTCTGTGAGTTGCATGGCAATTCAAGCTCTGCCTCTTTTCATAAACGTCCTTCACGTGCTTTTCCCCTCCTCTCATCCTGGCTGCTAAGAAGGCCTGACTATGGCTCTCTGCATACCCCAGGGAACTGGTAAATAAGAAAGAGAATGATAATGTAAAAAAACAAGCCACTGATACTTAAGTCTTAAATCAATATTAGAACAGGAAGCTTTAGTCTAGTGTATAGGTCAGGGTAGTATTTGAAATACAAACACTGGACAGCTTGGTTCATGGAGAGGGCTGGCTCAGAGAGCTCTGCTGCGCTGAGGAAAGCAGGATACAGCTGCTCTGTGCTGTAGATACAGCTCTGCTCCAGGCTGTTCCCCACAGAACACCAGAGAGACTATTTTACTGCTCCAAGACCACGATAGGGTAGAACAGGCCAGGTTTCATGCAAAGCTGGGGTTTGGACTGCACTCAGAGAAAAGAGGAAAATCATCGCTCCTGCTCCGAGACAAAAGCCACATGGACAGTAAGGTTCAAAAACATGTTCCTAGCAGTACTTAAGAAAACTTATCAAACTGGGAAACTGAGGCTCAGATTTATAAAAGGAATCTAAAACTGGAACTATAAAGTCTGCAATGTGACAAGCGCTGTGGTCATAATTTTGATTTTAAAAACCCAAACAATCAAAAAGCTGAACTCTGCACAAACAACAAATTCCTAGAAATTCACAGAACTTAAAAGCAAGAGTGAAACTGTCATCCATGGTATTTCTATGGAATATTTGGTAGCACTGGGGCTAGTACATGCAGCAGCACCTTACCTTGAGTGCCCAGGCTCATCAGTGAATTGCAGAATATTCTGAAGCACACTGAAATCAAAGAGTAATTTATAAGAAGTCTTGAGTCATGATTTTTTTACATGAGTTGTCTTCAGTGAATGGTATTAGGCAGCTGCATTGCTGAAGTTACTGCAAAACTTTAGGTATTGAGGCTTTTGGAAACAGAGTTCTCAGGCCTCAAACAAGCAAAATGCACACTTTAAAAGCACAAATACTGGCAGGGAGGCACTGACCCCACAGAAACTGTATTAGCCTGAGACTGGAGAACTGTATTCTCCCATTGACTTCAGCAAGTGAACCTGGATATACCCAAGAACTCCTCCACTCAGCCCCATTTCCATCTGTAAATGAACATTATAAAATGCTCTGAAAGTTGCACACAAAACTGGTTTTTCATTTCTCAGTGGTTTAGAAAGACCAGTTACCATGGTTGGCTTACGGGGCAGACATACATAAACATTTCTGCATGAAAGCAATACCTTTTTAGGGGTGATATATATGTTAGGTGTCTGTACCATATCCTCACTGCAAATACTCTAGAGTTAATGCATGAGATGCACTGTTAAACGACTCTCTGTGATCTGGTTAAACAGTCACAATCAGAAGAACATCAAGCTGTGAAGCAAGCAAAAAGGACAATTGTTCTCATTACAATGACATCCAAGAACTAAGCATGAGGAAGATGAGCAAAATTGAAACAACACTTTAAACACCAGGATTACTGTGCCACCATGTCACATGTGCTTTCTGACCCCTCTGAAGTGTTTATGCCTTATGCCCCACAGGGACTTATTTTAGCACCTTTTATTTTAAAAACTGCCTAAGGATGCCCACATACAGCTCTACAGTCCATGGTTTAAGAATTCTGGCAGACCCATCCCAGGATAATCTTAACTGTGCAGTAGCTTGCACAGTGCCTGAAGAAACTCCAGGCAGCAGTCTGCTTTTCCCGGGAAGACAAAACAAAACAAATCCCTATCTCTCATCAGCGCTCTCTGACCAAGGACAGTATTTCTACATTTCCAAAGTGACTTTTCTTCCACGTTTATTTGGTTTTGCTTGTTTGCGTTGGTAGAAATTGCCGTTAAGAGTATTAGGATGAAATATGGCACTGAGAATAACAGGATGTGAATAACAGAAAGCTATTCAAGTAAATTATAGCAACCATGCTACATTTAATCCCCTAACACATACAGTGTATTCTTTTTAGGAATTTTGATCTGCATTTAGGACCAGACATACAAGTATCTACTGAAAAGACAATCTTTCTAGACAATTTCTGGGGGGAAAAGCAAAAACAGAAGAGGAGAAAGTGAAGCATGGAAAACACAGAAGCTAAAACTCAAAACCAGAGCTGTTTCACAAACTAACAAGCATAAGAAATTAATCCAAGTTAAGCTGCTACAGCAGACTGTACGACTAATGTGCAAGTGTTTGGTGCATACCAGAGAACCTTGAAAGAGAAAAGGCATGTGAATAAAATATGATTCAATAAAATAATTCATGCTGAAATGACAGGATTTTAATTATGTGCAACTTCAGCCCTGTGAATATGAAACAGGAAGCACCTCAGGCATTTAAGGCTCTGATGACAGAAGTTATACGTTTATTCAGTTATTTACTTTATGAAACATTAAGTTGGATGCTGCATTTGGAAAAAAAGAAGAAAAAAATCATAACTAGCAAACCAAACCAAAGCATAAAAACCAATACACAAGCAAATCCACAAAGACCATATATTTAGATGTGGTCTTCATCAATTATCAGGACTACCAGTTAAAGAATAACTGAAGTGACAGCATAAAGCCACTTCCCTCAGATACCTGTGTGTTCCAAACAGCTGTAGCATCAGCACAGACACTGCAATAGTGCTGTCGAGAAACGCAACAGAAAGGTGGGCAAAAAAAACCCAAAATATGTGAAAGTGCATATTTCAAAACAGTCTTGTTCAGGACTAACCTGAGAACGTAAGAGAGCTCATACACTTGGGAGAGGGATGTATATCTGGATAAAGGCTTCAAAATAGTTCCCAAATCATTCAGGAAGAAAGCAAGAATGGTAAAGCAATTACATATGGTGATGTTCACAAAGAAAACAGGAAATATAGTCCACTGGGGAGAAATATAAAAGACTACTAAAACAGGCAGCCTGTTGTGAATGCAAACATGAAATTAGAAGAGAAAGCAATTCAAAACTCCCCCACAACAGCTCTTCCAAACCACAAAGCCCAGCAAACCAGCTATGAAGCAAGCAGGCAACACTATGTATCTAAATGAATCCTTTTAAAATCCTCTTTGCTTTGTAGCTCATTCTACACTCAAATGGTACTAGGAGGGTTTTTAAAGTAAATGTCTAGTGAAAGTTCAAGAAAAATTTAAGCAAAAAAGTAAAGATCATGTAAATATAAGTAAAAGGGTCACTGTTTTAGTAAAGCAGCAGGAAAGCTAAAGCAAACAATTAGGTCTTTTGTGCTCAAACAATTGGCTGGATTAGTGCTTGAATGGACACAGAAATTTTACGTATCAAATTAACTGTATTGAGAGTTGGGGTATCAATTCACATATGAAGAATATGACTAGAGATCAGTGCAGGAGGGGATACACAACTGTGACATGGTACACTGGCCAATTTTCAGAATCACTGGCATCTAGACAGGCCTTTACTTCAAGTGACACAGCTCTGCCTGTCCTAGCAGAGACATGCAGACAGGCAGCAAGATAAGAACTCATGAAAATCTGAGTACAGGAAACTAGAGCTGGCCTTTCTCTGCCATTTTTTGAATGTCTGAATCACCAAATCTTTTTTTAAGTAGCTTTGGGCATAATCTTTGAAACACAGATTTTATCTTATTTCTGGGCACAAGATGAAAGAAATAATCACTTAATGCACTATAAAGAAGCAAAAGGGACAAGAAAGAAAGGAGAGTATGCTGAATATAGTAAAAAGAGTAGGAATGCACAAGATTAAAAACAAGGGGAGAACAAATCTATGGTGGTAATGTGTGACTGGACAAAAGAACCCCAGTTAAACAAGGAAAGAAATCCCTACTGGTCACACACAGGGTCAGAAATAAAGCTGGGGAGAAATCTGAAGTACTCTGCTACTATGCTTAACAGAAGAAACAAGATCCTGCAAACTAAATTTGAGAATTCTTAAATATGAAATTAGAGGAAACTATTCCAACACACTGGATAATACTGTGGGCTCATCTGCAGCAGCATGCTCAGCTCTGGTTAGGCTGTTAGAAATACTGAGATTTTTTGAGAAAAAACAATCAACTGATTCTGAGACTGCAATGGGATTAGTGCATCTGTGAATGAGTGTCAGCAGCTCATCTCAAATATCCACTGCTAGATGTGCAAGGAAAGAAGAGGATTGTGTGTCAGTAAATAAAGTCACAAAGGCCATTTGACTGCAGACCAAATGTATCAGACAGTCTCATGAGAAGGCAGTGACTACTGCTGGAGAGAAGTAATCCCTGTTTTTTGCGAGTGAAGATTTCAGCACATATGTCTTCATTTTATAAAGTGCTCCAAAGACCTTTCTCACACCTGAGGCAAGTCACTATAAATCCTCTATAATTTGCTTCTTCCTGATACCTAGGACACCACCCCAGAATCCTAAAAGAAATTCTCCTTGCCTCAGGTACGAGGGAGTTCTCTAGCCTTTTATCTGAGAGAACAAACTCCAGTAAGAACACCAACCTTCTCACAATTTATTTTTCTCAGGTTTTCTAAACCTACTTTCATTTCAGGGCTGCTTCAGCTTCTGCTCTAGAGATAGAATACATAGAGCTTCCCTTTTATATGAATCCTGCATTACCACCCACCTTTGATCCCCTTCCTCTCTCTATTTCTGCTATTATAATTTCACAGACTTTGCCAGGAGGAACCATTAGATCACTTAAGCAGATCTCCAGTATAATGCAGGCACTAACTTTCACCCAGCTAGCCCTGCTGAAACCCATACACTTCAGTGAAATGAAAACAAGAGATTAAATTGTACACTGCAGGAGACCCTGCCGCACAAGCTGCACTGGCAGAAAACTGGGCAAAACCATATGCAAGTGATTCCATCAGGAAACAACTGCCTCCACTGCAGAGAAAGTCAGTCAATGTTACCAATTTGGCATTCTTTCCCCACTTCTTTCTAACACAGAATCTTAAAGTAGAACATGCAGTATGTAAAAATCTAATTTTCCCTTAGATGTCTATGCTGTGCCGTACATAATGAACACTTTCCCCAGCCTTGACTAACTGCTGGTGTTTAGGAGAGAATAAAAAACAAAATACAAACAAAAACCACCACAGAACAACATGAACAAAGGCAAAAGCCCTCCCTTACAGCAGAAATTATGCTAAGATTTTATTATAATTACTGTCTTAATGCAGCTGATACAAATTCAGACTTAACATCTGATCTGTAGATTTCCTTCTGAAACTTTTAAGTATATACAAAGTAAGTTTACAATTCAAGCCATCTTTACAAGTATTGGTACAAATGCCTTATTACCTTCTCAGATGGAGGGTTGGAACCTTATGGCAAGATGGAAATCACACAGTTTAATTCTCACACCACTGGGTTTGCACAGTGCTTTCATAGGCAGAGACTGCTTCACAACAGCAGCAATGATGCCTTCCAAGAGCACATCTCAGCAGAAGACCAGACAGGATTCCTACACCAACAAGCAAGGCACACTGCACCCAGAGGATCAGCAACCTCTCTATTGTTCTACCCTATGAAAAATATCTTACCCCAGGAAAAAAAAAGTGACTTAACGACACTAATGACAAAAATGTAGGAAACAGGCTAACAGCTCAGAAGGTTCTGTTATAGGGAGCTGAGCCTGAGGTAGGCCTAAGTGACAGTGACCCCATTGATAATTAAAAAGGACAAAGTACTTCACTATGCTGATTACAAACATTAATAATATATGTACTTTGAAAATTCAGAATACGAGATTTCAATCAGATTCCAATGACCTCTTCATGACAATTTTTATCCCAATCACACCAGTAGTGATTAGATGTTCACCTAGTCAATGGTCAATGGCATGCATGACATGAGCTCTGGACTACAAAAATTCACTTTCACTAGCTTGTTTGCAATCTGTCTATCAAACTTTATATTGCAATCTGTCAATCCTGTTCCATTTGAAAGTATTTTTAAAAATATTATGCAAAGAATAATTTATATTAATATATTCTCAGTTTATGCAATGAAATACACATTACAAAGAAATAACATTACAAGTAATGACCTTGTCTGGCTGTAGTGCAGATGAGCAATGTGAAGGTCCTCAAACAGCATTAATACCAAAAGCGAGCACAGAACCCAACACTGGGACAGCCCACAGGCTGGAACAAGGTACCCACTTAAATTGCACCACTTCCAGGCTTGGCAAATGGCACTGACCTTACAGCTGCTGCACCTGCCAAATAGTTCCAGAAAGCTCAGAATAGAGGAATTACTAAGGCATTTCCCTGCCCCTCTCCTTTTTCACTCCAATTTCTAGGGATGTGCCAGCTGCTAACTAGCATAACTTTAGTTGCTCTGATGTACCCCACCTTTACCTGGGTAGCTTCTCCCACAGCTCCCCAGTCAGACTAGGAAATCTCTGCAAACTCAACTCTGCAACTACTACCTTATCTCTAATCTTGAAAAGTCAGACTTCTTTCCCATACACAAGCAGAGCCTTTTATGCAAAAGGTTACTAACAACTGCAAAATATAATTTAGAGGAACATTTAAGACAGCACTTGTTTCCAAATAGCCCATGTCCTTAAGGCAAAGGACTGAATCCTTGGTGAAATGCCACCTCCTCTGCACTTCTCTCTGCTGTCCTGCTCCCTTCCCTCATAGTGCCTCTTGGCACTACAGTACCGAGCTCACTATGAAGAGTTCCTTGTTCTGTGACAGCAGAGGAGGGATGAAATGGCACACAAGAAAATACAGCATGTCTAACTTTAGCTTCCCTCTATTTCGGGTGGAGTAACTTCAAAGGCAGCTAAGAAGTTGCATTCTGCTCTCATTAAAATGCAGAACAGTTTCCCCTGAACTACTTCAATAGGAGAACTTTATATTAGGAAAAGCACACACCACTGAAATCAGAAAAAATACATGTTAAGAGAAGCATTGTGATTAAGGAAGTGTTTTCAACAGTGCTGTACAAGTTCACAGTGACTTACCCAACTTCTAACCTATGGCAATACTATAAAAATACAAAAGGCTGGCACAGCAGCAATGGAAAATGAAGGTAAAAGACAAGGAGGGGAACTCCTATGACTTAGGGTAGTCAGTACTCACTGTGCAACAGCATTTGCCCCAGGTGCTTTTCCCTTTAGAAGAACAAAGGCACAGCTGTGTAGGCAATGCTTGCTTTTTTAACAGCTAAATACCTCTTCCTGTGTCTGCATGTGGTCCAGTGCCTGGAGATCAGCTAGCACACCCATGTACGAGGGAGAAATGAAACTAAAAGCACTACACACTCTTGTATCCCATCTCCTGTAAGCTGTGAGCCACCATGTGACTACAGCCTGTGAGGAATCTCAAAGCCCCCACCTGCAGCCAATAGGGCACGTGGGGCAGAAATCAAGCTTAACCATACAACAAACAAAAAAAAAAGCAGGGGAGCTGTGAAGTTTTGAAGGAGTATGATAACTACTGTGATAAACAGTATGACTTTTACTACTAAACAGATTTCCAGACATAAGACCTCAAAACAATTAAGTAAATATAACCTGAAGTTATGATAAGGTCAAGCTTGAACATGCCTTAAAAACTGGAGAAATTTGAATGTGTCCCTTGAAGTAATCAGACAATGCTGGGACAGCAGGGAAAGGAATCACAATCAACATGATAAACATATTTGAAAATGTGAACATTAAAACTTAGCTTTGCTACTGTCAGACACAGAGGTGCCTGTGTGAATTCACATGTACAGCACACCTTTCCCACATTAAGAATGCAGAGAAATTGCCACTTTAAAATGGGCAGGCACTGCAGAGAGAACACAAGACACTATCGTTGACTCACGATGAAAGCCAGCAAAAATATAAAGACTTTTTAGTAAGACAAATCTAAATTATTTAAATAGCACTTAATGCTTCTACCATTTTATCCTTTACCCTACTTACACTCTCATTAATATCAGTTACTTCCCAGCCACAATAGCTTTGTGACCAAGGCCATCTACTGGTGAGTTGGGTGTGTGAATTAATGGGAGGCTTGTTGGCCATATTTAATCAGTGCTTGTCAAGATTTAGGCACATGTATCGAAATTGTGCCAGGCACCTGTCAGGAATTATTAAATATGATCACAGTTTTGGATAAACAAATAAAAACTTAAGGCTTCCCAAATCCACGTGGACCTAAAGAACCAGGATGTTGCTGAGGGGAGAAGAGTGTGGAATTTTGAATCTGTATCCTGTTGTAATCCAGACACAATGTCATCTCACTGCTCTGTGTAAAATGAACCAGACATATCAGTGTTGCTAATAGAGATACGAATTTTACCCCCAAAATCACTACCAAACCTAGTAACATTGTTTTCAAGAATTAATGGAGTCTGAATGGAAACATTTGTAGGCTAAAACTGCAAACATTTGTAATGGGAATTTATTGGCTGCACACCATAGTTAAAATTGTACTTGTCCCCACGCATTAGGCAACAGAAATGGACACCAGGCAAGGAAATGGAAGGGAAATTAAGCACACCCATATCCTTACACACTGTCATTTCCAAGGTGATGTCTGAGACTGATCAGCAAGGGAAACTGGGAGCAATAGCAAGCTATGACACAGAGATCCCCACACTGCTCTACTGTTACCCGTTGGGCATCATTATTCCCAAATCAGGAAGATGTTTTTAGTAAGACACTTCCTTTAGCTCTTTTTTTCACATTCTGTAACACTTAAGTTAGCATTAGGATTTTTAGAGAAAGGTATTTGAGTGGCAGGATTGGAAATCCCCAAATTACAAGATAATATTCTCCCCATATTTGAGATGAAGTAAAATTAACCATTTACTCATCCTTTTTGCCATAAGAATTTCTGGCAACCTCAATAGCACAGAGAAATATATTCACTAGGAACTAGGTTGAAGGAACTAAAATAGTTTCTTATTGCTACTTTTGGATAGCAACATAAAAACTAGAAGTTCTTGTTTTGTTTGAACAAATGACACAGAAGAAAGTATTTCCACAAGTGAAAATGTGGATGCCATAAAATGACAAATGCCCTTCAGTGGCCATCACTTCAGTCTGATTAATTGCTATGATGATCAGATTTATGACAGAGAATTTATGGATGGCAGGTAAAATGAGTCAAACCTTCCACATTTGTCCATCAAAAGTTGGGTTTGGGGCTGGTTTGTGAGAATTTTTCTGGGGTGGGGTGGTTTTTTCTTTTGAAGCCAGTATGAGTCTATAAATCCAGTTTAATTACACCAGTTTTATTCAGTGTGGGAGAATGCCATTTTCCAGTACAGCAAGCTTAGTAATTTATATGCCTGTCTGATTTATTTATGGTGCAATAAATCCATGTGTAGTTCTGTGTCTGTTGGAGATTTGCAGTGTCCGGGTAAGTTTTTAATTGAAGACCAGAAGTGGGGAAAAAAACCCCAAACTTCTAACTGCTGCCCCTTTGGCTCTAACCCACACGACAAACAACTTCAAAAGAATAAAATGGTGCATGTAAATTTACAATCACATCTTTTGCAGCAGAGTGTGTTATCAACTAGTTGATAAGCTTTAGATATTCCTCTCATTAAGTCATTGGATCAAAAGAGCTGAACTATGGAAAATTTAATTTATACCTTCAATTACAATTACTATGAATCACAGTAATTACACTTAACACTTTCAAAACAGTGCACTAATGTCTACAACATGCCTTGGTAGACGGTTGGCTTTATATTTGAAGATGATATAGAGGATGAAGACACCTGTTATGATCTCCTGTTGATCTGCATAGAAAAGCCTCCAGCTACTTACACCAGGATTCTCATGTTCCAGAAACCAGAGATCAAGTGACAATAAGGAAGTTGTTCAGTTGCAACATCTAATTGTAAGGATTTGATAATTTCTTTAACACATATTTCAAACAGAGGACTTCATTTAACTTCACTGTCAGGTCCTCTTTTAAATTCATGTTTTCAACTGATTTTTCTTCCATAATTCTCTAAACTTGGAATTGCCTATATATTACTGAATTAAAAGGAATGAGTTTTTTTTTCTTTTCCAAAACACATATATCTGTTTGAGCCATTTTCCCAGTGCAATGCTAAAAGCTTTTTCTTTCTCTAATCCTGTAGCAAATACTGATAGCAGCTCTTTCTTAACCTCAAATGTATTCAAAAGCAAGATTACCTCAAAATGAACTGCTGAGGCTAGACAAGCTAAGAAGTCCATCTACCTCTATTTCATCTTGCATATTATTCAGTTATATATTGTACAGTCCCTAGGGAAAAAAAAAGAAACACAAGAAAGTAACTCAGAAGGGCCATCACTCATTTAAGTGTTGTTTATTTTCAAATAGTACCATTTCTCATCAGAATGTAAGAAATTGACATATCCATTGCACCTGCCTGAATGAAACTGTGCTGTCTAAATGCCTTGGATGAGCACTGGAACCAATTAAATTTCTACCAGCCTGTTCCAGGGAAAAGGCTTTGCTGTAACACTGCAGCACAGTGCAAGCTTCAGAAAGAATTTATGGAAATCATACATAGAAAATTCATCCCTCTTTTGGAGGAAAGGGCAGAAGGGAAAAAAAGACCCAAAAAAGCCTGGTATTTGTTACATCAAAACAATTACAGTGGTACATAAAAAGGCTGTAAGAAGGCATTTATTCTAATAGCCTTGGATGTTCAATCCGTGTAATAGTCCAGTCTGGTTTTGCTCCTTCTGTAAACTCCCTTTGGAACCTGAAAAAGGAAAGATAATAAGTGAAGAGTTGTTAAGATTTACTTGACCTTAAGGAGCTACTAATACGACAAGGAGTCATGAAGAAATACTTTACGTCAAACTTATTGCTGTAAAAGCAACTTAAACTTTTAATGCTTATTCCCCAAATGGAAGATAAAAGTTATTTCCATAGTAAGAAACAGAATGCACTGACTTCAGAGTATTTTGGTTCAGATCCCACAGACAGGATCAAGCAGCAACTGTAAAGACTCTGATATCAAGAAAACACTCAGTTTTCACAGCAGGAATATGAATAAAGCTTTATAGAAGATCTTGAGCTGTAAATAAAAGGGTTTCATTCAATGGGATGATAAGTGAAGGGAAATCATGTGCTCCATATTTTACTTGAAATTTTTCCTCTTTCCTGAAGTAGGAAAATGTAATGTCTTTTCAGAACTACATCAAAGATCAAGTTAACAGTAGGACTGAGTCTCCCCTATCTAAAGACAAGTCTGAGCTTCAAGCTGAATTCTCATGTTCTCAAATAATCTGCATGACATGGACAAGAGCAGTATAATATTACTGATTTTCAATCATGCACAAATCCACTCCTGCAAAGTGGGATTGGGAAGATATTTAGGCTTTAAAGGAAGGCTCTCAAGGTTAATGGAACCTTAGAAGCTTCCAACTCTAAGGATGATGCTGAATTCAGCTAAGGGATGGATCCACAACAATCTATCCAGACAGGAAGTACTGGTCTACTCATGAGTGTTACCTTTGTTTCAGAGCTCCTCATCACCTAGACTCCATATTTTCCATTTCAAATGTGGGTGTAGAAATCCTTGATCAAACCACATTTATCACACAAAAATCCTCACTTCTTCCAGCTTCTGAGAAACTTATTTTCAATACATTGTGCCAACTGTGTAGATATTTTTTGCACTGCTCTGACATCAGTACACCAACACAGACATTATTTATAAGCATTCCTATGAAAATCTATCTTCCTAATGAGTACTTTGAGGATCAGAAACCTCATTCAGTTCTCCAAATACTATTCTTCCTTACAGAGGAAGAGTTCCCATTAATACCAACTCAGAAGCAAGGAAATAACATAATGACGTTAGGGGTATTTAAAAAATTTGGCCCTAAAATCAAAACTGGAAAGCAGGATGAGAAATAACTTAGATTAGAATCAAGGTAAATTAAAAACACTGGGTTCTGCAGTGGCACAGTGAGAGTGCTTGCAGAACTGCCTACCCCACAGGTACCTCATGAACATGAGAAAAGAAAGGGACAAACAGTCTTACTCGTAGTTTGCTGTTAAAAGATGTTTCTTTTCTTTTGTGTTTTCATCTCCAAACACAATCTGGAAGACTTTGGCTTCACCTGGTACTTCGTCAGGTAGATTAGCACCATTTAGATACCAGAAGCACATCAGGATGCTAACAAACTTTCTTCCTGTTGGAAATAAATCAAAACTTAGTTAGATCTAAGTTAGATCTCATGTTTCTCATTGGTCAAATACTCCTATTTGCTACCTAGCATATATTCTAGTGAGACCCTGGAAGGACAGCTGACTTCATCCATAAAGAATATAGGATAGAATGACTGATAAAGCTATTCTATGCCATACTCATGCTGTCTAGCAGTAATAAAAATACACTTTGTAAAAAAATATGTGTTTTATCATGAGCGTGGTGTGACAGTGTACATAATGAAACTGTATAAAAAAGTTGGTTCTCACAAATTCCAAAGGTAACTACTGATACAACAAATGCTGCAGAGTAGTTCAAACATGGGAGCAATCTAAGAGGAGAAAAAAAAGATTCGTATTTCCCAAACCAGGAAAAATGCTTACTGGGTCTGACAACTTGAAATGCTCAACTGAAGACCCAGGGTTAGACCCACATATCATCTCCACTGTGTCTGACAGTGAACAGAGCACACAATGCTAGTATCCAACCAAAAGAAAACCTTGCTTGAGCTCAGCACTAGCTTAAAAAAAAAAACCCAAACCAATCAAGTAGTCCTAGAACAAAGTGTATTTCATGACAGAAAGTATAAACCAGCAAAATTTACTTCATTACCAGCCTTCACTATTCTTGTAAGATGCATTTTCATTGTTGAAGCAAACAGCTTTTAGCATATAGTAGAATAATTGTTTTTGAGTGGTTTCACATAGCTGAGGACTAATAACATAGAATTCTGTACAAAAGAAGAGGAATAAGCAAAACCCAAACAGAAGTCAAAACAGTACCATGATGTATTAACAATAATGTCCGTCTCTAATTTAAAAGGAAATCAAGAAATTTTAT
This sequence comes from Vidua chalybeata, assembly GCF_026979565.1. Lineage (NCBI taxonomy): Eukaryota > Metazoa > Chordata > Aves > Passeriformes > Viduidae > Vidua > Vidua chalybeata. The sequence goes on along the minus strand of NC_071536.1, from coordinate 11,832,549 downwards.
ATGGAAGAATTACAAACTGAGAAACAAGGAATGAGAAACAGTACTCAAAACCACATCTGCATGGAAAATGTGTGTTTAGTAGCAAACCCAGGAAATAAGACTGCTCATTGCTGAAATGTTTTAGGATTCTAAACATACCATCATCATCATAGTAAATGCGAACATCTCCTTCTGTTGTGTACATGATTGCATCAATGTCAGCTGCTAAAGCATCCCTGTGGCTGTCAGGGAGCAAAGAAATCTTTTCCTTCAGCACCTGAAGTACCTAAATTCAGAAAAACTGTCACTTAGTTTTTCATTAGGAAATTTAAGTAACAATCTATTTCTACTGCAGTCAATAAAATGAGCTGTATTGCTAAAACATTTGTCTAACACATGTAACAGCTAAAGTGAAAAAGCACTAGGAAGTTTGGGCATTCCTAAACCCTAATTCAGCAACATTGAAGAAGGTCCTTACTGCTCAAAACAAATGAAAACCAAGTATCTTAAAGAATGTTTAGAAAAGGTACTGTCAAAACAGCAGCAGCAACACAAGCCATATCAGCCCAGAACAGCCCAGTGGAGCTTGCTCCCACAATCACACTCTGCCTTCTCACTGCTGAATTCTCTCTATGTGCAGGTTCCTAAGCTTTTGATTCAGTATCTTTTAGCCATCTCTCACAAATTTCTTTGAAAATCAGTTTAATTACCAATGAGTTTATCTTTGCCATTTTGTGATCCACACTCCATTTAGAAAAAGTTTAAACACTTGCAAATCAGAATTGACTGAAAATTGTTCCCCTGGTAATTAATGTCCTTATGACACACATCCATATTATCTAAGTGTCCTATGATCCACACAGCTGTGTTAAGTAGAAAATGGTGGGGTGCAAAAACTGCAGAGGTAGCATCCCAAACACCACATGAGAAAGTCAAGTCACAAGAAAGGATGAAACTAAAGAACTTATTTTTAACTAATACTCATTTTTTACCCTAACTTGATCTACTATTTTTGAGCAACAAACAAATGCAGAGGTTACATGGAAGCAAGAGGCAATCTTCATAAGGAGACATTGGTTTCTAGTAATTTTGCAGGTACAAAATTCACTGGCCAAAAAAATGACAAAGTAGTGTGGGATCACAGCCTCATCTACTACATCCTTGGCTCACATGAAATCTCTGCATCAATGTAAACCTGAAAAATTGACAGGGACCAGAGCAAGTTCTTTCAAGAGGAAGTAGAGGAGATGCCCTTTCAGAACAACTGCAAGAAACAAACTCACGTTTATTGCTATCTCTGTTCAGAGAGAGGAGGCAAGACTGTTCAGAGGGGATGCACTAGAACAGCACCAGAGTTTTTGCTGCAAAGGCATAGGTGGCAATAGGACAGGCCATGCTGACATCCTGTAACAAGGCAGAGACCTGGAGTGTCTCCTCCACTTGACTCTGATGCATCTGTTACCTCCATGCCCTGGGAAGGCCAAGACAACTTCAGCAATTAAAAATTCATAAAAACACAGAAAACACAGCACTGATGTTTAACCAGGTCAGTCATATCCCTGAGAACATGACACAAGACTGAGGCCTTCCAGCCAAAACCAGCTATAATCAGCTGTATGATCTGATTGGGGTGGGAATGTATCAGTGCAGCAGGGATGAGCACAAAACCAGTTTCTTTCTTCACATGAATTCTGATGCACAGACTGAGTCAGCTTCAGCCACCTGCCTACACCTAGAGACACACAATTCCACCTGCCATCCAGAGCCTGCTGCCTTTCCATCCTTCCTGGTACACCAGCAATCTTTCTGGCCTTTGGTCCTTATGTTCAACAGCCAAAATATATTTTATTTTGTTTTAAATACAGTAACTTCAAATTAAGTTTTATGCCTTGAAATTAAACATAAAAAAGCTGTAGGACAAGAAATTGCCCACCTTATGTCGCATTATGCTGTTTTTCCCAAATTAAACCAACTGGCAACTCATAGATTATGACAGGCTGAATGCATCCATGTTACTTTTTAACAGACAATCAACTGCTAGAATAGGAGATGGAAAGCATTTACCTCTGCTGATACAAGTTCTTCCAGCAGGTCAAGTTTACGCTGAGACAGCAGCTTTGAAACAACAGAAAAGGCCTACCAAAATAAAACAGAAACAAAAAGCCACACATGAACACTTTGGCTTATTTTTCAGACAAATCCATAAGTATAAATATTCCATGATTTAAGATTTCAATAGTTGCAGAGGGTATCACCATTGAAATGTAATCTCTCCAGCATTACAAGAGTGATTTCAAGAATTGATAAAAACATATGATTTCTTTTCAATCTCTTATTTAAAACATCAAAGCTTCCAATAGGTGAAGTCATAGTTTACAAAAGAAAAAAAAACTTTGCAGTATTTTGTATGTTGCTTTTACTCATTTTGATAATTCAGTGTGTCTTTCCCTGTAGATATTTTGTTCCCCTGCCCTCTTTTCCAACTCTTCTTGTTTCAGCCAAAACTGATGCTGCAATTTACAAACTTTCTTTAGAAATCTGGTTTAGTCTCTAGACTTCAAGAAGCTCAACTCTCCTTTCTCCTCTCATTTTTGCAGGCATGTTTACATACAACTGTGCCTCTACATATTCAAGCAGTGCACTTGTGAAGGACAGTGTATTTAGGACTCTACACCAAGTAAAAACAAACAAACACAACCTCAGAAAAACAGGCCAAGGTAAAACAGGTGGTTCTACATGTGTCATATTATTTGTTGTTAGGTTGTGGGTTTTTTCCTCTCTTCAACTGATCCTAATCATTTTAACATTCTGTCTCCTGATGTGATGCTTTGAGCTGTTTTTTTTTTTTTTTTTTGTTAAAAGTAAACATAATAATAAAAAGTTTCCCAACAGATAACTCTATAATTTTCATACAACTAGCTTTGAGATACTTACCTCTCTGACACATTCTATTGACAAAGCTTACTGGGATCATAAATTTGGAGAAATAAATATATATATACCATCTCTATGCCTGTCTAAGCTTGATCATTTCAGGAAAACCTGCTAAGAAGAGATACACTTCTCCCTAAAGTCTCTGTAACATTTGGAAGCACCTTCCTTCATGCTACCTTTGGGGGATGGCTTAACCGGTTCACTTCAATTGTGGAATCTGGGAAAACAAGAAATTCCTGAAGGAAAGCACAGCACTACTTATATAATTTGCCTAGAAGTGTGGTGCTTGGAGCCAGCAGTGAAGAACTCCATGTATTTTATAGGAGCACATTCATGCTATGATGTCCACACATAATAACATCAGGAGAAATTTCTTCATGGAAAGGGCTGTCAAACATTGAAATGAGCTGCCCAGGGAGGTGGCGGAGTTGTCATCCCTGGAGGTGCTTAAGAAAAGACTGAACATGGCACTGATGCCAGAAGCTGGTTGATGAAGTGTTTGGTGACACATTGGACTCAATGTACAACACAGACACGGAGCTCCTGGAGTGGGTCCAGCAGCAAGGACTGGGGGACTGGAGCATCTCTCCTACAGGAAAAGCTTATGGGACTTGTTGAGCCTCAAGAAGACATGGCTGAGAGAGACCTCATGAAAGTGTACAAATATTTAAAGAGGGGTAGTGCCACAAGTCTGGACCAGGTTCTGCTCGGTGGTGCCAACAGGACAAGAGGGAACAGGACAAGAGGACAAACGTTTCTGCAAGGGCAGAAACTGATGCCTGAACACAAGAAAACACTTCTTTACTGTGAGTGTGACCAACACTGAAGCAGATTGCCCAGAGGTTGTGGAGTCTCCCTCACTGCAGATATCCTAGACCCGTCTGGACACGATCCAGTGGCATGTGCTCTAGGAGACCAGACCTTGCTGGAGCAGGATGGAGCAATGACCCACTGTGGCCCATTCCTACTTCACCTGTTCTGTGACTCTGTGACTATCTCCAAAGTCTTCTCCAGCCTAAACGGTTCTATAATTCCATGAAAATAACCACAAGCATCGGCAGCCCCCGGGGAGGGGCAGCAGGACGTTCCCCCTCAGGCCGGCCGCTCTCCTCGCCTCGAGGCCCCAGGCCCGCTCACCTGCTTGGCTCCCCGCGTGAACTCCTCGATGCTGAATTCCTGGTCGAAGTAGAGGCGGATGAGCAGGTAGTAGAAACGGGTGCGGAGCCAGGCGAAGGGGCTGGTGATTCTCACTACCATGACACGCCGCTGAGGGCCCTCGGTCCCAGATCCGGCGCTGCTGGCGAACCGAGCGCTGAGCTGGGGCGGACGGGTCCGGGCGGGGCCCGGCGGGCCCGGTGCGGCTGCGGCCGGCGGCAGGAGCCGGGCAGAGCCCGCCAGCGCCCGCGCCAGCCAGCGGACACGGCCCGGGGCCGCGCAGCGCAGCGCCATGACGGCCCGGCCCGGCCCCGCCCTGTCCGCCGCAACTGCCGCTCCCCGGAAACACGGCTGAGCCCGCCGGGTCAGGGGACTCGAGCCCCGGTCACCGCCGGAGCGGGGCGGCGTCCCCTCCGCTGGCCCTGGCAGAGCCGCCTCTGGGGTACGGTGTCCAGTTCTGGGCTTCCCAGTACAAGAGAGATGAGGAGCTACTGGGGAGAGTCCCGCGGATGCCACAAAGATGATGACGGGCCCGGAGCATCTCTCTTCATGAGGAGAGACTGCGGGAGCTGGGCCTGTTCAGTCTGGAGGAGACTGTGAAGGGATCTCATGAATGCATAGAAATACCTCAAAGGCGGATGCCAAGAGGATGGTGCCAGACACTTCTCAGTGGTGCTCAGTGACAGAATGAAGAGTAATGGCCATAAACTAAAAGATAATAAGTTCCACCTCAGCTTGAGAAAGAACTTACGTTGAGGGTGACAGAGCAGTGGAACAGGCTGCTCAGGGAACTCATGGAATCTCCCTCTCTGGAGACATTCAAACCCCACCTGGTCATGTTCCTGTGTCACCTGCTGCAGGTGACTCTGCCGTGGCAGGGGTTGGACTCGATGCTCTCCAGAGATCCCTTCCGCCCCTGACAATTCCGCGATCCGCGGGCTCCCGGCCCTTGCCCAGAGGGCGAGGCAGGAACGCTCCTGCGCGGGCTCTTCTTTCCGGGGGAAGCGGCGGGGCGGACGCGGTGCCGGCGGCCATGGAGCGGCGGGAGCAGCGGGCGGTGGCCGTGGAGCGGCTGGACGGGGTGACGCGGGAGCGCTTCCTGCGGGACATCTACCCGCGGGTACGGGGCGCTCTGCCCGGCACCCGCCGGAGCGGGTGGGGCTCCATAGCGACACAGGGCAAGGCAGGAGGTGTCCGGGGACCCCTCCTCAGCGGGCACAGCTGGGGCAGGCCAACCTCAGGGTTTGTGTTTGTGTGTTCCTGGAAAGGTGCCCTGATCTGTTGAGGGGAACGGGAGTTTAGGAGCAAGGAGCTTCTATAGGCAGGTCCTGTCTGAGCTGCTGGCAAGTTCTGACAGGTGATCTCTGTAAGAGTCCATTTCGTTCAGCAGTGGTTAAAAAGTGTGATCGTTAGTTTTGTTGCTTTGTCATCTCTTGTTTTATTTCCCTCACCCTCCGAGGTCCCAATTAAAAGCAAAATATCTTTCTGCATTTTGTGTGCAGGCTTGATCAAACCTGTTCGTGGTTGTTAGCAGCAAGGAATCTTGATACAGATAAAAAGAGCTTCTTTCTCTCATGAGAACATAACATCACCACAGCTCACAGGCTGAACCTTAACTGTGTGGGCTTTTACATGTTTTGTGCTAAGCCTTGACTAGAAAGATTAAATTTATTCCTTCATCTGCTGGGATTCCTAAATGGCCCCAGCACAAAGTGTGGGCTATAATTGTCTTTGCCTCTCCATATCCTTCCTTACCCAACTAGGAAAGAACACGTAGTTAATAGAGAAACAGTTCCATAATTTGCTGCATTTTGTTTCAACATTCAGAATTTGATTCACATTGCTTGTGAACAGATTAGTTGTGACCTTGTGTAGTGGGTCCTGGCACTCAACTGGCTTGTTTGCTTGGATGTAATTTGAAAAATTAATTCTGTTTTTTTTTTTTTTCTGTTGGATGCTGTGTTCATTCACCACTGAATTTTTTTTGTTGTTGTTCCTTAGAGAAAGCCAGTAGTGCTGACAGGACTGGAACTGGGCACTTGCACCACCAAATGGACAATAGATTACTTGAGCCAAGCTGAAGGATCTAAAGAAGTAAAGATTCACGTTTCTGCAGTGCCACAGATGGATTTCCTCAGTAAGAACTTTGTGTATAGGTACTTCACTCCAAGGCCTCTTGTGTTTTATAGGCATGTGCTACAGACATACTTACAGACTACAGTGCATCTGTAACTTACAGACATACAGTGCATCTGTTTGATGCTGAGGGTGGCAATAGGAAGATAGTTTGTGAAAACATGACATTATGTATCAAAGGGTTGTCCTAGATTTCTCTCTCTTCTGTTAATTCTACATCCTGAATAAATACAACGAAGGTGAGATGGTGGGCCAAACAGCATCTTAAAAATGATGTCATGAAGAAGTGTTGTAAAGGTATTTTGTCAGAGCACTCTTGCAGGAAATTTGAGCCTGGCACTTGCAGCTGTTAATTGAAAACAAACCAAAACACCTTTGATATCTACACGTGATGACCTGGTATTTTGTTGTAGTTACATGGTGCATTCTCAGTTACTGAATAGTGACAGTTTCTGACTCACTGTGTGCCTGATCCCCTTTGAATGCTGGTGTGTGTGCCAGCCAAGGTATTCCATTCCAGAAAGGGTGTAACTAGTAAAAACCAAGTTCCTTTCAAAGTTAGCATGTGCAGCTTTCAGAATGTTCAAACCACTGGATACCACACATTTCACCAGCTCTTTAATCTTGATGTGGACCACAAAAAAAACCTTGATCTCCTCTGGAGCTTCTCTTATGTAACTGCCAGCACATTTCTTCAGAGTCCATCTAATCTCAGTTATTGTGTAAATTTACCCCCTTCAAGGGTGAATGCCTTTATTTTAGCAGTCCTTTGTTTTCCCCAGGTGGGAACAGGATGTGTTCAGTCTCTTAAACTTCTAAGCAGGTGGGAGCATATGCTGTATGTGTAAACAAGCCACAAGTCTCTTGAGTGGAGCCTGTTGTTCAGGGGATAAACACAAATTACAATCATGATGCGTTCTGCTCCCTGCATAGTGAACTATTGAATCTCTGAAATAAGGGTGTACTTGAATAACTTTACCTTATCTCTACACTTCATTTTCCCTGCTCTATTTTGGGGTTTTTTTTAGGATCTCTTGCTGTGAGTTCACATACAGTTGTTCTGGAGTCTTAGTTTGAGCAGGTTTATAGACAGCCAGATGGACTCTCTGGATGCTCTGATGGTGTTTCATTATAGCAGGTGTCAGGACTTTCACATGTTTCACTTGAAATCCAGGAAGCTTTGACCTTTTCCACAGCAAGCCCCTCATTCTAATCTGAAGGTACAATAAGTAGAAACAAAAGAATAGAAACTGTGAGGACTTAACATGCAGTTCCATTAGTTTAAACTAATGAACATCAGTAGTTCTGCAGTTCTGTTGTAAGTTGCATACTCCTACCCCTGTTTTTGTGTTGGTTCTGGAACTCATCCAGCCAGGTTGTGACGTGCTGCAGAAATCTGAATGGTTTTCTGCTGTTCTAGCTTTGTAAGCAGGTTCATGGAGAGGTCAGATAAGTGCCAGTGCTACTATAAGGGGGGAGATGGGGTGATTAGAGCAGATAGCAAGGGCAGAGCTGTGGTAGCACCAGAATGCATCAGTTTAAGCTGTAGTAGAGCTGTGCTCTCACTTTCTTCAGCAGCAAACGTAAGTGGACATGATAGAACAGTTTGGCTGAAGTCAGAGCACTGGGTTTTGTTTGGTTTTCCATTGACTTCAGTGGATTTTGTATTTGCCTATTCCAAACAAGCCTAAAATGTTTAGAGAGTTGGTTTAAGTATTATCAGATGCAGGTTCACATTCTAGTAAAAAGGATAACAGGATCAAGAAAAATTTTGCTTGAGAATGGTTTCTTCTTAACCCTGGGTACTTGGTGGTTGCTCTGAAATGTGATGTTTACATGCAATAGTTCATTATCCAGTGACACTTAGTATGAGATGGTGAGCTGCATTAATGTAACATTGAATTCATAATAATGAATACATGTCCTGTTGCTTGGCTTACCATGCAGCTATCAACTGATACCAGAATCTGTAATCTGTATGAAAAGCTCCCATTATGTAGATAAATATGTAACACTCTTACTGACTTCAGAGGGACCAGCTCTAATGCCCAGTGACTCTTCTTGAATCTTCTGAAGTTGTGTTTAGTAAATTTAAGGAAAACTGCAAAGAAACATTTGAAATATCGAGATTCCTGTATTTTGAGGAGCTGAGAAAGCATATATTTTCTTTAAAAATCCATATAACTGAAATAAATTTTATAGATATACAAATGAAGGTAGTTATCTGTGTTCCTGCACAAATTCATAGCAGAAAATGCATAGATACAAACATGTGCATCTTCCCTGCTGGAGTTTTCTTGATGCTGAGCTTTTCTGCAAATTTATAAAAATGTACAGTAAACAAGTCTAAAAATGACACACTTAAACAGTTAAGCAAGTATTGCCACAGTTTGAGTCTTAATTTGACTGTGAAAAATGTTTTGTTCTGTGAGTCAGACCATTCAGAACTCCTAAGCTCAAGAGGGGATCTTAACGAAGTGTATGAACAGTCGATGGAGCCGGATTCTCTGTGGTCCATGGTGACAGGACAAGAGACAGTGGGCACAAGCTGAAATACTGGAAATTCTGTTAACCCCTTTAACACACAAAGACACACACTGTTGTACAGTGAGGTTAGTCAAACAATGGAACAAATAGAACAGGTTGCCTAGACAGACTATGGAGTCTCCATCCTCGGAGATCCACGAAACTGAACTGGATGCTGTCCTGTGCCAACTGCTGTAGTGAACCCCGCTATTGGCAAGGGGCTTGGACTGGAGGAGCTTCAGAGGTGCTTCCAGCCTCAGCTGCTAGAGGATTCTGTTTGGAACAATTCACCAAAGCAGAGAAGTTTCCAAGTGTAGGATTTCTGTCTTGGGAGAACTCTTCAAACATCTGCAAACACTGATTGGTCATCATGTTAATTTAAAAAAATAAGAGAGCAGCCTATTGCATCTTCCATTGTACTTGATATTAAGGGAGATTATTATAAATCTAGAATTTAGACCATGTGTTGTTACACTGATTCATGGTATAAATTCAAATATTTATATTTCAGAACTCTGCCTTTTGATGCATTTGTACGAAGAGCAGCTGAAGTCAAGCACAAGGAGTACTTTCTTACTGAGGTAATTTCCTTAGTGTGTCAGTTTCTTCTGCTGGTTATTTTGATGGTATATGGAGATAAAAGTGATGAACTGTAATTTAGAGTCTTACTTCAGTAAAAAACTTGATCTTTGATTTAACTTTCTTGTGGGTTGATGCCAAAGGAAAAAATATGAGAAGTAATTCTTCTCAGAAGTTTTTTTGTATGTGTACAGTGTGGTTAACTTCAGTCATTTTGTGTCTCTTAACAAAAACTACTTACATGAGCAAAAATTCCAATATGAAATTTAGAAATCAAACCTTGCTTTAGAATAATAATCATATCATTTGTGTGTTTTGCAAGAAAATGTCATGAAGATATTTTAGAATTTGATGACTATCAATATACAAATCCAGATATATTGTAACATAATTTGTGAGTAGCAAATGTGTGGTTATCTCTACATATAGTTCATATAGTTCAGGCTAGGGATTTTTCAGATAACTCTGATTGGGAAGCAAGTAGTTTTCAATGTAGACATGCTTTTTACCTTTTATGCTGCATAGAATGCTGTAAGTTTTGAAGCCAATAAAAATAGTTTTCTGCATTAATGTACTGAAGAACTTAAATTATAACCTGCATTTGCTTTGAGTCTGTTCAGTAACAGCAATGCTGAAGCAGTTGACCAATCTCGCCACATTTTACTCTTTTCCTTTCAGTTAACTTATTTTTCCCTTTTCTCAAGATGAGCTGCAGGGATCAGTAAATTGCAGTATAACAAAGTAGCTGAATTTGTAGATGCCCTTTATTTGTACCATATTTTAATGAAATTCTGTGTTAGCTAAATGAGAAAATACAAGCTCTTTGTTTAAGTGTTTTGGTAATTCTTACTAAAAAAACCCAAACAATTCTCATTTTGTGTTCTCTTTAGGATGAAAAGTACTATTTGCGATCAGTGGGTGACGATGTTAGGAAGGTAAGTTACTGGAGATTACAGTTCTAATATTGTAAGGTTGCAGGTTAGAAACATTTTTTAAAGCCTGTTGTCATACAACTTACTTAGGGTCACATGGTGTGTCAATCTGACTGGATTTAGGTCAGAGTACTTCAATGTGTCTAAAATAGTTGCTGTTGCTTGGGAGCTGAGCTGATCACTGAAGAGTACATTGCTAAACTCCCTTTTTTTTAGCTTTTGTTGTAAACTAATATAAAAGTATTTATGCTGATCTCTTGCTCCTGCAGTGTGATTCCTAGCAGTCATGGTTAAGAGCAGCTCTCCAGCTGTTCTTATTAATGGCATTTGGCAAGTCAATGTTCGAAAGCATTGCTGATTTCAGGTGTTTGCCAATGCTGAAGTTCTAACCCTGTTTCATATGATTGGAAATGATTGTGAAGTGCTCCCCCATTTCAATGTGCATAGAGGGTTCTCTAAGAGTTATGCCCTTTCTGTTTCAGGATATTGCAGATATCAGGAAGCAGTTTCCTATTTTAGCAGAAGATGTTTGTATTCCAGAGTATTTTGAGAAGGAACAGTTTTTCTCTAGTGTCTTCCGCATCAGCTCAGCTGGATTACAGTTGTGGACACATTATGATGTAGGTAATACATGGGTTTAGCATAAAATGTTGCAGATGGCATTACAGAGTTGAGAGAATAAAGTGCAAATCTCTGTCAAAGATTAGAGAATAATAACAAACTTCACATATTTTGAAATAGTAAAATGAACCACATTCAGCGGTACTGTGACTTTTAAATGTTGCATTACTTAGGCGTAATATCTTAACTGGGTTTATGTCTAATTCCAGATTTGTAAGATTAAAGGATGTTTTATTTTGTTTCCCTTTTTTAAACTATTTTGAGTTACCGAAACACGGTAACTTTAAACATTTTTGTCTTCCACATTGCTTTCCTTTTTTTTTTTTTTTTTTCACTCTAATGGTCAGATTAGGATAAATTCTAGTTGTACAATACACTGTCAACTGTGCAATGATTGTAGTAGTTTCTGGCTGCAATGCAATAGATTCCAAATAAGGTTCTCTTCTAACACTGTGCAGTGAGTTCTGAATAAATTTATTCATAAGTTAATTCTTAACATGTTTTATTGTTAAAAACATGAAGGTTTTATTAATACTCTCTTTTTAAGCTAATAATTAGATCAATTGAAGTCTATATATTAATTCAATCAACTTTTGGCTGACATCTCTATTACTATGCTTATCCCAGGTAATGGACAACTTCTTGATCCAAGTCACAGGGAGAAAACGAGTTGTTTTGTACAGTCCTCGAGATGCACCATATTTATATTTATCAGGTATGCATGTCACAGGTATCTAGATCAGAGTTTGGTGATCTTAGCTTTTCAGCTCAAAAGTGTTGCACTGTAGAAAATAATCACTAACAGATTACTTGGTATAAAAGAAGTAATTTGTTCCTTTAACTCTGATTCTATGTGCTTTAGTCAAAGCTAAGGAAAAGAGCAGTTTTGCCTGATTATTTTCAACACCTAACTGAAGGAGTAAAATGTTCTGTCTGGGTTCAAAATGGTTTTTAGATGTCAGGAAAAGTGGTTTTTCGTGTTAATAAGGTTGCAGTTACAGAACAAATACAGACAACAGGAAAACATCTCTTCAGTAAATGAGGGGTGCCATCAGGTTTTCCTGGTTTTGACAAATAAACCAGCACGAAATTTGATTCAAGAACTGCCATCTCCAGCAATATGAAAATGCTTTGTTACTACTGGAAGAGTGGGAATATTTATTCATTGAAATTTTCCTAGGTACTAAATCAGAGGTGCTGGATGTGGATAACCCAGACGTGGAGAAGTATCCCCTTTTTGTGAAAGCCAAGCGCTATCAATGTGTTTTGGAAGCAGGAGATGTGTTATTTATTCCAGGTAAGTAGTAAATAGTTCCTGACCATGGCATGGTATTAAACAGTCTTGTTTCTAACTTATGTTTTCTGGAGATGGTAAGAGATTACTAAAGCATTTCTCTGTTATAAGTAGGAGCATTGAAAGATGTTGGCATAACTAGTTTACTTCTTCCAACTGTACAATTAACCTGAGAAACAGTATTATTATATCTACCTACAAATCTTGCTTTCCCTCAAGTGTACACTCTATGCTCCTGATTTTGTGCCTTAGTAAATTGATACTATAAATTTATCTTCTGAAATGGCTTCAATGACCTGAGTTTTTTAGTGACAGAATTTGAGTGAAATACTGTTTCTGTTCTTCTGTAGCTCTGACACTTAAGTACTGTGAGGCACATATGAGGTCTGATGATAATTATGGATGGTAGAGTTATTGGACCTTCTAAAGACTAATAATCATCTTTGGGGAATGGAAACACAAGTCCAAATAATTTTTCTGCACAAGCAGAAAGCTGCTTCCTGGGCTGACATGACATATTCTGGTAGTCAGGGAAAGGCATTTGAATTAATCCTATTGAACTACTCCTCCTTGTTACTGATTTTATTTTAACTCATTGTGAGCTTGCAGCAGTTATTACTTATCCTGTCACTTTTACATTATCTGGGCAATATAAACAGGTCAGTAAACAAGAAGGTAATAGGTTTTTAGGAAGTTATTTTATAATAGTTTCTTAGCCTTTGACTTGTTACTTAATTTTGAACTTACCTTTATGTTTCTTCCTACATAAACTTTTGGTCACAGTTAGATAGTTTTATGTCACACTGCTACTGATGTCAGCATCCCTGTTTTCTGCTGATAAATCCAGATACTTGTTTGTCTTTGCCAGTGGGTGAGCAGAATCAAACTTGAGACACACTCAGCTCTCTTAAGACTGACTGGGGAGTATAGGGATTTTTGAGTCCAGAGAATGGTGCTTTGTCAGAATCTGCAGTGCATATCACTGGAAAAAAAAAAAAGATGTTTTCTGAGGAATGTGTGTGGTTATTATGAAGAAGGTAGAAGCAGCCCCTCTTCCTAATCTGTAAGAAACTTCATGTTGATTTCTCAGAATAAACTTTTCTATGTCTTCAGCACCTACAGGCACATAAGATAAAATGAACACAGCATTCAGACTTTTAGCTTAAAATTCAAATATCCTAAATATACCATATTAAACTGATTCTTTAAATGTACTCAATGAAACAAAGATGTCTTGGGTTCCTTACCACAGTCATGATGATTCAGCTGAAAAACCTAATGCCTTCATTATGAGAGGATTAGTGACATTGCCTGAGTGGCCTGGCTGATGCTGGTGGTTTACATTAATGCCTGGGCAGTATGTGCAAGGTTAGGGACTAAGTGAAAATAGATACCTGCATTTAGAGTGGAGGAGAGCAAGGGAAGGTGTCTTTCTTTCACCCTACACATGCTTACCCTTTGCTTACATTTGAGTACCTCTACACTTCAGCAATTATTACTTTTATGAGAAGTTACGGATCAGCATAAATGTCTTGAAAAACTTCTTAAATTTGATACAATGCAATACATTCATATGGATATTTATAAATAAACAAAAATACAGTAGTTGAGGCTTTCCTCAACTAGATTTAGTTTGGGCAATTCTGATACTTGCTTGGAGTCACATGGAAGTTTTGGACAGTAATTTTTATTTTAGACACCGTTCTTTCTACAGCTTTATGGTTCCATAATGTAATTTCTGAGGAATTTGGAGTGGCACTGAATGTCTTTTGGAAGCACCTTCCTGCTGAGTCCTATGATAAGACTGACACTTATGGAAATAAGGATCCCATGGCAGCCTCTAGAGCTATACAGATCTTGGACAGAGCCTTGAAAACACTTGAAGAACTACCTGAGGAATATAGGGATTTTTATGCTCGGAGAATGGTGTTACGTATCCAAGAAAAGGCCTATAGGAATGATTATGGATAAAGTAACACACTGCAATTCAGCAAGGTCCCTTGCAAGTAGAAAATTGTATGTTAGTATGGAAACTGTCCATCTGTACTTACACATACACTTTCTGTGAGACCAATAAAAACTGTCAATAAACATTAATCTATAACAAAGTTCCTCTTGTAGATTTTCTTCGTAGTTTTTCATGTGCAGTGAGGTCACAGTCTGCTTGATCTGGAGATGGTCTCTTTTCTAGAATAAGACAGATATTTGCAGTGCCTCCACTTATAACTGTACTTTTTTGGAATGTTCTACTTAAATTTTTCTGAACAAAAGTTTTGGTATGTGGGCTGACAGCATATATGCTTAGAAGTCTTTGTGAATGCAACCTCATTAAATTTTAGGAAAGCCATAGCAGTTTCTGAGGAGGTCCAAGCAAGCCATTGGTGGTAGCTGTAATGGTCATGGTTTCTTCTTAAGTGATAACCTGGCAATTAGTGTAGGGAGTTTCTTCTCCCCCTTGTAGTGAGACAGAGTGGGAATAGGAAAAAAAAGCAAAAACTAACTATGCCAGATTACACTTAGAATTGTGCAGCAGCTTGAGTGCAATGTAAATGATTTACCCATTTCCTAACTCAGTAATGTGTTACTGGGGGGAATATGTTTGTCACTGCCCCAGTGCTGTCAGCATTGCTGTTCCTGCAGCTGTTAAACACTTGGCACTAATGTGCCCACAAATCCATTCAGATACAATCCTGTTATCTGCAGTGGAGTTCAGTTGTGGAGTAGACACAGAACCTGTTGAGGCTGTTTTGTTACCATATGAAAGGGAGTTTGCATAGCACCTTTTGGGATGGAGCCTGTTGTTTAGGCATTGAAGAAGGTTACTTTTTCAGCAGATTGTGGTGCTCACAAAAGCCCTGTGAAATAAAGGTGAGGATCTGACAAAAAGGATAGGCTAGGCATTGTCTCTTTGAAATGCCTCTGATGTTATTACTTGTGCTGTTTGGGGAATGCAGCATTTATCTGACTTAGGTCACTCTGTTACTTCTAGCAATGTTTTTTGAGAATTGTAACTTGTCAAAAACTCTTAGACAAAATAAATGTGTAGTGTTAAAAAAGTGATGGGAAAAAAGCTTTCTTCCGAAGAGCAGGAGCTTGAACACTGTGCAGATTATTCTTCTAAACCTGTTCTTCTTGGCAGTTGAACACAGTGAAAATAGTCTGGTACCAAGTGAATGGGCACCCAGCCATCTCAATGAATAAGCATGAATGGAACCAGCCAAGCGATTCTGACGGGCATCATTGTACGTTCTGAGGGTAGAATTTAAATTTGGCATCACAAATAGGTCTCCCAAAATTTTTGTTCAGAAAGGAAACAAGGATTGCTTGTGCATACTGCTGAGACAGAATCTCTCTGCTTGTTAGGCTGGGGTAACCTCTTGGCTTTGTTGGACTGGTAATGTCAAGGGCCCAGTCTGAATTGCAGAGGTGAACAGAGCATATTCTTTGTGTGTTAGGACTGAATTGAGAGGTTCAGAGAGCCTGCAGGGCTCAACAAAGCTGTGTTCTAGCATTGTGCCTGCACTAGCAGTGTGCCATCACTTTAACTGCCAGCAGCTTCTCAAGATACTGGTACAGAGAATTACTGTGCTGATGTCTCCTGCCATTCCTTGGGTCTCCATTCACAAAAGGGAGGTGTCAGATTGGTATTCTCTGGTTCCCTCAACACTCAAGTGTAAATTTTATCTTCATGCTCCCAACTTTAAAATGAAGCCTTTATTTCACTTTGAAAGAGTTTCTTCAATTTATTTAGTAACTTCTCTAAAACTGTTGTTCTGAAATGCTATAAAAGAAGAATACAAGCATTTAAAAATGTATTTTCTTAATTTGAGTATAATCTGACTAGGGATAAAAATCTGGAAGTTACTGTGTTTAAAAAAAAGTTACTTAGTGCTTTGTAACCACTGTGCACCATGGTGTGAAACAGGCAATAAAGTGATGAATGAATGGTGAAAGCATTAAAGGAGTAACTTTCAGATAACACAGTGAGAGATTACAAGTAGACACACTTAGAAATCCATGACTGAAATCACACAAAGAATTAGAGCCACTGACATTTTATGGACGTTTGTCTGTTAGAGATCCTGCCACAATAAAACAGTTGAAGTTGTGTTAACAGGTATTAGAAAAATAAACACTGACCATCTTAAGCATTCGAAGCAGCCACTTCAAACAGTGTATTTGTAGGAGTTGGGTAATGCAGACTGCCCAGGACTGAAAGATGAGTTGGCAGTTACATAAAGACAATGTCTGAAATCAGAAGTTTAAACTTGGCTTACCTCAAACCTTGAATTACTCTAAAAATTTGGTGACTGAGGCATTTAAAATGGAAATTCATTGCAAGTCAACACCTGGAAAGAATTATTTATTCTTAGCCATATGAAATATAAAGAATGACAAATTATTTCAGGTTTCATTTTTTTAAAATGTGCTTGCTGTGGAAACATTCAAATGAAAAAATTGATGTAAAAATATTTTTCTTGTAAAAAAATTAAACATATCGTTAAAAATCTGCCTGTTGTGTTTGTGCTTAGAATTTTATGTACTTAGAACATGTTCCTCTCCAGTAGCTACACAGGGTCTAGGTAAAGTGTCAAGTTAAATGCCTAATGAGAAAGAGTTTGACTTAATTACAAAGGATCAGAAATACATCTGTATTTTTTTTTTAAATATGCAGGATGAAACTATTTGTCTCATTCACACTGTTGGTTTCACAAGACTGACTTGACTAAGATGAGAATGATTTTACCACAGTAGAGGTGGTATTACATATGATGTGATCCCAATATGCATTACTTCACATCTTCAGAGAAATTCCTGTATACCCTTGACTCTTTCTTCCTCTCACCAAAATGTATCTTCCCAAACCTGGTATCTTCCTGCAAATGATACAGGTGTCGAAGGTATACATTCTGAGACAGTAGCTTTTACAAGGGATTCTCTAAGTTGGTATCACTGAATAAGCAAAGATTCTGGTGTTATTTGAAGGTCAGATGAAGTTTGACATTTCCATAGTTACCCAAGTTTGCAGTAAAGCTGTACATTAAGATCTCCTATTTTACTTTGGGTTAGACTCTACAGTAGGGATAGAATCTGAGCTCTGAATGTAGGAATTTCTGGGAGCAACAATCTCACCTAAGTGGTGATTCCTGAGAGCAACAAGAGCAGATGACTGTTTCCAACTGTTCAGGTCTGTTCCTTGTTGCAGATTGAAGCCATTAAAAGAACTGCTCAACCATGTCAAACATGCAGCTCCACGTGCAGTGCCATGTTCATACAAGAATGCTCAGAAGCTGTTGCTTGCAGTAATAACACAGATCATAGCAGTGGACAATTTCTGCTGTGAAAACATTTATACTTCAGCTGTCAAGCAGGACATGAATTGCTTTAAACTTCCACCACAAAACCCTAATGTATTGCCCGTGATGGAAGAATGGGAAAGAAGAGCTAAGCACATGCTCTGTAAGGCGTGCAACAGCTTTGTCTGATACCCAGGCTAAGGAGTATTGCTCAGAGCGTAAACTCTGGTGTGGGAGAAGAGCTTTGTCCTGCCCTTCAGCACTGCTCTGTCTCTTGACTGGTTTTTATGTCTTGCAGCAGTGCTTTCTTTAGAAACAACTCAGCTCTGGAGTGCCAAGTTTAACAAAAGAAACTAGCAATCATGACTGAAAGTGGTCTTTTGAGAGCCTACTGAAACAAAGAAAATTTGTTCTGAACCTTGAAGTAATGGCATTCCATTCCTTTTCAAGTACGTAAGGTGTTTATACGCATGAATTAAAACCAGATAATTTGTGTTTCCCCTTTTTATTACCAGTTGCTTTTCTGGTCATTTGCTTAAGTAGAATTTGACACTTCTTGGGGCACTTGGAAACATGTAATCAAGCCCTAATCCATCAATACCTTATATCCCACACTACACTATATTCAAAATGACTGCCTGAATCAGTCTTCCATGGTTTCCACGGTGATGTGGAACAGCTAATCCGGTGCAAGTGGGTTTTTTTTTGTCAGCAGGAGGAGTGAATTATGCTGCTAATACCGATAGAATGAAGTTAGGCAGGAACAGTATGTCTGGCACATAGGTGTTATATGATCTTGCCTTACTGGCTTAATGACTTCATGTTACTTTATTCCAGTTAAAAACAGTCACCCTGCCTCTGAACAGAGTTAAGAGATCAACAACACCAACAGAAAGCCAGCTTTGGTCTTAGGTTCTCCATCTGCAATATTCAAATGTGTCTAAATTTTCATCAGGTTATGATCATTAGAAGTAAACATTTTTTATTTAATCTACCATCCTTACAAAAATGAAATGAGATTTCAATATAAGATTTTAAAAGATTGTGAAGTAACTTTGAAGGTGATTTAAAGAGGCTGTCTCTTATGGATTGCAGTCTTGAGACACCTGCCTTTGCTTTTGTATTGCACAAGGGCACCCAACACATTTGTGGATTCTGCAAGGCTGGGATGTACCCAAAAATGTCACTCACAACAGAGCACACACATCCCAAAATTTTCATTGTTAATAAATTCTTTCTTGTTTTAACTCATAAGACCCCATGTAATTTAAAATAAGCATTCAAGGTAAATGAATACAATTAACCTCAGTGCTTCAAACGTCAGCCTCTACAAGACAAGAAATATTGGTTATGTGCAGAGATGAAGTAACTGTTACAGCTCCTGTTTTCTCCAGGGAAAATCTGAGTGCATGCTCATGCACAATCATTTTTATCTCTGCATATCCACAGTTGTAACAGCCTAACTCCTGAACTGACTTAGCAGTCTTATTTAAAATAATTTCTATGACTGTTTAAATATATAGCACTGCTGTTACTGATCTCTATCAGCAGTGATGTTTGTTTAGAAAGATAGAACAGCTTACCATAAAAGTGCTTGTGCAGGAAGGCAGCAAGATTTTATCAATGGGAGGACAGAAAAAATTGCTCCTTTCAGCCGCATGTTAAGGATGGCACCCTTTATCATCTTCCAAAATTAGGGGCCAAAATTAATGCATCAGCGTTTGCAGAGATGTGACTAAATCAGTCCCAGGTGGGAAGAAGCTTACCAAACTTTTTAGCATTTTAGATTCACACAAAATAAAATCATTCCAGTCATCTGGACAATTTCATAGAATCAAGCCTTGCTTTAAAAGAATTTAGGAGTCACAGTTTAGTACATGTTAGCATGTCTCAAAATGTACCAGAAACAAGCATGTAACACAAGAACACCAGTCATTAGTACGTTGTACTAAGGACTGTGTAAGGCTGCTCACTCCATTAGAAAACAGAAATGTCAGAACTACACCACTGTAAGCAGGAGAACCACCTAACAAGCTTATTAAAAACTGACTTTTCAGTTAATGTTGAAAAACAGGCATATGCACACTATGACCTATTTTATCCTAACATAGAAATGTCCCACCCTTGGCTGCTTCATGCGAGCTTTCCTGTTTGTGAGATGCCAGTAAGTTGTTTTAAAATTATGGCTGCTGACTACACAAATACAAAGCCTCCTTGAAGAAAAGTAATCAAATAAATCTGATTTTTTAAACTAGGTCTCCACAAACACCTGATAAAGCTTAATCCACAAAACTGCACATTCCTTGTTTAATGGTTTTATACTCACATCAAAGTGGTTTCACTCATTAGAAATAGTTTATTTTCTACATAGTTTGCAAAATTTATTTTTAGCATGCATTGTAGTGAATGACAGAGGCACATTCCAACAGAGTACTACAGCTGTTTAAAGAATGAAAAACAACCAGTCAGTTTTCCCTCCACAACACGAGGTCTCATAACAAGATTAGTTTTACAACAAAGTGCCTATTCTTCAAAGTAATGCAGCAACACTTGAGCCTATTTAACAGTTATTGTAGGCAGCCTCCATCAAACAGGTTAGTATTATTTTAACAGGACAGCCATCCAGAAACTTTTGAAGACAATGTCAATATTTTAATAGCTATTTCCAAAAGCTTGCAACAGCGTAGCTCTGATGTTTTGGCAGGCACAGAATTGTTTAGAAATTGGTCTCTGATCTGCAGTGTTATTGGATTGGGCAAGTGTTAGTGCACCCAACTTAGCCTAGTCAGTCTGAAACTGAGGGACCAAAAGCAATAGAAATTTCTGGGGTTTTTGTTGGTTTATTTTTTAAAATACTATTCTTTAAGTGAATGGTTAAATATATTTCAAGCCATCTGCAGGCTTTCTATTAAAACCATTTCTTTAGGCGACCCATATTTCCTTTACAGAAAAAATTCCTCACATATGCTGCAGATGTTATCACAAGGGTCCTAAAGGGGAAAAATGTTCCTTGAAACACATAAAAAAGTTGTTATAAGCCTATTAAGATGGTAATCATCAAATAGGATTGAACAAAATCTCCAAGAAACAGCCTAAAATAAAAAAGCAGATGGAACTATATTTCAGGTTCTTTAGAGTTTGTTTGCATGTTGTACTTTTCTCCATCAGTTAAAACAGATTTCTTTTGATGAACTAGGTACATTAATCTAATTATTAGTGATATAATTATCTTTCAAATTGTAAGGTGCACACTGTATGCATAATCCTTTCTATCACCCTTAATATTTTGAGTGTTAAGAAAATTTTCTTAGAGTACAACACACTTCTCTCATTATTCAGTGATCACTGATGTGCACAATTTCTGCCAAAAGCTGTCTACAGAAAACCTTGTAAGTTTTAATGATGCCAACAGAAGAAACTTCCTTTCTGCAGTGTAAGAGTCACAGGAAACAAGAAGCAGGGCAGAGATGTCACTAAGCTATCAAACAGAACTAAAGTTGAATAAAATGCCTTTTTTCAGAACTTAGCCACTATTGTTTGTGTAATCTTCACAGTGTTTTGCTAACTTGCTTTTGTATTCCTATACTTCCAGGAAATCCAAAACCATTTGGAGTTACTGGTTCATTGGTAATAACTGCAGCTGTCTTTAAGAATGATTCTAAGCTTTGTAGCAAAATGGGAAGTTACTTGCAACAGTAGAGAAGTTCCATTAATACCATTATTGTCCATCTTTCAGTATTACTTTCTTAAGAACTCTCAGGTTTGGTGTCTGAACCAGATTACATCTTCTGTATCAAATCTGGCTGACTTTCTATTTAGAGGGGTTTTTTCTCTAGGAAAAATTAGGCTCCAAAAAAAGACTTTTGGATGGCTCTAGAAGCAACTACTGCAGTGCATTTAAAGGAAATAATAGATTTTAAAACTGAGACATTTTGAAAGAGCTACAGTCAACGTAGTCTGAATTTTTTAAATGCAACTTGTAATAGATTATATGCTTATGGCTTGATTAAGAGCAACATCAATGCAGCAATTGCCAAGTAAAACCTTGCCATCCCAAGGTAGGAATTTCACCTCTTCATGTGATAATAAAGGAATTTCTGCTGGTCCTTACAGAAGTTAGCAAAGCAACAGCAAGGTATCTTGAAACACAAACAAGCTACACTCTAATCAACATTCCTTGTTAATTAACATAGCTGCTTCAAAATTTTCAAGCCCCCAGATGAAATGGCTGTTCACTAGCAGATACTACACAATTAATTAATCAAACTTTAGAGTGATAGAAATGGCAAGGCGCACATAAGGAAGAGAAATGCATTGGCACTACTATTCCAAAGGTGAGTATTTGTGACTTTTGTTTCAAACAGGAGATGTTACAAAACTGGAGGATTTTATTACCTAATAAAACAGGTCTCTGCAAAATATATAACTAACATTCTTCTTACAATCAATTTCCTTAAGCCAAAAAACTAACCTTACATCTGTTATTGACAAAGAGCAATAGTTTTAGCCCTGGAAGCCACTCAGCTGAAGTATCCACACATCTGAAATTCCCAAGTACTTTAAAGTCCCATTACATGCAGTATATGATATTAGACATCCAGGACTAAAAATTCTGCCAACAGTTTAGGAATAAACATTCACTTTTAACAAAAAAACATGCATAGGATTGTTCTTCATAACACTTTTTTCCAGGAATCAAAAAACAACATCTGTTAATAGTTATGGGGTCCCAATAAGCCTTTTTAAGCTACAGAAATTTATATATAGTATCTATTAGCAACACAGAACTGATTTACTATTCTGTTTAGAAAGCATCTGCTCAAAGCTGAAAATCTAGATAACAACATTTACAGTGTTAAAAGTGCTTCTACAAAGAATATACTGTTCATATACATACAGTCTCAAAATACTTCATGAACTCTGAAATGGTTGTCTAAGGAGGGAACTTCATCAGCAAAATGCAGTTGATCATTTATTTCCACACCAAATTCTTCAAGTATCTGTACAAATTTCTCATGCTCTCTCCCAATCCATGACCTCATTGTGTCAAACACTTGGTACGGTGTAACGTGAGCATGAACTTTAATTCCTGTCTCTGCAAGTTCTTTCAGCATTTCAGGGTAAGTAACCCAAGTGTTGCTTCCTCCCGAGTGACCACCATCCAGCCAGTAAATTGCTTTTATGTTTTTTAAGAAGGCATCTGTATTCTTGTCTTTTTTGGCTTCCTTCAGCTCATAAAGCAGCTGGTTCAAAACCACACAACCTTTACTGAAGCCAATCAACGTAAACGATGCTGCACCTACAGCAGACGGTACCATGACGTTCACAGCAGAATTATTAGAGCATTCACAATCTCTCTCCCTTTCTTTGGCTGAGCAGCCATTTGTTGTAGGAACAGACTGTGGCTGTGATTTACAAGCAGCTACTTTTGCATCCTTGCTGACACCATGCACACTTTTCTGGGACAGCAGAATATTCTGAGAGAGTCTGAATGCATTAACCAGCAAAGCATGGAGATGCTTGAAAGCTCCAAAGTCAGTGCTGTGCTCTGGTGCTCCAAACATGTTACTCGTCACAAAATTGTCATAACAACTGAATTTGTGCAGGTGCATTCGAGAACACTTTATGACCCAAATAAAGCTACTGGGGAACCGGCGAGCGAGTATGGTAGCAACATTTTCAAAACTCCAGTGCTCCCACTGAAAGTTTTCTGGGTGGCAAGACATGATGTCATGATAGTTCTGAAAAATGAAAAAAATAGAAAAGATGCATTATTACATTGTGAAAAGATTCAGCTCCAATGTATTCATATTTATAAGAAAGGACTGTTAAAAAAAAAAACAACATGTATTAGAGGCTCCCACTTTCTAAGTTTGCAGAACAAGAAACACATAAAAGAAACTGGTATATTTTGATTTGCTTACTGTAATATTTTTACCATATATTTTTAATACCCCCAAGATCAATACAATAAAGTTAGCACATGAAAATATTCATAATTTTTGTCGACTTCACACAAAAAGAAAATTAAAGTATTATTCAACTTAATATGACACAGAATACATAATTTTATTGTATTATCTCTATCTACAGAAATACCGATTATCTTACTACAAAACAAAAACAGACTTAAAACTTTAGCAAGTTTTCTGGATTTTATACAGAAACAAAAATAGCCCCTCTCATTCAGCTGTAAGCAATTTTTATTGCCTTATTCACATCCATAGAGGGCATCGATGGAAAGAAATTAACCCCCAAGTCATGAATGAACCTCTTGTCTGAAATCTTAATGGCAAAGAATACTAGTTCATTTATTTTACTAAGGAATAATGAAGCCATATGCAAGAATGGCAATCAGACAGGTCTTCATAGGCCATCCCAATCCTTAAAATAAAAACACACAAAATTCTGCATCTTTACTTGACAGAAGGAAAAGCCTTTTCCCTTGAACAAGAAGACACTACCCCTGCTTTTGAGAAGCAGTAATGACAAGTGAGATTAGCAGGCTACCAGAACATGTTATGTTCGACAGGTCAACCACATGCTTGGGGACAGCACTTCAGAGTCTCTGCAATTTCTTGCCAACTCAAGAGACCACAGGGTGCCTTCTCAGGACGGGCTGAGAAAGCGTCAGAGCCTGTCAAATTCCTAAAGGGCAGTGTCTGGGATGTTCATACACCTGCATGGTGCTCTGCCTGGGGAGAACAACCGGCCACCTTAGGGCTCTGTTGTCTTGTCTCCATTGTCTGCCGTGCTTTCAGACACTGCCATCCCTGACACTGTCACCCTCAGGCAGCGCTATAGGGCTGGAGTGAGTCCAGAGAAGGGCAATGGAGCTGGTGAAGGGGCTGGAGCACAAGTCCTGTGAGGAGCAGCTGAGGGAGCTGGGGGTGTTCAGCCTGGAGAAGAGGAGGCTCAGGGGGAGCCCTTATTGCTCCCTCTAAGTCCCTGAAAGGAGCTGTAGCCAGATGGGGTCAGTGTCCTCTTCCAGGTGACAAGAGGACACAGTTTTAGGTTGTGCCAGGGGAAGTTTAGGTTGGGCATTAGGAAGCACCCTTCACAGAAAGGGTGATTAGACATTGGAATGGATTGCCCAGGAGGTGGTGGAGTTCCTGGAGGTGTTGATGGAAAGACTGGACATGGCACTCAGCGCCAGGGTCTACTTGACGTCGTGGTGTTGGTCATAGGTTGGACTCGATGATATCCAACCTAAGTGATTCTGTGAAGACGACTCTTCTCTCCTCTCCTCCCCTCCCCTCCACTACTGCTCCAGCTGAGGTTTCCGGAGGGCCCGTTCCCGCTCCCTGTGCCCGACCGTGCGTGGCAGCGAGATGCTCCGACGGCCGCGGCGGGAGCCGGGCAATGCCCACCCGCACAGCCCTTCCGGGGACGCCTCCCTCCGGCGCCGCTTCCCCGCTCCCGCCCTGCGGCCGCTCCGCCGCCCGGGCCCCCATCGCTGGCCGCCCGCACCCGCGCTCCGTACCTGCACGTCCCCCGGGAAGTACACGACGTGGTGCTGCGGCGACGGGGCCGGGCCGCGCGGGGCCGGCGGCGGCAGCAGCAGCAGCAGCTCGTTGGTGCGGTGCGGCTCAGCGCCCGGCACCTCGGGCAGCCGCAGCCACGGCGGGCTCAGCCGCGCCGCGGAGAACCCCCCGCCGCCGCCCGCAGGCCCCGCGGCGCAGGCGGCCGGCGCCCCGCAGAGGCTCATGGCGCTGCCCAGGCACAGCGCGGCGGGGCCGGCGAGCCCCCGCAGCAGCGCGGCGGCGGCCGAGCGGCAGCGCCGGCTCATGGGAGCGCCGCTCCGCGCACCGCCCGCCCGCGCGCCGCGCCTGCGCACCGCCCGCCCCCGGCACCGCCCCGGGACCGCCCGCGGCCCCCTCGGGAGGGACCCCGCAGGGGGCGTCGCACGTGCGCCCGCCCCGCGATGACGTCACGCGGCTGTTCAAAGGGCGGCGGCGGGAAGCGCGCGGGGCCGTGCGGGAGCGGGTGCGCTCGCGCCGCCCTCGGGCCGTGCCGGAGCCCGCGGATCCTGAGGGAGCCGGGTCGCGAGCGGCCTCGGGACGGGGCAGCGGAGTGCGTGGCTGTAGAGCTTGCAGCACTAGGAGGGCTCTAGCGCTCCACGTGGAGCCGTTTATTTCCAAAACGGAAGGTATTTGTCTCCTAAAAGTGCTGGTTGTATTTAAAGAACAGTAAATAAAAGGGTAGCTTTGAAATACTGGCTTTGGTTACACTAGTTCTGCTGCATTGGAAGAAAAGCTTTCACATGTACTGGTGAGAACTCCTTATTTTACACGGCGAACAAAGCAAGGAAACAGAGCCTTTAGTTATTTCTAAGCATTCAAGGTTCATTTTTCTAGAATTTCGACATTTCGCATATTTATTCCTTTATTCTATTTTCTTAGTCTACTTAAAAACACTTGTATGTAAACCTACAAAACTACTGAATACCAAGCTTGTCTCCTGTCAGCTGAGGAGCTCAAGAAAGGAGAGTTAATTGAACACTAATTGCTTATTCAAGTAATCAAACTATTGACTGGTTTCTTCTTGTTGGAAAATTCAACAAGGAAATATGGTGACATTAAGGTTATTTGTTGGTGTAGCAAGCTAGAAACCAGCAAAATACTTGAGAGTGGCTTATTCACCTTTACAGAAATAGAAGAGATAAATTAAATTTTTTGGTGTTTTAAGTGTTATATGTTGTTTTTTATTAAAACATTTTTTTTAAAATCTTAACTCTAGTAACTTTTTTCTAGTAACTTTTTTGTATGAGATTTGATATGGTTACAGCTTTTTTCTCAGACCAGGAAAAAAAAATCCATTTTTTTGATCACCAGAAGATGGCACTGTGCGGCGCGATTTGAAAAGTCCGTATCAGAGCAGCTAAAAACATTCCGGTGTTCACTTCGGAGTTTTCCTAAGCACATCCTCTTTCTCCTGGTTTGAATTTTGGCGATATTGTTGTAGAATATTTTCTAGATTTTCTTCTCTGTGAGCATGCCCTAAGGCTATGATCCGAGTGGAAACTTTCACAATGCCTCTGTTAATGAAGCAGTTATTTAGGAAAAAAATCTCCAGCTCCTTCATTCGACTGTTTATTTCAGTTCATGCAAGCAGATTTTCGCAGTCCAATTTTGAGCAATTCAGGTCCGTGCTGACACTAAAACTTAATTAGGTGGGCTAATGGAACCTTCTCACTTCTGTTCTCTACTAGGTACTCTACTGAAGAAATACTGGGTAAGATCAAAGAAATGCATATGCATAAGAAGAAACTAATGCTCTGCTTTTCTCATAGGAAGCAGGTAATTTTAAAAAATGCCTACAGAAATAGAGGAAAATGGCTGTGCTCTGAAAATCTGTATATTTGGACTTTGATTGCTAAGGTTTTTTTGCACAGGCACAGCTCTATTATGATTATTGATACCTGATGAAAAAGCAGGGATCCACTGGAAATAAGTGGTCAGGCAAAAGAAAGTTTTCAATTCAGTAATTATTGTTGAGAAACATGAATAATTACTGTCAGTACTATGAAGAAAAATCTGTGCTCTTCTCCTCCTGTGGCCTATATTCTCTCCGATGGTTTCTGCAGATGAGAGATTAGCTAGCCCAGAAGGGTTTACAGGCATTATTCACACTGTGGGAATAGTTACAGTAACCAAAGGCAATGCTGGTACTGCTGCCCAGAAATACTTATTTAACCACAGTGTATTCATGATGCAACTGGGATCAAGTAACTAAAGCTAATACATAAGGTTGTAGACAGGCTTTCATCTTCATCCACAATGCTCCATGAGCCTTATGGAAGAGCATGGAAGTTAGTCCGTATCTTAGTCAGAATTCAGATACACACCATGACCAAAATTGGGGAGTGGACTTTCTTTTGATTATAGGAAATAATGGTGTACATGACCTGTTTTTCCCACTTAAAATAGAAAGCACCAATTTATTCCTACTGTCAAGGAGATCCAAGAAATCTGTGACATATTATAAATTTTAATAGTGACTGATTGCTCTAAGTTTGCTTCCAATCTTTGTCATGTGACTGTTGCAATATGTAAGTAGATTCAGTAATTGAGTGTATTCATCCTTAGACATATCACGCAATGGAGGCACGAAATACTGTATTTTTGAGAGGCCTTATCAGCCTGCATGTTTGTCCTTTTTTCTCTGTGATGCTTCATGTCTCCATTCTTCTATTTACTAATTCTTTGCTTGCTATGCTCTGTTATTGTAAAAGGAAAGACCTTTTCTTTTTACATGCTGCTTCTCTTACCACATCTGTTCTTCTTTCCCCAGAGCTGCCCTCACAGTTTTCATACACAGGATCAGTCACGAGCTGACCTCTGAATTGCCAGTGGAACAGCCTGTCCTGCATGTGCAGTTCACTGTTCATTTTTCCCTCCTGTAGGTAGGACAGGGAAGTGAAGTGTATAGCATTTTTTCAGACTTTGTGGATGTTTACTCATACATCTCAAGGGGTTTGGCAGAAAGAATGTGTATTATGGTTGATTAGCAGTGATGAGAGACATGCATATAAAAACTAATTCCTCTGGAGAGAACTAATGGCTTATTCACCTCTTCAGTGTCTGAGTTCCCATATAGACCCTTGGGGCTGCCTGCAGGGTGGTTAATTCGTTTAACCTGTCAAAGGCAGCCAAATTTGCAGTTTCTGAGTAGAAAGGATACACAAAAAAAGTTGTCTTAAATATAGTCAAAGAACTTTTTCTGAAATTAGCTATGTTTCATTGCCTTTATAGCATGTATGCTAATCCTGAGCTTCTATTCAGGGCATATATAAACGGCATAGAATAGAATTCAGGTTGTATACATTTTTTTAGACCAAGAAAACAACCTGTAGTTTGTTTTAGTCACAGCACTTAAACAAAAGCATTTTAATAGGTGCTTCACCAAAGGTCTAGGTAAAGAACAACTATCTGCTGATGTGATACCTTTAGCCAAGTATTTAAGGTATTTGAATTTCTATGTTGTCATATGTAGGAGATGTAATATTTCAGAAGAACATGCTACAGAAAAATATGCTTCCTGCCCAACTAATGTGCAGTGTATATGTACACATATTTGCATATCTGTGTATTATATTTTAGTTTCCTTTTAAACATTTCTCAATGCATATGTGTTGAAATTGCTAGTTTGCATTTTGGCAGAGGATTGGAATAGCTGTGAAAACACCTGTTAAATACTGGTGGGAAACTCCTTAGCAGTTGATATCCACCTGTGTCTTTCACTATTGAGAGAAAGTGCCAGGCCTGGCTTGTCATTCTTTCAGGTACAGTAACACTTCCAGGACTGAGCTACCTGCATCTGTGGTGAAGTGTGCACAGAGGAATTCTCAGCAGCTTCACAGTGATAAATGCCTAGGTCTTGGCTTGTAGTTCTATTAATGGCAACAGTTCAAATGAAATTACAGCTATTATGCTGCATTTTAAGTACTAAACAATTTACTTCTGCTGAAATTCCTACTGACAGCTCTGCCTGCCAGCATCCATCTTTTGTGTGGGTATAAGATATTCAGGAGATCATGGCGGAGAATAAATCACTCTCTGGGCAATTTACTGAGTTGTATGAAAGTGAGAATAAAAGCTTTTCAGCATGAGAAGTAATTCCATGTTTCTTTTATGTCAGCTGTGTGGAGAAGCTGCTAAAAAACAGGATGTAGCATCTCAGGTTTTTTAGTGCTGAAAAAATCAGAGTGTATAAAGTATTTGGAAACTACTGTACTGTTTAAACCACTTTTTTCTCTTTTCTGTTTCTCTGTGAAAATTGGTTTCATTTAATCTTGATTCTGTTTACCTTTCTAATACCTTTCTGTCAGTCATTTTCAATGTCTCTGTTGGCTGCTGTAAGTGAAGAGTAGGACTTGCAGAGCAAGTAATCTGGAAGGATTGGGAAAATTGATGAATTAATAGATTAGGATTATTCAAATGAATGCTTCTACTGAAGGAAAGCTGGGGGAATTCAGCTTTTTTACAGCATGTTTGAACATAATGAGCTGAAAGTTCAGTGTGGTGGCTCAGCACACTGGAGCCTGCTTGTGCTGTCTCTCTCTGGCTCCAGTGCTCAGAAGACACAGTGAGCAGAAAGGACTGGAATTACTTTAATAGAAAAACTAAGAGCAAAGGGCAGGAGTCCCTAAAAAAAAATTAGTCCTTCTGCTGTTCATGGAACAATGATAAGTTTCTGTGCTTTGCAGGTTATCTAAGTGTACAAAAAACTTAGGATTTAAGGAAGCTCTGTGATGCCTGGTGTAAATCAATATAAATTAGGAAATCTGTTTGGGATTTAAAAAAATGCACAGTGGCCCAAGGAGTGTAATAAGAGGGGATTTTTTTGCTTAAAGAATTGGAGAAAGATCAGTCCCCTAATCATTTCTGCAGTCTGAGGTTTGGCAGTGAAATTCTGGCTTGTGTGTGCTTGTATCCCAATTTCCCTTCTTTCTTCTTTTCCTTAGAATATTCTGGCTTTGTAGATGGCTATATTGCAATGCATTCAACATGAGCCTAACTTCTGCCATTCCTTTTTTTTAACTTGGATTGCCACATGCACAGAAATAAGGTCCGAATTTGGCCAAAGACAGTATCCTTGCACCATGGGTTTCTGGAATTTATACCACATCCACTCTAACTTTTCCTTCCAAAAATGGTTTGAGATGGTGCTTGCATGGTACCTTACACAAACAGTAGGCAAGTAGGTACTCAACTTGAAATTACTTGTTTGTTAGAGAACTGTATTTTCTTAGGAAGAGTACTGTATAAGCTCAGGATTCTGTGATTGATAGCTCATTTGTTTATGGGATACTGACCTAAAAAAAAAAAAAAAATTATTCAAATAGACTATGTTTATATGAAGTAAGGGACAGACTTAGCCATATGATATCCAGTGGATACATCTTCTTCAGCATCCAGTTATATTCTCCCATATGCAATGACAATGGAAAGTATGTAACAGGCAATGTTTGCTACTTTACAGTATCAGGCAATTCTTCATCACTCTTAATGCAAATAATCCTGTCATGGTCAGTGCTTCATGTGGATAAGGAAAATCCCTTTTATTTGTAGATAGACTTGGAAGATTTTAGCACATGTAATACATACAAGGCTGTAAGAAAAGGTATCTCTAACTTAAATTATTACTAATTGAAGTATTTAAGCACCTTCTTCTGTTCAGCTTTATCAAAAGACTTATTTTTAAATGCAGGCAGAAAATTATATATGTGCTTGTGCAATATGGTGAATTGAAGTTTTTGCTGTTTACTGCATACTAGAAATCTCAAATTTTTATCTTCCTCTAGAGCACAAAAGTAGTCAAGTGGCAGTGGTAAGTAGATCTCCAGATGATGCCTATAACAATCTGTTTTAAGTAAAGAAGTTCCTTTTGATTTGTTAAGAATGTCTTTTTTTTTTTTTTTTATACTCCTAAGGAGTTTTAAACTCTTTGCCAAAAAGGAACTTTTATTATTAGAAGGTGAGACTTATTTCCCACTTGTCTGATGTACAGGAAGCTACATTTAAGTAAAAGGAAATACTTCTTTCCTGTAAGGGTGATGAAACACTGGGCCAGGTCTCCAGACTTGGAAATATTCAGATGTCCTGAGCCATCTGCCCAAGCTGAACCTGCTATCAGAAGGTGACTTGGTCTAGATGTCTCAGAATGTCCCTTCCAGCTTCCGCCATTCTGTAACTCTCTAATTCATCTCAACCAAGCCACATGTGAAACCTAAGACTGAAAAGCATCTTGCAGGCTGTGTTGACATGAAGCTAAATATACCTGTGATACAAAACTTCTCTAATCTTGTTACTTGTTGTTTTAAGGCTTTATGATGTACATGCAGAATGATGTTTTGTTCTGTTAGGAGGTTCCTATAACTTCACTCAGCTGCATTTGGAATAAAAGTTCATCTTCAGAATACCCAGTGACATTTAGTGTTTCTAACTGATACAGTTTTGCCCTTTTTGTGTATTTCTGAGGAAAAAGAGCCAACTAAAACCACAAATCAAACAAACATTAAAAAAAAATCCCATATCACCAAACAAATAAAAAAAACCTCTCCTTAGCTGATTATCAAGATTTATTTGGTGCTACCTTGGGAAAACTTGTTTTTGTTAAATCTACCAGTAGAAGCTATGTGACTGATAGCAATATGAATTGACAAATTTTGGCAGGATGCTTTGGCAGAAGTGGCTGCTTAAAGCCCTCACAGTGAGGCGATAACAGGGTGGATGTTTTCTGCCTACCTGGGTCATGGTTTTCCAAACCCTCTACTTCAGCTGTGTTCAGCCTTTTATGGCCTTAAAAGTTCAGAAAAATAATTGCCAGAATACTTTTGTGTGCATATCTCACAAAAAAGACTGAGCTGTAGGATGTTTTTATACAGCATTAGCAAACACTACAGAACTCTTCAGTAGGAACAGGTGAGAGGACAATTTCATATAGTCCTACTATAGCCACTTGCAACAGACAGCTGAAATCCATGGATCCTCAGTGAAAGTATGTACCTTCAGATACTCTTTTAGAGCCAGAGATCATTTTGGAAGACTGTCTAGTAAATGGATGCCTCATTTTAGTGTGAAATGTTTAAGCTGCAGACAGTTTTTACTGTGTCCCTTACTGAAGTTAAGAAGCCTCAGTTCTGTGATGTATTTTTTTAAGATAGGAATTCTTAAACCTTAGTTAATAAATGAAGCCATAAATGAATCTAGGTTCCTGGACCATTTAGTACCAATTTATTTAACCTGAAAAATGCTTGAGGAAAATAAGCAAGAAGGATACTGAAGTATATTTCTCCCTTTTAATAAAAGAAGGATTCCCATATACTTTAAAAATATATCCTGTCAAAAATTTAGTTTTTATTGAGAATGGCAGTGTTTGGATCCATTTTAAGAAATGTTATACATAAATAACTTTCTGAGAGAAGAATACATGATTTTCTTCTGTAATCACTGCTTTTAATTTTCTTAATGCATTTTTCACTGTTGCTTTGTCTGAATACATTTTATTTTTGTTCCTCTAGGCAGGATTCTGCCACAAGCATTTTTAAATCAGACATTAATAGCATAGTTCACAGTTGTTACTGCCAGTGCTCAAACACAAATACTGCATTTGTGTTTGGAGGAAAAAGCAAACATCAGATCTTAATTATGTGCATTTGTGCTTCTGAGCTTAAGCAAGCTGGCATAAGGAGTTTACATCACTATCAGTTAACTGTAGTCTGTAGCTATCAGGATCACCAGCTGGATGGTTTGCAGTGGTGGGGGGATTTGTCCTATTTTTTTGCCTGTTTTTGAATGCCAGGATTGCCAGGGAAACTCGAAGCTTTGTGTTTACTTTATCCATAAGAAAATTAGTAGTACTCCAGAACTGAATGACTAACAAAAATAATTTGATTTATTTGCAGACTGTTTTTAAACAGTTTTTGGGTTTCTCTGTGGGATTTATTAGGAGTGAGTAGGCCAAGCATTAGAGCAGAGATCAGAATTGTGTCAATCTGCAATACCGTCTCTTGCGTTTTCATGAACAGACAAATGATGAGTGACTC
The DNA here is from genome assembly GCF_026979565.1 of Vidua chalybeata. Lineage (NCBI taxonomy): Eukaryota > Metazoa > Chordata > Aves > Passeriformes > Viduidae > Vidua > Vidua chalybeata. The sequence continues at coordinate 11,799,546 of NC_071536.1, read as the reverse complement.
GTCAACCCTTTGCAGCATGGATTAAGTTTGTCTGTCACAATAGGACACTCATCCTGGCATTTTTAGGCACATTTCTAGTGATAAACTTTAAAACTTGAAAAGTGTACATTAGTCATTCAGGCTTTGGATTGCTGGTCAGTTATTAAAACCATTATTGTGATTCATCAGTCTTTGATAGATCACTAGAATCACATAATAATTATTCCTTCTTCCATTTTGTAAGGTATGGGAGGTGCTGAATGTCAGCATAAGTAAACTCTCTTATACAGACATTTATTCTTTGCAAAGCAGGAGAAACACAATCTTTATATGCTGAAAAAGAAAAGTTACACAGAAGGTTCTATTGTAGATCTCAGCCAGATGTCATTTGTAGAAAAAGAATAGAATTGGGCCCAATAAGAGTTAAGTGCCAGGGAGTGCTTAGAGAACCTTCAAGGACCTCTGTTCAAACCACAGCTCAGAACAAAAGAAATATCAGCTAAACCTAGGAAGGATTGCCTGCCATGCAGGACCACAGGCCTTTATCAATAGAATTGTGGCAAATCAGGAATGCTGTCACCTGAGGTTCCAAGTATATGCGAATTGTACCACTGAACAAATTAAAACTTCAGTGTATGCTTTTGGGTCTATATAATGCCACTTTGTTTGTCTGTCATTTTAAAGTCTAGTCTTCTAATGTACTAGTAATTTGGTTTGGATTGATACTGTAAACAGTTGAAAATATTTTAAATTTATATATTCAACTAATAATATGAATTTGATGTAGTTGGCAGTGAACAGCAGAACATTTAGAATTGGTTGACTTATCCCACTTTTCATATAAATAGGAGTCAGCATTTATTCTTTCAGTTAGAAGCTCGATTATAATATGGAGATTCTTGTTAAAATGCTTGCTAAAAGGAATGTTACAAGCAAGATGTTTTCATTTTGTGTGAAGCTAGGAAAGTTTTGTTAAACGTGCTGTTGTTCCAAAGCCATAGGAATAGTTGGGGGTTTTTTTCTGCAGCATGAAGTTGAGTCCAGCAGACTGAACTTTAACATCTTATTCTTGAGCAACAGGCATTGGTGACTTGGAGAGAGAAGTGCTCATTAATTATATTTCAAAGTTTTGGAGCTAGAATCTTGAATATGGATTCAGTTTTGATCATTCTAAAACACAATGATACATCAATTTTACTGTTCTTGCCTGAAGAAAAATATATGCCAATCATTACTTGCTGCTGAAAAGAATTTGTGTAGTTATCTCTAAGGCTCTATTTTTAAGTAGTGGAAAGTTTAGTCTTTCTGAAATCAGCTCATTTTTCTTGCTCTTTCATGCGGAACACTCAACAGGAAGGCCAAGAGGCCCATCTTTGGAACATGAATTATTATTTAGGTGTTACTTTGTAACATGGACAATGAATCTGATGTGGGTGGATAAAAGGGGACTAATGAAGTACATCTTGTCTGTTTTCAGTAAAGACCTTTGTATTTGTAAAAGGCCTTCATTTTTAGCAACTGCAATAAAGGAATAGAAAAGGTAGCAAAGTAAAAGAAATTAAGCATATACATATTGGATATTTGTGATTAAGAAGTCACCTGGAGACAAGGAACTTGCACTGACTTTGTATGAAGACTGAATATTTTTTATACTGTGTTCTTGAAAATACCTGCTGTGTGTCTGTCCTCAGTCAGCAGAGCTGTACTTTAAAGAATTGGCCCCTGGCCATGGAAAGAAGACTGCTTGGATGGCACTAGTTGGAATCACTCTGAAGGACTGTAAGCTTTGTATGCCTTAATGAAATACACTAGGTAATTTTGCAAAAGGGAGAGCAATTTCCATCTCACTTTATAAGATGCATGTATGTGTAATCATATATCTTAAACATATGGATTTTAAATCTTGGCATTGAAAGCTTTCCTTTATTGAATTGTGAAGTGTATGAACATAAATAGTCCTAAATTGCTGTGTTCATGGAAGCACAAATGAACAGTGTGAATCTAGAATAATTTCATGTTAATTACTGTGTTTTATTTGAATGGTTTAATTAGGGAATGGTGTCACATATTGCCATAGAATATCACAATTTACCTGCCCCCATCTGACAATCTTTTGGCTTCAGTAACAAATGAAACCATAGTCCTTTTTGGAACGGCTTTGAAGACGAGATGGAAATCTTATTTAAAGATGGATAAAATTAATATATCCTTTTGGAAATTCACACAATGAAGTTAACTGACCTTCTCAAGATAGATTAGCAAAGTGTGTCAGTAGTCAAGAGCATTTAAATTCCTGACTGTGTCCCTCTTTTTAAATCATTCTTTCCAGATCAGTCTACAGAATGGTGCTATCACCAGTGACTGAGGCAGTCAGCAGAACTGAATTACTGGGTATATATTTTTTCCTACAATGAGCTTTCTTCTTGTAAGTAACCTACCTCCTTAGAGTTTTCTGGTTTATTTTTTTTTTTTTCTGAGAGGAAGAGGAATGGGGTAGATAAAAAGGGTGGCAAGTTAAATCTGAAAGAAAATTTTTGCATTTCTCATTGGTACTTCAGCAAGAAATGGACATCACTGCAAGTTAACAAAAGGGAAATGCATGTATATTAAAAGGATTTTTTTGTTGTTCTTGCCAGGAATAGAATGCCTTGACTAACCGTAATTGGTTTAATGTCTTGGAATTGGGGTCAGTGTCCAGGAAGAGTTCTTATAAAATATTTGTAAGAAATTTAATATTTCTTCTAGCTGTCTAAAGCAGGAGACCATATGTTGCACCTTCTTCAAATAAGCTCCATTGATGATTTACTTTGTGGGATGCAAGGTTGTCAGTCTGTGCCTTAAATCCATGCCTTTTGGAGGTGTTTATGAACCTTTGTTAGTTATCATTTGTGTAGCAGTGCTGAATTCTTTGCTGCACAGCAAATTCAAGTTGCTGTCTCAAAATTAAGCTTTGAATTCTAGATTAATATATGTGAAAGTAGGCCTTGTATGACCTGAAGTTCTTTCAAAAGGTTTTATTTGCCTAAAATTACATGCAATAATATGGTTTTGCTTTAGGGACCCTGTGCTCTATTGCTGTAATTTAGCTATTGCAGGAGATGTTCTTGAATGTACTGCTGAAAAAAATTGTTATAAATAATCCTGTATTTTGTAGACCTCTAAGCCAGAGAGGGATTACACTTAGTCAGGTTAACTGGATGCTCTATTAGTAAGGATACAATGACCCAAATTACATTTTCTATTGAACTACTGTTAAGGATTATTTTGTTTTCATCTGTACAGCAAACTTCAGACACATTGAACTTGTAGATACTGATTTCAGTAGTACAAAAGTACTATTTGCAGCATGGCTGGGAATTCTGATGACTTTTCCTTTCAGTACCTGCTATGCTTTTTAGTACTCCTGCTATTGATTAGTTTCTTTTGGTTGTGAATGTTTAACCTATTTTTGTGTACTTGTTATATGTATTTTGATGTTAAACACATCACTTTGCAGCTACTTTTTAGCAAGCATTCAGCAGACAAACACCAAGTGGAGATAGTCCCTGTAACAGCCATGTAGCAAACCTCCCAGCATACCTTGGTGTCTGGCAAAGTTAGTGCATGCCAAGGCACAGTCCCAGAATTCATCACAATTCCCACTCATGCTGATCTCTATGATGCTGTACCTCATGTGGGCTACTCCAATTCCTTACCATTTCAGAACAGTTGATCTTACCTGCTTCAGTATTGTTTCTATGCCACAGGTACTAACTCAGTTTTTTTTTTTTTTTACTTGTCTGGGTGTTTGGAATAAGAACCAAATAAAGGCTGAAGTAAGAGGCATGTTTACTAAGCTGATTTTGGCTTGCAGTTTGCTTTTGTTTTGTCAGATCTGACACAAGTATTTTTCCTGAAGTCCATTCTGTTTAAATGTAGCCATTACTCATATTTTCCACTGTAAACTTGGATAGCCAGTATGGAACAAGCCACAAAAAATGTGGGTTTCATGACAAAACTGTAGACCAAGAATTCTAAAGTTCAGGAGTCATCTTGAGTGCTTAACTAGCATTAATTGAGGAGCTGGATTTCCAAATATTTCCCTACTGGTAACTCAGGCACTTCTCATGCAGTGTTATATGTTTGCTCCAAAACTGACCTGTGAAAAAGCATCTGAAAAATTGAAAAGCTAGGGTTGCAAAATGGATCTAAGACATGGAATCAAAGTTTTACTTAGAATTCAAAATTCATTGAGGCAAATATAATCTTCTCAGGACAAATAAACCTGTTACTGAAATCATGCTTTTTAGAAAAGCACTACCTTGAACAATATTATGCAGCTTCATGTACTTCATGGTTTTCATCTCCATGTGTTTAATAGTTAACAAGCTAACACAGATGAGTAAAGGCTGATATGTGTTTTTTGACAACTTGGGATGAAGTGAGTGAAAAGCAGCATAATTCATATGAACAGCTTACAAGAAGACTTTGAGTATTGTCATAGCTGTTACTACTCATCTGATCTCAAGAGTTATATCACCCTAAGTTCAAGGGCTGGGTGCATTTTGTGTCAGACATTCTTATTCTAGAAGTAACATGCAGGATACTTGGGTTCTCAGAGGAAATGTAGTTAAAGTGTGAGGGAAGAGCAGAGGAGTTTTTGTTTATTATATTTGATGTACAGCTCCTAAATTTCTAATAATACAATTTGTTAAAGGGCTGGTCCCTTCTGGTAGTGCTACATTTTCTGAATCTTTATTTCATGCATAAAAGTTGTCTTGTTTACAGGTCATGCTAATTTCAGTCATCTTTCAGTTTATACTTGGAGCATGGACCTCTTAATCCTTCTAAAACTAACCTGACCAGATGCATAATTTGTTGCAGCAATCTCCTGAGCACTTAAGCTTTTCTGCCTCTTCAGTAAGGGAAGCAGAGCCTGGCTTTTACCCTCTTATTCCCTAGCTTAATCAAATATACAAAGAAAAGCAAAGGAAGTGGTTACACTCACCCTAAGTGTGTGCTGTTAACTGCTCCAGTACTTTCCCCAGTACCTTGACCTGTGTCGTTTTCTCTAAAGCTGCATTGTCAGAGTTTGACTCATCTAAAATTGCTTCTATTTTTTGCAGTTTCTACTGCAGGATGGGGTTCCTTAGCGATACCTAAGTTAAAGCTGGTATAGTCCTGTGTTCCTATTTCCATTATTGTACCCTTTTCTGCCAGTGCTTCTGGCATTTGTATGATTAAGGCCTCATTCTGCTCAAGATTAGTCACTCTTTTGTTGATTAGTTTTCTCCATTAAAATTGAGTATGTTTCTTGGGATGGAGAAATGTGTGGGGCAGCAGCAGCTGAGACTGAACTGCTCTGGGACCTCTCTCACTGAGAACACAATGATGTTATAATCATGGGAAGGTCTGCTGTAGCATGGTATGGCTCCAATGTTAGAGGTTTTATAACAGCATCTTTCACTTTCACTGAAAAGGACTCTATTAAATTTGGACTGAGTAGTTTGGAGCTCCCAAATTTTGCTCAAAGAAGACTAAAAAGAATAATATTCAAGATCTACAGATGGCAAAGCTGCATTTTGGAGAAAAGAATTTAGCTCTTCCCTCTCTTGCCATGTTGTGAGAAATTTACTTTCTATAGCTTAGAATTCAGAACTGTTATTCAAATAGCTCTGGGCATTTGTTTGTGGTAGGTATTTTGCACATGGGCAATTGCATGCAATTGAGAACTCAGATTCTGAGCTGATATTTTTTGATTGAGTGTTTTGGTAACTCAATGTATTTCCTTCTCAGACTGAATGACTTTCTTTTATTTTAAAGTTTAAAGATTAAAGTTTCCTCAGTAAATGTTTGGTTATTAAATGATCTATAAATAATTCTTGATACTTATAAAATTCCCTGTTAATCACTTGCTGACAATTGAAATTACTGCTAAGTATCTATAAGCAATGGCCGTGACCGACAGTCTGAGACAAATTTGAGCAAACTTGTGGGTGAAAAAGTAAAACAGATTTTCACTTGTCTCCACATTAAAGTGTGCTCTAGTGCTGCAGTGCATTTTTATGCAAAAATTTTGTTTTTCTGTCCGTGGAACATCTGTGGATTGTAATAATTTCATCTGAACCTTTCAGCTCAGCATTGATTTAAGATTAAAATATTACTGTTGTGGCATATGGTATAAATCTTGCTGTTATGCAGTCTGTTACATATATGCCTTGTGCATCTGCACATCTGCCACTGGAAAGCTGTCTGATAATACCAAGCTCAGATATGAAAAGTGAGGAATGTCCTCAGCTCCTCCTGACTTGAGCTGGAGCTAACAGTACTCGTGCTTTTGTAGACCACTGCAGGATGAGCAGTGCCAAGCAAATCACTATTCTGTGTCTCACTGAAAGTCATCACTGTTTCACTGACTTCAGAGACTTCAAAGTAAAGAAAATTTCAGTAAAGTGTATAACAATGGACTGACTTAAAAAAAGAAAATCTAAATTTATATACAACTTTCAATTTCATATCAGTGGGATAAATAATTTCTAAAAAGGAAGTACCAAAATGCATACACAATATTCTGCAGAAGCCCTAACTACAGGCCTAAATTTTTACCTGTCTTGCAGAAAGAATTTTGCACTATTTAGTAAATGTTTAGAAACCAAATTAAACTAATGTTTCAATTTTATTCTAACAGATGGATACATTCTCACATGTATCTCCAAGCAGGAGAGAATGCAAAGTCTCCATCTTATGATGACCTTCCCAATGAAATCTGGTCATACAAGCCATTACTGTGAATCTTTGTCTGAGAACATAGCAAACTGCTGCCATCTTATTTTCTACCATATGTGCATGAAAGCAAACACTTATTTTCATATGGTATTTGATTTTGCTTGAAATTTTACTGTATTTTGATATTGAACTGTTTGTAGTAGTACTTGCAGGACTACTTAAACATGGCTTAAAGCAGAAAACTTTGTGGTAAAAGGATCACTGTGTATTTCATATAACATAGCATACTTTCTTCTCCTTCAGGAAAGGGTTTTTTTCTCATTTGTATCTTATCAGCCTAGGATCAGATGCACCCAGCTTTGCAACTCTACCTATTACTCTGTTTACTAATTTTGAGGTTTGTGGAGTAAGGAACAAAGAGATGAAAAGCACTGGGCACAGCCCAGTACTTTACGAAATCATTAGAATATTTCATGTGGATGAAGAGTTGGACCAAGAGTTGGAGCAGTTTTGCAGAGGTTAAAGGAAATGTAATGAGAGTGTCTGAATTAAACATGGCTCTATTTGCTGTTGTTGCAGCAAATTGTTTACACCATTGCACTGCAAACAACGCTTGAGCTTTATGGAAGAAACCAAGGGTTTAAGGAACAAGAGGAATGCCAGTCATGTTTGTATTCTACATACTGGTTACTTTGACTACTATGGCCTGTGAGGGTAGTGCATCTAGCTTGAACTGCAAGAATTAAACATTTTTCTAAGAGGAAGAAGTGGAAGAGAGGAATATATGCCCAGCTTAAACATCTTATTTTAACACTGAATTGTAGTAAGAGGCTTGGTTATGATAAATCTTGTGTATAAGCACTCCTTTTATTATTATTTAGTTTACAGGTCCTTCAGATTTTCTCTGCTGAATCTTTTTCTTTTGTAGATATTTAAGTCTCATCCACACGTTGCACGTTGCTATGCATAATGGCATTGTAGAGCTGTTTCCAATGTTACAGTAGTGCAGCTTGAATGATTTTTGCTTTACAGATTTGTGCAGTGAGATCAGGCCTGGGTCACTACTCAAAGTGTTGTTTCTCACTGTGCTGCCTGACTTATTCAGTACAGAATAAGATACTGCAAGTAACTCTTTAGCATCTGTTTGGAGGGAAGTTCATAAATTTGCCCTCTTTGTTCTTCCATTCTATTTGAAGGTAAGCTTTGACAAAAGCATCTGAAACCCAATATAATTTTCTTTTTGTGAAGGCTTTTTTTGGGTTTGTGACCTCGATTAACTGTACCTTACAGAACATGCTGGTAGCAGGGGTCTTGGAGTTAGTTTTTTGGCACAGTACATTGTGGTTCTGGGAAGTGGAAGACTAGGTGAGGAGATAGCCCTCTAGACCAGAAACTTTGTATTTTAGATTTTTTAAATTGAAATAATTTCCCAAAATTATTAGTAAGAAATATCTTAAAGTTTTCAGTAGCAAGAGGGATTTTGTTTTGTTTTTCTTTTAGAACAGATACTCTCCTTTATAATGAAAATTAATCCTTGCTTATGTTTTACTTAAAATAGGAGCCCATGGTCATGGGTTTCGTATAAAATTCCACATTCTAGGAGTAAGCATTTAGACAAGTTCAACAAGGGTTCTTCGGTATTTTTTTCCTTTAACTTGAACTTTGGCTTCTGTTTTGTCACCTGTGTTTTTATTTACCTGTCCTTGTTCCACTTCTGTAATTGAATTGACTTCAATGCCTCCTCATTTATATCTTTGTAAATTAATTTTGGGACAGACTTAGAAATCTTTTTGCATATGTTAGACTTCATTAAAATCCTAAAAATTAGTGTTTACTCCTCCTCATTTTGCTCATTCGTTGTGTCTCTTCTGGAACTGAGTAGCACTGAGCACTTAACTAGGTATGTGGGAAGATGAGTAGCGTGCAACTTCAATGGCAATGCAGACTGCAGTACGAAACCCTTGCTCGCCTCGTCAGTCATTTTATACATTGGCTGGTAGAGCTATGTGAAACTGTAATTACTTTCAGCTTCTCAGCATTTAGTAAAACTAGAAAATGTCGTTATTCTGGGGTCTCAGCATTTACGGAGCTGGCGGCAGCTGGCTCCTCATGTGTGAGTCGCACGGGTTTAGCAAGCCTGCCTCTCCCTGTCTCCTTGCCACCTGCTGGCAAAAGGTGGAAGCCTGCAGCATGTGCAAATCAGACTTCTAGGGAAAGTCTCTCTCCTGCTTACATTGCGTACAGTGGACCGAGTCCTACCTCTTTCCCAGCAATTTTAGGCTCTTTGCCTCAAAGTAAAGCACCGAATTTAAAATCCACAAGGATTTACAAAGGGATTCAAAGCTGTTAAGCCTTCAGCTTGAAAGAAAAAAAAAAAAGGTTTCCTACCTCTTTTCTCAATATCAGCTTAAAATTATTGTGTTCTATGTTTGAGGGGTGAGTGTATTTGCTGAAATAAAGAGTAAGCCTTATGGCTTTGTGCAATTTGCATGTATTAGAAGTAAATATAAAGTTTGCTTCTAACAAGTTCAATGTTGTGCAGTAAAGTGGGCACATAATCTTTTGTGTTCATTTTTTTTGATGTTGCCACATGTTGAAAAGCATTGAAAGAGTTTCTGTGAATTGAAACAGACAACAGTGCTGTGTGTTGGATACTGTATGCTGAGTTTGGAAGTTGGGGTTTTTTTAATGGCAACCACCATAATGCTTTAATACTCATAACTATTTCTAAACTACTTTTAAATGCAGCCTTCAGTTCACCTTCAGTTCTTTATAGGGTAGTAGTGAATTGGTTCCTTCACACAGTTGGAACAAATTCTGTAAGTGTAGAATAACTGTTCCAGCATCTTGTGACATTAAAAACTTAATGTTTGTAAAATTTTGTGCTTTTTTTGTTTTTTAAATTACATGATCCTATTTTCACATAATTTTAACTGCTGTTGATACAGGGAAATAAGTGATATTATTTTAATAATCTATGTGCTATACTACATAACTAACACAAGCTTTATCACTTCCCTAAGGATGCTGTAACCAAGGCAGTTATAGGATATTTGTTAGTAACTACCAGTAGTAAATATATACTTATCTGATGCAATGTAAAAATAAAGCATGATGCAGCATCTCTACACTTTCCCATAAGCAAGGCTGCGTTCTTTGAAATTCGTAATATAATTAAATGTATGGTGTAATATGAGTAGAACTTTTGCATTTATGTGTATGCATAAATACAAAGCATATGGGTATGCATACAAATATTCAAGCATACCTCCTTCAGTGAAAACTATTACTTCATCATATGCTCAGAAATGCTGCCTTTAGTTAATGCTGTTTTGCTGTTGGCTCTGTTATGATGCTTAATTTTTAATGAAATTTAAATGTAAGTTTCTTTATTCTTGGACTATTTCACATTGAATTCCTCAAGGAACTGTGCAAGGGCAACATTAGGTTTGCATTACTGTTATTTTTCAGATCATGCAGCTTTTGCAGTCATTGAGAGTTCAAAGCCCATGACACTTTAAATAAGGTGGCCATTTAAATTGTAGACCTGAGAGGTTTTCAATTTTTAATGTTTGGTTTCTGACTAAGAAGATGCTGATATAATTTGAGATATTGGATGAAATATAGTGAACTGCTCATGATGAAGTAGGTTTCACTGAGGTAACTTTGGCAGTGGGGCTGATGGGATTCATGCCAAGTATGTGAATTGGAATCCCCAGTTGTGTGCTGAAACTTGGACATTGGCTTTGTATAAATTGTGTCCAAGATCAGATACCTAGATAGCAATTACCAGACAGGTTTTCTAATTACAAACACTTACTGCCAGACGGACATTCATTCTTCCAAAGTATATAGGCATGCTGTTAATCTGTTGCATTTGTTTGAACAAGGCTTTGGTGGCTTCTCAAAGTACTAAAAACATCTTCAGCCTGCAAAGTAACTTTGTAATTCCACAAACTGCTTAAGCTGACAAGAAACAATGCTGCTGCTCAGAGGTAATTATACTCTCATTCCAAACATCTGATCATTCCAATAATTTCTCTCTCCCTTGCTCTATTTCTAACCAACTGTTTATGCACGTAGTTCTCTCTGAACTGATTTACTATCTTTAGAAAGAGTGAACTGGCTGATCGTGGTATAAAAGGAGCTGGAGAATGTAGAGCTTGTAGCATGAATGAGGAGTTGCTTTCATCATGTGAAAACAGTGATATGGCCAATTTTTGAGTCATTTGTGTAATCAACAACCTCCTAAGAAGATGCTATGATGATAAAACAGTATTCATTATGCTCTTAAGGAGACACTTATTAGATAAATCACCTCAAAATGAGTTTTTAGTAAATGTATACAATAACTGACAGTTCAGTTTAATGCTGCAGCTATTTCATTTTGATACAGCAGGTCAAAGCCCATTGAAGGCATGTGTTATGCTCTGTCACCTTAATACTCTAATTACTCCTCACTAGCAAAGTTAAATTTTTCTTGACCTCCAAGAAGCGTAAAGGCAAATAGAAGTTAGCTTTGTATTTGCTGAGAGTGGGATGAAAACAAACACACATGGTATACTACAAGCCTTGTGTGCTGTACTTTCATTGGCCATATTTTTCCAGTATCCTTTTAAGTAATTAAAACTGGTGTAACACAAATCAAATGACAGAACTGTCTAGTTCACTGGAGCCCACTGAATTGAATATGTGTTAAGGGAATAGTTCTGCTGTTCATTTTCACCGTGATTAGTTGGAGCATGCTGACTACTTTCATGCCAATATCAACCGCTTATTGTGCTTTTTATGGGTGACAATGCAGTAAAACCCATCTTTAAATATGTCTGAAACACTCTTGCCAGCCAGTCCAGTTTCAGCCTAGAGTAGATTTGAAAAGTGAGCTGAAACTTTGCTCATTGTTGAGTTGTATCCCACAGAATAAAGAAAATGTTACATTTCACAGAGAGAACAGTATGTAAATGTTAAAATGACATTGTAGAAAACTAAGACTTGCGTTTATTTGAATTGCTGTGCTCTGGTCATTTTTGCATGAGAAAACTAGTGGGTTTGGAGACAAAACAGTTAAAAACCACCTCTTTTTTCACAGGAGACTAGAAAATAATGAAAATACTGTTTTTCGTTTCAAATGTGGATGAATAAGTATGTGGTAGTCTGAAAAGAAATAACTGTCATAGATTGAGAAGATAGACTCTTATTTTCCATCTCTCATATTGAGAGGAATCAATTTAGTGTTAAGTGATGCTCTTAAAATGTATAAGAGCAAATTTATAATTAAATCTTGGACTTGTTACATGGTACTGAGCAACCTGAGTGTCAAAATTTGCAGCTGTTCTGTGGCTACTGGAATTATTGTACTGGAATTATTCAATGGGCAGGGGTACAAAGAAGAGATCCCTAGTTTTCAGGACATGAAAGGGATTTAAACTTTTACTGCAATTACCTTTTCCTGATGTACTTTGAGTTCCAGCTACTACTAAACATAATTGCCTATTCCAAACATGTTTGAATTATTCCTGTGACAGTTACACATAAGTATCTCATTTTATGGCCATGTGCTATTTCATTCCAATTGATTGACTTTTATTTCAACCCAAGCAATGAAAATAGTCTATAAAACTGCATTTTTTGTATTTGAAAATTCATATTTTTCTTTATTTACACAACTGATTTGACCCAATCCCATTCCTTCAAAATTATGGACACGTATGTGAATATACACTTACATTTGTTACATATCTGTGTGTATATGTAGTGTGTATATATATATATTTATATATGTGTGTATTTATTTTCTTGCAAGCTATTAATGACTTGTTTAGCATAGCAAAGAGAAAATGAAGAGAGTGTGTGATAGCTTTTTGTATGGAGAAACTAGAAATGGAATAAATACCAAAGAGGAAAAGTTATTTCGACTGACAGAAAATGTTGGTAAAGAGCAAAAGGACAATATAGAGACAAGTAAGTTCTGTCAGGTACTTTGCAGAAGGCTACAAACTACCATTAGAGTGAGGCTTTGAAATGGCACTGTTAGAGTAGTGGGAGTAAGGAAACCCTGCTAATTTTAGTTGAGGACTTGATGAATTCAATTAGGATAAGATTAAATCAGCCATAGATTGAACCTGTAACTTAAAATGTCCTATCCCCAGTCCCATGTCCCTGAATTAATATCTTCAAGTGCTTCAATATGATGTGGATGTAACATTAAATTCACATTACATTTTACTCTTATTACTACTCTTAAATAAGTTGATGCAACATATTGAAATGATAATTTCTCTTTAAATTTTATTGTTCAGCATATTTTTGTGAGATGAGAGAACTGCTAGAACCACTCTAATACTTCTATGCAAGTTGCCATAGCAATTAAATCAGAGTTCTATGGTATTCCTTTCTTAAGTCTTAATTCTATTTATAATTTTAAATAATAAGCCAGTATTTAATATTTATTCTCATTTTTCTGGCTTGTTAGAGAATAGATTCAGAAATTCTTGATTTCTTGTGTTCCTTACCCTAAATGTGCTAAAATATAGCAACTTTTTAATTTGCACATAGTTTGGATCCTTTGCTTAGATTGGACAGTTCAGGGCAGGGCCAATAATTTCCAAAGATCTATAACAATTTGGGGATCTGTTCCTGTACTTTTCACATTGTCCCTCAATATGGCTCCATTTGGCAATACTTCTAAGCTGTATTTCTGATTTAAGATAATAATTGGCAGGCCTTTTTTCCCCCTTTACTGTTCATTCTAACAATTATGAACTTGGGAACAATTTACTAACAAGGCTCTGCTTAGAACTTTACTTATTGTAGATTTTCCCAGAGGCTAAAAATTAGCACAGAAAAAAAAAAAAAAAAGATAATTTCTCTCCTGGAATGTTTTTAAATCATCTGAAAGACAGGGGGAGGGAGAAGGGAGAGTGATCATGTCTGTATTCAGTCTTTCTGCTGCAATGACCAAGGGGAAAAAAGGCTTCCTTAGTTCAAGCCATCTCCTATCCTGAGTCATGTGCCTTGGTCATGGAGACATGGAGCTCTGTTATGTGGACAGTCACTGTGGTATGAATGGGACGCAAGCTACAGCTGAGCATGGCCCAAAGAGACTGAGAGTTAGTGGGGAATTCAGACTTTTTGTTCTATGGAACAATCCCCAAGAATTTCAGGAAGCTGCAGGAAGTTTTGCTGTATGGGAGGGGGAAAAATTATAAAGCTTTGCACAGAAAGGTAATTCTAGAAAATTAATATTCTTGAAAGCCCTGAACATAAAATTTGGTTTTTTTCTTGTTACTGAAGCAGAGCAGACAGCTGTCCCTAACTCCTGTGAGACATCTTGTGAAATCTCCTTGCATAAACAGATCCTCATAGCAAAACTGATTCTGAAGATCCCATTCTTGCCAGGTGAGGTGGTGGGAGAGTCGCCAGTGTTACAGCAGAGTATGTTTGAGGAAATTGTTTTTATAAATCATATTCTCCAATGAAAATCCACTCAGTGAGAAAATTTCTAGTTATAATTCCCAGTTGTAATTAGAACTTTTACTAAAGGCCATTCAAGAAATTTCTGTCATGGTTGAGAACTGAAAGAAAACCTTTTTGGGGTCCTTGCCTTATTGGCAAGAAAAATTCCAAATAGGAAGTGAGAAAATAACTGCTTCTCTTTGTTAATGAGGTGATTAATGATGACCTTTGTTAGAAAATGTGCAGAAAACTTTTCCAATCTTGTGTGGTAGGAAAGCAATATTAGGGTTTTTTTCAGTAATTTACTTTGTAAATTCAGTTTTATTTAGCAGTTGCCTATGATGCTCCTCAAAATATGAATGGGTTGTTCAATTTCTCATCCCATAGGTTTTTGGTTGAGAGATTGTATCTTTATAGATAACAGAGCTCTAATCTTGTTTTTCTAATAAGCTACTCTGTGTTAGTCATAGCCTGATGTCTTCAGGAAAATAGTAAGTACTTAAAATTTCTAAATCAAAATCCAAAATTTCTTCCCATTGAAGTGAGACCCTGTCTGGAGAAGAGGTTTCCTTGTCACATCTCTGACCTACATCTGTTTTTGGAATGGGTCAGATGGAAGTTCCCCTGATTTCCTTAGTTACTGAAAATGGCCTATGTATGCTGCATGTCTGTGGACCTCTTTTTGGCTGTGGAAAAATGATTGCACTTTGCTCTTTTCCTGAGCCAGGAAGAAATTACTTTTTTTTTATTTCTCTGTTTTGAATCTCAGGAGCTTGACATGATTGAGGAGCTTTTGTGGTTTCTGGCTCAAATATTTCCAGGTATGGGCCTTTGCTGATCAGTCATGTCAATTGGGCAATGGAGTAGGAAAGATGTGTTTTTCTTGGATAATGTCTTTAGGAGGAAGAATAACTTGCGCAAACCTCCAATTCTAAGCAAGAGGGTATCACATGCCCCCCGCCCCCCCACCTGAGAAAACAGGTAGGGAAAGGCACTGTGTTTTGCCTTTTGGAGGGCCTTCTTGCAAGGCTTTCAGCTGCAGCTGGGAATCTTGGAGACTAAGCTAAAGAAGCAAAAGTGTGGTGGTGTGCAATGGTTGACCTTTGTAAGGTTAAAAATAGAAACCCTTTTTAAGGTCTGAAATGGAAACCCTGCACACTTGCCTATTTCTGGACTTGTTTGTTGTAGGGCTTTTTGGAGTTAATATGCATTTTATCTGTAAAAGTTATCTGCAGTGCATACTCAGTGTTTCTCTGGAGGCTGATGGTACAGATGTGTAGTGTTGTAAATATCAGTAATATATAAAAATAAACAAGCAAGGAACAATTTCAAGAGAACCATATGCACATTACTCTAGCAAGAATCACATGTATAGGATGGGTCCTGTTTTTATTGATGACATTTAGGAGAGAAATGGGCTCCAGCTGGAAGCATGTGAGTAGTCATCTCAACAAGTCATGCCTGACAATATTTGGTTTACAAATAAGGCACATGCTTCTTTTCTAGCATTGAGTGATGATCAGCACCAAAAAAAAAAAAAAAGGGCAATTCAACTACTGATTTTTTTTTTTAAGACTAAAACTGATTTTTTTCTGTCAGAATGAAGGAATTTCCCCATGGCAATGCCAGACAGAAACTCTTTTCTGAAGCATGGGAAGTGGCAGTCACCAGCTCAAAACTGTGCTTCTATTATGTGGCCTCTGCTTTTGCCATGCATCTCAGAAATGCCTCTTGCTGACCTCTTCCAGAAAATGTCTTAGCAGCTTCCCTCAGCTTGGCCTAAGCATAGCTGGTGTTACAGTCCCTGCCCTGGCAGGCCTTCAGCCAAGATATGAAACAGCAAAACTGGTCTGTAAAAGTAGAATACCCTGTTAGCAGAAACCAGAATATGTAGTTACAAGACATCAAAACAATGTTGTCTTTTAATAAAATATCTCTACTGAACAGAGAAAAAAATCTTTGCAGAAAGTTTGGTTTTGGGTGGGTCCTAGACAGCTGAAGAGCCCAGATACCTGAGCACTGTATATTGCTCATGTGTACATGATTATACATGGACTTACATGTGTGCCTATATATGCACATACATGCAAAACCAGATATAAATCACCATGTGTATGTACTTAGGCATCATCCCAATCTGTTTTCCCAGACTTTTTCTGGAAAGGAGTGGGAACTGAGTATGATTCTGATACTGATGGTTTGGAGGAGCCATCTGTTGGCTTCAATCCATTTTGTAAACACTTTTGTATTGTTGCTGTGCCAAATGTAAACCATGTGTTATGAGAGTGACAATTGATGCATTTACAGTAAGGACATTCTTATGTGTAAACTCTGCTTATAGTTTAATTTTGAAATATAAGACAATGTCTCTGCAGTCATGCAGTATAATATTTTAAATCCAAATGAGAAATCATCTACTCCTCTATTTATACAGACTGTCAAAGGGCAGCTGATACTGTAGCACAAAGCTAATGGAGATGAGACATGTTATACTGGCTGAAGACCTTGTCTTCAGTTTGATGCCATGCCAAATGCTTGGATTGTTGCTCACAAAATAACTCTTGTGTAGAGATGCAAGCTCCAAGAAATGTCTCATTTAATAATCTTATGTACTAACCTTTGAATTGCTAAAGGAGCATTCAGAACTACTTGTGAGCTTACATTGTTTTATTTGTATTCAAATGATACAGTTTACCTTAGCACTGTAGAGAGAACATCAATGGTTAGTGCATTAGAAGTGACAATGAACACTGAATCATTTCCAAATAATTCTTGATTTAATAGAACAGAGACAAAAAATAATTTGGAAAATGAAAAACAAAAACCCAAACCCCAAAAAATCCTATTGCTATAATATCCTTTCAGAGGTAAGAGCAAGTCCCGCTTTTCAGAACACAAGGAAGTACCTTCCTTGAGCTAAACAAACCTTTCAGCTGCCACCTCAGGAAACATTTTTTTTCCCTTCAGAATCATGAAACTAGTAGTTATTGAGACTACACTTGTCTCTAGGGCTCTTTCTTTTCCTCATTGTTCATACTTTGCTTGTCCAATACCTTTATTCACAATTCAAATTTTGGACCAATTTTTCAGTTGCTTTTGCACATTATGGTACCATACACTAAAGCTAGAAAACAATTTTCAAAGTAAAATGTAAATAAATTACATTTCAACTCAAATGCAAAGAAATATTGAAGTTTCATAGCATGAGAAAGCAGTCCTAATTTCACCACTGTTGACATCTCTCACAATGGCAATGTATTTCTGCAGGAATTTCTCAGTAGTGGTGTGACAGTAGAATGGGAGATCTGGTGTTTTTCAAGGGTTTGCCTTGACTCACTTTAGACTGCAATGCCCTTCTGTATATGAAGCCAGAGCATTGTTTTAAGGGAAAGCCTGCTGAAGTCTATGATTTGAGGCACGATCCAAAGCCATGTAGTTTGAAGAAGTAACATTTGTCTGCAGAAGGCTTTGGGTCATGCACTTCAGTATCTTGGAAGGATGAAACTTGTCACAAATTCTTATTTTGGGATGTCTGGTTTTAACAGATTCTTAAGTTCTCCTTGGTCCTTCCTTTGTGCTACTGTAATTAAGTTGTGTTTTTCAGCATGCATTTTATATTTATAGCATAATTTTTCCAAACGGTAGCTTAACAGCAAGCCAGTGTTGCATCCTTCAATGCACAATGCCATAATTATTAAGCACTTTCAAGTTTTTTTCTCTGTTACTGCACATTTCAGTAATGTGAAGATAGAAATAGTTGTTGCTGGCTGTAGAATCTGTGGTGATATGCTACAGACAGCAGTGCCTTCAGCACCATGTGCCTCTGAAGTGCCTTATTGTTAGACTGGAACTGTCATCTCCATCAAACAGCTATTTAACTGTGATTAACAGCCACTACTTGAGATGCCTTGTTCAACTATATCCTGTTGGACTTGTGACTGGCACTCTATTTATACTGAATAAACAAGTCTATAGCAAAGCTGTCATGGCTGATTTAATAATTTTTCTCCCAGTGAAGCTTGTACTCTTTTCAGTGAGCAGAATCAGGTCTTTAATGATGTGGAATGTAGGAATGAGTAATTTGTAAGACCTTTGATTGCTAAAATACCATGGGCTGCTTATGCTGTCAAAGTACTAGGGAGTTTTGTGGTGGTGTACTCTACATGGCTGGTTCATGTGCTTGAAAGTCTTATTAGTAAGCTTTACCTCCACAGCAGAGTGAGGAGAGAATAGAAATTATACGAATGATGATGTACTCATGGCTGCTATTGAGAAGGGACTGAAGGAGTATCAATGGCCTGATCTTTCAGTAGCTTCAGAAAGAGAAAACATGCTTGGCTGTTCTACTGCTTGGGCCAAAGGAAATCTTGATTTTCATTCTGCAGCAACAAAAGTTAACTCCCAGTGACCTGTTTTCAAAGACTTTTAGTTCAGATTTTTGAAATCCTGTATTAGTAAAATAGATTGTATAATGACAGTCCTGAAATGCTGAGAATTGAAAATAGAAATTAATATTGCCTTCTTTTTAAAGACAATTGGTTTCAAAACAAAAGATATTATTTCTCCATTCAAGTTGTTCAGAAAAAGGACAAGCCTGATCATTCTCCACTACCATATTTTGGCCCAGTTTGAACAGCTGAAGGATTTTCAATATAAAGAATTACTGTTTTCTATGAATTCTCTGAAGAGCAAAGGGTCTTACTACCTATGTGATGAAGGGCAGTTTTCAAAGTTGGCTGGGAGATGGGAACACTATAGGAAACCCATTTGTGTTGTCTGGTGCAATGTAGCTCTTCCTGTCACACAGACCATCAGGCACTGGCCTCTGGTGGTTTAGATCAGCTGGCAGCAGTGGCCACCCACCATAGGGAGGTGAATCAGGAAAAATGTATAACTTGTGGGTTACATAACACTTAATGAAACAAAACAAAACTATTCCAAAGATAATTGCAATGAAAAGGAGAGAGAAGAATAAAACCCAAATGAAACAAGTGATCCCAAACACAGTTGCTTACCATCTGCTGGCTGATGCCCAGCCCATCCCTGAGCAATGATCAGACCCTCTTGGCCAACCCCCACAGTTTCTATGCCAGACATGGTGTTCTATGATATGGAATATCCCATTGGCCAGTCAGCTGTCTCAGACATGCTCCCTCCCAGCTTCTTGCACATCTCCTCACAGGCAAAGCATGGGGAACTGAAGTGTCCTTGATTTGGATAAGCACTCCTAGCAACAACCAAAACATCAATGTGTTATCAGTGTTATTGTCATACTGAGTTCAAAATACAGCTCTGTGCCAGCTAAGAAGAAAGTTAACTCTCTTGCAGCCCAAATCAGGATGTGTCCCAGTGGCTTGCCCTTCTAGGGACTGTCCACTTTTTAATTTGAAAACTAGAAATTGTAGCCTGCTTTTTCTCCATTCTTGCACACTGCAAGTAGGAAAACTTCGGCAGGCCTGATCCTTGTACAGTATATGCTGTTGAAAACAAGTACTGTAGTTGTAAATGGGTCTATTAACTTGTAGGTCATAATCTGCAAATAGTACAGGATTTATCTGTTCTTCCACATGTTTGTTCTATAAGGGTTAACAGTGATCAAGAGCTGTAGAACTTTTTCCTAAGGACCAGTGAAGTTTTCAGCATCTCAGCATTGCTTGGATGAAAGTGACTTCAGAACTGTCAGAAAGAAGTCCCTAAATAAACATCCTTGTAAGTAATTTTAATATAGGATTATTCACTTTTGAAGCATTATAAATAATGCAAATTTAGTGTCCATCTGGACACTAGGTTTTTGCCAACTGCTACCAGACCAGCTGCAAAATTCACTGACTACAAGCTTTGCAGCTGCTATGTGCAGTCAGTGCCAAGAAGGAGCCTTTGAGTGCTTGGACTGGTATGCTGGACTGGAAAACAGGTTAACAAGGAGACATCAAATGGGGAAAGTAAGGCTTTATGTGTGGGTGTTCACCTTTGTTTTAAGAAGGCTGCTTGCAGAGATAAGCCAGCTAAGACCTAATCACCTTTGTTTGCAGTGGCCTTCATGATTCTTCTTTACTTGTTTCCTACTGTAATGCATATTATCTGCACTTTATATGGCATGTTGTAATAATAACAGCTACAAAAATGCATAGAATCTCTGCATACCTATGATTTTGATGCCTACATCTGGATCTTTTTGTTTTTCAGGTTTTTTTTTGTCTTCCCTGACTTGTAGGCTGCTTATCTGAATTAACTGGTAGACATTCTCTTTTAGGGACAGTTTCTTGTCAATATCTTCAGACTGTTTTGGCCTCTATGGTTTTGGATTTACGTGGCACTCTTAAATTTTGAGGAAAGCCCCTATTTCCTTGAGCAACTGGTCTGCTTTGTTTGTCACTCAGGATTTGTTAATTTTGATTTGTTCTTCCAACTGCCCAGTATTTTGGAATGCATGTCCCAGTAGACCTGAAGATGCTGATGAGGAGCCTGGGGCTAATGCTCTGTAAATTGAAGCCCAGAGCTCATAGTAAAGGCAATTGAAACTCTGACAACAGGGGAAAATACAAGGTCTAAATTGAAGATGGATCTAAGATTATTGCAAGTTTTTTTTTTTCATTAAGAAGCTGTTCTTTACCTTCAGGGAGAGTCCATGCTTTTTGACCATTGATATTAAGTTGGCTAATATATTTAGATCTCTCCAAACACAAAACTTATGCTTTAGACAACCACTGTATATATCAGTGTTCAGTTACTCAAGGAATAGAGCTGTCTAATAAAGAGCTTAGCTGGACAATGGTAGGTACTGTAAATTGAAGGCATCTGATATTCAGCCATGTTCTCAAGCTACTTTAAGGTTCAGAGCAGTTTTCAGCTGGCAAAAATCAATGTCAACTTTTTCTACTGTATTGGATCTATGCAGGTTAACATGAGCTGAGAAGTGAAGCATTACTTTGTTCTCTTGAGGTGTGTGGTTTGGGTGATTGTGCTGCTCTGCTCATGTGGTTCAGCACCCCTAGCACATCACTTGGGAGTTTTCAAGAGCAGGAGATGTAAGGATCTTGATTACTTATTTTGTCTTCTTCCAGATCACGGTGCATGGTCTGTTGGGAATTAGTCTTCTCTGCTACAGAAAAGAGCATTGTAGAACATTAGTGGGGAGGCTTGCATAAATAGATAACTGTGAAATTCGTAACTATCCTCTTCAGCACTAAACTGTTTTAAAAGTCTGGATTCTGGGAAATTGGTATGTTATTGGTAAGTGATTCACAATTTTTCTTAATGTCAGTCACATACTTCATGGAAAGAGGGAACTAGGATAGGCTAGCATAAAGGTCTAGACATTTCAGGTTTTGTGTTCATCTCTGTTGCAGTGCTCTGGCTTTTCATACACAGGTTATGGGGGCTACCCTGAATCCTAGACTTTAGAAAACACAGATCATTACCTCATGGCTTGCCTCATTTCACATTTTCTTTTTTCTTTAGAAGGGTATTAATATTTCATCATGTAAATGCTTTACTGTGCTGCAGTACTATTAATCAAATAATTTTTGGTCTTATCTGGGAAGTTTGCCATATAATGAATCTGGGTTTATTAATTTTAATAGACCTCTATAGCTAGAGCTGTATCCTGAATGTTTATAATTGAATTAGATAAATATTTTATTTCACTCTGATTGCAGATGTCACTCAGAGAGCTCAGGTGTTTATGCACTGTCAGTTGATAAGCAGAGGTGTAGAACAAATCTGACTTTACCAATACACAGAGCAAGGGCAAACTATGGGAATAGTTGAGTTATGTCAGTGTGAGAGCCCTTGGCTTTAAAATTCAGGGTGTGTTTGGCTGCTGTACTGAGTGGGAGCCCCAGTTCTGCCATGCAGCTCAGGCTGAAGGATGCTGACTTCTCATTTGTGCAAGCTCAGTGAGGAGAGCCTATGAAGCAGTCTGGGTAACACAAAGCATGCATATCAAAATGGAAACCAACAGGCATAAGTAGAAGTGATCTGTTGATACTCCAAATAGTGCAATATGGGAGTATTAAGAAATCATTTTAGTCAAGGCAAATCTTTCATTAACTCTCTATAAACATAACTGTAATGTTTATTTCTGTGAGCAGAAAAATGGAAGGTGGAAAAGTTTTCTTTATGCAAACTAAATTAGACTGTTTCAGATGAACATATCTCCTGTAATATGTATTATATTTGCCTATTGTTGTAACACAAGTGACTCTAGGGAGAATGTTACTTTCTAATTGAGATGTTATAGAATTTTAGTTCTTCTATTATAGTAATATTATATTATAGTCAAGTGAAAGCACCATATAGAAAATCAACAGACTTTTTTCAAAACTGAGCTCAGCTTGGAAGCATTTATCCCAAGAGATAGGTGCTGGAGCTGATTGCCTTTAAAGATTCAGAACTTCAGTTACCTCCAGTTTTATGGCATTTATGCTTTCCTGTCCAGTGTATATGGAGAATGGGCTGGTCATTCAAGTAGCACTGAGATTTTACAAAACCTTCCTGCGTTTATGAGGGACTCAGCCAGACCTCAGAACTGAACTTCCCCAGATACATTCCGTTTGGCCCAATTTCTATTAAAATCCATTTCGTGAGAACAGGTGCTAATATCAGCTTATTACTAGGTAAAGCTAATTAGTTGGAGACACCCATCATGATGATGGGTTGAGTGTTGAAGTCCAGTCATGTGCCATTATGGCCTCTAATATGTACCCTAGAGGACATTATTGCAGCTGTAAAAATAGGACTTTTAAAATGTGAAGCTTATTTCTAAGAATTTACAATTAGTCAAAGATTGCTTTTGAAGAAAAAACTGCAATATAAAATAGCTAATTGAGCAATATAAGCCATAAACACCTCAGGGAAACTCTTAAAGGACACTTTTAAAGCTGACTTAAGAAATCCGCTGTGTTTTTTTAAAGTATTCCTCCCTCTAGCAACACTTCTTTGAAAACTTGACAGGAATGAGGGGACTGGAGACAGAACTTTATTTCCATGAAAGGAAGTGGTAAATTCCCTCTGACACCTACTGCCGGTCTGCTTTCATAAAAACAAGGAGGTAGGGAGGACTGACTGATACTGATGGAGTAGGGAATAGCTTTGGGAGCCTCAGGAGGTTTCCTTTTTATGACTTTGTAAAATGACTTTTATAAAGTTATTGTCACAAGTGGCATGGCGAGGACAAAGGATGTATTTTTCACTCCTCATTTTTGGATCTAGATCTGTGTGGCAATAGGACCAGAGATGATAATGAGATTTATAGATCAGTTTGAGGAAAACTTGCCTTCATTGCAGTCATTGATGAAACTGGCTTGTCATCTCTGCAGAGCCAAAGTGTCACCTTTAGTGTTTGTACCTTTTATCAGCTTGCTTAATGTCTGCCTGCAGCACATGCAAAATGGAACAATATTTATGTAGCTCCCATGAACTAGGCTTGCTGGCAACATTCTCTGCAATCAGTAGGTTGAAGATGCTACATTGTTTGCACTGTGGAGGTTTTGCCAAACAGACCATTCATTAATCTGAATCAGTGAAGTCTAAAGCTGCTCCAGGTTACCTACTATTTTCTCAGGCTATCTGTTCAACAGAGTATATTGCAAAAATTAATCCAAGTTTTTAACATGTTCTTGTTTTTAAAGTATTTCAGAATTCACTTCACAACTTCTAAAATATGTTTGCTAAAAATTTGCACTGTTCTCACTGTGTTTTTATTACTTTAAAATTTCTTAATTTTATATATTATTCATTAACTACAGTAGGCTTTTAAAGCATATTTGCAAAGCAGTTTTGAATACATTTAAGTTTTTTGAGTTCAGTTAGCACTGAATGAATATTTTTGGATCAAATTTATTCCGTTTTTCATGTAATAGATGAAAAAATAACACTTCTACATCAAATAATTTTTATGATACTGAAACATGGGCAAAAGCATATTTTGAAAATGTTGACTGACATTGCTCTTTTCATTGAAAATCTTGTTCGTTGCAGTGTGCCAAAGTGGTCACTTTGACCTGACTGCTTTTCAGGTGCCCAGTGTGGCTCCTCACGGGGACTTTTAAGATCATGGCATTCCCTGGTGAAGCAATTCTTCCAATGGTGATTATTATCATTCTTAAGGTTGAGATGTGCAAATCATAGAACACCCAGTTTATTTGCATTCTTCCAGTTTTTGCTTAGTACAGGAAGGCAAAGAAGGTCTCTATGGAAATCATTATTCACACTTTAACAGCTGCTATATGGGCATATTCAGAACACCAGTAGAAGCTATTGAAGCCCCTGTGATATGCTGGCTCTGGTGTGGTGGTTAAATAATTCACCATCAGTTTAAAGACCTGATTTGATGAACTTGAGGAACTAGAGGGAATTGGCTGAGACATTGCCAGTGTAATTTGACCCATGTAGTAGGATTAATTATAAATCCCAATCAAGGTCTCTTTGGAGAGGATGCAAGTTTCAAATGGGCCCAAAATGAGGATTTGGGCTGAGATTTCCAATGCTGCTTAAAGTATTTGTGAATTCAAATCCCATTGAGATTAATAGAAACTGGGCATCAAACACTGTAGGTGGTTTGCAAATCAGAGTCTTGAATATTAACAATGATCTTTCAGTCCTATTAAGACTTATAATAGGAGGTATTATAAAGGAAATAAATGGGCTCTGACCCAACTCTGGCATCTTTGTTAAGACAGGCTATGCCACAACACATGTGCAAAATTGCAGGCTTTGCAATCCACATACTCTGCCTAATAGGCCAGCCCTTTTGACTTCCAGTGATGTACTGTCTTTATTACAAAGTTACTGCTTGGGCAAGGAGCTTTAATATATTAATAATCAGTGCCTTAGGCCAGGTTATCAGGTGGCTTTTATTATGGCAGTCTGTGTGGTCCCACATTTAACTCCATGGGTAAAGAAGCACTTTCATTTATTTCTCATATCAGATAGCTGAACAATTTCAGATCTCTGCTCCATTTCTTTGGGTAAGCAATTCCCTTCTGCATTATTTTAACAAATTTCTGGCTGCAGATGGTTAACTATTTGAATGCATACAATCCTGTTGTTAGCATCAAGGAATTGTAATTATTCTGTCTTTGTCTTTATTCTCTCTTTATTTAATCCCCAAAAGCAATTTAGCAATGTTTGGTTTTAGTGCCTCTTAGCATTGGAGTGGACTTCAAGAATTTATATTAATTATTACTACACATATCATGATGAATTTATATCCTGAAGGAAGCATATAATGCTTCATCCTGAAATAATATTTAATTAGAAAAAATAATAAACAAAATTAGAAATAAGGTTCATTTTTAAATTAATGCAAAACAGCACAAAGTGCTGACATACTTGACTGCATTGCTTAAGAACCAATTTTGTGGTATGGGGCAAACAGGGTATTAACACATTTAACATGATGGTGGCTCAGCACTAGTAAAATAAGAGCATTTTTAAGCAAGACTATTTCCTTTTTATTTTTACTGGTCTGGACAGCCATTTGGCCACATGCACTGCACTTTGCTGTTTTACTGCCCTAAAAATACTGTATTCCATTGCTGGCAGTGTAGAGGTCTGCTCCTTCAAGTGCTTGCTGTGAAGAAACTGCTCCAATGAGATCAGGAAGCATTGGGATTATGTGGGATTGGTGAGGCAGAGTCCACCAAAATAAAAACATTCGTGTTCTTTACGAATATCTCCCATGACTATATAGCCCAGGGCATAAGAACCTTGGTGATTTTGGCATATTATCAGTTTGTTTGCACATGAAACCCAAAGCAAACCTTGGAGGATGTGAACACAAAACAAAACCCTTCATAGTACTTGTTTAGGTAAGA
Organism: Vidua chalybeata; assembly: GCF_026979565.1. NCBI lineage: Eukaryota > Metazoa > Chordata > Aves > Passeriformes > Viduidae > Vidua > Vidua chalybeata. The sequence goes on along the minus strand of NC_071536.1, from coordinate 11,773,588 downwards.
ATGACAGGCATTAACAATTACTTCTAAAAATGCATTTCTAATAAATGCTAATTAAATTTATGTGAGATTAAAAAGTATGTGACATTAAAAAGGAAAAGCTTTTTTGTTTTCTCGTATTTGGAGATTGCTGTATAACTAATCACCTTCCTGAAGTTTCTGGGGAGTGAATGTCATGATCTGCTATGTTCAGAAGAGGGCAGCATCAGCCTAAACAAGTGGAACACATTTAAGGATTTCAACATAAACGGGAGAAGCTCCAAAAGGTGACAAATACAGTTGTTAAGTTTAAAAGCAGAATTTAGTTTATATTCTGATATTATAACAAATAATATTCTTAATTCAGAATTATTTGAGCATTATAGTGTCTCTGCAATAACATATTTGTTGTCTTCCAATAGTAACACATTTCTCAGAATATTGGTTACCGCACCTTAGTTATTATGACACCTGCAGCCTTCTCCTTACAGATATTTTGAAAGAAAAACTGAACAAAATGAAAAAAAGGATCAAAACTCCGAGCATTTTGTGACTGAAATGCTACTGAAGTCACAGCTTATACAAACTAGGTACCGATACAGGTGATGACACACTGGTCCTGAGGATCTCAGTTCATAGGAAAACTCAAGGATGTCAGTTTGGCTTTGGGTCTAGGATTGAGTCAGATGCAAGATTTGGAATAAAATGGGCAAGTACTTGTGTAATTATATTATGGCCTAAGGCTTAAGGGAATTTGCTTGAAGTTTTGACTGACCAAGGACTTCAGTAAGTGCAGAGTTATTAGCTTAGCTATTCCTCAGTTAGCTGCCTGTGACTAAATTCTGTCCCAATGGAATGGGCCCATGTCAGATTTAGCCTTTGTACCACATTATTTTACTTAAATAAAATGCTTGCAAATTTATGCACAAGTCCCACTGATGTCAGCGATGCTTCTGTGAATGATGGCTTATTTTGCTGAGAAGAGAACTGAGAAAGGAAGTCTAAATTATTAGGTCATCAGTACAGGCAGGCTGTCAGCCTGCAGAGTGGCAATAGGTGACCCAGGCAAAACATGTGCAGGGGCTTTTCTTGTAAAAGTTAACAAATTGTGTTCTGAATCAGGACACCAGGAGATAAAAGTGGATATTGCAAACACTTTTTTTCCCTAATGACAACATTTTTAAAGTATCTGGGTGATTGCAGCTTTTTTTCCCTGGATGTATTTAGAGTTCCTTGGCTAAGGAAAGTGCATCATATTTCACTTGATTCCTTTCTTACAGGCTAAAATAACTGGAATATGTAAGCTCTTCTATTTTTTGAATCTCAAGGTGGATTATTTAACCTTGTATTGTATCAAAATCCTGTTTCAGCATAAAGTCTGTGTGCATATGCTTAATGAATAAGACCCTAAAGATTTGTAAAGAGCCTAAGTTTATATACTCCATTAAATATGATCTTCACAGGCTAATTAGTTAGAAATTTTACCCTTGCTTATAGTATACAACATTTTATGGTCAATAACAGTAAAATCTATGTAAACCATGCTCTCTATTAATAAACATTATATGCTTCTGGCTTTCAAATAAGGAAATTGATTACTTGTTTTTCTCCAGTGACTGGACTGCTGGCAGAGTAAAATCCAAGCAATTAACATTATGGATAGATTGCTTCATGTGAGACATGAAGGCATTACAGATAATTTTGCTTTCTATAAAAATAAGGATACTAGTACTGTGAAGGAAACGCAGATCAGCAATATCCAAACTCAGAGATTTCAGGGAAGGTCCAAGGTCTCTGGGGGTTGATATTGCATGGTATTATTTCTCCTGTATGTTACAGGTTTGTATCCAACCAAGATTAGTACTAGCTAGAACTGGTTATTAGGTAGTGGTTTTTAGGTACTATTAGTTATTAGATACTTGTAGTTGGATAGCTTCTGTCCTGTTTTTAGCAGTAATGTGTATACCCCTAAAACCTCCCCTGTAAATGGCACTGTTGACCTTTTTAAAGGAGGCATTGAAATGGAGTGAGCCGGGATGTGCACCATCCTCCCCATCCCTGCAGGGGCCTCTCTGGGTTAGCATTTGAAATACAATGGCAGAATGAATGAGCTCTATGGAGCTGTAAGCTTATGTGATAAACTGTTGTTCTGCCAATACACACAGACATAATCATCTTCTATTCCAGTCCAAGAGCTCCCCAGATGATGAGTACTTTGGGGATGTATATAAATGAGCAGCTCATTTTGACTTTTTGGCTAATAGGATTCACAGTATAAGTCAGGAGAAAGTACCTGTGCTCTAACCTTTATACCCCTTACTTTCCCATAGGGGGACACTGCTGAAACAAAACAGCCTCTCATCCTAGAGTGACATGTTTGATATGTGCACCATTGTACATGGGAGCCTAAAAGCCCAAGACAGAGAACAAATATAATAAATAAAGGTCTGCTGTGATAGAGGTCTCTTGTTTGACCACACTCAATAAACAGATGCTGAAAATATTTTAGTAATTTAGTTAGAAAAATCAACCTAATGGATCTTCTGTTCATGAATAAGAATTTAGATTCCCTTTGTACTTTAAAAATGCAGTTGTTTGGCTCCAGAGGAAGACTTAGGACTGAATGAAGAATTGTTTGTTCACAAAGAACATGTCATATTAGTCCTGTCTAAAGAAAGCAGAATTTTCAACTGGTTTAGTTTAAAATAGCAAGGCTAGCACACAGTGCTGTTTCCTTCTCCTTCCAAAGGTGCTCCCTGGGCACCAAATATAGTTCATAAATGTATGAAAAATATCTGACCCAATATCCAGCTGAAAACTAATAACTTAAATGCTTAGAAATGGAGCTGTTGCATATAGGAGACTTCCCTCTCTCCTGTATTTTGTTCTTCCATTTTTGTTTTTATCAAGCACAAAGTATATTTAGAAGGATAGAAGTTCAGGAAGATTTTTCTACCTTTTTCTGTCCTCTAGAAGTTCCTCCAAAATACCTATGCTGAATTTAATTGACAGGTCACAACTATTACTGAGTTGAGAATCTTGATAAGCATGAAGGATAAATTAGCTTTTTTCATGAGTGCTTTTCCCTTAACAACTTTTCAGTCCTTGGAGCATCTGAGGATAATTTTTTGTGTTACTTTTTTACTAGGCTGTACAGTGGTCCAACCAAGGCAGAACTGACTCAGGTAGAAATGAAGATTTCACTCCTGGATACTAAGAGCAGTGCCTAGTCATGAAACCAGAATCTGGTTCTTGTATGATCTGTTCTCAAATTGGAGTGAGTCATTAACCAAGCTGATTTGATGCTTATCAATTTTAAAGGAAAGCTGTTGATCCTGAAAACATATTTCCATAAGTAAATCGCTTTTTCTCTAGAGAAGCAAAGGGAGGTGTTCAGCTCATGGAGTTGAACTTCCATCTACAATGGAAGTGTAATACAGTGTGCTAAAACATGAGGGTTGGGAGCTTGAGGGAATGATTTCTTTTCTGAACATGAAAGCAAAATCCTGTTGCTACTTGCATGGTGGAGTTCCCTTAGTAGGTGGCCACCATCTTGTTTACAAGGAAATCTCAACCATTAGGGTTTGAGCATGGTTGGCTTTAGCAGGAATGACAAAGAACAAATGAGGCATATATTGGGTTGAGGTAAGCAGTCTCTGTTACCACAACTGTATTACTAACTTATGTTTAATTGCTCAGCATTTATGAGGTTCATAGTTTTTCTTGCCACACAATAGGTTGGGCAAGTCAAAAAAGCTCCAAGTTTCAAAGGCTAGAGTTTTGGGTGCCTGCCAGCACTGATGTGTTTAGCAAACAGGCAGCAGGGTGCTTATTAGTAGGTTGTGGCTTGCAAACTCTGAAGCCTGTGGAGCCAGATGCACTGATCAAGTAGTGAATCTATAGATCAGTTAGCCCATTAGATGAAAAAGGGGAGCACCACTGAGTATAAATATATTTTTCATAGGCTTCAATTAGCTACCATAAATGACTTTTCTTACTCTTTCTATTGACCCTGCAGTCTAAATATTAAACATTAGTTTAAGCACCATTTGTTTCAAATTGCTTCTCTTAGAATTTCCCAATGACTTATAATTATATACTACTTCATAGTTTTAAAAAAGTGCCTAATTGCTCTTATTATTTCTATTTATTTCAGTGTAACAAATAGTGCCTACTTGTAACTCAAGGTGCTTATATATTATCCATAAAAGCACAATAAAAATTGGCAGTGAATCAACTGCTGTGTAAGATCAGGTGATTAGCTGGTCTGAATCTGTGTGGTTCAGTGGAAGCCAAGATAAGTCTAGGAGTTCCCTGAAGTCACCGGGGTTATGAATATTTTCTTGTTAAGGATCCTACAAAAAGACTCTGAAAATGACATTTCACCCATTGAATTTTCCTGCTTCAGTTGGAACAAATGAAACATCAGTTGCTGTAACTTCAGCTTGAAGTTTCCAAGAGCAGACTTTACTATTTTAATTACTTGAATTTCCCTGACTGATTTTTTTTTTTTTTTAATATGTTTCAGCCTCTGAATCACTTGTTAATTTCCTGGGATGCCTACTGTAAAAAGTAGTTGAAATTTATGGTGTACCTCACCACTTAAGTCATGTGGCAGGATTCCCTCTTCCTGACCATTTACCTGCTGAACCCTAGAGTGACTTGAGCATTCCTAGTCCTGTTGCTTTCTAGCAATGTTCTTGTGAACACAGTTTGACTCCTATAAATGTCTGCAAGGGAGAAGTGAAAGATACTGTAATGCCACTAAATCATCACTTCTGTTAGGAAAAATTCTATGAATTGTTTTTGTAGAGAGGACCCAATTCTGGTTTCAGTTGCCTCCTCCATGAAAGATCAATAGGAAAAAAATACCTGAAAGAGTATTTTGAAGCTCAATCTGGGATTTTTTACACAATAAATAGGAAAAAGAAACTAATTTCTACAGCTGAGAATCTTTTGTTGATAATTGTCAGAAGCATAGAACAAAACCAAAGTACTTTCCTCTCAGCTTCTTTCCACACTGTTGTCAGCATCTTCTCTTTGTTTCTCTTATGTTGAGTAACTCAATGCTGCTCTAAATTTTGAGAAAAAAAACACAAAAGAAAACATGATGGCAGCATTTTTCAATGATTTACTCAAGTTTTGCATGGTTGATGTGAATTAAGTTAGTTTGAAGGTACTAGTCATTGGCAAAAAAGTCTTCCTCATCCATGCTTTCCATGTGGACAAAAGTGATGTGCTGCACCAGTTTGTAAAGGAATTGTTATAAATTATGTTATTGGTATTTGATTTCAGGTGTTTGCACACTGTAAGGGAAGCATATCCACGTAATAGAAAAAGTAATCAGAACGCATGAATTGATTTTGCAACTTATCAGGTTGAATCTGTTTAAAAGTCTGCAATGACTTTAGTGGCATGCAGCTTTACTTTGGGTCTTGCACTGGCAAGATGCTTAAGCACATAACAAGTGTTATGTATTTCAGTAGTTTCATGCTGAGCTTTTGAGATGCTAAAGTAAATGATGTATATGAAATATATTGCTTAGGCTAGTGCAAACTGAGGTTTTGCACTAGTGAATGTGAGAGCATGTTTAGCCCAAACTCAGCAAAATTTGGAAGAAAAAGTCAGGTTGGCATTTTCAGAGTGTGTGATTTATTTGGATGTTTCTTACCCTTCAGTTACAAGTCTACTTTAAGTCATATCATCTAAGGGCTATGTTAGCTCTTTTTAGGTGGGAAACCAGAGTCTATTGTTCTGAGACTAAATTAGGACTAGAGGCCAGATTAATAAATAATATGATTCACTTTCTGGAATTCCTAAATGTCACTAGGCAAGCATCCATCTGTGAGGTTTATTAGCTTCATTATTCCTGTGCAGAACTGACATCTAAGAGCACAGACAAGAACAAAGACTAACTGAAAAAGAGACTAATGCTAAAGCAGAAATCTTGCATACCATTGAATATAGGGCAATCTAAAACCCAGGAATCTACATTACAAGCATCTTTATTTTTCAAGGAGTAGCATTCCAGGAAAACACAATTACACTGTGACCCTTACATGAAGCTGGTCCTTAAATTAAGGTATTTTGATTCCCATTTTCTCCTTTTGAGGGCCAAAGTCTATAACCCAGCCAAAGCAAGCACTCCCTCATCCATGTGCTTGAATGCTGACAATCCTGTTTCTCAGTCCAGTTTACAAGAAATCTGTTTTCAAAGCCTGTGAAGTTTCAGATGCATTGACTGGAAGAAGGGTAAGAGCCAATAGGCCTCACTGTGTGATACCCCTTCTTAAAATATTCCCAAACAGACCGGAGGAAACAACATTCTCCTTTGTTTATATCAAAGAGTATCTACAGATGGAGAGACTTTCTGCTTGTACAGCTGGAGTAATACAAAATCCTTATTAAATGGCTCTGCAGGAGTTAATGTTTTTCAGTTATTCTGGCCCACTGAAAAGTATCCTAAAGGAAAAGCAGCAGTAGTTTTTCTTTGCTAGAGTGTCTCTTCAGAATGCACAGGAGAACTTTAGTCCCACACCTCTTCCTACTCATCTCTATACCTCTGGCTGTGGCCAGCAGTTAGTCCAGTATGAGAACCTCAGGTTCAGTAAGAAAGAAATCAACCCATAGTCTCTCTCCTCTCTCAGGCTTTGTTTGCAAGACCCCACACCAGAAAAGGGACAGAACTATTGTGAGTGTTTGGGTAGAAAATTCTAACACTCCAACACTTGTAAAATCTGCTGTAGCCTATGCTAACTCAGACTCACTCAGCCAAGTAACTACCTTGATTTAAAATGCCAGAGAAAGAAGGCATCTTGGTTTTTATCTTGGGACAGGTCTTGCTTTGAGCTGCTCAATTATCTGCAGTTTAACTGATAACTTCAGTTTAAATCTTCATTGTCTTGTTTTTGCTGCTGTTGTAGTCTCAGGTAGGAAGCTATTATAGCCTCAGGCAGGAAGTTCCAGCAACCCCAGACACTAACCTTTTTTATTTCCCAATCCCAAGGTTTTTTTTTTTTTTTTTCTGGTTAGACATATCATTTGAACCAAATTTGCTAAGGGGTAAGTATTTGCAGGTCCCGGGCATTTTTGCTAGGTTGGGGATGCACAGGATTTCTGAGCTTCAAATCTTTAATGATGCATGGGAAAACCAAGGAAAACATTGACACTCTAAGAATGCCACATGCTGCATGTCTATAGAGAAAGAAAGATGAAAACTCTTTTCTTCTACTAAACCAGTGGATTATAGATAATGCCATGAAACTGGACCACTGTTTTCCTCAAAACAAGTATTCTTCTTTGAATTCACGCCATCTTGCTTTGCCTCAAATGCTCTGTTTGGCTGAAGTTCAGGAGGGGTATTAGGAACTGCTGCTAGCTGAATGCAGAGCAAACTGTCACAGCCAAAATTAAGAACAGTGCTGTCTTCTGCAGGGTTTTTAAAACCTAATTAAAGTAAATACTTTAGAATGATTAAAAGGCACACACCATTTTAAGATAAAAGTTTATTATAGTTACAAAAGGAAACTCTGTAATTTAAAATGGAAAGTTTATGAAGCTTCAGGATAAACCTCAGCTAGGAAAAATAACAGGTTTCAGATGTTCCAAATATCATACGTTAACCCCAAATGATCGTTCTATAACACCAGTTTCTTTAGTCCATGCTGGTCGGAATTAGAACACCCACTCTGCTTAAAGGCACAATGCTCACTGCCATCAGCCATTAATCACCCTGTTCCTGCCCTGTGTCAAGACTTCAGGCATCATAACTTAAAAAATGAGTGACTTGTGAATCTATCCCAGCTAGATCTGATTTCATCATATCTAGGCCTGCTTTGAGCAGGCGGTTGGACTAGAGACCTCCTGAAGTCCTTTCCAACCCAAATGATCCTAGGGTTCTAATAAAACAAATGGCTGCTAGAGCAGTATCTAGTAAGACCAAATAGCTAGGAAATTGCATGTTTTGCAAGGTTTTTAGTATTCCAAATAATGCCTATGCATGACAGAGAAAGGGGGAGGATATTCAAATGTTATTTACTTAAGAGTAGCTGTTATTTAATCTACAGAATCTGATTTATTTGGATAGTTGCTATAATTAAATTCCAGCTGACTACTAGAAGCATTGAAAGTTAACAACTATGTAATAAACTTTCTAGGCAATAATTGTGTTGGAGAGACAAGTTTACAAATCTTTTAAAGGTACTATGAGAAAGGAGATGGAAAAAATAGTATCAGAAAGCAGTATAGTTTAAACTATGAATTAAATTCTAAAAATCAGCCCTTGGTTTATTCCTATTGGGAGCACCTTCCTGATGATATACAACAAAAGACAGTGCAGGAGGGTGGTAATGGATGAGCCTGCAACCACTGTTTGAGGCATTCCTTGTGCTGTGATTGAAATCTCCTAACACGTGTCACTACTTCCTGTAAACAAAAAGGAGTCATTTACAGCAAATTTCTATTAGGTAGCCTACTCAAGGTATTTCCTGGCTCAGAATTTCTTCCATTGGTTTAGACCAGTAATGCCTGGTACTTCAGGTTGCAGGAATGTGCACACCCCATTTCTCTTTCTCCCTCTCCTCCTCACACTGCTTGAATTAAAACCACCTCTCTGCTTTTAGCATCCTACCTGCTGTTCTGTTAGGCCTGAACTCTTCTGATTCTACAATGGCGTTTGATCAAAAGCTCTAAGGAGGTTTGCTGGTGACAACCATTTGGTTTACCTTGCTTTGAGAAGATCTGGTAAGATAAGTAATTTGTTTCTCTTCCCATATACTGTTGGGATAACACTTGGCTGCCGAACTCACTTGGAAATTCTTGGTGTTTCTGTATGGTCTTATGATTACCACAAGTGGGTTTTTTCTCTACCTTTGAAGTGGAGAAAATTGCCTACACTAACACAAGCTTTTGCAAGAGTGGCATTTTATGAGCGCATGCCAACTTTCAGCACTTTTTTGCACTCATTTTTATTGTCCCTCATTATTGGTCCTTCCATTGACTATGCCTAATTTAATCCTGTGACTGCTTGGCATTGGTGATTGTACTAACTCTTGTGAGGGTCATCCTCACAGTAGTGAGGGTCTGTATGAGTTGGCCTTCAAAATGTGATGTCCTTGTGGCTGCAATGTCATTCCATCTTTTGCTTCACACACTGTGCTGCTATTTAAAGCAGTAATTCACAGCAACCCTTTGCAGCTGCAGAATTCAATAATACATTGTCAGTAATCAATTACAAAATATTTAAACACACTATTTGTGTCATTATTAAAGTACAATAAGCTCTTTTGCTCAAAGGATAGTAATAGTAATGGCATCTTTTTAGCCATTGCATTCCTACCGTGATTCTTCTGTGCTGCAGTCCCTGGAAAATATGCTGCAAATCCATCATCTTGAAGAAAGGGTATGCACTGTGCCAATGTGAACATTATTTCAGGATCAGACCTTAGTCACCTGAAATTCCTCCTTTAAACTTTTAATTAAATGACCCCATTGTTGTCCACAGTTTTAAACAATTAGTTAAGATCCTTAAGCCAGTGTATCCTGATCTATTGTAGCCACCTCCCAACTGAACTTTGGCTGATGAGCCATGGTGATTATTTGTTAAATGTGGGGATCAACACTTTCCAGCATGTGGAACTTGTGTGATGAACCCTGGAGGGGATATAATCACTTCACAACACTCTCTTAACCTGATGAAGTTACCTATTAAAAGAACATTACTGTTTCTTGGCTAAAACTGATAACTAGCTCAAGCTTTTTAAAGTATACGATAATACAATTAACTGCTATAAAGGCAATTCTGTGATTATCCAACAAGGCTATACATAATTTGACACTGAAAATTATCCCTACTCAGAAAAAAGTAATCTTATAAAGCAAAGGACCAAGCAGGCTATCTGATGTTTTTTCATACCTTTATGAATTATTATTTATTTTACAAATAAAATTTTCTATTTTCAAAATATTTTATCATGGGAAGATGTTCTGATCATTGCCAGTATACATAGTGAAGACTACTACTGTGTGAATGAATCTATATAAAATAGTGAAAAAAGGATAATCTGCTTTAATTTCAACTTAGACAAGTTCTGTATCAGTCAGAGAACCCTGCAAACTTCTCATGTACTCTTGTTTCACAACTGGCATATTTATATTTAAATGTTACGCATAGTGTAGGGAAAGATTTAATCCTCTGCTTTGCTGAAAAACATGCAATATTATGACCTCCTGTTTTCTCTCTGCATGATGGTTTTACTGTTATCACAATTTGGATGTGCCTGTCAGAAGAAATGACACCGAGGGAACTTTTATTATTCTGTTTTTTAATTTTACCGTTCTCAGTTAAAGCAGTGTCTTTGGAAAATTGCCTGCTTATCACTCAGCTACATTCCTTAGGAGGCAGGAAGTTAATAATTTTCAAAACTGCTTTGTAAGCTCCACTCTGAGGCTGTGCATAAGCATGTTTAGAACAACTGGTAGGTTAGATGAAATTTGGAAGTAGTTTTCCATTTCTCCCATTCACAACAAAGCAGGAGGAATTAACATGGAAGCGCTTTCCAACTTATGAAATGTTACCAGTTTACTGTTCAGTACCTATCACTGCATATTTCTGTAGGCTGCTGACTTGAATTCTAAAATCAGTCTCTCCATTTTTTTGTCCTAAAAAAAAGTCAAACTTCTCGGTTTCTTGAAAATCCACTTACAGACAAAAGGCCTCTGAATTTTCTTTCAAGACCAGCTGCTGTGCTTTCTTTAGTACTCAAGGAAATAACTAAAAACTAGAGGGGAAAAAAATCTAGTTAGCCTACTTTGATCTAACCAGACCCTTCCCGTAACTGCTTGCTTAGCACACAGTTTAGCTGTATAGAATCTAGTTTAATGAAAATGTGATGAGTAGGGGTTCCTTACAAACTGTTTTAGAAAGCCAGTATTGTTTGATGGAAAGTCAGTATAACCATTATAAGCATCTCCCCTTGCTGTTAATTTCCTGAAGTGTTTGTCTTGTTAATGGTAACTTCTGTGTTTGTAGTTGTTGGTAGGAGATTTTTGGCTACAGCATTTTGTTTCCAGTAGATCATCTATGAGCAGATGCTGCATAAGGGTATCACCAGTCAGTTACAATTCTCTTAGGGATCATTAAATTTTGGTACTTTGACACTATAGTGCATCTTCGGTGAAACAGCCTAATAAATAAGATATAAGCAAATAAATTGGACATAAAAAGTATCCACATTCATGAAAACAGAACTTTTCTAGGTTTATTCTAATGTTTGCTGAAGATGAGCTGGATTGGCTTTTTGGACTATAACAACTGTAGCATTCGTTATGAATTATCTTCCTGAGCAGTTCGACATCATTTATGTGAAATTAAATAATGAAGTGTAATTTTCTCTGCATGTAATTTTGTATAATCTGATAATAAGCACAGTTTAAAAAATTGGCACGTACGTCATGATTTCAGGATTGCAAGTAGTTTTAACAGCACTTCATGACCTGCTGTGAATTCCTGTGTGTCTGAATGGGACTGAGGCCCGTTTTATTCACAGGATCTCAAAACACTCTACAGTATAGCACACTTTTTAAAAGTAACTTGATATGAACTGGGAACAGAACTCTAATCAACAGGCTTCTGAGTGCTCAGCTTTATCCACTTGACTTCTGTGTCTCTCATGCCTTAAGCATAAGGAGGTTTATTGATTTCTTGCTAACAACTTTGACACAGTTTGTGTTATCAGTAGTGCTCACTGTCTTTGGAGTGGACAGCAAAGTATTGACCTGAAGCAGAATGAGTGGAAAAGGAAAGTCACTTCCCCATCTCACAGATTCATAAAGAGAGCTTAGGTTAAGGTTAAGGCTTACAAAGTCTTTCTTCCCTTCTGGTTGGAATCCTGGGGTTTATTCTAGTGGCAAAAAAAGAGGAAGTATTTCTGTCTCAGGAAAAGATTCTAGGCAACCTGCTCTGTTGGCCTTGCTTTGAGACGCAGTGTTGGACTAGGTAATACCCTGAGGTGCCTTCCAACCTCACCCATTCTGTCACTCCTTACCAGGGAGTAGGGCTGATCAGTCAAGAAAAAGAGCTTTTGAGAGATGCAGTCAAAGAGAACATTTTACTGCCTGCAACCCTCAAGACTACCAGATAATGCAACTAGAATCCTTTCTTCACACAGAAATGCTGCTATTCCTCCACTCATTAATTTACTAGTTTTCTGGCACAAGGTTTCTTAAGATGTTTTAATTCAGTTTATACTACAAAGTGACAGAAGTTCATTTGAGATTTAATTAAATTTGAAGTAGCCTTTATCAAGCTGGCTAGAGAAAAGTGAACCCCAAAGGAGCAGCAATCTTATGTTGCTTTGTTTCCACTATAGGAAGATAACCCTTGCAAAGGAGCCACAGGAGCACTAGAAGTCAAAAGCAGAAACTCTTGTCTGCTACTGCTGACAAGGCCTATCAGCCATTATGGTGATGTCTTGTGTATTAGAAGCTGTGTAGCAACAGTGAGATGGCAGGCAGCTTTTGTGCTTTGCTGCTACAAAAAGCTCCATCTAAATACCCATAATTATGTAGACCAGTGTCTGAAGGGTGTCATGAGAGGCTTGCCATTTTTCTACTAGTATGTATGCCCTTTCATTATAAACCTGTGCTTTTATTTCTACAGTGTATTTATCAGAAAACAATAAAACAAGTACCATAAAAAAGGTCAGAGGAGGAAAAGGAAGCATTCCTAATCCCAAAAGGAAAATAATTATGGTTTAAGAAAGTCTAGGTCATAAGCTAGTTATTTGTCTGGGGATGTTTTTCAGGGACTTCAAAGTTTGAGACAATTCTACTTTGAAATTTCATGTTCTTAGCATTTCTTGTTCCATAGCACAAATGTAACTATGGAAAATTTGAAAAAAAGATATTTCCACCACATATTTGAAGAGAGAGAATGAATATAAATGTAGTCAATATCATGAATATAAGGCAGAAATTACTGGAGTACTTTAACTAATTTACAGAAACATAATGTCCTCAATTATGGGGAAGGGAAATTATGAACTGAAATGCTGATAAATCAACAATATTTTCAAGTTTCCTTCTGTCTGTAGTCTTCTGATCCCTGTAATATTATGAAGCTAATTCCTTCATAATTATCTATTTATCCCCAAACACTAACAGTAGAGGGACATGATCTATTTCAGACCAACTTCCCTTCTTATTTCCAAATGGGATGACACAGCAGGAGATAGACAGCAGCAGTGAAAGTGTATCCAGCTTGGCCTATAGAGTTGCACTGGTGATTTTGATTTAAATAAGAGTTGGTTAACTGACCTTAAAAAATAGCCACAAGGTTACATCTATGGAAGCTTATGGTTTTTGCCTTAAATACTGGTAATTACTGTTAGCTTATCAGTTATTGTTGTTTTTTTGTTGTGAGCCTGGGAGGTTGTGAATTTTCAGAAGTGAATAGCTACATCCTTGAAATTCCTTGAAGCGGGTTATTCTTGCCTTCTGTACCAGTTCAAGACCTAGCACAGCAGTGATCTAATACTTTGAGATCCTTGGTGACATGGCTGTACAAATGAATAGTTGACAACAGCTGGTTTGCTTGCATTTGGAATTAGTAGTTGGACTTAGTGGCTGGGGAGTTAGTACGTATGTTTGTCTGTGTGAAAATACAGGGCAGGCAAGATGGACAGCTGTTCATACTGCATTTACAAGTATTTTTTTAATAATATTGGGTATGAAGTCAAAAGAAGACTGAGCAAAGCCATACATTCAAATTTCTGATGCAAGGATGCATGAACCTTGCCTCTATTTTTTGTATGTAACAGCATTTGGATTTTCCATCTGCTAATACTCTTAACTCATTTGAAGGAGTAGCTCTTAACTGTGCTGTTGTTGAAAAATGCAGGGTTTTTTAAAGGAAAGGATATAGTTATGAGGCTGTGGTTAAAATCTTACTAAATACTAGTATAGAACTGTTTATCTGGATGGAAAGAGAACTGGGAGTACAAGCTATTTGTTCTCATTGGAAACCCTCCAAAATCCAGGGTCAACATTTTATGGCCTTGGGCCTATGTGCAGTCAGTGGACTTAGGCTAATATGGATGTCATGTTTTTTGGCAGAATGGTTTTGTACTGCTTCCTTGGTGTCACAGAACCTATGTAGTTCCTCCCTAACTCAACTTAGCAGGAAGGAGAAAGTTGCTGTGGTTTTAAAATACTTTCCACAGTTAGAGTTTTCTGGCTGTATAAAGTGAGCCATTGGTAGCAGTGGTGATCAGTCACTAGAGCAGCTACAAAAGATGTAGCTGCAGTCTTTGGCCAGAATGCACCCAGTTCAGCCTCATTCACTCCTCTTTCTGTCAGTAAGGGGTTTATTGCAGGTCTGTGCTTATGTTTATCAGCCTTTGATCTGTGGACCCTTGAGGGGGGGGTCTTTATTTTGCCCACAAGCACCAAAAAAAAAAAAAACAAACCCAAAAAAAAAACAAAACAAAAAAAGACCCCAAAAAACCACAAACAAACAAACAAAAAAAACCCCACCAAAATCAAATGGCTAAAGAGAGACAAAAAGTGAACCCTTCCCAATTTGTATTGCTTTGTAACCAGGAACAGGGTAACTTTACACAGGATGATGCCTGCTATTCCCATACCCCTGACCCAAGGGTTAGAAGATTTTGAGAAGCCATGTGCTAGAATTTGCTGGTATTTAAACAGCCCTTTCCATCTGTGCGTACTTTTCCAGAGAGATGATATTTTAAAACAGGTGTATACATATGCTAAAAGGCACAGAGATTGATACGATGAATACCACCTTGCAACTCAGTGGCAGAGAGAGGTTTCCTAATGCTTCCCACAAAAATGCCCCATTTTTCCAAAGAGGATCTGTTGGTGCTCTGTCTTTTGATTGATCACTCAGTAGATCCTTAATCTCTCTTCAGACTGGACAGGTGAAGAAACGGCAGTTCTCTGCCTGTCTCAATAAACAAATGCATTTCCTTACCCTCAGCATGCCTTTAACCCTGGTGTGGAGGGGCCATTAAGGGCAATTCGATCCACATTGTGGATTTGATTTTTGGTTTCTCAGATGAGGCTGCCAAAGCAGGGAACAGTTAATGCCAATTATAGTTAATGCCAATTAGAGTCGTGGCTTTTGTGTGAAGAACATTAGTCCAGTAAGAGCTGTCCCAGGACCACCAAGCTGTTTTACAAGCAAAACAAGCCACCCAATGGAAATAGCTTTTAGTTTTGAAAGTACAGTATATAGCCAGACTCTTTGAAAAAGCTGTCAAAAGCAAGAAATTCCTTGGTAATATCTCCACCTTGAATTTTTTTCCTCATAATACACTTCTGTTTTTTTACAAGTACTTTAACATGATCTTCTAAAATGTGATTAACTTGTGTACGTGCTTGAGGCTTTCATGAACAAAACATACTTTAAAGTGACTTTTCCTGTTAACATAAAATTACATACAGCTAAGAGGCTGCCACAGTGTATTGTGTGAAAGCTTCTGTGCCAGGTATGTTCACATTTCACCAGGGTAGCACTGATTTCTTTTCACTCCTCAGTTTACATTTCCAAACATATCAATACACAAGTACTGGAGGATTAACTTTAGATCTTGTAAAGGGGTTGGCATTGTTCATGATAATGCACAGCCTTTGGTATGATTACAACAAGTCATGTGAAGGTTCAACTGTTTCATTAGCTGACTGGAAACAACAAAGTCTTGTGTTTCATTAAAATCAGATGTAATACTTCTGTTCCAAGATCAGTTGGAAACTAATAGGAATAATCTATCCCAACTAAGGCTGAGCTGTGCTAATCACATTTGGGATCATACTGCAGTGATTCTGCATTAAAATATGTCATATCACAAGCCCAGCTTCTGCATGTCATCTCCTGGAGATGTGAAGAGCGAATGCAGGATGATGGGCTTTGCTTATGAAAGCATGGATGTGGAGCTCTTTCCTGCCTGACAGACTACCTGAAAATGCACCAGCAGTTTGAGGGCTCCTTAGTTTGGAGGCTGCACAGAACTGATGCAGGTTTAACCCCATGAGAGAGAGGGAATCCCTACGTCAGCTCTTTATGTTTGAAAGTCTGGACCTCAGTAGCAACTCCTGATGATAAAAAAGAGGATGAGGGGTCTGATTACTGTTACCCAAAAAAAGACAGGGTCACTTGAACAGCAGCAGTGCTCAGCATTAAGCTTGGAGTTCCCTTTGCTGGACCTTGCTGGAAGTCATACCTTTCACACTAGCACAGGAAGAGGGATGCACAACTAAACGCTTATGATGGACTTTTTCTGCTGGATTTCTCTTGTCAGTGTCTACTAAATTGAGTCAATAAATATGGTTAGAGGTTAAGCCAAAAATTTGAAAAGGTAACTTTTAGCTGGTTGCTACAGAAGAGAGAGCAACGTCCAGTTTTCCAATCCCCATAGTCCAAGCAATATCTATTGTCCCTTATAGAAGGCTTGGCCTGTGAAAAGGCAAGATTTTAAAGTAAAGAAAGCAAAAAGCTGTGGTTTTGTTCCTTATATTTAAAAAAAAAAAAAAAAAAAAAAAGTCTTACCCAGCCTGAAGGCAAGGCTATAATTGTGAAATGAATAAAATAATTACATATAATGTAAGAGGAAAAAAAGAAAGAGCCCTTTAAATGTTTTATTTGGGTTTTTTTTTGAATATTTATTTAGCTTTAGTAGCTAACACAGTGGAGAAAAGAAGTCCTTGTTAGAGAGTGGAGAATGATTATCTCATGAGCTAAGTTGTAAAAGCTTTCATTTTATATGTTCTGAGGAAATTCAGAGAAATAAGGAATCCTAGGAAATATGAATTAAACCATAACATGTTTAAAACTAAAAGTAATTCTGATAGGAAACACAACAGCCATAGCAACAATGCAGTGACGTTTGAAACACAACAAAAATCAAGAAGCTTATGAACAACTTTTAGCTGCTCCTCTCAAAGGGTTTGTATGATTTAAGGGTTTGGCCTTTACTATCTGTTTTCTATCAAGACGTCTCAAACGCTGAAGCAACGGAGGACACTATAATCTATTGGCTTTTTTTAGAAATAGATTGAGAACTCAGAAAACTGTCTGAAATCAAGAGAAAAAATTCCAAAAAACTGCAGAGGCTTGAATCAGATACAAAATCACTTGGGGTCTTTCTTCCCAAAATGTAGGAACTGGAATCTTGTCTTTTCCTTAGCTCCTGCTAGGAAAAAGTCTGCAGTGAAGTGGAATGAAACACAAGAACAAGCTGTGTCTGAGCTTCAGCCAGACACCCTCTTTTGCATCCCAAGGGAACTTTGATGTGCTGGTGCAAAACTGATTTGCTAGAAAGTGTGGCTGTGATAAAGGTATTTACATAGTGAAAGAGGCCTGACTGGGTTAGGAGAGAGCTGGGAATATAAAAGCAATGCAATGTAACCTGTGTTTTGATTCAAGACCCCTCTCATGGAATGAACTGAAGGAATTAAATTTCACAGTGTTACAGCCTTAGTTGTGTCTTGGTACCTTTCATCACACAAAATGATATTCAACCCAGAACTAAAACATTAAATTGGGAGATATGAAATGAAAAAATAAGCAGCAGAAAACATGACTTTTGACTAAATGAATTGGCTGTAAAAACAGGGGTGAAAATGTAGCATAAAATTATCAAAGCTCTCTGCAATTTTTGCAGCACTTTCTCAGCCACAAATATGCTTTCCCACATAAGACAGTAACTTGTTTCTTTGTAGAGCTATCATTAAGTACAGCAGAATGCCAAGTCAATGTCAAAGCTTTGAAAGCAAACTATTAGTGTTTTCTTTCGTCCTTCCTTCCTTTGGGAAAAAATGAGAGATTTGTTTCAATTATGCATTTTTAACAGATTCAGATTACAAAACAATATATTCTACACACATATGAAAATGAAGATGCCAAGGATTTCTTTCAATAAGATCTTTCCAAAAGATCTGTTCTTTCCCTCATAATTTCCTTCAGAATATGAGACCTTTGGAAAGGTGAGGAATATTTTCAGCATACAGATGGCAGGCTGCTTTCTAATTCCATTTTGCCTGACTGGCCTGGCTGAACTTTCTTACTGATCAGTAGTGACTGGATCACGCATGAAAGCGTGCTAATGCACACTGCTGAAGCAATGGTAGCTGACTGAGAACAGGGATTACAACTGTCTATCTAAGGGGGTTTTCAGTCTGTGATTTTTTGGCCTTGTCAGGTTTCTTCTTCATAATTAGATTGTTGTGAGCAGCATGATTGATGAAATGTAATCATCATAACTCCATGTAGGACTGAGGTTGCATTACCAGAAATGTGAGTTATGAATACATGACACAGTGCAGCGTTGTGTAGCTATAGCAAGTTAGCTCTGAGGACCAGAAATGTGACCTTGTGAGCTGCAAATATCCCCCTGGTGCTGTGCAGCAGGGAGACTCAGGAATGCAGGCTGGTGGCAAAGCAGCTAGAGGGGGGCATAGTGGGCACTCCGTGTAGCCATGACTTCCCTCCCTCCTGCTGCTTTGTTGACCTGCACGACAATTTAATTTGATGTTTACAATCAGAAACACTGGCAGATACACATGATATTGTGTTCTTTCCACACCAAAAGGAAACCCTAATGCCGGGCATGAACTGAAAAGAGGTCTTCAAAAAGGTTATATGACATAGTGCTCGAGAAGACGATTCTCTGGATTCGTGGCCTATGTTCCTCATGGTTACTTTGTGTTACCAGGCCTCTAGGAATTGGCCTGGGTGTTTCATTACCTCTTAAGCTCACTGAAAAGCTCAGTAAAATATGAGGATTTAAGTGTCTGCTACTGTCATATCTTTAGGAAACACATAGGGTGAAATGTTTAATTAACATACTGTTCTACTGGAACTGAAAAATCTAGCTGCTTTATTTACTGCTACATGTACAGTTTCAGCCATTAGACAAGGAATTGCCCTGCTGCAGAGTAGCCACTTTGGAACTGGGTTTTTTTATGTGTCAGGTCTCATCTGGAATATTTTAGAAGAGGATTAATCACTTCCCAGTTTTGTTGAACCTGAAACAAGACTTTCTGACTAAAATTCACATAACTTAATTTTACTGTGGCTGCCTATAAAAACCACCAAGAAATCATGCCATCCAGCAAGGATACTTTAATTTGGTTTTAGGGAGAAAGAGACACAATTTGGCACAGAGTCATGGTGTAGTGGAAATACACAAAAATAATAGACTGACAATTTTTTTCTATACCATATGCCCCTTATGCAGTAAGCTTATTTTCATTTGCATGGACACTCTCCTTGTTCCAAGGGAAGGTGGAATTAGTTGGCAACAATAAGAATCTTGCTTTTTTCAGTTCCATGTTTCTTGCAAAGAAAGAAAAACAACACTGATTCAGCACTAGAGTGAAGTAAGTGATTTGAATATGAAAATGAGGTATAGAAAAGAGAAAATAATTATATTTATTTGGGAGCAGAACCTGAGTAACATGACAAAATGCTGTGGGGAAAAGGAAGTTTTTCCACAGATTATTTGCTGGAGCCTGTCCTACTGCATGTTCACTGAGGAAAATGAGGGTCTGCCTGACTATGCCATTAGTTGCTGTAATCCAGCTGCAGTGGAACCAATTTACCCTCCATCCCCTCCATGGAGATGCACCAGCACACACAATAAGTCACACACAAGGGGCACATTAATAAGTTGACTCTCACCTCTTGTTTTTCTGTAGTTAGGATTTTGTTTCCTCAGGGGTGCAGGGCAGAGGTGCAGCCTCTTCTAAGGCATCTTTTAATGGCAGAGCACAATTAGTGCAGGTCACTGAAACCCAGTGTTCTATTGCATTGCCCATGGAGTTATGGTGCAGGAGAGAGAAGCAAAGCTCTCCAGTGTCTGAGGTTGGAGGCAAATATCAGACTCTGTACTCAAAAGGTGTACTGACTAATACAATGGCCTTTTCTTTGTTACATGAACTAATGTGTCAGATGCAGTAATCAGTTCAACAGGATGGATCACTGTCTTGTGTTGGAAAAGAATTCACCTTCTTTCTAAAGAGGAATTAGAAATCTGCTCTTGTTAAGAGCCATCATAATTTCATCAGGTAAATAGGCTTATCTGTTTATTCCAGATCTCCTCTTGTCCACTACTCTTGGGATGCGAAGAGGAAAATCATATCAGAAGCATCAAAACAATCTCTCATGGCTGAAATGCTCAACTTGAGGCAGAAATTATTGCTGAAATGTGCTGAGATACTCTTTATGCAATGAAGCACACTACAAATTGCTGGCTCTCAGGCAGCAAATTCTTCACAAATATAGGATCAATAAGCTTCTAGGAGTGGAATTGGCCAACAGTTTCCTGTCAAAAGATTCTTAAACCTAGTATGTTCTATTTTTTCTTAACAAGAATTTTCAGTTTCTCTTAAATGTCTATTTTTTTTTACCAAAGTGATGAGAGGGTTTAAGGAAAAAAAGATCCTTGTTTTTCTAAAACAAGTGAGTAAAGGATGTCAAAACCTTTTCAGTGGAAAAAATGAAATAAAAAAGACAAATTGGATACCTTGGTTTCCCCTAAAATATAGAAGTGAAAATCCTGAGAAAACTGATTCTTCAAGTAATGCAAAAAGTATTTTCCGTATTTGAACTTTTCCTATTACTCTGTGTTGAGAGCGAGTCTTTATTTCATCATAAAAATCATCAACAGCCACATGTATGGTAACACAAATGCCTTAAAAGCAAATCATAGTTTTTATATCTGGATGATATGTCATTAACAAAATGGTATTTTAAAGATTAATTATTTTTCAATCATTTTCTGTAATGTACCTGCTTCCATAAAACCCCAATAACATGTCAGTAACTCAGTTTCCACCTTTTCAGCTGCTGGGACATTTGTGGTTTAGTGTTAATAGCTTTATAGGCATAGAATTCTCACTCAAGCAAAGTATCATGTTAAAGGATTTATGCATTTAGTGTACTATCAAGTGCAAATACTGGCACTTAAACTTAGTATTTTCCGGACTGCCAGCCAAACCTGTGTTTAAGATGTCTGGATATAGTCATGTTAGGGTTTTCCTACTATTTTGTCACAGATTGGCTTCTATGACTGACTCTTCAGCTTGGTATGTCAGTATGAACATTGTTCTTTAATTTTGGAATATTTGAAATAATTTTCCTGTTTTAACCAAGGTATATGCCTTGCTTTGAAAAGTCCACCTGGAATGAAAATATAAAAGTGGAGCTCTGACAGCTGAAGGGCACATTCCAAACATAAACAAACTCCTATGGCTCAGGATAATCATGGCTGAAACAGGGACAATTGAAGAGAGCACTTCATGAGAAATCAGCCCAAAACAAAGATATGTTAAGAATTATACATATGTAAATGTTATTCCTCGTATGTGTGCCATCGGTAATGAGGGCCTTCCTAGCTTTCATGGTGGTGATTCCTTTCCAGAAGTCCAGAATGTAGAGAGGAGGGGTGTCCTGTTGATCACTGCATCAGTATCAACTGAAAATTCCTGCTTTTCATATACCTGGTATTTAGGAATGTGGGCACCTTTAAGCAATTCAAGCAGATTGTGATGCTAAAGTAAGATGCATTTCTTGATCTTCTCTTTCCCAGAACAATGCAGTGTATTCTCAGTGGTCATGGGTCCTCCCTATATAGGGATAGCTCCATCAGACTCCCATTTACCTTCTGACTTTGCACAGATTATTTGAGGTACAGATATACATGTGAAAGTATGGTAAATATTGTTTTTAATTCCATAATTTCTGTGGGACATACCATATGCTTACTTTATTTCTGCCCAAGTCCCTGGACAAGGTTGACTGTATTCAAGAATGCAACAGATGATACTTGGAAAAAAAAGAGTTATAGCAGTTTTAATACCCAAGGATCTCAGTATAAATGCAAATACACAGCACTTTTCTTCTTCTCTGCCATTTTTCCAAAGTTTGTAAGAGCTGCTCTTTTAATAAGTATTCTATTAGTGTTGCTGTAGATGGAAACCAGCATTTCAGAAGAGGATTATTTGTCTCTTTATACAATGTGTAATGAACATGATCCTCAAATGCCTTGATGTAGAGCCTTAGTGTGTGGCTTCCTTACTATGTTACGACAAACCCCTTGCATTCCTACTCCATCATGAAGACGAGCAGGAGCAGGTACTGTGGGACTGCCTAAACGATGATCACAGCACCATAGGGAGGTAAGAAAGCACCTCTGCCATGTTCTCAGCTGTAATAGCAGAAGTGTGAGTTTGCTCATCAAATTCCTTCTGCAGCTGGTTCCTCAGGGGTGACTGTGGCCCCCTCTAAGTTTGCTAGTACTGACACAGCTGCTTTGAAAGTGGCAAATTAAAATATCTGCATGGAGTGGAGACAGCTGCCACCAGGGCACATGGCCTGCATGTGATGTTGTGGTGGTCTTGGGATCCCAGAGCCTTCTTTACAGGGTGGTAGCACAGGCAGTCCTCTTTAGGGCTGATGCAAGCAGGAGTATCTAATGCTTGCCAAACAGCTAAAAGGCTAGAGAGAAATAAAAATGTCTGTGGCTTCCTGGAAAGTTTTCTGCATTGCCCCTAGCTAGTCTGACAGACTTTCCATTGCTCTCTGGGAGGAAAGGCTATGTTCTCCTAGCATCCAACCTGCCTCTGTGCTTGTAAACTTGTGCTAGAGCCATTAGCTGAATAGGAGGCCTCTAGAAAGTGCCAAAACCATGATTTCAAAAAATCCCTTTGGTTGCAGATACTGCAGATACTTCTTCCTGCTGGAGGGCATGAGACACTTGTGATACCAATTCAGTAACACAAAAATACTTTTAACACCTAGAAAATATCTCTGTCAATTTCTTGTTGGAAATGTGTTTAGTATCAAATTAACTGTTCATGACAGTTCACCACAGGTTATTATATGTTATTTGTTGCCACTGCTACATTGCAAAAGCCTCACTGGTGGCAGAGAAACATGAATTCATAGCATTTGATACAAAGAGTCGTTCAGAAGAAAGACATGCAAAGAAAAGAATTTTAGCTTTAAATTATTTCATTCCTGTCATTTCCTTAAACAGATATGTGAGATGAATTAACCCATCGTTCCTCATCAAATCATTTCTTGCTGTTCAGCTGTGGAATTTTAGGATATTAAGAAGCTTGTGAGACAGGGGTGTTGATTGCCAAGCCAGCAGAAACTTTAGAAGTCTATGTCAAAACTAAGCTTGTTTGACATGGAGGACCAAAACATTTGCAGTTGTATAATGATGAGGAGGCTTTGGCTTTTGTTTTCAGTTTGTTTTTAAGTAGTTCTGTATAGCAGTTGAAGTCTTGTTTTGCAAGGCACTAATATTAGAGGTCTCTTTGATGTGGGGAGGAGACTGCACTATTTCTTGGGCTGAAACCCTAGAGGTTGTTGCTTCATGATGATGAACAAAAAGGAATGAAAACTGGAGCAATCAGTGTGCTGGGATGGAGGTCTCAGACACATACAGTTCACAAACCAGCATGTGCTGCTTTGAACATTGCTTGTTATTGTATGTGCACTGACTCACACATTCCATGTCTGCACAGCTGACCCCTGGAGGGTGGAAGCTGGCACTAACTGAAGGACATGCCAGTTCCTTGATTAGATTGCCTAGGCTGCAGGTTTTTAGTAAGCAGCCATGAGGTGTTTTTCAGTATGCTAAGCCATGAGATTCCTAGTGACTGACATGGAAGGCTAGAAACTAGTCTGGCAATGGCACAAGAAACTCTGGTTTTGGAAATTTTAGCCTACTTAATTCAATATTAAAATGAGTGGGTTTTTTTAATTGTAAACAGCTATGAAATTGTCTGTCATAGCAGCTACTTGTGAGATGCTGCCTGGATACCTGCATCACAGGAAGGACGTCAAACTGTTGGAGTAAGTCCAGAGGAGGTCACCAAGATGATTAGAGGAATAGAGCACATCTCCTTTTCAGAAAGGCTGAGAGAATTGCATTTGTTCAGTCTGGAGAAGAGAAGGCTTTGGGGTGACCTAACTGCAACCTTCCAGTACCTGAAGGGAGCCTACAAGAGAGCTGGAGAGGGACATTTTTATGTGAAGATGTAATGACAGAACAAGGGGAAATGGCTTCAGACTGAAAGACTCTGGGTTTATATTAGATATTGTGAGGAAATTTTTTACTATGAGGATGGTGAGGCACTGGCACAGGTTGTTCAGAGAAGTTGTGGGTGCCCCACAGGGCTGTCCCTGAAAATGCTCAAGGCCGAATTGGATGAGGCTTTGAGCAACCTGGTCTAGTTGAAAGTGTCCCTGCCCAAGGCAGGGGAATTGAAACTAGGTGATCTTTAAGGTCCCTTCCAACTCTGATTCTACTATGGTACGTGTTCTAACACTACCTGTAACAGCAATCAGACCTGACACTTATTCCAAGTGACTCATGTATTCCAAGGGGAAGATGTTCTGGGAAAAGGAAATTAGTAGAGGTGGGTGTCATCCTATCTGTTTTCATTGATTCAAACAATGCTATCTTCAGACAGATGATTAGTGGGATTGTGCTGCTGTTTTTATCTTCTGTATCATCCTCTCTCCCCTCCCTCTCACCTCCTAAGTAGCCTTCTCTTAGTGAGCGACTTATATGAGGAAATAGGAAAATCTACACCTGGCATTTGTTCCCCTTGGCAGCAATCAGCTGTCAATCCAAGGAAGCCACAGTCTCCTGCAGGGCTTTGCTTGATGATGCTAGGAATAGAAAATACTCTCTACAGTCTTTAAAATGTCAGTCACAGATCCATGGCTTCTGGGGTTGAGCTCTGTGTTGTTCTGGGTAAGGGTAAATCTTATCACTGCTGGCATCAAACTGATTAAAACTGTACAAAACAACATGGCAGAGAGGTCCCCAGAAATGGTATTTCATCCACCAGAAAATATATGATCTTATATAAGCACTTTAGTTAGTTTGTGAAAGGATAAAAAGTCACGCTGGTTAAACTGCTTCTGATTGCTTAAACAGAAGAAAAGTTTTGTAGTTGTTGAGGAAGAATTCAGAAGATCTGTGTCCATTTTGTTCCACTGCAGAATTCCTAGGTGACCTGAACACATTCTTTAATCTCTGTTCCCATCTAAAAAGATACAGTGATAAGGTTCTCTTTATTTAAGTTTTCATGTATGAGGTTTGACAGCAGGTATTTGCCTCACCGTACAGGGATACAAGGTATTCTTTAGGAGGGAAGGTCATTTCAGCTGAGCCTTACAGCTGTCCTTCTTTCTTAGGCAGCTAATAACCTGTGGAACACAGCTGTCCTGTTATATAAGCTTAGTTTTAAAGGAAAAAGGTACATACTGACCCAAGGCTTTTCACACTGGCAGGGGATTTATTACACAATTCAGAAACCTGTATTTTTATAAAACTGGCCAGAGCTGGAGCCTGAGAACCTGGAACTGCCCAACAGGGAAAAGGGGAGAATAGATTCTTGGATTGGAATAAATCCCATCATCTTGTCTGTGGGAGAAGAAGGGAACTGCTGTGCACACCAGAGCAGGGGGGTTACTGAATTTGATGCACAAAGAGTGGAGATACTGCTGGAAAAAACAAGCTCCCTTTCATGTTTTAGGTGGTAAATGCAGATGTTATTTGAGAGTCAATGCGTGGCTTTTGATTGAACACAAAGGGGCAGACAGTTCCACTTAGTTCTGAAATGAGATGCAGTCATATCTCTGGATTGCATGGTGGCAAATCACAGTAATCTGCTTTACAATGCATCACGCTGCCCAAAGTGCAGAGTCCTGCAGCAGTAATCCCTCCACATTGCCCTGAACTGTGTCTCCCCAAGGCATAGTGCTGTACTTAAGCAGCAACATACAAAAAGGAGCTCTTTCTGCCACAGCAAAAAGTGGTCTTACCAGAGTCAAATCTCACTAATCCAGGACTAGCATTGTTTTAATCAGTTTGCATGGCTGCATTTCTGAATAGTTATTATTATTGCTGTTGTTCTAAAAAACCCCTGGCATTTCCTAAGTTGGCTGTTTGAACATTAGTGGGGTACGCTTCCAGAGTAAATCGTGCTTCTCCTGTATTAGCTGCCGCTTCTGATGTCTGGAGACACTGTGAGAATAAATGGTTAATGAATCCTATGTGATCAAGTAGGAATAGGACCAGAGAATACCCCTACAATTATCTTTTTAGCTCCTTCCTCTTCTCAGAGCATTTATTCTTATTTAAATCATTAAAATAGCAAATCGAAGTCCAGTAAGCAGAATGTAACTAACATGAAAGCCAAGAGATGGCTAATGAAGATGGCAGCCCTAAATACCTGCCCTTCTCGCCACTTTCACTAACTCTTCTAAAATAGCAGAATGATATGTAAGTATTAGAGCACTGAAAGGAAAAGAACAGACTGGTCACCTGATTTCAAAACCTTGAACTCTTTAAATAAGGAAATTGAGTATATAGCAGGTGGAGAATCAGTCATAGAAATCTAGAAGAAATCTGTTCTTTTCTGATCCTTTTAACTCTGATATTTAAGATTATAGATCCTTAGAAGAAAGATATTGGTAGAACTTTGTCTTTTCTCCAGACTGAAGATTGGTTAGAAAATTTCTCTATTGGAATAGAATTTCAAATTATTCTGCTAGGTGGAGTTTGTTGGAATATCAGGAATTTTTATTCTCTGGACTTTTGACCAAGTGTTGCACAGAAAAGTAACTTTTGTGCAGAAGATTCTCATTTCAAAAATAGCCATGCATAGGAATACTGTGTATACAAACCTGAATTTTCTTAATAAAAACATATTTTTATGAGTTTTTGAACAAAACACTTCATTGTGAAGTAACTACATAAATTTTTGCATTTGGCTTGATAGTGGCTATTTAAGACAAAGAAATACACAGATTAATGTTGTAGGAAACATTCCTGGAGCAAAGAGTACAGAAGATTTGTTTGCCTATGAGTAGTAGCCCTTTCTGGGTCTGTGTGCCTAAATAAATGGCTAACATTTTTTGGAATAGCCATTGTATTCATCAATAATTCTGATAATTAGCATTTGATCTCCTGCCTTCAAAACTCCCCTCTGTCTACTGTTTAAGCAAAAGCAGACATTGCTGTCCAGCCTGGAAGCTTTGTATTTCTAGCCTTTGGTATTAATCCATGATCACATTTCCAAGTCACTCTGTTAGAGAGGAGTGTACTTAGCACAATAAGACACCAAGGTCTCCTCTGGGTACATTCTTTTATGTTCTAAGCACCAGCCAAACAATTTGAAACTGGAGATTAGAAGGGTGGACATTTTATTGCTACCTTTTAATTTATATTAAAAAATATGCAAATTAGCTAACAGCAAAAATATTTAGAGGCTCTAGGATATTAAGATAAAATAGGAAGAAGGTGAAAATCTGCAAGGGTGAGAGAAAATGTGATGCATCAAAGAGTACATTCATATGTAATTCTAGATCCATGGCAATTGCCTCAGCCTGTTTGGCTTTACAGTGGAAGAAAGTGCTAAAGATCCCATTCCAGCCCAATCAAAAAGCCTGTTGATCAATTATCTTTGATCACTATCTCCTGCCTGAGAGAGGACAGAGTTGGAGAAGAGAGAGGGCATGTGACTGTGGGTTTGAAAGGAAGGCTGCAGGACTGGCTTCTGACCTCAAGACCAAAATAAAGGTGAATCTTGAAATGCTGAATCTAAGCTTGTGGAGCATGGTGATTGGTCCACATACCTGCAATGTCCAAACAAAACCAGACCATTGCTGCCAAACTGACTTGCCTGTGCTGCAGCAATAGGAACAACCTCCCTGGGAGCCACAGATGGTGTTTCATGGAGGCCACAGTATTTGGGCTGAGGCTTGCCTGCTTCACAGTGTTGACATCAAAGCAGTAACATGCAGGTCCTGTTTTCTCCAGGGGATTTATAAGGGAAGATGTAAGGAATAAGAAGTGACTGAGAAAGTTCTTGACAAATCCAGGTGTTAAATGAAGGTCTTTCAAAAAGGAAGTTTTCTGTGGGATGTAACAGAAATACACTTCCCTGGAGAGGATTCTGGAGGCTCTTTCTGATGGTGAGGGAGCCTGCGGCCCTGCAATGCTCACTAAGAATCAGACAACCACACTGTAATTCTCTGATCTTATTTCTAAACTACTGACTGGGATGAGTAATAGGGAGAAGCTTCATTACTGTGACTTTCATTTTGTCCTTCCTTCCTTCCTTGAATGCTGACATGCACTTTTAGTGTGTGCTAGCAGTGCTGCTTTAAGCTGTTGAGATGATGTGAAATACTTTCTGACCCTGAAAGTAAAAGCAAGGTGTGCCAAGCTTGGATGAGCTTTTGACATGTGCTCCTCACTCAGATCAGAGGAAGAGTCTGTGGCAAAGCCTTGTATAACTCTCTGAAGGTGCAGTGTTGACTGCTGTTAGGAAAGCGGATGGAGAGTGGATGGCATTTACTACAGCTGATAGGCATTGAGGCTTTATGGCTCTTGGAGTGCACTGCTGCAACACTGCAAACTCATACACAGTGGTGTCAGGCCACTGCAAGGCATGTTCTGTACTGATGGGGAGTATTCGGTGCTGTAGCTGCTGGAGTAGCACCCTGGTGTAGAGATGCTGTCAGCTGGGAGGGGTGCACACTCCCACTGCTAAGAAATTTTCTATAGCAAGGCAAGCAACTATTTTATCTGTTTAACTACACAATGCAAGTGCCTCTTGCCAAGAGCCTGTCTTCTCAGTTTAAAGATGTGTTAATTGAGTAATAGACAATATTTGTCATGAGGGAACTGTATGTCTCAGGAATGTCTGCCACTGAAACACAACAAGTTCTGCAAAGCTGTATTTTTTCAAGTAGCACATCCTTGCTGCAGTGTGTGGGTTCTGCTGTGGCTATTGTTCCAGACAGGACTGGCCATAACCCCTGGAATAGATCAGCAGTGTGAGCTTTGTTTTGTTATTGTGGTAACCCTTGTAACCTAAGAAGTCAATAGCTGACTTTTAAATTTTAATTTATCTTATAATAAAGAAATGGCAATGTGCTTCTGGTAAAGAAACCCAATTCTGTTTATTTCTTCCAGTCCATAAAGAAACATTGTGTTCACCAGATCTCGCTTTTTCAATAATTTTGAGACTAGAGTCTTGAGATTATGCCTCTCAAAACTCCTATGAATTGTTGCTCTATCTAAATTTTCACGGAAACACAAAGTAATTATTGTATGTTTTTAGTGTCTGTCTCCATCTAGGATATCAATTCACTAAGGTTCAAGAACTTTTGGAAATCAGATTGCAAAGGACTGTCTTGAGATGTCTTAAACACGTTTGCCTCTCTGATTATAGATGCTAAAACATAATACAATCAGTCTCCTTTCAGATATATCAGATACTCAGAATGACTAGTGAGTTTGAAAGCTAGAGACCCTCAGTGAGTGCTTTTCCGTGATGTGTCATGTTGAAATATTACTTCCTAAAGCTCATAATAATTTAAGACTTCTAGAATTATATGAGCCAATAGTTCATAAAAATGTACTTTAAAAAATTGAATTTAAATTAAACTCAGACTGCTTTTGCTTCTAACATTTTAAAAGCATTATACTGAATTTCTGTGAGCAAAAGTCTCAGCTGATTTTGATGTTAGCTTCCTATCTGCTGTCTGAAAACACTGAGGTGTGTTTACTACTCACTAAAAAACACCTTGATTGGCCCAAGTAGCAAACTATCAACAAGTTAGTTGATTTCTAAACCAAGTTGGGCACACAGGCACAATTCTGAAGATCTGTGAGGAGACAGAAACAGAAAGCAGACTTTGGTAGGCTTTGCCTACAGCAGCAGCATTTGGTCAAACTTCACAGCTGTTGTCACTGTTTCAGTCCTGAGGAGCTCATGGGGCTAAGTCCCCGTTACTGACAGTGCCTTAATTTCTACAGGGATGTATCACTTGACCTTGGGTAAAATTTGATGATAGGGACGTTGAATAGAATCCTGTTGCTGGAAACAATGAAGGCAAACTCTTTTGATTAGAATCCAGACTTGCTTCTACGTGGCTGATTGTAAAACTGATTTGTTATTATGTGCCTTTGATTTTGCCTTTTACCTAATGGATATTGTCCTAGAGGATGTAAGGTGTTCTCATCTCTGATTTCATGGTGTCTCTAAGTGAGGGAAAGTTTTTATGCAGATGTTTAAATGTGGTTTTACAGAGAAAAAAAAACCCACAGTGCATGTCTTTTAAAACACAGGAAAAGGAAATCCCACTGCCATGTAGTTGGGTCAGCCATGGAAATTATTCATAAGAATTTCCCAAAATCACAAACTTAGAGGTCCACCCATCTCTAATATTAAAGCTCTGGTTGGTTCAAGGCTGAGTGTGTTCCTGGTTTGTGTCCTGCCTGACAAATTGAGCAAGAGCTTCACAAAGAAACAGCTTTACTAGATGACAATATACAATGCACTTTAACACTGCATGTTTTATAACTCCTCTTTTTGAAACATACTATTTTTTTAAGAGTTGTCTAAAGACCATGAACATTCAGTTAAAATAATTAAGTCTAGAATGTGCTGATTATTTCTAGACTGTTCATAGCTGGACCAGTCAGTTAATTATAAATTTGAAAGTGTGTAACCTCTCCCATTTGGTGTACCTGAAAATGTACATATTTATCCTAGTAACAATATCTCCTTTTTATTCACTTATACAAGCTTCTTGTCTTTCAAAGGAAATTTCCTGAAAAGGCGAATTCAACTTTTTTTTTGTGGGAATGCAAGCCAACAGATCTCATAGCAATGAGCATAGCATCTCAAGTGAGGGGTTGGATTGGTTGACAGTGGTTGGGAATGCATTTTGTGAAAGGAAAAAAATATAGGGAAATAGTTCTGTGCTGAGTCAGCAAGGTGAATTAGCTCACCAAGGAGTTCACAAAAGGGTCCTTGGCCAAGAGGGAGAAAAGTCTGTGTGGTCAAGAGCACTGGCAGAAAGAAGCCTGGTGGGTGTAGGATGAACAGTAACTTTCCTTTTCAGTGATGCAGAACAACTAGAATGGCACAGCTTTGCTGTAGCCCTTTACACTGGTAAAACATAAGGAAAATAATAACTGATGGGAATCAATCCTAATGGAAAAACAATGACTGGAAGTGTTAAGATGCTGGGAAAGCAGCGTTTCCTAAGTGGCCATGGAAGATTCTTCCTAGTTCAGAATGTGTAAGGTCCCTGAAACCAGTGAATGGAAACTGGATCCACAGCCACTTCTCCCTTGATGGGCTTTGTTATTGCCACCTTGATTATAGATAAGAAAAATTATGTGGTTACAGATACAAATCTGGCACATGGAGGAAACAGCTTTAACTCCCTCTTGCCTTACATAGTTCCAGTGCTTGAAGAATTCTCACTTGTTCTTTGCTCCTTCCCTTGAAGGGTCAATAGAAACCATAAAAATTCCCTATTTTGTGGAGTGTTCTGAAAAAAAATTCAGGAAAAGCAGAAGGTACTCAGACCCTGTGCAAACAGTGACCATACTAGGACAGTAGATAGCTGGCATTATGCAGAAATTTCTGCTCAGCAATGATGAAGAGGATTTATTTCTCTAATCCTTTCAGTATTTTACTTAAGTATTGTGTTGTCTCAAAAATATGCATTTCTTTCCATCAAGACTTTCTAAGCTAAATGATTCATGGAGGAGAGGAACAAAACCCCATATTTTAATATGATTATAGATAATTCAGTTTCCATGCTGGTGATCAGCAATTAATTAGTAGCTGAAAACATTAATCCAGTCTGTGAACCACAAAGCTACAGTGTATTCCAATGGCTCCAAGATAGAGCAAATCTTTGGAGCCACTTTAGTAATATAAGTAGACCATAAATCTGACCAAAGCGATCTAATGAAAAGTTCAAGCACGACCCAATGGTCTCTAGAAAGTTAGAATTCCAGAATAATTGAATTCAGAGTAATTTTATCCATTTGTGTGGGCTTCTCTGAAGTGGGAGATGGACAAGAGTTTTATTTCATTCTGGCTCTTCTAAAGAAATCTTAGACGTTTCCTTACTGATCAGATTACTTTCAGTTTTCTGTATGACATTTTATTAGAGTTTGTTGGGATTGTCTGCTATTGTTCCTCACGTAATCTTGTGGAAATTCTGGGCAGCGGTAAGCACAATGGTTTTACCACCATGATTGGTACACATTTTCCACACATGATAAATGCAAGTGATTTGCTAAATGCCTGCCAATTAAATACTGTAACTTTCCCTTTTTACACAATTATTCATATAAGCTAGAGACTTCAATCATCACTAGTTCATGATTCTGCCTTTATAACAATTAAACCAGTTATGGTATTGAAATGGGTTCTTGTATCTTCTACTGGCAGCAACAATCTTGGTTAAAAGGATGGCAAATATAATCTACAACAGCTCCAAAAGCAGGAAATACTTCAAGCAAATTCCAGTGTAGTTTTTTGTCTGGTTATTTGTGAAGTTCCCAGCAACTTCCATCTGTCTCCCCCGGCTTCCATGTAGTAAGTTAATAGTGCAATAATAGCTGATGAACGGAGAGGGAGCAGAGGAAACAGCAGAGCTGTGCTAAGAATGGAACGATGTGCCCTTATGATGATAAACTGATCCCATTCCATTAAATCACAAAGCTGTCTCCACTCTTCTCTTCATCCCACATGAGCGGCTGAAGAAAAAATCATGGAATTGCTATCGCTCACTGCAGCTGTCAGGAAACTATACTAATTAGTTTAATTTGCAATAACACAAGCACTTAACTCTCCAAATAATCTAAGTTAGTAAGTCAGTTTTTATATTATGACAATGACATGTTTAAGAGCCTCTGGAGCAGTGATTTCTTTAACCTCTGACTCAAATGTCTTTCAAAGGAACACAACAAAACTCTTTGTCCCATGTTATTCCAGTACCTGCTTGTGAGGGCAATTACTTGATAGGAAATTGTGGCAGCATTGCTTAAAGAGGAGAAAACCTGACAGTTGGTATACACTGGTATTTCGCAAGGCAGTGTTATGAAACATTATTAAAAAAAAAAGTAGCTTGTCCTTTGGAATTAATTGCCAGAGGATAATATCAAAAAAAAGATGGTAAAACTGCCTTGGTTTCCTCCTTTCATGGCTTTGTGATGTTCCTTGATTTGGTAATCCCTTATTTGTTTCATTTTCTGGCTGGCATTCACACACTTTTCTGGTATTGTGTATGAGTTTCTAATGCTTCTGGACAAGGCAGAAAATGTTGATGAAACATTTGGAAATACTAGTTTCTTGAAAAAGGAAGAAATATCAGTCTATTGGCTTGAAAATAATGAAATTTTAAACCCCCACACCTATAAATAAAGTTGGGTTTGCTTGCTTTCGACGTCTCATATTTCACTTTGGACAGTCATAGGAGGTTGTTGGACCTTCTGAAATTCTGTGATACAGTTAGCAATTTAATATCAACATGCTAAAGTTGTGGAGTAATCAAACATTGGAAATGAACGGGGCATTTGTACCTCTCCAAGCTTGTGGTTCAGGCTCTATGCAAACTCAAATACTACCTTAAGGCACTGCTTCTGTTTTTGGTGATTATTTTGTATTGGCTTAATATATTGATGATAATGATGGTGTTGAGAAAGCCATGACAGTGTATGCCCTTTCCTCCTCTATCTTCATTTTTTAATAATGACTTACATTTTGAAGCAGAGCTTTTTACAAAGAGAAAAATTCAGTGATAACTTCCTCAGTGATGGAATTGTGGAAATAGGTGTTTTCTGAAAACAAGCACATTAAGCTGACTTAGAAGGCTTGACTGAATTGTCTTTCAAAGGCTTCAGTCAGACCTTGGATTTTAAGACCCTTGTGTAATCAGTACAGTTCCATTGTACAGAACCCATCATCTCATGATCTCTTCTGCTTCCTGGACTTTATTTCAAGACATCACTTAGAGACATACTCATCCCAGACTTTACAGTCCAGTGAGGGTCTGAAAATCCCGAATGCCAGGAACAATCATAACAGTTTTAAAAGTGTATCAGTCTAGTAAAGAGGAAAAAAAATCTCTGTAATCAGGGCTGGGGGAAAAAGCATGAAAACAAAAGCTTATTTACTTAAAGAAAAAAATCCTAGAACTCCTTGTTTCTTCAAACCTCATAATAGAGTTTATCAACTGTCAATAACCAAATGCATGTTTCTCTTTTCCCAAGAGCTGATTAAAGCTGTGGTCGCCTCCTGTAATTCAGGGCATTCCATTGTGTTTGTTTCTCCTGGAATTTTCAGGCTGAATTACTGTAACTAATATACCACTAACTCTGTACTGCATGAGCCCTGACCTTTTGAATCTCTGCTTCTTAGCAGAAAATTGGCATAGAAAATTTCAACACAATAAATGCTTTTAATGTTTTACTTTATTTTGATCCACAAATACATATACAACATCTTATTAAGTTAGTTTGCCACCAGTATCAGATTGGGTTGGAGAGTTCTAAAGGAGAGGAGATGGGAAAAGATGAACTATTCCATTTGCAGTGGATTAGCAATAACCAGGAAAAGACCAAAAAGCTTATTTCTTTTGGCTTCACTCTGAAATGGGACCATACTTGTGTACAAGTATCCATACACACTGATCACAAGTCCTCCCAGGAGTTCCTTCCCTTTGGAAATACTCAAATTTTCATGTATTCTTCAGAAATGGGGAGAAAGGTTTTGTAGCTTAAAAAATTATTACCTGAAATGTGTTCTGATTATTCCTTGAATTCAAATCATTACATTAGCTCATTAGACCCTGCACAAAATGAGAAAGTATTCAAGTGACAGGTGCTAAATATCTTTGCCAGGCAAACAGATACCATCTTCTTGTGGTCACTGGTACCATGTCAAGACTTCTGCTTACGGCAGAGCCTCAGCAACACGATGCTGCATGATATGAAATGGAGGCACTGGAGGTTGCAGAGGAGAGACTCTGTGTGGTAACTGGAGGGTTCTTAAATGACAATCATTACAGCATGCTCATGTGCTGGCTGAATCAGTTTAGGAAGTCCATGTTTCTTGAGGCTGCTTTCTTTTTTTCCTAGGTGTGAGGCAAATATTGGTATTTTTCAAGTAGTTCCATAGTACATTGCTTTTGCAGACACATCCTGCACTGAGACAAACACAATAAACTTTTGATAAGGGTAGAAAATACACAAAGTTAAATTTCCCTTGGCCAGGGACTTCTGTGCTTTTTTCAGACACAGTGGCACGTATTTTCCTGTGACTTTTGGATAGACTGCAGGCATGGTGTGTGGAGGAATAGCCAAGTGATCTCTGTATGAAAAAGCAATAGCCAGATGACTCTGGCTCTTTGTGGCAGCATGGAACCACAAGATCCCCGTGAAGAGTAAAACCTGGCTCAGCATGTGACATGGAACCTTCACACTAAAGGTGAGTTGCCACTGGAGGACCTCGCTGCACAGGACCAAGAATAACAATATGCCACATTTTTCCTAAAGAAGTAATTTCTGACACTATCCTCTTCAAGCTGAAGCTAGTAATTTCACATAGTCAGTGGATAGGATTGTTAGTTTTCCCTCACATCTCTTCTTATCCATTGTTGCTGATCCTCATCCTCAATATACCATTTTGCCATTGCTGGCTTCAGTGTTATAAAATATTTAGCTTTTTGATGCTAGATCAAATAGAACAAATAAAATACAGCTACTTTACAGCTAGACTATACAACTTCCTGTATAGATGGATGTTATGAAAGTAAGCAGATAAATCACTCAACAAAATTAAAAATAATAAGATTGTTGATCAACAACAATAAAAAATCACTATTTAAATACTTGATTTTCAAAATTCTACATTAAGCAGAATTGGGTATTTCAAGGGAAAAGCTTTTCGTAGCCTTTGCATTGTTTGTACATTTAGTTAGAACCAAAGTGAAAAGCAGTTCTTTTTTTAAATGCATCTGCTTTCTGAGGACAGCAATGTAGCTGAATTGAAATACCCACATTCTTTCTGCTGGTTTGTTTTTTTTTTTAATAGGTTGTTATGTTCTAAAACCACAATGAAAAATATCTTCTTCTAAAGTGTGTAATTACACTCTGTTGCTCTCAAATCTCCTCTGGTTTCTGAGCTCATTTAATAATACTGAACAGATGAGCAAAAGTTACAAATGAAGGTACTATCAATTTGATGCTCAGCACATAAATACCTATAATGATAGTGTGCTTGTCAGCATCCATTGTTTCCAGTTCTGCCCATTTTCTATTTCTACAGGGATTTCCATCCTCTTATGCAGACAGTAAGAGATAAACAGGGATTTCAGACTAGGCAAAAAGGACCCCAAGAATCAGAGAGTGTGTATTTTAGTGTCTGTATTCCTCGAGGTTTTAGATTGCTAAATCAAAAAGTTTTACCTTGGAGATTCACATCTGCACAGATCCAAGTCTGGCAAGTCCAGATTGATTTGCCTACTAACAAGGAGTTTGTTGAATTAATTGGGACAAAAGGTATGGGCTTACCTCTACTTTGTCAGAGTCCAGGACATCCCTCTGGCTGCCCTGCCTGTCTCAAGACCCTGGCAGGGGGCTCAGAGACCCTGGCATGAAGTCAAAAACATCTGTGGCTTCAATTTTAGCCTGTGGGAAAAGCTGTCAATTTTGTATGAGGAATTACAAGTCACAAGGGTTTTAATAGTGTGATATTTGAACTAACACAGGGTGGAAAAGTAGAATTTTGGGATTTTTAAAATGGGGTTCAAAGGGGTACAAGATGGAGGAATTTGGGCGTGTCCTAGCCTTCTTCTCCTTTGTCTTGTCCTCTGTGTCTTGGTGTGATGGTGGCACTTTTCTATTGGTTTAAGGCAGAGATTCAGAGTCTAACATAGGTGATGGGAATTGGCGAAGAAATTGTAAACATAGACACATAGTATTGAGTATATAAGGTGGGAGCCGCCCAAGGCTCGAGGGCAGATGGCCATGGCCTCCTTGCTAGCCAGAGCTTGGCAGGTCAGAGAAAGAATGTTTAGATAAGAAGAAATAAACAACCTTGAAAAAGCAATTGGACACATTCCAGACCTCTTCTTCAGCTGCTGGGCTAGGGGAACAAGGACTTTTACAATTTCAGGGTCATTCCAAGTAGGCAAACCCTGACACTACTTTGTCCATTTTGTATGTCCCATTCCACTTAACCAATTTTGTATCTAAATGGACACACCATGAGGAAATATTTGTAGAAGTACAGTGGAAACCTCTGAGAAGATGACTGTGGGAGATTCATATGTTGTATAGGAGGGAGGGAGGGAGAAGATTTAAGTCAAAGGGTACAAAACAAATAATCCCTCATTATCTCCCTTACAGATATTTTGACCTATGACTATTGCCTTGTTCTTGCCACCTCTCAAAGCCTCCTGGGCATTTGCTGGAAGTGAAGAGACATCACAGACCCAAACTTATTTTGCTTTTACACTTTAGATCCAGTGGGTTTTGTGACAGAGGCACCATGGAGCACACATATAGGTGTGCCTGGACCCTACCATATCCTAGACCTCTCTTGCTGGAAATACTTCTTGTGCCAAACCTCAGATCTCCCTACGTCTGGTAAGGAAAAGGATGGGCCAGGCAGGGCAGAGTTATTGGCTGCAATTCTAGTAGAAGCTTTGTGGTTTGTGTAAGTATGTGCAAAGTACACTCATCATTTCTTCTGTCAATTCCCTGTTTTCCTGAACCTTTCCCTTCAAATGAAGACAGGCTCTGAATCTTTGCTGATCTGGCCCTGCGACGTTTTTATTGGTAAAACACCACGTTGTGCTCCGCTTTTAATATATTCATTTCTTAACATTTTAAGTGGGGAAAAAAAAATTGCCACTGTTCTGTGTAACATTTAAACATCACTATTTACAGCACAGGCTTCTCCAAATGGGTTGCACTGATGTTGCCCTGAAAAAGCACAGTACAGATGGGACAAGGCTAGGCTGTGACATTTTTTTATGAGCAGTGGGAAAATCCCCTCAGGGCAATCATTTGGTTTGCTACACAAAGGCATTCCAGGGCAGACTCAACAGCAGTGTCTAGAATACCTTCTCTGGAATACATCCTTGTTATTGGGATGTAAAATTGAGGGCTTCATCAGTGCTATATAGGCAGTGCTTCCATAAAAATATCTACCCATTATATTTATCCATTGTTTGTTTCTATAGGGAGATACCCCGTGCATCTTTGTTCTGAAAGGAAATCCAGATTGTCTTGGGTTGTTTGCCCTATTGTGTTTTCCAGAATTGAAGGTATTTTTCTCTTGCTTTTAGTAGCCCTTTAAAATGTTTGCTATAAAGCCAAAACTCCTGGAAATTAAAAAAAGGGTATGCCTGCCTTCTGCTTGAACCTGATCTTTCCATTGAAACCTGCCCTTATTCCCTACCCGTCCTTTCTCTGGTGTCAGAACTTCAAGCTTCTGATTTATATTGCAGGATTAAAGAAGGGTGTCTCAAAGAATCAGGCTTTGAATAAATACTTGAATTTTGGTAAGAGTGAGGACAAGAGTGAGGACTGCCCAGTAGCAGTCCTGCTCACAGCCCTTGCTTCTCCCCCTTCTCTGTGAGGGCTCGTGTGTGTGGGAATGTACACCCTTGTATGTACATGCCTTCACCTTCACAGGAAAGTGAAGCTGTTGTGTTTTTCATTCACTGTATTCTACCAACTTTAATTTAATTTCATGAGGTGCACAGAACTGATATGAATAATGAACTCTAAACTATATTCACAGAAGAGAATGAGTAATAGCAGCCTTTATTCTGTTTCTCTATTTTTAATATCTTCTCTCATTTTGTATCTTTCTTAATTTTGTTCAGATCACGTATACTTTGTAAAAGCACCCTCTGCTTTTTTTCATGTGTTAGTTTTATAAGAGAATAAGCTCTTTGGAGAGTTAAGTGAGTTGAAGTGAAAATTTAGTACTCTGTTTGCCTAATTAAATAAAGACCTTTTTTTATATCTGTTTGGATTATCATGCATATCTAATTAGCCTGCTGGAACTAAATCCAAATTCAGGGCCTTGTCATGCAATCTAAAAGCAGCCCAGGTTGTAAATTCCTGGTCCCGAGGCCCAAAAGCCACAGACGTTGAGTGCTTGCTGCTATGCAAATACTCCTTACTGGTCCCGTTTCCCCCACCCCCTTTTGTTGCAAGTTTTGACTAGGAGGAAAATGCTTGTCACAAGCTCTTATCAGAATATTTTTTCATTCAGCATCTGTCTCTGCTGGTTAGCACAGCAGCACCAGTGGCAGAGCTCGGAGTGTGGAAAGGGTGGTAGAACCACACTCTTCTTTGTGTACTGAGTCATTCCTGCTGCAAACTGTCACTAGATGACACAAGTAAAAACGATGCACTACAGCCTTGGTCACGATGAAGAGACTAATTTATTTTTTCTGACTCCAATCTTTTATAGTTCTCAAAAGATGTCAGTGGATTGGAGGGTGAATGTGCCACCTCTCCAACGACACTGGACAAACTACCTGTACATCAAATTTCTCCGCCTCTATGAAAGAATGCAAAACAATAGGTTGTTTACAGAAAGTTGTGTGAGAAAGTTCTCTACAAGAATGTAAACTCAGAAGGCTTTAGAAAACTCTTGATAACCAGGGCGACAGCAAACAGCATAAACTACAGTTTATTCAGATGTAATGTGTGGGACAGCAGACTCTGAGACTAGATGAAATAAAGGAATAGGTTATGGTTTTTTATTGATTGAATAAATGTTTAATCAATATCAACCTGAGGCCAGATTTGTGTTAGAGCTGAGCCAACTGATTAATATCACAGCTGTGAATGCCACAATCAAATTCTCACTGATTTTAGACAGTCTTTAAAAATAACTTGCGAAACTACAAGGTGATATTAGCTTCCTATAGATTTTTCACCTTATTAGTTTTTAGGTTTAATTATATTCCTACTTGTTCTATATCTCTCCCAGGCCTGCCTCCCCCATCTCACAAACATATGTACAAATGATGTACACAGTATATTGAAGACCCAAAGGTGCTTTGCAAGTTGTGAATTTTATTCTCTCTTTTAAGTCATTACCTTCCTGTGAAGGAATGTGATGAGCCAGCTAAGCCAGTTGTCTGGCTGTGTCACGTAACTCAGCAGTTCAAGGCATTTGAAAGCAAGGAAAGTTTGGTGCTTCAAATCTTGATGTCCTTTTCTCCAACAAAAACATCTTTTCCATCCCTATCCCAGAAATGTGCCTAAAGAAGCAGCTAGAGTTAGCAGCCTTTATATGTATGCACATGTGGGAAAACAGATGCCAGGTAAAAAAATGAAAAAGCAACTGTGAAAAATGATGGGAAAAGTCATCTGTTTCAGTGACCTTCTAATTCTGTTGTACTGGTCCTCCGGGGGACGTTACTGTCAGTGGCATTTACATCTCTGAACTGAAGGAGGTGTGTGGCCGTGAGATGGGGGCGTTCATCTCTGAACTGAAAGTGTTAGCGGACTCAGCTCCCCCAGTTCCTGTTTGCAACACAGGAATATTGGCTTCCCAGAGCATTTGTAAGATCTAGCTTTTGTTTTCTGCAAAGTATAAGTGCATGAGAGACAACTGTCAGGCTTCACCGCGGTCCTACAATTAACAATTGACCAGCAGTTCTGGAAGGAAAACAAATCAGTGCAAATGAGAGTGAGGAGAGCAGGACAAGACTGTCCTGGCTGCATTGCATGACACATGCATGTCCCAGGCTGGCCAGTGCGCAGTGAGGACAAAAGCCTCATCTTTCCCTTGGTAAAACTGTTGTCAGGTCCTAGCCAAGACAATGTACAAGGAGATTTTCCATCATTCAGAAAGGAAAAGCAAAAGGTAGAATTACCTTTTACATGCTGTTTCAGCAGTGAATTAAATCTGTTTCTACTGATGTATTTTATTTTTATGATGACTATCCCACAGTTCTTATGTTATGTATCTCTGTCTCCTGTTGTGCCACAACAAATTCCTAATATTCTCTTTAGATAATTCTTCCAGAAATCGTGTTTTCCCATATAAATAAATCAATATAGATGTCTTCTGAGGTGTAGAGTCCAAACTCACTATACAACTCCAGGTAAGGTTTCCTTTGTAACAATGACCAGATTTTGCCAACTGAAGCCTGTGTGTGTTCAGTATATCTGAAAAGAACAATTCTTACTCTTCAGAGCTGACACTTTGACATCCCATTTTACTCCAGAAAGAAAATTAGTTTAAGCTTTATTTGAAAAACTCTTGAAATGTGATTTATCAACTAGGAAAACACTCAGTTATAATTTGAGATTATAAGGTTTGTGCAAGTTTGCATATTAATAAATAATAATACATCTGCCATGTAGGTCTTGTTTCTGGGAGCTGGAGTGGAAGAGCAGATATTGTAACCTCTGCAGTTTTGCTTTTGCCTGAGGCAAGATCTTGGCCCATGGAAAGCAGTGGCAAATCTCGCATGAGTGTAGGGACACAGGATTTCATCTCAGATTTTCAGTGTTATAGTGGGCACCATGCACCAATGACCAAAGTCTGTCTGAGCCTCCATAGTATTTACAATTGTTATCTATTGGGATGAAGTTCTAGTGCTCACATTACCAAAGAAGATCCTTCAGGTAGATTTATTAACACTGAGGCTAAAGATAAATCATACTGTGCCTTTCAACCCAAGCAGAACATGCATATTCACATGTACTCCACATCTCACCTGGTCTAAGCACTCCATGAATGCAACAGTACACATTGTTTCCAGAACACCAAAATTTCTTTTTCAATTTTACTTTTCCATTTCTTTCCACAGTTTAGTGCTAGATCAATAATTGTCAGGGCCCTGAGTGCCAAAAGGGTCTAGGGACCATGGTCAGCTTCACCTGGGGCTTCCCCTTACATGCCCTGCCCATAGAGACACAGAAGTATAGGCCAGGGGCTCTGTTTAAGCTCAGCCCTTGCTAGTTCAGGCTGCTTCTTGAGAATAATAAATTTTGTGATTCAGGAAACAAACACTCCACCCAGGAAAAGAAGTGCTTAAGGTCAGATGAAAAGATTTTTGTGGTGGTTAAAGAAATAGAATAAAACTTACGGAGAATGTTAGCCTAATGTATTACAAACGAGATATATACCGAAATAAAAAAGTAAATATTTTTGTGGGGTTTTTTGGCTTGGTTTGTTTGGTGGGTTTTTTTTCCTCTTTGTTTGTTTGTTTGTAGCTGTTGGCCTCACTTTTAAACAATTTGGATTTTAATTTGGTTGCATTTTAACTGAAAAAATCACATCAGAATGAAAAGTGACGTCTAGAATATATTGTGAAGAAACAGTTGTTTCTAGAATGGTATTTGTCTACAAATACATCATCTGGCTGAGGGAATATGAGGAAAAGGCCAGTAGTGCAAAGATCTCTTTACCTTCCCTATTGTTCCTACCTACAGTAGGAGCTCTATGGGAACTTGATGGCTCCTGACTTGCACACTGCTGGTTACTGCCTTCTCTTTTTCAAGCTTTTTTTGACCGAAGGCTAGATTCAGCCCACTTCTTTATAAGTTCAAGAATACAGTGTATTATGCATTCTGAATAATGGTTTCTCTATGTGTGTTTTAGCTTCTTCTGTTATTCTTCCTATTTCTTCATCCTGTTGCTTGTAAGAACAATACTTTGCAGCACTCTCATCTGTTGACTCCCTAATTATTTTTTAATAATCTTCTTGACCATTTTCACTAGCAACCAAGTATTTGTTAAAGACCCACTGAGAATGGAAAGGAGATGAGGGTATAATACTTTCTTGAAGTAAGTATATTTCCATTTTTCACATGAAACTGCTTTAGCGGATGTTGTTCTTAAAATATACAACTGACATAAACCCAAAGCAGCTACAAGAAATAAATTTCTCACAAAGAATGCCAGCCTACAGAAACATTACAATGAGCTAGAGCATGTTTTTTTAATCACAAATACCCCAAACAGCATGCAATTGCCTTATTTTTGTACAATGCCTATAACTAATGCACTGTCAGGAAAAAGAATCCAAATTCCTAAAAATAATTTTGAATAATTAATTATAGCCACCTGTTTAAACGGAATGTCTCAAACACCTAAGGCAGCAGGATCTGCAAGAGAATAATTCAGCAAAACAATAATATCAATATAAATTCAAGGTGAACACATGCTGGAAACTTGCAAATGCTGGGGAGTTTATCCAAGATTTGCAGCTTGGCCAGTGGGACAAAAAAGAACATTGATGATATCTTCAAGGCAAGTACCATGGTGAGACAGTGCTGTCTGAATGGTGGCTGAGTGGCTTCACTTATTACCCTACTGAATAGTCCAGGGGAATAAAACTCTGCAAGTGTCTGCCAAAGAGCCACTCTTTTGAAGTCTTGGATCCCAGGCTACTTTCTTCCAGGCT
The DNA here is from genome assembly GCF_026979565.1 of Vidua chalybeata. Classification (NCBI taxonomy): domain Eukaryota; kingdom Metazoa; phylum Chordata; class Aves; order Passeriformes; family Viduidae; genus Vidua; species Vidua chalybeata. Next base: position 11,730,297 of record NC_071536.1, on the reverse strand, counting down.
GAGTTAATTCATAGCTGAACATTATTCATCTTGAGGTAGAGACTGGTAAACCAGTGGGAGTTTCTTCGTTGTGTGGAAGATGCCCTTTCCTCCCACCCTCTCCCCCATACATAGTCAGGGTTACCTGAATTTTCTTTTTTATTTTCTTTTGCAGTGATAATTGTTGTATGGTGTCTTTGTAGTTTATGAGCTGAGGGAAGGAAGGATGGACACAGCAGTCAATGTGCCTGCAAATGTTGCTTAAAACCTCTTCTCTTTGGTATTGGCCACTGCTATCCCCTGTGTAGAAGGGGGTACAGATGGTGATACCTACAGCTCATTAACTCCTTTGATTTAGTAACAGCAAAAGTACTTTTCTGTTAGACAGAAATAACTCATTGAGTTAAGGAGGCCTGATGGAGTAACCCAAAACACAACAGAAGGCAGAAAATTTGGTCAAAACTTTTTTGGTAGTGTTCCTTATTCCAAATTCTAGTTGACTTTATCAACAAGCTTGTTTTTGTTTGTATCAGGCTGCAAAAACTCCAGATTTTAGAAACAGAATAGATGAGAAGGGAATCATCTGAATGCTTATTCAAAGTTTGAATGCTCTCTACAGCAACAATTGTCAATTGTTGAAAGGAAATACTTGTAGGAAAGAAAATACTACTATATTTATTGTCAATAAACCTTCAGTAAATTGGGTCTTAAAATCATTGAAAGGCAAAGTTTAGCCTAGTTACTTGTGTAACAATGCAGAAGCTACTCCTAATGCAACTGCAGGAATGGGACTTTTGGCACTGATACATGTAAGATTCAGCCCTGTTTTTGAAGCTTCTTTTCCATGTTGACTTGATCACTGATTCAAACCAGGTGATGGGAAAAAATTAAGTTTTAAAATATTTGAAATATGTGAAAGAAGAGGTAACTATTTTTCCTTGGGAATTTCTATATGTTGCATATTTTATCAGTCTCCTTTCATAGCAATCTAAATATTATGTCCCAAGTAACAGTTGAAAAGGATCTTAAATACAGAAAGTTTTCAGATCATTCAAAAATGTTCTGAGAGTCTGAATTCTGCCCTGCATTTTGGAAATGTTCTCCCAGACTGGGAGGCAGACTGGTTTAGAAGAATGCACAGAAGAGGGAATCAGGAATGACTGGGGAACCTTCCAGTGACCTGCTACATAGCCTTGGGCAGTCACTCGGCTCCTTGCCTCTTTTCCTTCTCACACTAAATGACCTTGGGTGCATGTCAGGGCAGGAAGCTGGGAAGCAGCATGGCAGGATCCTTGGTGTCTTTCTCAAGTCTGCCTTTATGCAGAACAGAAGTGTGACCGTTCCGCAGGCAATTTGCTCCTCCTTAGGCAGTGAAAGGGTAAGAGCTGCCTTAGCAAGTTCAGTGTTAAGACTACAATTTCCAGCAAACAGATCCTCTCTGATTGCTAAGTGGATTAGGTTTGTTTACTTTTACAGATGTAAAAAACAAGAGGTGACTTGAGAGGTTCTCAGTTGTGCTTTTGTGTCTTAGGAGGATGTGTCAGGTATACTATTAGTCAGTCTTGTTCTCTCAGATCAATAACATACTTCTAAAATACCACTCAAGAAATTTCTTTGTAGAAAGAGAACTAGAACAAAACTATGTCTGTAGCCCAAGCGTCTAAATAGCCAGGCTGTACACTAACCTTTAGACCATATCTTTAAAATAGGAGCTAATGAGGCTTGAGTTCCACCAGACATTAATTATTAAGTGCTTATGTGAAAGTTGTCAAATATTGCTACTGCATCTCAGAAGATAAGTTCTGTTATTTGTTTTGTAGCTTCACCCCTACTAAGCCATATCTAGTTAATCTTTCCCAGACCACTCTGGCTCTTCTTGGGTGGGACATATACAGCCCTTGATATCACTGCTCACTGGGTCATCCTTTATATCTTAAGGTCAGATTTTAGTTGGTGTGGGCTTGTTATCTTTAGTGACTTGTGCTAGAGAGGGGAAAAATAGGTCCAAACTTGGATGTGTGGAATGCATTTCATCTGCTTTTATAACATTGGAAAGAAAAATACACCTATCATATGTGTTGTTCCTAATTCTTAGCCTATCTTGCTTTACTGAGAATCTCAGTGCTTTTAAGCATCAGAGATACCTCACACCTCTTCTCTCCAACTCCCTCCTCATCTACCAAATTTTGGAATCCTTCTAATGAACTACAGAACAGAATGAACTGGATGTGGTGAAGACCCACAGCAAAGTTTCTACAGCCTTCGCAATCAGGCCCCAAGAATGCACATTAGTCTGTCTCTTCTGGTATGACAGAAGAAATAATAGATCAAAAGTCTCTGAGACAATTTTAGAATGGATCAGTTTATGAAAAAGGTCTGATTATGTAAGTGGTTGCCATTGATTTCTGAATGGTGAGAGCATTGAGCAGTGAGGACCAATGAAGCCTCTGTCTTGTCTCCATCTGATGGAAAATAGAAGTTTTGAGGTTTTACCTGTGTTCACAAAACTACTGAAATAGGTGTGTAGTCTGTTTTCTCAAAGCATACATAACTGCTGTACCTGAGAAAGAATAGATGTTGTAAAGACATGAAGAATTAAATATTGATAGCACAACAAAGACCAAAATTCTGACTTCGTCTGCTTTGGTGCAGTCATACAGAAGCACATCACAGCCACACTGAGTGACCATTTTTGTTCATCTTCAGCCAGTTTATATGCATGGCACCATGCTGTGCATTTTTACATGCTGTGCAGGAGCCTGGAGCTCAAAAACCAGCACTGATGTTTGCCTCGTGCTACTCTGCCTTTCTTATGCAGGACTCACTGTCTGCTGGTGTCAGAATGGTTCTGCCACTGAGGTTCTGTAACTTGCCCACAACAGCCTCCAGTGACCCTGCTTTACTGTCTTGCCCACCAAAACAAGATAGCCTCAGGTGAACTGCCTATTGACATTGAAGTCTAGCCTCAGACAACTCTGGAGATATGCCCAAGAGCTGTTTCAGACAGTGCTTGTTGGCTTACTCCAAACTCATGTCAAGAATCAGTTTCAATATCTGGTGGCACAAACCATTGTGTTCTGGGGCCTAGGAACATTCCTGAAAATGCAAGGTATTTCCCACATTGATGGATCTCAAGCTGCTACAGAATTTCTCTTGATAAAGATGTTTTTAAATTATTTAAAGAGTATTTAAAAATGTCAATCATGTCAAGAAATTTAGTTTTTATTGCAGTGGAGATGGACAAGTGTAGCCAGAAATTTGAAATATGATGGTATCGAGACTAAGTAAAAACACTAAGAGCTTTCCTGTCACTCTAGAACTCAAATGGATATTGAAGCTTTCACCACCTGAGCTGATGGTGTAAATAACTGGATATGCTGCTTTATCATAGCTGTGCACTGCTTTTGCAGGAGAGGCTTTGTTCTCTTTTCCTAAATTACAGGGAAAATTGAATGGAGAAGGAAGGACATGTAATTTGGAAAGGACTGGCAGTGAAAATTACTTTTTCCCCTTAAAATTATGAAATATGCAAAATCTCAAATTTCTGTTCAGATTTGAAATGGAAATCGGGTTTTTTTTAATCCTAAAACTTTGTTAAATCAGGAAAGCATTTTCTGCCCAACTCTAAGCAAAGTATTGTGATAAACCTTCAAACAGAACATCACCAAAAAGCCAAAAGTGACTCTGAAGCCCACCAGAAGTCTTAGAGAAAACTTGGTGGCACAGAAAAGGTTGGCTTCAATTTGCAAGAAAAGAAAGTCTTCATGGTTTTAGAAGTGATGAAAGATAGCTGAGTAAAGGCTCAAGGAGCTGTGTCTGCAGCAAAGGAAGTGGGTGGACAGATCCCTGTATACAACAGTGCTATGAGATGTGAAATTGCTAAAATAGCCCCTGCCTAATGTAATCACCTTTCAAAGAATATTTGAGAGGCATTTTGTCAGTGAAATATAAACAAAGGCTATGTTTGAAATTTGAAACTTGTCCAAAGTAATTTTTCTTTCAAAGACTGTTTCCCCTGCTTTTGCTTGTTCTAGTGCTTTGAAAATGCATGTTTTTAGAGGACAAGCTATTTTTAATTGTTTATTAAAAAAAACCCAGCATCAACAAAACAACCAAACCTTTTACAAAGCAGTAAGGAACACCAAATGCATCTCTGAACAACTTCATTTTTCTAGCACAATAGAAACTGCCTAAAAGCAGCCATTACCCAAGAACTTTTGGACACTTTTTCTAGAGCAGAGATCTTATGAGAATATAGAGAGAACAGCAGGCATGGTACCAATAATTTTTTTGCCATTTACAAATAGGCTGTATCAGGACAATAACTTCAGATCTTAGAATGATTTCTCATTCTAAGACATTCCAGCTTGCATTACAAACTAGTAGCATGATCCCTTAACTGTGCCTGTGTAAGACTCCTGTTGGCTTCAAAGGCAGTGCTGTGTTCAGGCTGACACAGGATCATGACCTTAACCCAGAGACAAATTATTTACTGTGGTCACTTCAACTTGTGCTGAACAGGAGCTACTGAAAGAAAAGTGAGCAAACTGCCTAATATTGTCTATCTTAGCTGTTGCTTAAGGCAGGAAAGTAAAAACCATAAACCACAAAAAAACACCTTACCTCCTTCTGCAGCTAAAATTTTGTTGAGGATTGAATTATGGAGGACATAAGTCAACAGTTGAGCTAGGATTTTGAATACAGTTAACTCTAGGGTATCTCAAATATCCCCTGATATCTCTTACGATCACTAATGATCACTTTTTAAATCTTGAACACTGAAGTTTGTGAACACCGGGAATAATGACACATGGTTTCTCATGGCTTTTGTCTGGCGTTGGACTATGAGTCATGACAGGTTTTTTGCTGCAGGTGGCCCATTTATATCTGCTTTCCTTCTCAGTTGGTTCTTATCTAATGAGACAGTTAATCTTGCAACTTTTCTTATGGCAGGTCACACTGGGGGAGAAATGACAGGACTTCCCTCCTCTACCCTTGTCCTTACTCTTCACTGCTGGCAGGAACTTACTAATCCCTTTCACCTCTGTACTTCAGATCTTGTAAATTTTAAATGCTTGCTTGTTTGAACCATCACCCACATGTTTTTAGAGGGAGTTGTGAATGTATCATGACTGTGTGAGATTTGATTTACAGGAAACTCAGGGGGCAGAAAAAGTCACTGGTGCTATCTCCAGGCATTGGTGGAAATTATCTCAGAACGAAACCTGTTAATTTGTAGGCACTAGCATAGTTTTTCTTTGTTGCAATAGGGATCACCAAAAGGTTTCTATTGTATATTCTACCCTTTTTGTGCTTGGAGAGTAAAAAAATGTAGGAGTCTTACTCCCCTTGAGAGGGCACACACCACAGATCTCAGACCCTTTACCATCTTCCTAGGAAATCCTTGATTATACAGAACTGGGGGGCAGGGACTGAATTGCAAGCTACCAGGGGCTCCCACTGCCATCTCAAGCCACTGCCACTTGATGGCTTTATCCTGCTCTACATGCCCACTCAGATGGCCAGTTGCAGCCTCAGCTAAATCCTTAAGAACTTGTAGAAATGAGTTGTGCATTATTCCTCAGTCATGAATATATGAAAGAGAAATCCAGCCTGGCAGTTGCACAGTTACTTTACATGCCTGGTTTCCCATGAAGCCTACCTCCTATTTTGATTATTTCTCAGCTGTTGTTTCTAATTTTTGTAAAGGCTTCAGGAAGTTTGTTTTAGCTGAAGTGAGTGAATTGTATTGGCAGAAATGAGGCAAAAGTGAAGATGAAGGGTCTGCTACATTGTGTAGGCATTGTACGTTGACTTAATTGAAAATATATTAATATAAACAGACTTCAGAATTCCTCTCCCCTCTCTTTCCAAGCTGAAAGCTACCCACGGTCACAGTGATGCCGAGGGCTGTTGGGTGGCAGAGGGGAGGTGGTGGGGCTGAGGGTGATGCCTTGAGTGGCTACCTAGAACAGAGGCTAGACAGTGTTAAAGAAATGAAGTAGGTTTTTATTAAAAAGGCCTTCAAAGAATACACCTTGGGCAGTACAAGAGCCTGGACGGGGCTACAGGATGACGGATCACACGTTTTCACACTTTTATAAGTTTTGGTTCGTTTACATATTTGGGTTAATTGTCCAGTTACAGCTTTAGGTATGAAGTCCCGTCCCTCCAGATTGCTCTCCTCAATTCGCTGTTGTTTATTATTTTGGGGCCTGAAGCTGGAATGGTGTCCTTGGTTCTCAGGCTGGAAAAGGATTGTTTTGTCTAACAAAACAACTTGCTAACACTTTATATGAAGTTCAGAGTTGTATACTAATGCAGTACAAAATCTGGAAAATATGACCGTTAAAACTTAAGGCATCAAGGGTGCAGCCCGCGGGGTCGGGCTGGCCCGGCCCAGTGCTGCACTCCCCTGTTTGTTTTGTGGGAGTGGACAGGCGCTGGGAGTTCGTTGGGATTTTACTGTCGAAGCTTTCTAAAGTGGTGTAAATGTGTGTGCACAAGCTGCCGGGCAGACCTATAAAAGCAGGACCATATCATCAAGGTGAAAATTGAGAAAGTGATTTACTTGGTTCTTGTCCTCGTCAGTGAGGACGAGAACCCCCTGTCCCGGTCGGCTGTTCGGCGCTCGGCTTCTCACGGCCGTAGCGGGGCTGAGCGCTAGAGGAGGCGGGGGTCGGGAGTCTCTGTGCCGCTGCGGGCTCGGCCGGGGCACCCGAGCCCCGCGGGGCCGGCGCGCAGCAAGCCGGGCTTCTACCGGTGTTAGGAGCCCGCCGCAGGTCTGGTTTGGTTCGTACGCTTCAGTAGTAGCAAAGTAGTCCGCAAATATTTGTTTGTCTGTGGGCGCCCCACAGGCAAATGCGCCGGGAGGTGCTCCCAGAGCGCTCGCTTCCCAGCCTTTGGCGAGTCTTGGGAAGCCTGCAAGCCGGAGGGCTCCTGTTCCTTCGGCGCGGGGTCCCGCGGCGCGCTCGGGACTGTGAGGGTGGAGGGCTGGACCGCCTTCCTGCTGGAGGTGCCGTAGCTGCTGACAGCTCCCTGACACAGGCACAGGCCAGGGCCCGACGACCTCTGGCGTGGGCACAGAGAGGACAAACGGGCGACAAACGGTGGGCCCGGATGGGTTGTGTACCAGAGACATCCATGCCTCCATCTTTCTTGAAGACAGGCTGGCAGTGCGATGCCCCTGCACCCCTCATCCCGTTCTCCAGCTGATGCAGCTTGCATATCTTGCAAATCGGAGGAAAACACCCGGCGAAAACCTGGGAAAACCGCTTCCACTTTTTGGTATACAGATGCTGACATAGCCTCCCAGAGGCAGGCTGAGGAGGCCGAGGGCAACTGACGGAGTTAGCAATGCTGCTCGCACTCTCCCAACCAGTTACAAGGATCGGCCTTTGCACGGAGAGTCGACACGCTGTGATAGTGGAGGCAACGTTTGGGGAGGCCAGGAAGAGTCCGCACAAGGGAGAGGGAGTACACGGGGAGAGTGGGAAGGCCCCATGCCCACTTGACAGGGTCGGGCCACCGGCCTGATGGTGCTCCGTAGTCGTGATCTGCGGAGTGCCAGGGGGAGGCTGCCTCGGTGCCCGGGTTCAGTCCTTTGGCCGTACACAGGTGCGGTTGGGTACCTATCTGCAGGAGATGGGGATGGACCCTCTCCCGTGGCCCTGCGTTGTGGCGGCGTGCGAGGGCAAGGGTGCGGAAGGCGCGGCTCGTCCAAGGGAAACGATGGCGGGAACAAGCGGCGCTCAGCGGGCCGTGTCCGCGCCCCGGCCCACACCCTTGGGCCACTCCCTACCCTCCTGCCTGACGCCAAGTGCAAGCAGGGCGGAGGGTCACGGCCGGCACCGAAAGGACAGGAGTCGCCTCCAGACATGTGTATCGCCGGTGCTGGCCTCTGGCCGGGGCGCGGACACGGCACCTGCCACCCTGCCCTGGTCCGGTTCCCGCGGGCAGTCGTGCTGCGCCGGTGCCGCCGAGAGTCGCCGAGGCCAAAAGTATCAAAATCCGGATGCTACTAGCACTTCCCTCCCGAGGTGACAGGAGCAGGTCCATCCTCTCCACATATCGTAGGAGTCGAATCCTGGCTCCACCTGCGTGGACGCTTCCCCGTCAGTCCGCTGCCTGACGAAGCTCAGTGTCCCCACCTTTCTGTTGGCGGCAAGCCGGCGGGGCTGTGGGCTCCCGCCAGTAGGAGCAGCAGTGACTGCCTGGGAAGAGATTGCTGCCCGTCTCACCGCCAGGCTGTCGAGGACTCGGCTCGGCTTGAGACTGGCCCGCGTGGGTGCCCGGAGCTCTGGGAGTGGATCAAGCAGGGCTGGAGCCGCCGGGGCGAGGGGTGCCGTCAGCTCGCCCCTCCGAGGCGTGCGCTTCGCGCGCGTCTAGGCGCCCACTTGTGGTCCCTCAATCGGATCGAGTCAGTTCTGTGAAATTCCTCGGGGCTGACCGTCAGGGAGCCCGGGCTCTCTTGAAAGCGACTTAGGAAAAGCACAGGGCTGAGGAACTTTGAGAAAGTTGGGCGAATTCATCCCTTTTGTGTGAGGGGAGACTAAAAAGCCGCACGCCATGACCCCCTCTTGAATGAGAGCACGCACGGGAGCCGCTGCAACTCCGCCTTGTCCTGGCTGCGGAGGGAGATGCTGCAGCCCGAGAAATCCTGCCGTATCTCATTCAAAACATGTTGATACAAAGTCAAGATGCGAACAAACATGCTTTCCCCGGTAAACGCGCGCAAAGACGCCTCAGAAATCGGGAGGCTGCCGTTGTTTATGTCCATCTTAGCGAAGAGGATGTGCAGAGCTATTCCCAGGGACAGAACAAATACCTGCTAAGAACCAAAGGCGCCATGAGTTGTCGTACAAATTAATTGATCCAGTAATCGCTAGGGCTATAACACCTTATTTATGATAGAGCATGTGACACAGTCTTCAAAATGTGGTAGCTCCATGTTACCACTTCTTTATTACTTGTACAAGCTAATAGGTAAAGTGACTTTTACCTTCTTGAAGGAGACACAAAGAAGCAGACAGGTAATTCCGCGCTGCTAATTATTGTGATGTGATGGGTAGGGAAGGGAGAGGTTGTAGTGGAAAATGGAAGACCGATTATGAAATCTCGCAGTTTAGCTAGTAGTGACCATCTCAGACGTCATGATTATTTCTTCTTAAACTGCGGATGCCAGTATTTTAGAAAATCTGGCACCTTATCTACCAGCGAGTGAACCCGTTTATTCTGTCCGATAGCATGATTTGATAACAGGCAACCTTTTTTTTTTTTTTTTTTTTTTTTTTTTTTTTTTTTTTTTCCTGGGAGTGATTTGAATTCTCGCCTAAATGTTAGCGTTTTAAATTGACTGTTTAGGTGTTGCGCTTCAGGGTGTGGAGAGAGGGAAGCGGTAGCTCTCTCGCTCGCTCCTGGGTTCTGCGGTACCGAGAAAGATCGCACTCCGTGCCGAGAGCGGAGCGCGGAATTTTGCCGTCTGCCGCGGTGAAGTTGCGGTAGTGTTGCAGTTCCGCTTGTGTGAGGCTTGCCAGGCTTAAGGCAAAAAGTGTCCCGTATACAAAACGATCAGAATATTTACAGGTAATTGTGACTGTCAAATACTTCGTTGCGTTGACAAAGCGCAGAGATCTTGGAGCGTTTCGTCTTTCGGGGGGTGGGAGGTTGCTGGGGCAGGGGACCCCTGCGAGGGGCAGCGGCGCGGGCCCGTTCGGCCGGGGAACTGGGGGGCTTCTGGATCCCAGCGAAACGCTGGCAAGGAGGAAATAACAGTGTCTTCCCGCAGAGACGGTGTGGCTGAAGGGCTCTTCCTGGGGCAGAAGTGCAGCGGTTCACGGAACAAAGTAAGTGAGAGCTGCTGTCCCCACTGGGGACAAACTCTCTTGTGAGATGCTGATTTAGTTGGAGCGATTCCGTGACGGGGAGCACACGAGTACTGCTTCTGCTCTGGTTTTATAATGGGATTTCAAACGGTGGATAATTCTCACCCGTCCTTTAACAAACCTGAAATTTGTCACGGGAGCGCGCTGGCTGCGCGCAGGCCGGCGGCCCCTCCGGCGGAGGGGGGCGGGGGGGAGAGGGGGCAGGGCGGCCGGGGGAGACGCAAGGGCTGGAGGAAAAAGAGACTTTAGGTGGAATTGCTCTCGCGGCTTGACAGCGGTGCTTGGCGACAGTGGTGCCTTGCCTGGGCACGGTGGCCACGCAGCTACTGAGGCCACGGCGGCTCCGCCGGCGGTGGCTGAGGCCGTACTGCCGGGCTGGGAGGTGGCAGTCCCCGCCGGCGGCCGAGCACTTGCTTCCGGCCCCTTCCGCGCCCTGCTTCCTTCTAAGGAACGGGCCGGGGTGGCATGGAGACAGCCTCGTCAGAGTCTGTGGAAGCAGAGGGGGATTAGCTCCGCGGAGCCCAGCGGGCGAAAGGCGGGCAGCTCAGGGGAGTGTCCCCAGTTCCCAGCTGCCCCGGTATCTGCTTCATAGGCTTCTGCCTCGTTCTGCCGCATCGAGAAGCCACGTCCAGGTTGAAGGACGCCACCTCGGCAAGGCTACCGGGGCTGTCTCGGGCGGCGGGCCACCTTTTGGCCACCCTTTAAGGTGCTGGGAGCGGGCAGACAGCCCCGAACCCCGAAGGGGCCCTTTACATGGGCCAAGCACGAACTCTAGCCCCGAAACTCTTTCTAAGTGTTGGCGCATATTGCCTGGCAAAGTTCTGAGGTCGCAGGAAAAGACGATAGGATTGTTTGCAGGAGGAAAAGCGACAGGATTTGGCCCTTTCCTGCCCCTGGGCCCCATGTGTGACCCCTCTGCAGAGAGCGCCTTGCTGAGCCCCGTAGGTAGCAGTACAGGGCTTGCGAAAGCCTAAAAAGACTGATCGTTATCCTGTCAGCTTTCCATTTGCGGTGATTCCGCCAGGAACAAGCCAGGTTCGTGGCGCAGCCGGGAGGATCTGGGCTACCTTCTTGCAGGAGCCAGTCTACGGGATATTTGCGGCTCGTGTGTGTTAGGATGGGTTTCCTCGATTTGTTCAACGGCGTTTTCAGCCTTTATAGTTCAATAAACCCCTGTTGTTTATCTTCACTCGAAATCCCCTTCACTGTCTGCCCTTTTTTTCTAAGCAGATCCACAGCCTTCAGTTACTTGCACAGAAAACTCTAAGCCTTCAGCCGGGCACCCCAGCTGCCGGCCGGGCTATTTTGTCACAGGCTGCCCTGCCTTTGGCTTCAGCCTAACGGCGAGGAGCGAGGGCGGGAGTTGGGAGCCGGCATCGGGGCCCCGTGCGGTCCCGCCACGGCTCTGCTCCCTGAGCACCATTTCGCGTGGTAGGAACCGGCGGAAGCTGCTGCCTTGTGCCGCAGAGCAGAGGGTTCTCCCTAGGCATTTACTGAAGTTTTAATTAAAACGGGCGTACTCTGTTGCTGCCTCTGTTGAGAGGCAAAGTTTGGATTTAGGAGGAAAATAACACCCTGCTCTGTCCAAAGGACAGTCGCTAATGAGCACCGTGTCCTGAGCGCGGCGGGGCTCGGGCTAAGCTCAGCCCGTTCGGAAGCTCACGGGGAGGGGGCTCCTGGTTATGTTGAGGTCTTTACTCGCATCTGGTCTCCACCGACCGTAGCAACTCGGAGAGCGCTTGAGCCTTTGTGAGGCGATGGTGTCCAACCTGGCGGGTGATGTTTTGTTTCTAGGTTGGAGCCTGGCGGGGCAGCAAGGATGCTATCTCGCTAATTTACGTAAATCGTTGTAATTAAAACGATTCGTGCCTCGGGGTACGAGACCTCAGCTCTGCAAGCTCGGCATGTCCTGCAGAGCTCTGCCGTCACTCGTTCTCACCCCGGGCGAGAGCGTAGTTGGAAGGGAAGAGCGGGCTTCCCCGGCACCCTGCGTCCCGTAGGCACATTAGGGGTGTAAAGGCAGGCGCTGGGCTGCCTCCCGGGCCGGGGGTGGTGGCTCTCTGCTGCAGCCCCTTCCCGCATTCGTTCACGCCGCACCTCTGGCAGTGCGCGGCAGGCGGAACGCTCGTTTCCCGTCCTGGAGCCGCTCGGAGCGGCCACCTCGGGGTGAAGCGGGGGACACCGCCCGGCCCGGGGCAAACGGCACTGGAGTGGCCTTAGGTTGCGGCGAAGGAGCAGCCGCAGTTGGTGCTCGGGTGGAGGGGCTTGTTAGTTACTTCTCTCTCGGATCTAAGGAACTTTCCTAAATTGCAACGAAGGTGGCAAAACTCTTCCTTTATTTCCAGCTATAAGCTGTTAATTTGAAGGAAAAGAGCCACAGAGCACAAACGCTTCGGTCTGTGCTCTCTGTTCCTGACAGTTTACAAATCTAAACAGAACTATTTTAAAGAAGCCATGCATTACTGAAAAATCTCGAAGTCTGTTAAGGTGAGGTGGGTCGATGAGCTTGATATCTCACGGAGGAAATCCCTTGCGGTTAGCATTGCAGCGTGTGATTGCGGGAAAACGCAAGCTCAGGGCCAAGGGCAAAGCCAAGATCTGGAGACGTGCGCGAGGAACACGGGGAAGCTGCAGATCGTAGTGGGGAGCCGGGGGGCAGGAGAGAGCCTAGCAGGACTCCGGCAGCGGCCGGCTCAACCCCGCACCAGGCGTCCAGCCGGCCCGGCCTGCCGGTGAGCCCCGCTCCCCGCGCCCGCCTTCGCCGGGGCTGCGCTGCCTCCTGGGCACCGAAATACGGTGTCATAGCGTTTTACGCGCTACTCGGCTCCGGCCGAGTCGTTCCCTTCCCTGTATACGTCTAGCTGTAGAGATTGCTTCTCTGTTGTCCGCAGCTCCTTCTCCATATAAACCAGCGTTAACAGCAGAAGGCTCATTAATAAAACCACTGGGGGGAAGGATGGAAGCGTGGGTAGGTCTGCAGAGATACTGCTGTCCCGAAACCCTTTGGTCGGAGCTCAGACGCCATGAAGACGCTTTGGGTTTGTTTTTTTTAAATTTATTTTTGTTATTCCATTGGCACAGCACGAACGAGCCGCGTGGATCCCGAAGGGGCTGGAGGCAGCCGACGGTGCTCAGGGGATGCAGAGCCGGCTCCCGCGGGGCCGAGGCGTTATGCCGCGGAGCCGGGGGGGCTTTGCCAGGCAGCCCGGCGGCCGCCACAGCAGCCGCCGCGCTCCCCCTCTGGACAGCCGCCGTTTTAGGCTTGGGTTGCAGGGGGAAAGCAGCGGCTTGTGGCTGGGAAAGGACGATGGCCGGCGCCGTGCTCCCGCCGGCACTGTCGGCTGGAGCCAGATCTTTCCCCTCGAAGTGCTGCGGGCATAGCCGGGCTCCTCCCGCCATTGGGCTCAAGGACATTTTCGTTTCATTTCGGCTTCCCCTCGTGAACCTGCCGCCGAAATCGCGGTAGTACGGAGGGACGAGAACCCCTCCTACGGCAGCAGGGTTAGATGGCTCGGCCCCGACAGCGAGCGCTCGATGGCGGAGCCACCCCGCAGCTCCTCGGCTGCCCAGAGCCTTTCCCGGACCGCGAGGGGACGCGAAGAAGGCGCGGCTGGGCAGGAGGTCGGTCCTTACGCGCTGCCCATCGCCGGTTTGCCTGTGCCACCGCTCTGCCCGGGCCGGGCCGCGGGATAGGAGAGGGTGTCGGAGCCTCGACGGCATGTGGCGCGGCGGGCAAGGTGGCAGGGCGGAGCGGCGCTGCCAGGGCCGAGGGCGCAGCGGAGGGCGGCGGGAGGGGCCCGCTCGGCCCCGCGGCAGGTGCTGCGCCGTTCCCGCACCGCCGGGGCCGCGGGCGGGCGGGAGCAGCGGCCTCCTCGAGCTGCGCCGGCGCCAGTGCCCGCGCGATGGCGCTGTGCAAAGGCGAAGGCACCGGGAAGGGTCGGGCGGGTGGTCCCGGCCGCGGCCCGCAGGAGCGGCCGTGGGCTCGGCTCCCGCCGCGATAGAGCCCGGGCCAAACGGAGAGACCGGAGCCCTCGCCTGTGGGATCCGTTCGCCCCTCTCCTCCTGACCCGGCGTCCTGTCAGTGCGGACTACAGCCGCCACCCCGAAGGGACCCAGAGCTGCCTCGCCGGTGCTGGGGGCCCTCCCGCTCCCAGCCCGCCGGCCCCTGTGCCCTCGTGGCAGCCCAGGACCTCTGCGCTTCGAGGCAGTGCCCGCGGGCGGTGGGCCGGTGTCCCCCGGGACCCCAGCGTGCGGCGCCGGGGACCTCACCGCGGCCCGGGCCACAGCGCTCAGCCCCGGCCGAGCCTCGCGGTGAGGCTGGCGTCCCGCGGGCGCCGCGGCCCCTGGGAAGTACCGGGTGGATGGGGGAGAAAGCAGCAGGCGAGGAGAGCGCCCGACAAATCCTGCCACGGGGAGAGCCATGGGGGCCGGCTCTCGGCCCGGCTGCGTGGGGCGAGAGCTGCCCCGGCCCGGGCGGCGGCATCGCGGGTAGCGGAGGCCCGGGAGGTCGCCACAGCCCCGGCTGCAGCCCCCGCCTGTGAAGCCCTTGTGAGCACAGAGCTGCGATCGCTTCCGTGCGTTTTGGCTTTAAAAGTGGTAGTTAATGAAAACCAAACCTTTCCAAGGAGGTGTTTTTGTTCAAAATTTTTTGATAATCAACGACTGAAGGGGTCGGCAAACTTCAGTAACAAGGAGCGCTGGGCACTCGGAGCGCATCCACTCCTGTTCCCATCAGAGTGAGAGAGCAGAAAATTTTCGTACCGGAGTTCGTGTTAGAAAAAGCAAAACAGGTTATTAATATTATTATTTAAAAAAAATAGTTGGTTTTTTAATTGCTATATTGAAGACGGGTGAGGAAAGCAATGGGAAATAATAATATTTTCTTTCCAGTGGAAATAAGGACATGTGAAAATCATACAATGGTGGAAAAAAGCGTTTGTAATTCGAAACAGAGAGAAAAATCTTTTATTGGGAAAAAATCTGTAAAAGAAAAACAAGCATCATACTTCATAAGATCCGTAAAAATTAAGTGATGTTTACAAAACAGAAGTTACCAAACAACATTTATACGAACTCGGTTACGTTTCCCTCGGTTTCACTAACAAGCCCCTTCGCTTCCGTGTCAAAATTTTCAAATTATTATGGCTCCCGATTTCAAAGTTATTTTCTCAGAGTCTTTTATGTAAACATTCAGTTTATAAATACAGACTAAACACACATTCGCTAATCCTGATATTCCAGTGAACGCGGAAATGAGAAACCAGCTGCCGGTGGAGAAAAAAAACGAAAGCAAGAGAAAGGTGCAGGGGATTCATTGCAAATGAAGCAATCGCTACATATATATTTAAATGTATTTAATTGTATGCATTATTCAAATGCCCTTCTGACTAGTTTAATAATTTAGAATCGATAGTTTTCCTAAAAACTTTATAAAATATTTACACTTAATAAAATATTAATCAATTAACAAGCCAGTTGTACTCTTATAGGAGCTTTACTGAAGTCCTGTAATCGTGCTGTCGCCACACGTCTCCGCTGTTAAGGAAAGGATCACTGACAAAATGTAAATGAAGATCTTCAGACGGTGGTGTTTATAAAATACCTCATTAATGGGCTTGGATTGAGTCTCTCCATCCATCCACATCATCAGATATAATAATAGTAACGAATCAGACAGGGAAGATCCTGGCTAAACCATTGGCATTTTTTTTTCCAGAAGTACTGAAGTCCTAAATCACCAATTCTTCTAACTTTCTGGCCATTGATCCGCGGGCATTCGTAGTTCAACATCAAAGGTAAGAACAAAACATTATTCAATTATTCAATAGCTGGCAGAAAACGTTAACTTCCATGTAAGAACGTTAACTTCCATACTGCTGAGCTTTATCAAATTTAGCTGGGGGTGGGGGGGGGAAGGGAGAAAAGTTAGATCGGGTTATTTAAAAAGAAAACAGAGAGTTCTCCAAACTTTGAGGCTCGTTTCTGAGAGGGAAAGCAGGAGACCTGGCTGGCGGCAGCCGCTGCGCTCTCTCCTCCACAGCCTGCGCGTTCCCGGCACCGCCGCTCGCTTCTCCGACCGCTCCCGGGGTCCCGGCCCTGGAGGCATCCCGGTCCCCCCCGCCCTCGGCCTTCCGCTGTTCCCCGTATCTTCTCTGGCTCCCCCCCGACTTCAGCCGGCGATGGGACGCGGTTCCCGCGGTCACAGCTTGCTGTCCCGAGGCAAGGCTGGCACCGCGTCCAGACTTCGCCGGCGGGTTCCCCTGCCCCTGCCGAGGCGGGGAGAGACACGAGTGCCTCGGCCGAGGCGGGGAAAGCCGCACTTGGCACTGCTTTTCGGGGCCGGCCCGGAGGTCGGATGTGGAACGAAGGGATGATTTCTCTTACCCTGCCCGGGGATCCGCTGCTTCTCCCGGCACTATTTTCAGGTGCGGCCCGGAGCTCACCGGGACACGCGAGCGTTCGGCGGGCGAGTGGGCTGTCACTGCCACTCGCAGGCAAGGAGGAGCGCAGCGGGACCGGCGGCAGCCGATCTCCTGTGGGGACCCGACCCTCCTCCAAACCCCGAGGCAGCACTGGGACGGCTGCATGCGGGCTCGGGGCAACCACTGCTGCCCACCCTACTGTCCCCGGGCGCTTACGGGAAGAACGAAGATCTGTCAGCAGGGCTGTCCGGTGGCCGTGATGCTCCCGCAGGTCCCCAGTGTCGCCGTGCCCGGGACGGGGGGCTCCGCTCCCCACTAACCCCCCTTTTTTTTGACCCTCCGGCGCCACCGTAAAAGACAGAGTTCTTAAGGGAGCACGGGGGGGAGGGCGGCGCCGCGCGGCGAGCCAGCCGCGGACGGGCGGCAGGGGAGGCGGAGGAGGGGGGTGTCGGGGCACTTTGGGTGCCCACCGCCGCCGCCTCCTTCCCCGCCGCCCGTCCGCCGCCCGCCCCCCGCGCCAGAAGGGATTCCCTCGGTCCACCTTAACGTAGGTCTCGTTCCGCCGCCGGGCGGGCGGCGAGGGCTCGGCGGCGCGGGGCCGCCGGCTCATTCCCCCGCGCCCCCCGGGCCGGGCAGGGGGCGCTGCGGGTCCTCGGGGCGCCCGCGGGGCATGGCCCCACCGCGAGACGCGCCCACGCCGCCGCCGGCCGCAGGGAGCGGCGCGGTGCACCTTGCATCAGAGAGCGAGGGCACTGCCTGCCTGCGGGTGACCGCTCGCCGCCCCGGGACTGAGGGGCTCGATCCCGCCCCGCTGCGACTTCCCGGCCGGAGCTTTGCCCGCACCACTGGCTGCACTTAGGTAGCGCTGTCATGCCCTACCCGGAGCTCCGCTATTAAATAATTTAGCGGCGGCAGCAGCAGCGCTTCCCTGCCCGCTTGTCACCTTCTCCCGGCCCCCGCCATCAATTATTCAGGACCACCACGGTAACTGCCTGGAGCCGGGCGCAGAGAACAGGGCGACGGCGGGGCCCTACCTGGGGCCGGTCGCTGGCTCTTGGAGGCCTGGAGGAAGCGCGACCGGCCCTTGGGGCGGCAGCTCCCACCGCACCACGAAAAGTTACTGTCGCCTCGCCCCGGCGGAGAGAGGTTGCGGGAGGACCCCGCCGCCGGTCGGTTCCCAGGGGGACGGGGGTGGGGGGCGGGTGGCAGGACGCAGCGAGCCCGCACGGGCTGCATCGGACCAACCCGGGCGTCTGGACTGAATGCCGGTGGCAGCTTTGCTCCTCCTCGGTCGGTCCGGTGTCCCCAACTCCCACTTCCCCACCATCCGCCCCCCCCGCCCTTCCCCTTTTCCCGGCTCCTCCTCCTCTCCTTCCCTCTCAGCCCTCCCCCAGCCCGACTGCCCCTGCCCTTGCGCCTTTCTGCCCTGGGTCTCTCCTGTCACCACCGCGTCGCCTACCACGCTTCCCCTTCCCCACCCAGCCTGCCCTACGCCCTCTCTTCGCGTGGCACTGCGCTCCTTTTTCGCGTGCGAGATGTATTATTTATTTATTGGTGTTTAATTTCCTGCCAGGTGGGTTTCTGCCTCCCACCCGTGCGCGCAGCAGGGCCGGGGCTCCGCGGGGCGGGCCGGGCCGGGAGGAGGTGGGCTGCGGCGTGCCCGTCTGTGCCCGATTCCGAGGTAGCAGCGAGACTTGATTTTTGCGGGGGGGCGGGGAGGGGGAGGGGTGTCAAGGCGAGGAGGGGTGGCGATGTTTGGGATGCACAGCCCTGGGACGGGAACGCCGCGCAGACAGACAGGCAGACACACACACACAGGCGTGCACATACACCAAACCCGAAAGCAAGGACAACCCCAAAAAGGACTCACTTTGCCTCGATGACTCAACGCAACTAATAACCGTTTCTCTGCTCTCTGTGGCAAGTCCCTCCTGCCGCTGCTGTCGTTGGCAGAGGAGGGAGCGATTGAAAGTGACACACGGGGGGCCGCCGCCGCCACTTCTCCGCGCCGCCAGGCACTCGCCGCCGCCGCGGAGCCCAGGAGAGCGGCGCTCCCTTCTCTTCTCCTTCCCCCGTTTCTCCCGGTATTGATTTTCTCCGCTGAAGGTGTGAGAAGTCGTCTCCCTTTCCCTTCTCTTCTGCGCCGCAGCCGACGGCCCCACGCCTCCCCGCCCCCTCGTCCCGACCTCTCCGCTCCGCTCGCCACCGGGGACCCTCCGGGACGGGGCTCTACCCTTGCCGCCCCGCGGGAAACCGCCCCGGCCCCGCCGCCTCAGCACCCCTGGAGGAGGGCGAGGAGGGGGCTGGGGGTGGGGGGAAGGAGTAGAAGCGAAGAACGCAGCGTGGGAGAAGGAAACAGGAAAACTTTCCACCCTGGATTCTCTACTTCTGATCCATGGACAGAGCCCAACTCAGCCAACTTACAGACAGGCTATAAGCAGTAAGTACAGCGGCAGCTCGCGGGAGCCGCTCGCTATAGGCTTCCTGGCCAGCAGCCGGCTACTCCGTGGCTGCACAGCTGGCCGGCGCGGGGGGGGGCCGTGCCAGCGGGGCCGTCTGGACTGGCAGCCTCTTCCCCGCGGTCCCCGGGGGAGGGCCGGGACTACGGCCGGACCCGGGGCGCAGCACCTGGCTGCAGCAGGCGGCTGGGCTGCTTGCCTGCCGAGCGCGATGGGAACCGGGGCGCAGCACTGCCTGCCCCCGCCCGCGGCAGGTTGGCGCCGGGCGGGTGAGGCGAACCGCTCGCTTCCAGCGGGGCCGGCTCCGGCGGCGGGAGCGGGGCGGCATCGCACCCGGCCGCTACTCGCCTGGCTTCACGGAGCTGAACCGCTCTGGAGACGCGCATCGGGAGCCCGGCCGGGTGAGCGGGGCCCGGTACTGGCCCGCGGCCACTGAAGCGCTCCTTGTTTCTCTCGCCCTAGGTCCGTGCTCCTTCTACTGCGACCTGCCAGCGGGAGCAGCGTCCCCGAGCATGGAGCGGAGGAGCGAGAGCCCCTGCCTGCGGGACAGCCCCGACAGAGGCAGCGGCAGCCCCGATGTCAAAGGGCCCCCCCCCGGGAAGGTGGCCAGGCTGGAGCAGAACGGTAGCCCCATGGGCACCCGCGGGAGGCCCAACGGCGCCGTCACCAAGCCCGTGGGAGGTAACCGTGCGGCCGCGCTCGCGGCGGCTCCGCCGCCCGGGGCGCGAAGGGCGGCGGGCCCGGGGGAAGCGTGTGGCGGGTGGGTCGGCACCGTGCGTGGAGGGGCCGGCAGGTCCGAGTGGCAGCTGGAGGGCTGCTGCACGCTTTCCCGGGCAAGCATTTGGCTGCTCGGCACCGCTGCGGTGATGGGGATCCGCGGGGAGACTTGGACCGGGCGTGCGGCGCGCAGCCCTCCTGCTTTAGAAGGCCTCCTGCCGAAAGAGGCCACCCCGGGCCGGGCTCTGTCCGGGCAGCTCTCAAAAGGCGAGGGCTGATCCTGCCGGAGGGCAACGAGGTGAGAGCGTGTCCTGCGCTCGGCGCTTTTTTTGATGCGGATTGCCCTGGGGCAGCCCACGGGCATCCCCCTGCCCGCCGGCGCTCCCGCAGGGCACGGCAGCGGCCGGGCGGCCGGCCTGGGCAGCGCCTGCGGGTTGGGTGCAGGCGGCCGGGCTGCCTTCACGGATGCAGGTGACACCAGTTAGGTGCGTTAACACCCACCGTCGCAGCTTTAAGAATAGGGTCACCAGGGTGGCAAAAATGGTAGCGCTTATGGTTGCATTTTGGGATTTTATTTTTCTTTCGGTAAGTAGCATTTTGTAGCAGTTGTTGTAAAAGAGGATAGGGCATGTGTAAGGTTCAGCTCTTTCAGCAAATATATTGAGTATTAGTTTTGCAGTTTTCCTGCGTTTTTCTAGAATACTTAATTTTTCTTACTTTGCTATCAAGTTGCTGGTCAGTTTTGTATTAAGAGCGTGTTAAGTGCGTGATTACTTTTTTCCCTCCTTTTGTTCCAAGCAGATAAACTTTCCAGTCACTTCTTTTAAATGCCTTCTTTTTTCCTCTTAACTGTGATGCTGTTTTGTTTAAGACACTGCAAATGCGTGTTAGGAAAAAATATATTTAAAAATCTTGAAATTAACCAGATGTGAACAGAATACTGCAGGAAAGGCCACCAATAACTTTACCTTAAAAAAACCTCCGTATTTGTGTTTCAGAATGAGCAGAGCGGCAACACATAACTGTAGTTGTTTATACACAAGGAGTTTGTGTAACTGGCGTTTTGAGAGATACATTGAAATGGTTGTCACATGACTCTCTATTACGTGAGGTTTATTTAGCGATTTTACCATTAGATGCTTGTTTTAGACTTCTTTGGCTCAATAGGCTTCCTAATTGCTGAAGTTTGCTAAGGAGCTGCAGATTTTATTTTAAAAGAGTAGGATTCATTTATATACCTAATGAAGGGTAAGAGAGCTCACTAGTTTTTTGTTTCTATATATTTAGTTTTTAATCCTCTTCTCTGTGCTCTTCCAATGTATGGAAAAAGAAGAAACAGCTTTGCAGTGAAAAACTTGTAATATATTCCACTTAGAAATTGGTGAAGAAATAATTTGTTGAATAATTGTTAAAAGGAACTAGTTAAATCATATAAAAAGTAGCATATGTAATTTTACATGCCTTTTTTGAGACTTGGGCGTCAAAGGTGCTTGATTTTTAAAGGAATGTTAGGATTAGAGCTGAAATATTTTTCCTTGGGGCATTTATAGAAATATACTTTAAGAGAACTCTTTTAAATGTTTTGGAATATATGTTTGCTTTCTAGTTGCAGCTGTATTAGCCAGGAGAAATTCAGCAGCTTTTATAGTTATATTGGTGGTTCAGCCTGAATCTGGCCTGTTAAGCTGTGGAAGATTTCTTCCACTTAAGAAAAAGACTTTCATTTCTGAAAGCAAACTTTTAAGACCCTGAGTTTTCATTCATTACTCTTCAGTTCGTTTATAAAGGTACTGTAGACTGGAGAGTAGAAGTGTGGGGGAATAAGAAATGAAGGAGTAATTTTTTTTTTTCCTTAGCTGGTGTTCTTTAAACAGTCTCAGTCTCTTTGGGCTTAGGCTGTTCATAACAAAGGTTATTCATTACTCCTTATTGATACTGAAAGCAAGAAAAAAATTACTCCTTTCTGAATACTTACCTAGGTTCTATAATACTCAATACTAAATTAGTTAAGGCAGATTTTTTTTTAATAAGATAATGGTGCAGTTTAAAATTGATTTTTTTTTTCTCCTGGAAATACTCTTAGAATAAATCAACATAGCTAATTTCCAGATATTTTTCTTCTGCTCTTTTTCAAGTTTGGTCTTTAAGAACCTGTTATGATCAAGTGGTCTTTTTCTGCATGCAGATCACACCTGTTTCAGGTATTTTTGGAAGTCTGTATCTTTGCAGTGATTACTGTGGTGTTAGTAATTTTTTCACTGAAGTTGTGAAATGCATCTGTAGACGTTTGTGGAAGGGCTTACTTTTAATTTACTGGCAAATTGGTATAAACATTATTTGAAATAAATATTGATAGGGACTCTCCTACTATTGTGCCTAGAGTTTGACAAAAAGGAAACTATTGAAGGTCATAGCGAAGTGACATCCAAGGCTTCAGTTGCCAGTGTTTCTGTTCTTATTTCTTGGGTTTTAACAAGTGCTAATACTTACTGAATGAGAATTGTATTTGGGACAAAAATGGAAATACTTTACCGAAAACTGCCAGACCATTTCAGGTTTTTTGTTTTACTTTTAATTCCATGATGTGTATCTAAAGATTTTGAAAGCAAAACCACATGCTAGCAATTCTTTTTCTGATCTCATTTTGGGCCTTAGATATATAAATGCTGAAATTTCTTCCTATTTGTCAAGTGGCTTTTTGTTGTAATAATAGGAGTTTCTGAAGTTAATTCGCGAGAACAGAGCAATAAGCTCTCAACTACCTGCAGCTATGAGGAGTGTGAT
Source organism: Vidua chalybeata (assembly GCF_026979565.1). Taxonomy (NCBI): domain Eukaryota; kingdom Metazoa; phylum Chordata; class Aves; order Passeriformes; family Viduidae; genus Vidua; species Vidua chalybeata. Next base: position 11,708,052 of record NC_071536.1, on the reverse strand, counting down.
GACCTTTGGTAACCAGTTTTATAATCGTACTGTTTGCTGCAATTATTTTTCTAGTGACTTCCCTGAGAAATAGAGAAATATGCTATCGGTGTTTCTAGCTTTCTCTCTAGTTTTACGAGTGAAAAAGTGTTTTAAAATAAGCTTATGTAATGCAGACAGAAAATCAATTGTTCTCATGAGAAATTTTGCATTGTGACTTTCCTGGATTTTATTCCTAACGTGAATGTACTTAATTCAGAGGGCCATTACAGCAGCTATAATAATCTAGTGAAGGTCACTAAAAAGATAAACTAGGTCTTAAAGGTTGTGTTTAATAGGGGATTTAAAAGTTTTGGTACTGTTTACAATGTTGTTAGCGTCAGTCCAATGTATTAGAGTCCAGTTTTGGTTTGCCTGACTAACCCAGTGCTTCTAAAATATTTCAACAGTTATCTGAGCAGTCTGTTTTAAAACCTGTATGTAATAAAACACAAGTGCTCAGATTTTAAGGAGAGTAAGGTTCCTTGGAAAAAAAGACTAATATCGCTTTAAAAAACATATGAAGCCTGGGAGAGAGTTTAGAGCAAGCAAGAGCACTATGGTGTTGACAGCTTTATATCCCTGTTGGGTAACATTCACTTACTAGAATTGGCGTCTCCTCTCAGTTAGTAATTCACTCCATAAGGATTAAAAAAAAAGAGGAATGATTAATGACTAGGAAACTTATATTTACAGAATTGTTGATTGCAGTTCGTGAACCTGTTTGTGTAAGAGTGGATGTGCGCATATATATGTGTGTGTTGATTTGAAGAGCATAGAAGATAAGTGTCTGAAAGCAACTTAAAATGCCAGTATGCAGAATGAGCTGTTCTGAAGTTTGATTTTGCTGAAAAAGAAGCATAGAAGCAAATTATAGCCAAGGGACCATGTTCAAATTTGAAACAGGAAATGATGGCAAAACATTTTTTGTTTAGATTAGTTTGATGCAGTCTGATAATATGCTCATATTCATTTAACTGTTAAAAACTGTGATTCAATTTACAAAATATTAATGGGGGAAAAGCTTTCAGGCAATTCAAACCAAAGTGTATGATCAGGATGTTAATCTGTAGCTATAGTTACGGAGCTTGTATGAAGTCAGATGTAACAGAAATGTGGATGCAGTGACTCTTCAGAGCGCTGCTGCTGATTGCTGTGAGCCCCCTAAAGTTCAGTGTATCCTGGTCACGTCTGCTTAGTGTAGTTAGAAATCAGTTTTAATATATCTCTGGGGTGACAGAAACACGGGCTGTTGGTTAAAGAGCTGTTTGTCAAAGTCCATTCTACATATTTCTGTAAAAATATTGTAGGGTTTGTACTGCCTTTTATATCTTTACAAGGATTTAAGGCACTTGACTGGAGCAAAAATTCACTTCTGTGCAGATGGAAGGATACAGCCTGATCAGATTTGCTCCTCTGTTCTAAATGGTTAGTTAACATGGCGTCCTGAACGCAGTAAGGAAGTATGTTTCACTTGTCCTTAAGAATTGAGCAAAGCAAAAGGTTACGTTTTAGATTCCTGCCCAGATCCTAGATGAAGAATACCTTCCTGCTGCCTGAAAGAAAAATGTAGCTGTTCAAAAGAATTAAGCGCACTGAAATACAGAAGCGTGAAAGCTGCAAATCCTTGTTAGTTTCAGGAACCAGCATAGCTGTATTTTTATGTTTTACATTTATATTTTGTTTTATCTGTGGCTGCACAGTTGGAAAATGTTGGTTTTAATTTGATATAATTCAGTAGGGATTTGGAAGAAATGTAAAATCTTGCATTTTACATGTTTTTGGTATATAATGTGAAAGAAACCTCTAACGGGAACAGTAAGAAAAGCAAGACAGTGATTTCTTTTTGGGACTGATTGTTAAAAATGAGTTCTTGGTCTTTTTGCTGATCTTCACCCCTCTCTTCCTTTTCCAATCAGGCTATATCATGTAAATAGAACAACCAGAGCAGTCATTCCTGAAGGGTCATGCAGTGTATCAGCTGTATTTTTGCTGAGGTAGAAAAATAGTCTTTCTTTATGTGTTTTCAGTACTTGGTCTGTTATTAAAATAAAGACACAGTTGGTTGAAGTATGTGTGCAATTGAACATACAAATTAAACAGAATATAGGGTATCCACCCATTCAATGACCTAGACATAATTTGATGTTTAGGGTAATTTTGGAACCTTTAAGTTGCATCTGCAGAAAGACACCAACAATTTTGAATTCAAGATTTAAGATTAGTGGTAGTAAGATTTTTTTTTTCTTTCCCCTGCAACAGTTCCTAAGTGTTTCAAGTAATCTCCCTGCTTCTTTTCCACATCCATGGCCATGTTAGTTAACGGCATGCTGTTATTCTTATCATAAACCAAAAGAAAGAAAAAGCAACCAACATAATTGAAATAATATATATTAATTCTCTGTTTACTCCTCCCTTTTTAAGTTGGGTCTTGCCTTTTCTTGATCTCACTGGAATAGAGAATCTTTCCCAAATACCTAATTTTGTGAAATCCTTATATTTTATTTAAATACTCTTACGGTGCTGAACGTTTTACCTTGATCTAAAAATAGAAAACCCTAGCATAATGTAACTGTAATCAAGTTGTCATTTCAATAGACAGCTATGTCATATTGAAGCTTTCTAGTAGAAGTGCCTGTAGCACAGACTTTCAGATGGTATCACTTACTTTAAGATTCCTTTAAAAGTATTTGAGTTTAGTGTTGTTCATGGAGAGGCTAGCCTGAATATTTATTTTTGCAGTTACTTTCTATTATTGATGTTTTCTTTAGAGCTGTCTGTGTGGAATGGGGAGGAAAAGGGCCGCAACGGTGGTCTGGAGCTTAAGTAAAATACTTGAACCAGTAAGATTTTTGTCGCTCGCATTGACACAGAACATGGTAATACAATATGACAACTACGGTGCTGTAAAATGAAGAGTTTTATGGCAGTTCATGTATTTATATGCACCAAACATCTGTGTGACCTGTTTAGGAAAATTCTTATTTTTGTGATTGAGCAGTCCTCAACCTGCTTTTAAATCTTATTTTTAAACTTTTCAAAATAGCTGAAAATCTGTAAAACTTAGGAAGATTTTCTTTTGAATCCCAAATTGCAAGGCATAGCTAGGTTAGGCCTTTAATTACTGCCCCTCATAATTTAGTTAAATTAGTAACTACTGCTGTGTTCTTAAGATTAAAGGCTCAGTTTTTCAAGGTATAAAGTATTACCAAGTCCCTTTGAATTGATAGGACGGGGGTTTGTTGGAGATAACCTGTGCCTGATCATACTCTGTAACTACCAAAGGAGCGTGCTCTCCTTTTGAAGCTCGGAGTGGCTTTGAAACCAGCCCGCTGTGTTGAGCAAGGAGCCAGAGCCCTTTCTAGCTCTGAAAAAATCACCTTGTGGTAATTGGTTCCTACTGTACCAAATGTCTGGGGTCAGCTGCATCAGTCCCCATGGTGGTATGTGTCACTAATGCAGATGTAAGAAATAGTCACAGCAGAAAAAAGGCAGCTGAGTATTTGATGGCTTTTGAGAAATGTTTTCTAGGCTCTAGCGATACTAAAAAAAATTGCCCTCCAAGAAGCTTTGTACTTGTTGCAGAATGCTCATCAGCAGCGTGTCTGCTGCGAGGCTACAGACAAGTGAGTTTACATTGATTAGTGCTGTGAAAGACAGAAAATAATCTTTGCCATTTCATCTGGGGGCAGTTGCTAGCCCACCTAGTTGAAGTTCTCATGGCCATTCCCAAGTGTTGACTGCTTTAATGTGTGATGTGATCTCAGCTATGTTGTCCATATTGTCACTATTCTATAGTTAGGGATTTTTTTTAAATCCAGAGTCTCTGTGCTTTGTATGAAAGCACGTACTGCATCTGTTGAGTATATTTTGTCCCAGTCTTCATTTGCATTGATCCAAATGTTGGTAAGGGAAAAAATATTTTATATTTCCAGTGTTATTTCTTCTATTTCAGGGAACTATAGAAAAACCATGAAACAGTATTTTTAGTTGTTAGTTTTTTTTCTTTTTAAATATATTTGCTAGCTCTGTGGGTGTCCCCTGAAGATTTACAAATATACAAGGTTTTGGCATTTGTCTATTATCAGTTTAGGGCTGCTGACATTAAGAAACTCTTACAAAAGATGTTTGAAAGGTTTTGTTTGTTTGTTTTATTGGTTGGTTAGCACTGTGTTTTGCTTTGGGTTTTTTAAGTGTAATTCTTATTCTGATTTTTAAAGGTGTGAACGTCAGTGTTGCTAGTATCTGAGAACTTACGTAAAACTTCCTTCCAGGAGGCACTTCTACTTAGAATAAAACGATGCAAATAATTTAGAGATTGTTTAAAAAATGAACTGTGAGCCCTGCATCAATATTATGGTAAACTGGATGCTAGGGCAGGAATACTGTGTCTGAACTCAAGATATATTTTCAATTTCTTGTCAAATGCTGAACGATTATTGGTGTTTCATGCAGTGATGTTTAGAAAAAGAGAAAATTGTCGTTATTTGTGGAAGCTGTGTGCAGGGAACGGAAAGAACTTGAAGAAGTAGGTGGCTCTAGATAAGGGTCTAAACATATTACTTGTTTTCTAAATAGAAAGCTAACTGGCTAATTATCTGGCTAAAAATGTTTAGTCATTGTGCTCTAACTGATGTCCTTGTATCAGATGGACAGGCAATATTAAACAATTTAAGCACAACTGTACCCTGTTAGCAGCAATGTCAGCAAGGTAAAGAAGGTCAGAAAAATTTTAATACCTGTCAGACATTATTTTATATGAAGCTGCAGCATCTCTTGAGATAACCATATACCCTCTCCATTTTCAGAATGCAGTAGAAATGTCTTCCACTTAAACATGCTCCCTCATTTGTTCCCCAAAGACACACACTGAGATGAAAAGACGCGCTACTGACAGCAGATCTTTTCAAAGGTACTAAACCTGGCATGAAATGTCAGGAGGGGAGTTTCTTGTATCAAAAGCATGATTTCTATGGCTGTATACAGCCACAAGGTTACTTTGTCTCTCTCTCAGCTGTTCCATTCTATTTGTAATGTTGAGAAGGGGCTGGATTAGTCTGTCTTTACTTGGGTATCACCAGCACTTCACTCTTGAGAAGTTGCTGACTTCTGTCAGCATTTGGACGGAAGCTTCAGATGAGTGAGGAAACTCACAAAGAGGTATTTACCATCTTGGTAATCTAAACTCACGGGGAATGTTTTGCCATAAATTTAACTGACAGGCGTATATTGGAAATGAAGCATGTTATTCTCCAAACTATAACCAGCCTATTTTTTGGAGAGTAATATAAATTCATATTTTGAGCATATTTTGGTTTATGTGCATTTCCATTATTTATATATTAAAATTAGATGTGCACAATTTCCAGCCTTATTATTTTGAATGGTTATTAAGAAATGTAGTTATAAATTATGAGTTAGACAATACTTTGGAGTAAAAGGTGATTTTCATAATGTCTTTTCCCAACTTACAAATAACTTCTTTGCCATAATACAAACACGTTAGCGGAGCAACATGATAGATGTCTCTTTAAGTATCGTAGTAAAAGAAAATGACTTGTATTCTGAGGCTGTGGATAGTTTATGTTGTTTTGGACCCATTTCCCAAGCAGTGATCGAAAACAGATTACAATAACAATTATACAGTCAGAAGATGCAATATCCATTTCTGTTTTAATTGAGTGAAAGAATAATAAAAACATCATTAAGAAAAATGAGGTGGACCTGTCATACATGCTACCAATTTTTAGACTTAGAGAAAATGCAGAGTAACAGAAGTGTGAGGGTTTTTTAAAAATTATTTTGCTTTTTTTTCAAAAAGTAGTTTGTTTCTCAAGCTAGAAGTCAGGAGAGTAGACTTTATATGAGCTCCTGTGAGCAAGTGTGCAGTAAGTAGGCATAGTGCTTGATAGTAGTGCTAAAGTTAGGCATTATCTGAGTGTCTGGGTCTGGCATAATAATGAATGTATTGAGCCTTTGTGATGACATTAATATGATCACAGTGTCATATTGACCTGCCAGCTACATGAGCTTTGAGAATGCCATGGACAAGTAGAAAGTAGTAAAAACTATTTTCTTCTCTTTCAAAATGAAAAGCTGTGCTACTTCATGTAGGTGAGTGTTTTGGTTTTTTGTGCCCCCCTCAAATCTGTGGACATGAATGCAAATAAGAGCACTTGGTCTCTTAAGCCATTGCTACCTGTGATGGACTCTCCTATGGCCCTTTTGCCACCTTGCCATCTCCAGGTTCAGTTAAAACCCAAAAGGCAGAAAGGCCCTGTGCCAAGGGGCTGTGTGTCTGTGTGCCTCTTGCAAAGGGACCAAACTGTAGCTGAAGGCCTGAGACTGGGGATCCTGGCTCCCCATTTTCTCTGACTCCTAGACCTATAAGCAGAAGTGTTCTTTCTCCTGTACCATACATGGGAAGAGAGAGCCTTGCTACAGTAGCCTTGGCTGTAGTCCTGTATGATACAGCTTTATAAATCAACATTTGGAAAGGCATCCAAAAGTGAACTGGGAGCCAGTTTGGCCTTTGGAGCGCAGATGTAATCTGCTTTCTTTGGCTAACACCTCTCTGTGAACACACGCATTTGCCCTAGCAGAAGTATCCAATACTTTGGTGTAGTTTTGTGTACATAATAATGTAGCAATTCAGCTTGTTGAGCCCCAAAAGCATTGTTGACTCATCACAAGTGAATCCACGCACAGAAGGTCAGCCTATAGGCAAGTCTCTTCCACCCTTGCCCCAAAATATCCCTAACTGGATGGAGTGTAGTGTGCATTCCTGAGAAAGAGAATGTATCTAACTTTTGTTCCTTGACCTCATGACTTGTTTTATAAAGATCTGGTAGTTATTAAACCCATTAATTAATGTGACCTGCTGGCAGATAAATGTAAATATTCCTAAAGGACTAATGTCCAAACTGATAGCTGTTAAATGTGTGATTGTATGTTTGTAGAGTGGTTCCCCCCCAATGCTGCGGTAAGACAATACATGAGAAGGCCACTCAGAAGTTGCCCTCTGTCCACAAGGGTGTAAAAGATTGGAGTAGTAAGTGAAGGCCAAGCCCCAGAGGCCATTTGCTGACCCATTAATGGGCTGTAGGTGCAGACTGTCTGAAGACTCTGTATTGACTGGTGAAAAGGATGGCAGAGGGGGAAGCTGGCTGCTTTCTGGAGGACAGAATGAATGGCTTCTACATTTGCTTATTTGTGATCCTCTCCTCCACTTATTTTCCCACTGAAGATTCGATGAAGATTTCTGTGGTCGTCTTCCACCAGAAAAATACCATCTAGTAATGATATTGCTGTAGCAGTAGCCTTACCCTTGCTGAAAGTGAAGCAGGATGAAGAGCTTCATCAGTTACCATTGAGTTTGACAACATTTATTCTGAGGGAGTTTCATGTGGCTTGTCCTCTTGCATGTGTACTTGTAACTTTTGCTCATAGCCACTTCTGCCGTATCTGTTGACGTTGTCACTTAGAAATTAGGTTTTCTAGTGCTGCCACTATCTATAAGATACGAGGAAGGAGGCAGTGGTTACAGTGGTTGCAGGTAATTCAATTTGTCTCACTGTTGGAGCCTGCAAGTGGGTTTGAAGACAGAGATGTAGGTTGGCAGACATTTGTCTTGTAACATGTGGAAGGGGTGACAAGATTTCTTCTTTTTCTTGCCAGGGAGTGGTTCACAGAGGAATGGACATGATGGAGAAAAGAACTTGCTGGTGGGTCCCAGTGGAGACCCCAAAATAGGCCTGAGTGTGGTCTGCAGCACTTCTCCAGAAATAAAACCTCAAATGAGCTATGGAGGCTTTTCTGTTACATTCCAGGGGACTTATCCTGGTACCAGGAGACTAGTTAATAGAACCTTCATTAAAATGCTTTTGCTAGAAGATGTTTTTTTGCTTCAAAAATTACATAATATGGTGGCATCTGCTAGCACCACTGAATTTAAGGGCTTATTAGTGGTTCCAGTTTTCAGGGTTTAAAAATGTTGGTCATTAAAAATAATTTTGGGTGGAACTTGGCATAGAAAGTCTTAACCCCTTAGGTGAGTTCTGTTACGTTTTTGAGAGAAAAGAAACAGAAAGTAGTTCCCCAAACTAAAAACCCCTCACAAACCCTATACTTGTTTTTAAGTTAAAGAAACCAAAACCTAAAACTTAGAGGAAATTAATGGCTTAAGGTGATTTTTTAACAAAAAGTCATCTGATTTTAGAAGTGTTCATTCCACTGATTTTGACTGAAAGGAGTATATTTTCCATTTAATTGATATTATGAAGTATGGATGAGGAGTATTTTTTCTTCTTTTATAACTGGGAAACAAGTTGAAAAACTGAGCTGTTTTATGTAGGAAAAATATAGCTATAGTATCTTCACCTTTTTCCTTTCAATGGGAATAGTTGGACTTAATTATTTTAAGTGCTGTTTTCCAACCTAACTGATTCTATGATTCTGTACCATGGATTGGAAGGCTTGTGTGTGATTCTGGTGGACAGCATGGTGCTGGTACCCTCCTGGATTCCTGCATGCTCTGGGTGCTGCTGCACAGCAGGGCTGAGCTTTCTGCTGGAGGAACCTAGACAGCCCTTTGTGCTGCCTTCCCACTCGGGCTTCCTCAAAGCAGTATTTGGAGCTCTGGGCTATCATTGCACTCTCTTTTGCTTGTTTAATGAGAGAGGTGGAAGTGCTTTATTCTCCTGTTTAATTGCTCTTGCCTCCTGGCTGCCCTGTGTGTGGCTGTCCCTGGGCTAACAGGGTGGCACAAAGCCCCAGTGGGGCTGCTCCTGTTCCTACTCTGTGAACTCAACAGGTGGGACAGATTCAAACTTCGGGTTGAGTTAGTGCAGCTGCTTTAACAAAGGGGATTTGTTACCAGAAACAGCTGATTTGCTTTGACTAAGAAAAGGTCTCATCTCCTGTGAGCAACACTTCTGTCCCAGACACGCTGCAGGAGAGGCTGTGCCAGAGGTAAATGCTTGGTGTTTTTCTGTTTCTCGTTTCTTGTTTGTCACAGCACACGCTCTAAATGTGGCTTTTCTTTTTCAAAAGTTTTTTAGAAATTCAAACATAATTGAATCAAGTTATGAGTTTCATAATATGTTTCTGTGGTGGGATAGTGGCCTGAAATATTTTGTGTTAAACAGTAAGGCTGTTATTTCAGCTAGGAGAAGGATTCTTTGGGTAGTTAAGCTGTCAGAAGCAGAGGACATCTGCAGAGATGGTAGTGACTTATTTATAAGACTTCCTGAGATCTGGGATAGCTGCAATGGCTGGGAGACTGAAGCCACAGAAAGGACTGGAAGCTGAAGAAAGATGTAAATAATACCTTGTGGTTTGCGTTCGCCATTGGCTAAAATATAAAATGTAGAAATGCATTTCCTGCCTACAGATTTATTGAATATGTAAAGCCAGAAAAAATAGCTGAGGAGGAGTAGAAAGATATTGTCCTTAGTTTTGCTTCCTCTGGCCCTCCTAAGAAGAAAAATTCTACAATGTAATGTTATTTAACATGATTTTGGTTCTTTGGCAAACGTTGTATTAAAATCATCTGTGGACTGAGCTTTTCTTTACTAAATTGCATCCTGGAACAAATTATTTGCAGCGGGTTTATAAACCCATGAAGAGTAGGAGTTTAACAGCATCACATTACTGCTTATATGCAAAATCAGATATCTTGCATTTTGTCTAGAACACACTGGAGAGCAGAGGATTAGCAGAAAGTAGGGTCCTTGGTTTTAAACAAAACCTTTTTCTGTAATGAGGTGCTTGATGCCACATAGGACTGCACAGTGGCAAAGGTCTTGGTACAGTCTCCTGTATTTGACATAGCGATTTCCTGCTGGCCGCCTGTCAGTGTGTGCACACAGCTTTCTTCACGTGGTTCCGAGTGGTTAGTGACAAACAACTGCAAAGTCATTCCTTCAGTCCCTATTAAAAAAGATTTACAGTGAAAGAATTCTCAGCTTCATAATAAGGCTGTTGTAAGCTGGTGCTTGATAAGTAAAAGGCTGGAACACAGTCCATTTACCCAAACCGAGCATTTAATGTAAATAAGTTAAGTGCCAACAACTTATATTCTGTCCGATTTAATTGTATTCGTAATTTATGGTGTAACTTGAAAGTGAGCCTTAATGGACATGCCTAATGCTTGCTGAAATGAGGGAGCTCTGTTTCTTCCACTTTATCATGGAATTGCACTGCCACGGGCTGAACTTCTTGAGCGTGAACAGTTGTGTATGTGTGGCCCTGTGGAAACGGTGTGATTGTGCTTGTTTAGCCTGTCCTTGTATCTCCTGCATCTGCAGCCCTCAGCTGGACTCTGCAGCATTTTCTGGAGATCTCGCATCACCATCAGCTATAGCTATGCTGTGATCTAAACAGAAGTGTTGTTGAGATTAAAAAAACCTACCTTTTTTTCCAGATTCTGTTTGGTGTCTTTCCTCTTGAAAAAGCCCCAGCCAACTGGACAAAATACCCCACATTTTTGGAGTGCAGTTAGTTTTTCTAATTATGAATTTATCTTCTATTGTTACATGTGATCTTAAAGGTCTTTTCCAAGCGAAATGATTCTCTGATTTTATGTTTGTTCAGCTAGTCAAGTCTTTAGTAGAAACCTCCTGATTTATTAACACATTAACTAGATTTTAATTTCTGATCACTTCAGGATTTGCAGTTTACACTGTTTTGAAGAAGTGGCACACTGAGGCTTTAAAGCTTCCCTTTTTATTTCCCTTTTTTTAAATGAACTTAGTGGTGGGGTTAAGTTTTTCAAAAAGGAAATTACGGATTTGTGCTACACTTCAGGATGCAGGATCGCATCTTGGCTGCAGAAATTCAGGTATTTCTGCGTAATGAAAGCTGTCAAACTGAACTGACTTCTGCCTTTTCAATCAGAGCTGCAGGATGCGAAAAGGAGAGCTGGCAAACCTCTCCTGTGCTGATTTCTGCCTTTTAAAGCATTTTTCTCAGTTTAGGTTCTTTTTCAAATTTGTTTAGAAGAAAGGGAAAGACAGTTAAAATCCCAAATCTGTATATGTAAGGTCAGCTCTACTGCAGTGCAGAGAGAAATAAATAAATGGTCTGCTTTCCCCATGACTGCCTTTGCTGGATAGAGGTCTCTCTCTAAAGAAAGAACAGAAGCAGATTAGGTTTAGGAAATGTTTGTAGTTTGATTGCTTCCTGTGGCTACTGCCAGTTGTGGAAGCATGCGTTATTGTTAATTCTATGGAATCTTCATCTAGATAATTTCCTCAAGACAGACAATCCATGCTTTGCTAATTGGGCTTCTTAATTTCTGTTGTAGAGTAAGGGTCTCATCTTAGAAGTCCAACCAAAGTTGCTTGTACTTCAGTGGTTTTTAGGTGTGCGTAGAAATAAGCATTTGTGGATTCTGCTCTTGCTATTACGTAGATTTTTATTTTCTCTGTGGCTGATAGGCCAGCCCAGAGAGTGGCCCACGTTGCAGTCTCTGGTAGGCAAAATGTTTTCTACATAAAGTAAAGAAGAATTTTCAGTAGTTTATGAATTTTCAAGTAGATGCCCTGGTTTCTGAACTCCAAACCATAGAAATTTGCTTTGTCATTGAGGGAGATTACTCTGCATGTGTGTCTGTTCTGTTTAAAACAAAGAAAAAAAATAGCCAACAAACAAAACCTAAAAACCCAAAGCATAACAGCAACAAAAACTTTATTTTCCACTTTCTTCACTTGATAAAAATCTCTCCACTATAGAGTGATTTCCTTTGGGTTTGACACCACCATTTGATCTCAGTTTTTAATAATTTTGGTGGGTTTCACTCCCAGAAGAAAACATGCTTGTGCTGTGAAGTATTCCCACTAGAAATCTGGGAAGTCTTAAAACCTCATGTTACTTAGGGCAAAGAACTGGCTTCTTTATTAATTCCCTGCTAGACAGCCCCTGTGCAGTAAATCTTTCCATAACACCATGCTGTTGAAATTAATCAACTTGATGTTTGGAAATTGTTCAAATTAGATAAAATTAAAGAACACCTAGATGGGACTCAAAACTTGTCCTGATGGAAAGAGATTTTAATCTAAAAAGACATGAATTTTATTGGTGCTTTTTCGTTCTAGTTGATCTTCATTTTATTCTTATTAGGATGCACAAGCATCCATGCACTGCTCCCTATTTAATGGCTGGAGAGGTGGATGCCTGTAAGAGCTCTCAGCTTTCCTCTCTGCCTGTGATGTTTCTGTGCAAGTAGACCATGCATAGAAGTTAAGTGCAATAGTATCACATCTGTTACTTAAAAAAGCATGTGCTGGACCAATTATTATTTGCAAATAAACAGAAGAAAAAGTGCAGGACTTCCTAATACCTGATTTCTTCTCTTCCCTCTAGTTTGTCATTAGAAATCTGCAGCTTTTACTTGGAAGGCTTACAACTGAAAATGTTTTCCAGGGAGCTATATGATTGCAGGTTGATAATACTTTTAACTGGCTCTAAGTCCTTTTTTGTAAAAATGGGTGCTGTATGCAGCAGACTATCTCGGGTTTTCACTTCTTTAATATCTATTTCTCTTTCCTTCATTTTAAAATAATCGATTACTCCCCAGTGAAATAAAACTATAGATTAAAATGGGTGAGGAGGAGAAAATGTGCATTTGGTCTCTTTGATACATACTTAATTTCTCTGGCCCTTAGAAGAATCTTGGCAAAAAGTGCAAGTGTATTTACAGAGATTCTCTGTACACTGCAGCTTTTCCATGAGAGCAACAGCAGAGCTTAAATCTCATCTCTGATTTGCTTTAAATGTGTATGTTATACAGAGGTACTGGTTGCTGCTCTTCTGGGTAATGGTGGGAACAGTTTTGCACTGCTCTCTTTCGTTGGTCAGATGGAATTCTTGCTGTGTATGGATGTCCTTACAAAAGCCTTTCTGTAGATCTTGGTTTATGCTCCCCTGACATTTTATGCAGATGCCACCTATATGGGGTCAAAGCTCTGCGGGAAGCATGAAGGAGCTGTTCATGAGTGAGTTATGTTAATCAAAATCAAGGAGTAAAAGCCTTTAGTATGATTTGCAATTGCTGGTACTGTTTTGTGTACATACTAGCATTGTGTTTGTCCTTTAAGGAAACAAACTCTTTCCTTTTTAGCCCTCGGAAAACTCCTTGTTTTCTCCCTGTGAAAAGCAGTGCCGTGTGTCATGCACCATGAGCTGTGCAGCATCGCTGCCTGCAGCCTCTCTCTAAAGGTGGGGGAGCGGGTGCACGCCAGTTCAGTGCCAGGGGACCTCAGCCGCTGGGTGCGTGTGCACAGGCGAGGGAGGATGACAGGGATTCTGGCTGATGGCTCATTAGGGAAAGAGCTGAGGAGTTCCACGATTCATGAGTAAGGCTGGCTTGCACTGCAGTAGCACTGCATGTGAGATGATTATGGATGCTTGGTCTCCAGCTCTCTGAGTACTGCTCCAAGTTCTTCAACTGGAATGACAGTGAGTAGTGACTAACTTGTATTGCTCTTCTCTAAGGGCCCTGTAGCGAGCTGGAGGTGTAATATATGCATGTAGGAGCAAGCCATGGTGTATATCAGCATGTAAAGAGCATGTTGGCGTCTGCAGAAGTTTTTCCTTTTGATTCCAATGTACTAAAATACCTTTATTTTCAGATAACATTAAGAAACAGAGACGTTTGAGGTAGTAAGTTTGTTGGAGATACAACAGTTTAACTCTCTCATGTGAAATAGCGAGCAAAGCAGTTGAAACTTCCTTGGAGTGAGGTTGGCTTGGAAATAAGTTTGATTACTGTTGCTTTTTACTTTATTTTTAAAATCAGTATTAAGGTTCCAGGTGATATAGTGAGAGGCATGAGAATGGGTCAGTATCAGATCACATCAGACAGATGTGGTAACCTGCCCTTTGCTCTCTGTTTTTAAGGTACTAATAGCAGCTTATCATCGGTTACTCTGGGTCACTGAGTTCAGAGATGTTTTTCCAAAAGCTGTTTCTTTAGCAGGGTTCCTGCAAGCATGGGCAGCAGGAAGGGGCAGGAAAGTCATCATGGCCAGGAGTTGTGTGGGGTCCTTTGTGCTATCCATAAAGTGATATAATGTATGGCATCTGTTGTAGCATTTGAGATCCTGATTGTACTCAGACAGGAAAGGATGAGTGCACAGAATAGGTGCTTCTCCTGTGCTGAAAAGGAGAGACTGTTGTATGACAAGGAAGCATCCAGCAGGAGCATAAAAGACAGTGTGACATCTCTCTCATCAGTTTGCTTCACCACCTTTTCTGTCTTGCCAAAATGTAATTTACACAACTGATACTACAGCCTCAGCATTTGGCCAATTATCTTAATCTTTTGCTAAGACATTAATAGCCCCATCAAAAGTGCTGTGACAGCCTATATGTTCGACAGGATTGAAAGTTTGTCGTTTAAAGAGACTTATTTTTGTTTTAACTAGTTAAATGGTGTATGGACAAATAGAATTCGAATTTTAACCTTTGATAGGAAAAGACATTTTGTCACTTATTTCAGAGGAACATGATCACCCATGTGCTGTCTCTTCAGGAAAGCACCTAGAGATTTTTTTTTTTTCACCGAGTGTTTTTTTAGCACTAAGTGTTAGAATTCGGCTGCTTGAACTTGCAAAATGCATCAGTTTAACCCAGATTCAAGCAGTGAAGAGGGAGCAGTATCAATGTGATACTGTAACCTTCTTTCATGTTACTTTGAGATATGTTTTAAAACAAAGAACTGAAACACGTCAAGTGGATATTGTAGTGTGTAGCTTCTGCAGTTAGAATGTCAAATTGAGGGCCACTGTGTGCTAGATAAGTCACTAACTGAGAATTGTGTATCTAAAATATATTTTAAAGTAGATCTAGTTTCTCGAAATGTAAGACAAGGAGTATTTAAGTTCCTTAGCAGATACTGATATGACTGTATTTATTCCAGGGCAGGGTGACTCCTCTGAAGGGATATACAGCTATTGGTTTGTAGATAGTAGGTTTTGAAGCTACTGACAGTAGCTCAAAAAATTTTAATAGACTTTGTGAAGGAGAACTGAAATGTGGCTTTTTCTTCTTTTTCCCTTAAAGAAGAGTCTGGTCCAGGAATACTGTGATTTGTGTCCGAAATTCATAAATACACTCAGATATTTTTTGTAGTTATTGTCTACTGGAAATGGTTATATTTCATTCTGAAGAACAGGATTTAGAGGTGAACTTGCTGGTGACGTTATGAGCCTTAGATGGCACATTTGGAAAACTGCTTTAGGCTGAGATTGTTCTCTGCAGCAATATTTTCTAGTTTACCTAGGGACTAGCAAGAGATATGTAACCAGGTAAAAAATGTCTGTGACTGGAGGTAGACTGGCCTGTAGCAGATGGTGGAAATGGCCATGCAGTTCTGTAGGCTTTCAGTCTGTTCCCTCTTCCTTCTGGGAATGCACTGTGGGGCTGTTTCCTGCAAATTGGCACATTTCTCTACTGCCTGTAGTTTTGAATCCCTTTAAGTTCATGCCTCATAATTTATCTAATGCCATAGATAACTTGATCCTGTAACCACAAAAGTAGATTTGCAATAAAACACAACAAAATTGAATCCAGACCACCCCCTGAGTTTTTCACTTCTGTGGTTCCTCCTCATCCTTGATTTTTTTTCCAAAAGAGTTGTTCTCACACTCCTCATGGATGCAGCAGAAAGACAGCCATTGGTCTCTCTGGGTCTGAGTGACCATCAGCTGCCAACACAAGAATATAATTTTCAACAAAATAAATTCGTAAGTATTTTCCTTGCACAGTGAGAAGACTGGCCATGGTCTGAAAATGCACAAATATCCCAGGGCCCTCCAAGGGGACCAGCCTCTGCTCATTTCTCCATATGTTCACTGTGTAGAGAGAAGCAGAAATAGCATTTGTGGGTCAGGTTTTCATATGGCTGAATGTGGAGAAATGACCCGAAAGAAATAAGGACATTCATGGAACTGTAGAAAACTTCTGTGGTGTTGAAAAAGTCTTATTAGGAAGTCTTGTTCATCTTTGTGCTGGCTATGATTCTGTTCCTGAACTGTATTCTCTAGAGCTTTTAGTGTGGTTTTTAAATGAGTGAAGTGATGAGACTTCAGTATTTTTCTTGGAAAGAAAACAAAAGTTATCCCACAAGGAAGAAAAGCAGATTTCCACTTATGATGAGTCTTCTAGGAGGTGTGTTAATTTATAAGTTTAATTAGACATTTGTGACACAGTTCATGTTCCTCTTATTGATGCTTTGTTGATTTTTTTTTTTTTTGGTGTTTTTTTCTATGTAGGTTTGATGATTCCAGTCTTTTGTGTGGTGGAGCAGTCAGACGCCTCTCTTGAATACGATAATCGAGAAGAGCATGCTGAGTTCGTTCTGGTTCGCAAAGATGTGCTCTTTAGCCAGCTGGTGGAGACAGCGCTCCTGGCTCTGGGGTATTCCCACAGTTCTGCAGCTCAGGCACAAGGTATTCAATAGTTTTTTCCCACTTCTCTGCACTGCAGAAGACAGCACCTGAGGTTGTTTGATGTAAGAAAAAAGTAAGAAAATTGGTAGCAAGTCTTGGAAGTGTTTATATCAGTTGTGTTAATTGCTTAATCCTAAACTAGGTGTATAACAAGCCCTACATTTTTAGCCTGAATAGAAAGCATTAGCTAGATCTTGCTGAAGTGTGAAATCTGTTGATAATGATCAGTCAGGATATTCATGACACACTTGTTCTGCACCACGAGGCAGGTTGCTGCTTCCAGGAAGTCAGCACAGAAGATACAACCTTTAGGTGTACAGCCAGATGGTATCTAGTATTCCTCTTTGTATCAGGGCAGTTTTGAATAGCATATTGTAGTCTTTCATTTTTTTAAATTATGCATTGTAGATAATGGTTTCGTATATATGCATGCTATCTTTATGGCAAATAGTTGTAGGACTAAATGTGCAGGCTGATTTCTGTTTTCACTTACCTACTATGTTGCTGCAAAACCCTTTGTAAAGCACTGTAGTCCCTTCCACTCAGAGATTATTCTTTGTTAGCAGCAAAATCTTAAAATAAACAAAGCTTTCCTCTCTCTACCCAAAATATAAGTTTAAAAAAACCCAAACCTAAAATTGTAATGTTGAAGGAGATGGGCAGGAGGTGGTGGGTTGGGAAAAATCTTTCCAGAATGAACTTCAAATTTCAAGAGGCTTTATAATACTAAACAAGTTATTTCAGTGCTTATTCTTTTGGAAGAGAAGCCTGTAAGTTTTTCTCTCCATATCACCAATAAAACCTGTGCACATTTAGAGTAGTTTAAAAGCAATTTGCCTGGGGATTTGAATTTTCTCTGTTGAGTTGCTTTGTATAGTTAGGTATTTGAACGTGGGAACAGAAGGAGCAACAGTGGTGTTGAATCCAGGGGTTCCAGGCAGTGGTTAATCGCATGGGCTCCTTGTGCAAACTTCTGTCCAAGCAGGATGATAATGATTCATTTCCTCTGTCAGACTCTGCTCTGTGAGAGAGGCTCAGGTTCTTCATATAGGCAGAGTTTATGTACATGTATTTATTTGCACAATATGGTAGTAAAAGCCCTGCAGGAAGGTAGTTTTTTTGGTTTTAATACAAAATTCTTTGTGTCATCTTAGGGACTCTTTTTTCCTGAATGTAGAAGGTCAGCATATCCCACTGTTTCCATCCTGGTGAGCCAGCTTTCTGTTTGACAGCACTATCCATCTCAGTTAACACGGTTGCTCAATGTGTTGCGAGCTAACATGTGGAACATGCTGCATTAAGTGGCCAAGACTTGATTCTTGGCACTTCCGAAGGGGAATGGGCTTTGCAGAAAACATGCTCCAAGGGGGCATGTCATCCAGTGCAGTGACCCACTCGGGCTGAGCAGCTCACCTGGGGGAACCTTGCTTTTGTGGCATTGCTCTGTTGTGAGAATAGAGGGAAGGAGACAGATTGACTCATGAAAGAAATTAGTCACTGTGCAGGGAGGAAATGGCCACTGTGTTTTTGAGTTTAACAATGAGCAGGTTCAGATACTGATCTGTCGCTCGATGTGCTGCTTGAATAATTCCACTAGAAAATAGAAGCTGAATCTCTAATTATTGCAATTAGTCTAAAAGAAAAAAACTAAGGTATTTTCATCTTTAAGGCAGCTATTATATTCCTCTAACATCACATGGTATAATATTTAGAATGACAGAAAATACCTTAAACATCCATCAGCTAACAAATCTCTTGGTCAGGTTATTTACCTTCACACTGAAGGACTAGTCCACCATTATCTTTTAGACATCTTCAACAAATACATGCTGCTCTTGAGATATGAAGCTGAAGTATGCAGCATGTTCTGCAGTATCTTGCCTCTGTGCTAGCTGTCTGTAAGCTGAGGGATGAGGTGCAGGCAGAGACAGCCAATCGATTTCTGAGACTGTTTTGTTTAATGCAAAAATTTATAGAATATAGGACTCTAATTTGTTAACTAGAGTTGACAGAAACGTGCTACTAAATTGCTATTATAAGGATTTATTTGGGAACACAACTTCCTGATATTAAAAAGGTGGGAAAAATAAAGCTATTTACTGTATTCATTATGGATGTAGGACAAGTCTGCTTCTGTTCTAGTGCTTGGAATTGATTTCTGTTAGCAAAACATATTAATAAACAGTCTGTTCTTTTTATGATCAGCTGAATTACAGGATCTGCATGAGAGGTTGAGGGTCCTCAGGTGCATTTTTCAGAATGCTCTGAGCATCATGCTCTGCAAGCAGTGACATGAGTAGGTGTCCCTATGTCCTCCAGGGACAAAGTAAACGACTTTGTCAAAGCTTTGGTATTTTAGTAAAAGCTGTCTAAGCTGTAACTTAGCCTGTAACAATTGTCACCTTTTGAGTTGTTTCATTTTGGCCGGATGACGCCAAATGAGGGGAATGGCAATTTCACTTCATCCTGCAAGAAGCATCTTGCCATTGCCTGTTCTTTTTAGAACAGGGTCTTCTGTGGCGGATAGAAGAGCTAGTTGGAGGGGAAGGAAGAGCTGTGGCAGAAGAGAAAATTGCTGTAGGATTTCACTCCGCCTTTGCTGCAGCTCCCCACAGCAGCCCTGCAGAGCTGCCGAGGCTCGAGTTGGTGTGTGCCTTGTGTGCAGGAAGCATTGAGCTTCCCAGCTGTACAGCAGCACAGCAAAGCCTGGCTGGCAGAAAGGAAACATGGCACTGAGTGGTAGGTGGTATGTGCCTCCCTGAGGGGGCTGTGTGCCTGGAGGGGCCCTGCTGTAGGGCTGCCAGCCTGGGCTGTAGCCTGGAGCTGCAGAGCTCCCCAAGGAGTGTGTCCAAACATTTGAGCTGTAACACACGCGCATGCACACACGCAGTGGTCACCTGGCCTGAGCCTCATGTACTGGCTTGTGGTCACTTGGCTTATTACGGATCATTTCTGTTCCTGGTTGCTCGGTAAATTGGTAAGTCTTAGCACGAACAGTGTTGGGACAAAAATATATCAGGAGGTATACATGAAGGTGGCCCCATGCCTCCCTGGAAGAAGCTCTTTATTCCCACACAGTTTGGGCAGGACACATTTATTCCACAAACAGCTGTTTGTGATTTTTTGTTGATGGTGGTGGGAGCCGAGACTTTTCCAGCGAGTGCTGCCCTCGTGAAACTTCCCTTTTCTGACAGGAGCTGTGAAATGTCTTCTGGAACAGCATGGGAATTCGTTAACAGCTTGGCACTGGGGTGTGAAAGTTGGTGGTGTAAATGGCAACAAAGGTTTAATAAACATTTATGTATTTTTCTTTCATCACTCGAGTCTACACCTGACAGTAGGGAACCTGCTACATGTGCCTTTTAGAGAGGAAAAGAATCATGCTTTAAAGGGACACCTGTTCTGTATGTAGTTTAATAAAGTTTACATGCCCTGATGAAATTTTTTTCTTTTGGGTGAGGTATTCTACTAGGGCTATGCAAGAGAAGGGAATTGGTAGGAGGTATATAGAATACACAGTGCTGAGTGTTGGGACCAGAGTAGTATGAAAGTAGCTGCAATCTGGTGTACCCTGCGTGCTCTCCTGTGCCTTTGTGACCTGCTGTGAAAGCTGATTCCCTCCTCTGTGGGGTGGAAGAACAACAGTGTTAGTTTGATGCTTTTAGTATCTACTTTCTTAGAATCCATGTGAAAAAGAAAATAGTGTGATTTCCTGTGGATATGCGTTTTTTTTCTTTTGACCCATTCCTTGTTAGCTCTTGTGAGTGTGTACATGGAACTGATGTGCTCTGTCTGCAGAAGTTAGCAGAATGGGTCATTGAAATGGAGTTTGCCTTCTCTTCTCAGGTACTTGAGCTTGGTGTGTTGGCAGGGCAGTGTGGAGTGCCTGCCCTGACTGCTCTCTGGGACAGCTTTAGCAGGCACTGGCAGGGTGGTTTGCTTGGGTTAGTTGCTGTGTGTGGCCATGGCAAGGAAAGGGGTGTACAGAAGAGTGAAATGGTGCTCAGATGTCAAGTTGAACGGGAGGAGAAGTGAGAAAACAGAGGAGGGAAGTTAACACAGAGCAAGAGATCCTTCCCATCCCTGTCACTGTAGACAGAGATTGCCAAGCTCTGGTTCTTAAGCAATGCATTACCTTGAGCAAAGCCATTGCAAGAAGCAGTGCCTTGCATTTATGCCTCAGAGACCTCTTTTCTTGTGCCCAGTTTCTTCTAATACTGTCTATAGACTGGAGAGGGGGGAAGACTTGTTGTGCTTGCATAGAGCTGTGTGTGGGTGATTAGAGTGGAAGGCTATTTTCTCTCTGACCTGCAGCAGGTCTGTCTTGCAGGACAGTGTGCGGGGCTCTGCCCCTCAGTGGGATGTTACAAACATTATATACTAAAAACCATGTGTGCTATGTTTACAATAACGTGCCAATATCTATCACCCATGTTGAATAGATTGGCCCCAGCCCAAACCAATAGAAAAACGCCAACATCACAGTGAAACATGGCAGGCAAGAAGAAGAGGAAAAACGACAAGACATACCCAATTTTCCTCCATCTTGCTCCCTTTGAACCCCTTATCTAGAATCCTAAAATTCTACTTTTGCACCCGTGCCACACTAATTACTACTTATATCAAACACTCAGAGCTTGTAATTCATCCTGTAAGATTGAAAACACTTTTCCATGGACAGAGATCAGAGACTGTGTCTCTTGGGGCTCTGTACAGAGGAGCTCCTGACCCCCTGGGGTCCTGACCCCCTTCCAGGGTCCCAGACCTTCCAGGGCAGCCAGAGGAATGCCCTGGATTCCCACATCTCTTCTGACTGTATAAGAAGGAAACCAAAGCATAGACATGTTAAGAACTCTCCTCTGGATTTTGATAGTGCACATGGCTGGGGCAGGAAATAACCCAGGCTGCAAGTGTGTTTGTTTCCTTCAAGACTTTAAATGCGTGCACTCAGCCCTGCTCTCCGATGTTAATTGGAGGCCCTTTGCACTTGTGGCCTGCTTTTCAGTATTACTTCAAAGCACAGACCAGATCTGTGTCACACGGTGTTGTTCAGCGAATAGTTCCAAGCCCCAGGCTGCTGTGTGCAAGAATGTGGCAGCCAGTGCTGTGCTCCTTCACTCAGACTGGTCTTTGTGAGAGCAGCATGACCATCTTGCCCCTTATGGGATTATAACCATGTGTATAAATATTTGAAGGGTGTAAATACCGATGAGAGAATGGATTTGCCTAAGCTGGTACAAGAGGGTAGGGCTCTGAGGCAATTGGAAGGACCTGAGCAGATGATTAGTAGGGAAAGATCCTGTGAAATACTCCCATCTGTGCTGTCTCCAGAACTACAATAGCTTCCAAGGGAATGTCAGGTAAAGGGGGAACATACCAGCTGGGGGCTATATTGAACACACACGCACAAGCTGGTTTTGTATTTCTGTATCAAGAAAGGTGCAGTAAAGGTGTGGCAAAACCCTGCTAACTGTGCCTGATGTATACAGCCAAGTTTGCTGTAGCTGGGAAGACCAGATATGCTATTTTCTACGCAAGTGCAAGGTAGCAGTATGGGAAAAAAACAAGAGGAAACCTGAGTTCAGTTTTCTTATGTGAGTAATGTGCAATAAATTACAAGGCTACTATAATTTGGGATCTTCTGACCCCTCAGCCCACTGTCACTTTTGTCTGAGTCATTGCCCCCTATTCATGTGATCAAAGATTTTCTAGTGAGAAGAGTTTAATAAATAGGAGAGACATTGGTGATATAATACCTTAAATAACAAGACGTGATACAGTGATCAACCAGCTAAGTATTGGGTCGCTTCCTGACTGTCACTCCTTACTGCCACTTTTTACTTTTACATTTTAATAGAGACAGCGTGTTTGTCTCACCTAACAGAGTTGTCAATCTATGGAAAGCTGCCGTATTTCTCTGAGCTCAAACTCTTTTGACACGGACTATTCTCACCCTGCTAAACCAATATGATTTAAAACAAAACACCCCAAAACAAATGAAAGAAACCCACCCAACCCTCTTCACACCTCTTTTCATCAGTTCGATTTTACACCATCTCTGATTGACAGGTCCTTACCTTTAGTAATCCCTTTTCTCCCCCTTGCCTCTACTGGTGATATTTATAATGGGTAAAGTCTTCTTTCTTCTCTCCAGGTTTGCAGGTGGCATTATAAAAGGCCGAAACCAAATAATTTTAACAGTAGTATGTGTGAGGGGTAGGCTTGTACTGACGTCTTGCAGTAAACTGCTGTGCAATTCCATGTCAACTTGTCTGAGATTGCTAAGCAGACTGGATTTCTTGCAGTGATACTCAGCCATCCAGAGCAAAGTTTTCCTTGTAAAAGCTGCTGCTTCTTGAACTGTTCATTGCTTGAGTTGTATTCTTTGTCTTTCTCCCTGATGTTTGAAAAAAGAGGGCTAAGAACTTCTCAAATATTTATTTCTCTTCCTATATACATCATTTACCAGCAAATCACTGTTTTGCCTACCCTACAAAACTTCATGACAACTGTAAGTGAAATTCAATTAGCTGGAACTATGAGACAAAGTCACATTTTAATGAGAATATTGAAAACCTCTTCGTTCTTTGTGGGTTTTGATAGACATTTCTGTGCATAATGGACACGGGTTGAAAGACACTGTTGTTAATGATTCAGCATCTCATGCCATTTCAATTAAAGCCCTAGAATTCTTTTTGAGAGTTTCTCAGAACTCTTAAGAAATCTAATGTAAAAAATAAAAGAAGCAACAAAGACTGAGGCTCCTTGTATTTGTAGGCTTTGCTAAAATTAGTGTTGCATTTTTTATGGATAATGTGACATATAAATAAATGTTAGAATGTCATATTTATAGATACGTAAATGGAATATATTTTAAATTTTACTTTGGTTTATATATATGAGCACATATATACTTATAATTTAGTATACACACATTTTATACATATACATGCATGCAAATATATATTTATATAAAAGTATATTTTATATATGTGGAAGCAAAAGCTCAGAAATAATTATTTAATCTCGGATAGCTTGTCATCCTTATTCTCCATTTGTGCAGTTATTTTATATATTTTATACCTCATTATCCCAACAGCATAATCTCCAGTGAACACTTGAGTTTTTTATAAGCTCTCTTTGAAAGTTCTTAACTTCTGACTAGTGGTCAGGAAGTGTCTGTCTTTCCTTTTCTTCCCTGCCACCCCCCTCCAAACTGGTGTACAAAAGTTAGCATGTGGTATTGGCATTCTGATCCCAATATATTATTTACAGGATTCTTGTGATGGAACAAAACCTTCTACAAATAATAATTTATTTTTCTAGATGGCAAACATCTGGGTAGTATAAGTAAATGGGTAATTTATTAGTGTTTGAACAGCTTAAAGGAGGGTAAGTAAAAGTAAAGGTAGTCCTGAACAGCTCAGCACTTCTGACACTGCTTTCCCGTCTCATTTGCAGTCTGTGACTGAGCACAGCAGGCTCGTAAGCAGGAGAGAGGGCAGGGGAAAGGAGGGAGCAGGGTGGACACCGTGGGCTTCGGTTGTTGCAGCGAGACAGCCTTTCATCCTTCTCTCTGTGAGATCCCATATACCTGCAAAGGGACTTGCTGCTGAGTGCTTTGGAGCACATCATGTTTTGGTGACAGCTGCGTGGGTTCCACTGAACCTGTTGCAGTGGTGTGTGTGTCGTTTGTTTGTTCCATGTGACAGTGGATCCAACTCTACTGTGCTCTCGGAAGAAATCATTAAATCTTTTGTTCTTGTCTCCCTCTTTGTTTCTGAGCAATATTGCTCAGGCTATAACAGCGAATCAGTGCTTTAGGTCGGTGAGGACCATGTTCTTTAATGCTTTCCATTCACTTTATGTTCCAGGCTGTGTGCAAAAAGGTAACACTGCAGGACAGAGGTTTATTGAAGCTTTGTAGTCTTCAGGGAAAGATTTGCCTGTACTCTGCCAGTGTTACAAACCAGTGAAGAAATGGTGGGGAAATGGAGCCAGAGGCTTTTTTGTGTCACAGCAACCATTACAGTAGTTTGGGGTGAAATGAACATCAAGTTCACTCTGAAAGGCCTGTGTGTACTTGATTAAAAACTTAGACCAGTATATAATAAATTTAGATTTTTCCTATTTCCCTTCTCGACCTCTCAGCTAAACCCATCCTCTTCTAGTCCAAGAAACACTGGTGGTTTTGAATAAAACTGAGAAATGGTCTTTATTAGTTTTAATTAAAAATAAAATTTTGTTGTCTCATTTTTTTTTTCTTCTTCATGCATCTGATAATGAAGCAGTGCTCTATTTAAAAGTGGAAATAAATTAGGTTAGGCTAGGTCTTCCCCTGTCCAGAGAAGGAAAATGAGGTGCAGTTAACAGCCTGTTAGCTAACAAGCTAAATATTTAAACATTCAGTAGGATGAGCAAAGCTTGGTGCTGATTAACATGTTAGGGTAGCTCTTTTTTTTCCTTCCTTCCTTGTTTTTTCTCTTTTCTTTTTTAGATTTTTAAAAATACAAACTGAATCTGCTGAATTTTTTTTACATTCCCTCCTCTAGATAAGGGAAGTAGCATTTTAACCCAGTGGCATGAAGTGCATGTTTTTTTGTTCCAGCTGCAGATTGCTCTGCCCCATCTGCCTTCCCCACAGGCACACAAAACCAAGCCCACCCCCAGCCGCTTCTTTCTTTAACCTAACAGAGGTAGGGCGCATCCCTCAGATTGGCTTCTGCTTATTTAGAAGTAAATCCCACCTTTCAAAATCCCTGGTTTGCCTTGGGTGTAGGTTCCCTGTGCAGCACTTATAATGGCTGTGCTGCTGGAGAGAAAGCAGAGCTCTTTCTGCCAGCTGGTCTGTCTGAAGTCCATTTATCATCAGTGCCCCATTCTGAATCTTGCTGCTTGTGTTTGGGAGAATTGGCTTGAGCATGTGGAGAGCAAAGGTGTTTGGCTCCAGGGAAGCTTGTGGTGTAAAGCAATACTTCCCAGTCCCCTTTAACCATGAAAACTAAGTATGAAAACCATTTTGTTTTTAAACTGAAAACCTAACAAAGTAGGTGTAGAAAATCTGATGGGGACTAAACAGACAGTGTTTCCTGGTTTAAAATGGCAAAAGAGAGGCCAGCACAGTGACCCCCTATTCAGTGTCCTCTGTTTCTTCAGGAGAGATCGTCCTGGCAGTGACAGCAAAGGGTCACTTCAGACAGTTTCTCACCACTGTCCGTGAGCACTGTGGAACGGACCTGGCTTTAATCCTCCTGGTCCTTACTGGAATACAAATGAAGCTGTCAGTCAGCAACTGTATTTGATGTTTGGGTCCTTTCATACCAGTTGAATTTTAGAAGGGCAATCTGCCCTCTTGCATTGTTTGTCATCAGGGGTCTGCAGCAGATTAAATGGCTACATTGAATGGAATGGAATGGGGAAGGATGAGCAAAAGACAGTGCTATTAGTGACCTCCTTTTACCTACTATCCTGCTCACTGGAAACCCACTCTGAGAGTACTGATGAAGGTTCAAATTCAAGCTATGTCTGAGAGAAGTGGGTATGTGTACCCTTCTCCCATCCACTGAGCTACCTGATTGTTCAGGCTACATGTATCTTCCTTTACTGGTGGAGGGCTTGTGGAGGATTGCTCATACTGTATCTTTCGGCTAGTAAACACCTTTGATTTATCTAGACAATTTAAAGTAATATATGTTTATACAGGTGTGATTAAAAAAAAAGCATTGCATGAGGTTGGATGAGATGAGGTTGGGGCATTTTTCACTGTGTATTTATGGGCAATTTCACTTTCAACCTTATTCCAAATGAAAAATAATTCTTCTAGAATGAAGTAAATGTCAATAAAGCTAGAATAGCCCTGGGATCTGGGGTCTGTATTTTATTCTGTTTTTACTTCCCATACTGTTTTGTATGTATAGCACCTTTGTCTTCACCTGGCTGTTTCCAAGTTACCAACAAAGAGTTAAATTCAAACAAGCTAGGAAGAGGATGCATGTGCCAGTCAGGATTCACAGCTAAATTGCTTTCATACTTTGTTTTTATAATATATTTACTGCTTAGCCACATTTTGGCCTTTTTCCTTTTTCTAACAAAAATCATTATGTGGTGTAGCTAGCAGATAATTCCTACTTTTACAGAGACAACACCATGCTAAAAATGTCCCTTGGCATAGGGATCGTTAACTGATGGCAATTTGTCTGCCTTTCTGAGTATGTTTTTCTTCGGTACCAGCTATAGAATCTATGAAATAATCTGTGGGGGAAAATGTGTTTATCTTGTGTTGAAACTGAGGATGGACCAAATGCTTGAGGAAAAAATTCTATCAAATAATGAGCTATAGATAATACTGTATTTTTTCAAGATCCTGCAAGGAGATGCTTAGGCAGTATTATGTGGCAGTCAGCATGAGAAAATTGGCATTTCCTGAAATGCTACCATAGAATGTGCTTCAAATGTGTATCCATGTATATAGATAAGGTCAATTTCATATTTTTAAGTGTTGGTGATACGTCTAAAAGCTACATGCATTACAAATATAGAAGTTTCCTTTTCTTTGGCGTAACCGTGGAGAATAAGTCTTACTTTTCTCAGTCTGAAAGCTGTATTTGTTTGAATAGTAAAATGAGGCGTGGTAGTTCATTAGTAATATTAATAGAGATTTATTAATATTTTATTGTGGTGCTTTCAAATAAAGGACTACACCTACTAGGGTTCTTTTAGGGGATGAGGTTGTTTACTTTTTTGATATATCTATTAAAAGAGTTGAGCAACACCATATATTTGCATTTTCTCATCACTAAAAATCCTCCTTACCATAAACGTATATGTGAAATAGAGAACCTAATTAAAAGATTAACAGCATGTACAGTAATTTACCCAAAAGACATGTGTTAATTTGTTAAAACACTAAAGATCTTTATGCTTTCTTTTTTGATGCTATCAAAATATTTTCCGTGGAACTATTTGAACCTGGTCTCTTCATTATAAAGTCTTCTGCAGTGTAAGACAACTTAATTTCATATCTAATTGCATAAAGAATTATAAATTATATTTTCTAAGAGACCTATGACACTAAAACACAGAATGAACAAATAAAATGGATTTGTTCTAGTACAAATGAAGATATATGGCAGTATTTTTATTACAGACAACATTTGTTTGGGCTGAGTGTATGAATATTTTACAATAAGATGCAAAGTGCTATTTCGACTGCTATAGTCGAGCAGTCATTCTAGCAATGTGTCTTATGGCGTTTTTCAGCTAATTGCCATGAAGAAGCCCAAATCAACAAAACCCAGGCCCACCCATAAAGTAAAACCCTGTGCAGAAGGAGATAATTCTGTTCCAAGGGAAATACATTTTATGTGCATTTATACAAGTGGGATCTGCTTCTTGGATCAAACATAAAACTTTTCTTTTGTTCACAGAGGAAAGACCTGTTTATTCCAAAACTGAGCTTTAGCTCAGTTTCGAGGTGACTTGCTGCATGTAAAATGATTTCCAGCTAAGAGGTGCTGGAAAGAGGTGCTGCAGTGTAGACTGGAGCACACAGGTGAAGGATTTCATGTCTGGTTTCTCTTGGACATGATGTATAGAACAGTTTACTGGATGTGGGACATTTCCCTGATGCAAAGGGAAAGAGAGTCCTGTCCTGGCTCCATTGGTGTCACACAACCTGAGGGGGATGTCATTCTGCTGCACAATTAGGATGTCCCTCCCTCTCAGGGACTTGCGGTGGAATCCTGAACGGCTCTGCCTTCCTGCCTTGAAAACATGGGAGGTTGTCCTTTGGGAACAGCAGGGTGTCAAACAGTACCAAGTGACAGAGTAATCTGAGAAGTTAATATTAACCTTATGGCAGAATTCGGTAGGAACTGGCATTTATTAAAGATTTGTCTTTTGTAGCCTCTTACAGACTTGTATTCTTGCATTGAAAGTTTAAAATATTTTATAGTACATTTACTATTTTGTACTGCACTGTGTCAGTGTTGGTGCCAAGGCTGTTTGAACATTGCTGAACGTCTGTTTAACCAGCTTAGATTAAACCCTAACACATATTTAGTGCCAGGAACAAATTAATATTATACTGACCTTTGGAGGGTTGAATTAATAAATTTATCACAAGTATTAGTCTGAAATTACATAACAGAGACGTTCTTTTATTTATTTATCCAGAAGTGCTTTTATTAGGAAGTTTACTAATATAAAGCTGCTTCTGTTAAGCTGATTGTTATTCCTAGATACTAAAAGATCAATACCAAATTGTCTAAATCCCAATGTATGGATGGATTTGTGAATTTTTCTAGAAGGGGACAAAAGGGTAGTATGTCACTTCATAAAGGTGAGTAGGAAAGAAATGTAATAATTTTAGCTAGAGAGCTTCTGTGGTCTCGTTTGAGTGATATGAGACAAAAAAATTCAGCATTTATGGTGAAATGTGGATTACCATTTAAAAAAGATTATGCCTTATAATCCAAAGTGATTTCAATAACAAGGTTAAGGAACACTTTTGTAATCATACAAACATGAGATTTTTTTTTTCCTTAGCTTTCTGTAGCTCTGTATTAAAACTTTTATTTTGCAAGAACTTCATATGCTTCACAGTTTTGAGTGTGTATCAGTACAGGAAAGTAGGGAGAGAGAAAGCAAAAAAGAAGAGAGACGGAGAAGTTTTTCTAAACTGTGTGTAATAGCAATGTCATGACTTTGTGAGGGAAAACAGTGTGATTTTTTGGTAGTGTAGTAAGCACCAGCACCAGGTCACTGAGGTCCAGCAAATCCCTGTCCCAATCTTCTCCTTGCTGACCAAAGCTGGGATACAGTTGCAGGTACAGCTGTAGCATTGGCATGGCACTGTGATGCCCCACTGTGATTCACTGTGTTGCAACGTCAATTTTGTGGAAGGAGGGGCTGTTACAGAATAAAATTGCCATCATACATCTTCAAGGCTTCTCCTGAATCCTTATCTTTTTTAATCTGGGTCTCTTGTGCACAAATTCACATTTTGCATGTAAATGTGAAGGAGATGGAGAAATCTGAGCTGCAGATGGGGAAAAAAAAAGCCTCCAGTATCTTCATATTTAAAAAAAATCCAGAATTAGAAGGAGATAAATTTATGTAACCTTTGCACCATAATAATATGGCAAGACCTGACACAAAGCCATAAGGCTTTTTTCACAGATTCAGTTGTCTGGAAATTGTGCAATGCAGTTTAAATAGAATGTCTTTTAATAGCTCACAAGAAATTAAAAAAATACATT
Organism: Vidua chalybeata; assembly: GCF_026979565.1. Lineage (NCBI taxonomy): Eukaryota > Metazoa > Chordata > Aves > Passeriformes > Viduidae > Vidua > Vidua chalybeata. The sequence goes on along the minus strand of NC_071536.1, from coordinate 11,678,324 downwards.
AAAAAAGTCATGTTTTCACCAAGGATTACATGATGGCAGTGTTAACTCCAGTGCAATTAATAGACAGCGTGTACTTTGTTTTCCTTTGAGTGCTTAGCATTTTCTCTAGATTTTATCTGGTCACGTATCCAGGAACTGGGTATGGATGCAAGCTGCTGTTAATTGAACTGTATTTAGGACTACTAAAACCCTTGTGTGTGCAGTATGGTAAGATATTGATCTAAATGTGCATTTGCAGCAATGTTGCTGTGGCATGCGTATCCTATAGTACATAGGCAGCCCCTTGTCCACATATTTTTAGATACAAAACCTAATTGGTTTATGACAAAATAACTTCTTATATTTGCATAGCATTTCTCTTTTACAAACCCTGCAGTTATTTTCTCAGAACAGTTGGGAGGTGCAGTTTGTCGCTTAACAGGGAGAAAAATGGAATATGTTCTAATTTTATCATGGAGCATGGGCCCATTGAGTCAGGCCTTGTGTCATTGGAATTTCTCTATATAAAGGGAGGCTGGTCCTGGTTTCCCCTATCTCATACACCTACTGAATGTCTTCTTACATCCAGCTAGTTGTGTGATATAGTATTTGGGGGGAAGAAGATGCTGTTTTATACGAGGAATGATCAGTTCACGTCTGGGAGCAAAAAAAAATCCCGTACTTCTGTGCTTGATGGATTAAGTCTTTTATATAACATGTTTTATAGCCAAAGGGCTATGTTTGTACAGAAGGAGGTGCCAGAACGCTAATAGGAGTATAGTAGCTCATCTGATGGGTGGGACAGATTTCTGTGTGCTATTTGGAAAAAAAAATTAACCCCGTGTGGGAGTGTAATATTTGGCATTGTTAATTCTTGACATTTTGTTTCCCATACTTCTGGAGCTCTTGATGAGGGGAGCTTCATCTTCTCTGTAAAAATTTAATTTGTAAAGATAAAAAAAATTCTTAGAGGATTCCATCAGAAGCTTGTTAGCATGATCCTGTCTTTGGCATGGGAACATGGAATAGAAAAGAATCCAAGCATTTTAATTTGCTGGGAGCAAAAAGAAGCTGGTTGGTAACTTTGGGATGCAGTCTTGCTCTCTGAAGCACATTACTTTGCGGGCATGCAGGCATGTGACAGTGTGATCCTACATGGGGCTTGGTTGGTTTCAAACATGCCTGGGGCCTCCTGTGGCCCTTTTGTTATTTCTCAGCCTTTGGCACCGAGTGCTGGTGGGGGATGTGTGGAGATGGGGAAATGAGAGAAATGGATATTAGAATTCAGTAGCAGATTTAAATTAAGCAGAAACCTCAGTATGTTATAAACTTGTAAGGCTATATATACACTATGGCATGTGGCTGGACCATAGTTATGCTCAGTAAACCACCGAATATTGTAGGACAGTTCGTACGTTTTCTAATTCTTCCCAGAAAAAAAGAGAAGTAATACCTTATTATCGTATTCCTAACTGTTGGCAGCAAAGCAATTTGAACTTTCAAAAATAGCAGATTAGATATTTCCCTAAATCTATACATACCATTTAGCATCTTACAGATGTTCTGGCAGAACAGCACAGGGACTGACAGAGATTGGGGCTGGAAGTGACTTAAGGGAGCTAATGGAGTTTAGTGAAGGTTATGGAAAAGCAGTGCTTTCCAGCAGATGTCCTGGGAAGAGAGATGGGAAAGAACGAGGGATGCCAAAGCAAGAACTACTCATCACAAACATGACTTTTTCGGCCAAGAGGAGTCCAGGCTGTCATTTGGAACTTTGCATCCTTAATAGGAAGAACTAAGAACAGGAGTGAAAAAGCTGGTAGTGGTAATGTCCTGACCTCTTAAAAACATAATGTCTTGACCTCTTAAAATATAAGCATGGTGCATATCTCAGAGAAAAATATTCCTTGCAATGGTGGAAACTGAGATCAGGGTTCTGCTACTATCGTAATAAGGCCAAAAATGAAACTAGAAAGTTTTGACTTGGTGTGAGGACTAAGTGAAATAGAAAAATTAAATGGCATCTAGTGCTGTGATGTGGGGTCCAAAATCAGCTCACACACTGCTGTTAGTGTTCATAGTTGTTGATGCTGTAGCTTCAATAAGGGATTCTTTACCAGAAAATTAAGCCATGTTTTCAGTTACAGAACTGTAAATAAAATCAAATGCTTCTGAAGTCAGTGGAGTTTTTGATTTCCACTGATGCAATTGACGGCAGAGGTTGAAACATGATTTTTGTTTCCGGTTGTATTTCAAACTTGTTTTTTATGAAGAAGTAAAAATTGTGTTGTGAGGTGGGTTGGGATCATAGGCAACTCAGACTGACATAATTTTATGTATTATTAGCATATGGTTACTGATCCTATACTCCATTGTTTGCAAATAGCTTCTTTGAGGTGTTCCATCCATGTAGCTTTTCATATATATCCTAATATGGAAAACCAAACTCAATACAGCTATTCTTGAGTGAGTTATTTAGCTACAGGAGATATAGGCCAAAGCCATTTTACTACAGAACATTTTTAGTTATATGAAAGCCATCCTTTTGCAGGATACTTTCTTTAATTATGTTCAGAGTAATTTGATATCATCAAAGTTTGGGTTTGGGTTCTTGCTTGCTTATGTGACTATCTGAGACACAGTGACTAAGACTGGGATAAGGAACTAGGGGATTGCCTGTAGGAATCCTCTTACAACTTCAGAGTCATGGAGAAAGCCTATGTCCTCAGAGGTCAGAAGTGTGGGAACTCTAAGACTGAAAGTAAGGAGATATGTGTGTTTTAATATATGTAAGATTTGACTTGGTTTCAAGTACTTTCCTTAAGATTGGAGGAAGGAAGAAGCTGCAGAGGGTAGGGAGGCACATGAAACCTGCTGTTAAGAGCCTTAAAGTAGGGTAAGGTGTTGCTTTAGTTGTGTGTGTGTGTGTCTGTGTTTGATTGAAGGTGGGGATAGCAAATATCCACTGTTTTGGCAAAGACTGAGAAGTTGGTCTTTAGCTTGACTAATATGTATGTGTATGTAGGAAGGTTTTAAAAGAAGGGGAAAATAGTTGTTAATTTGGACAATTTTTGGTTGAAACATGAACACTTGGTTGTAATAAGGAGAAATACAGTAACTTTTTGTTTTCAGAGAACTTTTTAGAAATATTAATTCAAATTAAGATTCATATATTTTGTGAGGTTTTCATGTAGGGTGGAAAGCAGGGTACCCTGTCTGACTGCATCTATAAATCAAGATGGTGCCTTCTTTCTTATGAAGCTTAAGGTAAAAGAGTTTTAGTTTTAAAGCCCAAGGTGGTTAGTACTTGTCTGTAGACTTCTAAATAATATACAAATGCAAAAGATTTTTATTTGATTAACTCTTTAAGAAATTATTAATAAGGTGCTTATGGAGAAATATTCATCAGAAGCTTTAGAAATTGTGGGAGATTTATGATGTCATATGATGTCATTACAGCAATACGCTGCATTGTAAAACTTCAGAGGAACCACTGCTATACCACCAGGGTGAATAATGGAGCATTCATTCACTCCTACCAAACCCCAACATCAAATATTCCACAGGCTCTCTTAAAACAGAAATTGTGCCTGTAGGGACATGTATTGAGAAGTAATGTTTCAGAAGGTATAATCAGAGTACCTCAAAAAGAATGGTAGATATTTTAATCCCCAGAAGTTGTTGTTTTAAAAGTGTAGAAAAGAGATTCTTAGAGGTAAAGGCTCTTCATATGGAAGTGGCTGAAAAAAAATCTGGCTATCCTGTGGGCACCTGGTGAGAAGGAGCACTAGAGGCCAAATGCTGCTCAGTTACACCATCCTATGTTTGGAGAAGTGCCAAAGACGAGTGCTTTGCCTGCTGTGACTGGACTGGGGGAGTAGAGCTCTGAGTGGTCTGAGCAACCAGTGACTCTACTCTAAACCACACATAAAACAAGTTTAGCAATCTTGGACTGTTAAACAATGATTCATTTTATAATATGACCACAAAATGTAGCTGTGTTGGTAATGATTACTTCAAACAGCTCAAGAAGCTGAATGAGCAAGGAGGAGTTGGGATTACCCTTAGCCCTACTAAGTGTCCTTGTTGGGCCGGAGGTCAAGGCTTCCTGGTATAGCTTTTGCCCTGGGCTGCACAGGCAGGCAGGGCAGAGCTCTGCTAGCAATAGACAGACAAAGGTCTCATTCTTTAGTGGTAAATGTGCTTTAATAGCTACCACTGTATACTAATACTTCGAATGAAAGGAAATGTTAAGTCTGCTGCATGTTATACTTCTAGGATGTTAACAGCTGTATAGCAAATATATTTAGAGGAGGGAGAGGAAGATACAAGCAACTTTCATAGCTATCCTTTCATATCTGTAATTACATCCAGACTTAGCAGCAGTGTCATTTCATTTTGCAAAGGAGCGTAGCAGCCCTTGAAGTGAGATTTGCTGGTGTTCAATCCCACACGGTAGAAAAGGTCCATTGTGCTCTGACCTGCTTTAAAACAAACCATACTAAACCGTGCATGCATACTCAAAGAGTCCCCCCTTTTTATAGACAACTGCCATTTGTTGCAAGGGTTGCTATGGCAAACCAGGGCAGAAAATCCTGTCTTGATGTTAAAGTGAAATACTCAGAAATTGTAAGAAGACAGATTTTGAGAATATAAATTAATTAAATGGCAGTAATTGCATTATTGCGCTATCTTGCCAGTGAAATAGCTATTCCTGTGAGAGTCTATTACTGTGTTAGGTCTTGGAGCAGAGTGTAATTTTTTGAATGTGCTCTAGGCTTTCAAAATCTGTCATTGTGCTTTTATTTAATTCTAACTAATGATAAATAGCAGCTTAGCCTTGCAGAGGTGGTCATCATCTAGTGTGCTTGAGTTGTTAAATCTATAAGAAGACTGAATAAGCATTTGCAGTTTGGGCTTTAAACTGACAGAAATAGCTAACTGTAACCTCACCAATCTGGCCTACACAGTTGCTGGATAGTTTGCCGGGTTGGGATCACTGTGTTTGGATTTGGACAGGAAATTATGTGTTTCTTCCAGATAGAAGTCCTAATGTGCCTTTTGCCCCTTGGCTACTGGAGGTGCAGAGTGTCAGGCAAGAAGGAGACTTCTATAGTACATTACTTCATTTGAGAGAAAAAGGAAAACCCAAGGCTTTTTTTTTGCTGCTTGTCTTATTCAGCCCACTGTGTCCTGAGTATTTAACAGGTCTGACCTTACTGTAGTTGTGCCCTTCTTCAAATCAGCAATGAAACAATGAAAAATAAGCATCGGAAACAGAACTGATAAAATGGATGCTGCCTAGTGTATTTCTAATGCAATTAGAAAAGCTGCTTGGACTTCTTTTTTTTTGTTTTAAATGCTGAAAACAAAACAGTTTTGTCTCCTCACATTTGTAACAGTTGTTCACTAAAGTCTTTCCTTACATTTTTAAGTGGGACTGTGTTATTGTCCTTTGATAACATTTGGGGAGAAATGAAGATTAAAATGCTTGTTTCTCACATCTGACATAGGAGATTAAGATTTAAAAGGAGAAAGAAAACAAGCCACTATATAGAAAAAGAAATGAGCAATGTTTTTTTGTAAATGTGTTACCTTGGACCATGAAGAGCCTTACTCAGGGTGCCCTGGTGAGTGAAGTCCTTTCTGTAGGTGTTCTCCAGGCATCTCTGGTCTTCACTCTGTTGATCTCAGTTGATCAATCAGCCTCTGCTTGGCTGAATGTGGGCACAGGCTGGTGGCTCTGTGTTGATTATGCCAATATTGCCAGTCTTATGAATTAACCATCTGCTGTTTGCTTTTGTATGCACTTAAGAATCGGACAGGAAGAGCACTGGCAGTAGCCTAGGATTAGTACCTACGTCGAAGTTCAGGAACTCCAGAATTTTCTCAGTTTTGCCACTGCCTGTTTGTCTTCAAAATGTCATCTTTAGCTGTATGACTAGCACAGCTTGCTGCAGCAGTAAATACATGCTTCTGTCAAACTTCCAGAGTTCATTTTAAGAACACAGAGAGTGTCGTTTTGTATGTTCCCCATGGAACGCCGCGGTCCCCTTGGGCTCCTGAGTAGACAGTAGACTGGCCAATGCATCCAAGGAATGGAATGTGACAAAGCTTCTGTGTTGTGGATTGAATTTTATAAGTTTGGAAGAGGGACCTGCAAGTTCCCAAATGGGAATTTAAAAAAAGAGAAATGTAAAAATGTTTCTAACTAGTTAATGTCAGCATCTTAATCTGGAACTGGCCGTGTCTAATGCAAGATGCTTTTCATGCCATCGTGTTTGCCAGCTACCTCTTAGACTAAGGCATCTGTAGTGATTCAAGAGTTCAACTTTGTGTTAGAAAAAGAAAGGCACTTGTGCAATATCATTAAAAGCTGAGCCTTTTTTTTTCAATATTACTTGCTTGAATCCACTGTCTTTCCTAGTATTTTGTGAGGCATTTTTCTTTCTTGTTGCATTTATTGTTATTCAATTGAGAGGTTTTTCACTACATTACCTACCTTAAAATGATCTCATGTTCAAGGCTAAAATTTATGAGTGCAGAAAACCTGGATATTCTGATGGTCACTAGTGCAGAGATTAAGTATAGATGACTGTGTGCTTTGAAAAGGAGTTCTGTATCCACTTACCAGCTTTTCTTAAAAATGGCAAAGAACTAAATAATTTAAGAAATAAAAGGTTAATTGAAAACTACTTTTTCATATGCGTTGTAGTCATTCCTTATGGGTAAACATCTGCATAAAACGTTGAGAGCTACAACCGCAGCATTCATGTTTATTAGATGCTTTTTTATACTAACTCTGCATTGTAAATGAATACTATTTATCTTAAATGCTACATTTTTCCTCTATGGTTACAACCACAATTAAACAGATGCCCTGTATGGAATTATATCCCCAACTACTTCCTCCCAAGGTATTTTTAAACTTTTTGCCTGAATGATGTGCATTATTTTAATTACAGCATATAATAATTATCAGGAAGGTATTAGTTACTATGTCAGTCCAAGGTGGCGCTTAAGTCCTTTTCTTCTCACAATAACAGAATATTTGTTTCAAAGGTGGGCAGGGATATGAACCCCAGTTGAATCCTAGCAGACATGTCATTATCGTGGCAGGGGAAAGCAAAGGAGCAGGTCCCTCCCTGGGCGAAAGCATTGGGAGCAAACGGGTGGCTATATTTGTTTTGGCAGGCTGGAGCTGTTGTGAGCCTGGAGTCCCAGCCAAAACCAAGTGAGCTTGGAGTTGACTTGAGCTGTTTCTCAAATGTTTTTGTGAACTCTCACTTTTTTTTTTTTTTTTTTTTTTAAATTCCCCATGTTGTTTTAATTATATTTCTCAGTGCTGGGAACATCACACTAGATCTTCTGTGTTTCGGGATTATTTGTAAGAAGATTTCTCATCAGCTAATAGCAATTGTTTAGCAAAAAATCTTCATTGGTTAGGGTAAAATCTGAGCTCAGATGTGTGATCACATAAGGGAAAATTCCACTGAGACTTAGAGTGGAATGAAGCCTCCTCCTTAATACTTTTGTCTAACATATGTCACTGTATTAAAAATAATTACTTTGGTTCCTTAGAGGGGAAGAAGAAGGTTTTTTTTAAAACCTGGAATTTTATATTGAGTAGGCAAATAAACTCTTGAGATTGCTTTCATTGGAAAAGGATATTTTAAATGGTACCTTTTACTTGAATGTTGGCCAGTTTAATTTAGATTATTGCTTCTGACAATTAACCTCGTGTTGGGCTGCACTTGTCTCATTAGCAATGTGGCGAGTGATGAACTTGGATCCATCAGGGCTCAGCTCTCACCTGGGAAACTCCCCCACCAAGACTGTGCCACTGCTTATTAACAAAGTATTAACAATATATTAACAAATCCACCTAAAAGCCGTCTCTGGAGGACTGGGACTGGGGGATTAAACAAATATATTAGTAGTCTTATAAAATTCTTAGACTATTTTTGCCAAGAGAGAAAGTTAAACGGCAGAGGAGGCATGGACATAAGTTTTAAAAATACATTTTGAGATTATTTGGTTTTGATGTTTTCCTTTTCAAAGTTTTTTGTAGTTTGAGACAGAGTTCTACCTTCAAAATTTATCTGCTTTAAAAAAAGTTTTTAAATAAAAAGGGACTAGTGAGAGAGAGTAAGAATATAGCTAAATAATTAAAGAATAAAATGCTTAAATTCTGTTTGAATGTAATGCTTCATCTGCCAGGAAATGATCAGTTGATTTGTTTTTCATTTAAGCAAAACCAGTTACGCAAGTTGTGGTTCTATGAACTGATTCTCTCTCTTTTTCTCCCCCAATTTTTATCCACCAAAGCAAGATATCTGTTACTTCCACAATCTGCTGCTCTGTGTTACACAGGGAATATTCTGAAATAATGTCATCTTTTGGTGGTAGTTTGGCAAAAAAAAAGGATTGAACATACTTTTGTGCAGCAGGAATAATGACTTTACCAACTTTGTATAGCTTGAAAGCTTCTCATATAAATATTGTTAGAGAATGGCTACTAATGTCCATACCCCAAGATGAAATATAAAGGATTTTCTGGCATTTCTTGGAGAAAGAGCTGAAAAAAACTTGTTTGCTTTTCAATTTTTTTTTTTACTTCGTATGTACTTTATTTCTGAGTTAGAACAACAAGCTGTGTACTTGTCTCTAATTTTACATACATACATATCAAATGTATAGTGTCCAGAGTTAACACAGCTACACATATGTTTATGTGCAGGAAGGGGGAAAAGTGTTAGTCCCTGAAGTAAGTTGTTTTTTTTTTTCCGTTTAATGTTAATTCACTTTGTGTTATATTGTATCAGCTCCCTACAAATACTTTACTACTTCAACTGTGAAAATCAGTAAAGGAAGCAGGATGTGAACTGACTGCTGTGTTTTCTCCCTTTACTGTGGCTATGCACATAATAATTGCATTCACTTAAAAGGTATCACACCTGCTACTTAGAAATATTTATTCCATTGAATATCTAATAATGCATACATGACAGCAGATCCAAAGAGAATAAATCAAAAATGAGTTGTTGTGGCAGTAAAGTCGGTCATCTTAGTGGAAAAGTGCAATGTTTTCCTCTCCTTGGCTGCAGGGAGGGAGGGGTGTGTGCAGCTGGCCGGTTGGCTGCACAGCCCATATGTGCGCAGCGAAGAGGGCTAATCCGAGGTGCGAATTGACTGGCAGCCATCAGCACGCCGGCCTGCCGTGCTCCTTCCTCATCTACCTCTGCAGCCTCCCCTGCCTCGGGAACAGCACCTTGGTGTTTTCTGGGCTGCCCCGCTCTGTATGGGCTGAGCGAGCACCCTTGGGCATGGCTCTTGTGGAGCAGGCATCCCTGGCTCATTCCTCTTGTGGCACCTCTGGTGCTCTCTTCCTCTGTTTATAAATTTGAGTAAAATGCATGGGAAGAAGATGGGAAGAAAAGTCATGACTCAAGCCAAACAGAGTGTAATTCATTGCCTTGGGGATAGGAGGAAGGGATATTAGGGGTTTGTGGTCTGGAGATTTATTCCTGTAGAGCTGGGAGGTGCTGGCCGTCATTCAGAGACGGGAGCAGCGAGGCGTGGGCGGGAGGAGGAAGGTGACAGTGATGTGGCCCTGGGTGGATGGGTGAGCAGGCACTGACCAGCAGAGCTGCTTGCCATGAGGGATTCTCAGACAGTGTTGTTTCACCTTACCCACTATGACAAATCTGAGGTCTGTTTTAGCAGGAAAGAAAACCTATTCATTGATTTGCAAGCTCAAAATTGAAATGTTTTTTTTTTTTGTACACAAGAAGGGCCTAAAAGGCTGTTAACAAGGTTGAGACCTTTTTTTTGGCCGGGGGCAGTTGATAGTGGAGAGTTCTGCTGTCTCACTAAGGCTGAGGGAGAGTGTGCATCCGTTCTTGCCCATCAACCTGTCAAGCCTTCCTATCTTCTGTGAGACACAGCACTGCAAATTCACTTTCCTCTACTGACAGAAAACTCCTCAGCCATAATAATAGCATAATTTTGCAGTTCTGCCAAGAGCTGTTCAAAAGTCTTGGTTGTGATACTTAGTTACATTGGCTAATATTTTCTTTCAAGATAAGAATTACTCAAAAGATGCTTCAGTTATGATATTCCTTTTGTTTATGTAAGGCATATGGAGGTACTTAGCACAGTTAATGGAATATGAAGCTTTTTGTACACTACATACCTGGTTAAAAGCTGGCTTAATTCTCTAAATGCCCCCATTTCATTTGTAAAGAGCTTGTTAGCTTAGCCTTAACACTGAGTATTTTGATTTCAAACTCTTACCTTACTTTTTCTAAATGAACAGTGTTCTTTAGACATCTTCAGATGAGGGGCCTCTGTATCTTCAGTTCACTTCTTTGAACATGTGACAAAAAAGCATTTCATCTGTAGGTAAAAGAGGTAACAAAGAGGCCACTGTTTCAGGCCTCCAGCAGTAAAATTTTTCCTGGTTATGAAGATTGGGTGGACCTTAATTTTCAGTATGGCTTGACTGGACAACCTCTTGAATTTCGTCAGTGCAACATGTTTAGTCTAGAGCAGTTTACCTAGACTAAGCCATTTCTCAGAAAATCCTATAGATTTGTCTCTAATTTATTGATTTTGTTTAATATCTAATTTTATTCTCCTAGATTGGAATTTTAATGGTGTGGCTGTGATCTTTTCCATCTACACTACAGTGATGACTGGGCACACTGTTTGGGACCTTTACTGCATGAGCTTTTCAGATGAGTTAATTTGTGATAAACTGGGGAAAATGAGAGCTGTTTTAATGCTGATAGGCTCCCCTGATGGGATTTTCATCCACCATGAACTCAGATGTCAAATGAAGAATGGAGGGTATTTTTTTTTTGCTGATTAGAAGGAATTACAAATAATTTAAAGTCTCAATTACTATAGTATTTTAGGCAGCTCAAATTTTTAGGATAATTCTTTAGTTCCAAAGTTTTTTCTACTCAGAAAGTCTTTGTTTCTTTGGTGTGCATACCTGTCTTAAGACCTCCTATATGAAAAAACCAGTAACACTCCATGCCTCCAAATGAACAATAGGCTTTGGGGGAGTAAAATAGACTTCCATTAAGATGCAGATACCCACAGTGCAACCCACGTCCCACCACCTGAGTGAGTGCCAAGAGCAGAGAATAGATACTGGCTGTGGGAAATGGTTGTGTCGGCAGGAACCAGATTGAGGCTTTTCCTCCAGGGGGACCTTTGAAATCAATCAGATTGTGAAAATTATAAACTTCCCAAAGCTGCCTTGGTGTGTTGGGCTAGTAATGCTCCCTCAGTGCTGAGGTCTGCTCTGGTTCCCTGTGCCAGTAAGGAGAAGAGAATATGTCTGGATTATATGAGGGCTGTTCATCCTATTCTTTGAGAAGATGTATGCAGTGTCTTCATCTTCCTACATAAGACTTTGTGAAGTAGTTACTTATATCTTTTTTGCTCCTATAGCACGATACTATTAGTTGAAATCCCTAGTCACATACTCTGTATTTGTGGTACAGAAGAGAATGCTGGCAGCAGTATAGGTTGTGCCTTATGGTGAAATGGTATCTCTGGTAGATTCCAGGGATTTTCCAGTGTTGGTGCCATGTTCTAAATAAGGCATCATCTCACTGTATCTTTCTTTAATTATATTCCCCCAAACTGAGAATGGGCTTCTGGATTCCTTTTCTGCTTTCACATGTAGAAGCTGTGCATATGTGGGCCTAAGACACCTGGGGCTTTGGGAGATGATTGAAATGACAGTCTTTCCTCCCTTGTCTCTTGAAATATCACTCTGCAGCATTTTTTCTCTCTTTGATTTGAACATGAGATAGAGTTTAGGAAAGAGAAAGAAGTGGTGAGATGAGGTACTAGAGCTCTATACCATCTCACAAGGGTGTTCACAGTGTGCCCAGTGCTTGAGGCTTGGAGAGTCTGTCCATTAAACACTCACGCTGGTTTTGGCTGGGATAGAGTTACTTTTCTTCATAGCAGCTCCACAATTTCTATATGTGGTGATTATGTGACAATCTTAGCTGCTACTAAAGAAGTGGGGAACTGGAAGTGCTTCTGAGCATGATGTGTGTGTGCTGCAAACTTCCAGATCCAAAATGTGAATAACTCTTTCCAGTCTTTACCATGTGCACAGAAATTTATCATTTAAATGAAAAAAACAGTTATTTCTGTCTTTCTATTTTTTGGTCTCTTCTTCACAAAATGACTAACGTGAAGTTAAAATGCTAACAGGATCCAAAAAGGATCTGGTGGCTTTGTAAGAAAATAGGTTCAGTTCTAGGAAGATGTGGGCTAAGAAAACAAATCTAGGTTCATCTCAGCATTAACGTGGGCTCATCAACGGTACGAGGGAAAACTGTTTTTTCTGAGTCTGGTAACAGTTCCTGCTTGCTCTGAGTCATCTCCTCTAGTGGTGAACTAGTCTTTTTTTTTTTCCGCTTTTGTTTTCTGTTGATAGGAAATGTAGCATAGTTCAGTAACCAGCAAAGCTTTATTTAGACTTGTCAGAAATACAGAATATTTTGCTCTTCCTGGGAATAAAAGGGCGAGATGGGGAGTTTGAGATCAGATTGTCAACTGAAATAAGTGTCAGTAAAGGAAAATTTCTTATTTAATTTAATCAAATTCATCTAAATTTGCAGTGCTGCGCAAATTAAGAACTAAGGTTATTAAAATGTATTTTGAAAAGAAATATTACAGCCTTAAAGATACTATTCTCTGTCTCTCTCTAGTTGATCAATTTGTAAGGCAAGGGTGAGATTTAGTCCCTTACCTTCTATCTGTTTGTACTGTGAGTGAGACCTGAGCCTGAGTATCAACAGTCTTAGGTCTCTTGCCTGTTCTTAAATATACATGTGCATGCAGATTTTCATGGATACTTCTGCATCCATAAATTTTTTTAATACAAAAATGCTAAAATACAAGTGTTACTACCTTCCTTGTTAATTGCTTTGTGGTGGAATTGGCTCTTAACTGAATGTCATTAGAGATACTGGGATCAAGCCTTGTGGATATTTTTTGATCCTGTATGGATCTGGCTATACTCTTACAGTAAGGCAGCTACAAAGAGCAGAGGGCTTCAAAGTTAGAAGGCAGAAATTACAGCAGCTGTGTCTTCACTTACTGCATTCATATTGAATTAGTGGAAGCAGTCATTTGAGATTATCAGTGAAGTCCTCAATCCCTCTGTTTCCTCAGCAATACTTGCTTTTCTGTCCTGATAGTTAGATGCTGTCCTACTAGTTTTTCAGTTGTTTGTGTTGTTTTTTTTTCTCAAGTCAAGTTTTTTTCTCAAGTCAAGAACTGAATGTCTAGTGGGAGGAAAGACAGAAGGCAAACCAAAAGTAGTAATTTAGTGGAAAAAACCCCATTCTACTAGTCTTTATACAGCGTAAGGAAAACTCCAAGACACAAATCTTAGACTAAAGAGATTAAGCTGTTAAACTACATAGGCCAGAATATGAAACTGCATTAGTTTAGGGGTTTGTTTGTGCAGCACAGCATGATGTGTGCCCTTATTTTTCTTTGGACTTGAGACCCATGAATTTTCAAATCTACTTGTAGTTGACTCAGTACAAAGATAGTTGGCTACTTATGTTTGCAGTCTGAGCCAGACTTCCTGTGCTCTTTGTAGCTGTTGGTGTGAGTGGGCAGGATATTCGGATTCATACAAGGCCAGACAATGTCCATAGGCTTAATTCTAAGCTTATTATCCTCTACAATGTCCTGTTAGCAATGCTCTTTTTTAACCTTTAAAAAGTGTTTTATGTATTCGGCTGCAGTGCCATGTTATTGAGCTGTTTCTTCTGCTCAGTAGACTGACTTTCCATGTGAAGATTATCGACAAGTGTTGAAGTTGGGTGAATTGAAGGAGTTTGGGGCATTGGCATCTTTTTAAAAACAGATGCAAGGTTTTCCTTAAAGAAGGAGAATGGCTTGTACCTCTCCTCTTCTCCATTGGGAAATACCATATAAAATTCAAGAAAGGCTTCAGGGAGGTAGGGACCAAAGGCTGTCTGCCCAGATTCCCTGTTTTTGCTGAACGTGTCATGAAGCAGATTGTGTTGGTGACAATGGGCTGGCAGAAAGCTGACAAAAAAAGGTTGGACAGCAAATGTCTGTGTAAAGCTCTGGTCCTTTTACTCATGTGCAGCCCTTTATAGGTGGTGAGGTGGCAGTACGGTCACCGGGTCCAAAATTTGTGGTGAGACGATCCCAGCATTGTTTATGGCTGTTCAGGAACATGTGCAGTGGAGAAAAGCACCACCTATTGAGTACTCTTGCATTCATGTTTCTTAGCAACTGAGGCAACTGCACTAAAGCCCCAGTTCTCAGTCTGTAAGGCTGAGCTAGGAGCCCATTGCAAGTCCCCACTAGCTGGATCTGCTTATGTTGGCTCTCTCTCTCTGGGAGGCCCTAAATTAGAGACAGGTTCTGTTGCCATGCTGGGATGGCAGAGAAGCAGCACATTTTGTCAAGGACCCTGGGAGGAGAGACAGCTGATGTGCAAAGCAAGAGGGACAGCTGTGATTTTAAGATGGCAAAGCAAAACTCATGGCAGCAGCTAAAAAAGTTCTTTGATCAAGAAATAAGCTGAGTTGTGACAGTCTGGATTTCAAGGGTGTTCAGCAGGTACTGCTCCCTGGGATGAGGCACAGCCTATGCTCCTTGTGTCCCAGGGCTAAGCTGGGAATGATCTTTCCACAAAAGCACATTGCCCAAAAGGCAGTAATTTCATGCAGAACTGGGTGGAGTGCCCTGCTCTGGGCATTATGTGGGGATGATGTTAGTGACATGCAGCAGGTGCTGCAATCCTATGGGTATTGGGTCTACTGAATAATACCACTGAGACAGCCATGGTGTGAGGGTGCCTCTCAGGAAGGGCAGCCTGATGGAGGGTGAAGCTGAACTCCAGACTGGCAGGGTTATGAAAGACACCTGAATGCAGTAGCCTTTCTGTCATGAGTTGTCATGATTTGAAAGACTTTGTATTCTGCCATGGAGGTGATATTAAAGGAGTGGTTCTCTGTTTCAGATGAGAGAAGTAGACTTCTCTCTCTTTATGCATATTCTTGCTGTCCAAGGCAAGTGCACACTTAGCCCAGAAATGACAAAAGACAGATACTATGCAGGACTGAATGTGATTTTCCTCAGTGGAGGTGATAGTTTTATAAGTAATACAGGAAATGTAAAAAATACTTCAAAATCACAGAATATTCTGAGTTGGAAGAGACCCACAAGGATTATTGAATCTACTCTGGAAACTTAAGTGAATGACCAGTTGTCTTGTTTTTTTAATAGTACTTCCTTTGCTTCCTTGCCCTTCTATTTATTTGTGGTATTCCTGTTCTATCATATAACAGTTTTAAAAATAATCCCCTGAAGTAAATAGCATCAAGTTTTTTTTTTCCTGTTTCCTTACCAATTATTGACTGTTTTTTCAAACTGAATAGAGGTTGGAAAATTAAATAAAGACTTCCAAAATAACAAGCTCCAGAAAATTTTATTTAATTTGTGGGTTCATTCTGTTCTCTCTCTCTCCCCCCCACCTCATTTTTTTCTTTTTTTAAGAAGATCTTTATTAATTTAGTCTAGCAACTTAGTGCCTATATTAAATTAATCTAATAAAAGTCAAGGTCCTCATATAACGTTTCCCAAATGTGAAGCAGCATCTATTACACGAGGCACAATCTTTTTACTGTAAAATGTAAACCCGATATGTGGAATTACAAGCCATTAAACTGTTTAGTGTATGTTATTTAAGTCAAATACTTCAATACAGTCATGCTGGAGGAAAGGAAGGGGCAATGCTAGCATTCAAAAAAATAAAAACACAAACCCAAGCTTCATGTATCAAAATGATTTTCATCTATGAAAATACTCTGAAGTTTGGCATTAAACCTTGTAACACTAACGGTCTTTCTATTGATAGTTACATCCATAATTCCATAAGATTTTTAATATATAATCATATAAATATCATATGTAATTGTGTAATTGCATAGTCTATATTAAAGTCTGTGTACTGATACAGATGTGCAAGCTAAAATGTGTTTAAATTGACTGGCTCATAGATGTGTTGTTTTGTGCTCTAAACCATCAGTGGTACGCAGAGTTTATGAGAGCATTTTTAACAGCAAGAGCAAAGACTTCCAGCAGCAGCAGTTCAAGGGGCTTTGTGCTTCCAGATCTTTGTGTGGCTTGGCTGTGTTTTCCCCCTGGGTGAAGGTCACCCTTTTGTGCAGAGCCCTGAAGTTGCACAAGTCTCATGAACTGGGGTGGAGCATTCGTCATTTGAGGATTGTGGGTGTTCCTGTTGATTTTTGGATGTGTACATCACAGTGTAATCACATAGTTTATTCCTGTTCTCTCACTGAATTATTTATTATGGACTGAAATGAGGAAGGAGGGGGATTCTTTTGTATTGGCATACACATAGGGTTATTTCATTGTGTGCTTTCAATCACTACATCACCAATATGTCAATTGACAGAATACAGTCTACCTCACATGTTAGGATGTTGCAAAGTTCAATTAATTAATGTTTTTAAAATGCATTGGGACCCTCTGATGAAAGATGCTGTAGAAGTACAGGGGGAGTATTCTGCTGATTATTTTTTCCCATCTATTACCCCAATGTGTCACTGATTGAAATTCAGTAGAATAATATAGGCACCCTGATAACAATGGGCAAAGGCAGTCTAGTATTTTCTTAGATTTTCCAAAAAGCTAGAAAACATGGCTCAATAATATAATACAAAAATTAATATAATCAGTTTATTTTCTGGTAATTTTTCCCATTGCTTTTTCATCCTTTCTGCCTGAAAAATCGTTCACTTTGCTGGATTAACAGTAATAACTACAAATTATGGCTTTATGTTGTTACAGTGTGATGATATACTACAGCCAGTGTAGAGGTAAGAAACACAGGTTGTTATGTACTGCAGGGTAGTGATTTTCTCCAAACTGATTTATGAATAAATAATCCTTTGTACTTATTACATGGGACAGGCAGTTTTCAATTTCTGTAACAAAACACTGCTCAACAAATGAAAATTTCATGCTAAAGCATAGGGACAAGATGCCTTTCAAGGGGACAAACAGATGCTGTCACTGTCACAGGAGCCTACCCATCTTGGAGGGAAGTCCTGTGATAGTGGCTGATAGAGAAATGGCTTGGTGATCCCAGTAGTGGGGCTTTTACTGGGAGTATCTTTGAGGTCTTTCATTTATAGCTATAAAAGAATTCAGAAGTCCTTGGGTGTTAATGCTAACCTGCAATTTCTCCTGAGTGTCTGTTGTTTTGATAAGAGCTGCTCTTAAAAAGCACAATGTTAGCTCAAAACTACTTGATTAAATTCACAAGGCAGCAGCAAATGTTGGTTGTGTTCTTAACCAGCCTCATGTTTGCAATCCACAATCCTCATGCTGTGGTCCTGGGATGCAAGGAAACAAATTCTAGGACACATGACTAGCTTGTGACCCTGGCAGATTAGCATTTAAAATAAATTACATTAACGCTTCATATGCATTTGCATTAATACTACGAGTATCCATTTAAGATGTAATTCATGTATGCTCATCATTTGTGAAAGTGAAATCAAGAGTATAGCCATGGTGGGAGCAGGGGATGGTTTGAAGGGAGCCAGTGACAGGGTGAAACATGTTCTGCTCCTGTTTGCTCTGTTTAACCACAGAAAGGAATTTGGAAAATGCCTCATTTGAAGAGTTTAATTTTACAGCAGTGATGTATTGGAAGGTACCTGAGGTGCTCCAGTAATTGTTACTGGGCTATCCAGATTAAAAGTTACCTGTGCAGGTGACTGGGAGGTGCAGGACCTGATCTTCATTCCATCTAGGACCAATTCCATAGTCATAGCTAGACTATGATAGGTATGTTCTAAAGCCCAGATGTGGCATTCTTAGAATATGTGTGCTGTGTGGCTGTCTTTCCATTTGCAATGACAAATGAGGTTTCTAGTCTATATAGATAAACAATTTTCATGGGACAGTGTGAACTACATAATAATGGAAAGGGTTTGCCAGCTTAGCTGTGTTTTTCTAGAAAGCAGCTTTCTGCCTTTTGTCATTTTATGCTCTGATCAAAGTAGTTATTCTGGAAGTCTGCTTTAGCCCCAGCCTTGCATCCATTCAGTTCACATCTCAATAGGATGACATCCTAGGAATAATCCCAGTGCTTTAGTGCATCATTTTTTCAAGAGGTAAAATAAAGCTCATGAGGATCCTGTGATGAGTTCTGCTGGATATAGAATGGGTCAGCTGTGATACAGCAGGGCAATAGTGTAGTTCAGTGTAGTGTTCTGCTCTCACTTGTGTAGTTATCACTTTCTTCTCCAAAGGAGCTGCTTTTTGAATGAAACTCAATTGGAAACATACTGGCAGGGTGACACATCATTGGCCTGAGTGGAGTGACAGCAGTAAATTCAGTGGTTCTTATGTCAAACCTGACACTTGAGCTCACAGAAGTTTGCCACTGGTGTGTTGTGCCATTCCTGTGGGTAAAGAGAATTACACACATTTTACACAAAGTCACTCTTTTTCCCCTGTCTGCATTTTGATGAAGCTGAGGCTTAAAGTTAATAAAAGACCTGACTACAGAAGTACGTGCCATTCAAGAACCAGCAGCCAGTGTGGATAGAGAATCTCTTCTAAAATAGGCTTTGAAAAAAAATCTTTTGAGAAAACTGGTGTCTTTATTGTCTTTAATTGCCTAACTAGCCTGGGCTCCATTCAGTAATTTCTTGGTGAGTTGAGAGCTGTTCTAGTGTATGGACATTTCTTGAGTGTGTGCAAGCATTGAAATCTGTTAGCTCTCCCTTCAAAAAACTTTCACAGGAGAAATGGTCCAATAGATACAGGAAAGAGAACCAGATCTGTTAACAGAAGAGTTTTGAGAACTCAAGGAAGACGCATTTTTGTATTTCCTGAATTTTCTGATCTGCTGTGCATTATCCACACATAATTTTGAGAAGGTCTGGAGCTGACAGAGAAGTGATACTCCCAGAGAAATAGTATATTCATTAATAACGCAGTGACCTTTCCTCATTCCTGTCCCCCATCCCAAGTCTCGGTTGTGGTAGGATAAAAGCACAGCCAGGCCACTTAAAGCGATTTCTCTAAAGGCCTGAGCTGTACCATTTGATGTCAATGAGAGGAACAATAACAAATGTGTATGTGAAAGTGACCCCTTACTGCCAGGCTGTTTTCATCTCGGGGTTGCTGTTATGCTAGAAACACCCAGACTGGATAAGAAGGGACCTTTTTAGGGGGAAAATTTTGGCCTGCTCAGTTTTTACTGAGTAGTCATTCAGAGATGTCTTAGTATGGCGAAAACACATTTGCTCAACAAGCTGGCAAGATCTTCCCAAACACAGCCCAAGAGTTGCCTTTAGTGTTGGTGCCATGAAATAAGCACCTGTGAAGTCTGCTGAGGAACTGAGTGGAAACCATGGCTTCTGGCTATCGTTTGGACCAGCTTAATGTGCTCTGGAAAAAAATATTTCACACGTCATATCACACCGGCTGAAAAAATAGCATGCATCAGCAGTGCTGTAACACAGAGTAAAGGACTCTCAGCAGGTGTTAATGTGCAGAGGCACTGAGCATTATGGTAACACCTGTGTTTGTTTAAATCCAGCCAAAACAATTTCCTCTCCAGTTGTAGAGGAGGATTAAAAAAAAAAAAATCTCACTAACTTCCAGTAGTAGCAGACATTCCTGTAAAAGAATTTGCATAGTATTTCCTATGGTGCACTCTGGCTGCACTGTTTTTTTTTTTTCTTTAAACCCTTTTAGTCTGGGGATACCTTTAGTAACTTCAGTGCTTCCCGACCATCTCTTTGTCCTTTGCCAGCATTGCCAGGCCCAAGCAGTTGCAGATGGTGTGCTCTCTGAGTGCTTTCCTTAATTGAATGAAAAATAAAGCCTCTTGTAAAATATTACCAATTTAGATGTGACTTATGGGGCACATATGATGCTTATTTTTTCAATTACATGAAAACTTGGCGAGGTTAAACATAGGAAGCCAAGTGTTCTGTGAAGCCAGTATAGATTTCTGGATTTTTAGGTGATTTTGCTTTAAATTATTATATAGCAGGAGGAGGTGAAGGAAGTCAGCAGCTAAACTGTGTTTTTCCAACATGTATTTTACTCAGTGGACCCTTGATGCTCATTTCATGACTAATATATGCTGCACTATATGCATTTCTTGTTGTCACCAGAGATAACATTAAGTAAACTATCCCCTTAAGAAAAACAGCTTTTCTTGGCAAGTGGAATATGACTCAAGGAGCCAGCACTGGAGACATACGGTGCTGTGAATGAGTGCTGTGTGTTACTCTACTGGATCTGAGTCCAGGCACTATTTATACTGCAGCATATTCAGCACCAGATTGTTAAATCTTAATACTGAAACAGTGCATCATTGAAATGTTTTTGTTCTGTTTATGTCCCATTTTCAAGCATTGGATATCAAGCAACACTTACTAACTTTTTGTTTCGTTTGGACAATATCTCTCTTTGCCAAAAGCTTTCTAATCTGCTTTTGAAGTATTAGTCTGTCTGTACCAGTATGTTACAGTGAAATTTTGTGCCACTGAGGATGGACTAGGTCACTTCCAGCTTTTTTCAGTGTGTGGTGACAGAATGCCTTGCAAAGCAGTACATCAGTGGTAAATGCAAAGATTTAAGTGCTACAGAAAAGGAGTTACACTAAAATTATTTCCTCTTCAATCTGTGTAGGAATGGGGGAAAATCCTCTATAGCAGGTACTTCATGGGCTCCTTGTATTCTGTTATTGTCTCTGCGAGAAGCTTTGTTTCACTGTTTCAGTTTCACTGTTTCAGTGTGGTGTTTATCTTATGATCATTTTTGGGAGATCAGGATAAAAGGTTTTTGTCATTTACTGCAGTTCAGTTAGTTCCAGAGCTAGCGAAGAGCTGGGAGTAGAAAGTGAGAAGGAGACGGTTGAAGTTTCTTGGCATCACAACATCCTTCCAGATACCCAAGAGGAGGTCTTGGCGTGCTTGTTATCTCAGAAGTAGTAGTCTTCTCATGTATTAGTGTATTACTTTTTTTCTGGCAGTTGAGCTTATGGATGTCTTTTCAAAGATCACACAGTATATAAAGAAACCTCAAAAGGCATCAGCTTTAATGGAGAGTGGTGTCTTGTAGGGCTGAGCTGAGGAGAGTTAAGTGAGCAGAACAGTGGGGCAGTGGGAACACAATGAAGGAGGGAGTAAAAGCAGTTGTGGCAATAGTGCAGAACAAGACTGAACTGCTTTGCTGTCATGTAAGATGGCACTGTGGCTTTCTTTGTTTGGTGTCTTCCTGGAAGTAATTCGTGGGATTAGTCATTGTTTTTGGTGTGGGTGGGCCCTCTGTAATTGTCTACACAGAAATAATACCTCTGCACCAAATGGTTTACCATCCAAGTTTACAGTCTTTGTGACAAGCTCATCCAGAAGAGGTGATGATCTCTATTAAAGAATGAACAGAAGTAGAAATAGAACATACAGCATTCTCCCCCGCCTCCAAAAAGCTATTTTGGATCTGTGGTCAGCAGCTTGCAGTTGTTTGGTTCTTTTTTTTTTTTTTTTTCCCACAAAGAAAAGCAGCTGTCTGCATAGTGCAGCTTGTATCTGAGAGTGAACTCTTCCTGCTTGGTGGGTTTCCAGTGGCATCCATCCACACTGGGAATTGTACCATGCTTAGATTGTAACAATTCTGAAAGCCCATGCATAGGAATTTTCCTGTTCAAGTCAAAAGTAATGCATTTATTTACTGAAAAGTTTTTGTAGACTGCAAAATCAGGGCTAGAAAGCACTTAAAGCTTATTCTAACTTAAAGAACTAGGTTTTAGAGCTATGATGAAAGATGTGAAGGAAGTCTCCTGTGGTTCCTTGCAGTGATTTAAGAGTCAGGAGCATGTCAGCAACTGTCTGCTCAAAATTTTGAATCTGTTCCTGTTCTGCTCCACTGTTTCCTCAGGAGTCAGTAGAAATTGTCTTTCTGGGCAGGACTGCAATAAACCTCAAGGCAGATCTTGGATCTTGGAACAATCAACCTTGCTGAACGGTTTAATAAATAAATGGCTGATAAAATATAAAGTATGGATTTTTTGGTTTCTTTTCAGGAATAATCAAGCTTGGGAGGTGGAATCCCCTCCCTCTCAGTTATGTGACTGACGCACCAGATGCGACAGTAGCCGACATGCTACAAGATGTCTATCATGTTGTGACATTGAAAATCCAATTACAAAGGTGGGTGTTTCTGAACATCTGTCCTTCCCTATTCTCTGAGCTGCTCTGTTGGTTACAGCATTACTACAGAGATTAGTACATCCTGTCTTCATTAATTTCTGGGCTTTTGATGAAATGAAAAAGAAAATGGAGAGAAGGGTGGGTCACCTGGCAGCTTTTTGGTGCATGTTTCAACTGATACTGTATGTTTTCTGAAGTAGCAATATGGTAACAGAGAGGGAAAGGACAGAAACCCAATCAGGTAAAGATATGGGGCTTTTAGAGGCAGACCTTTCTACAGTCCATAATTTAATGGATTCTACAGTTCTAATTTTATCAAATAATAAACTCCTTGCCTTTTTCTAGGGGCTGCATTGTGAAAATCCACGTCTTCTGCAGCCAGTTGCTGAGATGTGGAGGAGGGGAGCTTTTTTTACTTTCCTTTTTTTTTCTCCAGTGGTCTTTCCAGCAAACAGAAGACAAGGAAGGAAAGTGTCACTGCAGCTCCATTTGGCAATTGGAAAATACGTTCCTTCTCTGAGGGCTAGTTCTGATAAGCAAAGTGAAAACTCCCAACATTTTTACACTTATTTACCCTCCTTTCCTCCCACTCTTCCCTCCTTTTTTCTTCTCCTTTCTCTCTCTTGGCCTTCTAAAAAGTCCTCAAATGTAAGGTCCCTGGCAGTGCATGGTATATGCCAGAGCTGCAGATAAGCCTACATTGCACAGCCTTCTGTAGCTGTATGGCGAGAACATGACAGAGGAAAGAGTAAGAAGTAACAGACAGTCTGGAATAACTTGCTGACAATTCTTTGAAGCTTTGGCTTGAACAGAAGAGGGGCCCGCAGGGATATGTGCATGTCCTTTAGTGACAGGTACATACTCTCCAACTGTTCAGTTTAGAATTTGGAAATAGTTGATGCTTCACTGACATTAAACTTCCAAACAGCAACATTTCTTTCTTGTTGAATCTCTGATGGTGCTTGGGTTTTCTGATATCCATGAACAGGTCTTTGCTTGGTTTTATATACTGTTAAAATTTTTCAGCTGGGCTGCATCACTGCTATGTAGTTGTAAAAGAGTGTCTAGACCCTATAGCTGTTATAGAGGTACCAGGAGTTCTCACATCTGTATTAGCAAAGGGTATGAACCTGAGATTAAGATCCCATTCTTTATCTTCAAAGTGCCTGAATGCCTGGATGCCACATAAATGAAAGATAGTCCATGACTTTGAGATAAAGATGATCACTGACTACTTGAACTCCTCAAGCTCAGCTGAAGGTTCAGCTCCAGGGGAAAAGCCAGGCTGTAAGGCCAGAAGGCAGAACCACCTTCTGGGGCCATTGGAGAGCATGCATTAAGGCTCTGCAGCAGAAATGGCAGTGACGAGCTTCTCCCACCTTTTTGATGTGCTTCTTGGGTCTGTCCCCATGCATGTAGACACAAACCATAAGCTTGTTAAATTAAAAGAGGCACAAGTCATGTGAAGACAAAAGCTTACTACATAAGCAGTTCTTGTGGAATGAAAGTGAGAACGAACTGCACGTGGCAGATGTTGGGCATATGGCTTAATGTTTCTGAAAGGCTCTCAGATACTTCAGTGATAAGGGCAGTATAAGAACCTGCATAAAATTAAACGTAATTTTTCAAAGTCTTGTCTCCACACAATGAGGGCACTCTGATCTCAATGTTCAGGGACTTTGTTAGTGGCAGTGCAGCATATATGTTTATTTTTCTACCCCAGCAGGAGTATCTTTGTCTGGAGAGGATGGCTTTACTCAGCCATTCCTGGGGCTCGCTTTATGCAGTTTCTTTGCGCTCCATCAGGCCCCAGCAGGAATGGTTATGCACACATATGCATAGGAGGATCAGCAGCATGCATGTTGAACTGCACTTCTTCTGGTAATTGTGCTTGGTGGGAGAGGGATAGAGGGGAGAAATGCCTTGATGGGCTGGCCAAGCAGGAAACTCCACAGTTGTGCTTGTTGCTTAAAGGTCTATAGCACTAGTACACAAAAAGTAAGCATCTGTGAAGGTGATGTTTCTATCTGCTTTTTGCTTTCTGTTTTAACAGTTGTTCAAAGTTGGAAGACTTGCCAGCAGAGCAGTGGAACCATGCCACAGTTCGCAATGCCTTAAAGGAACTGCTCAAAGAGATGAATCAGAGCACATTAGCCAAAGAATGCCCTCTCTCACAGGTCAGTGCTTTCAGCAGGCTTAGAGAAAGAAAGATTTGCAAGAACTAAAGCTCATATTTTTTTCTGTAAAGAGCCTGCACTAAACAATTCCATAAATACCAAATAAATTTCTTGTTTTCTTTAGAAAGGAGAAATACTATTTAATATGTTAAATAGTATCTTTATACCATGTTTTCTTAGTGGGTTGCCAGGTAAAAATTATGAATTAATTGATTGGTTTTCATAGAGATGTAAATCCATTATTTAGATTTTTATCTGAATCTATTGCAATAGGACTAATGATACTCAAATACAAGACTTGAGAGACTTCTTCCCACTAGCAGAGGCTTGCCTTCCCCCCTAACCTATGGGTAGCTCTCAACAGCTTGTAACCATGATAAAAAGTATGCAGTTTT
This sequence comes from Vidua chalybeata, assembly GCF_026979565.1. Lineage (NCBI taxonomy): Eukaryota > Metazoa > Chordata > Aves > Passeriformes > Viduidae > Vidua > Vidua chalybeata. The sequence goes on along the minus strand of NC_071536.1, from coordinate 11,653,481 downwards.
AACAGTTGTGCCCCAATTTCTAGGAAACAGCAACAAAGAAATGTATATGTAATTATGTTAAAAAAAGAACAAAAACTCAGCCTCATTCTCCTTGACTGCTTTTTAAACTGCAGTGATGTCATGTCTAAGACACGGGTTCCTACAGATGTCACAAGCTCTATTTGTACTTCAGATTGTCATAATGAGATATTCATAAAATTTTTATTACTTACTTCTCCTTGCCTCTCAGGAAAAACAGAATAACACTTTAGCACCCAGACCAGGTAACTTTGCCAGGCATGAAAAATATATTGCCTTCTAAAATGTGTACTAGAGTCAGGTTAATCTGTCCGTTGTATCTTTTAGAAGTCAAACCATGGGTAATTCCAGCCTCCTAAAAATCCAGTGCTTTGCTTGCTCATATCCAACATTTTTTCTCCTGTGATTGTCTGTCTTCCATTGCACTGTATGTTCATCCTGCAATTCATGATCTAAAGCCTCCATGAACCAAGAGAATTCTCTCTGTTCACCACAAATTTCCCTCGCTGCCTTATGATTACAACTCCAGGGAAAGCACAGGGGTAAAATATGGAGCTGGCAGGAATCACATTCTTCACCTTCTTTAGCCATGTGGGATGTGCAGAGCTAACAGGAGTGGAAGGATTTTGTAAGGAAAAGCCATGGAACTTGCTGATTTAGTAAAGGAGTAACAGACACTGTAGATAAGCACAGTGTGGAATACACATTGAATATGAAAGTGTTTTCCTTTTCACACAGTTTAAGTGTAATTTTTTTAAAACAGAATTATCTGTGGAATCTGGTCAGCTAATGATGATTGCAGCATATGGTTGTCTCTACCCAGTCTTCTTCAATATCCAGCATAACTAAAGTATGCATCATTTCATATGCAGAATTCATTTGTTGTCTGTTTCTGTTTCCTCCCACTTCAGTTTCAAAGCCTACCAGGTGGAAACACTGCAGTTGGTTTACTCCTTCTATAGCCTCAGTCTGACATATATTTACAAAATTACTGATGGCAGGAGCATAACAGCCAGAATCCTTGCCCCAGTATTTATTTGGCAGAAAAAGCTAAGAGGAGATCCTTCTGTAGGAAATTGAGCTTGCTTACTTTTAAGCACAGGTATAAATGACCTTGGCTAATAACTAACTCTTGAACTGAGACTACAGAATGCAGTATTATTATTATTATTGCCATAAAAAGTTTCAGTCTCTTTTGGTTTAGCTCACAAAATGCAGAAGATACAATGGAAGGTTGTATAGAAGCTGTCTATTACCATCATCTGAATATGCCTCTAACACAATTCCTTCTCCCAAATCAGTTTTAAAAAAATATCGTGCCAAATGTGAAATGTCATTACAACCCCCTTGTGGTTAATATATTATTGACAGCAGCAAATTGCAGAGTGGTCTCTTAGGAGTGAAACTGCAGAGTAAATGCTGCTGTTTATTAATGTGTTCACAGTACCTCAAGTACAGAAGCGGAGAGGGGCAGCGTGGGGAGCTCCCGCTCCCACCAGCCACGGTGCTCCGTCTCTGGTTCTCAGTGCCCGAGCTCTCCAAGCGGCTCAGATGGGGATTCTGATTGCTGCTAATGGGAAATGTAATCATTCACTTTGATTTAAAATTGTCCTGGTTTTTTTCTGCTAGGTGTATTACATGTCTGCAGCTTAGCTACCCTTAGCATACGGCTTCTGTTCAAACAAATAAATCTCGGTTAACCAAGCTGGGGGGAAGGAGGGTAGGTAGGGGGAGTGTGTGTGGCGGAAAGAAATCCAATTATTTCAGTATTTCCATCTTTTCATGGATATCTCCGTCTTTCCTGTGTCGTATCTCTCATTTCAGCACTGACCATGCATTTTGTCTCTCTGCTGGAGCAAGCTTTATTAGGACGTGAATGTGTCCTATGTTTTTCTCCTTGAACTTACTGCACCAGGTTTTCTTTGTGTATATCTTAGCTTCTGGTCTAAGTAGTTTTCGTTCCACATGGCTGTCATGGCCACACACATACCAAACATACCTGCTGCTTTATTCCTTCGTTAAGGATTTTTCCAGAAATATTATGCATTATTTAGAAATTTGCAACTACTGAGTGATTTTTTTTCCCCACTCTCTTTTAAATGGATATTTCCTTTCTCCAGACATATCAAGATTCCTAGGAGAAATACCCCTAGTGTTCCTTTACATATAATAGTGAGGATATGTGGTCTGAAAATTGTTATAGTTCTTTCCCCTGCAAAAGAGAATCTGTCCTGGGATTTTTTCACCAGTGGTTGATTTACTGTTTGATTTTACTTTGTTTATGTAGTTATGTTTTATTTTCTCAAATAAAGGGTAATGGGTTAATATATTCTGTGATACTTAATAGCCTCATGATTTCAGTAGTGTTGATTTCTTGTAGAGCTAGATGATTTGGAGAAGGAACCTTCCCCCCACCCCAACACAAAAAAAAAAAAAAAAAATTAAGAGAACCAAATTGATCTGTAGATGGAGTTCAACAATTTCCCCACCCTTCTTAAGTGAATGGAAATTTAACTGAAGTGATGCAAAAAAAACCCAGGTTTGCTCAACTTTGTTCAAAAACCCTCTTCAGCAGAGGCTATCGCCATGTCAGGCTTTCAGAACTCCATTGCTTGTTAAAATGCTGTAGAGCAAGGGAAGATTTATGGGCAGGGAATTGCTGCTGACTGCCACAATGCTAGGTTTATGTCTCAAAATATTGATTTTAATTAGAAAATTGAATCTCAGTTTTAGAAATTGGAGCTACTACTTAAGGCTTTTACTTCATAGCCTGCAAACTCTACTGCAGTGCACCATAACACTCTTTGAGTGGAAAAGGCAGAGTGAAAAGGCAGAAGGGCCTCTTCAGTGAAAGTGAAATTACCTGTTGAAGACTGAAAGTAATCTATATCACCCAGTTATCTTAAATTTCTCAGTTTTGGTCACATTTTTTAAGTTCCTAAAACTCAAGAGTTAGGGACAGAGTCCTTTGATGCTGCAGTGAACAGGACAGGAGGCTGGGTAAATCTGGCAGAGGGCAGGGATGATTTTGTTTTTAAAGCATTGTTAAATTCAGTGAGCCAGTGCATAAGCCTTGTAGCTTTCCAGAGATGGCCAAGAGTCTGCAGGAGCTTGTAGGCCAGAGCTTGAAGCCATGGTTTGAGCTGTGAGATCATCCTTGCTCTCTCCTCTCAGTGCAGAAAGGTTGCACAAGGTGCCACAGCTTTCTCTGAGCTTTGATGTAAGTGCAGAAGGAGGGCATGAGGGAAATAAAATACAGTCTGTGGAGAAGGTGCATTGACTCCCATGTGTTGATGCTGTTAGATTGCCTTTCCTTGCTGACAGTGTACACGTGCTGGGAACAGTTTGACCCTGGAAGGGTTCAGAAAGGGGAAAAGGAGAGCAAAATGCTGTTAAAAGGATGCCTCCTCTATGGGATGGAGGAAGGGAAGGGAAAAATAGAATGGAAGAACTACCAGTAATGAGGCTGTTTGCCACCCTATGGGCAGAAGCACCCCAGATATAAAATATCCTTTTTATTGGTATCAGGTGCTGGAAAAGCAGTCTGCAGCCATCTCTTCAGTCACTTTGTATGGAGTTGCTTAGGGGGGATTTGCAGAGTAGGGAGGGGTGCTGGTTAGGCAAGTAGTATTTCAGTTTTGTTGAGCTTTCTTTTTTTGACTGCTCTGTGTTGTAGTATGTGTAGTTCCCTGTGCTCTGAATGGCACTGCTAATTTCTCTTCTGGGTGATTCTTCACACGAGGGCTAATCACATGTTTCTATAAATTATATTAATTTAACTTATTTGCCTAACTGTTGTTCTGCACCGAGTAGCACGGATGTTCTCCAGTTCTTGGCTGTGCGGTCTTGCTGCATTTGGAAGCAGAACAGAGACATCTGAAAAGCATTATTTGGATTATGCATGCTGGAGCATCTAATCTTACCTTTAGGATCTGGTTCCTAAATTATGCTTGGTGCAGTGAGCATGTGTTCCTCAGCACAGCACTGCCTGTTATGCAACCTAAGTTTGGCTATTGCAGTATCACAAGTAGAAAGCAAAGTAGAACTGCCCCCCCAGCCTGAGCTGCAGGTCTCAGTGTAGGTTTGTACTACTTTTTTTTTTACATAATTGTGCAAAATAATTATTATTATTTTGTGATTTTATTCATGGCTGGGCATATAGACTGGAGAGTATAACCAATTTTTTGTACTCATCAGATGGTTCTTTTGGGTTTAAAGTCACACATGGATGATCATTATGCACTCGCATGTCATTTGCTTTCCCTGGAAAAGATTTCTATTTGCAGAAGATATTTTAAATCACTTTTTATTTTTCTTTTTATACTTCCAGAGTATGATTTCATCCATTGTAAATAGTACATACTATGCCAATGTGTCAGCAACCAAGTGCCAGGAGTTTGGGAGATGGTACAAAAAGTACAAGAAGATTAAAGGTAAATTGATTTTTTTTTTGTTGCTTTCCAAGTTCTTGACATTCTGCTGACAGTTTGAGATTATTTGCTTTAAATAAAAGTAATAATAAGCAATAATAATATTTGTGAATTTGTCTACAAAGAGGACACAGTCACAGCACATTTGAAATTAAATCTGATACTTTACAAACAAGGCTGGCATGAAAACACAGGACACAAAACACGCTTAAAATATTCCATTTAGCTGTGCTGAAAGATCAACTGTGTTTTGAATTAAGCAAAAACATTTTGGAAAAAAAACATTGTAGCATCTCAGGATTTAAATGTTAAACTGCTATGTAAGTTGCCCTCATTTAGTTTTGTTCCTGAAAGCTAAAATCCTGACTTTTTAAGTTACATGTGCCCTTGTTATCTGTTTCCAGTACTGAAAAGTGTACTGGCATTCCTGCTGTATTTTATTCTGTGGAATCTGGATACAGAGGGTTTAATACTGATTGTTGGGAGACACTTATAAATAACAAGGTGCTGCACCCACTGAAGTTAAGAGAAAAACAGACCATTTTATGTATTTTTTCTATAATGAAATTGTATTAGTAGGTCTATAGTGCCTGAGGCAGTAAAATTATTCTAAGTTCATCCCATTCTCACCACTGAACTGTCTGATCACCTGTCAGTGGTGCACAAAATGATGTGACAAACATCCATCATGTGTGGTTTGTTCTTTTGTTGTTCCTTTCCTTTGACAAGGGACTTAGGCACCAGACTGTTTTAGTAGTTTTTTGGGGTTTTTTTTGGTTTTTTTTAACACTCATGTGCTTTAAATGCTCAGGACTTAGAGGATAGTCAAAAGCTTTTTCATAATTCCACCTGGGACCTCTCTCCCCAAATCTCTATCACCCTTGGAGATTAGCTGTATGCTGGGATAGGGTTTTTCCATAGTTTTTTTTCTCTTTTATACCACTGAACAGAAGATTCATTATCTGAAAGGAGGCATAGACTGTTATTGTTGTTTCTGTCTGTGATCCTTTCAGTAGTCAGGAAAATCATAACAGAATTCACAAACGTTATGAAGAAATATGGTAATGTAATGTCCTTCCTGAGAAACCATTGTATTTTCAGTTGTGTGAAGATTAGCACCTTTCAAAAAGAGTGTGCTGTCTTTTCCTCAAAGGCTTGGAAACATAAGCCACGAAGGGTTACTTGTATTGTTTCCTTAGGACAGACTAGAAATCTGCATAATAATACCATAAAAAGTCTGCTGCTTGAGTTAGGAACACATGAAACAAAATTGCATGAAACGTCAGAACAAGTTCTGAGGCATCTGGTTTTTCTCTGCACATCTGGCTTGTGCAGAGCATACCTGTAAGACACTCATGCCTGGGCTCTGCAATGATTAGATTTTCAGTAGGGGAAAAAAGAAAGAATGTTCTGTGGTGAAATTATCTGTGTCTAGAAGGAAAATTGTCCAGGCAGGATTGGAGTAACAGTGCAGGCAAGGAAATGGAGATGTTGCTTTTCACCTACTAAAATGGTTTAGGCTAGAAGTAAAAATGTTGATTGGACATTTTAGTATGTGGTTACCCTCATGCCAAATAAACTGGATATTTTCTTTTCTCTGTAAATTGCCATTGTGTGACTCAGAAGTGTTTCTTTTCTCTAAATGGTGTCTCTTAATAACAGAATTTTATTCAAAGTACTTTAACATATCCTCTTGGTTAAAAAGCAATCAGAAGAATCAAACAGCTTTGAGGTCATCACCATTTGCTTTCACTTGCTGTTCTGGGAGAAGAGAAATAGGCTTCTTTTTTTTTTTTTTTTTTTCAAAACTGGGCAAGGGTGCCAGTTGCAGAGGCACTGGAGGCCCTTAACTGTAGTGTTCTTAACTGTAGAGACACTACTACAGCTTCTGAGTATTTCTAGTACACTGTTGTCTTCTACTTTCTTCCACTCTTAGAGCTTATGCTCTTAATTTTTCTTTACTTAGTAAGTGCACAGTTAAATTTTTAAGTGCAGTAAAAGCAGAATGAAACCTCAATCAAAAGGTCAAGGATCCAAACCCGAAGAGTTTGCCAGATAACTCTGTATCTGTGCTATTCAGAGACACAGCCAGTCGTTGCTGCTTGGAAGTTTGTGTGTGTGTTAGTAGGAGGAGAAAAAGGAAGGTTAAGGTATGTGTGAAGTAAACACAAGCTGCTGTAAAGCAGTTCAAGTAGTGTTGATTCATCAACCATATGAGTGGGAGAGAAAACAAAGAGTCTGTGGCAGGTACAGTGGTGCATGGAGAATAAACAGCAACTTCAGAGCAGTAATCTTAACTGCCTGCACTTTAGGTGGTTTAAATTTCTCATCATCTCTCATTTAATATTGTTTTGTTTCTTTTCTATAGCCAGATAGTCCTGCAGGACAGCTCAGTTAGTGTGCAAAATCAGTAACTCAAGTTACATGCACCAGTCATCATGTACTCCTTTAATAGTATTTTAAAAAAGGGCTTCCATGAAGGTGAATGGATGATGCAGTGGTTTGTTTTTTTGGACTGTAGCTGGATAGATTAGGTAAAACGATGATTTAGAGTTCTTGGAACCAGCACCTGTATTCCTGTGTAACTCTAGAGCTGGTTACTAGAAAGTAAAAGCAAAAAACAATTCACATGAGCTGTGGTAAATACAAAATAGGAAGGGGCTTCAAAATAACTTTATTGACGTTGCAAACTAAATGCAGCCTACAGTGTTAAATGTGTTTCCTATTATCTGCTAATGTCTGTTTTAATAAAACAGTGGGAACTAAATGGTTGCTTCTTAATCAAAACCATGATTTCCTAAACATAAGCTATGTGATTCTGTTACAAATTGCCACATATAGATCTACTAGGTCAAACTTTTTTCCTTTCTCATAGAAATAAATAAACAGTAAATTAATTATACTTTCTGGAAGATCAAAGTAATTACAACCAAAGACAGACAGAAATAAAAAGTTTTCTGGAAAAAAAGAAAAAAAAGAAAAGCATCAGGTTGCTGAATGCATAGTTAATGTTTAAATAATATAAGAAAGTGAACAATCAATAATTTGATATCATTGGCAACAGATGTAAAAGCTGTACACAAATGGAATTGTATCAAATCTCAAGTAAACATTCTCAGTGTGCATTCTGTTGAACTCACCGAAAAGACAGCTAAACTACTTATGTTCATAGTTCTAAAAAAGTTTTCAGTTAGTTCAGCTCAGCATGACAATTTTGTCTTGTGTCAGATGATGCTTTAATTTTTTTTCTCCCGCCCTGCCCCATCCCCTTAAGGTTTTAAGACGTTCACAGTTTACACAGCAGCACGAGAGTTAGTGTACAGCCAGATTTGGGAATTGGCAGGTATTAGGATGGAGGCTTTTTATCTCCTTCTGGACCTGGGTCTGCCACTTGGGATGTGTGTGAAGCTGGGAGGGAGATTATAATGGGATGTCCACTCTTTCCAGTCTCTCTGGGATACACGTATGTATTTGAAGGAGAGCTTATATTAAAACAGTTGTAATTGAATGTGTACAGTGGTCAGGAAACAAAAGGCTTAACAGTTCTACTGTGGACTTTCTGGCCTCATGGGTGTCTGTAATCACTTGAGGTGGTAATTAGGCTATTTCGTATGTTTTGTACTTCTGTTTAAAATATGCACCATGAATTAATCTAAGATTACTGTGTGAAGTCTCTTTTTCCCTTTTTTATTTACTTTTTTCTTTTTTCCTTTGAGGATTGCAAGGCCTTTTAGTACAAAGTTATGCATAGATGACAAGGCTTAATTATGTTTAAACCTGCCTCAATGAAGAATCAAGAGATTCCCTTTTTTACTAAAGAATACATACTAAAAAATGACAACTATAGCCCAATGGCTTATCCCGGTGGTTCTCAAGCTGCCTTTCTCCTGGCTGGTCCCACAGGGATGCTTTTCTCAGTCTGAGAAATGCTTGTCTGATTTCTCTAGAAGCTGACTTTGCTGAAGCTGGGAGAAGGCATTAAACATTGTTGAAATGCAGGATTTTAATAATTGCTTGAAAGGTTTGCATTGATTTGAAATTTGATTAACAAATAGATACAGGAATAAAACCAACACTTTGTAACTAACTACATACATGTATATATATAGGTATGTATGGAGAGAGGTATTTCAGAATTTAACCATGCAATTCAGGTAATTGTCAAGGGATCAGACTCGTACCAGTTACCTACTTGTGTCCCAGTGTTTTGGGTTCGTAGCATTTAGAATATTTTTCAGCTCTCATTCTCAATAGATACTTCACTTCAAAGTGTCATGCTTTCTATTTTTATCAGAAGGACTATCACTGTATCACAATTCTTTCACAACTGAAAATCTTAACTGGTGTGAATATTTTCTTTTTGCCTGATGACACAACTTAGCTCAGTGGGAGGAAGTTTAGGAAGGCAGGGGGAAGAAATAAATACATTGTGGACTTAAAAATAAAAGACATACTTTTTTTTGTCTGCGTATGAAGAACATGTCATCTTTGCTCCTGCCATCAATGTCTGTCAAAATATAGCTTTCTGTGGATGTGAGTTTTGAGACTGTGGCTGTCTCAAAGTTTTTGTGGAATGATGAGGCTTTTCAGTTTAAAGGAGGAGGCCTCAATTATTTCTGTTTCAACAGATCAAGAATGCAAGGAAAAGCTTTCATAGCTTCCTTAAATTGAGACTCTGCTTTGGCTCCTCTTTGATTTTTCCAATATTACTGATTTGTTGTTTATGTGCTCTTTTATTCTTGAAAGTTTGTTTGCTTACTTCCAATAATGGATAGACTGAGCAATCTGTTTCTCTTTTAACGTGTTCCTAGAGGCCAGTGTAGGTTCAGAGAGGTTAGAAACATGACTCAGAAGGGCTCCCAGCTTTCTTATTTCCAGGCTGAAGGAACTGAGGATTGCAGCACAGTGATAATGCCAGTGCGAGCCTAGGGAAAACTGTCACTATGTGCTTTGAGGAAGAGTTTTTAATTGTTCCTCTGAAGCAGATGTCGTGGAAGCCTCTTGAAAAGGCACACCAGATCTTTCCCAAACAGTGTTTCTGACTTTGAAAATACCCTCTTTACTGATACACGTATGTGTATTTACCTCTCTCTATGTAAGTAGAGGGATTTATATATATATATTATGTATTTATATGCATGTATCTTGACCTTTTGCAGAAATGTTAAGTTTCTTAAGGAAGTACATTCCATATCTTGTTTGAATATTAGTTGTGACTCTGGCACTAAAGCATTTAGGGTCAGCTGTGGGGCTCTTGACATTACTGTAACTTCTCCTTTGCTTACTTTTGCACTCCTTACTGTGTATTCATTTCACTAAAAACAGGACTTTCCTCACTTTCTTAAATAAAAAGGAAGGAAAATAACATCATTCACAGCAAACTTGTCAGCATCTAGGTAACATACATGACCTGAAGATCATCTCTTGACTTGAGGACATCCTCTTAGTCAGTGGCCTACTGTGCTGTTTTATGAGGAGAGTAGTTCATCAGTTGTCACTAATGATGAAGAAAAAGTGGCCTCTCTCTTTAAATATAAGTTAAAAGTGTCAAGATTCAGCAAGAATTATAGACCTTTGACTGCTGTTTTTCCCACCCACATTGGCATTTTGAATTTCGGCATTGTCCGTGATGTTAAGTGCCAGTTTGGGGGATTTGTGCATGCGCATTGTAAAAAACCAGTTTAGCTGCTGCCATGTGTTTTAGGGGTGTATGAGTTGTGGCCCTCTTGGCTATTCCTCTCTGTAAAGAGAATTAAAGCACAGCCTTTGTTTGTTTTTTTTTTAATTAAGAGTAATTTTTATCTAAGATAAATACATATATGAATCTCAGCTTTGCAGAATGTCTTCCCTGGCTTTGTGGCTGTTTTGGGGCAGTGGCTCTCACTGCTCGCAGTGCCTGTGCTGTGGCAGAGGATAAGTGAGATTTGCTGAGTGGCATCTCCTGTGCCTGTGTATGGCTGGAGCTGCAGCCAGTGCTGCTTTAGGCAACATAGGCCACACAGTAAAGATTGGAAACCCTTCTGTGAGAAGCTGTCTAGCTACTTGTCCCGTGTCTTGCTCAAATGATGTCGCTGAACTTCTTTTTAAAAATGTCTCCTGTTCCAATACTGTGCTTTTCTCAGTGAGGACCAGTTGTGTGCTGCAGCTAGGACTTCTGCCCTTTTGAATTCTCAGTAAAGAATGATCATCTACATTTTCTAGAAAGAAAACATGTTTTTGTTTTAACCTTCAGAATCTCAAAATTAATTTTGTTTCATATTTTAAAAAATTGTGTGCTGCCAAACAGCGACATGTTAGCTCAGAAGAAAAGTTATTCTTACAAAGTAAGCATTAGTGGAGATTAGTTTGAAACAGGAGAATAACTTGAAGCTTAGGTACAGGCATATGCTTTCCTATGTGAAAAGCTGCAAAGCGTCTCTCTGATCCTGTGGATTTCATAGAATATGTAACTGCAAGAGTAGAATGGCATTCTGTTCACTTGAAATATATGAAGAATTTGTAACTCTGACTTAAATAATGTTTGTGTTCTGTCTGCCTCCCTTCACCATCTCTGATGCTGTGAATCAGGAATACATACATACGTATCTCCCAGAGGGATTGCACAATTGCCTGGCTCATCTAGGAGGTTTGTACCTCTCACAAAAGATTGGGTCTGCTGTTACAGTAGTTTGATAGGAAGGGAGATACTTTTATATCAGATGATAACATCAGTCCATCTAAACCAGTACTGCCTGTGTTTCTGTCAGACAGTTCTAACTAATGACTCCACTGCTTCTCCTTTTCCATTTCACCTGACCAGTATTCATGGGTTAGAGCAGGTGGTCACTAGAATACCTTCAGTATAATGGTTTTCTCTGCCAGATGGATCTGGCATGTCCTTTTGACAAACAATGTTAACATGATTATGAAGAACTGGGTTCCTACTGCTGTATGCCTCTTGAACCTATACACAAACCCAAAAATAAAATAAATCTAAAAATAAGATGATGATGCTTGTCTTCTGGCAGGCATCTTTGGAAGCAGTGGAGTCCAGGGCAGCCCATGTAAAGAATATGACTTCCTATCCTTAAGCACTAGCAGAAAACATTTTAGCATCCCTGTGTCCCAAGGGATGACTTAGAGCTAGTCTTGAGGATAAGGGGTGAGAAGGTCAGCTGCACAAAGAGACTCAGCAATGTTAGTACACTCTGCTCAGTTTACCTCAGATTGGTGATTGGTGGTTAAAGGACCACTTTTAATGATGATTCTAAGTAAAAAAAAAAAAAAATAGTGATTTGTGCTTTGGTGGGAACTGAATGGTTTGCAACTCAACAAAGAACAGACAATGGCCTTTCCTGTCTGTTTTCCATTAGGCTTGGATAAAGGCCTTTGCTACCCACAGCCAGCGGCCAAACAATTTCTGTATGTGCTCTATAACTATTTTGAGGTTCTGTGCTGTCCTTCAGGAGTAGGGAGAAAGGTTCTAAAAGTTTCAGCTTCTTGTCACATCTGCCTCTCTGGTCAGCCTGCTTTTCCTCCAGTCCTGAGTGCAGGAGCAAGTGGCCTAGGCAGAGATCAGGCACTGAAGCCACTGAATGACTGTGGGTAAATACTAAGATTAGATGCTGACTGAAAATGAGACTCCTCAGATCAGCCCTTTGCACTGAAGTGGTTAAGTGGGCTGTGATTAAAAGAAATAAGTAATTATCCCAATTACAGATAAAAGATATGGAATTACCACTTTAAAAGCACCTCCTGTGCTCTGGAGTGGTTCTGTTGTTTACAAAGTGGTAGTTCGTAATTATGTAGCAGAAGGAAGAGGGCACCCTCTGGGTGTAGTGCAGCAGCCCTGTCTCTCCAAGGTGGAGCTGGTGCTGTGCTTTGTCCCCCAAGCATGGCTCCAAAGTTCAAGTCTTGCTCCAGTGAGCAGGATGGTGCTAAGCCAGGAGAAATTGTGGGAACCTTTCTGTCTCAGGCTTAGTGCAGGGTATACCAGAGTTCACAGAGCTCTCCCGGCATGGCCATGACCGCTGCTAGAAGTGGCTTTTATGATCACCAGGTTTTAAATAATAAATAAAACAAAGAAGCAAACTGAAGCACTGGAGAACAGCCCTGGGTGGTGACATCCTGTCACAATTGAAGCATGGCAATTCTGCCGGCTAGTAACTTATTACAAAACATTTCTTTACCAGCTTCTTCTTACTCTGGGGCAAAGTGCCTGTGTGCCTGTGGGACTGAAAAGTTCCGGACACGCTGGGTCATGGGCGCTGGCGGGTCCTCTGTGTCCCCACTTGCAGTGCAGTGCTGGGAGACGTGTTACACTCTTGCTCTCCCTGCTGCATCCCTTATTGTGCATCGGAATTTGGTTTCCAGTGCTGTCAGTCAGTTCAGTGCCACGCATAAGCCCTAAATGCCCCATGGGCTGTTTGTCAGAATGTTCCTATTAACAACTCAGTGCAAATAAAGTGTGAGGGGAAGGGAAGGTGGAGAAATAAATCTTATTTTAAATCTTTTGAGCTGGTTTTATTTTAAATGGAAAGTTGCATGCAGACCACCCCAAGCTATTGTGCTGTGGTCTGCGTCAGCTGCTTAACTGTGCAAGGAAGATTGGGCTAGAGGTTAAGAGCATCACACAGGGGAAGGGTGCACTGAATTCCTTTTGTGCTGAATCCAGGAAGTTTTAACTCAGTATGGAGTTGAAATACATTGACACACATGGTAATCATTATAGGATGAGAACGGAATATTCAAATACAATAATTTGCTGCTCCCATTCTGGGGATTATGTTGGTTTCCAAGTTTTGTAGAGGTAGTGACATACTGTAGGGAGGTATAGAAAAATGAAGGGCAGATGCTATTCTAGAGTGCTCTTGGGGCTAATTGCTGAGCTTAGCACAGTACCTGTTGTCCAGACACAAGTTTCTGCCTGCCTAGTGATGGGCTTCAGAAGAGTGGGTGGCTCTGCAATATGACAGTGCTGTTGTACTTGGTTTAAATGAGCTCTTCAAGCAAAGAACTGCAGAACTGTATACCAAGTGAGCGATGCAGAGAGAAAAAGAAAACACTGCAATGTCTTTTGCTGTGGTCACACCACAGATGGAGGTAGGTAACAGCCTCCTGAACCAGCTTTTATTTAACTACCACAGGCATTGCTAGCAGAAGTAGTTTATCAGCAGTACTTGAATGTAGACAGCACATATCCATGAAACCCCTTCCTTCCCAGTGTAAGGTCCTGCTGCTCTGTCCTCAGATATTTATATTCTAATCAGTACAGCTTTATATTCCAATCAGTACAGGACTACAAGAGCTCTGAAGGTATCCCCAGTTTGAGTAGAACAATAGCAAACAAGGGAAAGACTGTAATCAGGTATTAACATGGAAAACGGAGGATACAAAGGCAAAAGCCTTAACTTGGGAAGATCTAAGGCAGAATTCTGGTGGCAAAGAAGCTTTGTGGCTCCTGTATCCCTTTCTTCTTAGAGCATTGCTGGCAAGCTGGCCTGTGTCTCAGGACAGTGCCAGTCTCCATCTCCAGGCTGTCTCAGTCTTGTTCCTGTTCAGCTCTGCAGATTTGGTAACCAATCCATAGTTACCAAAGAACAACAGGGAATCAGATATGGGCAATGTGTTAGAGAAGGAAAGAGTCTTTAGGAGTTGAGTAATACACATTTTTTCCATCCAGCGTAACTGCTAATGGTAACCTTTTATTACTAAAGTGGTCAAAGTGACTAGAATCTGGTTTGTTTATAGGGAGTACATGCATGGCTGTGTAGTCTAATGTGATCAAAAAAGGAAACTGATAATAAGGGAAAAATATACCTATGGAAGCAAGTCAGGTGATGTTTCTGTGTAATTCCAAGTAGCACTGCAGATTAACAGCCTGGCAGGCTTTTCATCTTAAACTTTATTTTTATAGGGGTTTATAACTTGGCATTGAAGTCAAGAGTGGGTGGAAACTTGGCAAATGTGGTTCAGCCCAGAAAGTGAATGTTATTTATATTTATTTCTCACCAAGTTTTCAAAAACACTTGGTTACTGTTTTTATGTTCTAACAAGTAATAATTTGTTGGTTTCAGTGACTTATTCTCTGTGTGCTCCTCAAACTACAAATAGTTCAGAACTTTTTCAGCTCTTCTGAAACTCCTAGCAGAAGGACTCTTTAGGGTTATCAGTGATGTAGCAGGATGCTCCAAGTATTTGATTACACTGAGGAACAGCTTTATTCTACTTACACCTGCCAAGTAGCTATTGTACCTTTGCAATAATTGCATTTGGCTAGCAACAGTGTGTATTTAATGGCATTATTCAGGTGCAGGCTTAGTGCAGAGAGGCTGAGGAGGTGATGGTATGGCCATGTTGGCTCTGAATCATCTGTGTTGCAGAATGTGGTCTGAGGCTGTGACAAAGCAGCCCCTCCTCACTCCCCTGCCTGCACCTCTGTATTGGTGATGGGTCCACCCCTGGAGTTAGCACTACTCCTGTTGCATATTTCACATTGATTTCGTGTCTGTTCCTGAAGTGTTACAGAGCTTTCTGTGCCTCATTTCAGGGAGGCCTACTGTCATCCTGAGGAGCAGCTTTTGAATAGGGATTTTCAGTATTTTCAGCAAGATGAAATACAGCATTATGTATCTGAGAGCCTGTGAATAACACTGCAAAATGGTCATTTGCTGACAATAATATTTGTGTAGCACACATTCTGCGTTGCCTTTCATAGTTGAAATACAAGTAAACACTTATTTAGAAATTCAGTTGGGTTGAAACATTTGGTTTTGTGGAAAAGTAGAATTCATAGTTTTCTTAGAAATTTATTTTGATTTTTAAAAAATTCTTTAATGGAAGGCTAAAGATGATAGCGGATTTTCCTTTTAAAGAACGGGAAGAGAGAGTTAAAATTTCTTACAAGGAAATTCTGGGTATTAATTCACCTAGTTGTAAAATTCAGTACTTGTGATATTCCAGAGTGACAGTTCTAAAAAATAGTAACTGTGTTAGTATGTGTTCAAGGCATAACCCTCTCTGCCTTATATTAACTCTGGAAGGTGAAAAGAGCTGTCTTTCTATTTAGAAGAAAAGAGAGCAAGTCATCAGTAGGCTGTCATTGTGAGTATAAAGCTTCAAAGCTTTATAGAGATTAGGTTTTTAAAAAGAGTTCAAAACCTCATAGAGTTGTTAATCATTACACAAGTTATAACAGTATTTTGACCTTTCTGAAATAAATCCTATCTTGTTATTTGCTGAGACCAATACAGGGATGAGGTAGTGGTTTTCTATGATAAAATGTTTCTAAACACTTATATATCAGATCAATATAAAAATGCCTATTTAATTACACGTAGGGAGGCTTATGGAATCTGCAACTTACTGTAAAATGACTTCTGATTGCTTAAAATTACCTAGGTAGGAGTTACATTTATGCACTTGCTAAACTTCATTTCCTATTTCAAATGGTACTTTTAGAGAAAATTTAATTTTGTAATGCGTGCATTTAGTTTTGCAGTTACCTGAAAAAATACAGTCATATTGCTGACATAAGATATTTAACAGGGACAATGCACATCAGTATATAAAATTAGAGTATATGCATTTAGTGTGTACTGTTTAATTTTTTTGTAACATGATGTCACTTAGAGATCACTGTTGTGCTACACAAAGTTTTTTTGAAGAGAGTGATGGCACTTTCTTTCAAGTGGACATTTGTGCAAGGTGCTTTAAAGTTCCTGGACAAATTCATGGCAATGAGGCTTTGGCTATAGAAACCATAGCTTCGAACTTTTCTCGTGTGTGAATTTCGCTGTTTTGTAATATGCTTTCACACTAGCAACATGAGTCTGCTGTGGTGCACCTGGGTGAGCTGATGGTACCTGAAAGGTTTATCCACACACAGTGCGAGGTAGAGTTTATGTGGAAAAGATAATACTTGCCAAATTTGTAATGAGAAGCAGTGCCATGAGCTGCTCAGGGAATGGCCTTGTTTCCATTTGGTTTGTGTGAGTGGATATCAATTTGAGTTTCTTTCCTTCACCTAGATGCCAGTGATTCTGAAACACTGACCACTTTTAAAGGTTAATCAATTTGCTGTGACAGCTTCAAATGTTAGTAACAGTATAAATGGAAGTGTCCAAGCTTTTTTCTTTAGGAAAGGAGGCTGGGGAGGATACCTACTGTTGGTTTATAAGGAGTCTTCATGAGCTGTGGATGAAGCCTGGGAAGTCCAAAAGAATGTTAATTATTCTTGTTGCTTTTGCTTTGTGTTTCTTTGCTTATGTTTCTGTGATACTTCTATGTAGACTTACAAAGTAAAGCAGGTGCTATTGTGTGCAGTCACTTGCAATATAATCCTTGCCCTAAGTGCAAACTGAAATGACAGCAAGTTAATTTTTCTCTTTTAACAGTGGAAAGAGTGGAAAGAGAAAACCTTTCAGACTATTGTGTTCTTGGTCAACGTCCCATGCACTTACCAAATATCAACCAGCTGGCAACTTTGGGAAAATCTAATGAACAATCTCCTCATGGCCAAATTCACCACAGTACTCCAATCCGAAACCAAGTGCCAACGATGCAAACCATGATAAACCCTGGGCTCCTGTCTCCTCAGCTCAGTCCACAACTGGTGAGGCAGCAGATAGCCATGGCCCATCTGATAAACCAGCAGATTGCTGTCAGCCGACTGTTGGCTCACCAGCACCCACAGGCTATCAACCAGCAGTTCTTGAATCATCCACCCATCCCTAGAGCTGTCAAACCAGAGCCATCAAATTCATCGGTGGAAGTCTCTCCAGATATTTACCAGCAAGTCAGAGATGAGCTGAAGAGAGCCAGTGTGTCTCAAGCTGTCTTTGCAAGAGTAGCATTCAACCGCACACAGGTATCAATTTCTATTCTATAACCAAGAAGGGGCAAAGTTGCAGCTCTTGTGGGACTGTATGGTTGTTGCAGGTCAGGGCAGGGGGCGTGCCATAGAAACAGGTCAAACCACTCTCTGTGTTTTCTCCAGTCTCTTTGTCAGTTTTGAACCAGGCTATTTCTTCCTGGAACTGCTGGTTGTTTGCATTTGGCCACTCCTGCACCATTACCTGAGCTTTGTTCTCTAGCAGTTATTCTGCTCATGGGAGTTCTTCCCTGAGCTCCTCTCTGTGGTTATAAACTTCCACATTTGCCCCTGCCTGATTGCCAAGAAGAGGTAATGAGACTGAGAGTCAGAGGTGTTTTTGGGATTCCTTCTGATTCTTCCTTGTTCCTTCCTGTGGTACAACTGATGCTACAACTAGTGCCAGAGGCTGCTCCCACAAGAAACGTGTAAGGCAAGTGTGCTGGGAAAAGTGTCTGCCTTCTGTAGCAGATTGTGTTTGCTTTCATACATCTGACACAGGTTTTCTCACTCACCTAATGAAATGCAGATGCTGAAATGACTGCATGATAGTATCGGCTTAAGCCTGGCACCTAAAGTACGAGGGTGAATGTGTGCTTGGAAAGACAGGCCATTTACATTTATCCTGCAGGATACAACATGTGATTTCTCAATTGTGATACTCTGTAGCAAGACTTAAGAAATGGAAGGTGGCTTAATATTCAGTATTGGTTATGAATTCCTTTTGTGGAATTTTTATTTGGAGCTGGAGTTTTTATTTGAGGTAAGATTCACCAGCAAGAGAAGAAAAGGGGGAGTGTGTATCTCTAGGAGGTCTGTCCCTTGCCCAATACAGTGCCTTCGTCTGTTCTCCTAGATTAATGATTTTCTTTGGCACTGCCATTTTGGAAATGCCATGTTATGAGGGAACTAATTAAAGTATGGAGCACATTTTATTACTTCCTTCTTCCATTAAATTCATAAGATGGCTGCACTCAGAAAAAAACACTTGAGTTCTGGGATTAGCCTTGAGGATATCAAATGAAAACTACATAGGAATGTATGAGTATTTCCTCTTTAAAATGCTGCTTTTAATTTGGAAAAGCTTTTCATCCCTCTGGGATCATAACCTGTTGTATATAAAGCCTGGTATAATCAAGGTGGATGGTATTGACAGAATGACATATTCTGAACTGGAGCGAGAGGTCGGCAATAACATTGCCAGTGAGGGTTTTGTCACTGTCAAGAAACGTGAAGCTCTCCTTTAGCCACACTGGGAGACCTGGGCTGGTAATGCCCAAGTCTGCTATTAAATCAAAGGCTCATTCCCCAACAAGAAAGATATTACCTGCTTCTTAGCGCTCCATCATAAGTAATACAGTGTAATACATACTGATTCCGGAACAGGCAAGTCTTACAGCATCCGTAGAAGATTTGCTCATCTCACAGCAGTGTTTTGTTAGTCAACAGTGCCCTATTACAGAAGACCAGTGGTCTTACATGCAGTGCATCATGTCCCCAGGACCCATCACTGTAGCAAAAGAGTGTTGATACACACTTTCCTTGTCCTCAGCTGGTCAGTATTGCACTACACAATAGAAGGAGTGGGATATTCCTACACATCTGTGGTGGAGAAGCAAACTCTGTAAAAGGCACTTGGAGTGGAAATTCAAGTTTACTCTTACCTCCTTGCATCCCCCCTGCTGCCTCCAAGGTACAGAGAGGCGTGTGTTTCTCTCTGGAAGGCTTTGGGTTTGTTGCATTTTACAGAAGTGCCAGCATTGGAAACTGGAGGTCTGTTGTTTCTCCTGATGGTACCAAATAATAGATGCTGTGTGCCAGCCAGCTAATAATGGCATTAATCACTGCATTATGGGCCACTGCTTAATCTTCCTTCATGGTAGCTCTGTGGTGCACATTAGCCTATAATTAAGTATAGCTTCATGAAATATGTACTGTGAGGCTTGTTTAATAGATAAACTATTCTCTAATTTATTTTAAAGTCCAATGACCTACATACTCAATGCTGAAAAGCCCCTTCTTACTAACATTATTTCTCCCCTGAGACCTTCCATCTGAGCAAATCTGTTAAATGAAGTAGAGGAAGCTTTGATCCAAACTAGGCTAAATCCATCGGAACAAGTGGCTGACACTTGTATGTGTGCATGTGTGTGTGGGAGGGAGAACGTGAGGAGGGTCAGAAGATGGAGAGATGAAATGGTATGGTTTGTGAAACATCCAAATCTTCCTCTTGAAGTTGGAAATACATAACTGAAGACAGCGATGTTTGCTTATACCTGTGGCCATGTTGTCTGCACACTTGAAAACAAAGCACTTCAGGCTGTGTGACAAGTTCTGTACACTTCCTACGTACACAGACTGTAGAGAGTGAGGAGGTTTTAGTGCACAGAGGGAGCTAATGTCTCTCCTTGGTCTCAAACAATGCAGTGAAGTCAAAAGTAGGTCCAGTGCAGGCTGGAGTTTTCAAAAAACGCCTATCTGGCTGAAGCCTGCATTGTCTTTACATCAGGATAACTTCTAGGTGATGGGTGGCCCCTGAAAGCATACGTTGGCCAGTGGAGATGCTCTGAAGTGGGAGGCAAGACAAGGGGGCCTGATGGCCAAGGCTGTGAACTTCTTCCTGGAGGAGAATACACACACAGAGTTTGGCCCATCTTCGGGGCAGAGTCCTTGTACCATCCTGCAGTTTATTGTCTCCTAATACAGCATTCAGATTGCAACCAAAAGGTTGTAATGACCAGAATGTGCTTATTGCAGATTGTAATGTTTTGATAAATTGGTAGGTGATGTTTGTTACAGGAAAAAGTAGGACTAAGAGGACTGTTTTAAAGGAAATGTGTTAAAATGCCCTTGTGCTTTGCTGGAAAGCTTTTTGGCATATCTGGAGGGGCTGAAGTGAGCCCACTCTTCAAAATGCAAACTGGAAAATAGGTAATTTGAATCCTGTTCTGCATAAAGAAAATGAACATATTATTCTTGTCCTCGTTTACTCAGCATTCCTCTTTGCAGCAAGCTCCTGGAGCTGTAGATGGGACAGTTTATTGGTCTCCTTGTAATGAGTCCAGACAATTCAAATCCCTTGATCAGTGAACTACTGCTCTCCTCGGGAGTGCCCAGTGGACTGCAAAGCCTACAGACTGAAGGAGTGTTTCAGTTTGTATCTTTCTCTTTTTTCAAGCTTCTTCTTTTTTGCCAATGTTGTGATACAATAGCCAAAACTAGTAAAATGTTTGGGCGAGTGGCCAGTGCTTGTTTAACTGAACAGCCTCCGAAACTGGAAATATCCTTGAATCTGAGGCTTTTTAAATCAAATTGTTGTGGGGCCAGATACCAAGAGATCTGGATAAAAACACCATCATGTTCAGACTGCTTGTAACTTTCTTCCCAAAGAGCACTGCTCCCTCCTTCCTGCCCTGTGTAGCTCCACGTGGGAATGTTGGCTTCCCAGACTGCAGATGGGAAAGCAGCACACACCCAGCTCAGCTCCTGCCTGGGTAGCTGGTGTCAGCCACTTCTCTTTGGATTAAAGGAAGTAACAGCCTGAGGAGGAGGAAGATGCACCAGCTTCACATGCAGTGAAGTTTATGATGAAATAAGCTGTACTGATCCTCCTTGGTCAAGGGATTTGGTCACACCTTGGCTGCAGGTGTGGGTTGAGGTGTAGGGGAGCACAGGATTGATGCTGGGTGTTATCCTAACTTCTGGTACAACTGCAGGCAAGTCCAGGGTTCTGCAATGAGGAAGAGAGAAATAACACTTGTTGGCATATAAAGGTGTCACTGGTCACTTATAGGAGGGTTTGGGGGCTCTGATAGCAGGGGTGTGGTTGCTAAGGGAGTAAGGCTGTGGGTTGTGACTCCTTGTTTTAATTCTGCTTTCTTCGGCAAAATTCCCCCAAACAGAAGTGGGTTCAGAAAAGAGTCCTCTACAAGGCATTAAGATGAGAAATATGGTTTGTTGAAATAACTGACTCTTCCACCTCTGTTTGCTTGTGAGCCAAATCCTGGACAGAATTCCTTTTGCAAATAATTTTCTCTTTAACACAAATGAGAGAACATAAGGAGCTTTAATTCTCTGCCTGGTATCTAGTGAGGCAGTCATGCTGCATTCATTGCTATGGTGTCTGCCCCATTGTGCACAGACTTTCAATTAGCCAGGCTTCTGGTTTGGGTTTTTGGGGGGAGTTTTTGTTGGTTTTTACCCTCATAGAAAACTCTCTCTTACAGCATGAAACCCTTTCATGCTGCCTGCTCGTTTTATTCTTGAGTGTAATGTGGCACAAGCAGTGTTCTGTTGTACTCACAGGAAAGAAGGCAGTCTGTAAGGGAAGTGCTTACTTTAATAAAGTGCAGATTTTTGGTACATGGGATATTTGTTCCAACAGTGGGTTTTGCACTGCCCAAAATTTCAGTTTCAATTAACTTAATTGTATTCAATAGGCTGAATGAAAAGATCTTAAGTAGCATGTGAGTCAGGCTTTTAGAATGAGTGCTTGTAGGAGGTTGCTGCTGCATGCTCAGCTGATGCACAGGAGTCTTAAGCCTTGGAAGTAAAGGCACAGATCCACAGTGTGTACAAGTTGTGTGTTTTTGCTCATTTTCCAGCATGTTTCAGGATAAAGGTCTGACATGCATGTCATATAAATGGTGGCACTTTGTAGCTGCAGGTGGTTGGTCTTTCTCTACCTCCTTTTCCGCGTGCATCCACATTCAGATCCGCATGCACATCCTGTCTTCTCTCATAAAAACAGATACCGTAATAAAAAAGAGGCTTTATTAAAGTAATGCAATAAAGCAGTTTTCTTTGAGGATTTAAACACTTCATTTTTAATAATAAAAATCAAATTGTCATTGTTGCACCCTGTATAAGTTTTATTCAAATCAGCCTCTAAATGCTTTGTGCCTAAGCAGCTCTCTCCTGAGATGTATGTATTTTAGCATTAGTTAAATGAGTTTAAGAACAAGGCTCATACTCTGGCTGTAGGCACTGAATCTGGAGATCTAAATGAAGGACTGATGTGATGTGTGCGTTGAAGGGTACTGGGTGACCATTCATGGAGAGTTAGTCTCACTCAGAGTCCTTCAATTTCTGAGGTTTGTAAAACTGATACAAATGTTGCACCACACATTTTGACTATTGCGAAAGAAGAGCTGGTCAGGGAACAGGGTACAAAAACACTTTTGCCTGATGGAAACGGTGACAGAATGGATATGAAGGTGCTTAGTTTGGCTAACCACTCAAAATTTTCCACTGATTATCTAAAGCAATTTTGTTCAGCAAAATTGGACTGGACACGTTGCCAGGATAAGCATTTTGGATAGACTTCCAACTATTCTGCTTCATATCCTAGCTGGAATTACGAAGAGATGCAAGGGAATGGAAACAAAGTGGTGAGCATTTGAAAATGAGCTTGAGTCCTGAGAAGCCTACAAGTGCTTCATATAGAGGTTCTTGGCGAGTGCTGTATACTTAGAGGAGAAGTATTTCAGAATTGTTGAATGTATCTTGTTTAGCCCAGAATACAAAACTGAAGGTGAGATCTGGAGTAAATACAGAGAGGCAGAGAGATGTCATGGTAAAATCCTGCCTTGACGTGAGAAAAACACAGTGGGTGGAAATGCTTTATTCCTTGAAGGGTTGTGTGAAATCAGTGCTTCTGCTGCAGAGCTCTTGGACTGACCTGCTGTCTCCAGCTTGCAACTGCAAGCAGCGGACAACTGTAAATATAAATGGTGATTTTAGCCTGGCATGCTCAAGATACAATTAGTTTGGTAGAAATGTGTAGCTAAGCAGGGCTTCCTTGGGTGCTGCCTTCTGTGCTGGAAACAGGCCTTGTGTGCTGAGAAGATTGGTTGACATCACTGACCTTTAAGATCCAGATGTTGAAATAGAATAAATCTCTACGTTTTCTCATCCTGCTCAGGGTCACATCTATCCCTGATAGAAAGCAGAATAACTTCTCTGTTGGGACTTGTCTGTACAAGTGCGAGGCTTAAAAGTACTTGAAACTTTAAGCACTGCAGAAGCAATATTTTTCTGGTATTTCAGCATTTTCTCTGTTGCTCTTGGCCATAGCTGAAGTATGGAGAGGCACAAATAGACTGAAAGTCTGAAAAAGTGTTTATGCTGTTTCAGTCCTTCATATATATAATTTCCTTATACAGAACATATAAACTGAGGTTTAGCACATTAGTTGGGTTTATTTAAATTTTTGCCTTGGCCAGTGTTTTGATTGTCCAAAGCCTATTCTGAGCCTCTTTAACGTCGGTGCCTGGTTTTGTAGTCAAATGGCTTAGGTCTGTAAGGGGGAGAGCATGACTTCCATCCGAGTCATCGAACGTGATGTGTGTGAGGCCTGTCCAGTGCTTGGGAGTCTCCTGCTGTCCCATGGCCCTCAGCATCGAGGACACGAGTGCCTGGGCTGCACTCCAGCAGCACCGCCTCGCCCCCATCCAGATTGCTTTTCAAAAGTTCCGGTTGCAAAATTGTCCTGCCTTTGGTCACTGGTAGTGCAGTCTGCTGTCCCACTGAGATCACACTGACACCCTTGCCAGGCCTGAGCAGCAGCCCTTTGGGAAGAGGGCACAGAGGCTTTGCTCAGCTTCTGTGTGCTTTGGCCAAGCCTGTGTTTGCCTCAGAGGCTGGTCACTTGGTCCACTGGATGCTGGAGTCACATGGAATAACATTTGCTCTACATTGTACTGTATCATGTCTCAGAAGCTGCTTGAAAAAAGATTAGGTGCCAGTGAGGTTTGGGTTGTTTGTCCTGGAAATCCTGTAGTTAATAAAAGTAAGAAGTTCACAAATGGGGTTTCATATAAAAATGCAAAGCAAACTCCTGTGACAGTGACTTTGCTGGCCTGAAGGGACTGCATTTCAGCTAGTTTGAAGAAACACAGTCAAAATTACTCCTGCCTTAAATAGATTCAGTGACTTTTTTGTTTTGATTGGACATGTGCTTTTTTCTCCACCACAGGTATTATTTTCTTAAAGTCAATTACAGATCCAGTGTGTAAGTTTAAAAATAGTGCAAGTTCCAAGGGTAAACCAGGCTCTGCAGAGCCCTTGTCTTTGGGTGATCACACCCCTCGTTTGCAAGCACAGCCTGTGTGAACATTAAACTTCATCAGTTGCCTCTTCAGCAGCCGGTTTAAAAATTATGCAGAGGAGTGGAAAAGCAAAGATATTATCAAGCTACATGTCCTAAAATGTATCCTGGGAGCTGTGTTCTATGTAGAAGATCTGTTTGGCTATTTAAAATCATACTGAGACTTTCTAGTCTCTGAAGATGATCTTTTAGGTTTGCAGAATTGGTTGCTCTGCAAACTGCCAATTTTTTTTTTTTTAATTTTTTAATATGTGAGATGTAAGTAAGTCAGAATGAGCTAATTTAGCCAATGGAATTTTATAAGAAATCTATGAATGCTGTGGGTTTCCCTCCCTAACCCCCTCCAATAGAAACATAATTTGCAGAAATGAAAACAGTCTCTGGCTGGCTTTAGGGCTTTCTCAAAAATAGAAACAGTAGAGTTTGTCTGACTGGGCCAGTTTCCTCACCAAACACCTGGTGTATATCACTTTAAAAAATACATTATGCCTCATTAAATTACAATTAAATGAAATCATGATCATTTGTTTTTCTGGAAGGAAGATGTTTTGCATATTGAAAGCCTAATTTGTTGCAGGTGACAAAAAGGCTGAACAGATTATTTAATATCACTTTATTTTTTTTTAATGTTGCTCACTGGTTAGTTTGCTTATACTTCAGTAGCTCAGAATTATATTATTGTTAACATTATTGCTCTCAAGGCACTTTATTTTATTGTCCTCCCCTATCACTCAGCTATCTGCTGCTGCTGTTTACCGCTGTTGTTGTTTATCTTCGGTTGCAGGAGGACACGAGATTTGTCCCTCATGAGTCAGTTTTCTTATTAGCTCTCCTGCTGTTTACATGGTTTCTAAGCTGCCAAAACACTTAGAGGAGCTGCAGAAAAACCCTCTTGGCAGGCAGATTTCCTACCTGTGGGCCTGGAGCAGGGCATGGGGAGCAGGGCTCGTCCCTGCCAGTGGCTGCTGTGTCGCTGGAGAAGCAGCAGGTCCCCCAGGAGAGGCTCCCAGCCTGCTGATGGAATACTCGTGCTGTAAAACACCGCTGCATCCCTGTAGCAGTGCAGGCTGAGACCCTCACGGGAGCAGGAGCGCAGGCACCAAATCTACTGCATGCAAAGATGTTTGTGGTGATAAATCAGAGCCTGCAAGCACAAGGGTTGGTATCTCAGGCAGTGAGATACATCTTAGTGCTATGAGCGAGCCACTCATACCTGTGAGCCTCTGATTTACATACAGAGTCAATGACTGCATAGAAAAGTAATTGCTGGCATGCTTTCACGTATGTTTCTGCTCTCCATTTTTGAAATTGGATCATAAATTTAGTGAGGCTAAAATGGAAGGGAGAAAAAAACTGTCTTAGAGTCAGCTCCACTAGCTTTCAGGTCCCTTTCTTTTATACTAAACTCATTAATTTTTGAAGCTGAATTTTTCTTTTAAAAAGTTTTATATACATATCACTTCAAAGACACAGGGAATTAGAAATTTAGAGAATCAGTGGAACCAATATTTCCTTTATTTACTGCATTTAAAGATTTTTTCGCTGACTTTAGGGGAAATTGTAATAAGGACTTGCATCGGTCTTGGAATCATGCAGGTTGTGGCTTCAAGCTCGTGTATGTACTTTTTTGGTTAACCTCCCCCAGCCTATGAGCCTTTCAAACTTTAGAAAGGTTTTCAAAATGTCCTTAGCTTCTCTTGAGAGGTGGTAAACCCTGAGGAAGAAGCCAGGTATGAGCATGCAGTTGTGTTGAGGTCACACAAAATAGCAGAGGACAGCCCAGCACTGCTTGTTCCCAAAGAGCAGACCTTTTCCATCGGCCAGCTTCTCCCTCGCATCCCACTTCTGAGTGGTGCTAACCATGCTTCCATTCCCAGCTCCAGTCCTTCTGGAGCCCACACTGATCATTGCAGAAAAATGTAATTGGGATTGTCTCAGCTTAATTATGTGGATGAGGAGCTGAAAAGATGGA
The DNA here is from genome assembly GCF_026979565.1 of Vidua chalybeata. Taxonomy (NCBI): domain Eukaryota; kingdom Metazoa; phylum Chordata; class Aves; order Passeriformes; family Viduidae; genus Vidua; species Vidua chalybeata. The sequence continues at coordinate 11,627,103 of NC_071536.1, read as the reverse complement.
GCCTACCTTCAGGTTGTGTGTGGGGCTTGCTTAGAGCACTTGAGGTATAAACTCTGCTGAAGTAGAGGTTTTAGATGTGTATTTTAGTGTAGCTGTTGAATAGCAGATAAATGCAGGTACAGGTACCTCATTTGTTGGTCAGATGGTTTTGTCAGGAAGACTGGTAAATAAGGTCAATATATATTGAAAATGTTGGCATTTGGTTAATTGGCCAACTGTAGTGACAGTGCTTTTAGCAAGGCTTTTTGAAGGAGGCTCTCTGATATGGAAGAAAATAAATGAAAACTAAATATTACAGGGCTTGAGGTATGTGGTTGCTTTCTAGTAACATTTTTCTGACAAGAAAGGAGTAAGCCTTGCCTGTCCTTGGGAAGCAGCTTGCCTGGGTCCTGGCTGTGAAGTAACTGCAAAACACTCATGTCAACAGCCACAGCAGGGCCTGCAGGGTCCCTGTGCTTCTGAACTGCTCCTCTCCCAGAACAGGCCAAGGTGAGCCCTCCCAGCTCCAGCTGGGATTTCACACTGCTTCTGTGGCTGGCATTCCTGGGAGCAGCGGTGCAGCCTCCGGGTTGTGACAGGAGGGGAGCAGGAATGGTGTCAGATGGCTCAGGGAAGCATATTGGCAGAATAGCCTTTTGAAATAATGAGCACATAGAATTACATATTAACAGTAAGGTATCGTTTTGATATCATAATGATATGTTGCATTAAGATGTTACATTAAGTAGCCTTGATGGACAGAAATTTGCTGTTCCTGCTATTTGGAATGAAGTCCCAGTTTGTGAAGTGTCGGACGGGGTGCCTGGTGGAAGCTGATGGCACATGCTGTGTCCTTGGTACTTTCTGTAGGCCCTGATCCATACTTGTGTGCTGTGCCTTTAACTTTTAGATAATCTGTGGAACTACTGAGTGTGAGTGCGTACTCCTACGCATAAATTTAATCCCATCATTAGATTTAAGCCTCTTTTATTGACATTTTCATCTCTCCAATTCTTTTGTTTTTTACTGTTTATTTTTTAGAAATGCTGTGTAATGGCTTTTGTAAAAAACAGATTAATATGGTGTTCATTCACAGTTGCAGTGTAAAGCCTGTGGTATTTTAAAATGAGTCATGAAAGAATGGGTTAAATCCCTAAAGCTAGATTCTAAGGTTTTATTTTTGCTTCATTTTTCTCCTTTCAGAAATCACTGTCCAAACTGCAATGAGCGGACTGTAACATCAAAACTCAGCCAAACATTTTTCTTTATAAACCTCCTGCACTGTTTAAATGTCGAAACTAAATTTACCAACCTTGGCAGATTTGTCAAAGATGAACAGGATTGCCAAGTGTTCCCAGCTTCAAGTAAAAAGAGAAAGAGATCTAACAGCGCCTAAAATATTTGCAGCAAGCACCTGGTGATAACTGCAATTTCTTCCAACCAGTGCACCTACCTTCCTATCCAGCATCTCCATACTCAGAAGCTTATTACTGTGCCAGAATAGGACAGTCCCAAAATAAACCCCAGCCCCCAGAAGACAAACACTTTCCTACAAAATATCCCCTCAGGGAGAGCCCATGAGATTCTGATGTAGATTCTCAGTATTGCAACCCAGCTGGTTACATGAAACAAATTTTTAAAAACCAAAGAAACCCATCAACGCATGACTGTTTTTTTTTTTTTTTTTTAAACCAGGGTTTGTTGTCAGAGATCCTGCGTAAAGAAGAAGACCCTAGGACAGCTTCCCAGTCCCTCCTGGTAAACTTACGGGCAATGCAGAATTTCCTCAACTTGCCTGACTCAGAGCGGGATCGTATATATCAGGATGAGAGAGAGAGAAGTATGAACCCAAATGTGAGCATGGTATCTTCAGCTGCCAGCAGCCCAAGCTCCTCCAGAACACCCCAGGTAAGATGCAATCCCTTGCTACCCGTTTTTTGTCCAGATAATTCCAAGAAAGGAGTTTCTTTCCACCCTACCCCTGTTTATTGCTCCCCTTGCCCAGATGAGTTGTGGAAAATATTTTGTAAGGTTTTGGAGTGGCTGTTAAGAGACATTTAGTGGATGTCAGCAAGATACTGTGATGATCATTGTATCTTTAATCAATGCCATAAAGCAAAAGAGTATGTACCATTAGTGCCTGAAAGAGTGCATGTGGGTATTACATACAGGCTGTTGATATATGTTCATTAAATGGCTGTTGTAGAATATATTATGGAAAGACAGTGCATGTAGCTTTTTACCTGTGTCCATTACCTTCTTCAGAGCACAGGGAATTTCGGGGCTTCTGGTTCATCTATGTTGCCATAAAAGTGTCTAGTGATCAGAGGTTGACAGTGCATTAGATAGGTGCTGTGAGAAAATACTGTGCTCCATATTCTGTACAGGAAATCACAGTCCTTGCGTTAGAGGTTTTTGCAAGTAAATGTTTGAGGTACAGAAAGTGGAGATGGACAGCGTGCTGGGAAGGAAGATGATGCTTACAGCTCCCAGGCAGCTGTTATCTCATTCACTTAACTGCATGTGTTTATTAACGTGCTGTTGCCACCCACACTTCCCTGGGTAGGTTGTTCTTTGCAGTAAGAAAGAGCATCCACAAACTACACTGTAATAGTCATCCCCTCCCTTGTACCACCAGGCTGAGGCAGTCCCACATGTGTACTCTGCAAAGTGAGGGTGCTTGCACAGGGCTGCTGATGAATTCCTGCCATGACATTTGCCTGACTTGAGTCTGAACTTTCTAACAGTACAGACGTGATGTGTCAGTTCTAGCACTTTACTGATCTTTAGTAAATGGGCCCGTGTAACCCTTCTAATAATATCAATGATCACTTCTCATTGAATTCTGTAGTCGCAGCTACTAAAAGTAAGCAAGCAAGCAAGCACTGCTGGGGAGGTGAAGTTTTACATTCAAACTGACCATCCTTAGAGAAGGTGTGTTGATTTTGTAGAAACTGTTGAGGTTGTTCAGTTTAACCCAGACATGTAGGTGCACTTCACCAAATATGTGATGTAAAGAACTGTTTTCACTGAAAGCAAGCTTATCCTGCCAAACCAAATTCGACACTGAATTTTCATTACATGGGAAACTCATTGTATGCTCTTTATCTTTTTTTAGGTACCTTTAGGTGAAAATAAAAATATATAGAGATTTTAATAGTAGGTACACTATTTTACTATTTAAGTAGCATAGCCACTTTCTGCATTGGTATCGATTCATTAAAGAATTAGCTTACTCCTGCTCACATTTATTGCAATAGGTTTTGTACTAGAATCAAGCACCGAAAGGAAATTGAGAGTTTAGATTCAATCTGGTGAGAAAAAAAATTGGATCTCTTGCCCCATTTCATTCCTGTCTTGAAATATGCCATTTTCCCGTGCTCTAGCCACAGCAAGAACATTATTTAAAAGAACGGATTTTTTTTGCCTGCCTTTGTAAGAGCTAAATGTTGCTAGAAAACCGTAGTCTGGAAGTATAAACCACCACATATTTGCCTTATTTCAGCTTGAGGAATCCAATAGAATTTTGTGAGATTTTTGATTAGCAAAAGCAGCACACAAAGGTTTGTGTACCCAATGCCTGCCTTGTGCCCGCTGTGTAACATTTCCCCAGCCCTCAGAGGGCCAGCACCAGTCAGCACAGGTGCTGTTGTGACAACTTGGACACCTCTGCAAATGAGGCTCTTCCCAGCTCCTGGGCAGGCAGCACGGCTACTGTACTTCCCATATGCCTGGTATTAGTTCTGAGGAGACAAATGCCACCCTCGCAGGCAGCGCGGCGATTCCAGCAGCGTCAGCTCCCCAGGCAGCTCTCTTACCTACCCCGGAGCGGGGTGCTTTGGGCAGCAGTGGTAGGAGCTGTACCAGCCTTGCAGGAACTGTGTCAGTGTGCCAGAGAAGGTGATGGAATGGCAATTGGAAACACGGTTTCCATAGATACCGATACCCTGCGGCAAGGCTTTTGGGTTTGAGGGTGCTGGGTAGGAGAGGAATGGCAGATACCTGTGGAAATGCTCGTGCTGGGGCTGTCACGCAGGCAGGTGTAAGGGCATGCAGAGTAACCCAGCTCAGCTCTCCTTGACTCTGAGCCAGCCCCAAGCCACCCTTTTGTAATCTGAGGCTCTGGACCTGCCTCAGGGTGAGAATGAGAGACTGATCTAGAAAATGGGGTACAATTGCTGTGGGGAAGATGTTCTGAGCTGTTGGGAGCTGTGTGCTCACAGAACCCTAGCAGTAAGGGGCTGGGTTGTAGTGCTCTGGCATTGTGGTTGCAAACACTTTTTATTTTTTCCCCCAGTGTTGGCAATAAGATGTTTCAATAGTGGCAGACTCCTTCTTAATATCAAGACCAGCTTTGAATCTAGACTTTTGACATTAAATACTTTATTTTAGTGACTTTTGGTTGGTATTTGCCCTTCCTATTCTGGTGATTTAATAAAAAATGGTTCAGCTTTCAGGGTGTGCAGGGCAGGCTTTTTCCTGACCTGTGACTGTGATCTAGAAGTGTAAGAGAACCATACAGGATGGAGTTATATTTAAAATCTTTCTTTTACATGCTAATTTTGTTCTTCTCAGGATCTCAGACATGCATAACAGCCTTTGAGGCCATGGTGACCTCAGCTGCTGTGCTAGCCAAAGGCTCCAATGCCTGGGAAGACTTCTTTATACCCAACAAATATCCATTAAATCAGTCCTGACAGACTTGGACAGTCCTTTCCCTTTCCATGAACTCTCTGTTGTTTTCTTACACTTCCCACAATTGCCCTAACTCTCATCTATCTGTAAACATTGAATTTCAGAGCGGGGTGTCCCTGTCGGTCCCTGTGTTGCACTGTACCCAGCTCATGGCCTCTGGATGGCAGTGCTTTAGCCCTGGCCTCCTGGGCCATGGTGGCTGTGCTCTGCCCCAGCTGCTGTCCAGCTGCCTCTGCCTGCACACGGGGCTGGCCTCAGGGACTAGGAAAATCTTACACCCTTTCTGCATGTGTCCTGCCTGTGACAGGCAGGGAGCAAGCCCAGGGAGAAGACACAGGTTGGTTAAGGCTTTATCTGGAAGTCATTAAGAAGAGTGATTAGTCTAGTGTGTTGTCTTGACTGATTTGGCTCCATTATTAATGTGGCCTCCATACAGAAGAGATGTCAGGAAGAAGATTTGGAGGACAGCAAAACAGAAGTTCAGAAGGTTTGGTTTTGCCTAGTTAACCTTCCTATAACAAATAAACATTGGAGCATATCTGCCTAGTTAAAAATTAACATTAGATGTACTCTAGCAGACTTTAACTCTGACACAAAAATGGGATCCATCTGAAAAGGTTCATAATTGGGCCAAATATGAGTGTCACTGGGGTGTATGGGTGGTTTGGGTCTGTTGGGAGCTGTGAGCTTTACCATTTAGGTTGTGTTCTTTGCTAAGACCTTTACATCTCAAGACAAAACAGATTTTATATCAGTAGCCCACATTTCCTTTCAAAGGTCTGAGGGGTGCAATGATCAGCCCTGGTATCTCTCCTCTTTGAGCCCAGTAAAGTAAATGAGATCTGTCTCCAAGGAGCAGCTGGTGCTGGGAGCACTCAGTGAGCATCACACTGCCCTCACTCCCTCTCCTGCCAGTGCATTCTGGGGACCAGCAGTCCAAGGGGCTTTAAAATCGACATCCTGTAGCAGTCTTCTGAACTCTATTGATAGAAGCCTTGCAGGGGTACTTCAGCCCAGGGAAAGCACTGGCAGCGTCCGTTATTGTCCTTCATTTGTCACAGAAGCTGATGGGAAATCATTCAATTAAAAGGAGTGCAGTGGAATACACAAAATCTCAATATGAGTTTAGGAGAATGAGGGCAGCACATCTAAGGCATGCCAAAGCCCAGCTTTATGAAATGATTTTTTTTTTTTCATTTCCACTGATTTCCTAGGTGAAATTAGGTGACTGTCTGGCTAGCATAATGATGATAAGGCTGGGAAACCATACATACTCAAGTGACATACGTACAGTTTTAATAAAGGATGAGGGAGACTTGAGGGAGTGCATTAAATTGAGTAATAATTTATTATTTAGAGACCTCTACCCATTTACTCATTTTTTCTGGGAGAATTGGCTCTTCCTCCAAGGTGTAGGCCCCTTTTAGAGAGAGGGGGAGCAGGTAGAGCCTGGTGGCGGTGCTGCAGTAGCTGGCTGGCAAAGCCAGTGTCAGCGTGTGCCTGCAGCCCAGTGCCCCAGCTACCTATCCTGTTGTTGAGCTGCTCAATAAACATGCTGGGAGAGGGAGAGGGGGAGACTTGACAGGGCCTTGCATGTCCTATAGGAATGCACTGCAATTATTTCCAATCACAATTAACCTGATTAGAATAATGGACAGGAAGTGTCCCTCTGTAGCTAATGCAGTTTGGCATCAGCTGACTGAAATCCTTTGATAATTTCTGCACAGATGGCTGGGCTGAAAGCAGCACTTTTTTAATTATTATTTTCATGGTCTCTTGGTAGGCCAAAACCTCGACACCAACAACAGACCTCCCCATTAAGGCGGACAGCGCCAACGTCAACATCACAGCTGCCATTTATGATGAGATCCAACAGGAGATGAAAAGGGCCAAGGTATCTCAAGCTCTGTTTGCCAAAGTGGCTGCCAATAAAAGTCAGGTGAGTGGTATAGGGGATTGTTGTGGGGCATTCTGGGGTTTTGTTTTTAAAGCAAGCTCTGGGTTTGGGACTAGATCCATCTCTTCCTCCCACCAATAAAATTACATCTGTTCCTACAATAATAATAATTTTCATCTCTGGGGAACCTGTCATGTTTGGCTTTTGCCTGCTTAAGTGGTTTCCTTTTCCCTTTTAAAAGAGGCTGAGGAAAGGGTCAGTTCACAGCCAAGCTTTTTCTCCCCTTTTGGACAAACACGTCTGTCTTTTCCCACATGCGGTATATAACTTACACCTCTGCTAGTAGGACAAGGAACTTCAAAAATGGTGGTATCCTACTCATTCAGCAGGTAATGAAATTTCTTTCTCTAGTGGTTAACTGAGGGAAGGCAATGGGAAACAGCATATTAGGCAGGTGTTTCCTTTTTAGCATGTTGTATGTGCTGCATACAGTATTGCCATGTGAATAATTCACATCGGATCCAATCATTTTTACAAAAAGGCATGAGAAGGCACTGCAGTGAGTTCTGCTGGATTAATTTCTACCTTGGGTGTAAAAAATACATGTGAGCAAACCTAGGTCGGGGTGAAATTCTTGAAGAGAATCCATTAATTTAAAAATTTCATCCAGCTCTTTAAAAAAATATAATGCAGCAGAAGGGATTTTGTGGAAAGGAGGACAGACAGATTTTTTGAAGGGCAGCAAGTGGATTGGAGATTGTTGGAAAGAATTGTTTACTGAGTGAAAAGAGCTGCTTCTGATCCTGGATGAAATTATTCAGTTCAGCTAGGAGAGGGCATCAATATGCACACAAAAATGCACAAATGTGCATGTGACAATGAGAGAGTGGGATAGAAGTATCTAGGTGCATGCACTCTGCAAAACACACACTTCCCTCTGTGCAGGGAAACAACATTATAGTCATTAAAGCAGATGTAAAATAAGCAGTTGAAAGGTACATAAAGAAAGCATCAAAGGCTATCAAAGCACACGGGAAAGCCTTGTCCTTCTTACAGGTATTTGTGTCCTGCCAGAAGGAGATCTGGTTAATTTTTCCTTCTTAATGTAATCATTCATTTTCTTTGCATTTTGCTTTCTCTTGTCAGGGTAAAGGGGTTGCAGTCCCTCTACCCCCCAGACCAAATCCCAGGCTCAGTATGAAATACATAAAAGGAAAATACCATGGAACCCTCTTAAACTGTTAAATGCATAAAAATCTCATGTACCACATGGCAAAATATAATGAGAACTGGAGCTGTTAAACGAATAAAGCTGTTAAAAGCATAATGCCACTTGGCACAACTACTGTGCATTTAACGGTTTTCCACTGTGTAATAAATGACATATGTGGTAAACGTGCAGTAAATATAAAAACTGCACAATTGATTTTGCAAACGTGCCCCTTATTCTTTGCTCCATGCAGATATCAAAGTTCCACCCAGAATCCGGACTGGGCAGCTTTTAATAAGGAGTGTTTTAACACAGACCGAATGCCAGCCTCTCTGAGGTTTGGCTTAAAATTGCCTGCAAGCTTCCTGTCATTATACCCAGAGGCTTCTTGAAATAGAGAGGGACTGAACCACCCAACAATAATTTGGGTGGCTCACCAGCTTTGGTGTGTGCCAGCTTGAGTGCACTTCTCTGGCAGCATTGCACACCAGCACCAAAACAAAAATAAGATCTGTAGTCTTTCACGTGGAAAAAAAGCAGGGCAGATTTTGAACACCAGATGTAAAAGGTTAAGAACAGGATCCACAAATGTTATTGTTTAAAGCAAAGTTACTGCACATAAAGGTTTTGTTTCTTCAGCAGCAGCGAATAAAGAAGTGTTTCTGAGGCTGATGTTTCTTTTGTTTCTCAGCCTTGCCAAAACAGTTCTGGCTCCCTGGGATGGCCCAGCATTCGCCATGCTGAGTTGTCATAGCGCTCTGCTGGAGCATGAAAGTGGTTTATGGGGGCACTGGAAGGCAGGGACAGAGGAAGCCACAGCCAAGAACCACAGTGGCACGGGGCCTCCCCCTGCCTCAGAGCCCACCTGTGTGCCTGCCCCTGGCCTGGCTTGGTGTGTCTGTGGTGTCCTGCCGCTGGCTGGGGAGCTCTGTGGCCTGGAGGAGTGCCAAAAAGCAAGGACACAGCTGCCTGCATGGGGGAGAGCCATGGTGGCACGGTCAGCCTTAGGTCTAGCTTGTCTGAAAACTAGCAGTTGGGTGTTCCCAGTGCTTTGCACAGGCCAGCTGTGCCAGTTGTGGGAATTTCTGGTGAAAATGCTGCTGATTTCAGCAGCTGAGTTACATGGTAGGAAGCGCTCATTGAAAACTGCCCATGTTTGCAGAAGAGAGAGTTTGAAAAGGGGGAAAAAAGAGCTAGTCTGAGGCTTTGCTTGGACTCTCCGCCAAGGTTCGTTCACTTGCTATTCTCCACAGGCCTGGCTTGTGTTGCATTGGCTTCCTCTATTATTCCCTCACCCCAGACTACTGAGAGGCTTCCAGTTTGCTAACAAGGCATGTGTTATGTTGGGCGCTGCTGTTCTGTCAACAGCAATCCACGGTGCTGTGAGATCTTCACAGTTTTAGCAGGCAGTGAATCTCCGACAGGGATGTTTTGACATTTTATACGCAGGGCTGTGTGTCATGTACCCAAGAGAACATCCAGAGGCAACGGAGACCTCGTTTCCTCTTCTGTCTCTGTACAGGAAGAGTGGTACCCACTGAGAACAGTTATTGCAAATGGCATCATCTACTGGTGGAGTTAATTGACCTCTAATTTAACAAGTAGCCATCTTCATTCTTAAGTCATGGCAGTGGCTCAGCAACTGAAGAGAAGGGCAGTTTCTAGAAACCGCGGTTGCAAATCACAGAGCTCACAAGTCAACATAAAGGCAAGTTCCAGGGCCTTATGGAGGTACCAAGGTAGTATGGTGAGAATTCTTTAAGGGAATCCACCTTCATAAAGATTTCAAGCCATTCATTTTAAACATTGACTTATTTGTCACTTATTCACCTCAATATGCATTTTATTCCTTGCAACTTATATCTAGATCTTTTTAGCCTTTGTGAAGTGCTGTGCATCCCTTTGTATTTTTTAATCCAGCAGGAGCTGAGAGCTCAGTGCCCTCACAACACAGCCTCCAAAGCTGCCCTGCTATTTTAGTTGTCAGCTGTAAGGGATGTACCCAGTGGACAGCAGGATTGTCTGGGGATACTGCCTACTAGTGCCCTTTTAGTGGCTAAACCTGAGACCTATATTATTACATTGGGAATGTTTCTGTGTGACTGGAACACCGGGGTTTTGTTTCCAGTCTACACTTCAGGCTGCCCTGGTTATATTTAATTCACAAGAAGACAGGTTTCTGGTGTGGTTTTGGGTGGCCTGTGTGTATGCAGAGCTGGGCAGTGGGACAGGCGGAGACTTTGGATTGTGTTTGGATTGTTGGTTTTACAACCAGCTTCTACATTCAGTTCCGCAACTGCTCTACAGGACGACTTCAGGAAAACCATTTCCCCATGACCATGTGACTCTAATGCTGTGCAGCAGCATCACCCCTTTGACCTCTGCTAGTGAGAGTCCTGTCAGAGGCTGTGCTGTGCTCAGCAGATGGTTTTTCTTAGTCTTTGCAAAATGGGTTTAGGAACCTAGTTCTGTTTGTAATAAACAATGACTATCAAAATAAATAGTGGGCACTGCTGGCCAGAGACATTGTTGACAGTCTGAGGGAGGGCAGAGTTTGTATGAACATGGATACCAAACTTCCCACAGTTCTACCAGGGCAAGAGACTCTTAATCAGCCTGGGGTGACATGGGGAAGCATGTTGCTGGGGATCAGCCCTGGGAAGGGCAAATGGAACCTTCACCAGTCCAGTGAAAAAAAAAAGCATAGCCTTGAAACTGAAATTCTTTTCAAGAGACTGGAGTTTATTCCAGTTGCACCACAGTAAAGCAAGGGAGACCCCTTGGAGCAACATTTGAAAAACTGTTAAGGATCAGTCTTAAGGATCAGTCTCTGTGTTATATTTTTACCCTGTTGAAAAGTAAGCAAACAAACAATAAACTTGATGAGGATTTGAGTTTGGGGGCAGAAAAGCCCTTCAGTTGAGGCCCTTGTGATGAAAAAAAAACCCAGGCCTATGGATGAAAATGACTATGACAGTTCCTTGCCTTTCATCTGACTTTCCTTTTTCATGTCAAGATCCCTTCCTCATTTCCAGTTCTCTGGCCAAGGAGGGTCTTTTGCCCTCAGTAGGATCCCACGCTAGGTGGGACTCCACACCATGGCCACCTTCCCATGCCCTTACCTCCTGCCCGTCCTCCAAAAAGGAAGTACAGGCACTACAAGAGGAATGAGCAGTGTCACTTTGAGGAAGGATTAGCTTTAGAAACCCTTAATTTCATCCCTTCCTCTGTGTCCTTCCCAACTTTTATTCCCTTGTATTCATTTGATAGGATGGGATGCCTTCTCTCTCCCATTTAGCTTATTATTGGTGTTTTCTGTGGCCTTAAACTAATTAGCTTCCAGTGATGATGAAGAGCAGCTAGATAAAGCAGCTAGTGGTGAAGATGTGGAGTGTATATAGTGTGTGCATATGGGGCACTTCTTACAGCCTTATCTCAGTGCCTTCTTCATGATGCTTTGGATCTGTTGTGCTGATATGTCGATATTCTTGTCACATATGGAGGAAATGCAGAAAGACATTTCTGTCCTTGACTGAACTTAAAATTTCTGGTATGTCCCTTTGGACTAGAGCTTCTTTTCACAGACTTGTCTATCAGAGTGTAACCCCACCAGGACAAGAGAAGTGGGCCCATATGAACCTCTTGGGGTTTGACAAGGCCAAGTACGGTGTCCTGCACCTGGGTTAGGGCAACCCCAGTATCAGCACAGGCTGAGGGATTAAGGGATTGAGAACAGCCCTGCCAAGAAAGACTTGGGGATGCTGGTAGGTGAAAAGCTGGTCTAGAGCTGTCGAAGTGCACTCTTAGCCCAAAAGCCCAACTCTGTCCTGGGCTGCAGTCAAAGCAGCATGACCAGCAGGTTAAGGAAGGTGATTCTGACCCTCTGCTCTGGTGAGACCCCCCCCCCCCCCCCGGAGCACTGCATCCAGCTCTGGGGTCCCCAGCCCAGGAGGGACTTCAATTTGTTGAGTCAAGTCTGGAGTGAGCCACAAAATTGATCAAATGGCTGAGGCACCTCTCCTGTGAAGTCAGGCAGAGAGAGTTTGGGCTGTTCAGCCTGGACATGGAAGGGTCCAGGGAGCCTTCACTGCAGCCTTTCAGTACTTAAATGGGGCTTATTTAGCCAGGCCTGTTGTGACAGGGCAAGGGGTAATGGTTTGAAACTAAAATAGAATAAATTCAGAGTAGATATATAAGGAAGAAACTTTTTACATTGAGGGTGGTGAAACACTGGAACAGGCTGCCCACAGAAATGGGAAATGCCCCATCCCTTGAAACATTCAGGTTGCTCAGAGTCCAACCTGATCTATTGAGGATGTCCCTGCTCATTGCGGGGGGGGGGGCAGGGGGGGATGGGCTAGAGCCCTTTAAAGGTCCTTTCCAAGCTAAACTATTCTGTGATTCTTTGACAGCATCTGCAGCAGTGCATTGGCCTCTCAGCAGCTGAATGAATAAGGGACAGTTGTGGAGCTGGGACTTTGCTCACAAAGTCCTTGGCAGACCCACGAGCTGATGGTGGGCCTCTTGCCCTAACCACAAGCCCACACTTCCTCTCTAGTGTGGGGAGAAGCTAGTTTGAACTTGGAATGCTGGAAATATCCTCAGTGCACAGCATCCTTCCCTCTGAGGCCAAGAGCTCTAAGCAGACTCGGTGTTCCCATGAATCTAAGGTACTTCAGGGCTCGTGTATCTCATTCTTTTTTTATATATAATTTCATGCTTTATGAGGCTAGCGAGAAACTGGCCCTCATGAAAGTGCTTTGCATTTTCTGGGGAGGAAGAGTACCAAGCATTTCAGACAATCCAGACTGATGAGTGATTAACCTTGAACTATATCAAAATTCTCCAAGTGAAGCTGCTCAGGTTCAGTCCCCCTCCCCCGGCCCTCATCAAGAATTCATTGAAGCCATGACAGAACTCTCCATTACAGTTAGTCTTTTATCCATTTCAGCTTTCTTGATTAGGTTATCTTGAATCATTAGGGGGTTTATTTATTTTAATAGACACTTATTGGATTCGTGCTAAGAGAGTTTGGCGACTAAGGAACAAGAGCTGAATATTATCTAGCTCATTTTGCCCTGTAGAGTCCCAAACTAAGCAGAGATAAGAGATGCTGAGGAAGTTTGTCCAGAGGACTCCTGTGATCCCACGTGGGAAGGGAGCCTTCTCTGAAGAGTGCATTTCTTTACTAATCTTTCAAGACTTGCGTCAATCATTGCTGCTTTTTTTTCCTTTTCTCACATATGTTGACATTTTCTGCACTGATGATGTGGGTGAGGAATCGGCCTTTTACATTTATTTTTGAGATTTATTCCTGAATCACTCTTACTAAAAACCTCTTCATTTGCCTACTCATGCTTTCACTGGAGACCCTAGAAAATGTCAGTGCAGACAACTAATGGTATTATTATTATTGTTGTTGTTGTTATTAATTTTAATGTAAGCGCAGGGAAATGCAAGGTCAGTTAAGCTGCAGGTTTATCCATGCTCGAAGCAGAACAGCTGCCTGTGACTAAGTCACTGTGGACACCTGACTGCCACCTCCTGCAGTGGCTTTTGGCAAAGTGTAAACATGGGCCTGTACCCCAGCAAGACTGTGAGCCTGAGCTCTTCCCATGTGCCTTCTTTGTCCTTGGTCAGGAATTTGGTCCTTGGCAGGCTGCAGGGCAGCAGATCTGCAGGAAGCAGTTCTGGGGGTCAGTGTGTTTGTGCACACCTGTACTGAGTGCTGGACAGACTGACTTTATGTAGTCTGGTACGTCTGGCTGCCCTGCTCCAGGGTAAGCCCAGCAAAAGAGAAAGGGTCAAGCTGCTAAACAGGGCTCTGGGATAAGTGACAGAGATATGGCTCAGGATTGCTGCACCAGGTCGCTGTCCTTGAGGGCGTTTGAGGGCGCCAAGCCTCACCTTTGGGTTCTAAGCATGCTCTTTCTTTAACAGCATAAAAGCATAATGGGAATGGCTGGCTTTCTGCAGATTTTTGCTGTTGTTTGCGTAGCTGTGTGGAAATGTATTTGATTGGAAGACAGAGAGGTTAAAAATAGGACATTAATATGATATTATTTTTTTATCAAACAAAATGCTTAGAAAATGCTCCTCTTGTCTCATAAGAACAACAAAAATAGAGGCCAGCACTTCTCTGCAGCTCTCTTAAATGAGCTAAATTGGGCTTCATTCTCGATGTCTCTAGAAGTTTTGGGGTGAAATGAAGGAAGTTCTGAGCAGAATTCCTTGTAACCACAAGCACTGGGTGTGCCTGAATGTAGAGCCAAAAGCATCCTTTAATTGTGCTGTTTCTCCTCCTCTTATATTTAATGGAAGGCATTCCCATTTGAGAACCTTAGAAGCTGACATTAAGGGCTGGATTCTGCCACCCATATTGACACTGGTGTGTATCAAGCTCTCTGGTAACTCTGGCAGCCAAGGGGGCTGTTTGTGTGGTGGAGCGAGACTGTGATGTGCAGGGGAGGCAGGACCAGAAACACAGCATATTACAGGTCTGGGGAGGGGTGTGTTATTAGTTAGATTTGTCAGAATATGTTCACAGAAGTTATATTTACTTGTAATGCAGTGAGCTCAGATGCTGTGGATGAGTGGGGGAAAAGGTGGTGAGATATAGTGTCTCCTTCACTTTTTCTTCTTCATGCCAATAAATGTAGCTATAGATGAAAATTCACTGTGAATGGCTGTAGCTCCAAAAGTTTTTGTATGTTAGTATTTCTTAAATGAAATAATTCTCCTGGAAAGCTCTGTGTAACATACACAGACCCCAAAGAAATAAATAAAACAAAATTTAAAAATTGTAACCAAAAAAATGCCAAGTTGAGATTTTTAACAGTAAAAGGAGATTTTGTGTATTAATAATTCATGAGTTCTCATTGAACATGCACGAAGAAACGGTGCTATTCAATAGAGAATACTGTCATCTGTCACTGTTTTATTTGACATTTACACTTTTTTTTTTTTTTGCCTGGTACTGCAAAACTTTCTTGGATGGCGTGCTAAGATTATTTAAATAAATAATTAAAAAAAGCCAATGCAGACTTTTCATCTGTGCATGGGGAAGGCGGTTACTTGCAGCCATAAAGAACGTGTGAGTAAGCTGCAGCACGCTGTGTTTTCTCACATATTAGTCAAAGCTATTGCCTAATAAACAGCCCCATAGATGGATAGAGAGGGTCTTGAATGAATGCTTGAATAAAGAGATGGAAGGATAGAAAAAGAGTAGTGAAAGGACAGACTTGATGCAGATAAGTGTACACATGCATGCAGTGGGTTTGTGTGTGTATGTGTGGGGGTGAGCGAATAATGGCTCTTGTGAAGAAAGCTGACACAAATACATTGCAAAAATAAATATTTATAAATGGCATTGGGGGAGATCCAGTCTCGCACAACGTGAGAGAAGACAGGGCATTTAGCACAATGACAATTCAGTTAGGTGCACCTTGCAATTTCTTGCTAATATTAGGCTCGTGGAAATCTTTCTGCTCTGTAGGTTAGTTATTATTTATAAAAATCACAGAACCAGCTGATACATTCATAAGCTAATTATTGTAGCAGCTGGGTACACATGGTGCAATATGTCTGAGGCTGTGAAGTATCACAGATTTCTTGGGGCCTGCTGTGGTGGGGGTGTGCTGTTGAAGGCTAGATCCCTTAATCTGATCAGCCAAGCAAATACTTTGTGGGGAAACTGGATTAATATCTCTCTAAATACCACGGATGTGCTTCACCTTCAGAACCAGGCTCCTTTAAACGTGCCATTAGCTTATCTCCTTTGGGGATTGGAGAAGTTCTCAGGTGTCCTCAGGATGGTGGGGTCCTTGCCTGGTGCCTCCCTTTGCCAGAAATTAATTTGGTTTGCTCATGTCTGCACACATGGTCACACTGCAGTCTAATCTTTTCCCTAATAGCTCCAAGGTCAGGACCTCGCATGTTGCCAGGCAAATTGAGTGCTATCCTTCTTAAAGACTAATGGCAGCAAGGGCCTAGTCCGTAATGAGGCCTGTAGTGTTGCTCTAAGTGATTGTAATGAGCGCTGATTATAACGGGACAGATAAATCAAAGCATGGCAGTCACCATCGGGCTTGCCCGGTCCAGCCCTGGGAAGGGGAGGTGGCCCTGCCGAGCTGGGCCTGGGTTCTGCCAGAGCCAGAGCACAGGTCTGCCCAGCAATGGGCTCCAGCTCCACCAGGTGCAGGGCTTATCCTGTATTTTCTGCTACATGATGGGTCTTCATGCTGCAGCATCCCCCAGGAGGTGTTAAACATACCTGCTTGAAACATCTTGTAAAGAGTTCAGTTGGAGATGTACTCAGGTCACTGAAAACAGGGAACAACAGGAGTTGACTTTTTCTACAGATGGGTTATTTTCCATTTCAAAAATTATTTCCTCGGTATGGAGGAACCCCTGAGAAAACATTGTGGAGCTGGGAGATTTTCTTCCTGTATTTTCTCTAAAAGAGACAAAGTTTTGAGTGATTTCTGAGCAGTGGAAGGAGGACAATTGAGGGTAAGGGATGTGGCTAAACCACATTAAAATGCAGACTTCACCTGGCTGAGAGATTGCCCAAATACCAGTCAAAACACTTCAAAAATACAACTCAGAGTTTTTTTCCCTAAGTAAATTATTATATATCTTGTTTTTATCCTTGCTCCCCTACCCCCCAGCCCTCCAAGTTTATTGCAAGAAAAGATCAGGTCTGCACAAATGTGGCCTCTCACTTGTAAAAACAAGGCAGTGTTGTGTTACAGATTAGTTTATAAATCCCTGGTGGCTTCACAGTTCAGTGCCTACAGCTGCTGCAGATGGGCCTGGGTTTTTGTCTCTTCGCTGTGCTGCAGCCGGCAGTTGAAGGAGAAAATGGAATGATCAGGTTATTAACATGTAGGCCGTGAGGAAGAGGCTGCACAATGAGAACAGCTGGTGTTGCTGTCTTGGCTGATGCAGCGGAGATAATCAAATCTTGCCTTTTTTGGGGGGGTGAAGGCAGAAGACACAGTGGAGAGTAATACAAACAACGGCTTATGATATTATACACGGGGTTTAGAGTGCACGGTAGAAAGTTGTCAATGGCTTACAAGTTGGTACACAAAAAAGCAATACCAAAAAGCCCCCCTTTGGGCTGGTAATGAATCCGGCTGTTCAGCCTGCTCTGGTCACTGTTCAGAAAAACACAATTTTGGTTACTTCTTGTACCAAACATTTTTAACATTGATCAAGCTATCTTTTAGGTATTGTAAGGTGCCTGTCAAAATGGTGTCAGAATGCTGAGCTGTAGCTTGAAAATGATGGGTTATAAAGCTACTAGGTAAAATATTTTGACAGGAGTCAGTAAGGCGCGTTGACAGCATCCTCGGCATTATCTTCTCATCTTCTGTCATTTGCATTGCGTCTCCTGTGCAGGCACGGGAGGGGAGCCACTGTCCCCAGCCCCAAGTGGGCCGGCTGCTGGCAGGCAGGACGGGGCTGGCTGTGTCCCCACGCTGCGCAGGAGCGGCAGCAGCCGCGATCCCTGGCTCACCTGCTGGGGACTCAGGGTCACGATCTGCACACGCAGGGCTGTCCTCACTCCTACAGCTCTTGCCCTTGGGCTCTCCTTGCCCTTGGGGTTCAGGGTCGATTCCTCTTTCTGGAGTGTTGATGCTTTCACCTCAGAGGTCCCTGTGGAGAGGTCCTACAGGTCCTTACATATAAGTAACCTTTTAAAGGCATTTCAAACTAACCTTGAAACAAGACAGCACAAATAAAATATGCTCTTACTATGATCTGTAGTTGGGTTTAGAGTTACCTCTGCCTAGTGTCTTGCTATCACTAGTAACTTCTGCATGACCCTGTTTTCTGCTTTTGTGCTAAGTGCTCAAGGTTTCCCTTTATGTAAGGCTGCATCTTCTCTTAGATTTTATTATTTAAAGATGTAAAATTTAGTGGGGTTCAGAGCTGGGGGAGTCAGTGCAACATAGTGTCAGCAAATCAGAAGTCTTGATAATATATTCTACTAGATGTTTGGAGTACTGTTGAATTTCTGGTTCTGTGGCTGCAGGTTGCAGTAAGGATTGTTAGCAAGTCTCAGGATTTATGTCTCCTTTTCTCTTGCTTGGATGAAGCAATGAAGGGGCTCCGAAGTGGAAGTGAAGATGCATCTCTGTTTCATCTTTGCTTTTCTGTAGGAAAAATATTTATATCTGAGCCTTTTGAACATGGTGTGAATATGATGAGGACAAGACACTGGTTCTGCTAAGCACTGCTGCTTGTTTCAGTTTTTCCAACTTGCAGGAAATAGAATATATCACGGATTTGTCGAGACCAAATGGCAGCTTGGGGTGGTGGGGGTTTATGTGTGAGATGAGACCAGCAAAACTTCCAGCACAGATCTTTAAGTCTAGCTGACCTTCTGCTCACATCTGGTTCCTTGGTGCTTGGTGAATTGACTGTGCTGACTCTACCATTGCAGGGCTGGCTGTGTGAACTGCTGCGCTGGAAAGAAAACCCAAGCCCAGAAAACCGCACCCTTTGGGAGAACCTCTGCACCATTCGCCGCTTCCTGAACCTTCCCCAGCACGAGAGGGATGTGATCTATGAGGAAGAGTCCAGACATCACCACAGCGAGCGTATGCAGCACGTGGTCCAGCTCACGCCCGAGCCTGTGCAGGTCAGAGCAGGACTGGGGTAACACACCGGGTTTCAAGAATGTAACATGGAGATGGGCTTTTTATGTAGTGACTGAAACTTAAAAGTACTTCTGAAATGACCATGCTGAGCATTTTGTGAGGAATGGCCCTTCATTTCACAGCCTCATTGGGATCGTTTTGCTCCTCTATAAGTTTCTGACTAGTATGAATTTTTGGTTGTACACCCTTGTTCAACTCTTGTCTCAGGTATTAGTAGAATGAGAAAAAAAACACAAATATGTGTACGGAAAACTAAGTGAAAATACAGACTCTTTTCTTTGCAATTCCAGCTTCAGTCAGAAGAGAAAATCAGCTTAATGTGTATTCCTAATAACTAGTAATGCTCATCACAAACTCAAACGTCTACAGATGGTCAAGAGAGGCTCAGGAGACATTTCTTCAATCTAAAAAGCTAAGACAATACCTTCCACAGCAGCCCTTCTTCCCTTCAGCCCTCCAATTCAGCCCCTGGCACTCAGTACCATTCACTTGCTGCCAGATTATGTGACCACTCTGGGGGTTGTTTGTAGTGTGCATTTCTCTGATGATCTTGCAGTTCCTCCTCCCACCTTCACTCTCCCCATTGTTTGATGGTGGATTGCACTGCATTGCTACTCTTGCTGTGAACCTTGGCATTCAGCCTCTATTCTTTGTTGCTGCTCTTATGCTGCTACCACTGCTGCCAGCTATCTCGACCCCTTTTTTCCAAAGGCGGAAGTTTCTCTGTCTTGTCCTGCCTATCTGAAACATGCAGGTCTCACTCAGATTAATTATTGCCTACTTCAGTCCCTTTTGTCTCTTCTGCTAACTTCTTGCTCCTTGCTTTCCTTTAGGTCTTTGCCTAAAAGAAAAAAAAAAACAAACTTCTTTCCCTGGGTTCAGGTTCTCAGGGCTGTAAAGAAAGGGAAGCATTCTAAGTAATTAATTTAGCAAGTTTTGTCTTCCACATTCCAAAAAGTTTATGGGATCTTGGAAGCAAGAAGCTACAAACAGGTAAAGAAAGGGCCAAGGTAAACATGTGGGAAGACAACTAGACCTCTGTAGACTTGAACATGTTAACCCAGTTCTGATGCCCACAGCAAGTGGGAATATCTTCTAAGAGACAGAAAAAGTTTCCCTGGGATCTTGTGAGTGACCTTAATGATTAGCCTACTTTCCAAAGCCTTCTGCACATCACTTTTCTGCATCATGCAGGTCGGCTCTTGTGAGTGACATGTTACACTGTGTTGGAATGCTGTGCATTTGTATTTGTCAGCAAGTTACAAAGCCATGGATTAATTATTTATTACAGTCAAAATATGAAAAATGAAGAAAAATAAATGGAACCAGCTGGCAACTTCATACAACAAAACTCTGGAGACTGGTATGCAGTTGATACAGTAGGCTTGTGTTTTGGGGGTGCTGCATTTTAAAGCTATGCTTGCCCATCCAAAAACCCCAGTAGGCTTCTGACTGACATGCTACCAGTGCGAGGCACAGGAGGTCTGCTGTCCACCTGCTCCCTTATTGTCAAAAGATATCCAATACTAAGTAATTTTTGCATAGTTTTCAGTCTCTGGGACTTGAATTGTTTCGAGAAGCAAGGTTTGTTTTTTAGCTTTGCTGCAAGGGTCACTATTAGGTAATTAGCCATGAAGAACCAATGACAGCAGCCAGAGATGTAAAGCTGAGGTCCTCAAACTTGCGGTCATTGGAGATTTTGTGACACTTTACATAAGGATAGGGGTCTTGGGCCCTGCTCCTGGCTGAACTCCAGGCCAAGTAATTACATTCTGCCTATCTGAAATTCCCCCTGTAGTGTCAAGTGGGAAAGCAACTCTCATTTCCTTCTCAAAGCAGTGGCGGGTGCAGAATGTCTGCCACAGTGCCTGGCTGCATTTTAGCAGGGGGTGAAAACATCCAAGAGCTGCAGTCACCGACCTACTTTGCTTTGCAGGTTTGCTGGTGAGAAGTGTGCTGTAAGTCATGCCCTTACCTGCAGCCTTGATAGCAAAATGACAGCCTTTTGAAGAAGATACAAGCAGCAGTGCTGTGAATAACAGCAGGTGCAGACCTGTAACATAGAAGCAGGCAGGATCTTACCTCTGTTCCCTCTCTTTGCCCAGCCCATCTTTCTCTTTGCTGTGATGGCTTAGATATGTGTATGGTAACTTCTCTCTGATGATTGAGTCTCCTGCTCCTTCAGCTGAGACACTGGGAGAGCCTGAAAACAGGCTGTCCCACACTGCTGCCAGACTTCCCAGCCACCATGACTTAACCCTGTCTGGGCTGGGGACATTCCCCTGTCAGACTTGGAAGAATATCCTAGCTATCATCACAAGAGGCATGACCAGGCAGAAGATGTGGCTATATTGCAGCCTTTTCCTCAGTATGGCTTCTTGGAAATGGCAAAGATATCATTGTGATATGATGTGTTCTGTCTAGTTCACTTGCTGCTTACAGGATTGGGGACACTTCAAGTGAGGGAAGTATCCCAAGGCCGGGTATGGTTTCTGTCTTCTAAAAGGCAGGGTGTGCTCAGTGGGGCAGTTGTGCTTTAGGAGATCAGCTGGACAGAGGCTGGTTCTTCATGTTTTAAGAAATTGTTGTTTCCTTTGTGAGAGATTCTTGCTGTCACTGGTTTGGTATTACTAGCCTGCACCTCACTGTTTAGCTTTAGGTTCAAGGTTTTAAAAACCAAATACGTTTATTTTTCTCTCTTCCATGAGATTTTTCCCATCAGCCATATATTAATCCATTTAATCAATTATTTTACTGTTTCTGAAATGAATAATATCTATAGTGGAAGCTGAGTGTTTTAAAAATTCCTCCCTGTATACTTAATTTGTTTGTTATTGTGCTGAAGAGTCATAAAATGTGAGCCCTGTGGAGCTCTGTGACATGGCTGTGTTCTCTGACAGCACTGGGTGTGACCATATGGACATGTCAGAGTGTGGATTTTCCATCACATGCTGGTTTTGGGGCATCCATGCTACACCTACATGTTGCTGTGCATGCAGGCTGAGCTTGCCACAGCCTCTCTTTTGGTTTTTAAGGAAATTGAGGTGTCCATTAAGAGGCTCTCCCTCCATTCCATGCAGTGTGGTGTAACAGCAAAGTGCTGGTAGGAAGAAGAGCAGTGAGATTGTTGCTAGCTGAGGTACCATAAGGACATCACCTCTGAATTACAGAGTGCCTGAGCCACAGGTTCCTAGGGGGTGGGAGGGTATCCTGGAAAGCATTATTACATTTTTGCTGTGTTCTCATCCTCTTCCACCACTACCAGCAGAAGTGGGATCCTGGCTGGCCCTTTGATCTGGCTGGCCTGGCCCTTAGTGGTGTGCAAAGTAGTCCCTTTGCAGCAAGCAGTCCCCCTACTTCTGTGTTTAGCTCCTCTGCTCTGCAGAGGTGAGCCTTCCTTCCCTGTCTTACTTTCCATCCCTTGCTAAATCCCACCATTCCCTGGCTGTTTGCTGGCATTGGACCTTTCTGGAGTGTTAATGCTGACAAGTGCTTACAGCTGCTTCCCATTGCCAGCCAGGAATTCCGTGTTTGTTACAGACATGCTGGGACACAGTAAATCTAATATCTCTCCCTTCTCCCACTATTTGTCTGCTGTGTCCAAGGTGACCACTCCAGAGAGTAACTATCTTGCCTGGCACTTTAATATAGTGCTAATTCATTGTTAATTGCTGGGGCAGAGAAACCTGACTCCATCGGGAAGGCCATGAATCAGGCTGTTGTCTCTGGAGTGTCCGGGTGGGTAAGACGGTTCTCTGGAGTAATGAGCCACTACTGCAGCAAAGTACTTCTATTCAGAGAATGTGGGAACCTTGCCTCTCATTTTCTCTTAAGTTGACAAGTAGATCTGAAGCTAGTAGATACATACGTATTTAAGAGCAATCAAATATTGCTTTCTGATACACCGTTACTTTTTGTCACTCTTTAAAAATGACATCCCTCCACCCTTTTATTTCTCAGAAGCTTTGATTTAGACAAATCTGGCAATATATAATTGTTCAGATCATAAATCATGGAGGAACATTAGTAAATAAAACAAGGCATAGTAAAAAGCTCTAGGAAAGCTCTTCTGTATTGTGTGTTCACTGCAAACATTGTAACCTCTCTTTAAATATGCAGAAAATAACATAGCAGAGAAGTAAATTAAATACTGATTTTATAATTTTGTGAGGGATAGAATGGAACGAGTATTTTAGAAATGACAATGAAATACAAAAGAGCAGAACATGGAGCCCTTGTAAAAATGGATCAAGGCAAGTGGCGATGGCAGTCCAATGAAACTAATTTCCTATTCTCTTTCTAGAAGTAATAAAGAGCGGGCTGAACACCACAGTAGTGCATCCTAATGAAATATCTGATTCTAAATAATGTCTTGGAGTTCATGGGTCACATAATGCATAGCACACAGATGGAAAAACCAGTGAGACTTGAAATTTCTTAAAAGATAATATTAATTAATAATACTTAGGAAATCTTCCATGATAAGTGAAGCAAAGCTGTGTTATTTCATAGGGGAACATGGTGTAGTTAATGATCCATAGGATGATGTGCACAGTGAGGTTTTGCTGTGTTTGTGTGAGTTACACCAGGGGATTTTGCATACTGGAAATTAGGACTGAGTTGTCTGTGAGACTTGGACAAAAATTACTTTCCCAAACTGTGCTAGCTCTCTGAGTCTGGTCCTTAACTGTTTTGATACACATTTTTTGCGGGGATGCTGTGCCCTGTGATTCATTCTTAATAGCTGCACCGTGATAGTTGGGCTTTTTGATCATTTCTCTGCACCCAAAAGACAGACCATAGATTGATACCCACTGCTTTTTGACTCCCCAGTTCTTTAATCCATGGCTGGATGTGATGTCTGCTCAGACAGGAGTGGTCAAGACTGGTGACACAACTTGTACTCAGCAAACCCAGATGGACTTCAAGAGAAACTTGTATTGTAGGTTATTCATTACACTCAAAATGCTCAGAGCTTTGGTTTGGGAGGGTTGCACTTGGATTATTTTTTTTTTCTTACATTTAGAACTACAGAGGGAAATGTGTGTCAGAATGAGGTCTGTGAATTTTGTGAGTGGAGAGTGTCTATCTTTTTTAGTTGTTAGTTACCTAGAGTTTTATTCTTTCTCTTATCAGAATTAGAAACAGTCAATTTCAGTATCTCTTTTCAGTCAAAACTATTAAAAAACACTGAAAAAAGTCTCAAACTATGTAACTTCTATTTCTATGCAGTGTTAAAGCTGAAAGCAATATTTATTGCAAATGCCACTCACACTGCATTTATCTCTACTCTGTGTGTGACTGCTTTTGGGTCGGGGTAAAGGAACTGTCTTCAAAGCATGTGGTACATGCAAAAAAAAAATCTCAGGCCATCTTCCACTTCTGAGCTGATTTCTCAAGCTACCTATGCCCTATGGCCAGAGATGGTGCATTTTGAAACACCAGCTGTGCCTGCATGCTCTGGTTCTCCATCCTCTTGATGCACACCATTTTTCTGATGGATCACAGTAGTTCAGGAGCCTTGCACAAGTTTGACAAAGGCAACAAGAGGTGCAAACCAAACAACAGCCCCCTTATATTTGACTCTGAAGTATCCAGTAGATGATCTTGTGATTGATAGTTGCCACAATTGCAGGGAACAGCGCTGAGCTGTGACTGCTACAGCCAAACCTGCCTACTGCACCATCTCAGCTGTTTCTGTTTAGTGTGGATATCTAATGTGGCTGAAAATGCTGCTGATTTTTATTAACATTAGGCCTTTTATTCCCCTTGAATGATAGCTGGGAGTGTACTTGCAATTAAAGCCAAACTGCCTCTGTTCTGAAATCAGTTTATGTTTAGTACTGTTCCATTTAACCCTAGAAATGGGAGATCAAGTAAACTGCAGAGTTTCAAGTTTTCCTGTGGTGGCAAGTTTAGTCTTGTCAGAATGGTACATCCTTTTCATATTTGTACAGAACCTGAAACCATGAGGCCACTTCAGTTGACACCTGTTCACAGACAGGATCAGCTGAGGACAGGGCAGGAATGAGGTGGGACTCTTACGTGAAGGAGCCCTGAAAATATGACTAGTGCTTTTCTTCAGCAGCGTCTTAAAATAAAGATGGCTCTGAGAATACATCTTCTGTGAGGCTGCTCCAGAGCAGCTCTGCTTGGGCTGCCCTGGCTCTCATGGCAAAATGCTCCAGGCAGAAGCTTCCCTTGTAATCTGAACGTGCAGATTTAGCGCCGCTGAGGACTTGGCAGCGAGCAGCAGGGTGGTGGTTTGTGTTGGTGTTGCTCTGACAAGTTTTAGCAAATGACATCACTGTAGCTCTGTGGCCCCTGTTGTCTCACCCTTTTGCCTTTCACACACAATTTGACCAGATTTAGTCCTCATTTCTTACAGTCCTGGCCCCGTTGTAAATGCTAAGCTGCAAGTGTTGTAAGGAGCTGTAGTAGGTTGAGGATGAGCAAACAAATAAAGCAAGATCACTAAATAAGTCTCTTTAAATTCACATAACCTTTGAAGCTTGCCAGCAGGCAAACCTTGAAGGCTGAACTGGCACTAGATGAGCCTCTGTTCCATTTACATTTGAAAATTTTTGTAGTTAAAAATATTGCTCTTTTTAATTTAATTTTAATGCTCCCTAATTACTCTATGTCCCCCACACTTGTTCATAAATTATAGTATCAGGCTTCAGAGATGTGTAAATGTTTACAGGCTATTGGCTATATGCAACATTTTATTCTCAGGCTCTCTACAGAAATCTTAGGATAAAGTTAGACCCTGGATCATTGCAGCTGGTCTTTTTCTGCAGATAGGCAATTATAAAAATTATATGGGGAGGGGAACCATTGAGAATAGTGTTACCAGAGCACTTTGCGTTGCTTGACCCTCAAAGACCAAGGAGCTATTTTTCCTTCTGTGTGGCACAGCATCCTCCAGGGAAATGATGCAGCTTGTGGGCAGTGCTGGGAGTTATGCTGTGACAGAGCAGGACATAGATGGTCAGTCTCCTTGCCCAGCGCCAGTCTTTTTTTGGAAATTCTTTGGTGTGTTGTTTTTTTTTGTTGTTGTTGTTGTTTTTTTTTGTTGTTGTTGTTTTTGGGGTTTTTTTGTTTGTTTGTTTGTTTGGTTTTTTTTGGTTTTTTTTTTTTTTTTTTTTTGTGTGGTTTTTTTTTTTTTTTTTTTTTTTCCAGTCCTCAGAATGATTGGAAATACTCAGACACTGTAATGTGTGCAGAGATAAGGTTTTTTTCAGGGTCAGTATATGATGTATGTTGTTCCACGTTTGTATAGACTTTTATAGGAATTGCAGATTGAAAGGAGAAGTGTTTTTGTGTACATGCACTATTCTCACGCATGAAGTATCCAGAAGTACAGTAGCACATATTTTTTCTCACAGTCATCTATGCTTACAGTGTTTCAAAGAATATTCCAAAATATCTTGGCACAGACAAAGTGAAGCTGTTTGCAAGATCCCTAGCTGTGGAACAACAAAGGCTACATTCTCAACACACATCACACATGATTTTTATTAAAGTCTTACACAAAAATCAGATAATGTATTTAGAAAATTAAACTTCGCCATTTATGATGCTACTCACATTGTGAAAGGAGAAAGGAAGTTGGTATCCCCTTGTGCCTCCTTTCCAATGACTTCTCTCCCAGTTCTACTCACTTCTATTTGCAACTTCATGTTGCAAATGAGAAGATGAAAATCTTAATTACAAATAAGTACATTTAAAAAACAGTAATTTAGGACTAACTCCCATTGTGGTGCCTAACTTGAAAAGGATTTGGTGTTCAGGAACAAAGGAATACAAGCATGTATAAGGTGCATCTCGTGGATCATTTGGAAGTTTGAATAATCTAAAATTATTATGAACCTTTTACCATTATATTTGGCAAAAAGGATGTGGTAAATCACAGAACACATCCTGGATATTACCCAGCCGTCTCATTAAATTTATGTTAAAAACATTCTTCTGTTTCCAGTTGAGGCTAAATTTAGTTTTACACTATTGTGCCATTGTAGTCCAAAATAATGTTGACACCCTTGAATTTTCTAGCCTCTTTTTCCTCAGATTATTTGGCCATGCCCATTTGATGTGCCACACTTGAATCCAAGGCACATGGGCACAGAGAGTTGTGAAGAGCCCCTTCCTTCCTGCTACAAATTCTACTACGTGGATGTTGAGGAAGATGAGCGCAGTGTGTACGAAGTCTTAATGCAGAGCCATAATTGTTCTGGGTTTTTATGAGTAATATGTGGCTAAGTCTCATGGTTAGGTCTGGAAAACCTTGGTCTTCTCAGTCTTGCTTGCAAAAGCTTCGCAGCCAGGATTTTCTTTTGTTGGGGTTTTGGTAGTTCTTAGAGTTGAACCATGCAGGGTATCACAGAAGTCCCTTGTAGCCACAAGAAGGAAGAACTGTCTCCCCCTTCTTTGCTGTGTTGAGGGAAGCTCTGGTAGCAACTGTGAATCCATCCAGTTGTAGCAGAAAGAAAGAGACGCACTAAAATTTCAAGACTCAACAAACCCCATAAAAAGATTTGTCTGGACAGCACTTTACTAGTTAAGTGCTAAGTTATTATTATTATTTATTATTTATTTCCTCTCCTATTTTTCCTCTTACTGAACAAGGGGGAAATATCTTTGTCTTTCATTTGAGAAGTGAAATAAATGTATTCCCTGCAGCATTTGAAATTTTAATAATCCATAATAAATAAAATCATATCTAATAACATAACTGCTTTCAATTGGCAACACGATCTCCTAGATGCATTGCAATGGCAGAAACATAAATACTTGCAGCCTCTGAAAGCCTACTTCCTATTTGCTAAATATACTTGGCTTGCTTTAAATTCCTTTGTGTGCAGTCATTAATACAATCCTCTTTGACAGCATTTAATTAAAGTGCTTTTCTCTATTAAATTCATTAAAACTTTTTTTATATATACAACTGTTTCCCAGACACTGAATGTTAAGGACCTGTAGGCCTGTCTTTAAATAACTTCTCTCTCCTTGTTGTAAATTGTTAATTAAATTTAACTTAGACTGTTTAAAGATGGCTTGGAAAAGAAAGCCAGATTTCAGGATATGGTCTCAATCATGGCTGATTTTTTTTAACACAATTTTTTCCATGTAGTTATAGACTGCGTGTTATATTGTTTATGAATGTTGCTGTACTTTCAGCTGGAACCAAGCAAAGAAATACCCTAAAAAGCTAATTTCCATCTCACTTCAAAAATTTCCATCTTTTTAGTGCAGTTTCTTAGCCTAAGAGGATTTGCAAGGGGGGAGTAAGGAGGGAGGAGCTGTTTAGTATTAATAGATTATTGACAGCTTAATGTCTTGGCACCTAGACAGCCCATAAGGTATAATAAACAGGAAGCTGTCTGATGTGAGCGCAGTCAATAGCGTATTCAATCAGAACCTTTCAGTTAATTGCTGGTTGACCTCAGACGTTTCCTTTAAGTGAAACTGTCCTTCGCTCAGATCTCATCTGGGTTTCAGGGTTTAATTTGAGAATGCCCTTTCCATATGGCAGCTTGTGCATACATTCCTGGTGGAGTTTTGCTTTGCTCCCATGCACAGCATTATGAGAGCCAGTGTGTGCCCGGAGCTGTGCAAATCTCGTAGCCGTGCGCTGGGCTGCCAGCGGGGCTGGGAGTGCACCATGGAGCGGGGCTGGGAATACACCATGGAGCTGGGCTGCCGCCGGGCAGCGGCACCACGGTTAAAGCAGGCAGGGTTGTAAACTGACGTCAGGGGTACTTTCAAAGCAGCTGGGCTGTTGCCGAGGGTGTTTTGGATGGAGTCAGGCACGGCTTTGGTGCCTGGAGAGGCACCGCGGCATTAACAAGACCTGACCCGGCCCCTGCAGATGTGCGGTGCTGCAGCCCAGCATGGCTGCCCCGGCAGAGGGGTCAGCACCGCTGCCTCCATCCCACCCGCGGGCACAGATTCCCTTGCTCCTCTGCACAAGTGTAGACCAGAGCTCATTTGTATGTAGTTTCCCTAATTCCTGTACTTAGCCATTCTAATTTTTTCGGACTGTGTATCTTGATGAGGCCCAGATAAGCTACAAAGGCAAGCAGGCAGGAAACCACATGGGCAGTCCCTGACCCTGACTAACTGGAAACCATCTGCTTATTTGGGGAGGAAACCTCCATGGAAATCTCTTCTAGCAAGTCTGCTGCATTTGGGTTTTTCTTCCTTTCCCTCCAACTGTTGACTCGGAGCGTGTGTGTTTTCCACAGGCGAGACTGGGGGGGGTCAGCTGTGGCAGTCTCGTTTGCAGCAGACGGGTCTGGATTTCCCGATGGCAGGGAACTGCCATGTGAAGGAAATGCTTCTGTATCAGAGCAAGTTTAATTTACACTTCGTGCAGTCAGGAGACATTTTTTTTTTGTCTCTAGATCTGCGGTGATTGTGTCTTTTAGCCACTTATCATGCATTCAGACTGTGGTTTGCTGGAAGGAGTATTATTACTTTTAATCTCTAATTTTTCCCTGGTTTTGATTAATTTCTGTGGTTCTCTTTGTCCCTTTGCGTCAAACTAACTGCTTATGCCTTTTTAATGGCCTGATTAGCACCAGGGAAGCACTGCTGACTTGCAGTAATGTTATTCTTGGTGTTCCCTTGTTTAAATGAGATGAGGAGTAAGAATGCTGCATTGCTATGTTTGGGATCCATTAAAGTCCAGTCTGGACCCCTGCCTGAAGCAGGTTGCAAATCTTCCGTTTTCATTCATGTATGTTGGAAAGGTGAGGGGGAATAGTTTTGAGATGGTGCTCCCTTTTTAGGAAGATTAAAGGGTAAGAGAGGTTTGGAATAGTTACTTCTGGAGAGAATGGAACAAAAAGCCATGGCCAGACAGAACAGAACAAGTGAAGAAATCCCAAGGTACATGTGTGACCCTGGGGCCATCAGCTGCAACACTCACACTTTACTCCCAGGTGTCTCTGGCCAGAATATATTCAGAAGTACTTTCTGGTTTTATCAGACTTACTGGCCAAACTGTTAATCAGTGCTACATTGACCAAAGGACTCCCACATGCAATAAAAATCATAAGCTTTATTGGATTTTGAGATAGAAAAGATTCACATCCATCTCCTTTTATAAACTGCATTACATTTTGTGCTTTCAGAGCTCCCATCAGTACAACCCTTAGTAAATACGATGGTGAAGGAGGTAGGTGGGTAGATAGATGGCTGTGAGCTGCTCTTTCTTGGGTGGTACAGCCTAGAGCTACAGAACTGCTTCAGCTGAGTTAAAGGGGTTGCTGACATTTCTGAAATGCTGGAAGAAAAAAATATGTTGGTCTTTTCTAAATTATTATTTTTCAGTTCAAATAAAAAAAAAAGGTTTGTGGCAGTTTAGAGCAACAAGCAACATAATGCTTTGAAGGAAAATAGGAAGAATTTGAAGAGCAAAAGTTGTTCTGTATAAAAGCAACCAGAATATACTGTTTCATGAAAAATGCCTAAACAGCTGCTTGAATTTTGTCAGAATATTCACCCCTCTGCTGCCCCAGGCAAACAGTTCGGCAAAGTAGACTTTATTTAGTCAGTACTTTGATGCCACTCAGTTGACGTTTTTGACCAAAAGATTTTTGACTGAAAAATGCCACACAATCCCAACCTTACTGAAGCAAAGAATAGTGTTTTGCATTTCTAGCAAAAGCATGTGGCTCCTTGCACACAGTAGCTTCATGCTTGTGTTAAGTGTGAGCTTTACCCCCGCGATTACATGTGTGCAGCCAGCCGTGGACAGAGCAGTCCATGGAGTTCCCCACAGCAGCCAGCAGCAAAGCCAGATGGATCCCAGGGCCATAACAATGTCATCTTCTGCTTTGTCCTAACACTGCCTCTCTAGCCTTACATTAAACTGTTTTATTAAAAATGAACCGAAAAACTGTGAATATAAACTGCACGTGCCGTTGACTTTCCATAAAGTAATTTTCTACCAGCATACAGCATGTGTAAAATAGGTACAGGTCAGAGTAGTGAGACATGGAGCTCAACAGCATGGGAGTGAGATACCAGGGTACCTTCCTCTGTTTTCTGCACACGCCCACCTTTTCTAGAGCTTAATCAGGAAGATAAAGGATTTCAGATCTAATTCTCTGAGGCGTCCTGTCTTCAATGACCTAATCTGTACAGGAGACTGTACTTTGGTCATTTGATTTTTATTTACCCAGTTTCAAGCTAAGGGTATAATAAAGCACATTATGCCAGTTGCGTGTGTGGTAATACTGGATATTTTGCTTTACCATGGTAGTTGATTATAATGCACTTTTTAAGACTTGCTTTCTAAAAAAGGAATATTTATACTTTTATGTGTTTGATTCACACAGTATAGTTTGCACAAGTCCTGTTATTAAGTGCATTGGTGGTTACATCTCAAAAGCCAAAAAACATGCTGAGTAGTGTTTTATCAGCACAAATCTGCTATTTTCACTAACCATAACAGTCAGGTTCTCCTGACTTCTAACTGCTCCCATTGTAAAAATTAGCAGTACAGTTGGGTATTCTTGAAACCCCAAATAGCTATCTGTAAGGACCTAAAACAGTTTGATGGGACAAATAATTACCCCCCACCAGAATCCAGTGTCTAATCCAAATATATCCATCCTGAAATAATGCAGTGCCTACTCCTGGTCTGAGTAACTGGAAAACAACATGATTATAGTGGCGCCATTTGTGCCACCACAGTTAGGGGTTTAGAGCTTGACCTTAAGCATGGCTCTAGGTTGGGGCTTGTGAGGGAAGATCTTGCTCACACTGCCCACAAATACTCTTGTGATTTTCAAAAGAAAGGAGAACATGTGTAGTGTTAATTAAACAAGAAAGCATAGAAGACACCCAAAGTGTTTTGTCTGCAGAAAACCAAACCA
Organism: Vidua chalybeata; assembly: GCF_026979565.1. Lineage (NCBI taxonomy): Eukaryota > Metazoa > Chordata > Aves > Passeriformes > Viduidae > Vidua > Vidua chalybeata. The sequence continues at coordinate 11,595,765 of NC_071536.1, read as the reverse complement.
AAAACCCTTTTGTTGCCTCCTTAGTTCCTGTGGCATTCTGCCAGCTCCTCATTAGGATTATCAGGGTTGGGATGGGGAAATGCAGAATTGACCTGAAATCTTTGGCAGACCCTCCCTTTAGCCACAGCCAAGCTCAAGCTCTGTATGGAAAGTGCTAAGCAAAGCTCTGCACACCATAGCACCCCAGAGAGCCTTGCTAGGGCTATGAGAGAAAGCACAGAAGAGACAAGTCAGAGGCCCACAAAGCTTATGGTCTTGTTTTGGAGAAAGTGAGCGTTAACTGGAAGGTTTGTGGCCCTCAAGGTGCACGCAGATGTTAAAAGTCCCACTTAAGAGGGCTTTACTTAGCATCACCATGAAGAAGGGCAGTGTTTCTGGGGCTGTTGCTGTTGCTTTTTCCCTTGTGGATGAGGTTGCCTCGCTACCACAGGTCCACAGGTTACAGGCAAGAGATACTCGAGTGGCTTCTCCAAGGCCAGCAGAGTCCTGCCTGCCTGCCAGGGGTGCAGCAAACTGGCCCCTGTGCCAGCTGTGCTGGCTGTGCCCCATCCCCAGACAATGGAGCCATCCATCACCGATGCCTTCAGGAGAGAGTCTGCAGCGAGGTTGTGCAACACTTCCTGACCGCATCGGCCGCTCTGTCACCAGTGCCCCGGTTTGTGCCAGCAGCAGCCGGAATGGATCTGCCTGGTCGCGTATGGGGACAGGAGGGACGTGCCAGCTCCACCTGAGGGCTGGGCAGGAGCTGCTGGCAGCTCTCCCAGGCTGCAGCCAGGTATTAGAGAAAGAGGTATCCAGTGCTGGTTGCAGTTACTCTGCAGTGAAACTAAGGATCTGGCTTGAACCAGCCCAAGATGGGAAATTCAGAGCTAATACATGAATGTTCATCAGCATGAGCTCATTTATGCTGCCCCATAAAATCAGCCAGTTCTCAGGCACTTGCACAGCAATGAAAGTTGTGCCTGTGCTTTTGTGGGAAGAGTTAACATTCGAGGGAGAGCAGTTACCCCAGGAAACACCGGGACACTGTCCTGCATTGTCAGAGTTTTGTGATTTATTTTTTTAACATTATACAGACAAAATAGTGGCTATTGTGTAGGCACGTGCTGTCTATTAACAGAGATCAGGAAAGGGAAATAAACCACGGATTACTGAAGAATAAGATCATGATTGTGGTCAAGTGGTGGCAGAAGTTTTTTTTCTCTTTGTCAAGCTGATTTGTAAACATTCTTCAAACAACTGTGCAGACAGCAATGCCACAGCTTCTTGAAAGGAAAGCAAAGACAAGGAAAGATTCCTCTGCACAGATGTTTTACAGTAACCTCTTAGACCTGTCCCAAAGTTATCTGGTCATCTGAAGTTGTCATTGCAAGCTATGCTGCACATGTGGCCTCTTGGCAGCACAGTGTAATCAGGCTGTAATTTATATTTTATCTCCAGTGATGATAGCACTTAAAAATGTTTTGTGGTGGATTTGCTCTTTGATGCATGGTAAGCTCCTGTTAGCATTAATGGGAGCAGTGTGTGCTGGGGAGGGGGAGAGACACCTTCCCTCTGCCTTCAAGTCAAGATTAGTTTTGTTTTGCTTATGCTTATCACTGTGTGGGATGCCAAAAGCAATTTACAACTGAAAATGTTGTGGTTTTGGTTTTTTTTTTTTTTCAACTCCTGTTGCCTTTTTTGTCACCTTTTTGACCATTTTTGATAGTTTGGTCCTGGAGACTTGCAGGATGGGGCTGCTGTTTCAGAGGCTGGGTGTTCAGTGTCTTGCCATGCTTTCAAATCCCTGCCTATTTCCTGCCCTTGAGCAAGGCAGCCGCCATAAAGCAAAGGGAAGCATGTGGCGAGTGTGCTCCAAAGATGTTGAAATGAATCACTTCAACCAGCTTACATTCCAGCCTGGAAACCAAAATTGCCTTTGACTTTTGGTTCCCTGTGGAACTCATTTCTCTCCTCAAGAGTCCTCTCTAAGTCCCTTTCTGTGTAGCTTGGCGTGACTTGTACCTCAGAGCCGATAGTTTTAGGGTTTGTCTGATCCAATATTCTGGCTCCACTGGTGGTCAGGAGCAGATGAAGAGCGATAGGAAATGGGTTTTGGGGTTTTTTTAGCATGTGCCTGATTTGTCTTTGCAGGCAAAACGAATGGCACCCAGGACTGCTGGCTTACAAGGTGGTGTGTAGCCACCAGTTCTCGTTGGCTGGTTTGGTCTGGCGTTCATGAGATGGGGTACATCACATCACAGACAGCTATTATAATTATCTCTAATAAGGGTGTTTGCTCTCGTGAAGCAATTACTAAGCTGCACTGGAAAATGCACAGGATGTGCAGCCAGCATTTGAGCTACAAAATTAAAAGAAGCTCAGACTGAAGTTAGATGAAAGTGAACATATTTATCCATGTCAGACTTCCTACCATTTTGCACGCTCATATTGATTTATTTTGACACGGTCTTCTTTTATTGAGTACCATATATTCTTTTAAATCCCTTACCGATAACAGTACCTGCTAAGGGCAATTGTAAAAGGAAACTAAAGTATATTAAACCTGCCTGGAGTCAAAATGTAATCTAACACCTGTAGTCTGCAATTTGTCATCACTTCATAGATACTTTTTCTTTTTTAATAACAGTTTTGGATTTCCCTGAGTTTTGACCTTAGGATACTGTATAATCCAAGAAAAGCAAGGAAACTAAACCACAGTCTTTAACACAGCTTTATGGTGTCAAGGTGTGAAGTCACTCTGAGAATGAGCCCAAAGAAAATACTTCCTTTGGTGCTGCGACTAGTGCTGCAGTGTTTACCCAAATGAATGTATTTTTGCAAGGGAAGAAAAAAGACTAGTCTTAAGAACCACATTTTTAATAGGAAAGAAATGAACACAGGTGCAAATTGTAACTTCAGCTACAGTTTCTTGTACAGACATTCCTAGAAACCTGTAAAGAGTCTTGGCTGTGTAATTAACGTTCTTACCATGGGAGCCCCAGCCTGGGAGGCTGTCAGGGTGGAGGCCTGGTTATGGCAGCTGCTGCCTCTCTTCTCTTCTTGCACATTTCTATATGTGAAGAGAGACCAGGGCTAGGGAGAGACCAGGCTGTTTATTTGAATAGATAATCTGCAGATTATTCCTGTAAACTCTGGTAAGAGGGACAGTGTCTCCTCGGTATAAGATCTTGTTGCAACACAAGGGAGTTTGTCTCTTCAGTCGACTCTTACCAGGATAGCTGGGCATTGCCTGGGGGCTCTCAGCTTACGGAGGTGAGGTGTTGCTCAGTAAAATGCAGCTGAAGACCTTGTTTAGGCCTGTCTTCCGCCCTGCCTTTGAGTTCAGTTGGCCACGGGGAAGGAGCTTTTCCAGTGGCTTGCTGACAGGGGTGTGGTGAATTGTTTTTGCATGGAGTCAAACTGGTGGCAGCTCCTGCTGATGAGCCGTGAACACTTGTAAGGGCAGTAATAGATCACTGTGTTAGGTGCACGAAATGATGGACCTATGTTTTGTAGTATGTGTCTGTTCTCTCTGCCTATATTTTGGGGTCCTTAAGCAGGCTAAAATCTTGCTGTCTTTGGCATAGAAGTCCTTGATGTGATACAGTGTTATGGCTGGCTATGAGAACAATTGTAAAGGTGAAGAAAAGCTGAAAGGTGAGATGTCTTCCCACCACTGAGAATAGATGGGTAGAATTATTTGGTTTGGAAAAAGATCTGTAAGATTATCGAGTCCAACCATTAATCCACCACCAAGTCCACCACTAAACCCATGTCTCTAAGTGCCACATCTACACATATTTTAAGTATCTCTAGGGATGGTGACTCCACCACTTCCCTGAGTAGCTTGTTCCAATGCTTTGCAGCCCTTTTACTGATATCAAATCTAAACCTCCTCTGGCAAAGAGAAGGCCAGTCCATTCAACTTTGCTCCTTGTGGGTTCAGGTTATCAAAATAGATATTGACTACCACATGCCGTCAAGGTGCCAGTCAATGCTCACGCTGACTGTGCACAGAGGCAGGTGGTGTCTGTTCAGCAAGGGCAGTTCCTGTTGCAAATGCAGTCTTACAAGCATGTAACATTTTTGGTGTTTCTCTTAGCAAGGGGCACCTCATCATCTCAGCAAATCCCAGCAGAAGGGAGCTCACATGACTGATCCTCTCTGCAAAGGGAAGGGCAGAACCATACTAGGAAACAAAAGAGCTTGGTGTTTTCACACAGAAATGCAGTTCCTGATTCCAGTGTGCTCAAAAGGCTGTCCAGGCAATGGAGGGTGACGTGTCCCAGAGCCAGTGTTTTCAGCTGGTGCCTCACTGCTGGTGGTGCCGAGTGTGTGTGTGTTCCCTGCTCGAGCATCCTGCTTGGCTCCCTTAGCCTCTCACCAATGTCACGTGTGTAGTTCTAGCTAGAAAGTGGGTGGAAATGGAAACAAACATCAGTGGCCTAGTGAATCCAGCCAAAATTAAATACAGTACAGGCAAAGACTGCAATTATTTGACGTTCATCTTACAGTTGGGTTCACTCACCTCTCTTTTCTGTGGGAACGCCAAAATCAGGTTTCTCCTGTGGGAGCACATGGAGACATGGGGAGTGGATACGTGTAAAACAGCAACAGTCCCTTCCCCCCGATAATTCTTGGCCTTGGATTTTAGATAGACCACAAACCCTTAGCTTATTACAAATAATCCTGATCACTCCCGTAATGATACACTACATTATATACTCTCCTAAATTTAATCATTCAATATCTCACTTCCTTCCCTGTAGGCATGTACTATTATATTTTACACATGGCTTCCAGCTGCTTTTCATTGTGGCCTTCAAATCATATTTCAGTACAGCACGATCTAAGACCAGTCACTTTATCATTTAAAGTCAACTTCCATCACAGTCATTTTCTTGCAAGTTTTCTACCAGGGCTGGTGAATTAGTTTCAGAAAGATAAGTTTGTCTGTGAGGAGAAAGTCTACCTGAATGAGCCATCATGAAGCAGCATCTGCCAGAGATACTTTGTTCTGAAATGGTGAAAGGCAGCCATGCCTATCTATAGAGTTCAAGAATTAAATCTCTAGAAAGAATGAAAAGAATAAATCCTCTGGGCATGGAAGGAAATCTGTATCTTCACATTTGATTTGAAAATAGATGAGAAGTCAGGAAGGGGAAGGGAAGTCAGCTCCAGATGGTGCTGGCTGTGGAGGAGGAGGAGGCTACCCCACCTGTGGCTGGGCAGCAATGGAGAAGAGCATGTGGGATGGAAATGGGAGTGGAGAAGGAGGGCGTGGGGCATCTGTACCACAAAGTACACCCTTCTGAGCTCAGCACCAGTGTTCCTGGGAAAAGGAAAGCTGAGTGGGGCCATTGGTGTTATCTCTTATCTCAGAAGTCCATCATTTAACCCGTGGTGCTTTGTGGTAGGTCCAGCCACTACTGGGGGTTCACCTGCGCTGGGAAATGCACTGTGCCCTGTACATGGAGGATCGGGGATGTTTCCTTCTTGGCAGTGCAGAGGCAGAGCAGCACTGACCCGAAACCCAAAGAGATGTGGCAGGGTGTGCACAGCAGTGTGTGAAGCTGCTGGAATTTTTACCTGCAGATGTAGGAGCCTAAAAATGACTCAAGATCTGAAAATCTGGAACTCCAAGAATGGTCCATTTCCTCTCTGAGGCTGTGGCATGCAGAGCCAGACGTGAAGTAAGCCAATCACTCAAACTGGCCAGCATGCTCATCAATCAAGTGTAGTTTAACGCAAATATTTAACATAAAGGTAATTTAGACTTCATATTGTACCGTGTGCTCAGCAGTTGATCTGGTTTGCATAGAAGAGTGTTCTCCTTTTGTGCTAAATAGCCTGTCCTGTCAGAAGGAATTGCAAAACCGACCACAGCCCAGATCTGAAGGACATCCTGTGCATTTATCCATCTCTCTGTATATGGCTAAAGTTCTATTGCTGAAAAATATAGTGTGGCTGAAATCCTTTGTTAGTGCTACTGGCAATCCAGAGGAGACCCCCAGAAGTTAATAAAATAATGAAATTTTTCTGTTATAAGTGCAGATTTAGTTTTTTTCATTACCTAAGATAACAGGAGGTGAAATAAAACACAAACTTTTTCTAGTATTTTACACTGATAACCCCCAGGTTTTGCATTTTCCCTTTTGAAGAAGGTGGAGAGGTCACTCTGGAAAAGGAAGGGTTAATTGAAATTATTCTTCCCTCCCGCACTCAGCCCTCTCTTTGGTTGATTGCTTTATAGATGCTGTAGGCATCTCTTCATCTCCTTCAAATTAAACATTTTACTGCTGCTTATCCCGTATTGTTGGATTTTTTTCATCATTATATTTGATTGGAAGTCTTGTAACATTTTTCAAGCTGGATCATTTCTCATGCTATTTGTCAACTGAAAAGGGGAAAAAAAGCCCCCTTCCAACTCCAACAAGAATTAACTGAGTAATTCGCACCCTTTCTGGATGTGTTTCTATCTCTGTTAGATGCTACTTGAATCCAGCTTCTGATTAGCAATGCTACTTGCAGCTTTTTGTGTGACGACGTCTGTAAGTTCCCTGGCAGCTTATTTTTGGTGTTAAATCCTTTTGATTTTGGCTGCTCTGGGCCTTACTTTGTCAGGGGACAGGACCAGAAGCCACAACAGGGGAGACTAGGTGGGGTCTTTGTGACAAATTCATGGGGCTCGGTCCCTGGCTAGAGCCTGCGATCCTGGCTCTGCTGCTTTCAGTGCTCCCTGCTGACGTAGGTACGGATCCCACCCTCATCTGTAACCCTCTCTTTGGAAACGCCAGCCCTTCTCTTTGAAAGCAATCCATGGACAAAAAAGAAATCCTGAAAGAGCAGCTGAGCGATTCCATTCATTGGAACATTATGCTCTTTTATTGCAAGAGATGTAATAAAACATAAACCAGATTATCTGTCATTTCCATTTGAGCTCCCCCCTTTCCCCCACTCCTTGGTTAGCCATTTCTATGGCACCCTCAGTATTTACATGCTTAGGAGGAAAATGTTCGTGTTGGCACCGAAAGAAGTTTGCAGTGTTTCTGCCCAGCCTCAGCTCTCGCCCGCGGGTGGCAAGTCCTGTGCTGGCACCTGCTCTTGGCTGTCCGTGTGGAGCTGCTCCTTGTTGAGGTGTTCCTGCCACTGTCCTGGCACGGCTGTGCCCGTGGGGACAGCGGCAGCGCTGCCAGCAGCAGGATGTGCGGCTGTGTCCCTGCACTGCCAGCCCTCGCTCAGCCCCGCTGCTCGCCGAGGCACCGGGACGTGGTGCCGGCTCCTGCCTCTGTGCCCGGGGAGCTGCAGCCCCGCGGGGAGCAGAGCCCTGGCCAGGTGCAGAGCCCTGTGACAGCCGCCGGGCCCCTGTCACAGCATCCCCGGCAGGCTCAGCTCCTCGGCCACGCTGCGGTGGGCAGCGCCTGGGGACTGCAGTCTGCCTCCCAAAAGCTGTGACTGGAGATCGCTGATGTTACAAATTGTTACGGCAGGAACGTTTGATGAAGGAAATGAATAAAGGGCTCTTCGGCACAGAGCCTTTTCATTTATTTGTATAACAGGCTGATATTCCACAGTGGACTTCCCTCTTGGGGTAATAACTTGACTAGTGTAGTATTTTACTGGGGGCTCAGTATGTGTGTAAAATTTAGTGCTAGTTCTCAGCACATTTCCATTATTTATCCTTGTTTTTCTTTTCTTTTTTTTTTTTTTTTTTTTAAGAGAGCTTTAATGCTGATTTAATGGTTGATTCTCTGGATGTTACAGTTTGCAACAAAGACATTTTCTTCTTGGATAAGGAGCCAGAATTCTCTCTTACATGTGAAAGAAAATACTTACCCATATTGATTTTGTTAGCTTTGAGTGTCAAGCTCTAATAATTATTTCCCTTCATCTGAAGAAACCTCTGGGCAAATACAGCCCTCAATCCTGTAGGGGATTTTTTCTGTTAATCTCCCTTGTATAGATTTGGTTTTAAAGAAAGCGTATGGAGCTCCTCTGTGTTTTGAACAATTCAGAGCAGGTATTTTTTCCCCTGCAATAAGGGCTGCACGAGGCCCTTTCTTAGTCATTTTAGGTGGCTGTTAGGAAGATTAAGAGCTACATGTGCTTTCTTTAAACTTGCTGAAAAGGAGATACTGTGGGTGAAAATCTGTTACAAGACTGCAAAGTGTGTTTGCCCGGAGGGTGTCTCAGAATGGAGGGCTATTATTATTTGAACTCAGAACTCCTCAACTAGTGAAATTACTACAGATGTAATACAGAGAAATCTGTTCAGGAGACACATTAAAGCCACCTATGTCAAGCAACTGAATTGACTATGCTGTGTCTCTTGAGAGAAGGGAAATCTTAACAAATCTCTGCACTTCTACTATTTTTTTTTCTTCCATAAAGTAGCTGTGATGGATTTCAATGCAAAATCATTATTCATAAAGTGGCACCTGACAATCCCACATGTGCATAGGCCTTTGTAGTACTTGAAATCTTGAAGAAATGGTCAAAGTGTCTAGCCTGAAAAGATGAAACAAGGATGGGGAGAAGAGGAGCAAAGCAGGAGAATGACTTTTCTGAGATGGGACAACTGGCCAATCATCATGACAATGAGACTATAATACCTAATTTTTGTTTTGGCTACTTTAGATTTCTTTTTATTACTTATATTTTGCATTTCTTACTTATTTTGTGGGTTTGCATGTATTTTATATAATTTGCTTTTTATATCACTTCCTCCTTTCAGTTTGTAGTTGTACATACGTGTGTAGCTGTCTTACAGGTGAGAAGGGCAGTGGACAATGCATATTAATTGTACTTTTCTTGACCAAAACAAAGTAGATCCTGTGTACAGACCTGTACAAGTGCCCTTAAGTCAAGCACCAAGGGGGTCAGCATGTGAAGTGTGTGTCTGTTTGATCTTATAGGTGCTGCACAGACAGCAGTCCCAGCCTGCCAAGGAGAATTCCCCACCTAGAGAAGAGGCTCCTCCTCCACCTGCTGAGGACAGTTGTGCCAAAAAGCCAAGATCCCGTACCAAGATCTCCTTGGAAGCTCTAGGTATCCTTCAAAGCTTTATTCACGACGTGGGTCTCTACCCCGATCAGGAAGCCATCCACACCCTCTCTGCTCAGCTGGATCTCCCCAAACACACCATCATCAAATTCTTCCAGAACCAGCGTTACCATGTAAAGCACCACGGGAAGCTAAAAGAGCACTTGGGAACGGTGGTTGACGTGGCAGAGTACAAGGATGAGGAGCTGCTGACAGAGTCGGAGGAGAACGACAGTGAGGAAGGCTCTGAGGAAATGTACAAAGTGGAGGCTGAGGAGGAGAATCCCGACAAAAGCAAGGCGGCTCCAGCAGACATCGACCAGAGATAATGTGAGATAGGAGTGCAGAAAGCAATACATTGATCCAAGGATTTTCTGAGGTTTTATTTTTGATTTTTTTTCCTCGTTTTACTTTTTGTTTGTTTGTTTCCATTGCGCATGATCCATGTGCAAACTGAATGAATTCAGCGTTGCCCGATCAGACATCGCCTTGACACAGACACTCGAGTGTTACACTTTCTACATCTGACTGAAGCAATTGTAGTCACATAGGATTATGCCTTCATCAATCTTGCACTTATGAAAGGGACAGCTAGCAAGTAAATGGGAAGAAAAGTCCTATGAAATCAGTGAAGGGAAATTTACAACTTTGTGTGTATATATATATATTTACATAATATATATATATATATTAAATTGCATGGGACTGAACTTTACAACCTGAAAGTATAGACTGTGAAATGAGTTCTTTAAAGATGAGACTTGTTTATGTTTTAAAACCACTTCACAATGAGTTGCTTTGGCTTTTTGATAAACTGCCGCCTGCTCTCAGGGTGTGGTGACTATTTTTGAATTCCTATTTATTTTCTATGTTTATCCCTGATTTTTTTTCATTATTGTATGGCTTCCTATCTGGCAACTTGATGGGTAATTTTTGAGGTATTTAAAGACGTAAATCAACACTGCCAAAAAAAGAAAAGAGGAAAAAAAGAGAGAAAATAGAAAAACAAATCAGGGCACCTTAAAACGAAAACTAGTAAGTTAAAAGTACTTTGAACACAATGCACACTTAAAAGGATGCAGCATGTTCCACTCTCCAGATAGTCCTTTCTGTAGTGAACAGATGAGTTTTCATGGGATTCAGAATGACTTAAGCTGAAATGCAGTGCATAGAAGACTTGTCCATTAACGAGGTCTTTATAGAAAGAGAAAAAAGATAAATGTGTTGAGATTTGATGTATGGAATTCATACTATCAACCACATTTTACCGTGGATTTTATTTACCTGTTCTCTGTTTCAGATCTTAAAATTTATAAGCTTCCTTCTTGTTGTTGCTTTTTGTTCATACTGAAGTGAAACACACACACACACACACATGTAAAGTTACATTGCGACACAAAACGCCACAATCCCGAGAATCCTGGCCAGGTAAATTACTGACAGCCCGAGGGTTTGCATTGCTGACTTCCCGCTCGCCCTCCTCGCAGCCTCCCCCGTGTTTCTGTTGTAGCTGGGCTTCCCCGTGTCCCGCGTTCCGTGCCAGTGCAATGAAGTGTTTTCAGCCGCAGGTCCCGTCCCTGCGGGCCCGGCGCTCCCGCCCGCCTGGGCCGAGGCTCCGCAGCAGCCAGGTAGCAGCTACGTTACACAGAGCAGAGCAGAGCCTATCCCGACTGACTCTTGGACGGCCTGAGCGCTAAAGCTGCAATCTGCCATAGCGTCCACCCGCTCTGAGGCACCCTGTCGAGAGAGACGCCAAGTAGCATTTACTTTTCACTTCGTGCAATGATTTCCGAGACAAAGACCTCACCTTGCAGCTGGATTGATTTCAGACGCCTCTAAACTGCAGCCATAACGGTACCAACAAGGCTTCTGGCTTTTTTCTTGCTTTTTTCACATGGGCTTTTCATGTAATCTTGACAAAGACCTCATGCAATATCACTTTGAAAGTTACTTTCTGTTTACTACACCAGGCAATGTAATATAACTGTTAATACTATTTATATATTTGAAAGGTATAAAAGGTAGGAGTTAAAAATGAAAAACAAACCTCTACGTGTAGATATTTACTCAGAACAGACAATATACAGGGAGAAGACGTTGCAATACAAGCTAATTCTAGCTGCTCAGTAACCTCTGGAGTTTTTATGAGATTTTTTCAGAGCTAATGTTTGAAACATGAGTATCTCTGCATAAATTTCATATACCTTTGCAAAATTATGGTGGGTTGCTTACTTAATGCCCCTTTTGCTCTTCATCCTTTAGTTCTGTAGTATGCTGCAGCTTTAATCAGAATTTCAATGGTTGCTGCTTTATGTTTCTCTCAGAGCTACGCTTTCAAAACTGTCTTCTTATCCTGTAGCTGAAATCACTCCATACATTTGAAAGGAAACTGAATTTTGCCAAGCTATGTAAGTTGTTCATCTGATGATGGCATCAACATTTGGTATCTTTTACACTTCAACCAAAAATTTTATTAGGTATTTTTTCAATGCTGAGTCTTGCCTTTTTATTTTTAATTTCACTGCCAATTTTGCAGTGGTTCTAAGTGAATCTGTGGGCATTTTAGCCTGTGGTCTTGCCAGAACTTTGCGAATTACAATGCATATATGTCTATTTATTCAATATCCATCATATAATATCTATTTGGAGAAAGAAACTTTTCTTGTAGTGCCTCTTAACAAAGCACAATTTTCCGCCTTTTTTGTGAAATAAAAAATAAAAAAAAACAAATTGTGTTTATTGCGGTATCAACAATGTGAATAAGGGTTAACATATTGTAAATGTTCATTTTTCCATGTAAATCAACTTTATCTTCGTTATCACTAAGTGATAATTAATTTTTAACTTATGTGCATTGTTAGGCTGTTAGAATTTTTTGGTTGTTGAAATAAAACGCATTCAATAAATATGACTTAATTTGTCAAGTAATTTACTGGGCCTTTTTTCTTTTCTCCTGAGTTCAAGTGGAACAAGGTCTTTAAGATGGAGGGGGCATATTTTTGCGTGCTGAAAAAAGGTTTGATTGGTATTATTGGGTCTTGAAATCCTGCATAAGTCCCCTGGAGCTGGCACAGGTGACAAATGTGTATGAGCAGGACTAACCTGTTCTATTAGTGGCTTTCTGTGCACATGTAGGTGCCTGCACAGGGTGTTTCTGGTGGGGTCAGAAGGAGGATGGGATGCCTTCAGCCTATGGCAGAATATACTCAAAACACACATATAAAGATCCACTTCCAGTCTGCTGTCTTCTTTCACTGGTAGATTTTTTTCTGTTTATAATTAAAAAGCCACAAATGACTGCGTGTCAGGAAACTTTTGGAGCACACATGTCCATGGTTAATGGACATAATAAAAGGCTTTATTATATTTATAGCAGGGCATCCTACTGAGTGTGTAGAGGAATGCCGGAAGGATTGATGTATCTGAGAAATGTGTGAAATGTTTTTGGGGAGAATACAGATAAATGGAAAAAATTGCTCAAAATTCTTAAGCTAACAAAGTGGTAAGTATCTGGATTCAATCCTAGCAGACAAATCATATACTGCACGTTAGGCTTGTCTAGGAATTGAGGTAGAGCAATTTTTAAAAGCATTTTTTATTTTTTCTGTAGTTCCAATACAATAGTTCTTCCCTTTTTGGTGGCTTATTTATATCCTGTATAAAATATCTATGGGCTCTCTTGAGAAAAAAAAATAAGAGGCGGTGCAGGAATAACCACATCTTTGTGTACCCAGCCACTTGTGTTTAATCTGAGACCAGGTAAAACCAAGCATCTTTCTGTGTGCCTGGGGAATGTTTGGGCACCTGAAGCTATCACAGCAGCCTTTGTGGAGTGCTGTTCAGTGGGGTGCACAACTGCTGTCCCTGCACTCACCTCTGAGGGGTCCTGGGCTGCCTGTGCTCTTCCCATGGGAGTGCTTGGCTGGCGTGGCCAGATCTGGTGCCTGGCTCTGCTGCCTCTGCTCTGAACTCTGGGCAGTCTTTTGCTGGTAGATGGCCCGAGGCTGGGGCTCCGCTGGCCTTCACGGGCATGGGAGGTGACAGAGGGCACAAACTGGCCTTGAAAACTGCTCCTGCAGGTGCTGTGAAGGTGCTCATGGTGTTGGATTGGGTGTCTGTCCTTTCTGCCTGCCAGTAGGATAAGAAACTAAAGAAGCAGCTCTCACTTCACTGGGAGAGAATCTTATACATGAGCCCTGTGTGTATGTGTAGCTAAATAATATTTAGAGAAAGACACACTCATACACAAATATTTTAATTGGGGGGAAAAAATCCTATAAACATATGGGTTCTTCTTCCAAACTGTAAAAAAAAAAAAAAAAAAATCAATTAATAGCTGCTATAACAGAAATATTTCTATTAATGCTTCTACTTCTCTATACTTTACATGCTGCTGCTCCTATTTGTTGTTCATGTTTTAGTCATCCAGACATATGTATTTCCAATTTCAAACCCGTGTCAGTGAAAAATAAACATATTAAGATTAGTTTAAAATGTTTTAAGATGATGAACATACTGACTAGTGTCTCAAGTTCATTGTTGCTTAGATAAAAGTATCCACTCAATCTCTTTCCACTCTCTTAATTACCAATTATTTGCTCTAGACTAAATGTATTAAAATCCCTCAATGATGAAATTTTATTTCTATCCTGAACCTGTTAAACATAGAGGGATAAAAGCTGGATACATTTGACAGTGAGCAAATGGCATCCTAAAATCATAAACGACTCATTACAAAAAATCTCCACTTACAATATAAAGTGCAGTGATTAATTAAAGATGCAGTTTTAACTTATTTATAGCCATTAAAAAAACATACCGGTTTTAACACAAAATAACACAAGCCAAGTCATCCAGGGGAGAGACACTGGCAGCCTGAAACTTGGGCAGCAGGCAATGTGACAAAGCCAACAGGGAACAGCAAATGCAGGCCACCCTTGAAACCTTTGGGAAAGTTCACAGAGGCAAGGATGGAAAGAGGCGGCTCTGGCATCCCTGCCAAGACCCCCTTATTTGTTGCTCGCATACAGGCAGTGCAGGAGTGTGAGAGCCCCATCTCTGCGATGCCAGGAGACGTGTGCTCCCTCCTTGGTGGCGGTGCAGGCCGTGGGGAGCTTACCAACTGCAGAGCGTGCTCGGGGTGAGTCAGCCTACCTCAGGCAAAGAGAGGATTCAGGTGAGGGGGAGAACAGCAGCAGTTCAAGTGCAGATTTCTGCAGGCTTTCCCCTCCTTCCAAAATTTTTGGTGGTTGTTGGGGAGTGCTGGTCCTGCTTGACTGGGAGGGTGGCTTGCTAGAGCCAGGGGGAAGGAAGGTGGTAGGAGGCAAAGTGAAGCTCACCTGCTGAGCTGTGAGTTGTGGCTGCTGCTCCCTGGCAGGTCTGTCTCTGGAAGGCTCTTCTGAGCACTCCTGTCTGCCAGGGTCAGGGACACACACCAGGCACACCACGCTCCCGCCCTGCAACTGCTGGCTCTGTCTGCAAGGCAGCGCTCGCTCAAGGCGAGAGTCATCCCCTCTGTCCCGTGGTACAGTTTCAGGAGCTACAGCTGGTTCCTCCTAAGAGGAGTGGTGTAATTTACCCTTCAGCAGGGATCTGGTCTTCATTTGAAGACCTCAGGAGCTGGAAAATCACTGTTGCCCTCAGTAGTTTGTTTGAATGGTGGTTTCTCTCCCTACTAAATCTTTACCATATTCTAAGGGGAATTTGGCTTTCCCTTCCTGGTTTTGTCTTTTGTGAGGCTTTTTTTCTTCTGGGTCAAAGTTCCTGGTAATGAAGGATATTTTTTTCCCTCAGAAGTAGGTGTCCTGATCAAATGAATTTTCCTGAATTGAGGCCTTATTGTTCAGCTGTGGCTGTTTCAAGGAAAAATTTTCTTTGGCTAGTGAGTGAATTCCCCCTTGTACTCCTTTTGAGAGTCCATTGAGATAATGACAGAAAGAAAAGCTTTAGAAAAAAAAGGCCATTTGCTGCTAGTGAGCCTGGAATGCTCACAGATAGTATGTGTCATATCTAAGGTATCCATAGTTCCATTCTGCATAAATGCTACATAATTGTAGATCTTCATCTCATAGCCATGAGGAATGACATTCCTTGGCATGGGTTGAAGATCTCCAACGAAATGTTCTCAGAAAAGAGACTTTATTTTCATGATCAATCTTAACAGTTTTGATTTGCAAGAGCAGAAATGCAGGTGATGCTCACTACTCCTGTTACAGCACCAGACTAAAAGTGCCACCAGCCACTGTCTCCTTCCTGGGCATGACTTTCAGCCTGGGGAACTGACTTCCTTCTGGGTGGGAAGGGCCAGCCAAACACAAACTAAGCGCACATGCATGGACCTTCTGAGAGAGAAAGTTAATGTCCTCTGTGTCGACCCCTCCAGAGGCCGACATCAGTCTGAGCCTTGTTTGAGGTGGTGTCGGCTGGCCTGTGCCTGTTTCTTAACACTTGTGCTGCCATGCTCCCATATTTAAATGGATGTGCTTCATGCCATGATAGGACTGCAAGTACAAAGTTAACTGCTGGAATTGCCCCAAAGCACAACCACTCACACAAAAGCTGTTTCCTATTGCAGTGTTCAGCCGTTTCCTGTCACACTCCTCTGTGCACTGCAGAGCTGTTGAGGTAGCAGGACACAGTGCTGGAGGTGATGCTGCACCTTCCCAAGACACCCAAAAGTCAGCTGAGCCATTTTGTCCACAGTCATGGGGAGATGGCAGCCCCTCTGTCCTGCTTTGATGCTGTGCTCTTCTTTACAAGAATGGCAGTGGAAAAAAGTGGAAGGACCCCACAGAAGCTTGCATGAGCTGGAAGGATGCTGAGAGCAACAGAGCTCCTCTGTCACGGCCTCGGGACATCTGCTCCTGGGATGAAATAATTGAGTAGCCTGAGCATCAGCCGTGGTGCCTGAGCAGCAACAACCACCATGATGTCCCTTAACAGCTTCCTTACAAGTATACTGAAGAGGTGACATCTCCATGGCCCAAGTCTGACCAGGTCAGTGGGACCACATTCCCTTGGCTTTCAGAGAGGAGAGAGAGAGAGCACTCTTTCATGCCTTAACCGACTGCTCCCTGCTTGTCCAGCCTTGGTCCCTCTTTACCATATGATGAAGTACATGCTACACTCCTTAGAGACTCAGCGATTTATGATCAGAGATGACCAGAGGAATGTTTGGAATGTGTTAGCCCTTGAGAGGAAAAGCAGCAGATTGGTCTCATTGACATGAAGGAGACTCTTGCAAGGGAAGTGGAGCAGGACATGACCAGCAAATGCAGTCATTCACCATAGGGTTCAGCTTTTGGTTTCTCAAAGTCTCCTCTGTTTGTATTTAAAGGCCATTTGTCTCCCCTATTTGTATTTAAAGGCTGTTGCAGAATATCATTCCCTTAATGGATCTATTTTCACAAGCCATTTAGCATCATTTGTTCTGTGTCAACATTGTCCTTTCATTTAATTTCCCCCACCCAGCGTCCCTTCCTGACCTCTGGCCACCCACCACCCAATATATTCATAGACAGCAACTGCACCCCCTGCAAGCTGGGTGTCCCTGCGCCGAGCCAGCCCAGCCCTGTCCCAGCACGGACATCTGTGGCTGCCGGGTCTGCAGTGACAGGCACGGCTGCTGCTCCCAGCGCTGCCCTTTGGCTGCTGCTCCCGGCCGGGGCGAGCGAGCATCGAGCTGCTGTGGGGCTGCCTGCGGCCAGGAGGCTGCCGGGCCCCGGGGGTGGCGCAGGCGCTGCGCCGTCCCACCGAGAGCCCTGAGGAGCACTGACGGAGCCCTTCGGAGATGCTCAGCCCCAGGAGAAAGAGAAGTGCTTGCAGCTGCCCCGGTAATGAATGGCTGGGACACTTCCAGGCAAGCCCGTATTCCAGCAACCCCCTCAGTACACAAGGGAAAAACCAGGAGTGCCCTATGCAAGAGAGGTAATGAAAGAGCACAGCGAGCAGCTACCAGCAAGAGAGGCACATGGACTGATCACAACGGGCTGGGAAGGTAGCTGGAGCCATTAGCTTCTCTCTAAATGCCAGGCAAAACATGGGCTATGAGCATGCAGGACACAGAGCATGGCACAGTTCCCCAGTGGAAGCCAGCTGCTCTGGGAGGAAATGAGCACCAGTGTAATGCAGGCAGATGAACAGCATTGCTCAGCCCTACATGACCACTGCTGCTGGGTGCCCTGCCCAGGGAGTTGTGGCTCCCACAGCAGTGAGCCTGGAGCTAAGGAGTTTCCATACTGGAGAGTGAGCAGGACTGCAGGGTTGAAAGAAATAATTGGGATCTTTTCCTCTTTCTTCTTGTCTTTCAAAACACTTGCATGGCAGCTGGGTGGATGCTGGTTTCATAATTGATGGACATGGTCTTGGCAATCTCCTTTTGAAGAGCCATTCCTTGTCACATAAATATCATCTATCAGTGCCCATTGTCTTTATAGTGATCTTGAGCAAACAGTTTTATTTTCAATCAGGACATCACACATTGATCTAAACACTCATCTGTAATGGATCAATTTACATTAGGAGAGCAGTATTGTAGCATTGTTGTTCATTATATTGAAAGAAGTATATGTTTAGTTACAGGCTAAAATCAATTAAACAGCCTTGTGCCTTTTGCTGTGAGAAAGTCAACAAGCCAGTCTATCTTGGACAATTATCCAGCTACAGCTCCTCAAAAAAAGGGCTCCAGCATCATCCCCTTCCTCCTGAGTTCTCAGTTTCTCCTTCAGAGACTTATTTTACAATGTTTTTCTTCTTGTGCAGTCTAGTAAAACACTCTCAGCTAAAATGCATGTGAGAGAAATGAAAGCAGTCTTGCTCTGCTGTTGTGGAGGGGACTTTCCCAGGGCCATGCAAAGCCATGTATCCAAAAGGGAAACCTGCATTCTCACTGGAAGTCTGCCTGGTAACACACAACGGAATATGTTGGAGATGCTGAAAAATGTATATGATGCTGTTAGTATCTTTGTAGGTGAGATGATTATCTCCAACAGTCCCTGATTTCACTGGAGGAAAAAAGGAGGGAGCGGGAGGCAGGGAAGGAATTTGTACACTGGGCTACTTTTTCTTGCCTTACTGCAAGAGAGAAGACTGTATTGAGTGCTGGACTTTCTGACAAAGGGAACATGATTTGAGCTGGTGGTGCAGCTGCAGAGAGAACTGGAACCTGCAGTTTCAAAAGCAAAACACATAGGGGAACTGCAGGGCAATGCAATGATGGGATTTGAGGAGCACATTTCCTGGGGCTCTGGTGGATGTGATGGAAACAGAGGAAGGTATTACCTGCCCCAGCCCCCTGTCAGAGGCCTGTGGCAGAAGGGAGCATGTCCTTGTGCCCTGCCTGCTGTGCTCTGTCACCGCCACAGGGCCAGGAGCAGCTGAGCTCTGGGCTGCCATGCAATTCCCAACTGGCTCCCACTGCCTCCTGCCTGCTGGCAGCAACTGACCAAGCCCATGGTACAATGCAGCAGTGCTGGGAGGGCCAGGCTAAACCATGACACTGCAACACTTGATGAATATAATCAAGGTTTTTGCTTTTCCTTGTGCAAAACCTGATGAACTGGCAAAAGTTATTGGCAGGGGTAGATTCTTATTTTGTGGTCAGAATTCCCTCATGACCTGGCCTGCACTATGAAGGGCTTGTACAGCATTCCTGGTTTATATATATATGTGTGTGGATGTGTATGTTTTTTTGGCTTGAGACTTTGCCCACTCCTTTCCTACCACTAAGGCCACTCCAACTCATCTCACTCTTTCATTATATGCACAAAACATTGCTGCAAAGCTAATAATAATAATGAGAAGGAATAGCAGGTATTACAAAGCTTATTAGGAAATTGATCTTTGATTTGCTCTTGAATAAAAAGGCAGACCTCAAAACTGCTGGAGCCATTCAGTTAATTGGTTATTGGCTCTCCTGAGTGATTATATCCACCCTAGTTCTACCAAGTTCAGCAGGTCTTGTGCTGGTCAATTAGCCTTTGGCATCCATGAAGGGAAAGGCTTCATTCAGGTTTTCTCAGACACTGTTTGTGTAGCAAAAAGTGGACTGAGCAGGAGAGGTTCCCCATGGTCTGAATCCTGCTCTTGAACTGTCACCAAAAGGGTATTTTTGCTATACTCCAACCCTCTGAAAAGGTGGATGCTGTTAAGTGGGAGACTCTGCCCCAGGGACTGCTCTGCAGAAGGACAGCAAAAGGCAGAGGGGTTTGGGAGGAGCACAGCAGTTTCCTCCAGGGTGACCTTCACCCAGTGCACCCGGGGTCTCTCTCCCGCGGGATGAGCAGTGCTGGTGTACCAGCGCTGTCGCCGGCTGTGCAGATGGATGTCCTGTTGCTTGGTCACAGTGGGTCTGCAAACTCACTAATCACTACTGCTCTGATTCCTTCAGCATTTCCAGGGCTGTGCAGAGCTACACAGCTGACGCCATTTAGTGGCTTTTCCTTCAGAGTGCTCCATCCTGCCCTCAGTGCTATGGCTTGCCAAAGGGCTCCAGCACTTGCATTGCTATGATGCAGACCCTGTAATAATAGTTGGTTACATCCAGAGACTTCAGTTCAGATTTTAAAACCTCATCAAATAGTTAATGACTGACTATTTCAACGCAGCAGCTCCTGCAAAGAGGAGAGAGAGGGAGAGGGAAAAGTTATTCATGTCCCATCTGTCTGGAATGCTTGTCCCGTCCCTCCCACCCACTGAGTCACTTCCTCCCTTTATATATCACTTAAAATTTTTCCTTTCCCCTTTAGCTTATGATTACCCTCTGCACATCGTTCTTTTTTTATGATGCATGATCAATGTTAGTTAAGGCTCTATGGATAAAAAGAACGTATTGTCTTGCAAATGTATGTATGTGGTAAAATGCAGCATATATTGCATGTATGGTATGTAAAGGAACACATCAAGCACTACAATGTCCAGATGCTGATCCAGCCTTCCCAACTGTGCTACAGAACTTGCAGTGTAGTGCCCCAGCTATTTTGTCCCCCAGCCCAAAGAACAGTGGTGTGCAGGGAGAGGTACATTGCTTGAACTGTGAGGTGGAGGTGTGTTAAAGCAGGAGCTCAGCCCAGGGAGGGGTTCACTCAGCTCTAGGACCTGACCCAGGGGGGTGTGTGGGATGGGACCACTCAAATGCCTCAAGGTGTGTTTGTGAGGATGCTTGGCTAGCTCAGCCCACTGCCTTGCTGCCAGGGCTTGAGGCAGCTCTTTTACTTAGTAGGTGGTGAAGTGTATAAAATTAGGTCCTCCGGGGGTTCCCTGGGTTCCCAGCCAGTCCGGGGAGTGATCCTCGGCTGACCGGTCCGCAGGGAGGGGTAGATGTAACCCGGAAAGCTCCACCAAATAAAGACGAGACGTCTCCCGAGCAGCAGGATCCGAGAAGTTTATTGCCAGCAACACTCTCGGGGGAAAACTGACTTCGGGAGCCCAGCACCCGGGCGGGACCGAGAATATAAGGGCAGAGGGATAGGAGTGGCTAGGGCACAAACCAACCAATGGGTAAAGGGTAGAGGGGAGGAGACGGGATGGGGTGACATGTAATGAACCAATCGGGATACAGGAGAGGAGTGGCATTCTAACAGGGTCCAATGGGATTAACAGAACAGAAGAACTTTCTAGAACTGGGGAGTGTGTTAAGCTTTGACAGACAGCCTCAACTGGGGAGGGAAACAGCATGTGATTGACAACTTTTTGCTATATTGAAGTCACCTCCCAAGGGAGGGTGGGGACCCCTCCTACAGTGAAGGGCTCAGAGGAGAGTGTCAGGCAAGAGAACGAGGTGGTCTCCTGGGATCTCTGCAGCCTGTGGGTATGTGCTGACCTGCCACCCCAAGCAGGGGAGACTGGGCTACCTACAGCATTTTGATGGAGGAGCAGGAAGGACTACAGAAGGTGAGAATGCTGGCGGGTTCATCCTGAAAGCAAACAGGGTAAAGAGAAGGAGCCTAGATGCCTTCTCAGCATGGATGGGAGATGGTGGAGGTGAGTCTCTAAGCTGTAAAATAGATGAAGGCTAGAAAAGGGAAACTTGAACCTCTTTGGACAGGTTATTTGAGTTACTTGTGGTTTCCCAGTGAATGGAGAGAACACTTGCTTCAGCCTTTTTGCATGTGGCTCAAAGGCAGGGTGTTTATCTACTTGGCACCTTGTTATTCTGATGATACAGGAAAGTTTTGATATTTGGGGATGTCAGGTGGACACAATTAATTAAAAAAAAAAAAAGACGTTTCAAAGGCAAACACTTGAGCAGCTATCTGTGACTGGGAGGAATCCCCACCCAAGAGAGACGCCAGCACCACTGTGTCCAGCTGTCAGTTACTGTTCTCTTTATATTATCATCTGCAATAAGGTTC
The DNA here is from genome assembly GCF_026979565.1 of Vidua chalybeata. Classification (NCBI taxonomy): domain Eukaryota; kingdom Metazoa; phylum Chordata; class Aves; order Passeriformes; family Viduidae; genus Vidua; species Vidua chalybeata. Next base: position 11,574,391 of record NC_071536.1, on the reverse strand, counting down.
CACCATATTTTCTGGTTCCTGTTAACTGTCCATAAGCTGATGGTTGATGCAGTAACCTAGGTAATACATCCACTCTGGGATGCACTGAAGGATGGGGCACAGATGTGTCACAGACCCTCTGTAAAGAGCCAGCTTGGCTCCTGCTGAAGGGTTTAGCTGTGTGTGGGTCCTGCTGGTTCTGCGCCTGCCTGCCACTTCAAGAAGCTCCCTGCAGGGCTGCCTCCATGCTGGGCCGGCACTGATCCTTCAGTGCCTTTTTTTTTTTTCTTTTTTGGCTCTAACTCTGTGTCCTGTGAAAGTAGCTGTCCTGGCCCCAGACCTGTGTGTTCTGTGGTGCTGGGACTGGGCTCACAAACTATGGCCAAGTCTCTGAATATTTGGTATCTGAGAAGTGACTTTGTTTTATACACATGGATGATGCTGCAGGTGGGCTGAGGCAGGTCCAGGAGCTGAGGGCATTTGCTGTAACTTCACAAATCATGAACTGAGTGCACTGAAACCCCAGCAGTTCCCCTTGAAGAGCAGTACTGGAGAGGAATACATGGGTCTTGTAGCTTTTATGACACCTAATAGATTGTAAAATGGTCATTGAATTTTATTGCATTTGTGGGAGACTTGATGAATCCAAGGATGGTGTGCTGTGTTACTGGAAGTCAAATAACCACTGATGCTCCTGTTGCTGAGTGGCTTTTTAAAAGGGAAGTTTGTTAGTTTATTCTCTCATCCCTTTCCTCCAATAGGTTGCTATACATTTTCAGAAATTTTGTCTTCCATTTTATCTATTATTTTTCTATTTTTGGAAACAATTTTACATGTATGAATGTGGGGACAGCATAGCTACCCTTGTATTATGTAGCAAATTAATTATTTCATTAGCCCCAGTGCAACCTTTGGAAATAAGACGATAACCTCAGTTGTTTATTTCCCCAAGAGATGGTAATGACTAACTCTGAAAAGAAAAGTAATTCTTCTATCTGGCCTACATAAACTTTCATAATTCCATGCTACAGCAAGATACCTTTAGGTAGTATATGGCATGCAAAAAGCTAAGCTCTATAATGTTACTGTGCAGATAGGTTTGGCTCCTGGAGAACAACTTTAGCCTAAGACTTCAGTGCTGCCAGCTGGCAGAAGTTATCATATATGTGAAACTTTAGGCTGAGCCAGAAAAACCTGAGTTCAAATCTCTTGCCAGGGATTGTAGGATAGAATGATTAACCTGATTTTATATTTTTGGATAACTATCAAGTGCCTGAATATTTATAGCAATAAATGTCTTCCATATGTGCTGATACTGCATCCATGGAGTGCAATAGCATGATACAGTTATTGTCTTACTTGAAGACACTAATTATAACTAATCCTATAGGCATGTGAATCATGAAACACTGGCCCAATTTCTGCCAGCTTCTGTGAGATGCATCTGACTTTGTTCATGTGAGCAATGCAGGTCAGCAGAGAGCTCAAGGCAAAATTCCAAGAGTGCTGGGGATCCTGAGGTCTCTTTTCAGAAGAAATACATGCACTTGATATTTAAGCACTTAAAGCTGCAGGTGGCCACTTTACCATCTTAAACCTTCTGAGACTTCCTAATAGGTGTCATAATGTCTCAAGATGCCGTTGAAAATAAAATCCTCATCCTACAAGCCACTGTTATGTAGTCCTGTGATCTGACAAGTAAAAATTGGCAAGGGGATCTCAGGTTCCTGAATTTGTTTGGTGCCTGCTAGACTGTCACGATAACCAGGCTTGCAGCACTGTTGGTGCCCATTGGGTTTTGTGGTACTGAGGATGCTCAACTACTGCAGGGACGGTGCTTCTCTGGGGATGTGATGTCTTCCCTCTGAAACACACCTTAATGTAAAAACCTCTCCGTGGATGACTTTAGAGCTACTTTCTGGTTGGTAAGAAAAAGCAACAGAGGAACAGTATGAAGGTTATAATGTTGTAATAAGAAGGCTATAAAAACAGAGAGACTAGACTAGCGTTCCAGTAGTTTTCTCTTCCCCTGAAAGAGGTAAGCCCGCCCAGACGTCTTGCTTTTAAATACTGGCTACTGTATATGTTTTAAACCAAAAATAATACCTTTTGATTGGAAATGTTTCAATAACATCATTTGTGCATTTTATTGACGTGGAGGTTACAATTATTAGAGTCACCAGGAATTTCAGGCATTTAAACACAGCCTCTATTTCTCCAGAGTAAACCACATCCCTGTGTGATTATTCTTCTATCTAAATGCCTTCAAACCAAGTCTTAAACCAGATCTGACATTTGTTGCTGGTGGTCCCTCATACAAATTGGCCCTTGAAATGAACACGTGGGGTTAAACAAATGCCAAGGAGATGGGACTGGATGCTGAGGGATCCTGTGGGTGCTGAGGGAGGCAGAGCCTGTGCAGGATGCAGCAGGCAGCCCTGGGTAGATCATGTGGCTCTGAGCAAGCTGCTGCCAGTCTGGTCAGGTACTGTAGTCTGGACCCTGCAGACTTTGAGAGAATAAGGAGAAGGGTTTGTCTGGTCATGGATATTGCTCCTTCAGACATTCAATCTCTATGCCTTTTCTTTCAGCTGGCTTCTCCCCAGGAAGCCAGAAACTGCATCTGTGGCAGAGAAGGGACTTGGCTCAACAACCAGAATGTCCCACTCAGCATGCTCTGTGTTTCCTCCTAATCTTTTCAGCAAAAGTTTTTGGAACTTCAATTTAAAAACTGAGACTTTTAAGGGGCCTCTAAGGCCTGAATCACCTTTGTTTTCTGGCCTTTCTACACCCTGTATTGGCAGCAGGGAGGCAGGCATTTAAGCACTTTCAGTTTCAATTTTTTGATGCTTCCAGGAGAGCACAAGTAAGAATTAGGGTCTAAAAGACCATTAAAATTCTGATATCAATGACAACAACAAACTTTGAAGGCAAAGGAAGTGTCCTGCTTACAACTTGGGTTAGGACATAAAGAGGTGAGAGTTTGTTCAGGAGGTGACTTGAGACAGCAGTAATAAGAGGAATCCTTTTCACCTGGCCAAGGAAGTTTCAGCACCTTCCTATTTCAATCTCTAGCAAATGCTTGTTGATCTGGAGGGAGTAGGATTAGGCTCATGGTGGAGTGCAAGGATGACAATTATGCCTTCTATCCTCTGCTGTCTGTATTGTCTGGATGTAGTTTTCCCTGTGTACTCTATAAGAAAAGATGCTGAGAAACCTGAATTGGGATGTTGGTATCCCCAGACAGAGAGAGGGTTGCCATCTCACTCCAAGGGTCTTGTCCTATAGCACTTTGATACTGGTTGTGCACTTCTCCAGGGTCTGGGCTTTCTGATCCTGTCTGAAATGTGCGTGTGTGTGTGTGTGTGTCCTTTTCCCCAGTACAGTAGCACACTGCTCAGTCCCTACTCTCCTCTTCCTCCATTAACCCCCAACAATTTTTAGGAGAAATATTGTTCTTGCTTATTCTTGTGGTGCTGATGAGCCTGCAATAATGAAGGAGCAGAGCAAAATACAGAGCTCTTGCTCTAGTGAAAAAGGTGGGTCTGTAGCCATTGCTCATCCAAGGGCAAGCAGGTTTCTGGCAAGACTGTGTGTGTACTAGTACTTAGAGTTTTGTCTACATAGTGAGCCAGGTCTTGAGTGCACTGTCAATTAAGGGCAGCAATTCAAAGTGATTCACAGCAGATTACACCAGCCTGTCTCTTGATGGAGCACACTTTGGTCCTGCGCCTGCAGGTGCTGCACAGACTGCCAAGCCTGGAGCTAGCCTGCAGTTATGCTGTCAGCCTTGCTTAGATCTAATGCTTTATGACAACTGTCTACCTGTAATGTGATAATGGGCTGAAAACCTCTGCAAAATTGATAGGGTCTCTCGCAAAGAAGGAGAAACTTATAATGTGGCAGGCCTGATCCCTTTCTTAAGGTCCACATGAACTGCAAAGATTTCTTTGCAACTGGCAAGTCTGATTGCTCTTCTGTTCCTGACAAGAAGATGACAGTGTTGCTGTCTGTGAAGCTGCTGACCTCCTACTTACTCCCAGTCCAGGGGGAATTGACCTGTTGCGTTTTCAGGTGCTTTAAATCTGTTTTTAACTTTGAATCCTAAAATATTGTTGGTGTCTACCTGCCAGGGCTTCATCCATTCTGTACCTCTACTTTTCATGTTCTAGATAAAATTGTCTTCTGCCTGCAAAATGTTTCCAGGGTTTATACAATAAGTTCATTATGTTTAATCCCTAAAATACAAGTCTTTATCTAGAACAATTAATAAGTAGTGTTCTAAAAGAAGCTGTGCTTAACGTGATGTAACACGGCCTTTATGGAAGAGGCCAGATTCCTACCCACCTTTTTCTGGTGTGACCTAGGAATCGCTGCCGTGACTTTGTGCTAGATCAGTGCTAAGTGAGAGCTGGGCCTAAAACATCCTGATGCAGTTTCAAACCCTCCAAACTTGCTAACCAGGTAAAAGCACTGCAGCTAGGAAGTTGCAGGCATGGGAGAGGTTGTCCTCCTGGTTCTGGAGATGCCCAGGTGTGTTCCCTGTGAGCTGTGCAGCTGATGACCAAGATAGTGACAACACTGCCTAGTTCCTTGTGCAGGGCAACCAAAAGTTCTTTATGTAGCCGAAGTGTTGTCATTTTAGCCGGTATAAATAGCTGCAGCCAGTCCTGTTCCAGCTGCCCAGCTTCCACCCCAGCTCAAACAGGCCCAGGACTGGCACGAGGCACTGGCTGGCAAGGCAGGCACTTGGGTGAGGAGAGCAGAAGGGCCGTGGTCTCCTGAGGCACTGTGGCGGTGTGGGGGACTGGCCAGCACAGGTGGGGGTGGCAGCCGGGGTAAATGCCAGGGCTCCGGGCGGGATCAGGGCTCCGGGCCCTGAGGGCTCTCCCCACACCAGCACTCTGGCCTATCCCTGGCTGCTGCAAAGCCGGGAAGTGGCTCTTGAGGCTGTGGACTGTGCTCAGATCAGAGTCCCCTCCAGGGAAAACAGGGATGTTTACACAGAACACAGCTATCCTAACGGCCATATGATAATTAAGAGGCTGGAGGCTGCTGGATAAACCCTTCCCTATGACCTCCTCATCCTCCAGAGTGTAGGCCCCCACGGTGGCTCTGACCCCCGTGCCATTCCCTGCCACATCTGTGGGCTTATCATGCTTCTTAAAGAGCCCGTAAACCCATTAGCTCTGGGTAAATGATCCCTGGGCTGTCTTTAGAATAATTAAAACCACAAGGCAAACAGTTACTCTGGACTATCAGCAGCATATCAACAAAACTTGTGTCTTGAAATGTGTGTTCAATTTCTGTTATTAAAAGGCACAGAGCCATATGTGAAACATTATCATGCGTCTTTGTGAAATTAGCAGAAGTATTTGAACAACCATTTTGTCTCTATCAAAACAGTGCCTTATTATTTTTTCATACTGTGTAGGAAGGTGAGAGAGCCTTATGAAGGCAGGAGGGCTCAGGCAGGCAACCTGACTTCAGTAGCCCCTGACCACGTCTGTTTGCTGCGCAGAGGCACACGCTGCCTGAGGAGCCCAGATGGTGCTGGCCATGAATGGGGAAGAGGAACAGCATGAAGCGTCCTATGCGGCCTTTAATCCTGAAACCCAGGACTGCAAGTTTTATCTAACTCCTTAACTGCTTTACTTTGAGTGAGGCTTTTACAGTATCTGCTGAAGTTAGTTGCCATTAGGGTCAATAGAAGTTTGTTGATTCAGTTGGAAAAGAAAAAAAGACCAATGCTGAATGTGCTTTGAAATTCCCACCACTTATGCTTAAGAATATATGTTAGAAAAGTGATGTCACTTCTGACTGTTTATAAACTTCCAAAATAGCACTAGACCTTAAAAAAAAAAATTCTAGTCCTTAGTTTTTTGAACTGTCTCTCTGAAAATGGCACCAAAACTGCTTGAGAGCAAGGCTTCCTGAATGAAGGGGAAAAGGAAGAGGAGCTGTTTCTGATTAATAGTGACCAATAACTGTGGGCAATGTCAACATGTGTCATATACCCAGGCTCGAAGAAAAACATGATGTGAAGTGTTTTGGCATTTAATGAACACTTTAAAAACACTTCTGAAACAGAAAAACTCCCAAATTATTGATCTGTTTGGCAGTGCATTTCACAACTGACAGTAGCATACAAGTCCTTCCTGTGGACCAAGGGTCTTTAGTTCTGGTTTTGGCATAAAGAGGACATAGTTGGAGTCTTTCTTGCATGTGTCTGGTTTCAAGGGTGGTGAAGACAAGCAAGATCAGATTTGGAGAAGATGATCTTTAAAGAAAATGCTGGTGCTTCTTGCCAGGCCTAGTTATCAGCCAAATGGGTTGAGATAAGGCAAACAAAACTGTCTGCTTAGTCAGATTGAGCAACAACATCCCTTGATTGTCAGAGCTGAATCAGCAAATACAAAAAAGCTAAATACAGCCAACCCTACACTTACAACCCACTTGTGGTTTTCATGCTGACAACCTAGTCACTAAGTATAAATGGTCCTCCCACTGCTGGTTTGCCTGCATCTCAGGTTATATTCAGGGATATGACTGCATCTCTAGCCTTGCAATCTTAACTAGTTTTTTAAACTGAAGAGTACATTGGAGCTTTCTAACAGTGCCAAGTATTTCTGCTAGAATATATTCTGGAGGATTCATGTAATAAAAAACATGTGAAGGATTTCTGATATGAAAGACTCTTGCCTATAATATTTTTTTAGCTCCAAAGTGGAATTAGTTTTGTTCTATAAATGCTTAAAATCTGAACCTATATATCATCAAACATGCAGGAGCCAGAACTACAGGCTCTCGATACATCTCTATTATAGACAGTAGGTTAAGCATACATGGTAATATGTGATATGAGCCTTAATTCACAGACTCAGCTCTCCTCTTCATTAATGTCAAGCAATGGCTTTTCTCCTTTCTCTGGAGAGAGCTGTGAATTCTGACTGAAATTTGACACTTTGCTTTTCTGAGAGAACTTTTTGTGAATCTTTACTGAGCAGCTCACAAATGCATAGGGTTTAGTGGACCAAAGTGAACCAAGAGAACAGAGATAAGCTTCAGAATTAACAATTCAGCTATATTTGTGTATTAACCGCTGTTAATATGTAATTTCCACAGCTAAATGAATGTATAGTCCTAGATTTGGGCATTAGGATTCAGTCTCTGACACATCATGCAGCACCAAATGCAGAGAATTTAGAATTTCTGCTATCTGGAAAGGCAAATGAACAAAAATGTTTTCAGAGACACCTTGTGAGTCCACTGCAAATAGCACCTGAAGCGTATATGAAATGATACAATCAGCTGCCAGCACCTCTCTAAACATCACTGTTAGCAAAAGGTAGACATGTTTTATGGTGTATTTATATACTTTGTGTAAATTCTGGAGGCTCAGCAGCCATTAGAAAAAACTCCTGTGCATTCCCTTGTCTGACATCAGGCTAACTTGCAAAATGCAGCAAGATTTCTGCTCTCACAGAAAGACCTTTTCTCTGGTGCTGCCACCATAGAATTGAGGGAAGGCAAACACAATCAGGGCTGTTGCAGCTGTTCACCAGCCTGAAGATACCATGGCATGAAAAATGTTTTGGTTTTTACCAAACCGGACTCAGCTCAAATAGTGTGCCTTGCCCAATGTCCTTGTGCTGCTCTCAGGTATTTTATGTGCTGCTTACCAATGAGTGCTGTACTGCAGCCCATGCGTTCTCCAGCCCAGCCACGAGAGTCCCTCATCATCCATCCTGTAATGTGACTGACTGGTAATTAATTGGCAGGGGTTGTACAGGAAAGCTGACTGAATCAGAGCCTAGGCATACCACCGTCTTTCCAGCCATGGGAAAATGTGGGGAGAAGAATCAGGAGAGAGAAAGGGAAAAATCCACTGAAGTCTTATAGGGTAAATCTCTACCTTCCTTTTCTTCTGGATGCCTAAGGCGATGGAACTGTAAATAGTTGCAGAAGAACAAATTAGTTGGGAGAAATAACATGCATGCAAGGTGTGTGTTTCAAGCAGCTAATGCTGCAGTTGGCAGTGAGCTCTTTCATGGGACTACCAAGCAGGAAGGGGACAGAGCTCAGGCCTAAAGAAGCAACTCTCATGTTTTCCACCTACATCAGGGAATGATCCATTCACCAGTCTCTGCACCTGTTCTGTCTTCTTCTGGCTTATCAATGCTTCTCCACAAATATTTCCATGCCAGAAGTTGGTAGCTGCAAATTGTCTGAATGCCCCTGCAGCTGGGAGATGGCCCATCTGGGTTTCAGCCCCCCTTGCCCCAAATGCAGGCACTTTGAACTGCATGATCACCTCTGGGGTATTGGCACTACTGATGTGGGTTCTGTTGCTCCTTTAGCCTCTTCAAGATAAGTTTTGCTCTGGTGAGCATCCAGAAGGAGCAATAAATTCATCAATTCATTCGTTATAGAACTTAAATGCCTGAAGTATAAAAATATTATAGTTCCCCAGAACTGAAGCTGAGGTGTCGAAACATCTCCAGCTGGGGCAAAGTGAACAGTTTGATAAGCTGCAGTTTGGCTCTGTTTGCAGTGGAGATACCAGTCTGGAAAACTGGCCAGTGTGCTGTTGTAAGAGACCTGCAATTAGTACATGACCACCATTTGTAGCATATCTGAGGGTAAAAAGAGCATGACAAACCTCATCTCTCTTCAGTTTTTGCAGGCTCTTGATCTTTAGCTCTTTACAAAGTTGTGGGTAATCTTTTAATTAAAACTCCCAATTATGCATTTGACAGAGATTCTGAAGGCCAGCAAGTTGTAATGTTGGATGCCAATTGATTATGGAATGTCTCTGCAGATTTACAGCCCTGTGATCCACCCTGTATCAATATTGTAGTTGGATGTCTTCTGCAGCTGTGTATAATCAGCATCTTATGAAATCCACAGCATCCCTACATGCTGTGTGTAACGGTTTCTAGAGAGCTGGATCACAGTGTAAGTGCTGCATGTATGGGGGAGTGGAGGTGACTTTTACTGGTACCATCTACAAAAGGGGTTAATCCTCACAAGAGGACACCAGGGAATCGCTCAGGCAAACAAATCCTTTGAGATGCTCTAGCTGGAACAGCTCTTCTGCAGCAGGCCTGTGTTTAGTAGGAGTGGGTAACCAGGGATGTCAGGGGTGCAATGAAAACACCATTTTCAACACAAATCAAAGACATAGCATGATAAAGCTATGATGGAGAAAATTAACTCTATCCCAGCCAAAACCAGTACAGCCTTCTGAAGGGAGAACTTGCAGTTGTTACCTCTGTGTTTTGCTTCATGTGTGCTGTAGTTACATCCCAGCTGACCTGCAGGCTGGCTGGGGTTTGAACAGATGCACGGAGCAACTCGCTGGAGCAAGATAGGAGTGGGACAGCAGCTGAGCTGCCTTGGTCTTTTGCAGACCAAATAATTAGCCTGGGCAGAGCACCCTGCTGGACTTCAGGTCCCCAGTGATCTTTGGTGTCTGCCCTGAACTGAATTGCATGATTCAGACGTTCACCACCTTTGCCAAATGCAGATGGGGGATGGAGAATCAAAGCTAGAAGTGTTCTGTATTTCTCTGTTTAGGGTAGCTGTAGATTCTGCTTTGCATTTACAATATAGCCACCTGAAAGTAAAGGGCAGAGAAACTTTCTCCAACAAAGGGAATTTGCAGGTTCCACCAGCCAAACCTCAGTATGAGGCAGTAGAGCCTGGTAATGTTGCAGCTGTATCAATTTGCCTCATTTAGAACAAATCACAAAAAAGTTTGGGGTTTAGAAAGAAAAGATGTGTCTAGAAATTATCTCTTCATTTGTGTATATTATAATATAGTGTAAAATGCATGCTCAATTGCTGCTGAATTGTTATAATTAATTACATTATACCTTGAACAACTGTAAGAAATGTATGCATATTAGAGCTGGACCTGGAACTTCCTGTCTGAGGGTGCTTGTGTTGTCTGGGAATTCAGGCAAGGCTTTGAGGCACTAAGTGCTTTGCAGTGAAATATCCTTTGAAAGAATTTGGACTTCAGCAAAGGAGCTAATACACACCACCACCACCCTCAAAAACACCCAAAACCCATATTGAGTGTCAGTCAGTGCTGTCAGGAATGCACTAGCAGGAGCTCTGCTTTTTTGTTGCTACTCAAACCCAGACGTATTTGTAGCTTTGTTTATAGTTCTTTCATATATTTGAAGGTGTTCCACCAACTATTGACAAGAGAACAGTGTCTCTGCTGAAGTCCTAGCCAAAACGTGTTTTCTCCTCCTACACTTGTTTCTTTGGGGATTTGGCTTGTGCCAGCCTGCACAGCAATACTCCTCTGGAAGCCAAGGCTTGCATGTAGTGTCACAGTCAGCCTGGCTCTCAGCTGGGCTCAGGCTTTGGGAGAGAAGGGAAATGGCAACTTATGCCCTCTTCTGCTTCATGCTCCAGTTGGCCTTGGAGCTCCTATTTAGCAGAACAGGTACTTTTAATGTGGTTTCAAATTGAGGGTCACAAATTACTTGTCAAGCGATTTGCCCATATAATGTTGCACTTTGGACTTTCATTCTCAAAGGTGAACATTGGTATATTTACAGTCTTCTGAGGGAGAAAACCAGAATTTAATAGGACTTGCTAAATAGAGCAAATGAGGCTGCAGTGCACTTTCCCTCTGTTATATATTAAGCTGATGTTATTAAGTGTTAACTTAACAATGTATTGTATGGACAGCTAAAAGGGGCCAGGAAAAGTCTTTGTGTAAAACATGTAAACAGCTAGTTTTTTGGGGTTTTTTATTGGAATCATTAACTGCACCGTAGTTAAATCCTTTGTTTTCATGGCTGGTTTAAATTAAATTAGCAACATTGTGGTTTTTTTTTTTTTTTAATATGGTGGCTTTAATGCATATCAAAATATTTAACAGAATAATTTATCTATGTATATTTTAAAGTTTTTTTTTTTTTTAAAAAAAAAACAATTTGCTGAAATTTTCTCTGGCAAAAAGCTAGGATTGTCTAAAGCCAGTTCAGGACAAACATGTTAAATATGTCAATTTCAGTGATACTCGTAATATGATCCAGTTGTATTTGCTCATTTTGAGTACACACATAAAGGTGGAGATGCATAGGAATAGAGAATAAGCTCTTGAGACGAGTCCTGTGGGACTTAAGGGACCAATGTCCATTGAATTTCAAATATTTGGGTATGTAATGCCACAGGTTTTCCAAGGGAGTGCTCAGCTGGTCCACACCTTAGTGTCTGTACCTAAGCAAAGCGCAGATTTAACAAAGCAAGGATATGTGTCACTAAAGTATAGAGCACTACACTAAGTCCTGAGGGCATTTGCTGTGGTTTTCATCAAAACCAGCCTCCAGGCATTGAGGATTTATGGATTCTGTCTCAGTGCAGCTTTCCTTTTCAAGAGGAGGGGTTTTCTGCTCTGGTGTAGCCCTGCTGCCCTTGAGCACCTATCATCTTGGCTTCCTGGTCAGAGCTGAGGATGTCACCTTGGAAGTTCTAACTTTCTACTTCAGCTTTAGCATGTTTCAAAAAACCTCTTTCAAACTGAAATGATATATCTAAGTCAAACTCATGAAGTAATGCTGGGGACTCTGTCCCAGCTGGTGTTCCCAGAGAAGTTTGGGGTCTGGCCACTCTCAGAGCTTCTATAAATCTTTCTCTGAACAGGCCACTTGCATGTCAGCAGATAGCAGGGAGGTGCACCGGGATTTTTGGATAGGTTTTTTTGATCTTTTCCTTCTTCTTCCACTCTTTCAGACCCCTGTTCATTCCCAGTGCAATGCTATGGTCATCACGGCATAGGAAGCCCTATGGAGCTGCCAGACACACTCAGGTGAATGCCAGGTTTGCCAAGGCCCAGCATCTTGCAGAAAGCCCTTGAGGAATGAAGCTTGATGTTAGTGGGATTGCAGGATCCCCACCCACAGCCCTGGAATTGCCTTTCCACATCAGCTTTAGCAGTAGTGACACAGGTCAGCCCCGTCTGTGGCTAAAACACGAGACTCTATCTTCTTTCCTTCTCTGTACATCCTCATGTTGTACTCAGCTCTTGTTCCTGGTTTTTTTCCTCCTTGCTTCATCCTTCCTTTCTCCTACGCGTGCACCTGGCCGTTGCTGCCTTCCCCATGTGCAGATGGGGCTGTTCAATAGCCTATGTTTGTGGAATGAGCTAATTTAAACACACACATTTGTCTCTTATATAAATGTGTTTATATTGTTTTTATGTGCTTTTGCATAAAAGCTGGATCAAATAAACCTGAGCCTGGATCAAATAAACCTGGGAAGGGTAGTAGCATCTACTGAATAGAACAGGGATCCAGTCGCTGGGGCTAGAGTAGAAGCTCCTCACCTGAACAGTTGCTGACCATGCAATAAAGTACCTGCACAGCCTTGTCAAAATGCTCTTAAATAAATGTAGGTTGACCTGGTGAAACTCTTTTGGAGATTGCTCAAACACTGGAGGCTGCATTGAACAGGCAGCTGGGGAACTCAGAGCAGTTTTGTGGCAGGAGTTTTAAATAAGTGATGGTGTAAGAGGTGGCTTGTGGCCCCTTCTAGAAGCACTGGTGTGAGTTACTTCTGCCAGAGGTGATTGCTCCCCTGGCACTTCTAAAGCTGCTCCTGCACATCCCCCCAAAACAGCTGCCAGGGAGCAATAAAGGCAGTGGTGGCAGCAAAAGCCAGAGAGTGAGAGAGTGAACATCCTCTTTCACTTGGAGAAGATATTCGAACACCTAAGAACAAATATCATAGTTGTGCAAGTGGAGGAAAGACAATATTTAAAAATGTCCCTGTCCTTTCCCTGCCTTTCTGGAAACACTTCAAACGGAATGAAATGGGCAATCAGTAAATGATTCTGTAAAATGCATTCCTGATCTATCAGCAAAGTCAAATGAAATTACCTAAACAATTTAGAGATTAGGAACATTGCAGAGCTCTAACCCTTCCTTGAAGGGGGTACACCCACAGTTTGTATTTACTGGAGCATGAAAATAAAATTTATTTCAGTAGGAGAGATTAGGACTTTCCAGGCAGGGATGGGTTCCCTTCAGGAGGGTCTGAGATTTCTACAGAAGGTGTTTGATGGGTGAAGTCAGCGTTTCAAAGGTTGTGCTAAAGAAGGAACCAGGACACTGGCAGTAACTGGTACCACAGATAATTTTAGGGACTCGCTGAAGAAATATCTCCCTCACAGAGCTGTTTGCTGGGTTCCCTAGACTTTAAACAGATTTCATTTCATGCTAGAAACAACAGGATTCTTTGTCTTCTGTGTTTCTTCGATGTTGGGACCATCTTTCTAGCATGTAGCTTGAGGTTCAGAAATTTACCTAAGGCTACTCTCTTCCCATGCAGTAATTAATCACGAAGAAACTGTTTAGATAACAGACTCCTCAGTGCCTTCCTTCAGTACTGGAGAATGTGCAAACATAACTTGGAGCTCCGGCAGGCCCTGATTCCTGCAGCAGGACATTGCAGGCAAAGCATTCATGCATACCTTCACTATTGAGGAGTCTCAGGGTTCTGTGGTCAAGGTGACCCTGAGATTGTAAGAAGTCTTTTCCTCCCAGCCCCACAGCCAAAGAAGGAGTCCAGATGCATCAGTTTTGCTTCTCAAAGTTGTTTATTTTCTCTTATCTATAACATTCTTTCTCTGACCTGCTAAGCTCTGTCTAGCAAGTCAGATCGTCACAGTCTGCCTGCCCTCTAGGTCGGTGTTTACATTTTATACTATGAACTATGTGTACTTTATTTACTATTAATTCCCAATACCTATCACCTATGTTAGACAGTGTGTCTCTAAACCAATAGAAAGTGTCACCATCACAGTGAAAGACAGAGGACAAGAAGAAGGAGAAGGACAAGACACGCCCAAATTCCTCCATCTTGCCTCCTGAACCCCATTCTAAAAAACCCCAAAATTCTTTTTTCACCCTGTGTTACATTAACTCAAACTGTTGTGACCTGTAAATCTTCACACAAAATTGACAGCTTTTTCCACAGGCTAAAATCGAAGCCACAGGTGTTTTTGACTTCGTGCCAAGGTCTCCAAGCCCTCAGCTAGGGTCTCAAGACAGCCAGGGCAGCCAGAGGCATGTCCTGGGTTCCCACAGAGAAGGAGCTCTCCTGGAGCAAAGCTGCTCTTTGTCTTGGTGTTCAGAGCCTTCAGTGAGGTTCGTTTGCTCCTGCTGCAGACACAGCAAGTGAAACTCTGTGGTAAGCAGGACAGACATTCAAAAGACTCTCTGGGCACTTGCAAAGCCTGAAGAATAAAAAGTTCAAGTATTTGTGATTGGCTGGGGGATACTCCTATTGCCTGATGCACCAGTGCCCCTTTAATTCTAGTTTCGTTTTCTGAAGTTGGCTCTAAAACTGGTGGAAGAAAATATTTGAAGGTACCAGTAGATATGGTGGTAGTAATGTTCTGCTTTTTAAATTATTTTAAGAGTAACATTGAGGTATTACAGAGATATATTTAGTGAATTGTGCTGCTCTGGTCAAGAACCTCAGTGTTTTAAATGTTTCTTCCCTTATAGCGTGTGCAAAAGCCTTTGTCAGTCTATGCAGGAGGAATAATTGAAACAAATATTTCCCTATTTTTATTCCCCAATACTTTTCCTACACAGATGAAATTTCCCACCTTCCTCTGTTCTCTCCTAGGGCTATCTAGAAAAATTTTACTGAGAGATACTTGAAGAGAAACACAGAACTCTGCTTTGTGGATATCCCAGACTGATTTGGTTTTACCTTCTTGCCTTTTTTTTTTTTTTTTTTTTTTTTTAGGGTTGGGGGAAGTTGGGGATAGAGGGAACTGTGTGTTTATTTTTCCCACTGCAGTTAGTGTTTTGTTGCATGTCTTGGAGAGTGGAAGTTCTTGTCCTTTTTTTGATGGACATGGAGACCAATACAAAAATATTATTTTCTGCTTTAAATTGCGGTGCATTTTATTCCCCCCTAAAGACACTCAGATACTTTTATCAGATACATGAGAAAAGTGAATCAAAGCAATGTGTCACAGCAAATCCTGGCTGCTCTGCTTTTTCTGTCACTTCTTGCCTCTTGGCCACAGGGAGTGTTGGTTCTCTTCAAGAGGGGTCCTGAGCAGGTCAGCGAGGTGCTGTGGTCCCCCTGTGGTGCACTTCCATCCTCTGCCTGTTGGCCATGAGCATGGGCTGAGGCCAGTTGGTAGACAAGGATTTTATAACAGCTTCCATTCAGCTAAGGGCTGGAAGGATGGGGTGGTTATTTCATGGAATTGCAATCCTCTTGCACCATGCAAGGCCAGATTCTCCTCTTGGGTGTTCAATGTCCATGGAGTTAATCCCAACCTACAGTGATGCTGGAAAACTCTGACCTCTACAGCTAATTTCCAATTGTAATCCTAAAAGAAGAATGGTTGGCTAGTTTTGTTTTTCTGCCCGTGCTTAAGTGCTTTTTGCTTTCATTATGGGGTGTCAAGTTGTTAATATTTATGGAGGACACAAAAGAATGAAAATTCTGTTTTGTGTTCAATCTGACATCTTTTGGCACCAAAACCCTCTAGTCATGGTAGTAGTTCAGTTTCAATTCGGCAGAGCTCTTTCGAGATGAAGTGCTTTAAACTGTGGTTTGGCTCTGAGGATGGATTCTATACAAATAGTATTCAGGGGGTCTGCCTTTATTGTCTCAAATATTAATAATTTCCAGATCGAATGCAGTTTGCCATGAGTTTGTTTCTTTGTTCTTTCTTCCTATTTTGTCAGCTTGGCTAAATGCATCATCACACTTTTAAAGTCAACCTGCTTCTTTCCTTGGCACATGTGCCCCTGGACAGTGAGGTTCTGGAGGCCTCCTCCAGTGCAGTTACCCCTTTCACTCTGCCAAAGGCAGAAGCAGCAAGAAATGGCTCCTGGGAGCGGTAGCAGAGGAATGAGCTCACCCAAGTGGGTGCACTGAGGCTCCATGGCCATGCTGCACTCCGTGAGCCTGCGGTAGGACAATATTCTGCCTTGCTTCTGGAAAGCTCTGCCTGACCACACACCAAGCACCTGTCCAAATCTGCTCAGCCCAATCCAAACTTATGAGGTTCTTCCAAGGGTTCACTGAGAGATGATGTCATTGCTGGCATCATGCTGAAATGCCAAGCTCTGGAGGCCTTCTCTGCAGCTCCAGCAGCACAGCCATGCATACTAACATGACACTGCCTTGGAGGTTCTTGGGTCAATGAAGCTTGTTCTTGTGGAAGACAAAAGCTGCCTTATACAGCTTTTTGTGCATTTGGCAGCAAAAATAATAAAAAAAAACCCAACAAAATTCTCAAGAAGGCTCTGGGGAAGGAGAGATTATTACAGAAAAGGGTATTTAATTCTCTTGTTAAAACAGCCCACAGATTCTCAGGAAGTTAAGGAACATTGAATACACAAACTGTGCCTGCAAGCACAGGTACAGAGCATGTGTTCAGAGAATATATGTTTACAGATAAGCTGCTTGCTCGTGAGCAGGCATCATTTGTGATGTGTGCTTTGCATGCAGTGCTGAATCTGTAAAGTATAGCAAGCATGCGCTATGAAGAAATGTTGACTTTTGAAGTATTTTATAATTCTAATGTTGAAATCACAGTTGTCTGGAAAAATCTTCTTCCAGTAAATGGCCTATGTTTCCTGCTAAGACTTCATTCATTATTTGCTATACTATCTTAGGCATACATTTCATATCCATAAGCCACTACATGTGGAATACTCATTTAGCCCTGACCTCTCCTGGAATAAAACCCTTTAGGACAGCATGATAGCTGTCTGAGTACGTGCTGGATAGTTTCAAATTCTCATTAATACTTTTTATAGTTTATGACTGTACTATATTCTACTATTGATCAGATACTCTAGTTTAGATAGGTTTCTTACTGAGGATTTGTGTATGAAGAAAGAAACACATGTTAGGAGTAGGATGTAAGCACAGATACAAATTAAATAGCAACCTTTGAGCTGGAGGCTTGGTTTGTCAGTCACTTAGATAACCACTGCTATCGCCAGTGACCCTTTAAGTGCAGATGTTCATATTAAATGTTCTCCATCCAGTGCCCTCTCTGACACACTCCATGGTAGCATTTAATGCACTTCACACCAGCCGAATGGGGTGGAATATAAAAGTTAATTTGCAAACTTTTGCGTTTTCTGCCATATTTCAAAGTCCATCCAGACACTTTAGCTGAGGTTATTGTGCCAATGGATAGTGCCCTTTGATCCAGAGGAAACCAGGTTTAGCTTCTGCCACACTCTCCTCCTGCTGTCAGTGTGAGCTGCCAAGGGCTGTGCCTCTTGTCTAGGAAAAAAGAAACTGTGTCTTGATTTAGCTCAGTATTAGAATCCGGGTATAATGCCTGTGCTGAAGCAGGATGATTCAGTACAGTTGCCTCTCCACATTTTAGTGACCAAATGAAATGGCAGCCTGGAAGGGTCTGTCCCCCAGTGGACAGGATGCCAGTCTTCCCACCCCTCAACAAAAACTATCAAGAATTTAATGGATGTTAGCATCGTCTTTCTTCTGCTTTCCAACATTTGTGATGGAAAACACTTGTAAGTGTTTAATCAATGCTTGGTTTGCTGCATGGGAATGGTTATAATTTGAGAAGAGTTTAGGGGATACTTTATGAGCTATTAAGTAACTTATTAACTGGCAGGCTGCGTACTTGACACCAGAATCCCAGGTAGGCTAAGATGTCTTCTGACACAGTGTGCCAGAGTTTAAAAATGCAGCAAATAAATGTTCATCTAATAGCTCTCATCTCCTCTCCTGAAGATAGCATGTCATTTTAAATGGCAGAGACACAAATTGCCTTTGCTGCTGGACCTCTCCTAGAAAGAGCACCTGTTTCCCGTATCACTGACATTAATGCTAGATAAAACTTTCTGTGGAAGTGGAAAATCCATTAGAAGATGGTGTTATTCTATAAGCACAAACACATTTCCATTTTTTCTTCCTGTTATTTTTTTTAGTCTAAAGCAATAGGTCTGATATGAGGTACTTCTTTCGTTCGCTGGTGGTTCACACCTTTACCTGGAGTTCCTGAGTCAGCTGTAAGATATGTCACTGCTGTTCTTCTACACTCCCTGTGTTCTGCTATCTCAGCACCTTTCAGCGATAAATAAGGTATAGGGAAATATTACTAGATAGGCTATATTTACAGATAAATTGAGGCACAGGGTATCTCAGGGTATTTCTACACTGCAGCTGAAGGAGGAGCATGAGTGTACATACCCTCATTATCAGCAGCTTCTTAAGACCCTTAACATAGTGGTAGCACATGGGAGCACAGACAGCAGGTTAACCTGAATACAGCAATTGCTTCTTCTCTCTTGAGGAAAGCTGTGCCCCCTGGACTGGAGGTCCCAGCAGGAAGTCCATGCAAAGCCCCTTGGTTGCATGCTCTGCTGTCTTCAGTCCAGAGCTGGCAGAAGAATCAGTAGCAGCTCATTTAAGTCTTCCCTTTTTCATTTGCCAGGTTAAGGAATTCTTTCTGCTCCTCTGCTCAAGCCAAGCCACCCCAATGACACAGAAGTAACTGTAAGGTCAAGGTCATAGAGGACTAGCAACAACAGAAGTGTGGAGTTCATAACCATGGCACGCTAGGGTGAGTTCCCTGAACAGGGATGCAAAAGCCTTTGCTCCATCCCACACAAACAGTGGCATGCATCTTCCTGGGGGAAAATAAGACATAAGTGTTGCTTCACAGGGTGAGCAGGAGCAAGAAAAGTCCAAGCACAGTGCAGCTCTATTCACCAAGTCAGTGCTGGGTGAAGCCATGTCAGTGTCTGAGGTGCTCATTCTGCTACCTGTGGCAACTCACTGCCTCAAATCCCTGCCATTGCATCCCATGACTGCCTATGGATGCTGGCAGGGAGCAGACCAGAGTGGGCAGCTCTGTGCCAGCAGGGAGAGTGGACTGGAGGGCACCAGGTGGGAAGTACAGACCATATTCAAGTAACAGAGCTGTCAGGCAAAGATGCATTGGAAGTATTAAGGCCTGCTTCCTTGTAGATTGTTGTGGTTTGTGGGAAGTGCAGAGGGAAAGGAAAATAATGTGCAATATGATTTCATGGTCAGTGTAGGGTGTTGCAGAAAAATTCTCTTGATAAACTGACAACCTGACTGAACCCACAAGCAGCAGGGATGCCAAGGAGGGCATCTATACTGCCTGTAAGAGAATTGTTGTTTTCAGAAGTGTCTAAGGTGGCATGGAGGTATTTGCAGAGTAAAAAAGGTAAACCAAAAGGTATAATTTTCATTCCTCCCCTGAACAAAATATCAGTAGAGACAACAAAGCAGCATTTGGAAAAACCTGAAAGTTGTTAACCTTCACCATGGCCAAAGCAGAACTGGAATTATACATACACAGTTTGGTCAGAAATCCCCTCTAGGGTACTAGATTTATGGCATCTTAGCATAGTCACAGTCCTTTGGTGAAGCAAGAGAAGAGAGAAAAGAAGCTGCTCAAATTACCCTGCAAATACCAGGAAATTACCTGCATCTTATTCGGCCTCTGCTGAGTCTTAGGTTTCCTAATCCAGTTGAAAGATTTTATAATGTGTACTGCAAACAATTCACAAAAATGACAGTTATAAGGCAAAGCCATTTATTTTACATTATAATGTTCAAAAACATTCTCAGTTGATAATATAAATATTCTCAATCCCACCTATTGGTAATCTCAGGCACACCAAATAGAATAGTAAAATTTATGAGAGTTTAGAGTGAAAGACCCTCAACTGCTTCCCAGTTTCTGGTTGGTTTTTTTTTCCAGGTGCACTGGGCTTCTGTTTTAAGCATACACAACCCACTCCAGTGAGCGGGACAGCTTTCCAGTGTGTGGTTTAAACAAATGCAAGTTAAAATTCTCCCAGATTCATCTGATTACAGTTGATGATGCTGTAAGATGCTTAACAAATATTGCAAGACACCTGTTAAATATTTTGGCAAGATTCCCAGTTGCATCTAGCTGATAGATAATGCATCAGGTTTCAACTGTATGAAGTATTGGGAGGTATTCTGGAAAAGGCTGCAGCAGCAGGGTGTGAATTAAGCAGGAAGAGCAGAGTTTTTTTCTTTGGAAGTAACAATATTTTATTGTTCAGATTTTTCTCCCACATTGGTTTTGTTGTGAAGGAAAGCAGGTAAGGATGGAAGGGCCCTCTTGAGACCATCTAGTACAAGCTCCACGTGCAAAGCAGGATCAATTAGGGCATTTCTGATGAAAAATGAGGCTGGTTATACCAGACAGTGCACTTGGCATTTCAGAAAATAGCCAGTAGGCAAGGAACAGGAAGAAAGGGTGATGGGCTAGGAGAAAAGAAGATTTGGCTGGATTCAAAGACTACTTTAAACGTGCTTTAAATGCCTCTGATTAAGCACCTTTCCATGCCCACCACTAAGGGAGGAAACAGATACTTTAGGGATTTTGTATTTTGCTAGGCTAAGTGATGACAATGGAGAAAAATGTAAAGTCTATAGTCATAAAGTCTATAGTTGTATAGCCTTAATATAGCTAGAGATAAGCTTAAGTGAATGCTGTACTTAGCAAAGGTAGATGGCAACTCTGCAAAACATTCTGAAACCTTTCCTTCAGGCAGACTTCTCTAATGACACATGGGTACAACTGTGGTGCACAGCAACAAGCTCCCTATCTGGGGAGCTCCATTTGATAGAATTTCAGCTGCAGAGCAATCACAACAAATGAGCAGCAGATTAAACAAGTGTCATACGTGGTAGGTGTAGCACACTCAGAGGTGGTGGCTGCCACCAGGCTCCTGGCCTGTGCAGCTGAGATTGGGACCTAACATGGTGCTTTGAATGATGGATCTCCCAGTGCACTTGGGTGAAATGAGGCTGTTTTTAATAATGTGTGTGACACATGCAAGATGGAGATCACTGGCTGTTCAGCAGTTAGAAGGAAATACTAATATCTTCAGGGACAAACTGGGGGGCTGACAAGCTGGGGCAAGATATGAAAAAATTGTGGTGGTCAAGTACATGTCTCCAGTTGCCTCTTTATGATGAGAGGCCATTTGGCATACCCTTGGGGAGAGTGTTCTAGGAGCAGGCTCTAGCCAGTTGTGCTGTCTTTGCCTCTTCACTTGTGCTGAGCGTGTCAGCTCTGTGCTGCAGCATCTTTGCCCTGTGACAACCTGTTTGGTGCACCACCTCCCAGTGGCTCCTGCAGGAGCAAGAGGCTGGAGGTGTATCAGCAATTATAGTGAACTACTCTGACCTTGGACTGTTGGTGGTGAGGAGCCAAAGTTCCTATCTGGCAGGAAGTCTAAGTGTTTAAAAATTAAAATTCACTTGTAATTGAAGTGAAAAATTAAAATCTCAGCATCTTGTGTTAAGCAAATTCAGGGAAATGTTGAATATTTCCCCAGAAATTGTTCTATTCATTTTAATGTTAAATGTAATAGTCATATTAAATATCAAATGCATGGCTACAAAGGGTCAGTGTAAATATTTACTGTAGCATTAACTATATGATATGATTGCAGTGGAATGTTTGGACTCTTTTCCCCATTACAGTTTTATCATAATCGACATGTTTCCCCAAACATTTTGGTTTGAACAAAATGTTATTGATCTTTTTCAAGAAAAACTGTTTTAGGCAGTGCTTTTCCAGGCAGCTGTGGACCACGGGGTAGAAGTCAGGCTGACCTTGTCCACTCCAGCATCCTGCAAACAGCTCTTCTGTTGGGCTGCTCTTCCAGAGTAGAGTTTTTGATAAGGTTGGGGCATTGTGCTCCAGGGGTGCTTGGATTGAATCAAATACTGTGAAAGGAATCTGGGGCTGCTTAGGAGGAGAAAGGAGAGCAAAATGCTTTTGCTATGGGCATAGTAATAACAGAAAGAGGAGATGCTAGATCCCGCTATTTACAGAGATTCACACTGTGGTTTTGGAGCTAAATCGATGGGAGTAGGCCCCATGTGCCTTTAGGGATCAATCCCTCAATGTGTTGCAGTCTTGCATGGCTGCAACATGCTGGAGTGGGGTTGCAAACATGCTGGAAAATGCTGGACAGTGGCTCAAAAATGCTGAAGTGTCAGTTTGCCTGAAGCTCAAGTTGCTGGATCCAAGTTGTTCTGGTGGGGTGGACCGGTCATGCCTCAGCAGTCACCGAGCACCCTTGCTGCCAGGGCTCTGTGACGGGCTTGATGGAGTCTTGTAGGAATACTGGAGCCCTCCTGCACCTGCCTCTTCCCTGTGCATTTCAAGGCTGCTCTTCCTGCATGTCCCTGCCCGGTGGCACCTTCCCTTAGGCGCAGGTGTACCTCTCTTGTCCCCTCGGAATCTTGCCCACCTCATGGGCAGCCTCTGGGCTAGCTCGCATCCAGGCTTATCCTGCCAAGGGATGAGCAGCTCTCTGGCTGAAGCAGCTGCCAGAGGAGGAGGTATAGGCAAAGTTGCTTTGTACCAGTTTAGGGTGGGCTTAATAATTTTCCACTTCTCAAAGAGACAAGGTTTTCCTACTGCTCCTGCTGTCTGTGTGTGGTGGAATAAACATCTGTTGGGCAGTTCTAGTTTGCAAGTGAGGGCAATTAGCCATGGCACAGGTGTGTTATCCTCTGAAAGCTTTTATTTCTCTCAAATACATGGACATGTCTGGAAATAATTCAAGGTATTGTTTTTATATAGCCTTACACCCTATGGAGGATAATTACTGAGCTTTTTTTCCTTCACCTTAATGTATCTTTCTTTTATTCACCAGAGGAAAACTCCCACTTATGCCCCTCCCAGTTGCCACATAAAAACTTTCTTTGAAGTGGGAATACAAGTCACAATAAGTTTATTGTTAAAGTAAATTAGCACTGAATGAGAACACAGTGTATCTTTATAAGCCAATACATTTTTTGGAGAATGAGCCATTAAATTCCAGTAGTTTGGCTCCTGTTTGTGGTTCACTGCCAGCTTGTATGAGTGCCTGATAAGAATCAGTGGGAGAATGAACTGACCATCTCCTGCAAACAAAACACTTTCTTTTGACCTCTCTGTCTGCAAAATACAGAGCCTTTAGGGTTCTGTTTCCTTTCATTGCATCTGCATCTGCAGATGATTGGAAACATACCTATGAGTCCCAGGATATTCAGATAGAAAGCCTTGGAAGTTCAGTTCTACATCAAACCCTTTGAAGTTCATTCCCATCTCTGCAAATGACTGATGGAAATGACTGATCATCTGAAACTTGTTAAGAATGTAATCCATTAACTCCCTAGTGGCTTTTGGATCAGGCCCTTGCAGTGGGCTCTCCTGAAATAAGGGACATTAATTTTCCATCTCAGTTTTTCTCCATTATTGATTGGTAGAATCTGAAATGGGACAAAATCTAATTGAAATTTTCTTTTCCTACAGTATTTTAAATAGCCTTTAAATGGCAGCCTGGCATAAAGTGATGCCTAAAATAGGGCAAAAATAAGAAAAAAAATTTTGTGGGCTTGAAAATTCCAAAGGAAATGGACATTTTTGAAACATGGGCTGGATTGCAGTGCTAGTTTACTTATCTAATTATTTTCTGGATCCTGGGGCTCATCCTTGAACGTGGTAGCAAGTTTTCCTGAACAGGGGGCAGAGGGAGCATGGAATGCAATTGCTAGCTCCATTCTTTCTGGCCCAGGCTCCACTTGTTTTGGCATGTCTTTAGACTGTGCTTTCAGAGCACTCAGCAGAGCTGGATATGAAATCTCCTTACCACAGGACATTCCTGTATTTCCCAACTTCCCCATGATCTTTGCAGGAGACTTGAACAAATTCTCACTGCCTGCTGTCCCTGGCTCAGGAGTGAGCAGTGGAGGGAATTTGCTGACCTGACTTAACATACTGGTACGCAAAAAGCAATGCCAGGATCTGGTCAGCATGGCAGCATCTTAAAATGGCCCCATGTACATCTTCAGTGAAAGCTTAGGAAAAAATTACTACTTCTCTTTCTATGGGCTGCTTAAAGCTGGCACAGGAAAAACTAAAGAGTTTGTCTTTTTTATTGGTTTGGACTCTGAACTCTTTACATGTGCACAAATGTCTCTTGGTAGGGCTGTTACACACAGGGTGGAAGAAATCTGGCTTTGCCTATCAAGACCTCTGGTTGCTGTGGAAGAAGAGATTTCCAATTTTTTACAATTCTCCCTGAGGTGGCACACTGGAGATGGTATGAACACAGCGTCCTTTTGAAATAATTTTCTAAATTTACAGTCTAGATTAGGATACATTGATCTTGATGGATGAAAAAAAACCCAAACCCCATCAGACTATTTATGTGTTAAGAAAACAAACCTTCTGAAATGAAATATTGACTTGCTGTGAGCAGTGTTGAAGCCAATGCCTAGAGATGATAATGTGAGTCTTCCTCTGGGCTAGGAAAGCATCAGCCCACTTGGTGTGTTGGAGCAAGGGTCCAGTACCCCAGGTTTGGAATCCAGGACTGGACAGTGTGAGCTGAATTTTCTTGGACTGTGACAGTTTCTTAGGGCTGCAGTAGCCCACAGTAACTGGCAGACATTGCTGCAGCCCTGAGGTTGCTCTAGTTAGCACTGGGAGATCCATGCAGTGAAATATTTCATGCTGTAGGAACTGAAGTGCTAAATGCAATCCACTTGGGAGCACAAGGCCAAGTAAAGCATTAACATCAGAGTTAAGACAAACTAATTCAGGAATAACTAATACTGTTGACTTTGCTTGCACAAAATGTCATTTTCTTTGAGCTTTTATTTTCTCTCCCAAGAGCAGGTTTAAAGGCAAACACAAATATTAGTCATCTTTCTCCTATTAATTATTGTTAAAGATTTAAAGGATCATAGACTTTGAAGTTAATGCCCCATTCAATGTGGGAAAAGGCAAAGCTGTACATCCCCAGTGGTGTTGTTCTTTCTGGCTGGCTGGTTGATCACAGACTGACTGTCCTGCCTTGCGACATCAGTGGCACATGGTGCTACCTAGGGGCAGTTCTTGGGAGAAGAGGGTTTCAGATGAACAGAGCAAGAGAGTGAGCACAGCTGTAAGTGTGCAGCACACGTGCACGTGTGCGCACTTCTGCACATGTAGGGGAATGAGTGCAGCACAGCCCTGCTCCTAAATCCTGGTGTGCCAAAGCCTGCTTTCCTGCCCTTGTGCAAGATTTTATCTTTGCTTATCCTGTACAGTGATCTCTTTCATGTCATATATACAAAAGGACTTCTGAAGTCCTGGATTAACTTTGGAATAAAATGTTGATTTTCTTCAAATGTGGGTGGTTTCCATGCCCTGCTCCACTCTCAAAGTGACTCTGTCCAAATGGCATTGCAGGACATCTGGATTCACACATTTGTCAGTTCCAGGTCAGATTTATTAGCTTTATGAAAGTGAAGATGTTTCATAACCCTCTGCCCACTTCCTTGGATAAATTTGAGCAGAGCTATTCCTTTCTCAGAAATCTCTTCTTTTGCCTATGTGATTGACTTTTATCAGCCCTATGCAGGTCATATGAGGGAAGGAGTTCAGACTCATATTTAGAGATATTAATGGGGATGTGTGTGGGAAAAAAGGACCCAACACTGCCAGCAAGATTTCAGGAAGATTTGAAGAATGGAACAGCTTTTATGAACTTAGTATGTTTGCAATACAACATTGAATTTAAACCCATGAAAAGACAAACAACTTGGCTAAAAAGTTGATTCTTTTTACCTAATCAGTTTAATTTGCCACAAATGCAATTTTGAAGCAATCAAAGACAGCTATTACTATGGATCAAATTCAATTAATAGTTTTGGCTAGAAGTGTTGAAATATTCTGTATTATATTCATAAAGCTATACCTATATAAAAAAAAGCCCACTCTGTACTTCTCAAAGCATTTCAGTTTGGGGCATTTGTAAAGTAGAAATGGAGGTTTTTTCCTGCAGTGAGTATTCAAGCTTAAAATCTCAGATTTATAAATGGATGTATCTTTTCCAGTTGTCTAAAGAAAAAGGATAGAATATTTGGAACTTTTTTTTTTCTTTTAAACCTAGGTGATTTTTCTCAGAGGGTTAAAAAAGGAAACATTTCATCAGGAGCAGATCTTCTTAAGCGCCTTCCTATTCATTGTAAAATTTAATTTTTTAATATTGATGCTGAGCCACTGAAAGCAGCTCTATTTGTCGTAAAAGCCAGGGAAATTGCTGCCTAGAAGTGGGATTTGTTCCACATTACCTTCATGCTCTGATTACCACTCTCCAGGACATTCTAGGGTGTCTGGTGCTCTACCTGCCTGGACTTGATTGAACATTATAAGAAGGGAAGGTAAGGACTCACTCTGTAGCCTGGCTTTCCTTTCCAGTACATGAGTGTCCACAATGCAAGTCTTTCCCCTTACTGAGAAGGTCTGTAAAAAAACCAAAACCCCCAAATCAAAATAAAACCCCCTCCTCAACTTTGTGCAGTTTGAATGGATATCCACTCTGGATATACACAACTCTGTTGTGTGCAGCAATATTTGTAAAACTGGAAAAGCACTTCTCACCCATTCTGAACTCATCTGCCTCTTCTGTGACAGGCTCAGAAATGACTGCTGATTACAATAGGTGGAAATCATGAATACAGAGGGACTAGGAGGAAAATTGCATTGCAATCTGCCATCCATCCTGGAAAGCAGAAGGGAGATGATGCCGCACCAGCATGTCCTCTTTACATGCTGTTTAAGGGCAACAGGGGAGCTGGACTCTCCCAGGGGTCGATGCTGAGCTTTTGCATCTTTCAGAAATCAGCTCTTGAAGCAAACATGGTGAAGGCAGCGCTGGTTCCCCAGCAGGGCCTGGGGCAGCAGGATACCGTCACCTGGCAGTGGGCAGGTTGAGGCAACACTGGAGAGAATCACTTGGCACTGGGCAGGTGGACCAGGCAGTGGGAGTGCAGCACCATGTGCTCCACGACTTGGCATTAACGAGACACCTATTGGAATTCTGCACACTCTTTAAAGACCTTCTGTGCGGAAAATCATTACGTTTACCCTAATCCTTTGCAAGTGAAAAAGCAAACTGGAATCTTCCCTGCTGTACTTATTTGTGGACTTCCTAGGAAGCTTTTGGAGCTGTGCAAGTCACCTTGCATTCTGGAAAGAGGTGCTGAGACGTAAACAGCTGCTGCAAGCAATGCACTAACCGGAGAGTCTGGTGCACAAGGTGAGGAGGGTTCAGCATTAAGGTTTGTTATTTGACTTGACAGTTCAGAGTTGGGTTTTTCCAAGCAGTTTCCCTGTGTGTTTGCACACTCTGAAAAGCACTGTTGCTGTACATGCAGAAGAGAGCTGACACACCATGGATGGAAGCATGCAGTGGAGAACAGCACTTAGAAATGCAGGCCCCCAAGATTTGGGCTCTATTTTGAAGGATTTTAAATATCTGGCATGCTGAGCTCTAACCAAAAGACTTGGTATAGGATTAGCAGTGAAGAAGTAGACTGAGCCATTCCAGGCTGTGTTTAGAAGTGCTTTTTGCTAGACCAGCTTAAAAGCTCTTGGCTTCCTCAGTGGCAGTAACTTGCAGTCTGTGGAAGTAAGCTCTGTATTAGGAGCACAGTGTTCTCTGGCTTATGATGCATCTGGACTGGTGGGAAGGGTTCACTTAGGGCGCTTTATTGTTTTCTTCCCAAGGAGACATCAACTGCACATATGCTTTTGTAGTAAATGGTTGCTCTCCTGCTCTAATCTTTTGCCTGCACTGCCATTTTATGATCATAGCCCTGATCTACAACCCCTGATGTTTCAAGTTTGAAACTCTGGCTCAGCAGCTAGATAAATTAAGCGTTGCTCCTGGAGCCCTGCCCCAGAGAGCTGACCCTTTCTGAGGCAAAACTAGGAGCTCTCTCCTGACTTAATGTGAGCTTCACTGTTTTGCAGCAGCAAAGGAAGTGACCCTGCACCCTCAGCCTTGGCACTGCTTTTTTAGACCTGCCTAGAGTGAAGGATGGGGAGGAGAGCAAAATCAGAACGGCAGAGGAACTATTCTTTTGTTGGGGGCTGGGATGCCCTACTACTTACTGTAGCTGAGAACAAGCATAGCATCCTCTGTAGTACCAGAGCCAGGAGGCAGCAAGAGAAATGTATAATCTTGTGCCTGGTGTGGTAGGGGGAGGGGAAAATGTCTTTTAAAGTGTAATAACACCTAGGTTTTATAATCCTGCCCAGCTCAGGCTTGACAATTCTTCCGATAGCCCAAATACTATAAATTTAGTTGAAGATAACAGAACAGATGGGCAAAACATATGGTTTGTAGGTAGTGTGTGGTGGTTGATATCTGTGGTACATTAGGGGAATTTATTTTATTCTCTTTCTTTCCTTGTATAACTTGTTTGATACTTTCTTGAGTTCTTTGTGCCTTTAGGTGAGCTTGGGGCTTCGCAAATGTCTTATAACTTAGCTTTGTTCAACCAAATTATCTGTTGCTTTGTAAATCTTCTTTAGAGAGTTTATTGCCTGTACATGCTAACTTCAAACTCCAGTTTGAGCCAATAGAAGCTGCATCACTTAGAGACCAATCATTTATTCCATCTGTCCATTAATATTTGTGGAGAACTTGAATGGACAAGTGATAGAGTATTGAGACTTCCCTTAGCTTGGCTGCTGTCTCAGCCCTCACCTTGTGCACTGGACACTGAGAGTTTGCCACGGATGCAGAGTGTGACTAAGAGCATCATGTGACCAGCCGCGCAGAGGCCACATTCCCACCTGTGCTGGCCTTTCCCTTTTGGGACTCAGCTCCCCACCAGCTCTGTCTGCAGGAGGGGACACCTCAAGCAGTGTGTGCTGCTGCTAGCAGCATGGATGGCTTCCCTTCTGGTTTTGTTTAGAGAAAGCCTGCCTGTTCTGCAGGGTACTGCTGGAAAAACACCAGAATATTAACCCCCTGATTTACCTGCCAATCTCCTCCTCAGCAAATCTGAGTGTTATGCCAGAGCTAGATACAAATACTGAGCTTTTTATATGATATTAGACCTAGGCAAGTAAGGTTATGTTCAGTGCACAAATATGCAAATACTTCAAGTGTTTGCTTATGGAAATCTGAGAAAAGCTGAGTAAGAATGAGTCATGGTTACAGAACAGATTTACATTTAAGGGAAAGGAATGTCAGAGAAATGTAGAGGACACAATACATTTGCCCATAACTTTACGATGGTTGAGAAGAGCCCTTTTTTCTCTTGCAAAAGACATTTGAAATCTGGTCTTTCTATGTGGCCATGGTTTGAAAGGAAGGTGCATGTTTTTGCCATACTGAATGAGCAGGATAAAGTCTAGCTTCTAATAAAGGATGAGATCGGGCTTGAACCAAACTCAGCTTCAACTGTCAGAATTTTCTGTCCCTGAATCTTATCTAAGTGCTGTGAGTTTTGAGAGAGGATGCTGACCCATCCAAAAGTGTCTGCCTTGTTTTTTGGGTGTACTCTTGTGATGTAGGGACAGTGTCTTGGACCAGAGCTTCTGAATGCATTTAAGCCTTTGGTTGTTATCCACTGATGCACTTTGGTTCATCACCTGCATGTCTGCCTTCCTGCAAGGCCAGAAACTGCAGGTATCTGAACTCCCTCTCACATTCAGTGACAAAAATCCCCTGCAGTAGTATTCTCCATGTATTGCTGACCTAATGCATTCCACTTTAGTGAATCTATCTGAAAACCATCTATAGGTTTTTGACCTCAGTTTAAGCCAAGGCTCTTCCCTATTATCTCAGACTCCTTATAGCAGCCTGGTGGTGCATGATCTGTCATTAGAGAGGTCATTGATCAGGGCACCCTGATCAAATGAATAAGGTAAATATTTTCTGGTTTGCAAACACTGTAAATATGCTGCCCTGTTCCATAGATGACGTGAAGTGAATGGCATCAAGTTTATCTTGATGAGAAAGCCAAATGTGCCATGGGGAACCAGATGAAGCTGAGATTTTAGATCAATTTAACTGAGCCAGGCTTGGATTCATGTCCATGCTGCTGAGTGCAGGATACTGAATAGCTGTGTTTTTATTCAAACGATGGAAAATTGAGCATTACTACTTTAGCTGTCTGGAGAGATGCACTGCAAATTAATAGAAACTAAGGATGTAATCCTGCAATACATTTGGCATTCCTATAATCAGTGTATGCTTGATGCATGAATCTGCTCCAACCAATGGGGTCAGTTCTGGGCTCCCATTGACAAGGATGGATTTCAGGATTGGCTTGTGGAATTGACTCACTGGTGTGGATTTGTATTTCAGGAGCAGTGGTCAGCTTCCAGCTGGCAGAAGCTCGGTGTGAGTTGTCACTGAAAGCACAGCTCAAAGGCTAAGGAAAATTGTAGGAGAAGGATTATCTTGGCAATGCAATCTGGGCCTTCCTGAATTTTAGGATTACTGCAATATGCACATGCTGATCAATGAAGATCCTTAACTCTGGCATCTCCCCCTTGAGGTCGGACTTTAAAATTACAAAATTCTGAGAATCAAAGGAAATTTCAGAACCTCATTGAAGACCCAAAGCTGCAGTTCCTTGTGCAGGCTTGTGACTCCCATGTTAGCTGGGTGCATTATGGCTGCCTGGACAACCTAGAATATGAGAGAGTAAAGTAGTGGAGAAGGAGTTTTGCATTAGTATCTGTTGATACCAGAATGAGCAGAACTGGGATCCAGAACTTCAAAAGGTGAAGGCTAAATAATGGGTCTGATATTAGTGGAGGATGGATGTTGTGCCATGTTGCTTACTCCATCTCTGAAGGTTTATGGAGAGAGGCTGTGGTTGGGGACAGGATGACTGTCCCTGGGGACCTCAACAGATTGGTCTTGTTTCTTTGCTTGACTGGAGAACACTTCTGCTCCAACACACAGCCTTTGTAAAATCATCATGTGTTTATGAAGTCACTTTTTAAACCTAGAGTACATTCTTAGGAAGGGATTCCTGCATGGGTCAGAAGTTTTAAAAGAATTGTTACTGAGTTTCTGATGGTATTTTATGTATATATGTATTATAAATGTTTCTTTTGGAAGGTTGCAGGAAGCATAACTATTCCCTTGGATTTTTAAGTGAGGTGTTTTTTCAGCTGTAATTGTGTCTTTTGTTCTTAAACTTACCCTTATAATTAAAAGGGCATGACAAACATATGCATTCCTAAATGCTGACCCATTTAAGGTGATTGGTTGTTCTTGATGTATGTTTTCCATTTTTCTCTTCCCTGAGTTCCTAGTTCCCAGGTAGCCAAAATTATCTGCTTGCTACTGATAGCTTTTCCACCCCCCTACCCCACCTAGTTAGAGGTTCAGCAATGCAGCACTTTAAAATTAGCCAGAACCTGATTTTGCTTGGGCTTACAATGACTATGTGGCTGCAGCTCCAGCAGGGAGGACGGAATCAGTCTCAATCTATAAACATTAGCTCTCTGAAATATTTGGCAGTGACTTCTTTTAATCTTATTGCCGAAATTTCCTTTGCAGGACCATGAAAAATGTATTTTACATCTGATAGGGCATTTAATGAATCTTTGGTTTTCTCAGAGTTTCAATAAATGTGTCTTGCTGAAAACTTTATAGACAGGCCCTTTGGCAAGGGAATGGGACAGAGCAGAGCTGCAGCCTTTAAAGGCCTGAGGCTGGAATCAGCACTGCACCACATCTGGCTGAGGGGGGGGGGTGGATGCCTGCAATGCAGCAAGGTACCAAATGCCATCCTGATCCTGAAGCAATTTTCATCTGCTGTGCACTGGTGTGAGTGACTGCACGTAGCCTGTGCACGCTTTTCTGGGTGGCAGAGAAAATTGCAACTAGAAGAGAGTTACCAGCACCGAAGGAAACAAAGAAGGAGAAGAATGAATGCTTGTTGGCATTGCTGTGGAGAAACAATTAAATCATTAGTAACAAAATCTGCAATGAGAGAAGATTTAGCTATTGGCTTCACAGACGGCTGTGGCACTCAGAGCCCTTTACTCTGGTGAGTGTTTAGTAGCGGAAGTTCCCAGGGCTGCAGCTGTCCCTGTTGTCCCCAGTGTGCCTCTGCTGAGTTCACCTCTCCCTGAAATCTTTCATGCATCTGCTACCTCACAGAGCTGAAGACTTGTAGGCCAGTTTGCTTCTTCTTTCCTTGGATGTGGTGACTGTGATCAGCTAATAAAGGGACTCCATTGTGAGAGAAATGTGAACTAGTGAATGGAAGGAACATGTTGACTTTCAATTCCATAGCAGTTATAATCTGTTCAAGACCAAAAATGTCATTTGTTACTAAAGGCTTGTGATTTTGCTGTTCTTGGTATTGTTGCAAAGGTAGTCTAATTATGTCTCTATTTGGACTTATTTATATTGTTGTACACAGGCATCTCTTTCCTGCCCCTTTAAAACAGGAAAGGCCAGAAGAATCTGGTAGCAGTGAGGCTGTCTCTGTCTCTGGGGAGACAGCACATGGGGCAGCCTCTGCTCCCCACAGATACCCTGCCAGCAATGCCATTCTCTCCTATTAGCAAGAACGTGTGACTGGCCCAAGGCGAGGATGGGCCTTGTTTACTGTCAGACCTGTCTTGGCTTATTTTGGCCCACAAATTATTTTCTTCTTCTCATAAATTTATCCTATAGCTTGAATTTAGGCAACAAAAAGTGAATGGGAAAATGGCATTCAAGGAAGGGAGGAGAAAGATGTGGGGAACATGGTGTTGATGGCTGATGCTCAGAGTGAACGGAAATTAGGTGAACAAAGTAAATCATCAGTATCTGGCTTATGCAGAATGTAGGGCATTTAATTTAATGTTTGGAGAAGGATCCCAAGTGGGGCTGAGGCACAGGGTAAACTCATTGAAGCCGTCTTTAGGTTCTCATTGTATTATCACCAGGAGCCATAGTTCTGCTGTTACTGAATTTCTGTATAAAAGTGAATCTAAACTGGGTGTTTCTGTCCACCCTGCGTAAAATGAAGGCATAATAAATAAGTCAATAAAATCTGTCTTTGTGAGGAAGTAAAACAGCCCCTTTGTGTATGTACATGCCAACGCCCAGAGCGCCCTTGTAAAACTGAAGCGGCAGCTCTTCTCCCAGTCCCTTCCTGGTGTGAATGTGACAGTAGGTGCAATCTGCATCAGGCCTTTCTGCTCCTGCAGAGCACCAGGAGAGTTAAAACAAAGAGCCAAACACTCTTGAAAATGAAGAGGCAGCAGGAGCTTGGCATCTGTTTTGAGAAAGGAGGAAGTATGAGTAAATATTTGAGAGGAACAACCGTTTTAGTCTTTTCAGGGGCCCGGTCTATTGGGTTTTGTTGAGGCCAGAAGGATGAAGCCCTGTGTTTATCATTAAGACTAGGTACACACGGTTCCATGGATTTTGTACTTTACAGCTGCTCTGGGATAATTTAAGAGAAAAAAATAATCCTTTATGGTCCTTGATTATCAGGTTACAGTTTATTAGAGATATAAATGCCAGCAATTTGAATGACTCTGTATTAGATTGTCCTTGAAAAAATAAAATTTCTAACCAAAAGGACAGTGCAATGAACTTTTAATGAAACAATAATGCCATTTTAGATGGAACAAGTACTTTATATTTTTACATTTTAAATCATTGAGTACTTCTAAGCAAAGTATCTGTGCATTGTTTATCTTCCTTCTTTATGAACAAAAATATTTTATTGCTAGCTATTATGAACTCCACAATCTCTGTGTAGAGATTATAAAGGACTAGATACAGGGTGCTATCAATAATCTCAGTTAAGATTTCAGTTCTATTACCTTACTGCACTGATAGCATTCACCATGGATTGAATGACAGTCAAAAGCATGCTACAAGAATAACTGGACAACATTTACGTGTATGAAGAATTATTCTACAGGGCTCTATATCACACTGATTTCTGAAAGTATGGCTGCTCTTTATATTGCAGTTTGCTGCTGCCATTTCACTGTGCTTGTAAAGCTGGAGGGTTACAGAAGGACGCTTGTGTGAAGCTGTACTGAGTGCTGGCTGCAGTGGCTTGTCTGTACTTGATTGTCTTCCAGATCTCTGGGGTTGTGCTCCACCTGTGCCAAAGAGTGTGTCGTCTAGTGGTTCCCATCCTTTCTGGAGCCAAGCCTCATGTTCGAACCCTGGCAGTGTCCCATGCTTCCTTGGATTGAGCTCCAAGTGGATCATGGCTTGGAGTCCTGCTTTGCTGCTTGCGCATGTACGCGTGCACCTGCTTTTCGATGTGAAGTGTTAGCAAGTACAGTTTGGTGTGTTAATGCAAAATCTGTTGGAGCAGGTTGCCCACCTGAAGTCAGTTTCTTAAATGTACGGCAACCGCATTTCTGCTGTGGTTTCTGGAAACCCTGCTGCAGTTTGAAAGGGAGAAATAGTACTGTTTCCAGCTCTTTAGACTCAAAATTGGACTGCTTTTTGAACTAGTTTTTTCCTTTTAGACTGGTTATTGGGCTGGTTTGTGAACTGCACCCTCTATACCCTGACTCCATTCATGAATATATGGGGTGTACTTCAGAATAGTCTGGGGCTTCTGTACTCTTACTACTGTCCTCAGAGGTGTTCTGGTGGAAATCTCTCTGTCCCTCAGATCTCTGAGCAGGGAGAAAGGTTTATCCTGTCAGCAGCTGCAGCATGTGGTGTTAGTTGTAGGCCTGTCTTTGGAAAGCAAGTTTGAACTCTGGTTTCTGGATAGTACTGAGGGGGAAGCTATGATGTGTAGCTGGGCTTCTAGAAGAATATTGCAAGTCTAAGGTCCCGCTTTTATTCTAATATTCAAAGGAATGTAGAAGATATTGCCATGCAAATCATGAATATCTGGATTTCCTTCACACTTGCTTTATTAGCATTGTTTTTCCATGCCAAATTCTAGCTTGAGTTGAAACCATGCTGCAGAAAGGCAAATTATTTTGTGCTTGCTTTAGCCCAAAAGAGTACACAAAGCACTGGAGCTCTCCAAACCCACATCAAAGATGAACTTACCCTCCATTGCTCCCGACACATCTATCAAAAAGGGTAAGCATTTGCCACTGCATGGAGAGATACTTAACTTCCTGCTAATGTAGCAAATTACTTTTCCCCTTCTTGCTTGAAAAAGACACTTGAAAATTAAACCTGTGTGGTCTGGGCAAAATGCAGAACAAACCTGGGTGGCAAACAGCTTAATGGAGAATATCAGAGCAAAAGGATGTAAGAGAGACAAGAAATGTTCTGAAGTTACTAGTTGGTGCAGTGTCTTGAAATCTGCAGTGAAAGAGGATCAGCTCAGCAGGGAACTTTCTCTGCTGCTACTTACTGTATCTGTGAAGGAACAAAGTGTGGAGGCCTTCTAAGTACTGCACAAAGCAGGAATTTGTTTTGCCCAAAATCTGTCCCACTCAATTACTGTCGGGCTGAGAACTGGACTTTGCTCAGTTTACTCAGCTCTAGCCTCAGGCTCCTGTAAATTATTTTGATCTACATGGATCCCTGAGGATCTCTTAGCTTCTGAGTTGGGGTCCTCAGGCTGTTTCCATGAGATGGGAAATCATGCCTTACTGGCAGGGGTCTTGCTGCCCTTTCTGATAGCAGCAGTCTGGTTCACACTCATAATCACACTCCTGGTGCTTCTCTGAAAATTGCCTTTCCAACAGCGTAACTACAATTAACTATGAACTGTAAAGGCCATAGATGAAGCCAAATTATCGAGTTAAATTAAAAAATCATATTATTACTTTTAAAAATGTATTTTATTTCTAAAATCATTGCCCCAGCTAAGGTCTATGGCATTTCTGCAAACTATGACCAGCTGGGGTTAATAGCCATTCATTGTACGAGAGATTATACTTTCTCAGCAGGGTTTTTATTTTTTTTTCTCTCAGAAATTTCCTGTCTTTAGGTCTGTGTTGCCTAAATGATACTGATCCTCAAATGTCAATTGGCATACAGGAGTGCTCCTCTGGCTTACTCAGTTTTTTCTGCAAGCAGAGTGGGAAGCTTTCTGTGAGGTTTTTTTCTCATAGAAAATATACTTTTCGCTACATATATTGGCCTCTGTCGGGGAAATATTGACTTCAGGGGTTTTTGGTTTAAAGCTTGTTGGCATTTTTTGTTTATTTTTAGTTACCTTAAAGCTTAGAGCCAAAAGTTGATATTTGTTTTCTGTGTGGGAAATAATAGTTATTTTGCAGGTTCCCTACCTCACATTTTTTCACCAGGAAAATATTGTATTGTAAAAATTGATGGAGAAAAGGGAGATTAGCAAGTCCCATTGTTTTCTGCAGAGATATAGTCAATTTTTCTGTGGCTGAGATGTGTATTCTCTATGGTTGGACTATTTTTTCTGGTGGAACTTCCTTTGGGGAAATGTGACATTTTCTTGGGCCCAAGTGATGTCTTGGGTCCCTTGGGACTTTGGATCTTCAGTCCATGTATCCAAGGCCAGTGCTAACCCTGGGTTTGTTGTGCCTTCTACCATCAGCAGCTTTCCTCCACTAGTGATGTGCTACAGGGTTTTGTGGGAAACTCAGGTGAGCCAAGCAGGCAAATGAGTTCTTTGGCTCCTGAAGCAGCTCATAGCTTGAACTGTTTTAACTGTTTTGTAATGCAACATTTCTGCTTTTCTGAATAGAGGAATTTTGATGCCAGTTATTCCACAGGTGTTTTCTGTAGGCCAACTTGCAAAAAAAAAGAGTGATTTCTGTATGCCAATTTAGCAACATACATTATGAGTACTGTCATTTTTCTTAGGATTAAGACTGTGCTTTTCAGTTAAGGGAAGAGCCCAGGTTTACACGATGGAGTATTTGTGATTTAGCTTCCTGGTTCCACTGCTGAGGATTTACAGTACTGTAAATCTAGACTAACATCATCTAAATCCGTAGTAATGTATCTATATTTATTTCCCTCCATGGAGCTGTCCAGGCTTATACCAGTGAGAATAAGAACAGTATTTGGCCCTTTAATATCTATCTCCAGATAATAAAAGTCATATGAGGGTTTCACTAAATATTTGGCAAACCTACTAAAACAAGCCCAACAAACTATGCAGGACGTAGATTAATTTCCTCCACCAAGCATCTGGGTTCAGCATTATAATTAGCAGCAGATCTAGTGATATGCCAAACAAAGATGTTTATGTCAAATAGCTATTTCTGAGAAGGAAAAAAAAAAAGGCAGAGAGAAAGGGGAGCTTAAATTAATTGAATGTCATTAAATGAGTCCACATTGCTAGCCTGAGTGATAAGCAGTTACTGCCAGAGGTGTTTACAGATGGCAGCTAGCAAAATTTTCAGTTACATTATTCAGTTTGGTTAATGACTGTATAGGCATTGCAGGGGCATGGGGGACTTTAATGTGTCTTCACTTTCTTACCTCTCCTAATGGCTGCTTTTCCCACTTGAAATTTCTTTTGATCTCTTGACATGTGAATCACACTTGTTCACTTGGATTCGCTTAGACTTTAAATCAGCTCTGCATGCTGAGTGCACCTCACGTGGGTGACAGGCAGTGCTTAGAAAAGTTGGCATGGAAGCTTCCTCAACATGTAGCTAAAGCCGACATATGCACAGCCCAGTGAAGTTTCTGCATCTCCTGAACCGCCACAGCAATGCTCTACATAAGAAGAGAACAAAGTTCCTGTTGGTATTTTGGAACCTGTAAGTCCCAGTTGCTGCCTGAAACCTGGGAGGAGAAAAGAATGACTTATTCAGACCTTCAAAGAAGTTTGAATTGAGCTCTGCTTTAGAAAGAATTACAGGTCTTTCCGTGGACTTGATAAAGGAAGCTCTGATCTTCCTGAAATTAGGCAGTCATTCTATAACAGCAGCAGAACTGCAAAGAGTTTGGGTAATGTGAAGGAATTCTATTAATTTCTAGAATGACTGAAAGAAATCGCTGTCCAAATGATCAAGAGTAGTCCGAAGACAGATTTGGCAACTCTTCTAGACTGTTTTACCACAAAATGACCTTGGGTTTATAGCTGTGTCACGATAATGTTTGAGCCTTCAGTTTGTGTATGAGGCCTGTACTCCACCAGTAGCAAAGGATGCTTTCCCTCATTTATAATCTAGAGATATTAGACATCATAAAAAGTTCAATATACCAGTGTGATGATAATATATCTGTTGTCTGTGCTACAAACTTCCCAGCTAGCATTACAGGATTATTTGTCAGGCAGTAATTAGAATGATGTATTTTAAATCTTCTGAAACTGTGCCAGGAAGACAATTGCTTTCTGTTTTGAGCAGTGTTAGTAGTGCAGCTGGAAATGCTGCCTAATAAAAATACTTTTAAATATTTCTTGGTCTGTGTTTGGTCACAACTTGCCCAAAGAACACAGGCAATCTCTTATGTTCATCTTGCTAGGTTGAAGAAGAATTACTTAACAAGTGGTCAGTGCTGAAGTGGGAAGCACATAGGGAAGAGTCCAGATTTTAATGCCACTGAAGTGAGCTGCAAGGAAATCAAAACGTTACCGAAGAACCAAATACTCAAAATATTCAAAGGGATTTGTAATTCTGCCTGATCGTCAGGGTGGAACACATTCCCCTGACCTCCAAAGACACCCAGTGGATTTGAGACCCGGTTCTGGATCCTAATTTAGAGGACAACCATACTGATCAGAATGTTTCTTATCAGAACTGTAGTGTAGCATGTTAAAAAAAGGAGAGCTTTCATATCTGCGATTTCTAAGTATCAACATAGAGATATGACCAGAAGATTGGTTTACTTGTCTGGATTCAAAATTTGGCAGAGTAGAGATGAAAATTAAGTATTAAATTTTGAAACAAAACTTAAAAAAGTAGATTTCATAATATTGTTTACTTAACTTTTCATAAGGAGCTCTAGTTATTTGTGATCAAAACTGTTATGTCTACAATGAAAGAAATATTTATTTCATTTGTTTATAACCTACACACAGGAGTGAAGGCTCTGGTCAGGTCATGCTTCTGTGACTGGGGCATTAAGTTACACTAATTTTAGACTCTAGCTATATTATCTACTGCTCAGGCTTCATAGTAGTAGTATTCTGTTAATCCTGTAATTTAGAGAAAGTTGATGAATGAACGGATGCCTACATGTCTTCTTTCCTGCCCAAATCAGTGAGATAAACACTTGGTAAAGTAAAATAGAAATAAATTTGTAAGTTTAAAATATTCAGATGCTATCTTTTGGTCACCCTAGCATTTCTCAGAGTGAAAGTCAAATTTATGTGTGGCTGTGTTCTCCACTAGACTAATCTTGAGATTGCTATCTTTCCAATAACCAGTTTTTGGGAACATTGTAAAGGTTTGTCACACATCCTTTATACTGAATGCACGTCCTCAGCTAATGTAAACTAGACAGCAAAGCCCATTTATGCTCATTTACTGCAACCCTGGGCAAGACTGAAGGAGATTAAGAGGAAGTAATTGTCCTATAGAGCAGAACCAAACATGCACATTGGAAATGGTTTCAATTCTTAGCCCAGTTTTGTTGTTCTACTCTGGAGTCTGTGTGCATGGGTGTCTCCAAAGGTGAGGATCCATGTGCTGCACTATGAAACTTGCTGTCACTAGGAAGCATTTGCAGGATAAATCCATCTGCAGTCACTCTTTGGCTCTTGATCTGGAGCTGGCACACTGTTTAGATTCTTAAATGTGCTACCTGCCCTAACACTGAAATCTTTCTTGGGGATACACTTCCCACTTTCACTTTGGGTTATGTGATCTCTAAGATATCTAAAATTGTTTCTGTGCTTTTTCACTTCTTTCCAACCAGTTACACAGAAATTGTGCTGGAATCACAGTGAGAATTCCCACAGGTTTTTTGTCCTCAAGCTATGGGAAAAAAAGCAGCAGGCACTGCTAGGGCCAAGGCTGTTGCTGGCTGTTGATGAATGAAGGTCCTCTCTCACTGCCTGTTCCTGCACTGATGGGTTTTCATGCTCCCATCTTGGCAGTGCCCTCAGCCTTGCAGCTTCTCAGAGGCCAGTGCTACCTGCTGGGGTGAGGTGTGGCAGCTCAGACATGTCTCCTCAGGACCCTGACAAGCAACAGCATTGCTGGAAGATCACGATGATGTTCACCCCTGTGCTCAGAGAGAGACCCTGTCTCTGTGTCTTTGAAAGGTAAAGGGGAGAGGTGTCTCCTCTTTGTCTTTCTTCTACAGGGCAAGATGAGTCCCAGTTTGGTAGCTGGCATGCAACTTCATTCCTTCTGCTTTTTTTTCTTTATTCTCATTTTCTCTCTGTAATGCAAAAATAGTATCAGTAACACATTTATATCCTCCAGGAAAGGTAACATGTGGACAATGTTGCAAAACTCCAGGTGGGAGCTGTGGCTGTCATACAGAAATGACATATGTACAAGTTACCAAATATACACAGAAGCTTTGAAGGAGAAAGGTGTGATTTCAGAGAATATTATTTCATGATTCCTGAGAAAAATGGGAAACCAGGTTCATTGCCCCTCGTGGGAGTTTCGGTGATACTGAATTACTTAACAGTTAGCTCTGAAAGTCCTTATGTGAGGTGAAGGACACCTTGATTATATCTTCCCTTAGTAGATGTGCATATTGCAATGTATCTAGGTACAAGTGAAGATT
Organism: Vidua chalybeata; assembly: GCF_026979565.1. Classification (NCBI taxonomy): domain Eukaryota; kingdom Metazoa; phylum Chordata; class Aves; order Passeriformes; family Viduidae; genus Vidua; species Vidua chalybeata. The sequence continues at coordinate 11,533,937 of NC_071536.1, read as the reverse complement.
AGGTTTAGTGGTAGCACAAGAGAAAGGCAAGACTGTCTTGAGAGAACTTGCTGTGCTCCCAGTCCCTGGGATAGCTCTGAGTCAGTTCCTGCCCTGCAGAAGTGCTTCTTCTGATCCAAGAGCCGCTGTCTCCTGCCTGTGTGGCTTAGCCTTCCTGGCTGCTGAGCCTCCTAGTCCCTGTGAATTCTTGCCTTCAGTATGTGATGTAAGAGTGGCATGGAATGACCAAGGCTGGAGTGACACAATACATGACTCTGTCCCACCTGGCCTCTCACTAGCTGTGTGAACTCCTTTTGCCACAGAGCTTCCTCGCAGGCAGGGACAGCTGCATGAGGCAACGAGGAGCTTGTCTTTCCAGCGCCGCTTCCCTGCAGAGCTCCTGTGGCAGCCAAGAGCCTGCAAATCCTACCCACAAGGAGCCTGATCTCCTCTAAAGCTCTGAGCATATGCCTTGGCAGTGCCTTAGTTTGGGGACAAAGCCAAAGGTGTGTTTGGGTCAGGACAGGGCACCTGTTACCTCAGTTTGTTGACAAGTTACTTGTGTGCAGAATTATACATGGGAGAATTGGCTGCTCAGCAGATTGCTCTGAACACTGCTCCATTGCTCCTAAGACATTTGACATGCTTGCCCTAAAGCCCCTAAGGAATGCCATCTCCTTTCCTGATTCCTGACAAGCCAGAGCTATGGGGCTGGGCAGACCTGTGTATGCCCAGCCCAGCTTATCTGCTGATTGACAGTAGGGACATTTTGGAGCTGGACTGATGAGAAAATGCAAATGCTTTTGTGAAAAGCTTTTTTATTTTTTATGGAAAATTTTTAATGAAAGTGTTTTGTATGGATAGAAAATCCTAAGTATTTTTTAAAATTCACAGCCAAAATGTTTCATCCTAAACCAGAAATATTCCTGTTGGAGCCAGTGTCTGTCTTCTTTATGGGAATTGTAGCTATATTCTCATTCTTTTATCTACTTAGGACTTTGTAATTGTCTTGTACCTTCACTGATGAACTGCAGCCAGGAATTCTAGCAGTGATAAGCTCCTCTTTTTCACAGGCAGAGTTCTATGATGAAGCATGAAATATGGGCAGCTAACCCATGGAGGAGGTGGGATATCCTCCAAACCCCAGAACTGATATGGTGCTGCTGCTCTGGTATGAATAATAAAAAAAAATTCTTATGTTTTCTTCCTTGCCCACTCTCCACCAATCTGGAAAAAATCCATTTCAAGAAAAAATCAAAATTTTCTCCAGAAGACAAGAAAGCAGTTGATAAGGAGGAAACATAATAATTATACAGAGCCAGTTATACAAGATTGTCCATCTGTTGGCTCTTGTTCTGTCAATGGTTCCCTGGTAGTGTCCATCACTTGTCTGTCATTCAACAGAGTAACCCCCACTTTCATGAGACGTGGCAGTGAATTTCAGGCTCACAGCAGGAACTGGTGTGTCTTCACTTCAGCGGGAACAGGGCCCAGCCCTGAGCTCGTCCCACTCAGCCAGATACTCTCCAAAAGTTGTGATCTTTTCAGCACAGATTTTGGCTTCTTTCAGCTCATTCTGCATATACACATTGGAGCATAAGCTAGCTTCTTAAATAAAAATCAAAGCAAAGCATTTGACTTCAGAAGAATAGGAGACCCAAAAGGGAAAAAAAAAAAAAAAAGAAAAAAATAAGAAAAAAGGCCGCTTAGGTAGTGGGCTGAGCAGATGCTGTAGGTTGTTATAGCAACTTGAGTTCTAAAAACAGGAGAGAATACCCACATGCTGCCACATCTACTGAAGAACCCACTCTCTAGATTTCAAAATCCAGGCATTGAGGAAACACTTATTTCCTATTATTAAAAAAAAAACAAAAACAAAACACACACACACATACATAAAAAAACCCAAAGCACCAAAAATCCCAAGCACAAAACAACCACCTCCTGCCCCCAAACCGACAAGAAATCAACCGAACCAGCCAACTAAAAAACAATGTGTAAATCATCCTCAGAAAAATCCACATAAATTAACCTGTGAAAGAGAAGAGCTCTTTTAGATGCTTCAGAAAGGCTTATGGTATCATTTGTTATGATATTTAAAGCAGTGTGTGTGCATGCCTGTGTGCCCACGTGTGATGTGGATTTCAGCTCTCAAAGAGAACTTGAAAGCCTTCCAGCAAAAACGTAAGCACTCTGACAAAGATTTTTGTGGAGGGAATAACTGTCAGCAGCAGATACCAAGGTGACAGTGAGCAGTTGTAACATCAAACCCTAAAACACCAGTTTTGTGTCTTTGTATGAGAAATAATGACTCCTCAGACAGTGCCTGTCTGTCAGTGCAGGGAAAAAGCACTGATCAGTAGTAAATCTAGAAGATAAAGCTTCAGACAGGTATAATAGAAAGTTTTCATGGTAAAATATCAAGTTATATGTGAAAATATGTAAATCAGACACCATGTTACTATGGCCTAGAGTGGCAAATAGGTGTCTTTTGACTCAGCTGAGCACTGGACCAGACCTCCTGCCTGCACATGAAATATTTCTTGATTTGGGATCTTTATCTGTTTGAATTTTATCTGAGTAATTTGTGTGGGAATATAACAGCCTGAGATGCTTCTCTGGAAAAGGCAGGGAACTTGAAATGCCACATTTGGTTATTATTTCTTAATTTTATGTTGTGGGGTTTTTTTGTGTCAGACTATTTGTGCTAAAAGTCATCTGTGAATTCATGTCTTGGGTAACCCATCCTCCAGCTGACTTCACACAGTGAAAGCAGCTCACAGCATCGTGCTGAGATCAAAGCCAGGGCTTGAACAAAGCTGGCTGCTGGGAAGGGGGCAAGGAGAGAATGGACTGTCCTTGACACACTGAGACCACCATCTGAGCAGGTAGGAGTGTTTCCAACAGAAAGGCAATAGAAAGACAGGACAGATCCATGAGTCTCTACTCTGTTGAGACAGCAGCAGCTCCACTCCAGGCTGGTATGCAAGGGTGGCATTCCTGGGGCATTTGTGTGTGTGTGCTCTTGCCCCAGCTGGTGTGGCCTGAGAGCCTGAGGAGCAAATCTCAGCAGCTGCCCCAGTGCTGCCTTCCCTTCTCCCAGGGACGAGACTGCACAGGAGGGTTTTGAGGGCAGATTAGTCAAGGCAAAAGGTATGAGTTACCCAGGTGTGGCAGCAAGGAAGATCTTATGTGTGTCCTGGCACAAACCTGCAAAGGGATTGTCGTGGTTTGACATGGAAGTGAATTTTTTCCAGGAAGTTGGGTCAAACCAATCAGTGGTCAGGTTTGGATATTGGCACCTGGAGTGACCACTGAAAGTATGGACACGCCTCTGAGAACACAGGGGGTTAAAAGCAAGAACTCCCAGGAGAACTGTCTCTTTTGGTTCCGGTCGTCAGAGAGTGCAGACTCCCCCCCCTGCCCAGCCTTAGGCTGGGTGGGGGAGGGGAAGCCACGCGGCCTTGTCCAGGTAGGCCGAGGGGGCTGAGGGTCTGGAACCCAGCCAGCTCCTGTGGACGGAAGGGTGGAGAGAAGCGGAGATGCCTTTGCCCCCCCCCATGCGGGAAAAAGAGACGGAGAGCCTGGCGGCACCTGGAAATCTGCCGGCAGAGGAGAAGGAGAAGGGGGGGAAAATGCCCAGCGTGGGAGGCGGAATGCCGGACTGAGATATCGGCCGTCCAGGGAGTCTGAACTTTTAACCCTTTCGAGGGAATGAGGGCTTTTTGAAAGTATTACTCCTCCTTGATTTGTAGTGGAAGAGAGATAGTCCGGGACCTGAGATGTTAGAAGAAGAAATATTTAGGTGGGAGGAGATGATGAAGTAGCTTTTTAGCTGGACTTTTCTTGTTAGCCATGGACTGAACCAAAATCTCCTGCAATAGAGACTGCATTTTAGGGGGATGCAGTGGTGACCCAGGGAGACCTGTTTCAGCTTCGAACAGCACAAGAATGGCGAGAAACGAAGAGAGCTGAAGAGGGAATGGTGATACCCTCTGTCTTCGGGAAGAAGATGAGTCCTGTTTTTGGACCCCTCGGCCCCAGGGGAAAATGGGGGGGACTGTAGTCCCAGGATGAGAAACTGAACTGTTATATCTTTGGGTCCGTGGCAAAACATCCTTAAAGGAGCCCTATGAGCAGTCTGTCCATGCACGGTGGTGAGAGCACTGTGACATGGAAAGGAGAGTGTCACACTGGCAGATTTTTCTTTCGGGCGGTTGCCATGTGTGACAGGGAAACACAAGGGGGCAGCTGTGTTTCCTGGGGGGCCTGTGGTGCAAGAGAGACTTCTCTCTCCCTTGATAGTTTAAGCATAGATTACCTGAAGGGTGGTAATTTGATCAAGAATCCCGGGTGATGTTTCATGGCTGGGTGTGTTTGGAATTGGGAGGAGGAGGGGTGGTTTTAAAAGGTCTTCATCCTGGATTTAGTTTATGTGTTTTCTGTATTAGTAGTAGTTTAATAAAGTTTTTTTTCCTCTGTTATTAAGCTTGTGCCTGCTCTGCTCTGTCCCTGATAACATCTCACAGCATTTATTTAGGGAAGGTGCATTTTCATGGGGGTGCTGGCATTGCGCCAGTGTCAAACCATGACATTTTTTGGTTCCCTGACCGGGAAATCGAATTCTGGGCAAGATGAGATGAAGATAAGATGAGAGCTGTGAGATGGGATCAAAAGGAATAAGAGCAAAGCATGTATTAGGTTATGGTGCCAATATAGAGGTGGAGGGTTAGTATAGGTTATTGTTTTATGTATAAGTGTGTTGAATGTAATTTTGATAATAATTTTAGAAATGTGTGTTCTCAGAGGCGAAGGGTGGAGTGTCGTGGTTTGACATGGAAGTGAATTTTTTCCAGGAAGTTGGGTCAAACCAATCAGTGGTCAGGTTTGGATATTGGCACCTGGAGTGACCACTGAAAGTATGGACACGCCTCTGAGAACACAGGGGGTTAAAAGCAAGAACTCCCAGGAGAACTGTCTCTTTTGGTTCCGGTCGTCAGAGAGTGCAGACTCCCCCCCTGCCCAGCCTTAGGCTGGGTGGGGGAGGGGAAGCCACGCGGCCTTGTCCAGGTAGGCCGAGGGGGCTGAGGGTCTGGAACCCAGCCAGCTCCTGTGGACGGAAGGGTGGAGAGAAGCGGAGATGCCTTTGCCCCCCCCCATGTGGGAAAAAGAGACAGAGAGCCTGGCGGCACCTGGAAATCTGCCGGCAGAGGAGAAGGAGAAGGGGGGGAAATGCCCAGCGTGGGAGGCGGAATGCCGGACTGAGATATCGGCCGTCCAGGGAGTCTGAACTTTTAACCCTTTCGAGGGAATGAGGGCTTTTTGAAAGTATTACTCCTCCTTGATTTGTAGTGGAAGAGAGATAGTCCGGGACCTGAGATGTTAGAAGAAGAAATATTTAGGTGGGAGGAGATGATGAAGTAGCTTTTTAGCTGGACTTTTCTTGTTAGCCATGGACTGAACCAAAATCTCCTGCAATAGAGACTGCATTTTAGGGGGATGCAGTGGTGACCCAGGGAGACCTGTTTCAGCTTCGAACAGCACAAGAATGGCGAGAAACGAAGAGAGCTGAAGAGGGAATGGTGATACCCTCTGTCTTCGGGAAGAAGATGAGTCCTGTTTTTGGACCCCTCGGCCCCAGGGGAAAATGGGGGGGACTGTAGTCCCAGGATGAGAAACTGAACTGTTATATCTTTGGGTCCGTGGCAAAGCATCCTTAAAGGAGCCCTATGAGCAGTCTGTCCATGCACGGTGGTGAGAGCACTGTGACATGGAAAGGAGAGTGTCACACTGGCAGATTTTTCTTCCGGGCGGTTGCCATGTGTGACAGGGAAACACAGGGGGGCAGCTGTGTTTCCTGGGGGCCTGTGGTGCAAGAGAGACTTCTCTCTCCCTTGATAGTTTAAGCATAGATTACCTGAAGGGTGGTAATTTGATCAAGAATCCCGGGTGATGTTTCATGGCTGGGTGTGTTTGGAATTGGGAGGAGGAGGGGTGGTTTTAAAAGGTCTTCATCCTGGATTTAGTTTATGTGTTTTCTGTATTAGTAGTAGTTTAATAAAGTTTTTTTCCCCTGTTATTAAGCTTGTGCCTGCTCTGCTCTGTCCCTGATAACATCTCACAGCATTTATTTAGGGAAGGTGCATTTTCATGGGGGTGCTGGCATTGCGCCAGTGTCAAACCATGACAGGGATGAATCCTTATTTGCCTGCAAATGGAGGCAGTAACTCTTACATGAGGCACAAAAGTTACTCCTGAAGGTCTTTTGAACTTTTCTCTCCTATCTTACTCTTTTCTAGAGGTATAATTTTCAGTAGAAGCTAGCTCAGGCCAGCTGTTTTCTGTAGTCATCTTCCAAAAATAGTGTATCTGCTCAGAATTTTTCTTCTTTTTCCCTTTAATTCAAATAAGTCTGAAAGATACTGCCCAAACATACCTCCAGTAGTAATAATATTTAACGATACATCTTCAGACAGAAAAGAATATGGAAGCTATTAAACCCAGAGGCAAATATTTTCTGAGTTATGAGTGTCAGAAAACTGAGTTATAGGTAGAATGTGAATGGTTTTGCAATATTCATAGCAGGTGTTAAAACCATTATGCCAAAATAATTATTTATTTGTCTTGAAAGTGTAACCTCAGATTTTTAAAGCTAGCCTGGAAGAAGTATAGAGGAATATATTTTCATCTGTGAATAAATTAAGCAGGAGTTTCTGTAGGTAGGGTGTGAAGGAGAGTTAGTAGAGTTAGTAAAGGGAGGAGGTCTGGTTTTAAAAATTATAATAAAAAAAAACAGCAACAGAAAAATCAAATTACATGTTGCATTTTTTTTTTCTTTTTTTTGTTTGTTGGTAAATGTCCAACCACCAGTGGAGAGCAGTCTGGGGTACAAGCTCAGGCACAGATAAAGCACTTGTATGTTGTGGAACAGCTGTTAGATTTAAATCTGATAGATTTGAGACAACATAGCCTTTAAGAAAGAGTTCTTCCAGCAAACTGGTACGAGCGCTGTGTTAGACAAGATGCAGTTACCGTGTGAGATAACTCACAGCTCCTGCAAAGTCCGTAAGTGAAAGTTACCATGTAGTGCTTGCTCTTGTATTACATAATGGATTTGTCAGAGAAGTTTTTCTTAGGGGTCTGTCACACTGGATATGAAATATCAGGGCTTCAAGTGGAGTAAAAGAAACACAGGTTCATGGTTACACAAACCCAGCACAGCACAAGAAGGTGTCAGCAGCCACAGGTGTATCTCATGGAATAAAGACAGGTGCTGGGCAAAGGAGCTGTGCCCGCCCAGGTGTGCTTGGGTCTCAGCAGAGCACCCTTTTTTGGGGACACAGGGTCCCAGGGCCTCAGATGGGAAGGTGCTGCTCTGCCCCTGGCCTGTGCTGTGCTGCAGTGGAAATTGCTGCAGGTGCCTGAGCAGCAGCTCTGCTGTCTGTAGCACAGGAGCCCCCACAGTCAAGTGTAAATGCTCTGGCAGTGGAGATCTAAGCAGTGCCAGGTGGGAAGCTGCAAATTCCTGTCTCAAATTGTGTTTCTAAAATGGACCTTATGGAGACCAATTAAAGTTTCATTCTGGGAAAGACAAAGCAGACCAAGGAGTGCTCATGCAAAGGCAAATTTCTGTTCTGCTGGATGAAACCTCAACATTTTTTGATGAACTACCCATTGTTTCCCTCTCAAGATTTCTAAGTTAGACGTCTTATTAAGGCTGAAGAATAACACAGGGCAGAGAGTCTATGATTAAAAGCCAAAGAGGTTCCTACTCCTGTTTCAACTCAAGTGAAGGTAAGAAGATTTAATTGCTGAGTTTCAACTAGCAAGTGGGATGTAGTCTTCACTCTTCTGTTGGGTGATGGAGTGGGGAAGGAATAAAAGACCAGATTTTGTCCTTGAGCTTACTGAAAACCCTTATGAGCCTTCTTTGAAAATAATTCCTGGCACAATCAGCTTTAAACCTAAGTTTGACTTTTTTTTTCCTCTCCCTATACCAAACATGATTAGAACATAGTATGGATTAATTGCTCTGCCAAATGTCATTCCTATAAATCAAATCTGTTTTCTGACATATGAGTGAGTGTCTGAATACTCCAAAGCCATTAAAAATATCTGCATAATTTTAAAACCTGCTAAATGTTGTTGTTTTCTCTCTCTCTCTCTCTTTTCATTCTTGGTACAGTATGGTATTTTACTCTGATGATGAGAAGTTGAATGGCAAGTTTCAGTCAAATGCTTTTTTAATTTTTTTTTTTTTTTTTTTTTTTGCGATCCAATCCTAAAATCTTGACAATGGCACTTACAGTGGAAATGCCACCAACTGTAAATTTACACACGGACAAAACTTGGCATTCCTTGTTAGCTCTTCTTCAAGCATAACTTATGGGATCCCTGCCCACATTCTCTCTGCAGGAACTGGTGTTATCCCACTACTGAAGTATTCATGTGTTAGCACCCCAGGTGTAGAACAGTGTGCGGGACCAAGTCTCCAGCACTTATCCTTCTAGTAGTAGAAGCAAAAAAAAACCCTGAAACTATTTCAAGAGGCCATTAGGTCTGCTAAGATAATCTGAATGGCCTGAAAGAATCATCATTTTCCAATTCAATGTGGTTTCATTGAAATGATCAAGAGCAATTAAAGCAGTGCAAGAGAGAGCGATCCAGCAAAGGGTGGTGGATGGAGTGGAACTGGTTTTGTAGCATCATTGGTCTTGGGCAAGAGGTTTTACCTTTCTTTTCTGTTTCCACACCATGCCTTATGTTGTTTAATCTGTGTATTTAGGCTGTGAACTGTGTAGCTGAAACTGTTCTGTACTACATAAGAAACACATGTATATGGTTTCTGGGTTAATAAGAACAGGGCTGTTTCTATGGAATATATATAAGGGGACCCACTGAATTTTGAGAGCTTCTCGTGAAAAGGTTTTGTAAGTGCAAAAGTACAAAGTGAAGGCATTATTACTCATTTCCATATGGGTGATCTAAAGCATTTGGGTCTGGGCTTATGCAGTCACTAAACCAGAGTTCATGTTACGGGTAGATGAAACAGGCAGAGGACACAGTGACCCATATGAAATCTGGCTGTTGCTCGGTGAACTGCACAGTGTCTCTCCTTCCACCTCTGAGATGCTCCCAGGATACTGGGGAGGATGTGCTGGGGGCTGTCACACTGTCACTTCTCTCTGAGAGCTAGGTAGAGGCCAGAAAACAGGCTGCTAAGTGTTCTTGTCATAGGAACAAAATATATTAATAGCCTGAATATGAGCTCAAGAACGGTGAGGGATTTGCCTGGAAATGACAATGCAAACTGCATTTCAAATTGGTCCTGCTGAATCATTTTTCCTCTCAGCCTATCCTGTGGAGAAGCCATGGGACAGAGCTCAGCCTGAAGCCTTTAGAAGCACAGTCCAACACCTCCTGGGTTGAAGTCAAAGACTAAAAGCCTCTTTGTGCTTCCTTCATTTGTCCTGCCCACACAGCCCAAACAAGGCAATAGAAGATTTGAGAAAGGCTTTATTAGCATCAACTGTCAAACCCACTTGCATTTGTAACTGAGCAGAGTGTTTTCCTCATTATCATGCCTTATTTTATACAGCATATTCTTCCCACATCTTTTCAATTCAAATTCCTGGCAATAGCCTGGGAAACCAAAGCAGGTAGAATAACTTTTTGAACAAATTCCTCTTTTTATTGAAGTTGTCCAAACAAAGGTAATCAAGACAGAAAACAATGTTTTTATTAGCTGTTTGTCTCTAACTTACTCCCAGCATCTGGAATCATTACAGAAGGTAAGTTTCAACCTGAAGCAAAAGCAAATGTTTTCTGGCCCTCTGCAATAACCAGCACTGGAGCTATTGGGGAGGTGAAGAGAAAAAAGAAAAAAAAAAAGGAAGCTTGGTAAGAAAGCAATTCTACTAAGTTACATGGCTAGAAAGCGTGTGTTTCAGACAACTAAGGACAAGTGAAGGTCAAGTATAGAAATCCCCACAATCTTATAATATCTGAGGGGAAGAATGTAAACAGTCAGTGGCTTCAAAATTCTAAAATTTGCACAAGAAAAATAAAGACTTCTGAGCTGGAGAGGTTTGTCTTAAACTTAGTTTGATGGAAACATTTCACCTCTTCTACATGGAGTGAACCATATCCCCGGGGTAGCATTTTGCCACACCAAAATAGGTAGAATACTCTGATACTCATCCTGTTAACACCTGTGAACTTTTAAATTAACTGCTAATGGGCTGGCTGGAGCCTGATACGAGTTAGGCAGGCGAGACCTGTTTCGAGCACAGCGTGGCAATGCATGTTCATCTTCCTGAGGGAGGACCTTTTGCCTTAGTTTAGAAACGTCTTTTATTTTGGTTTGTTTATTTTGGTTTTGTGTACTTATTGTATATCCTGGATGCCGGTAGAGCCTCTTTGGGGAAAAGAGGAGAATTAGTGGGTCTTTTGTGCTCTGAATGAGGTAGAATAACCTGGAAGACTGCACTGTATTTGAGGAGAAAATGTAGGATAAAAGCTTTACACACGTGTGGTGTGAAAAGGAGCCCTTTTGCAGAAAAACAGAGGTAGTTATTTGGACATAGAAGTGGTTCGTGTAGTAAGAGGTTGAGTCTTGTGTAGAGTAGATGCAAGGTGGGTTTTGTGCTGCCTTCCTACAGCCATTATTCTGTGTGTCTGCAGAAGAGATGGAACTGTGCATGAGATGTCTTGTTTGATCCCTGCGAGGGTCAGACCTGCTTCTTCTGACATGGTGCTCTAGGCAAATGAGGCAGAAAAAAGCTTTTTTGTGTGCTGGATAGGACAAGTGGATGTGTAGGTGTTATTCTGTTTATTTTCAAGCTATCTAGCACTAATTTGCCTGGGACAGATGCTATACTGGGATGAGGAAACCCTTTTGAGGCTCATCAGGAGAACACAAGTTCAGGGAGTTCCTACGCAGTGCCTGTCCTCTGGCTTTCCTCTGCTGGACACATACAGACAAGGAAGTGTAGTACTCTCTAATGGCAGAACTTGGCTAAGAGCCAGATGTAATTTAAATTCCTCCACAAACTACTGTAGTTAAGCTTATTTTTTGCAAGTCCCTCTCAGAACCAAGAAATGGCTCAACAAAACCTGGATGTTTTAATATTATAATTTATTTCCCCTTTAAATATGGGAAGATCTGGTAGAGGCAAGGCTGGCTTGCTGCTCTCGGCCAAGTGTCTGTGATGCCTTTCTCAAACCCTAGAATGTAAGTTATGGAGACTCTGGAAGAAGGATATTTAGCACAAAATATAGTGGTAATAGATAGACTTGGATCTGGAAAAGTCTTTGAATGTGGAGTGGATGAAATTGGCAACAGTTCTGGCTTTATAGGGTCCCCACATTCCAAGAGGAAGATGCTACATGTTTGGAAAGGTATAAACAAAGTCAGGACAGAGGGGGCAAACGTAAGAGATCAGCTGGCATTGGGGCATAGATGTCAAATAAAATGTTGGAGCCAGTCTTTGGCAATTTCTTTTTTGTCTTGTCTTATTATTATTGGTATTTCTTGGGGTAGTATACTTTAAAGAAACAAACCAAACCAAACTCTACATTTGTAACTCAGAACTGTTTGGTGAGAAAATGCATAGCCAAGTATCATTCCTGCAATGCACTGTTTACACTAGTTCTGGGGACTGTACAGTGTAAAGCAGCCAGTAAATTAGTATGTCATCTGGTTGCTATGAGCTTATTATGGGTTACAAATAACTTTTTTTTCCCCCCCTCTTAAGCTGCTCGGTCAGCTTCATATGTTTCTTCTGTTTGCTGTTGCGTTCAGTGGGACAGTGCCTTTTGTGCAGGCGGTGAGGTCAGCAGAGACAGAGGGGTGGTACCTTTGCTGTGCCTTTTAGAATGTTTCATACGAGCACAGCTCAAGGATTATCGCTGGTGGTAAAGGACAGCCAACACTGATGTGTATAAACACTCCCTGGAGCGCCTTGCTACAAGGTTTGAAGGATAAGTAATTATGTTAGATTTTGGTTTCAGTGGAGATCTGATAAGATTATATTGGAGACATTTTACTTTCAAAAGTCTGATGTGATGCTTAAAAAGCAATAAATGTAACACCTCTTCTTTGAGGCTGGATTGTCATTCCAAAGCACACAAAATTTGGTGGTAAAGGAGATTTTCAAAGGAGTGAGGTCACACTTAGCTACTCATTAAGAATCTGTTGGCAGAATCTCTTATCCCTGCCCTTCTTTCCTCTCCTAGGTCACTGATGTGAGTTTAGCTTTGATAAAGTCATTAAGTGCCTGGACAACAGCAGCAGGACCCAAATGCTGCTCTCTTTGGTTGTGTGGGGCCTTTTGCAGACTAGTGCTTTTACCTGATGAGAATGCAAAGAAATCTGTACTGAAGTCTGTGTTAGTGAATAAATGGTTCACCAGCTCCAGGAC